>NC_088842.1:28134514-29538888 GCF_904066995.2 Poecilia reticulata
CTGGTGTGCCACGTGTGTGTAACCTAAAGCCGTGTCTGCTTCCCTGTCCTGGGGGGAGATTGTATGGATGTCTGCTGTAGCCGGCATTGCTGCTGAAATTAGCTCATCTACACAGTCAAACAGATGTTGCTATTTCCGCTGAGTCCAATAAAAGTTGTGCTATGGAGCATATGGGGGATTTTTGCAGGTAAATTCTCTAATACCCAAGCAGGTGATAGCAACTAAGTTCCCTCTTTACTATAATGACTCCTTTTACTCCTCTGTATTAAGAAGCTAGTTTTTGAACAGTTTTTCCTCACGTCTGTCCTGTATTATTACTCTATAACTGTAACAAAAATAATAACAGGTTATTTTACTGTAAATACTTCTTAAACACAAATATTCCAATATTTTGGTTTTTCATTTAAAAAAAAAAAAGTCAAATTACATTAAGACAGATCCATTGCCATTTAAAAGCGTTCTTCCCGTTTAAACTTATTCACATATTTTTCTCAATTACAAACCCCGTATTATTTAGGGTTTTATAGGTGTAAATATTTTGAATAAACAAATATCATAGATGGAATTTGTGGCCGGTAATTTGCATTCAGCACTCTTCTATGTGTAAATTAATAAAATTTTGAGTAAAAATGTTTTTATAAGCCATTTGATTGTAGAGTCCATCTTTGTGTTTGTATGAAGGATTTAGAAGTTCATTATAAAACATGAGTGAACAGCATCAGGAAAAATATCTACATAACACCATCCTCTCAGTGTTAAGCTGGTGGGGGCAGCTTCAGTTTTAGCTTTTAGTTTTTATAAAAATATATATATACATGTATTTTTTCATGTTCAATAAAATTGTCCTGATAATAGAATATGAGACAGATAATCTACAAAAAAAAGCTCCTCTGCCTCCTGTCATAGGTCGTATTGCCATTTGCAGAAACACACCCTCGCTCAGAAACAACCAATCAGAGCCTGTTCAAATTTTCTGTCTAGTCGATGGTTTTCTCAGATCTCCCTTTCACAGCTTTAATAGGAAGATGAATGGAGTGTAGACTTGGAGTTGACAATCATCTTCCAGCAGGATAGAATCCTTCACATGCAGTCAGAGGTACAATGAAATGGATTTCATCAAATCATATTCGTTTTTCAGATTCTAGACTTAAATCTAACTGAGAATCTGTGGTAAGATTTTCCATTTAATCTGACAAAGCTTGAAGTGGTTGGTATTGAGGGATGGGCAATAATTTCAGCCAAGCTGATAAACACCCTACAAATCCTGTCACTGAAATTGCAGCAAAAGATAATTTTCCAGAGTTTTTACTCTGGAATGCTGCCACACTTTTTAGATTTCTATTTGTAAAAGTAATTAAGGACCATGGACTGTTTCTTTCACGTCACAGTTATGCTGAGAAAGTTGAAAGGTTCTAAGGGTATGACACTGTTTGCAAGGCACTGTATAAAATGAAATTCAGTCAGATTTTTCTCACTTATATACCGTCTTCTCTCCTGTGTAACTGGTAATCTCTGTCAGTGGTCAGAGAGATCATTCATTATATATTTTTTTCTCTGGCTGTCAGCAGTGTGATTAAATGTCTGTGATATGGTCAGACCCTTGCCTCTGCAGACCAAACCTCACCGCTCCTCTGCTCTCTGGATTAATGATGTGATCTCTTTGACCGATTAACTCTGTGTGCATTGCAGGCAAATTGGACAGCTTGTTCCCGGATGACAGCTATATAGATATGGGGGAGATTGACGTGGGACGCAAGGTCGCCCAGCAGATTCCTCCTGGTATCTTCTGGAGATCCCAGGTCTTCATCGATCATCCCATGTACCTAAAGTTTAACGTTTCACTCAGCAAAGATGCCTTAGTGGGAATATATGGAAGAAGAGGCCTTCCTCCGTCACACACACAGGTGGGAAGTATTAAAATACTCATGAAATGTCATTTCTATTCTATTTTTTGTAGTATCTTTTGTTTGTAAGTTTTGTAAATGTGCTTAGTATGCAGACTGGAAAAGTCTGCATAATAAGCAGAAAAGTATGGAATTTAATTTTATCATTTGCAAATTTGGGTAAGTCTGGGGTACCAGAATGTTTAATTTTTATTGTTTTCTTTCAATACTGACCACGCCTTGCATGGTTTATATCTTTCCCTTGTGTGATTCAGTATGCTAAAAATAAAAATGATTCTGTCTTAAACAATTCAGACATGGTTGGCATCAACACATCCCCAGCATTTTAGGAGATCTTTTTTACAATAACGTCATACCTCCATCTGACCAACAAATAAACATGGCGCGGTTCGGTGTTTCGGTTTTGCCAAGACCAATATTGGCTTTGTTGTGGTCAGTCATTTGGATGTACATTTTCTCTTAATCACTGATGCAAATTTACCATGTTCACCTTCGTGTGAACTTGGCCTTAGTCATGTATTTGATTCAGTTGTCAAACCATTGGCAATTTAGTTTTGTTTTTGCACAGTTTGGGTTTTGCTTCCGTATCTGCTTAACATCAACAACTACGACCTCAGAATCTAAATTGGATTTCAAAGTTCTGTACGATATGCAGTTCAAATAGGACACAGAGTTTCTCTTTATGCTGATGATATTTGAATTTCAAACATGCATTGTTATTTTTTACTCACTCAGGTTGCTTATTAGGTTATGAAATAAAAGTGCTGAAAGTTAACTTTGCTTTTAAATTATAAGGTTCTTAAGCTGGACCTGTGTGACCACAAGATCTTAGGTAAAAGTTTAAACTATGTGAAAATATTTATTTTTAAATGAATATTTTAATGACAAATGCAGCAATGTCATTACCTTTTTTTGTATACATCATGAAATGATCAGAGATCATAAATTGTCCATGAAGAAAAAATCATTCACAATTCATATGATAATGTTGTTCAAAATAAGCACATTTCAATGTTTGATTTTCAAATACAGCAGATTTATGTTCATCCAGAAACCAGAAAAGCTGTGAAATAACCCTTTACTAGTCTGCTGAAGCTGAAGCTGAAACGAGTTTCAGCATCCTGTTTCTTTATGATCTGTTGAACAGAGAGCTATTAAAACCCCATATGCTAATTTTTTACACTCAGATTTCACAGAATGTTCTACACACTGCTAGGAAAATTGGTCTGGAAAAGTATTGAACTTTAAAATTTAAATTTGTAGGAACCCTGCAATGCTATAAAAACAGGGCTTAAAATGTCTTGTCAGTTTAGTGGCGGTATTCCTGCACTAGTTCTGTGTCTTTCTTTTTTTTACACAGTCAGGGCTGAATTATAAATGCCGTGCTGTGAAGCAATTTACAATCATGACCACACAGTGTAAGAATCTTCTTCTTTTTCCATTTTTTTTCATCCAGAGAAAACAAATTGGAATACTGTTTAAAAAAGGACTAACCATGTTGGAGCGTGTCATGAATACAAACGGCTTTATAAATTTCACTGTTGTATTATGAATCACCTTCTTTGTTGCAAAATGAATTTGTGGCAGTTTTCTTTCAGGTTCAGCACCATCAATGAATCACAAAGAGACTGGACTCATAAGCCAAGAGAAGAAGATTTTTCTTTTCACTAATTTCCCATCTATGTTTCGAACAGAATGAAATGTGTATTGCATTAGTCATTTCTGATATCTTGCCTTGCAGACTTTAAATTTCTGCTCTGAATGCAACATGAGTTCAACAAATTGCACATAGCAGGATTTTTGTTTGCATTAATGTCCAATCCGACTTTTTTTTTTTTTTTTTTTTGGTTGAAAAATCAGGCTGGTCTTTTTTCCCCCTCCATTTTCACTTCAGAGAAAATAATCCAGAGTCGAGTATTCATCCAAAGACTGAGCACACGAGTCAGGATTCCTTTCATTTTGCGGATGAAAACGAAATGCTGCCTCATTGGTATTCATTGACTCTCCACTGATATGAAGCATATCAGAGCAGATGTTATTTGGTAAACACTAACTTTACATTTAATTTCCCCAGCTTTCCGTTTTTCAGTTTAATAATTTCAAACAAGACTTTCATGTCAGATATTTGGACTCTGAAATTATCACAGCCCATCCAGCTGAGCTGTGTCAAGGCTTGACTCAGGCTCCTCTGGAATGATGATGAGTTATTCATGCACACCAAATGATGCTCTGCTATAAAGAGGGGCTGAAAGCACTGGAGTCTCATGTGTCACTCCTAATGGCATGTCTGTGGTCCATCCATCAGTTCATTCTCACTTTCTGTCTGCAGTTTGACTTTGTAGAGCTGTTGGATGGGCGGCGGCTCCTGGCCCAGGATGTTCACAGTCTGGAGGGGCCTGCAGCTCTGCAGCGGAGTCTCGTACCAATCACCACACACGACACGGGCTTTATCCAGTACATGGACTCGGGCATCTGGCACCTGGCCGTCTACAACGACGGGAAGGAAACCGAAACCGTTTCCTTCCTCACCACTGCCATAGGTGAGTGCTGCAGGCTTGGCCTGCTAATGAAACCTGTAATAGCTATCCCTAATCCCTATAATACCACCCTGCAGCACCCTGCAGCAAACAGTGCGGAACTGGGGCAAAAGTAAGAGATACAGCTAGATTTCAGTGGCTGAGGAGAGTGTGGGTTAATCAAGGTGAAACAGAATATTACAAAATCAGGACATCAGCGCGATCCCGCCATGCCACTGAGAAGGGCGTTGAGAGATCTTAATATCCTCATTAGCCTGAGTGTCTTCCAAGCGAATCAGGGGTCCAGCGTCTGGGAAACATTTGCATACAATTCAAAGTATGATTGTCCCCTCCTGCTAGTCCCCATTTTTTGATCACGCTTTGCTCCAATTTCCATCTGCTTACCATAAATCAAAGACGGAACGATATTCCTGCGCTCTGACTCCGGAGTGGCACGCAACTGCGTTTCGCACGCATGTCCTTTCTTTGTGGAGGTGACTCCGTTTTGTGCGTCGCTCTTTGTTCTCCCTTAAGCGCCTTTGATTAGCGCGGCTGTATCAAGCAAGGTGTGAGAGGGCCCGAGGTGTCGACTTTCACAGGCATGGCAGCTGGGAGCTGTTCTCACATGCTCTTTAATTAAAAGCTCTCGGGCCACGGTCCATATGTGACAGTGGCTGTGCCAGGCAGCAGATCGATGAGAGGCTGTCCTCGAGTGAAGACGAGCAGGAGATGCACTGCGCCCCTCCTGCTGTTCCAACAACAACTGTAATTCAATGCTTAAAATATGATGCGACACGAGAAAGGGAGGGAAGGACGGGCGCCGTGTTTGCTTTTGCTTAGTTCTTCTTGACTGGATGCGCGCAAAGCCCTCCTGTGGTTTGCATCAGAGAAAACAGAGCTAGATAAAGTATTCAGTACGTCGGATTGGGTGGGGCAGAGATAGTCGGGAGCAAGAATCCTGGCTCTGTTCGTTTGTGTAGGAGCCGATTTGCTCACGGGAGCTCAGAGGGAGGCAGAGGGGCCCTTCTAAAATGGGTCACCGGTTAAGTGCCCTTCAGCAGAAATTGAATCCACCGCCTGCCTGAATCGTATTGAGCTGTGGAGGGATGGAGTTGACCTTCAAATGGAGCCGCACAGGTATAGAAATATATGTGTGCAATATCCATAACAGGCAGACGGTGAAACAGAAGCAGCATTGTTTAAGAGACACTCACGGTGAAATTATTTTAGTTGTCTCTGGCAACACTGGGTGGGAAAAAAGTGTCGTTTTACAACCTTTTGCACGTTACATGCATTAAATGGAAGCTTTTCTTGCTGTCTACCACCATAACAAAACACACACTTGAAACCAGATATCCTTTTCTTCATGACTCTGACATTAAATCAGACTGAAATTGACCTGTTTTAGGTCAGTTAGAAATAGCCCTTTTTTTCTATTTGCTAAAAGGCAGAAAAGTACAATTTTGGAATTACTTTCTTTAGTTTTATAAGTACACATGCTTTTAAAATGATAGTATTGTGTTTTCCAGACACATAGTGCCATTTTGTTGCACAATAAATAACTGTTGCCTTTAGGTCTTATGGTCTTATGCTGTATATAGCAAACACAAATTAGGAGAAATTTGGCTTTGCAATTTGATGCCTTAATATTGGGCTTCTGTCTTTTTAAGATGCTGCTACTTTTTCAGACTCTTTTCTTCCTTTTTGTTGTAGGAACAATAATAACATAATATAACATAAGATAAAGCTCATAATACCCCTGCTTTAAACAATTTTGAGAAGTCCAGATGGTGATATCATGTATTTGTAAGCCTATGATTAGCCTTATTTAATAGCTTTAACTTAATTTTAGGCACCGCCATACATGCATTAATGTAATACTTCAAACAAACTGCTTCCTTTTTAACATCCTAGGGAAATCCAAAGATTTCATGAAAGTTATCAGGGTTACCAGACTTCTGGTTCATCCTTGGGTGTAATTTCCAGATGGCTAGAGGTACCACGTTCTGTTCAAACAATTGTAAACAAGTATAAATGTGTTTTGAATGCTGGTCTTATGAAACTAAAATTCTACTCTTTGGCCATAAAGACCATCATTACATTTGGAGTAAAAACAAAGACGCTTGCAGCCTTCACAACACCATCTGTTAGTGGGAGAAGCATCATGTTGTGTGTTGGTGCTTATCTGCAGGAGGGACTGGAGCATTTCATAAATTTGACGGTATCATGACGAAGGAGCATTATGTGTAAATATTGAAGGATCTCAAAGCATCAGGCACAATGCTAGGGCACAAATGGGTCATCCAAAAGGACAATGACTAAAGCATAGTGCCAAATTACAAAATGTCTCAAGTCAGTGATTTAAAGTGGCCATATAAAAGCCCGGATATCAGTCCCATAAAAAATAGGTCAGCATGGTTGAAAAGGTGTGTGTGACTGAGGTGGACTATAAATCTGACCAGCTCTGTCACAAAACCTGTGGATAAAGATCAGAACGAATGATGCCCAAAACTGATGTTATGCATTTTAAAGACTAACATTTAAGGACATGCATGAACATTTCTAGGGTTTAGCATATGAACATAATTTAGGTTAATTTAGGTTATTCTAACTGACCTAATACAAGAAGGTTTTTATATAACATATGACAAAGTTTACCTGTTTATCTGAGTAACTCCTTTAATCTGAGTTAAAATATGTTCTGGTGAATGTTTTGTGTTACAACCCTCTGGAACCTGCAGCCATTTGTCCTTGCTTTCTTGAGCCAGACATGCATTAGCTCTCCACATCTGGGGAAAGCAAAGGAAGTAAAAAAACAGCAGCAGTGTCTGTCTTTTTACCTTGACTCACTCCGTCGCTGAGGTTCTTTCTGTCTACTGCCTACCATCTTTCAAAGGTGTTGAACGTCCTCTGAGACCGTGGCAAGTTGCTGATTAAACCGGCAGCTCCTGAACCCGGCTCTGTCCTCGCCGACTGCAGAGACTCACAATAGTTAGCTCCCCTGATATGAAGGGTAATGAATTTCAATGAAGCTCAGCTTGAATCCGTGATTTATGCGTTGGCCTATGTCGAGTGTGTGGCTAAGAGATATTCATGGCCTCCCTTCCTCGCTCTCAGAGGAATCACAGCCAACAGACGTGGGCACTGTGTAATCTGCTAAACTGTGCCAGCTTTCAAAATAAGAGCACAGAGCAACACAGGTTTGACAGGTTGTATGGTGTTTAGCATAGAAATGTGCATAATAGTTTAGCATTAATCAGATGCATCCTGATGCAGTCTGTTCCCAGAATAATTATTTCAGCTGATTAGAGTTGGGCTTTTTACGAAATAACACCTCTGTATGCTACAGTGCCTTGTTTACACACCTTGAAGTTTTTCACACTTTCTCACAAAGCAGCACAAACTTTAAAGGAGCAGTGTTAGAGACTTTCTAGGCACATTGTGCAATTTAATGGCACAGACAAGTAACTTTGCTACCTTAAATTGATATTAAAATGCTGCATGAATCAAACATAATTTGGCTGTTGTCTCTTTAAGAACCTCCTACTCTTCCTGACACTATGTATGTAGGATTGAAAATGAGACAATAGGTGTTACTTTATGGGAGCAAAAGTTACACCCCAAGTATGTTTTTAATGAGGGAATAACATTATAACATGATATAAAGCTAAAACAAGTTTATTTTACGTAATACCGCATTTATAAGGTATTTTATTTGGATTTTATACGATACACCAACACAAAGTTGCACAAAATCAAAGTATGAACTGAGCCTCATCAAAGTTCTTAACTAATTGCAATTGAGAATCTGGGGCAGGATTTGAAAACTGCTGGCTACAGACATACTAGACATGTCCCAAAAAGGTCTTAACTGACTCTTTAATGCAAAATGCAATTTGTATTTTAAAAAAAAACAAAAAAAACCCTGAATTTACCATCCCATCTTTGCAACATGGTGGTGACTTCATCATTCTGTGGGGAAGGTTTTGTTCAGCAGAGGCTGGGTAGGAGATCAAAGTTGAAAGAAATACTCGCAGCAGTATCACTATGTAGCACTATGAAGTGTTACAAGGGGAAAGGAATACAAATGCATGCAATACTTTTCTTCTAGTTTTTGCTAGAAAATGTGAAAATCATGATATAGTTTCTCCCTTTTTCACAGTCTACTGTTTCCTCTAAAATAAGACAATGTGAAAAAGTTCAAAGGTTGTGATTACTTTCGAAAGGCATCTTAAATCTTACTTTTGTAATAGTAATAACAAGTAGGAATTTCTCATTTTGAGCAAATGCATTTAATTTTTGTTACCATGACCTTTGTGGCCTAAAGATGCTGCTGGTGTTTTTGGCTTTGTGCAAAAAATCCTTGACCTCTTTGTGTACTTAGTTTGTTGGGAGGCCATCAAAAACCCACCAAACCTCAGAGTGCTTCCACCACACCGGAGGATAGTGTTCCCTTCATCCCTTAGCTAACCCAACATGGCATAGGGAAGCCGACAGCACATTAATACAACGGGCCCCTCCTCCCTGTCTTCACAGTGCGTCTCTGGTCAGCTTGTATCCTCCTCCCTCTCTTTCTTTGTCTTTTTTCCCCCTGCCTTCCATTGCATCCTTAGTGATGATTGACTCTCCGGGGTCCCGGGAAGCTGAATCCATGGCTCGCGTTTCTTACTTTTTGTGTAGTACAAGAGAATCTTTGTTCAATAAGTTTTAGCCCTAGAGTTTGTGCTGCCTGCAGGCAGTGGACAAGATTGGATAGTTTTTCAGGACCATTTCAGACTTAATTTGCTGAGCATCATGTTTCTGGCCTGTGCTGCTGTCTTTGGAGATCACTGGTTGGTCTTGTCTCTAATAAAAGGATGTGTCAGAGTGCAGCGCTGGAGCAAATGTTTTTAGGCAGTATATTGGACATAATTTGAGAGACAAATAAAATATTTTTTAGAGATGTTTAGGAAAAAGAATTTAGACTTGGCTTTGTTTTGTTTCCATTGTAAGGAATGTACTCTAGTTTACAATCTTGTGTCTTGCAATTGCAAATACATGAAAATGCCTTTACAAACGTCTTTATGTTGAGCTACGCTCTTCACCACTTTCATTTCATTGATAATGTCCTTCACTCGGTCGTCGACTTGCACTCCAGATGCCATTGTGCTTGTGATGTGCGAAGGAAACAGGCACAGAGAAGAAATGGCTGCTGACTCTGTAATATTCAAGGTTCTTACTAAGGCCTCATTTACATGGTGCTGGTTGTCACTATATAGACCTTTTCTGTTGCGACTCAGTGACTGGGGTCTCAGATACCCTTACTTTCTGAAACCAGGTATCAGGGCGGAGGAGGGAAACACACATGTGCAGAACACAAGGGTGCAGGTTTTGTTCTACACATGCTATGTGTGCTTCTTAACATTTTCAGTTTAGCACATTCTGATCATTCTGAATATTTATGTATTACATGAGCACTTGGTTCATCAGAGATGGAGATGCAATTTCCGTTTAATGCAGACACTCAATGGACCTCCGAGGTAACGAACAATGAGCATGGAAATTTTGACGTCATTTTATAATCACAGCACCGTCTAGTACCCTGGCATGACAACTACAGCAGATTTAAGGTTTAAGGTTTACATAAAAATAATCTACCTCACAAAGTTTTTCCCAGGAATTCACGCTAAACTTTTGTGGAATGAATTTTACTTTGCCAGCTACCGACTGTTCTGAGATGCTGAGAACTTCAAATTTTGAAAAATATGGATTTATAACACTGAGTTATAAATATAGATTTTTCACAAAGTAACGCAAATTCCACTTTCAAGAGTGTTTCATAAAAAATGGGCTGCTAATAACCTAAAACAGACCTGAAATATCTGGTCTGTTTTAAAGGTTAACCACACACATTCATGGTAAACTCTGCAGAAAACTTCTAAAACATTTAGATTGACATCAGTTTCATTTGAAAAGAGTACCAGTGGCATATTAAAGGGAAAAAGAAAATCCTCTAGACTTATTCTTCACACACACTCCTGCTGTGCAGCAGCATAAAGGAAACTTATGCAAGGATTTAAGTCCATTTTCATAATCACTATCATTGGTAGTTTGACTAAACCTCAAGATAATCTTTATTTTAGAATGCAAAGTTTATTCATCAACTGTGTTCTTGACTCGCTGCATAGCTTGAAAGTTACTATTAACTGCAGTGAAAATGATCTATTTAGCATGAATTATTATGAGACTGCTGTAAATTACTCGTTTGATTGCAGTCCAAGTACAATTAGATAAGATGCCAAGAAAAAATTATTGTGTCCCTGTGGAATTTTAACTTCTAAATGCAAAGCTGATTTACATGTTGCATTTAAACACTGCAGCACTTGATGAATTGGCAGAGAAGGAATACAAAGTGTTCTTTTCAGCTTTCTCACTGTTTCTGTTAATACCTTCCCTGACAGCAAGACAAAGACACAAAGCACTGACGTGAAAACGTGCAAGTTTCACAGTCGCTGACCTCATTTAGTAATCAGTGCTTCAAATTAGGATTATCAAATGTTGCTAATGTTGCTCTTTTCGACGTTTGGGTAATTTGGAAATTTTGAGAACTGGAATGATTTGTCACTTGTTCTCCCTGCCCATGAATCAGACCATTTGTGTGGAACATAAGTAACACTCAAACAAGTTGCATGCAGTGAAATATAAACGTCGGGGCTGATGGAGCGTGTTCTCATCACTGTCATTAGCAAAGGGAAATAATCAGCAGAAGGAAATGAGTGGCATGGAATTTTCTTCTTTTTTCAAATCACATTACTCAGAAAATCTCTTGATTGCTCTCTTGTAGATTCCATTGATGACTGTCCCAGCAACTGCTTTGGAAACGGTGACTGTGTTTCTGGAACGTGCCATTGCTTTTTAGGATTCAAAGGGCCCGACTGTGGGCGAGGTGAGTCATTTCCTCTCATAGTTCACAGTTATTCCCATCATTCAGATATATTTTAGGTCACTGTGATAATCTCATTTATGGCTTTTATGCTTTGGGGAGAGTAATTTTTATGTTATTGTAGCATTTAACTGTAATTCACATTTTACAAAACAAGACCAAATTACTTATTTCTGCCTCTGTCTCTACTTGAAAAGAGCATATCGCACAAGCAGATTCACATATTACCTGGCTAAAATTGTTTTTGTTTAATCAGTTTTATGTTTAATGCCTTGAAATGATTAGTTATGTTTAGTTTTGAAGGGAAAAATCCACAAAACTACCAGTATTGGCAACCCTAGTTGTTTCTAAAAAGTACTGGTGTAGTTTTGTAGTTTATACTTTTTTTGTATTGCAATGTGGAAGAATCCTTGTTGACTTGCTGTTTGCCTGTAGTATCGCAATGTGACACAGAAATCAAATTCTCTTAGCCACTCCTCTTCATGAGTCAAGTTATGTCTTGAAGAAAACATCACCTTGCCTAAATTTCCCCATTTCTAAACTTAGAGGATAATGGTGTTTTCCTTTTCTGGAATCAGATTTCTTTTATGTCTTTTGGCCTTTAAATACTCCTGCAATATTCAAATATCAAAACTTTCCGCTACTAACTACGCAAGATTATGATTTATGCTAGGCCATAGTTTTATTAACTTCTCTGATATTCTATTTTTGATAACATAAACCATTTTGTTCTCTAAAGCATATTTTACTTCCTCTTCCTCTGAAAATACCATTCAGATAATTTCCCATTTTTAATGATTGATGACTAAATGTTACCATATTAACTTATGCTTAGCACAGCATTGTCCATTAGGTAAGTGTGAAAGTGTTAGGATTTTAGGTAAAGTTTGATATGTAGTTAATGCTAGCATCTTAGCTAATGTTAGCTTTTCAAGCTATTCAGTAACATGTTTTAATTTCACACTTACTATAAATTGTCAAAATTTCTATAAGTTGAACACAGGTAGCATATGACTTTAACAGATTTTGTTTTCATTTGATATCAAAAGTTTTAGGCTTTTAATATTTGAACTGATTTATAAAGCTCAACAGATTATTCTGCTTCAGCTCAGTAAGCAGAATGACATTCAGTTTACTGCATTCAGACATCATTTATGAATTAATAGGATAATAAGTTTAAAAACATAGGTTTTCACAAAAACAAGTCTGGACAAAGATCAGAGTTAATTTTGCCACTATGTGTTGCTAGAAGGACTGCAGCAGAATCACTCTTTTGTTAAAAGTCTCACTTTTTCTCATTTGAGTTTTTTTGTTTTACAGTGAGTGCTCCATTTAAATGGATTTCTGCTCTTTGTGCTTTTCACAGCTGCCTGTCCGGTGCTGTGCAGTGGGAATGGTCAATACCTTAAAGGTCGTTGCATGTGCCACAGCGGCTGGAAGGGCTCCGAATGTGACGTTCCCACCAGCCAGTGCATCGACATCACGTGCAGCGGCCATGGGACCTGCATTGGGGGGACCTGCATCTGCAACCCTGGATACAAAGGAGAGAACTGCGAAGAAGGTACTTGTTTTGAATGTCACTTTAACTTGCCTTAACCTAATAAAATTTCACATAATATGATTCCAGCTCGTAACATCCTATCAACCTATTAGAGTTAGACATTTAAAAAGTGTACTCATGTGTGGGGGTTTCTATTTTGACTTGATAGCTTGCACTCTCCAGTAGTGAGGGGAATATACATAAATCTATGAAATATACATCGTATGTGACTTTGCCTGGGTAAATCATGTGTATGAAGCAATATTCTGGTGTAAAGCAGCACATTTAATGTCTGAAGTTCAGACAATAAAGTCTGATGTTAATCTAGGGGGAACTCCACCTTCATTTGTCGCTGGTAAGGTTTGACTAGATAAGATTGAAGGAGCCATTGTGTTTGTCAGCTCTTGAAGGCTCTCATTTCAAGATGAAAAATGGACTCTGGGACTTTGATAAATGGGGTTTGTGACATCCATAGGCCCCCATTCTATTTTAGGTGGAGTGTTAGCCATAAGGAGTGGAGGGGAATGTGCACAAGGGCCCTTTAACATTTTTACCTTTCTTCCGTGTGACCTTCAGCAGAAATGATTAATTGCCAGGAGAGAGTTTCTTGTCAGTTAGCCTCTGATCTTTGTGTCTTGAGCCCAAACCATCTGCTAAGAGGCGAGAGATCCCGTTTGTCTAGCTGTAGCAGTCTTTTTATCCATTTTTTTGTTATGATAAAGGAGACCTGCCATGGTGTGGCCTACTGCTCTCAGAGGCTAGACGTTGCTCCTACTTGGCATCCATTTGCCATCTGTGTGCACAAATAACTTATAGCGGCGAGAATGCTGATTCTGTGATTGTACGCTCCTGCGACCGTTGCTCCCTGGAAACAAGAAATGTCAGTGATGCAGTGATTAAGAGAAAAGGCTTTTTCACTGCCATGCAAACATGTTCATAGTTATGTCATGTAATATGACCACAAACCTCAATGTATTTTCTGAGGATTTTATATAACAAACCGAAATAGAGTATGATTTTGAACTTAAAAGGAAATTACGTCCATTTTTTTTTGTTTGTTTTTTGCAAACCTTTGCCAATTATCTTTGTGACCAGGATGGGAGTGATTTATTTCTACACACGGCAATAGAACCACAAGGAGGAGGCAAATGAGCTCAATTTTCTTGACGGATTTCTTAGATTAAACTCAGGACATAGTGGCAGGTTTAACAAATATGTAAAAAACACATTTTTATAAAAGTTACCTACTGCAGTTTTAGTAGGCATTGACGTGACAATCCTCTGCAGCTGGTCTTGAGTTGCCAAAGGGCCCTTCTGGTTTATTTTCTGATCAATGCTATAGTCTCCTAGCCTGTCGATTTTAGATGGATGTCTTGGTAGGTTTGCAGTTGTGTCGGAGTTCAGACTTTAAATTCATACAGCACTGTTCTTATTTTCATAAATAAAAAAAGTTTTCCTTGGCATTTTCCTTACTCTAGAGTGATGTACTATTTTTCCTTTCATAAAATTCTAACAAAAAACATTGAAGTTTTCCATTATAACATGATAAAATGTGCAACGCTTGAGAGATATGAGTTGTCTATTCACTGTCTACTGAAATAACGTTGTGTGCACTGAGCAATGTACAAAAAACAGAGCAAAGCAAAGCCAGTAAAACGCACCTATGAGTTAGACCTTACAACGCTTTTTTGCCATACAAGTCTGCTTACAGACTTTTATTTACTGCTTATTTACATCCACTTAATGTAGGCTTCACTTTTTTTTTGACTTTTTGCTTTTTTGCTACATGAATATGGCTTTTATTTTTTTCCAGCTATGTATTAAGCTGTCCCTTCAGAGGAATTTTTTATTTTTTTTTGCACAAAATAAATGGAGAACGCCAGCAGAAGTGTGGGCTGAACCTGTAGGTTTGTGCCATAACACCAGCTAAGCAAACAGCCATTTAATTTGCTTCTATGTAAATCTTTTCTCCAGCTTTTAGAAAAAAAAAATTTATTTTCTGTCTGCTCCCTCTGTTCTTTCATTGTTCGTGTGCTAATCTGGTTGCTGCTGCATTTGAGCTGAAGCCCACTGCTGTTTTTTTTTGCTCAGGCTCAAGAAAAAGAAGGAAAGAAAAAGATGCCAGGATGCTTGTGAAAAGAGGGAAACAGTAGGTGACTGGTGTGTCTAACACTCTCCCCTTTGTCGAAACGCTTTTAGTGGACTGCCTGGATCCAACGTGCTCGGGCCGAGGCGTTTGTGTCCAGGGAGAGTGCCACTGCTTCATCGGCTGGGGAGGGCCGGGATGTGAAAGCCCCAGGGCCTCCTGCATGGACCAGTGCTCTGGACATGGAGCTTTCCTGGCAGACACTGGAACCTGCAGCTGCGATCCCAACTGGACGGGCCACGACTGCTCTACAGGTAAGCACTTCCATAATGAGGGGAAACATTGGCAGGGTTTCCTTTGGAGGAGCCAACTGAGCTCTGATTGCAAGGTAGAAAAACATCCGGTATCAGGCCATCGTCTTGTTGACTGTTAACCAGTGCTTCTCAATAATGAAGCAAAAACATTTGCTCTAAAAATAAGATTGAAATACAAAATTTGTTTGAAAATAACATATTTTGACATGGCTTATTTTACTTAGAGGTGGGACTCTATAATTTTTTGAGTTAAGTGTAGAGTTTGCCATTAAAAGTAAGATTTTACAGTTCAAAAGCCCTTTTTGTTGCTAATTTATTGAATAAATAGACGGCTGAGCCCAACAACAAATATTTTTATTGTTTTCAATCTGTTGTTTTCAGCCAATCAGATTTGGGTTATTCAACCGTCAGTTTAGTGCATAATGTTATTATACCTTCAACTTTAATTGATCCTGATTGATCAAGATCAGTAATTCTTGATCATTCATGTAATTACTTTGAACAAATACTTCTTTAAAAATGTGGACTGTGGATGCTGACACAAGGTTTTGGGAACATCTGTGCTGCTGCTCTGCATTGAGACAGTATTTTAGGCTTGAATTGCTTCGGTGATAGGTTAAGTCCTTATACCTCAACTTGCACACAACAATAGCAGCCAATCAGATTGTTTTTGAAGAAAATATTAAATACCAGGAGGCAAAAAGAAGCAGTTTTGTCATCTATCACTCTTGTTTGTGGATGTCGCTTGCTGTCGGATTTACGGGTGTACTTTAAACACAACACCAAAGTTATGACTTGTGACTTTTTGTGTGTAAGGAAGAAAAAAGAAAAATATTTTTCGGCATCGGTAGTCATTTGCTAACCTCAGTTGGAACCTCAACTTGAAATGTGTGCTTCGAGCAGATGAAACTAAGAAAGTTTTTTTTTTTCTGGTATGAAACAAATTGTGAATATGTGGAAAGACATCTCCTGCCCATTGTTAGGTAGGGTAGAGGATCTGTTATGTTTTGCGCATGTCTGTCTCCCAAAGATCAAAGAACTTTGTTAGAGTCAAAACCCTTTAAAAAAAGAGAGAGAAATTTGAAGTGAAAATCTGGTTGCCTCAACCAGAAAACTGAAAATGGGTCAACACTGGATCTTTAAACAGGACAATGACCCAAAACATGTGTCCAGATCAACACATAAATAATTCATCAGACACAAAATTAGACCTCTTTTCATGGCCAGCTAAATCGTAAAGGAAACCTGAAGCTACAGAGAAGAAAGTTTAGACAGATAGTAGTGCTGAGATTCTTCTCTCCGTGTTCTCTAATTTGGCACCAAAAATTTTGTTAATTTGGTAATTCTATTAATTTTTTGCTTTGCACACATTGTTACCAAGGTATCCAATAAACTTTTGTTGTGCAGTTTATCACAACAAAGAATTAGAACAACCTTTATTTTTTTTAGAAACCTGTCAGTCTTTGATTAACTCCACTGTTGTGTGTAAATGCGTTTCTGCCTGATTACATGTTTCTTCTAATAATCATCAGGCTTTTCTGTCTGAAGTAAACATTTTGTATTTTCCAAACTCACACAAACGCCTCAGTGGTTCCCATCAATAATCAGTTTGAGGTTGACAGTAAGCAATCAAATCTGGTTAAACTTGTGTGATACTTTTTCTGTTGCCCATCAGAGCTTAAATGTATCACAACTGACAACTAACATCAACAACATGTAGCACAATTGACATCTCAATCACTTCCTCTGTAAAATCCCATCACTCTTACTTCCAGATTTATCTCCCAGCTTGATTCAGATCAACTTTGCTAATTGCGAAGCTCATCAGAGATGTGAGCATTGGTGATTTTCTTAATAGAAAATGTCTCACGTAAAGGCATAAATTAGCCTCATCAATTATCGGTTGGAAGTCCAAGGCTAGCAATCACATTTTTGTTGATTCTGTTCTTAATTTACATCTTTTACGGACGGTTTCCTCCTTTAGTTTCTGCATGGTTAGGTGGCAGCTGCGATTGGAGGAAAAAATGCACAGCAAAGCAGGTATTCTGAAAGCGGAATGATGCGAGTTAATGCTTTCTTTAGATCTTGCTATCTTCACAACTGTGCAACATTCACAGCTAAGAATAGTTTTTTTTTTTTCTCTGCTCTGGAAGGCTGTTTCCTTTGTGTTCATTAAGTCCACAGGGAGAGTTCTCGCTTGGTAGTCAAGAAAAGGTGAATGTCAACTAAAATTTTAACATTCCATCTCACAACTGAAAGAAAAATGAAAAGCTCCTGTTCTAACAGCAGCAGTGAAGTCCCAAGCTGCTGGACATTATGGGGCTGTTGAGGTTGACACAACTCAACAGTATAAACAGCTACAGCGACAGTTGGGACTGGTGTTTCCTATTCTTAAGAAAGAAAACCATAAAGTGTGTTCAAGCCATCAAGGCAGAACAGGGTTATTTGTACGGGACATTTCAGCAACAAGTCAAATCAAAGCTGGCAAGAAACATTAGAGTCTTTTGGCAAAATAAAGAAAAGCAGTGAAAAGTTTGAATAAAGACTTTGATTAATGATGTTCTAGATATGAAACAGAGTTAACACTATAAACAAATTGATTTTTGGTTTTGATTTAAAGGAACTCAGTGCTTCAACACTTGCAGTTCTCCAGACAGTTGTTCCAGAATAAAAGGGCAATAAAGCATCACACATTTTAGGTGTATTAAAGCAGAGATGCATATAAACGTTGCAGGACTGGCCCTTGAGGACTGGAGGTGCAGATGCCTGCTGGTTGTTGAACCTCAGATTAAGGAGAAGCTAGAGCCATGGATATAACGTGTAGCCATGGAACAATGGACCAGGTCATAGCTGAGAGGGCTCATGACTCAGGACATTTGCTTTTTTTTTTTCTTTTGCCTGTATGCAGCCCATATATAACTTTTTTTGTGGCAGTCTGAACGGCCCAATTCTGACCTGTTCGCCCAAAAAGAATCCGATTTGTGCCACTTACATACGTGGTGCTAAACGTATCCGATTGGTTTCAAAGAGTCTGCAGTCTGTCGCATTTTGTCTGATTGTTTTGGGGTCATAAACCGTTCAAAAGACTGAATGTGTGAAAATCACATTGGCTCTGAATGTTCAAAAGCTCTCTTTGTTGACCGCAAACGCTATAATTGTAGTCACAACAACTACACCAAAAAAAAAAATCTGATTTCAGCAAAGATTCAGAATTGAGCTTCAAGACCTGCTGTGTGAACATAACCTAAGATTTTTTTTGTCTCCCAAGGCATTTTGTAGAGGTAACTGCAGTATTAAGAGACACCGAAAAACTTTTTGAACTTTGGGGCCACCCGACTATATGATGACTCCACCCACAACTCAGTTGTAATGGAAAACCACCCAAACTGTGTGGAGTGATGTTTAGCCAAGTCGATGTGCGCTGATAGAGTCTAGTGGAAAAGGGCCATAAGTGTTCATTTTGGGTGTCTTTTGAAGACTGTGACATTTTGCCATATATATTTACTCAGTATTCGCATTCAGCCATACACAGGCTGGTAAAAATGAACATGTTTACAGAGTCTACCATGTCAATCTTCTTGTTAGGCATGCGTCACTCATGCCGTATGCAGAAATGGGAATGTGAACGGCCAGCTGAATAATTCCCCTTCCCACCAGGGTGCATGCCAAGACGCCATTTGTGAAGCCAGAAACGGCAGTGAGAAATCAGGTGTCAGGGTCTCAGCTTTGCTTTTTCACAACGATGTGGTTTTGTTGGCTTCTCCTTCCCATGAATTTAAGCGTTCGCCGGAGCGGAGAGTCAACTCAAAGTCAGAATCCATGTTCTCAGTTGGTAAAAGATAGATTGCTCTATCCATGGTGGGGGCCAGTTTCTGCCCTAAGCAAAGGAATTTAAGAGACTTTTTGGCAGTAGAGACAACATAATCGTGTAGAGGATGACTAAAACTGATTCATCTACATTAATTCATCCGCCACTTAGGTCTGCAGACAGTAAGTTGATGAATAAATGCTAATGCAATACTTCTTGTGAAATCTGTTATTGTTTCCTTGCAGATTTTCACTTCAGATATCTTTGGTTCAGCAGGTTTCTGATGTGTTGATAATCAGCTCCAGTTTTACAGCTGCAGTCTGTTTTAATTTGTATTCACATAATTCATTCTGAAATGAGAGCCTTAGTACAGCAGCAGCCTCTCTGATCCACGAATCCCTTTTGTATTCCAAGCAGACATGATGACCTATTAGGTAATCCTAAGGATTTGGGGGGAAATGGGCAGTTAGTCTGGGTGTGCCTTGCAGAGAAAAGGCTCTGTAAATGATGATGAGTTGGCTTTTTATCCTCCTTTATCCTGTTCATTGTAGAGCTTTCTGGGCTCTAATACAGCAGTAAGCTATGCTGTGGGGTTCTGCAGAAAGCTGCATATTACCTTGCACCATGACGGAAAACATGGAAAGCTTTCAGAATACTTGAAATTGATTTCCTTTCTTCCTATATACTTTTTATATGACAAACCTCTTTTCTCTGCTGTCTTTGGAGCTGTATACCAAAAATGTACACAGTATGTAGTAATTCTGTTACTACCAATAAAAGTATGCCTGAGGTTTTATGTATGTTTTTTATGCCATTTTTACCATTTCCTCCCACCCAGAGGAAACTTTTTTTACACAATCCTTTTGTGCAACAGCCATCATAAGAGCAGAGGTGTTTCTCACTGTGTTAGCTCCTCTTGCCAAAGATAATGAGAGTTTATTTGTAGGTGGTAATTGCATCTTTATCATTGTAAAGGTTCCCTTTTCGTTCCAAGTGAACATTTGTGTGAAAATCACATTGGCTCTGGTTTCTCTGACCAGTATCCATTCCAGTGAACTGCAAGCATCTGTTTTCTCCCCTCTTTTCTTTAAAACATGTGTGAATGAGATCTCTAGATGTTTAGTTGGTTTATTAGCATCTTGTGTTAAATGTAATTTTATCTCCAGAGAATGTGAAAGTCAGCTTGCAAAATTATCGATTTTTGTCATATTACAGCAACAAATGTGAGGTTTTAAGTGAAAGATCAGTTGTAGTGCATACTTGTGCAGGAATGATGAAAATGATGAATGTTCTTTTACATTTTCATAAATAATTCATAACAATCTGAAGTATAAAAAATAGTGTAAAGAATGTGCAACTTTGTAGGCTGGTTTAAAAATGTGCATATGTGTTTGATGAGGAAAAGTTCAGAGGGTGTGAAAACTTTTTAAGTCGGTGTAAATGTTTTATGAGTGAATCATTCCCATATGTTCTATTTGCTTATGCAGTAATCTCTGTTTGTGCGCTGGCTGTACTCGAAGCTCTTTGGAGGCAATTATCCAGACACTACCAGCATACTTAATGCATCAGAAGTCAGATATGAAATTAGGACTTGCAGAGTTTTTTGCTGATCTATAATTAGCAAAGGAGGGTGAGATCATTTTCTTTAAAGCTTTTTACGCACGGTTGCCATGTTAGGGTTTTTGACTGAAAAATAACACTGAGATTCAATTTGTTACGATGGCAAAATAGGCACCGCAAACGCTATAATTGACTTATTAAAAGATTTTACCTCCAGTTTGGTCCCCTGTGGTCATACATGAATTGGTTTGGCTAATAAGCCAGTAATAATATTGTTCATTGTTGCCTATACTACTAAGCCCTCCTTTACCACAGAATAGTTAATAAAGAGGTTAACATTTCAATGAGACTCAGAAGTAATCTGTCAGTGTTTAATTTCTTTGCGCTTTATGCTTGTCATGCTCTCCCTCGAGTTCATGAGATGAGGGTAAAGTCCCGGGCTCCGTCACACCCAGTCAGGGAGGTCTTTCAGCTGCCACACAATAGCGGGACCAGACTTCACTGTGGCTCTCTGTGTCATTCTTCTGCAGTTCATGAATGTACTTCCTCCTCTGCTCATATATGGACTGAAGACACCACAAGAGGCACAAAAGGCAGGGTTATCATTTGGATGTTTGTGAATATTATAATGGATGATTGACTTTTCATAGATTTAGGTCCATTTGAGTTGCGTTTAACCTGCAATTCAGTCTTATTTTTGCCACACTTTAAATCTGATGATTCTCAAGCCAAAATTAATACTATTGTTAATGGCAAAGCTGAACAAATTGCGATTATCTTCAAAAAATCATCTCTTGCGTTAGGCCTTATGTGATGTCACTGAATGTATAGTGCTTTTAGAAAGGACCTGTAGATTTGTATTCATGTTAACATAATAAAAAAAAAGGTGCAAAGCAAAAAACTAAAATTAGAAACCTAAGACAAAGGTAAGACCAAGTCAAGACCAAGAACAGCACCCCACTCTAGTATTATTTAACGTTAGCATGTACACCAAGCTAGGTGACAAGAAATGGAAAGGTTTTTTTTTAAAGCATACAGTATATAATGTACACAGATGGATAACTTAATATGTATAGCTAATGTTGACTAAATCACTTTGTGAGGGGCAGGGAAATAATTTTGGTACAGAGGCAGATTGCTAATGTTAGCTAGCTAGCTTTGCTAACATCACCTGCACATAGCTTACTTTTTTGTGCTTCCTTTCTAAGAGATAATAAAAGTTTTAGTCACCACAGTCTCATGACTATTCTGGAGTACTACAACACTAGTATCTAAAGTGAATTTATTTAATTTTAAAGAGAAGTCGGCTGCAGGAAAGCTCCAGAAGCTGTGGAAATTGATCAGAAATCACCCAAAGCAAATGTAGCACTTAATTTCGTAAGTGTCCTTTTTAAAAACGTATTTTGTTAAATCCTGCAGTGGAAAATCATACTCATACTTAATTATGCTCTGTTTTAACTGTCAGTAAAAGGGGTTGATTATTCAAGCCTTGGAGTGTCAAAAGCTAGCAACGTCAGCATAGTGCTTTCTTTTTCTTGTGATGTGACTTTTAACATTAAGTGCTTTCGTCACCTTAGTTGACTGTTGTTAACTGCTGTATAAATAAAAAAATCAATTGATAATTGATTCTGATCAGTTGTCTTTAATTGTTAGTAAATTAATTGCTTCACCTGATTCCTTAGGAAATGAAGGAATTTTGTTTGAAGGATTTGTCAGACATATTTTAGATCGACATATTTTTTCCAATCTCTTTTTGTGAATTCCATTATTGAGTTCAGTACTCATTCAGAAAAGTTCACCCCTTATTTTGTAGTTTTAGTGACTGAAGTCTTTTTTTTTTTTTTTTTTTTTTGCGGGTGGGAAAGCATAAAAAGTTAACATAAAATTATTTTTTTTAATCCAACACATATAACTTGGATTTTCAAGATAATTTGAGGATGAGCGTGTGAAAACGTGGCAGCAATACATTTTCAGTTTTTGTGAAACAAATTTTGATTATATTTCATTCCGTTAATTAAATATAAATTGTTAGATTTGCGTCACAAAAAAAAAAAAAATTCCTGCTGTGGAACATAGAAAAGGAAATTTCAACACCAGAGAATAATGAAACACAACTAGCTGCTTTTGAAAAATACATTTTAAGTTGGAGTTGGTAAGATGAAAATACAGAAAGTACACACAGTTCTCTATTTAATATAAAATGCTCATACCTTATAGCAAAACTAAACAATTATTCCAAATAGTTTGCTATTTACCCAAGATAATGCAAAAATAAATTGGATAAAAACCTTTCACAAAATGTCCATGAACTTCGCTTTCTACTGCCTGCTTCAACCCACGACCAAACCGGTGGCAAAGCCTTTAACTGTGCACTGTTTTAAAGTGAATAATGTTTGAGTTTTATCTGAATTAATGGACTGTTAAATTTGTAGCCTTTTTTTTAAATTCCATCTGAGTATTTTTTTTTTATTCTTTAGCCATTTTGTGGTTCAAATAAGGAGAAAACATAAAGAACAGAAGAAGTGAGGAAGAATACGTCTGCTAAGGCCACACAAATCTCGTCTCCTCTCGGTAATGGACTTATTAGATTTGTATTGTCAAAAAAGGATTGTCCCTATGAGGTGCAGGAATTTCTTTTCAGCTGCCATCAGACAAGGTAGTAGAGCGTGGCCGCCTTTCTTTGACAATAACTTCTGGATTTGTCTTTTTCTCTCCACCTCTGCCTTGTCCCATCACCGCCCTGTCTTCCCATTTCCTACCCCCACCCCTCCTTTCTTTCTCTCTGTCGGTCTTTTTTGTCTTCCTCTGTGTCTCTGTCTCCCACAGAGATTTGTGCAGCCGACTGTGGAGGCCACGGCGTTTGTGTTTCAGGCACCTGTCGCTGTGACGACGGCTGGATGGGCGCCGGGTGTGACCAGAGGGCGTGTCACCCGCGCTGCAACGAGCACGGCACATGCAAGGACGGCAAATGTGAATGCAGTCCTGGTTGGAATGGAGAACACTGCACCATTGGTAGGAAGAGAGGAGGCTGGGGTTTTGTTAAGGGGGGGGAACAGCTTCGATGTATATGTCTGTTTGGTCAGGATGCAGTGAAGGGGGAGGGATACCAACAAAGGCGTGCAGACTACCACTCTGCCTGTGTGTGTAAGCGTCGGGTCTGAGAGGAAGTATCCAGTCGGAGAAAGAACGGGAAAGCATGCTTAATTGAATTTGTGCAACTCAGTAAAGCATGAACAGGTTTACTCAAGGATCTGAGGCTTGCCTTCATGCATTTTAATGTGGGAATGTGCTAAGGTGTCTTTTCATTTTACTCATCCTTATCCTCATCTCTTTCTTTGCTCCCTTTCCATTTACTATTATTTTCAAATGCTGACGTGCGAGTCATTGTGAGCCGGTCACCCACCGCTTTCAGCTCTCTGTTTATACTAATACTGTTGCTCTCTGGCACTAAAAGCTGGTAGAAGCTACGTTTTTTTTAAGACCTTGACTGAATGTCAAAAGCTTTTTTGAAAACCAGAATGTAACCTTAAAAAGAAATTTGAGTATCTAGAAACCATCAATGGCTTCTTCTTATTTTTTTTGTATCAAGTTCATATGTTCAAAGATGCTGGACATCAACGCTTTGAAATAACTTTGCAAAAATGTTTTTATGCTTCCTAGAGGTGGTTTTTGTTTTTTTCTGAAAAAGAGTTAAAGTGGAAATGGAAGCACATTTGCCAACTAAGTTCTGACATAGCAAACAATTACCTCACACGACTCATCAGCTGTTTCCGCTGCCTTAGAATTGGATTTCTCTCTGCGTCTCAGGACAGCAGGCAACATTATCAATGCTGACATGACTGAACAATTACAACTTGGCCGATAGATAACACATTCGTGAAAAACTCTATACATTTTTCTGAGATGACTGCTAGTTCATGCTAGCTTGCAACCTCTACTTCCTGTTTATTACTTCCTGTGTAGTATCAACATCTGACAAAATTATGCTTTCCGTAGCCTGGTTGAAACCATTCAAGGGAAACACAGCTGATATGCATTCCCTTTCTTAAATTTTTTTTTTGCAACATTCCAAAAGTTTGCTCGCAAATTCACATATACACACTGAAAATTGCTTTTTTTGCGATATAGTAGCATGTAGGTATGGTGCATTAACTAATTAGAAAAGGATACAATTTTCCAGGTAACCGACACAAGCTAAAAAATTGTGAGATTTTGTAGCACACATTATATTTGTATGTAGTTATGAGTTTTGACTTAGGGTTCCATCTTCATGAATTCTTAATGAAAAATGTGAAATAACCAAAAGAATGTGTTGCTTGGAGCCTGCTGGTGTTCTGTGTTTTCATGTGCAAATTCACTCATTTCTTCTTACTCCTCTTTCTTTGTTTTAGTATATCTCAGACAAACCACTTAATACTTTCGGAATCAAAGAAATATAAGCTTTATTCATAGCTACCAGTATAAAAACCAGCAAGTTAAAACACACCAGTAATGATATGTCAGGTTCATTAGCCACATTGGTAATGTTATGTTTTAAAAGCAAAAGTAAAAGACAAGGGCTTTTTTTGGTGGTTGCTTCGACACATTATGGTTTAATTTTTTTTACAGCTGATACAAAAAACTGAAAGCACAATGGCGATCCCTTTTCTCAGCCGCCTCAGTGATTCCCTACATGTTTGAGTCAAAGGGAAACCAGAAATAAAAGCTCATAAAAGAAAAAGCTGATTTTTCTCACAGTATTCTCATTGGTCTCGAGGCAGCGCTGCCTGAGAACAGAGCTTCGGCTCAGTTTGTGAATGTTTTATATGCTGGCCTGTACATTATTGATGGCTCTTTTATAAAGGCCATATTGAGATCCAGATTCAACAAGAAGATTTCTCTGTGTCGTACATTAAGATCTCAATTTAAATCAATTTCCATCACAGAGGGCCCCGTGTGTTGGCCCCAGACCCCCTACAGGTTTGATCTGGTCTCATTCCTGACGAGGCCACTTGCATCGTCCGTAGACGATGATTAAAAGAGCTTTTTGTGACCTCTGTCCTGCATAACACTGCTGAAGCCTGCAATATGCACGTCAGTGCCAGTGTTTTCGAAATACTCTCTGGGCTATTTAGTTGTTTCCATCATTTAATAAAAAGAAACAGACGTTTTTTAGTTTTTTTCCTGAAGATTTCATTTTGGTGACTGCAATCTTCCTCTGCGTCCCACAATTTCCCCCTGTCTTCCTTCTGTCTCCATCCCTCTCCTGTGTGGGATTGTGCTCGATGTCTTGCTTGTAATGCATGCTGTTAATGCTCTATGGCTGTGTTTTTTTTTTAACCGCATTTTGTAGCGTATACTAACACATTGCCCTGCTGTCTTGTCATGGAAGTGCCACTGTTCAAACCTCCCTTATATGTCCTGTCTTTTATCTCTCAAGCTCACTATCTGGATAAGGTAGTGAAAGGTATGGCATTCCTCCTTCAATCTTTTCTGCGCTCGACTCATTATAACGCCGGTCAGCATTAACAAGCCGTGAAACACACACCCAAACACACGCAGACACACACCATGGTCCATTCCCATCCAAAACACTGTTGTTCTCATTCTACAGATGCATTTCAATAAATTAGAATTTATTAGTTTAGTCAATAATTTGAAACTTAAATAGATTCTTTACACGATATTGTTTCCCAAAAGTTTCTCTGTGTTCATTTTGATGATTATGGCTTGCAAATAATATATATATATATATTTTAAATTAAGTTTTTAAAAACATTTCAATATTACATTAGATGAATAAAAAATCTATAATATAAGATTATGGCCATAGTTTAGCTTTCACAATTATGTAAAAGACAGCTATCTTGATAGTCAGTTCAGCCCTCCAGAAACGGTGTAATTGCTCATTCAGGTTTCAAGAAAACACAGCATTGTATGGTGTCAAAGCATTTTAATGTAAAGTTCAATGGAAGGAAAATGTCAATCCATGCATGCAACCATTGTCTTCCCCTTATCTGAGATTGGGTCGTGAGGACAACAGGTCCAGGAAGAAAAGACAGACCTCTCTCTCTCCGCCACTATCCAGGTCTTTCTAGGTAAGGTGTGAATAAGCAGCAGTTCTACTTGGAGTTCCCCCCCCGGATGAGGAAGCTCCTCCCCCTGTCTTAAAGGCTAACCCCAGCCACACCAAAGAGGAAGCTCATCTGAGCTCCTTGTATCCGGGATATTGTTCTAAAAGTGGGGTTGTAGTTACAGTGCAGGTGGGCCAATAAATCCTTATACTTGCTTATACTTAATGAAAAAAACACCCCGATCTGTCTATCCACCTTCCTGTGATTACTTGTGAAGAAATGGCAAGATGCAAGAACACCTGCACTTTCACCAGAGGCTGAACTCAGACCTGAATGGGAGCAGGAAAAGTTTTGGTTGAAAAATTGGAATAAGCAACTTAAAAGTTTGGGGAAGATTCAAAAAAGGTCAAAAACTACAGGCAGATCCAGGACATGAACTACATCTGCAGTATTCCTTTTTTCAAGCCACTTTTGAACTAGAGACTGCAGGACCAGACTGGTGCTCAGTGGTCCAGTGTCCTCTTCAGATAATAGTAAGTGTTTGGAAGTCAAGGTCCCAGAGTCTAAAGGAAGATTTAGAGACGGAATCCTAGCTGTTGGGGGTTTAGGTGCAAATGTCCATAATTGTTGAGGAATTTAGCTGTTCCTCCAGGAAGTTGCGATGCTGCAATCATAACTATTCGCTCATCATTCACACATTTTGCAGACTAGCAATTTTCATTAATCATTGCAACTTCTGACCTTAACATTTTTTGCATTTCCTTAATTTCTGACCAATCGCACTGAGTTGAATTTTGATAGTCTCTTTGCCCCCCTCTAATTTAACTTTCTGTTTCACAAAGTTTTTTTTTTTACTGCATTTTCAAAAACCGTTCTGAGATGTTTTGTAGGATTTGCTCAGACAGTGTATACAGTTCAAGTTAAAATCCTGTTTTTGCTTTTTTGAGAGGATTATTTCAACTTTTTTGTAAGTTGATGTTTTAGCAAAAATAAAACTTAAAAATATTAGTAGCTTTGACCACACCCTTAATGAACAAGGGTGTGCAAAATCAGTCAATCACAAAAAAATATTTGTTTTATTGCATCCTGGAGGGACTGATTTAGAGAGTTATGTTATCTGTTAGTGTTTTTCTCAAGTCAGTGCGACTCCCTAACAGGAAGCATATCACCAGAGCCACATGCTGATCGATGTAAGCCAAAATCATCAACACCAACAGAAATATCATATTGTGTGATGACTCTTACACATTTTACACTTTTTGAACTGAATATCCTAAATCAATTAACTTTCCTGATGAGATTCTAACTTATTGAGATGCACCAGTAAAAATCTTCTCCTCCTCTCATCGTATTTTCAACATAATGTTCCATGGTAATCTCCACTTAGCACCTTCACACCCAATTCAAGCTGAGCTGCTTTCTATACATCAAATGTTTGGTTTGTGCATTTTAGCCTTCTCAGTAGGGGGATGTTGGGAGAGGGGATTCATAACCTGCGCCTTGCATTATAGATGAGCTTACAGTGCTGTGCAAAGCCTGATAGGTGCTGAGGCTGCAGCCTCTTTAATTAAAAGACTTTATGGTTGTAGGCAGAACGAGAATGGAGGCTTTGCTTCACCCCTTGCTGTCTGCCACCGGCACCCCTCTCTCAGCCTCCCTGCGTACTTGGTTATAGACCACCTGGCATCAGAGCGGCTGCCAGAGGGGCTCTTCGAACGTTTGCATCCTCATGTCTGGAGCTGTTTCAGACGGGCTCGGGCAGGGCTCTGCAGGGGCTTCTCTCTGAAATATTCTGCCAGTTAAGTTGAAACCAAGCCAAAAGAGAGTGAAGCTTTATTTATCCGTATAACAAACATTCTGAGCTCCTTAATCGTCCAGCTCCACTGGCTTAACCAGAGTTGTTTTTGTCCATTTGCTCAATAAATGGACAGCCAATGCCAAAAGTGTCCAAGAGGCAAGCCATTTCGAACAGTTCATTAAATTTGGTTGCAGTTCTCTAGAATATCATTTGAGTTTTCACTTTATTATTGATGATAAATTCTCTAAATCATCTGTAGAATTTGAAGTTACAGCAGTAATAAACAATTTCAGCTCGTAATCTCTTGAAGGGATGAGCAGAAGAGCTATATATGGTGAAGACGTAAAAGCTATTCAATTATTCTTTAATTACAAGAGCAACATCTCGCTACACGTATTGTCACATTTCTAGTAGTTTTAAACATTTTGAATGTTGCTTTTAGTGAAGATATGGGAAAACGTAGTAGTAAGTAATAGAAATGTGTTAGCTGATGTTTATACTGCAAATAAGCAGGAAATCTTAGACTAGTGATCGATTAGTGTTTCTGTAAAGTTTGACATGCTAGTACCAGTTTTGACTAAAATAAATAATTTAATATATTCTTGCAACATTCATACTGTGAGTGATCATTAATTTTTTACTTTAGTGTCAGAGCTGATGTTACACTGTGTGTGTAACAGAGCCCTTGCAGTAAAACACAATTTTATTACTATTTTAAGACTAAATTATTATAATATTGATATTCTAAAATGTTTTCCGACAGCCTGAATGAACAGATATATGGTGGAAAATACAATATTTGCTTTTACAACTCTGATTCATATTACTTAATTGAAAACACTTAATTGAATTTGAAAATTAGTAGGCATCTTTACCCAGAAATGGCATCCATACCAAATGATGCTGTTGTCAAAACAACCTAACAGGAAAAGATTGAGCTGAAAATTGCTGGGTTCTCTAAAATGCAAAGTACATATTGAGTCGATGCTTCATTTAGAATTATTTTAGAGAAATTGCTAGAGGTCCCTTTAGTTGTAGCACGGGAGATTTCATTGAAAACTGTTATTTTCACAGCGTAGGAGTGTCCTGAGTATATCCACTCAAATTACAGGATTGCTTTTTCTACATATTTCAGTATGAGATTATGCTGCAGCAATAAAGCACAGATATATTATAAGACTTCTTTATCTTGGGTACCAAATCACTGCAAAGGATACTAAGCAACTTTTAACTTCTAAAATTAAATTGTGTGAAAACTTTTAACAAATGGAGGTAGACAGTTGTGCTCCAGAAATTTGGGATTAGTTACTTTTTGTGGCTCTTTATTCTATTCTAACTAACAGTATATATTCTGCAGACTGTGGCTGCATTGTGAATTATGTCACAATATAATTGCAGCCCTGATTCATCCATCAATCAGCCTTTCCTCCCTTACAGTTATTACCTTATAAGTACACCTGCCTTACCTGTTTTCTTCCTTTTCTGTTCTCCGGTCCAGTTCTCTCTCTGTCTGATGTAGAAGCAAGCTGCACAAGAGAGAGAGTTGATAAAATGGGTCAGCTTAGCATTCTCTCTATCAAGGCATCCTTCTAACACCACAATCTATGATAGAGCTGAGCGTTTGATATCTTTAGATTTTACCCTCTGCCTCAGCGAGGGGATAAATATCATAATGTATCAGATAAATGTCAAACAGGGTAGAACAATTGGCATCATAATCGTCTGATCTGTGCCCTTGTGAAGACCTATCTGGGAGGAAACAATGAAATCTTTCACCTGTCTCTCTACTCCAGCCTGCCTCAGATCCCCTGGGGCTCAGCTCCCAGAAATACAGCTAGGCGACCTCTGCTCAAAGCAACCAAGCACAACCTTTTCCAATTTATATAAAACCCATTTTGTTTAGTTTTGAACTTCTCCTAAAGGGATATCATGGTCTCTCTGCTTGAGGGGATATTACTGATTGTTAAAAACCCATTTCTGACAATAATTTAGACCACTTTTTAAACTACTACTACTACTTTCCAATTTTATTTTATTCCTGGAAATCTTCAGATTTTGTCACATTACAAACAAACCTTGTTTTTTTTTGTTGTTTTTTTTAAATAGGAATTTCATGTTATAGACCAATACACCGAAGAAAGATAATAAAGCAGGCGGAAAAGGATAGAATAGAAGTGGACATCACTAACTAAAAGTTAGTCGTGCTGAGCATGGCACCAACATGAAATTTATCAAAGGCTAATGCTAACGCAACAAATTCAATCATGTTGATGCTACCCACGTGTTTATTGTACGTTACGTGTTACACGGTTGCATGCAAAGTTGCACTTCAGCAAGTGATTCTTTAGCACAGAATCACTTGCTGTCATGGTTTCAGTTTTACATTTGTTGAAAAACAATATTGCTAACTGTTTCTGAGTTTGCCCTAATTGTACGGCTCCAGTCAGAAAGCATGCAGGACATCAGTAAATTTTAAACTGCAGTTTATTCTGGGTACAGAATAAAGATCATTTGCTGCACTGCATCATGGTGAAGGTTGTGAGAACAGGAAACTGAATTACTGCCTAAATAATTGTCAACTTCAAAATAAGAACATGAATATAACCGTCTGAGCTACTTGAAGGATAATTTAGAAGATGCTAAATGTGCTAAGCCTTTTAAAAGTTAGCAGAAACGTTAAATGAAAAATTTGTTTCACTATAAGTGGATGTGCTCACTGGGATAGATCTAAATACAGGCAATTCTGGCAGAAAACATTTTAGAAGTAGCAAAACTTCTAAAAACACGTAATAGTGGAGATTTACCTTCCTGCCAGAGCTACAGTAAAAAAAGCTTAGATCAAAACAAATGTGTGTTAGAATGATCCAGTCAAACCAAGATTCGACTCCAATTTAAAATCTGTTGCAAGACTAGAAAAGTGATATTTACAGACGCTCGTCATCCAGTCCGATTTAGTCTGGTGTTTTTAACAAAGAGTAGGTACCGGTTTCAGCCTCTAGATGTGGAAAGCTGGCAGAGGTATATTCTAAAAGACATGCGGCTTTAAGTGTAGCATAACGTAGTTCTACAAAGTATTAACTGAAGGGAGCCTGAATGCAAATTCATGTGAAAAACTTCAAGAAGTACTATATAATTTTCCTTGCATTTCACAATCATTCACTATGTTGTGTGGGTCTGTCACATGAAAGTCCTAAAGAAACACATTGAAGTTTGTGGCTGTCATGTGAAAAAGTCGAAGGGATGTGGATATTTTTGCAAAGCTTATAGAAAAAAAACCTTGAAATCCAAAATTACCTATTAAATTATTTCAAATTGGGCAGTATAAACTCCACTGCTTTCGTTGCACAGCTAAAGTACCATACATTCTGGCTAATATGCTGTAGTAATAAGTGAATATTGATTAATAAGATCCCTCTTATCTGATTCTACTGCAAAAGGATATTGGAAAGCTTTACAAAAGGTGTATCGAATTAATCAAGTTTAGCTGAGGGTCATTAGAGCTGCTCTCATCCATTTAAAATTTCACATAACATTAGGTTATAACATTAGGCTATTGCTGCTTAAAGTACAAACAGCAAACCAGTTTTTTTCCAAAGCAATTTTGGTGCACAAATGATGTTCTGTATTATTTGTTGTTCATTAATTTCTCTTTGTTTGAGACTCAGTTGTGACCGTTGGTCTTTGTCTTCATCTATTTTTCATAGAGGGTTGTCCTGGTTTGTGCAATGGAAATGGCAGGTGCACTCTGGGTAACAACGGCTGGTACTGTGTGTGCCAGCTGGGCTGGAGGGGCACCGGCTGTGACACCTCTATGGAAACCGCCTGCAGTGATGTCAAGGACAACGATGGAGGTAAAATCACAAATGCCTTTTGACACTGACCAGACACCAACACGGACTCTGAACCAGACACGATTTGACAATAAAATTCACTCCCTGTGGGCTTGAGAAATATTCTGTACTTGCTTTAAGCTTTCCATGCTCTGTTATACCTTTTATGTAGGCCATTCCAATTTTATTCATATAGAGTCAATATCTGTATAAATTGTCTTGAAATTGTCTTGAGGTTTCACTGCCTTGAATCCCAGGAGCCAGCTTGCTTTTAACTCGAAGAAAGGAAAGAAAAAATTTAAAAATCTAAAGAAAATGTAAATATTGCACACATATCAGAACATGTAATGGATGCATAGTGAAGCAGAAAAACTGCAGAGCTGAGAAAAAAAACAAGCGCTAAAACTGCAATTCTGACTTACAATTACCATTAACTGCTCAATTCAAGCTAAATCAATGCTTAGAAAAGGTACAAAAATGCTTCTTTTCTGAAGCTAACTAGCCATTTAGACCACAACAGGTGGATATAATGCAGGGATTTTATTGTGTACGATCTTGGCTCTAAGTAAAATCCTTTGGATGTCTTTTCCTCTAAACGAAATACATTTGTATAGAGCATGTGAAAGCTACATGCACACATCCAGTGCAATCTTTACATGCAAATGAAATAGAGTTGTCCTGATTAGAAGTATTAATAAATTCACCTTGATATTTTATTAACCTCTAAGATTTTAACATTTTCTATCTCCACAGGGAAGTCTTTTTCCCTCTAAATAACCCTGAGCAGGGGCAGAAACACACTCCCACACTCACACACACACCCAACCAGCCAGGGATGTTGCACCAATCTCTACTCCAAGTGGGAGATGTGACTTTCTTTATTCCAGACCCGATTCTTCAGCCTGAGCAGTGCACTAGCCTCCCTTATTTATACAGGGGGTTGTTTGTCTTCCCATCACTTAACAGGGACCACACGGCTCTCAACAGCAAAAGCAGGGTACTGCCTGGGATTTGACTGACTCCTGACAGCACAGTTTATTTTTATCACCCCGTCTGGCCAGATATGCCCCTGAAAGCAATGGTTAGGAGACACTAATGACCCACTTTAGCAAAGTAAAGTGCATTACATAGAAACACTCATTTTTAGTAATGTTATCTAATGTACTGAGAGGGAAATGCATCTTCTGCATATTATGCTCTTTTGCAAAAGTTTATAACATTGCTTCCACTTCTGCATGCTGTTTTGATACACCTAACTACCAGGATGGGCACACGTCTGCTAATGTGGTAATAGTGGAGATATTTTTTTGTTAAGTCCTTTAGCATTTATTGTAACTTTGAAAACATTTAACATTTACCGTCTCACTTTTGCCGCCTCTGAAAGGTTTCCCTCCAGGAAGGCCCTGTATTTAGCTCCATCCATAACTCTGGCCATGTGCTGGGCAAACTTCTGCTAGGTTGTTGGCTAATTTTTTACTTTGAGTTGCTGAAACTGAAATTTGTCCACAATTTTGATGAGGAGCTGGCTTATTAATACGTCTCTACTCCTGCATAAGTATAGAATTTAGCTTAACATTAGTACTCAGTGTTACCCAATAGCATATTTTATTCAGTGTGTGTACGCTTTTCTGCATTTGCCAGGTGTTAACCACACTTCTGTTTTTTGTGAATCTGTTTGCTTGTGACTTGTTTAACCTTCTCAGATGGCCTGGTGGACTGCATGGATCCAGACTGCTGTCTTCAGGCAACCTGTCACACCACCTCTTTATGCGTGGGCTCGCCTGACCCCCTGGACATCATCCAGGAGACGCAGATGTCCTCGGCACAGAGCAACCTGCAGACGTTCTACGACCGAGTGCGCTTCCTGGTGGGCAGGGACAGTACACACACCATCCCTGGAGCTAACCCCTTCGACGGAAAGTGAGTGACAATGTACTCTCATTGGATAACACTCAAACTTAAAAAGCTTCTTTTTTTTTTAGATTCACAGAGCTATTTGTCTTATACATCATATACATTTTTGTTGCATTAGTAGAGTTCTGCGAATTCCAGCTACTACAGCAGCTCTTGTTTATTTAGTGCCTCTCTAAGTATAACGCATTAAGATTTAAGCCTATTTGCATTCAATTTAAAATTGACTAAAAAATGTGTGATACAATAGCTTGTCTTCCGTTCTAAGCTGGATTGCTTTTCAAATCAGTAAAGCAGCAACAAACAGGAACAGATTTGCACATTTGCGATGTTATGACCTGGATAAACTGTTATCTAGAACCACATTTTGCTGCAGTGACACGCTCTTGAACAGATTCATAAATCCTAAAACAATATTCGCATTTTTTAAAACAGCTACTGCCGCACTTTTATTTTTGTTTTTAAAAAAATAAAACGGATAATTCATTCACATGGGGAAGCAGCTGCATTCAGTGGGGGCTCGAATTGACAAAGAGTGTTGGCATCGCTGCAAGGATGATGGACAAATGATGATGGACAAACATGGAATGTGGCAAAAAAAAAAAGGAGGCAGCGTTCCCTCAGCAAGAAAGGCATCTCATATTCATGTATTGTGATTACTTCTACTGTAATCCATCTGTGGCTCACTCCCACAGGCAGAGCTCATGACACCCCAGTCGTGGAATTTGAGAACCTTTTAAATCAGGCAGGATGGCAGTCAGAATCCCATAAGATTGCTCCGATGTTTTCTATTGTCTGTTTTTCTTTTCATCTTTTATCACATGCGTGACAGGGTTGCTCATTTCCATACTACTTTATTATGTATCACTCTCATCTTTGTATATTATACTAATGTAGAAGACAAAGATGAGACTTAATATACACTCGGAGAAGAATAAGAGTGTAAACACTTAAATGTTTCATGTGAAGAAAAGCTATTTTATTCTTTGTTGTTTTCTTGCCGGTAATAGTCTTCCATCTTCTTTGTGGTAGGCAACACCATGAGCTTAAACAATAATCAGGAGTATTCACTTAGAGAGAAATGCTTGAAATGTAAAAGTTTTGGCTCGTCATACTGCTGCCACCGCCGTGTTTCACAGTATGGTCCTTCTGGAGGATGAACCTCTGCCTCTATTTTAAGTCTTTGGCAGCCTCTAACAGGTTTTCCTCCTGGATTGTGTTTTACCTCAATACATCTTCCTATCAACTTCAACCAGCTTTTCTTTCCCCTCTGAAGAATAGCATGACACTGTGACCACAAGGTTCATGGTGGGCAAGTTTAAGCAACTTTTCTGCCACAAATAGCTTTTGCCTGTTGGCCAAAATGTTCAACTTTGGTCTCAGCTGACAAGAGGACCTTTTTACACAGGTGTGTTGTTTGCCAAATTGCAAACAGAACTTCTCCATGCTTTTTTTTTTTCAACAGTGGGTTCCTTCTGGTCACTCTTCCATGAAGTTCAGTCATGTGAAATGAGCTAGGATCTCTGTTTATCTCAGAGTTTACGTGGATAGCCAGGTTGAGGTAGATTTTTTTACAACCAAAACTACAGGTAAGTGGACTCTTTAAGGGTGTTAGAATAGAAAGGGGTAAAGAAATATGACACCCACCTATTTGAGGAGGTTCAGTATTCGTGGAAAATCCACCCATAACCGAATTTTTCTTTTTTAGTGCATTGCAAAATATTCAGAAGAAAATGAGAAGCTAAAATATCTAGCGTAATGTTACTTGGCATGCTATTGGCTGGCGTTTGCAAAGCAGCCGATTGGCTGTTCCCCTAAGTTTGTAGATGTTAGCCTTTGCGTTAGTGATATGATTGTTTCCACTGTGAATTCATGCCTGTTAACATTTATCTGATGTTTGAACTATTAAAATAGGCAGTTAGAAGCATCTTTAGAAGGGCTCTCAAGTATTTTATATTTCTCCTATTTGCTATTCCTTTATGGTCCCTAACCTCCACAAACTGTACGAAAAAGTTAAAATTGTGAAATTTTCTTTTCAGTATGTGGTCATTGTAGTTAAAATATAACAAAATGTGAAGAAGTTCTTCAACCCAAAAACATAAAATGCATCTTTTTTTGGTCTTATTTTTTAATGCATTGCGACAACGTCAGCTGTTACTTCAGCGGAAGCTCTGACATTTTCTCTCATTGACATTTTTCTGGCTCTCAAGAAGCACTCAGCATTTTGCAGTACGTCCCCGGACAGAGTTAGAGGCATGGAAGGTTGAGTAATACTCTTGTCTCTCACTCAAGATGCTGCCATAAATAAGTAAAATGAAGAATCCAGAGATGAGCTGCAAGATCGCGGGGGCCTCGGCACACCTAAAAATATCGGTGATAATCTATTATTCATGCTTGGTATTCATTCCCCCACCCACTGACAGATCTGAACAGTTATGACGAGGTGGCGGAGGGGGCTTCAGACAGGCCTAGCCTCAGCATCTTTGCTTTGTGATATGCTTGCCTTGCTCACGTGATCATCTTTCTATTGATCCGCCGGCCACTTCCTCATGCTCGCAGACGTGTTGGACTGCTATTTCTGATGTTTCCGTCCGCAAAAAGCTGCAGAGGTGCCACTGAATAAAGCATCTGCCACTGCATGAAATGTCTTGATTCCCCACCATGACACATAATACAACAGCCTGCCGAAGCCCAGCAGTCGATGCTGACCAGAATAGTAAACAGGGACTTTGTCTATGGAACAGTTTGGACAGAGATTGATGGTTGGTTTCTAATAGCGGGGCTGAAGTCATGCGCTCCATTTGCTAGCTGGCACTTTTCTAATTTTATTTAGAGCTATTCTTTTTAGCATTAAGCTATTAATGTCGGAAATAAAACCGTAGTAGTCTGTCCGAACGCCTTTTAGCAGCATTGTTTGCAGAAAAGAAATTAGTCCAAAGTGTTTTCCATTTGCACTCTGAGCGAGTAACATACAGCGAGGGAGAGGAAGGGATCCACGGTGACATGCTAACATTTGCATCAGGATTCACCCTGTAATCAAGTCATTTGTGTGGATAATGATATTTTCGTTGCGTGCATGGTAATGGGGGTGTTTATTAGGCTTCGTCTAAAGTTCTATATTTACCTCTGGCAAGCTGTTTTTATTGTGTCTGCACTACAATTGAAAAGAAATGTGCTCTTCCTTCGTTATTGTATTCTTATGAAAGGAATTAAACTCCAAATTTCCTGACAATATGTTATTTATGTGACTTTTACTACTGTTCATGCTGACAAAACTGCCATCAATTAAAAAAAAAAAATCTTTTGTTAAATTTATTAAAGTTATCTAAGTGAGATTCAGGGTTTCTGCACAGGTTTGGAAAGAATTGTCCCTGTCTGAGCAAGAATTGGAAGAAAAAATAGAGAAAATATTTATATTTTCAGATTGTCCTTTCCCACTGTCTGAATATGGCATCCATCCTTTTTTGCCCATAAAAATCTACAGAAAATGTCAACATTAAAATTGTATATTGGAACACTGTTTCATGCCGTCAGACAAATACTGATTTTTTTTTTTTTCACTCGGTTTGAGTATCATTATAGGCATTTGGTTGAAAAATTATCATAGGGTGGATTTTATAAGATCTGGCTACATTCCTGTGCATCTCTTTTAAAAATATTTGAAAAGTCTGAAATCAAACGAACTTTTTGGAAGTAATGTGTAGTGTAATGTCACAGGAAATTAATATATTAATTGAGGGGTAGAAAAATGTTTTTGTGCGGTAAAAAAAACAAACATTTTCACCCACTGATGCCTATCTGCAAAGTTGAAAACATCAAGACGCGGCTCTTAATTTTATAAGGATCATAAAAGATGTCATTTTTATGAAAAAAAATATTCTTTACATATTTGTTAAAACTTTCACTACATCCTGACAATATGACATAAAACAGAAAAGAAAATAACTCCTCTGCTTCCCCCCTGCGGTTCTGCAGAAATACACAGCTCAGTCAGAGAATGTTCTTAAAACTGTCAATCAATCTCGTGTATGCGCTGCTCATGCCTTCCCCTTCAGTACAGCTTGTTCACTACACCAAAACTTACTGTGAACATGCAGGATAATAAGCAAGGCCATAGATGATGGCAGATAAGCAGTTCTTCTGTAATGGTACATTGTTTCTCTCCCATTAGTTCAGCTGCAGGGTGTAGAAGAGCATGATAGACAGCGCTAAGACCCTCCTTATGGCTCTGATTGATGGTTTCTGACTATGTATTTCTGCAGAAGACAATAGGACTGCAGGGAGGAGGCAAAAGGACCTTGATTTTTTTTTTCACAGATTATTTGTCTCATGTTATACTGTCACAACATACTGGTGATAACAAATATGTAACACATATTTTTTATTTCGTGCCAGCTGGAAATTTCTCCAGTAAAGTCCCAATGTTCACTTTCTTCCTTCTTCATTTTGATGTGAATATTTAAATCATTTCTCTCGACGGCAAGGAATCGTTTTCCCATGGGCTTCACACAGCCTGGGACGAGATAGTTCCACTTTTACAGCTTCATCTCGAGAAAACATGGATGGCTGGCTTTTCAAACAAATCCCTTCAATAAACTCACACCTTGAATGACTAATCAGGCACCCAGGATTTGACTGGGTTTTCTTTATTGCTTATTATATGTAAATGAGTTCAGAAAGTTCTTTAGGTGTGAGCCTAATCGTTTATAGCAGTGTCCTCCTCCTTGTTTACGCTGCACTCTTGGACATCCAAGGTCCTCTCAAGGAGACTTGGCCTAATTAACATAAAACTGGGTTCCTAGGGACCGGACTACTGTGGGGTGAATGATCTTGCCTCTGGTAAGGACATGTTGAGGGCAGCTCCTAACATGCTGGTGTTAATTGTTTCCAGTGCATGGCAGTGTTTAAGGCCCAAACGTATTAAAAATAGCCATGGTCTAATGAAGAAGTGACAGTACAGCATTTGTTAGGGGACCAGCTTTTTTTTTGCAAACGACGACAGAAACTACGGTCAACCATGACTTGGGCCTTGATAATGATGGAGACAGGAGCTGACGGGAGGGGAGATGTGAGACAGCAAGGTCTCATCTCATCACTTTAGTAAGATTAGGAGGTGAGTTTGGATGACTTCCCACAATCGATTGGTGGGGACTGATGATCAGATCTAATTTACGAAGCTTCTCGAGACCTGTTAGACTGGGAATCTGTCGAGGTCTCCATAATCAGCCAAGCGAGTCCCGCAATCTGCAGTCCTATTATTATTTTTTTTTACAACTGCATTCTGCAATGGGAAAGATAGATCCTTTTTTTTAATTAGAGCAGGGGCAAAGTAAATCTTTCTTATCACATTATCTCTCCATTCTGGATGAAAGAAAACAGTTTTTAAGGTGTAGAGAGCCACCTTTGTGTAAAAGCGCTTCCTGGATTTAGAGTTAATTTAACTGAGGTCCTGTTTGGACAGGAATTTTAATGTTGAAAACACCTGGAACAGCACCCTTTTACTTGGAGTTAAACAGCTTAATTTCTGGTTTAGGGTTAAATGAATCTGTACTGTAAACTTTCACTATATGGCCTGTGAAGAATCTACGGAGAGCATATTTGTTGCGCTTCTTTCTGGTTAAAATGAATCAAATAAAAGTTGGGGCCGTATGCTTTGGCTTATTCCCTTCATTTTCTCTTGTGCATAAGGACCTGCTACACATTATTTCTGTTTTATAGTCCTTTAGAAAATCAGTAATGAATGACATATCAGTTGTTACAGATTTACAGAACTGAACTCCCTGCAAACCATCACAATTAAAGGTTTAACCAGATATGCTGGCTTTTCAGCCTTTAAAAAAATCTTGTTGTGTTCTCTATGCAATTAAAACTCAGCAGTATAGAAACTGGTTATGTTATGTGTTCTAACTGCCGGCTGTAATCTTTCATGACATATAATAAAGGACGGTCGCTGCATTTGTTAAACTTTTTTAATTGCTGCTTGTAAAATCACTGGAAATGATCTTGATGCAGAGTGCAGTATGGGTGCATACAGATATTAGGTTTTTACTTTTTTTAAAATTTATTTAATGTACAGTAGTTATTGGCCTCATTGTAAATATCTTCCAACAGTGAATAATTAATCTTTTGCTCAAATCTGACTTTTTGTAAATCTGTTTATTTCACTGCAATCAGTATCATTGTGGTATAGAATGTTAGAAAATGTTTCCTTTGTTTCTTTTCTGTTCCTTTTCTCAAGGCAAAATATGAGACATAAAACCATGTAATTCAGAAAACTATATTTCTGAGAGAAAAGATACACAATCTTATTGCTAATGCTAACAGAAGTGTTGGTGTGCATCGCTAACTAAAAAGTTAGTTGCGCCAACTCTAAAGCAATAATTATAAACATGAGTTCAGCAAACGCTGAAGCGCTACACAAGTGGGGTATTTTGCTGGAAGTCACAGAAACATAGAGGGGAAAAGTCTTGTTTTTATTTTCCTCAGCATACCTGGTCTAAAAGTGTTCATGTTTCTGTTTTCTCCTGCATAGCCATGCTTGTGTCATTCGTGGGCAGGTGGTCACCTCAGACGGAACCCCGCTGGTTGGCGTTAACGTCAGCTTCATCAACAATCCGGCGTTTGGCTACACAATTACCAGGCAAGATGGAAGGTAAAAGTTGGCCATTTTTATCTAAACACGGACTCAGACATCCACACAAGAAACAACAGATGCAATGTATTGATATTGCAATGCAGTGATATTCATGTTGTGAAAAATGTGATTTAGCTGAACTGCAGCGACTAAAAGCACAATCGCCGCCACAAGCTCTGTCGCTATTGATCTGCTTTGTACTTTTGCCGGGTCCAATTTTGGAATTCTCGGCTCAATTCCCAGAGAAATCAAACAAAGCCCGTCTGGTGCGCTCACAAGTTCTGATACGGTTGGAGCAGAGAGGTGACAGCGTAACTCGTGCCAGCTCAGAACGCAGTGCAGATGGATATTATTTGACGATGGAGGGATCAAACAGTGAAGTAATACTTGTTTAGTTGCTTAAGACTTTATTTCTTAATGTTTGATTTTAATAGTTATTGAGTACTTTTAAAGGGTTGTTTTCTTGTGAAGACGGTCACTGTTTTAATTTTTATTTATTTTATGTTTCTTTGATAACCGAAGTGAAGATACAAACCTGCAGTGCCGATCAGAAGATCAAGAATGGGGTGCACAAGTCAGACTTTTTCTTTTCATTAACAAAATTCTACATACTGTCTTAAATGTAAACACAGGCCCCATATAGCAAACTATACCTCTACCAAGCACTTTTTGTAACCTTCATCAAGCTTCTGGCATAATTCTAGCTGTTTTTCTGAATGGAATTGTTGGGGTTTGTTTATATGCATTAGTTTATTACTGTAGACAGTGCACATATTTCCTATAGGGTTTAAATTGGACTATATCATAAACTTAATCATGGTCTGCTGTGTGGAGTCATCGCTTTGTTTGAACTGCTAATTGTGACCACGTTTGTACGGCTAGACAATAAATCAATAACGATATCTATCGCAATAGGCACATGATCAATATCAACAGAATATATGTTTGAGAAAATGTTGATAATTTCACTGAATTCCAATCCAGAACCGAGTTCTGCACGTAACTTAGCTGAAATTAAAGTTAATTTAAGTTTTAGAACTGTTGTTTTATAATAATTCCTCCTTGGGAAAATTATGTTTCAAATAAATCATTAAAAACTCAACATCTAGCTTGATATTGATTAATTCCAGCGACTCTGAAAGCATTTTTGTTAAAATGTAAATTGTTGTTTAGAAAGACCAAAACCTTTAGACCGGCATGAATTTGTTCCATGGAAAAAAGGGAAAACATTGACATACAAAAAACTTATAATTTTATTTTAAACTTTGCTCTTTTCAGGCACACAGTTTAGGATCAGATTGCACAAGCTCCCTCAATCCCCCTTTATATCTCTGTTTTAGGAGGGCCTTGTAGCAAACGAAGCCGCTGTATCACAGCACAGCATGAATCTCTGTTCGCTCTCCAACTCCCACTTCTTCCTGATACTTTTATCAGCCTCATACTCTAAAGGTTTAGATCTGCCAGACGTTTGATCTTAATCATTCTTTTTTTCCATCACTCTATTACTCCCTTTTATACAGAAATGTCTCATCTTAACCTCATCATCTTCCACTCCTTTACTTATTTTGTCTGACTTGCAGTTGCTCACATTTCCCCCTGTCTAATCCTCCTCTACCCTGAAGCTTTTTTTTCTTCTGGCCACCTTCCTTGAGTACAGGTCCATGTCCTTTCCACTGCCATGCCTCTTCTCGTCTTTATCTTTCTCCCACATTTATGCGTGTCCCATTTTTCTCCATGCATCACTCTGCTTTTCCTGTGAAAAGCTTTATACTCCTTTCCCCCTACCAGCATATGTGTAAACACTACTCCATCTCCCTGGTTCCCCCCCTGTAAACATGTCCAGTCTCCTGCAACTACCCCTGCAATCACTGTAAACAGGCTCAGTGCAGCGTGAAATCAGAAACGCACCTGTTCACCCACTTAGAAATGAGAAAGCTGTCTCAACTCATTTCTGTGATGTGTTCTTTATTTTCAAAGGGTTTAGATTTTGAAATTACCCATTACCTATGCTATCTTGAAACGTTGTTTTGGTCCAAACAAGAGATTTGTGCTGTTTCTTTTTTTTTTTTTTTTTAAACTACGTGGGCTTTATCGGACTGTATATATGAGCAGAGTATCCGGGCAGTCCCGATTTTATAATGTATAAAATGCTAACAAGGATTATGTGATGAGTCACAACACAATCAAGATGAAACAAATCTGTATGTTGTTATTTATGCGGTTTAAGATGGAAATTAAGGACGTATCGATGTGAAAATTTAGTCCGATGCGAGGATTTGATATTAATTTTCCTATTATTACCAATAACTGATGTTTACCGATATCACTAACTTTTTGATGGCTTAGAAAAACCTGAACATATCACTGCCTTTGCCACTGCTTCTCTGCTTCATTTAATCTCCCCATAATCCTATGCTGCATCATTATCACTGTCACACGACAACAAATACCACATGACTACATGACATAAATATTGCTTGTTAATATCAGCCACGTATTACTGATCAGACATAAGCTTATATGTTAAAAAAAAATAGTGCTGATATCTTGTCGTCCAAGGGGGGCACATCCACCACTTTGAAAAACCGTGTTTTAAATCAAAATCACATTCATGTGTTGGAATGTCCTAGTCAAAGTCCAATTGAAAATCTTTCAGATGCTCTCTGAGCTAATTGGCAAAGCAGAGGCTGGTAAAGAAAAATCTAAAAAGATGTATGTTGAATACAAATCTTTAAATGATTTTTAATCATTTTGAAAACTGTATAATATTTTCCTTCTGTTGATTCCACAACCATATACTACTTATATCGGTTTATTATTTGAAATTCCAATAAACTGTGTTAAAGTTTGCTGTTGTAACATGATGAAAGGTGAGAACAAGAGAATCATTTAATAAGGATTTGAAAGCCAAAGCCAGCAGGTTTCTAGGCAACTTTCTCCATTTTCTAACATGGTGTTAAACTTGATTGATAACATCTACTAAATCCAGTAATTGATTGGCTCCCGTGCCCACGGGTGTTTGTCCACAAGTGTTGAGTGTGTGCTTAGCCTGCCTAGTGTCATGCAAACTGACAGGCTGCCACTGCCAGACCGCTCATGGGTCACGGCAATATGTTGGCACCAGTACAACAGCTCTGCAGCCTCCGGACCGCTTTGCCGCTCACACCCAGCCAAGGTTGAACCGCAAAGTGTAGAACAAGCTACTTTTTTTTTTTTCCCTTTATCCCCGCAAACATTCAAATGCTTACCCTCAGGGGAAGCTTGACATAGCATATTCTTTTTATAGAACCTTAAACCAACAGGGAGGCTGCCTATTTCAGAGGCTTCTATTTGGACCTACTTCTTTACCTGTAATTTAGCAAAGGTGCCTCCTGTGTGAGGATGCGGGAGGATATGGCCCCGTCCCAGGGGCCCCGTAGGTGACCAGGTGCTAATTGGTTCTTAGCGAGAAGTGACAGGAGCTGCGGAAGTCCAGCGCAGGTGCTGCCATGTTGTTGTCACGATGCAGCCTGTTTACTGAAGCTAAGGTCAGAGCGGAGGCACAGGGCCTTTTAATGCAACAGCAGATGGGATTGCATTGCAGGGCTTTTAGACTGATGTTAGCGTGGACAGGCTTCGTCTGAAGGATCAATAAAGCAGTGGCGGCTGCCTTCATCCGGCACTGCAAAGCTCTCTCTCTGTGCACATAGAAATGAGAACAGAGCTCAGCGTTCACACACGCACAGATGAAACTGTTAAATCTGCTGTTTTTCCTCCCTAAAATAATATATTCATACAGTTATAGTGGAAAAATGTGATCTTAGGATTGTGATCAATATAAGTCCTATTGAATATTCAGCATGTGTGTGCCTGAGAGACTGCTTAATAATGCCTAATGCTGAAAATAATCCTTTCTTAATAGCCTTCATTTATAAACCCATTCTTTACGACTGTCTGCCTCATTGTAACCACGGCGATATGAAAGACAAAATGTGAATCAGTTCATCCTCTCTGTTTTTCCAGCTTCGACTTGGTGACCAACGGGGGCATAGCCATAGCCCTGCACTTTGAGCGCGCCCCATTCATCACTCAGGAGCACACTCTGTGGTTGCCATGGGGACGGTTCTTTGTCATGGACACCATTGTCATGCGGCACGAGGAAAATGACATCCCGAGCTGCGACCTCAGCAGCTTCTCCCGGCCCGTCCCCGTGGTGTCCCCGGCGCCGCTCACAGCCTTCGCCGGCTCCTGCTCGGAAAGGGGGACAGTGGTGCCCGAAATCCAGGTGATGCTCCGTCTCCCGCCCTGCTCACTTCCCTGCAGGAGGAAACCTAAGTGGGTCTCTCCTTCAAATAACTCTTGCCTAACAGCTGGAAGAGGGTCGTAACATTATTCATAAACTAAAGTGGAAAAGGAACCATGGCTCGTGGCTGTACTGTCATTTTTATATCCCTTGTAAAAATGGCCGAATTATCCAGTCATTCGCGGAATGGCGAAGTCTGGAAAGGGAGGGAATTTGGCTCAAGCACAGAGAAGAAAGATGTTAAAGTTTGGATTAGCATGAAAAAAGAAAATATTTTTTTTATTTCCTTCCTTCCCATTTTTTTCCTTCCTTTGTTTTGTCCTACCTTCTTTCCTGCCTTCTTTCCTCCTGTTCTTACCATTTTGTTTAGTTTTTCATCCTACATTTGTTTCATCCTTTGATTCTTTGTTCCATTTTTATTTTTCTCATCCTCCCCAACTTCCTACCATCACTCTTTTAATTCAACCATCTGTTTTGTTTATTCTTCCTTCTTTTTTTCTTCATTTCTTCCTTTAATTCGTTTATCCATCCATCCTTTGTAATATAACATTGACTGAGTTCTTCTGCTGTTAAAATAACACATCAAAATGAATATAAAATTGGTGATTGTCAACATTAACATGCTATTATTAACATACGGTTTAGAGATGCATTTATTACAGACAAATGTATTTCTAAACCGTATTCTCTGGACTATACGTCCCATTTTTTTTTATAGTTTGGATGCAGCCAGGTTGAACTTATATGTTCTTTTTTCCCTCTTCATGACACTTTTTTTGACTGAAGTGATTTGTAAATATGGTAGTTTCCACAGCATGACTTTCTGTTTCTACTTGAACTATCCAGTAAAATTTTACTGGTAGAAACAGGTTGAAAACAGGCAACATTGTGCTACTGTCAAATCCATATATCCATAGAAATTATGTCTTCACTCCAGCATGTTTTCTGGCATTTCATTAAAATAACTTTAAACCATAGAAGTAACCCTTGAGTCAATTAGCTTACAGCTCCAACCAGCCCATGCCTTGTCGTGGTGCAGATGCCACTTGCAGGCTAGTGCACTCGGATAAAGATCACAGGCGGAGGACACACACATTCTTTTAAGTGCCATGACAGAGAATGGGTAGATTAAGTTGCCTTTTAAAGCAGCACCGTGCAAAGTCAGTCCTCAAGGACTGGTATCCTGTATGCTTTGATGCTGCCCCCTTTTACTCACACCTGAATCAAATGACTAGTTTTGACCTGAAAAATGTGCGAGCTCCTGATTAAAACGTCCACATTTTATGATCATTTACATAGGGACAAGTCAGCAAATTTGAGGTTATTGCTTTAACACATGCGCACACCACTTTGCTACAGTATTTGCTTTTAGATTTCCCACCCACACATTTGTTTGTCGCTCGCCCACATCTGCATGTTTTGTTTGTGCGATCGCACACTTCTGCATGTGTGTGCGCCTCATTTTGTTTGATCCTGTTTGTCTGCAGGCATATCTCTGCCCTTTACTTCGCATGATTGATGGCATATCTGTAAATTTAGTATGTAATTTAGTCTATTCATAGGAGCCCAGTGTTTAGAATTGTTTATATTCTGATAGTGCCACACAAGGACACTTACACTTACATTTACACTTGCAAAAGGGAATTTTGATCAGTCAACCACAAATAGCTGCAATCTGTGAGCATTTAAAAATAAATACATCAGAAGTGACATGTCCTCTGACCAATGTCGCTTTGAGCAGCTGTTTTGATTGCTGCTCTACATGTCGTTTCGGGCTGTGGAGACGGGCGACAAGAGGCGATTTAATTTTAGTCCTGAGGACCAGGCCAACCAAACCATTGCTGTCAGTCCTTGAACTTAAGCCTGTACTCTGTGCCGTGTATGAAAGTGCTCATTTACAGCTTCTATCGTCCAGCGGTTGATAAAGGTCTCATCTTGGAGTAAATTCCCTAAGGCAGCACTGTTATCTCTCACCAAGCTAAATTTATAACTAAATATGTTATTGTACTGAATAGACTCAGAGCCCAAGGGCTTCCTTGTTATGCTGTTGTCACATGCATTGCTGGGGGGACTGCTGTTCTAATGAAGCGCTTGCAGTTATTAAATCCGCTCTTGGAAATGCTCATTGGAGTATTTTTAAAGAAATCCTTCATCAGATACCATTTTATCCATGAGCATAATTGTCCACCGGTTAGTGTTTCATAACTGCCCTCGAGTGCCTACATATGGTTCAAGGCATGTAATTAAAAACACGAGACAAAAGGCTTTCCTCTGACCAACTGAGTAACATTAATTATCTGTTTTGTCTGCCCGTCATTGTTTCGGTTTGGTACAAAACCAGAAAGAAACGAATGCAAATGGAAAATGTTAAGCACACCTTTGAGGATGAACTACAAATAAATGAATCACACTTGTTAATAAGGTGTAGAAATCAGGGTTTTCCTGGTGGATACCAAATTCTGCATCCCATTTTGAGTAATTACACTTCTTTCTCTTTAAATGTGAAACACTAAAACAAAGTGCAGCAGGTGTTTTGATAGTGGTACCAGTTGAAATCCAGCTATGAATGAGGGAATTACATTATATACTATATATGTTTAAGGATTTGTCCATCTGATCACCAATCACAGCTGATCACTGGAATATTATGATCTTTGGTCAATTCATTGGTGGATCTCTAGTGAATGGGCTGTACGAACACAGATTATCTGCTGCACAGCAGGATTTGAACAATGATAATTCCCGTTTTGATCAAATGTACCATCAGTGGTGGGGACACTACCACTAGTTCGCTAATAGTAGAGCTAAGTCTATGTTTTGAGCTTTTGCTAAGTTTGAACAGTTTTAGTGGATTTAGCTTCACCTAAATGTTCTTTTCTGAATAAATTCTAAATCATTTATTTACTTGGCTGTTTTGCAAACTTTCAGTTGAGTAAAGTTCAACATCTGTATTGACGTTTTGGTTATTGACTGCTGAGAATTCTTCAAGTAGTTTGATGTTTATCTTTATAAAGTGGGAATTAAATCAGTTAAATTTGATCTGCTAATGGAGATGAAAAAAAGAAGGGACATTGGTTCTCGAGGACTTCCTTTTTGCTTCACAGTTATAAATTACAGCTTAATGTACTCTTATTTTGTCACTTTACAAACAGAAATGAAAAATATGACTGGGCATGGGCTGGTTTCCGTTCTCAGGATTTGAAAGTTTATGGTTTTGAAAGTAGTAACACTTTCTGCCATACCATTTCTAAAGCGAAGTAATTTTAAAAAGAGAAAATGTACCAGTTGAACAAAAGTTTAACACAACGCTTCCCCTCCCCAGCTAGTTTCTGCCAGTTCACAGACTGAAAACAGGACTCGTTTTTGGGCTGCACATACGTTTCTGATTGCAAGAAGTATTAACATCTGTCGATTTATATAATTGTTCTTACTCAAGGAACGGTATATGCAGTATAATGATCACACTAATCACAAATATAGCATTCAATTTGTTATCTGAGCAGCAGGTGTTGCAGTAAGATAGAAACACTGCGAGACGGTAGAGATTTTTTTAAGGTGGACAAACTGGGAAAAACTAATCTTTGTCAATGCCTAACCTTGGCGTTTGGTAAAAATACAATACAAATACTCCTGCTATGTAGCACAAACATGTACTTAATCTTAATTTGTCACCCACCTATAGAAGGTTTTTTTCGTTTCCTTTCCTTTAATAACTCTTGTGTGTTTTTTGCCCACAGTCTCTACAGGAGGAAGTGCATATACCAGGGACAGAGATGAAGCTCAGCTATCTAAGCAGCAGAACTCCAGGTTATAAGTCAATTCTGAGGGTGACCCTCACCCACTCCACCATTCCTTTCAACTTGATGAAGGTTCACCTCATGGTGGCTGTGGAAGGCAGGCTGTTCAGAAAGTGGTTTCCTGCAGCTCCCAACCTCTCCTATGACTTTGTGTGGGACAAGACGGACGTCTACAGCCAGAAGGTGTACGGCCTCTCTGAAGCCTTTGGTGAGTGATGAAATATATTTTTCATATGGTGTGGGTTTTTTTTTTTTAATCCAAAGCACATGTTACTCAGCCCTAGTTTCTCATCTTTGCTCTTTTTTTTGTAGTTTCAGTGGGTTTTGAGTATGAATCATGCCCAGACCTTATTCTGTGGGAGAAGAGGACTGCTGTACTACAAGGCTACGAAACAACCGCCTCCAAACTTGGAGGGTGGACAGTAGACAAGCATCATGCTTTAAATATCCAGAGCGGTGAGTCAACTCATTATTCCTTTGAAAGCTCCGGTTCTCAATGACTTGTTACTTATTTCATCGGTTAAAAAGATCATTTTACCAATTTCACTCAAACAGCATGTGGTGCTGAGGTTGAGGAATATATTCCAATATTCATCTCATTGCTAAGAACGTATTATTTTTGGTTATTATTTTAAGCAACTCACTGCCTGTGAAAGTACAGAAAAAGTACAGTAAAACACCCTGAAGTTGTGTAAATGAAGTATTTTCAGTCTTTGATATTTTTTTGTTAAATGGTGACTGGAAAATCTGAAGGCCACCCATAATTTTGACAAATTACAGTTCACACGTTATTTTGGTGGAAGTGTGCAGACATTTTCAACTTTACGCACTGAGTACAAGGAAACTAGATCAATTGAAGCAACAAAAAAAAGCCTCTTTTGAGTAGAATTTCTTAAATAAAGTTAATGCATCTCATTGAAGTATAAGTCAGAAAATTTGCTCTCATAAAGAAACCCATTTTACTTTTGCTTTTGGATTTGATTTTAAATTAAAGAAAAAAATGAAACTTTTACAGAAAAGAAGATGGATACATATCCTTCTGTGGAAAGTTGAAATATATGGAAAAAGAAAAAAAGTACATAGTTTCTGCAACATTATCATTGGGGTTTTCAGTGTAATTGTGTCCTGGAATATCAATTTAGTACATAAAAAACTGGTCAAGTCGACACTTGTTATGAAATTTATATTTAAAACATTATTTGATTCTCTATCATTTTAACCCAGAGTTATTAACATTAACACAACTTTACACCATGCATTTTCATCTGTTTTTCTCTGTGCTGTATGTATTGTAGGCTTACAAACGCACCCCAGAACCCTGTGTCCGACCCAATCTGACCATCAGGCTAATAATTTTGGCCCAACCTGGCCTCAGTTTCAGCCAGGTTGGGCCCTGGCCATAAACCCACTTCACATTTTGCTCATACAAAACATGCCAAATCAGCCACATGTGCTTGATCTAACGGTTTTGATGCAGTAAACTAACCAGCATTTCTGTTATGTGACATTTTTTTCCCCATGCAGCTATGTCATTCAGCTTTAGTTAGATCTGACTTTCTATATCTGCCATAAATCTTCAGGAGGAAGTGGGTCAATTTCCTTATTGCCGACAAATTACTCCTCAAAGGCAGCGCTAGGAATACGTTTCGGCAGCACCTGTCACTAGCAAGGCTTCACAGTCTGTTTTGCGTCTGGAGAGTCTCATCTAAGGAGATGAGGCATACTTGAAAATTGCTCAGAAAGGTGGCACTTTGATCTATAAGGCACCAAGCCTGGACATGGTGTCCAGAGGATGGATAGAAGTGCCTCCCGGCTTTTTAAACCAGCACTGCCAGTTTCTCCACCCTCACATCCCCTTCCCCCTCCCCTGTTTGGCACCTCCGCGTCTCATCCATGCCCAGCATTTTTAGAATCATCCCTAATTTAATTGCTGTCAGACTGCTGCTCAGAGCAGCAGCAGTCCCAAAGATTAAATCACGTCCCAGGAAAGAGATGCTTGGCTGATCGTTTCTGATAGCCCACATGTTGTTCTGCTCTGAGAAGTCAGGTCACTGAGTACCATCAGAAGCAGAAAAACCACCGCAGACATCCAGATGCTGAATTTCAAATATGATTACATTGACTGACCAGCAGGAACATCTTTACATTTACATATTTGGGGATTTTCCAATAATGAATTGGCACCAGCGAGGTGAAAAATATCAAAGCTGTCTGTGAGTGTGCGTGTGTTTCTGAATCCTTGACTTTGAAGCCCCTGAATTTGGAGGTAGAGAAATGGGAACAATGCAGGTGTGTTGTTATTTTCGTCTGTGTGATTAAGATCGTGTTTGAGGTGTATTTTTCTTGCTCCAAGAGATTTCACTCGAGCCACAGCTCTTGGTCCCCATTTTGGCGTGAAATTGTGCCTGTGTTTTCATCCACTGAGATGACCTCTTATTGTAAACACAGACCCGCCTTGCAATTTCCACGCCTTTCGCCACAGATACAAACCTATTTAAAGTCACATCATCTTCTAATCTGTCTTCAATTACATTCTTCTTTTTACATTTGTGATCCGATCAAACTTTGCCGCAGTGTAAGATTGAGTCTAGAGGTAATAATTTCTCTTGTATGAGGAGGATAAATTGAGGTCCTTTGTATTGTGCATTTATATGACTTGCAGCTACCTGGCTGCTGTCTGTGACTGGGAAAAAAGTACAATTCCTTGAAGTTCACAAAGATCTGAATGACAAATGAAAAAATCTAAGTAATAAATATGCGACTACGTGCAGAAGGTAACCTATATATTTCTATGCAAAACTGTATTGGTTTGAACATACTAATAATTCCTGAAAGATATGTTGTTCATTTTCAATTTCAATCCATTAACTTTTTTTCTTTAATTAAAAAAAAAAAGATTTCTATTTTTTATAAAAAGAAAATATAGAAATCTGTTGGAGAATTGAGCTTAACAGACTTGCAATTTTAGTTGCAGTAAAAATGGTGACTTAATACAAATTAATGTCAATCTTTTTTTTGACTTACTGGAAAAATAAATTAACTTCATGCGTCGCTTTGCAACTCAACTCTGTCTTGTTTTAATCTTTAACATGAATCGCAATAAAATACAAATGCAAGTTTGTGGTTGTTGGCAAAATAAAAAAAATATATATAGATACTTTTGCAAAAGTATTATGAATAAGCTGAATGTGTCCATTGACCACAGGGCTTTAAATTTGTTCCACTTGTCAATCAATCAAATTTTATCTGTATAGCACTTTCAACAGTGACTACTGAACTGAAGTACTTTCCATTAGTAATAAAAAAAGGGAATAGAATAAAAACAAACAAGATGGCATTAGTAGAAACAAACAAGTGTCTTAGTGCTGCAATGTGCTGAAAGCAGCTCCAAACAAATGCATTTTTACCTTAGCTGTAAACCAAAATTGGTCACTGCTGGTTTGCAATTCAAAAGGTAATAAATTCCATAGTTTTGGACTTTGACCTTAGGGACTTCTAAAAGATTTTGGTCAGCGAATCAAAGAGCCCTGACTGGGCGAAGTGCTTAAGATGAAAAAGAAGGCGCAACACCATGAGAAGCATTAAAAACAAACATTATCTTCCATTGTCTTGTTCGCAAAATATATGTTTAAACTCTGCTAAGCAGAGAGTCCCTTTCAGGTGTCACCTGTGTGTTTTCTGTGTCCTCATCAGGCATTCTTCACATGGGCAACGGAGAGAACGTGTTCATCTCTCAGCAGCCGCCCGTAATCGGCAGCGTGATGGGAAACGGGCGCAGGCGCAGCATCTCCTGCCCCAGCTGTAACGGCCTTGCTGACGGAAACAAACTCCTGGCCCCCGTGGCTCTGGCTTGCGGCTCAGATGGAAGTCTGTACGTGGGCGACTTCAACTATGTGAGGAGGATTTTCACCACAGGGAACGTCACCAGCGTCCTGGAGCTGAGGTAACAGAGGAGCAGCCTGCTAACATTCGCTCAGGACTACGAGCAGCTTAAGTGGGCTTATACGCAGGCTATAAACTACCTAGTGCAATTGAGATAGACAGAAATGCCCTAAAGGCAGAGGATTGATGGTCTGCCACTTTTATTCACCTGCATCAGCTGAAGTTTGGTCCTTCGAAGGACCTAAAAAGGATGTAATAGGACTTCAACAGATGATGTCCTGGAAACAATACAGCAGTTTCTTCTGCCACTTAATGTGTTCACAGATATAGATAAAAAAGAATATTTTTAGTCAGTTTTTTCTCTTGCTTGATTCCATCCACTTCTTTTTGATTTTTCTTTTCTACTAACAACTTACCTTTTCCTCTTCTTTCTGTTCTTTCCTCTCTCACTTTTCCTGCTTTTCGCTAACTTTGAAAGAAATAAAGACTTCAGGCACAGGTAAGCCCTACATAAAGCAATTTACCATCACCCTGTTTGTTGTTACAATTTCATCACTTGTTTGTCTTTGTTGGAATCTCAATTCATGAACAGCCATCAACATTTAAGAGTGAGCCAGTTTATTAGGTACATCTGGATACAGTTTAACATACCCAAAGGAGAACCAAGCTTCACTTTTTCCCTTTCTACTTTGTCTCTCTTTAAACAAGCAGCTGGTGTAAGAATGTAGCCATGAAGGAAAGCGTTTAAAGTTCAGAATTAATCAGTACAATATCCTTTTATTTTGTGTTATACATATATCTTCCAAATAATATCACAACTTAGGTTTGTACAGTTGCATCTTGGGGTGCATTCACAACAGAAAAGTCCTTAGATCTGTAGACTCTTTTTCCCATGTGATGTTTTTCGAATCACATTGTGCTTTTTCGCAATCAGACTTAAATTTGTAAACAAAAACTACCTGTTGTGCACAATTGTACCACTATTGCAACAGCAAAATTATTTTTAATGTCAAGAGCAGCTCATTCAATTCTGTTTTTGTGGAGAGATATTTCAAATTGTGGAACAGCGCCAGCTGAATGAGTGTGCCCCGACCCTTAATATGCTGGCAGCAGCATCGCTAAGCAGAAAACGGCAGATCAGGTACAGTTTCATTACAATTGCTACATACAGCAGTAGCGTTATCGTAACAGTGGAGCGTAAAGTCATAAAGACATACATTTCTTGTAGTTGGTTCAGATCAAGACTAGCCTGCACCAGAGTTTGTTTGGAAGCGGACAAAACCGCCTCAAAAAGTGGGTCTCGCACCAGTTGTTTGTCCCACCCCTGAGATCATATGAGTGGATTCACAACTTTACAAAATGTCTGGACCGACGGGGGAAACAAACTTTGATCTGGTTAAAGTGGACCAAATGTGTCAGATATGAGGACACCTTTAAACGAGCAAGACTTCTGTAACATTGAGCATTGTAACAATGTTTGGTGAAAATTCTGCACAAATGTTTTATACTAACTATCATGCACATTGGTGGAAAAGTGATGATTTGAAATTATTTTACAGCCACATGATCTGGGTACCTTGCAGTATCCAGATTTAATTTTTCTTTATTTTCTCTGTAGATGAATTCTTATTTTCTCTCCCATAAAATCTCTGCACCGTCTTCAGATATTCTCAGCCAGGACTTTAGTGAAGCAATGTCTGCAAAATGCCAGATGAACTAGCCGTACAAACACCTCTTACCATTTGTGGAGCACAGTGGATGTGGTTTGATGATATTGCCTTGCCTTATAGCCACTGACTCAGTGTAGTTCTCGGTCTACAAGTCCATTTTCAACTCTGCAACCAATGCATTGTAGAGTGAAGCCATCCGTCCACCAACTGAAGATCATCCACAGCTGGGTTTTTTAAGCATTTAAGTTGTTTTATGAAAAAGGCTGGGTCAAAATTTCAAACTTTATAAAACAATTATTTGTTTAATCCAAGTGTGGAAATGTAGAATCTACTGACCATTTTTTGATGCATAAAATTAAAACCAACTGTAGTTTCATTTTGCTGTATCTGCAGGTGAGTCCAATAAAATGACTATAGGTAAAGATTTTATCAGTAGCTTAAGATACAGACACCTCATTTTCCATAGCAGGAGGCAACGAGGGAAATCTCAGCGTGCCCTCTTCAGATGCTGTGTCTCAGGTGAAGGGCTATTGATTGATTTTCTGTCTAAGGGCCTTGACTTAAGCTCTGAAACACATAGTAGAAATGAAGATAAAAAGCAATGAAATACTGGTCACTTGCTCTTGTTTTATATTATTTTTCTGTCACTTTATTTCTCAATTTCTTATTTTGCAGGGGTTAAACTTTATTTTCCTTTTTACACATTAACTTACACATCATACATGAGCTCTGCTCGCAGGAGCTCCACTAAAGAGATATCAGAGCTGCATCTCTAAACTCTGTATACTAAATTTGCAAATTAAAAAAGGAGATTTGTCCAGGAAAGGTGCAACAAGAGTTGGTGTAAAATGGATGACCACTTCCTGTTCATGTAATAGCTGGCGATAGGATTGGGAATTGGGTGATTTAGCTGTAGTTCTCTAGTGATCTAACTAATCCTCTCTGATCAATTCCACAATAGCTTGCAACAAAATCCAATGACTTTCCACAAACTATAAGTCAGTGACTGTAGATGGCATATATAGGTCATAGCTTAATGTTAAGCCAGGGAGCCAGCAGTGTTTTACATGCAACTAGAAGCTTGAAGGTAATTCACATATCAGAAACCACTTACTGAGATTTACCAACAGTATTGAGTATTCAGTGTACAGGAACATCTCAAAAGTTGGAAAATCATTAAAAAGTTGGCAACAAAACACAGACAGTAGAGAATAAGAAATAAACACAAATACAACATCTGACGACATTGTATAGCATGTAAATTATAATCTCAAAATTAAATTGGGCTTGAGGGTTGCAGTCTTTCAAGGACAGATATGATTTCAATTGATGTTAGCACATTAGCATTAGCTTCTGCTAACTTCCATGCCAGTGTAGTGGTTTAGCATTAGTGAAGCTAATGTTTTCGAATAGTGCTTTAGTTTGCAGTGCCTGCCACTGCTGTGTGGCAATGGTGTTAGATTTTTTTTATAATTTATTTTTAGTGGGCAAAACAGTTTGAGACGCATCCGAGTACTTTTAAGTGTGTATTTAATATTATATATTTATAATAGGTGCTTAACAAAATGCGGTAAATTTGAATAAACTCATCTTTTTTTTTTTAGAATGCCATTTGACCATTTTTATGGCAGAAATTGTGATACAATGTTAAAGCTCATTTTACTGTTAATTTTAAAAAAATTAAGCTAAAATATTTTTGGCCATGCCAACTGTACCTATTGGAGATTTTCTAATTTTCTCTGAAATAGTACAAAAATAGTTTAGTTTTTTTTTCTTAGCTTTGAGACAATATAATCAATTGATATATTCCTCTTTGTGTATTGAATCCATAGAATACGATATTCATTTTTGGAATTGGGTTGGATTAAAGCAAAAGAACTCTGATTTACTGAGATCCACTTATATTCTCTTTGCCAGAACATTGCATCTGACTTGTGTAGAAAAGCAGCCAATGAGTCGTTTGGGTCACTGGTCGTTTTTCGACACATGCGCCTGAGGTTTGCTGTCACCACTGATACACTGAAGGTCAAGTGTCATTTAATATTATGTACCCAAGATGACAATAGCACAGACCCACTTGCCTTCCCTCTTGTATTTTAGAAACATAGGCTAGTGGTGCTGTCACGCTAAAAGAACCCCCAAGGTTCAACCTGAAATACTGTCTTAATCCACTTTGAATGACGCCAAGATGACAGGCCTCTCCACAAAGCTTATCGGTTCTGGCAGAATTGTGCCATATGTTGACAATGATAACTGTCAACATGTTTAATGTTGCAACTAAAATTACAGATAAATATTTTCAGTTCATCATCATAGAGTTGTTTAGCTGTGCAAAACGTAAAAACCAGCAAATATTTTTGCACCACTCAGTATTCACTCATGTCAAGAAAGAATATGCTTAAATCAAAAACTCTGTATATACTATAAAAGGCATTCAGTTATTTGTAGTAACAGTTCTACCACATTTATTGTCACCTGAAGAAAAGCCCTATAGGGAAAAAAAGTATATTTTTCTATTTTATTGGTGCAGCAAGAATAACAAAATTTTGAAAAAATATCAAGTCAAAAGTCATTCTTATTCAGAATCGTCTGTGGCGTTATTGGTACTGAAATCAATAACGAAACCTTTAAAAAATATATTTTTTCACATTTTTAAGTTGTTCTTTGTATCAATAATTTATTGTTATAAATGCCACATGATGCAACTACTTATTTCTTGTAGCCACTGGGCTTAATGACGACCCATTTTTATAGTTTCAGAGCAAAAAGGAAGGAGAGATGAAGAAATCATCAAAGCTTTCTGCCAGTTCAGTTACCACGTCTCCATAACAACCATTGTATGACACTACGAGCTAATTTCTTAAAAGCTGTTCAACACATTTACTGAGGTGCATCAGCACACTGATGACATCAAGTTGCTGTCAATAAAAGAAAGCCACATCATTTCATGCACCTACAACAAGGTCATGGGAATTTTGTACTACAAACTCACACAAGTCTGTCAAAGGTCGTCAGAGTAATATTGAGTTTTTGGTAACAAACACTTCCTGGACCACCGTCATGTTTATCAGAGGATCCGTGATTCTGTGGGCCTGTTTGTCTTTCAAAGTGCATCTTTGAGCTAGAAGATTTTAAAGTGGAACTTGGGTGGCCTTTACCAGAAAACTGAAAATTTATCACAGTTGGGTCTTTCAACTGTATACTGACCTTTGGCCAAACAGATGATCAAATCTGCCCAATAAAAGTTTCCCCATACAAAACTTAACCCCTCTTCAGTGGCCTCTGCAGTCCCCAGACATAAGCGCAATAGAAAACCTACTAGTTCAGCTGAAGAGAGCATAAGAAAGGACCCTGGATGATTTCAAGAGATTACTACAGCAAAAATGAATTTATTTCAAGGCTTTTTACGCATCTTTACCAGGGGGGAAAATAAATGTGGCAGGCGAGGTATGTTTTATAAGTCAGAAAATATCCATCGATTTTTCTGCGGAGGCTTGCATCTATCACAGAATGCAGGAGATTTAACCATAAAATAGTCCTATCTGTCACCTCATTTGTCCTTGTATGGATTCATAAACAGCTCTCTTTTGCCATCTTTGTTTTCCCCATCTATCTTCATTTTTGGAGACCAGGAGATTTTATGTATCTTGGCTGTGTTTGGTTCTATTGTCTGTATGTCACTGCTGGAAATCTCGCCAAGCTTTAAAGGATTACTTTGTTGATTTTGCTGGGAATTACACAGGATATGTTTCTGCGCAAAGATGTCTGCCTGACGGATGCCTAATGTCTTTGGATCTTTGGTTCAGTGTTATTTGCCTTTTACCAGCATTTTTAGCAAGGTAAAAATAAAATACAAGGCATTTGTATTTGGAAGAGTAACCAGACTGCTGCGCTGCAATGGCTGGTTTCCCTTTGTTGTTTTCAGACTAGATAACAGGAATTTTCAGTCTTTCTTTTGGGGTAATAATTAGGATTTCTGTAAAAGCAACTACTGGACCCAAAAGACTGATACCCGTCCAGCTGTTTATTTTCTTAAAGTAATTTGAAGGGGACAAAAAGGATGAAAATCTATTTTTATGGTGCGTTTCTGTTGTCCAGTTTACAAACAGAGGTCCTTGGTTCAGACTTTACTGTAGATGACTCTACGCCTACGTCACGTTTAATCTCATTTCACTTTGCCATGTTTAATCTCATTCTATTTTTTTCTTCTTTCTGTGTCCTGGTTTTAAACTGTAATTGTGCCCAATTGACTCTCTAAATGGCTTTTGAATCCATTTTAATTGTATTACACAATGTTTCTTATTGAAAGCGATGTAGCTGCTTCCAGTTTTATTGACTCCTTCCCTCTCCCTTCCCTTTGCGCAGCAACAGCCCTGCTCAGAAGTACTACCTGGCCTCCAGCCCTGTGAACGGCGCCGTGTACCTGTCCGATACGGGCAGCAGGAAGGTGTTCAGGGTCAAATCTCTGACTGTTGTGAACAACGTTGCTAAGAATCTGGAGCTGGTGGCTGGAACCGGTGACCAGTGTCTCCCATACGACGACGCTCGCTGCGGGGATGGAGGGAAAGCTGTTGAGGCCACCCTCACCAATCCCAGAGGTAATGTTTCACCAGAGCTGGAATGAATGATTTCCCTTCATTGACGGGAAAAGCATGGAAGAGTTTGGGAGTTAATTGAAGTAATTTTCGGATCTCTTCCTACCATTTTGTTTAGTTTTCGTCATGTTTGTTCCTTCATTCCTTCCTTTTGCTCCTTCCTTTTTCATCCTTCCCTTTTTCCTTCCTTCCATTCTATTTAGTTTTTATTTGTTTCTTCTTTTGTTACTTCAATCATTCCTTCTTTACTTCTTTCTTTCCCTTTTTCTTTCCGTCCATCCATCTTTCCATCGTGGCTGGGTCCATATTTAAAACCTACTGTAAAAGTATTTTCTCATAAATCCATCATGATTTTCTGCTTTTAATTGATAAATTGTAACAAATAAATGTAGATAGTCACTACATTTTACATGAAAGATTATGTGGAAGACTAAATGTAATGTACAGAGTTTTAAATCAATCAAATGTTTTCCTTTAGTATGAAATGTGTCTGTTTCTATTATTAAAACATACATAAACTCATATACTATGTTACAAAGTAAATTACACCAGTCAATCAGCAAGAAAGCAGAAGATGCATAAACCTCACTGCTGCGGGTTTAGGTGTAATTTAATCAATAGTTATAGTAATTATCATCTGCTCAGATGGTTCTATTGTTCTCCATTACTGATTACAAAATCAATCCTTGCATTACTTTTCATTGGTATAATTAGTGTTGTACGTTATTGCTGCTGATACCTCTTAATTGTCATTTAGTAGTGCTCTGCCTTTGCATTAGGTACAGATAAGCAAGATGAAACGGATGGATATTTCCTCCTGTTCTTAAAGTGTGACTTTTATCTGCAGGCATTACGGTGGATAAGTATGGGGTAATCTTCTTTGTGGATGGAACCATGATTCGCAGGATTGATCAGAATGGTATCATCTCCACTCTTCTGGGCTATAATGACTTAACCTCTGCTCGACCTCTCAGCTGTGATGCCGTTATGGACATTTCTCAGGTATGGCCTCTCTTTTGTGTTCCTTCTCATGCTCTTATCTATTTTCTGCAGAGTTTTGACCCTTTACTGCTATCTAAATTAATTTACCTGCTGATGTAGACATTTTCTGAGGCAGAACTCTTTTACGTTGACATTTTTTTTTTCAAAGTATTGTATAAGCTAATATGAATAAGACTCACAGGTACAGTCAGTTATTCTGCTGTCATTTTACAACATGTCTTTTAGATGTATTTTTGTTTACAAAACTCATATTAAATCCAAACTGCAGACTGTTAAGGAAGAGTCAGGGAAGTTTGTTTAAACTACCTTTTGGGAAATTAATATACTATCCATATATTTGTAAGTTTCGGGGGGGAAAATCCTGCTGAGGACAACTTGAAGGGAGGGCTAGAAACTTGGTCTTTTCAAGCATGTGAAACTCTTCATAACCAGGAGTGTTAAAAAATCTGTCATTGTGAAATTAGGCTGAACTAGGATAATCTTTTATATTGCATGTTATAATCCTGCTATCATCTAAAAGGAATGTTTGACTATGAAGCTGCTATTTAACTCTTTTTAGTCTAGTGATTTTTGCCTTTTTTTCAGTATGCAATATACATTTACAAGCTAAATGGACCAAAAGTGACCAAAGGAATGCTGTAATTTCTTGCAGAGAAAGATTTAAGATATTTATTTGTAGTCTGGCGCCAAACAAAAAATTAGCTCCGCTATTAGTGCATCAGAGGATTAGGAAGTGTGCCCACCACTGGGTTAGAGTCATGGATAGAGCTAAATACAGGGTAATCCTGCTTGATATAACTTTGAGGCGACAAAAGTCTTGAAAGTAGGATGGAGGTTCACCTTGAAATAGAAGAACTCCTAGCATATGTCAGAGCTACAACAGAAAACAACCTTAGATGAAAACAAATTTGTGTTAGAATGACCCACTCAAGGCCATGATTAACTCCAATTGAAAATGTTTGGCAAGACTTAAAAATGTAATGTGCTAAATATTTTTTTAGATTACCAAAAGCATTAAACAAAACATTTGCTCCACTATTTGTGTAGTAGCAGAAGTGTGCCCAGTATTGTTATTGAATCTGTTTCATTTCATTCAAAATGCACTTTATTTACGAGATCTTGCTGCTCCAGATTTGATGACACAGAAAATTAGAAAGAAACACAGATGTCCCTGACACATTTGAACATTTAAGTCATTTTTAAGGGCTAGCCAACAAACAATCTTTTTCCTGAAACAGGAGCAGAATTATGCAGTGCATTTCATCAGACAGCAGATACACCCAAACCACAGGCGGCACTGTGCTTCCAGTTCTACTCTGCTTACCTACACATCTCCAAATGATTCAAGCATTTAGCTGGTTTTGCATATTATTGAGCACAACTAGCAAACAGTTTCTGCGGCGTGCCAGATGAAAGTGGGGGGGGGAAAGCTTTTTCTGTTTATAGGATTTCATACACTCGAGCAAAGCCTCCAGCTGCCCATTTCCAGACTCCCACCCTGAGGAGGGGATTTCATCCCTCCCACCGCCCATGCCTTACCTTTTCTTGGTTCTTTACCTTTTCCCACACACAAGCACCTAAATGTGCTCACCTTCCCACTGCTGCTGCCGCGAGGACACATGCAAGCTGGGTGCAGCTCGACAATGATGACAAATCACACAAGCACTGCCAGAGACACTCAGACAGTAAAAAGCATCCATTAAAAATTCATCCAGAGCACACGGGCTCCTACTTCAAACACTCTCTGTAACCTCGCTCAGAAATGGGTTTCTCTGGAGAAGGCTCGTGGCAGTGGTCATTACTTTTGTTGTGTTCCACACCTGATTTAGCCAAGAAATACTGTCAAATTTCTTCCCTCTCTGATGAGTTTGTTATCTTGCTGCACCATGTCTCCTGTGAGGAAACTGCAGCAAAAATCTTTCTTAATTCATCTCTTTAATCTTTTTTGTTTTTAATCTTTCAACTTTTTTTATTTCATTGCAAAACAACAAGTTTGAACTTTTTCAGATGTCTTTATCTGTTTACACCATGGACTTGGATTGTTCCTGTTTTGCTTTTTCAGTCTGTTGGATTTCTGTAAAAATGAAAGACTTGCTTTTCTGTGTTCCCTGCTGAGTTCAAATTTTAGTCAAATAAAAAAGCAAATCTTCAGACTGAATCATTGGGACATTTTCAGGAGTTGGTATTAGATTTTCATGGTGTGATAACCTTGAGTAAAAATACGCTTTTACAGAAATGTGTGACATACAATTGAAACCAGACATTTACATACACCGAATAAAAAGACTAAACATTTCTCACTATCGGAAGTTAAATCAATCCAAACTTCTCTTATTTAGGTCAGTTAGAGTAACTAAAATTGTGTGTATTTGCTAAATGCCAGAAAATCTATTAGAAGCATTTTATGAGAATTACAATTTTTTTGTAACGTTTATTTAATTTAGAATTTTACATATATTTGGTCAGCAGCAGGGAAATTTGTCTTTTAAACTATATGACCTGGGTCAGACCTTTAAAAATGTCTTCACCAAGTTTTCTGGCATGTAGAAAACAGAAATAATGTTGGTAACTGACCTACATTAGATTTAACTTTAGAAAGTGAGATAAAATGTGTTTGTATCTTTTTTCAGTGTATGTTAAAATCTGGTTTCAACTATTATCTTCCAGACACATCTTTTATGGCCTGTTTTGTCTTTATTTTTTGCTTATTTCTGATTTCTGAGAGAAGCTAAATGCCTTTGGAGAAAAACAGAGCTTAAAGTTCACTGTGACATTTATTTAAAAACAGCAAGGCAGTAAAATCTTCCTGATGTTATTGACAAAAACAGCAGCAATACCCAAAGTTTATTTACTGTTGACAGGCTGACAAATCCCTCACCACATTTCTCTCCTGAACTTTTATACAAGTCCAACAATTTTTTGCTGATATTTTTAAGACAAAATTCAGAGAATAAGACAAATGTGTGCTCCAATAACCTGATGACGTCTCTTGTGTCTCCAGAATCACTGCAGCATCTAAATAAGTTTAACAAACTGAATTATGTATCTTTGACAGAAACAGTTCATAACCTAGAATTCACAAGCTGCTGTCTTGATTTGTTGCTCACCTGGTTTTTAAAAATTGTTTGTAGCTGTGTTGTCCCTGAAATATTGGAGATACTAAGGGTGTGTTCACTTCAGTCCTGTTTAGTCCGCTTTAATGAAAGTCTGGTTAGTTTGCTTAGAAAGTCTGGTTTTCCTCACTGTTTGCAATTTTTCAGAAGTTTTTTTATCAAAATCTCAGAATAACACCTTCATTCACCTTCATTCATTGTATGATGCATTTATTCTTATTCTTTATTTTTTCAGCTTTTCCTTTGAAGCACTGTGGATTACCTTGTGCATGCATTTTGCTATATTTGCCTTGGAAGTATAAGAAAAGGTGTAGCAGCACTGCACACCTCTATGCTCTAAACAACAAGAGAAAAGTCTTCTAAGTCTTAATGTCATATTTTTTTACAGGTTTTAAAGCCCTAAAGTTAATTTTGGTAGCCTGTTCTGGATGTTAGCAGCTTTAAAAAGATTTATCAAGTCTCAAACTTTGGCATTCAATTTAAATTGAGAATTTAGTAAAAATGACATCTTATTATTTCTTTCATAACCTGCCAAACCTTATAGAAAAGAAATGGCTGAAAGAAGGTAGAAAATCCTTATAGCCTTCAAATACCCCCCAAAAAAACTTGGTGTTGGTACTAATCTGGGATTTGCTCCCCCACCTCATGAGCACTCTTTTGGGAGTTTTTTCCTTTGGGGTGGGGTTGGCAAAAGGCCTATCAGGCAGGCATTGCTGACAGCAGCCCCACTGTATAAAGTGCAGGCTGTGATCGGGTTACAGCATGTGGGACGACAGCTCAGGAAATATCCCCTCATCAGTCAGAGTGGCGTGAAAACCTCCTTACAGGCAGGTCCCCGGAGCCGCTCCACACTCAGGCTCATGAAATATTTAACCCGCAGTGTTGACAAGAAATAGGTTTTAAGAAATTTAAAGTCCCCCCCCCTTTCATTACCCAAGTAAACGCAGTTTTTTGCTCACTGAAAACTGACATGTATCTTCTGTCAGTTGCCCGTTTGTTGTATGTCATCTATCCTATTATATAATCCTCCTCGATTCCTGTGGAAAATGACTGAAGGTTTATAGGATATGAACTGCATGTGACGCTTGAAGTTGTTTCTCTTTCCACTTGGACTCAATGTCCTGTCAGATTCAAATTAATTATTCTGGCAGCATTGCATTCACTTCTCAAAAGTAAACTAAAGGGCTTATATGTAAGTCTAAGACTTGTTTATTTTGTTATGCAAAGGGCAGAAAGCTGGGGGATTTGTTACTCCTGTGCCTGTGCATAGAGTTGTTGAATTCCCGCTTTATGGGCAAATAGCATTTTCAGTAGCACTTTTTGTATTTTGGTCCATGATTTAATCAGCAGCCTTCCTGTGAGCTCCCAGGCTCCCGGTGAAATATGACACTCTAGATTATGTTTCTTAGAGATCCCAGTGGGACAATAAGGGAGAAGGAGGCCAGTAAATGGGATTAATCCAATCATTTCAATTTGTTAAAAGCCTGACACATTGTCAGTAGAACAATAACTAATAATTCAAAAAGCCAAAGGCAGTGCAGGCTTTTGTTTGTTGAAGGTGTTTTTGTCTCTTTTCAAGGACTTGTGCTGTTGTATTACAGCAATAATAATAATATGGGGCAAAATCATTCAAAACCCTTGAACTTCTCATATTTTGTCACATCACAGCTATTTTAATGTGGGGTTTTTTACTGGGAATTTTCTGTGACGGATCATCATAAAGCAAACTGAAAATCTGATCTAAAAATTGTGGCATGTATTTTTCTTTTCACACTTTGAGTAACAAAGGATTATGCTCTGATCTAAACCATTGTGTTGTAACTAATTGCATTAGCTGACGCTGATTAATATAAATTTGTAACTACTTGAAGAAATCTTAGCCTCAATAAAGGTCATCAAAACCTTTATTGAGGTTTTGATTACCAAAACCTCAATGTCAAACTTTATTCAGTTTAGTTTACAAAAGACAACACTTTAGAATTTATCCAGAAGAGTTAACTTAGGTGAAGCTAAGTATGCTAAATCTCCTCAAGAGTTTACACTAAAGCGCTAAGCAAATTATTAGCTCCAATATTAACACATTATTAGAAGTATGCCCAACATCATGGAGACCTAATATTCATATGTCTTCCATTATCTTTTTTGTAACTTGAAGCTGATTTTTTTAAATATATTTTTGTCGTTCTAGGTACGCCTTGAGTGGCCGACAGACCTGGCCGTGAGCCCCATGGACAACTCTCTGTACGTTCTGGACAACAATGTTGTTCTACAAGTCTCAGAGAACCATCAAGTCCGCATTGTAGCAGGCCGCCCCATGCACTGCCAAGTACCTGGCATTGATCACTTTCTCATGAGCAAAGTGGCCATCCATGCAACTCTGGAGTCAGCAAATGCCTTGACTGTGTCACACAATGGTGTTTTGTACATCGCCGAGTCTGATGAAAAGAAAATCAACAGAGTGCGACAGGTGTCCACCAATGGAGAGATCTCTCTGGTGGCAGGGGCACCAAGTGGCTGCGACTGCAAAAATGACGTCAACTGCGATTGTTACTCTGGAGATGGAGGCTATGCCAAGGACGCCAAGCTGAATGCGCCCTCTTCCCTTGCTGTGTGTCCAGATGGAGAGCTTTATATTGCAGATCTTGGAAACATTCGTATTCGTTACGTGCGGAAAAACAAACCCTTTCTGAATCCTCTCAGTATGTACGAGGTATCCTCTCCAATTAATGATGAGCTCTATCTGTTTGATTCCAACGGCAGCCACATTTTCACACAAAGTCTGACAACAGGAGACCATCTCTACAATCTGACCTACACAGGAAAGGGAGATATAAGTGGTATCACAGATAAGAACAAGAACACAGTGACCATCCGACGAGACACTACAGGAATGCCTCTGTGGCTAATGGTCCCTGATGGGCAGACCTTTTGGTTCACCATTGGTACTAACAACGCCCTCAAAACTGTTGCTGCACAGGGTCAAGAACTAGCTGTAATGACTTACCATGGGAGCTCAGGACTTCTTTCTTCTAAGACAAATGAAAATGGATGGACAACTTTCTTTGAGTAAGTAAACATTACCTATCGTCTGTGAATTGATTGTAAGCTCTCATTCAGTAATGAGAGCTTACAATATTGTTACAAGATCATAAGACAAACAAAGGAAGCTAGTAAAAATAAAGGACAACTAGTTATCAACGACCTTTTGTGTTGCATTAATTGCACCTTCTGTAGAGAAGTTTATTCAGAATCAGGATTGTTGTGGGGTTGTGACACAGACTTCTTTCATAATTTTGTAATTATAATTTTCAGCCATTGTTTATGTCCAGATTTACCATGTCTAGCTTCCTCTGGTGCAGAATTTTGTCAGCGATGAAGATAAAATGCAGCATGACCATTCAGACTGCAAACGATTTAAAAACTATTGCATATGAGTAGTCTGGAATCAGTGCTATGTAGGGTTATGAGTGTCTTCCAGTGTTATTCTTTGGATCAGAAGCCAAACAGGCTTGGGAATTTTTAATCAGGGATTCTCACAAAATAAGTAAGTCATTTTACTCGAATGATTTGCACTTACTGCCTTACTTTCACCCCTAATTAGATGAGGTAAAGATCTTTTATGAGATTTCAGTTCGAGTCTAACAGACTCATGCCTCCATCTCTGCTTTTGATTCTGTGTTGTCATCCTATGTTAAGACGTTTTCGTAGAAGAGTGAATTTAGTGTTTTTTGGCACATGAACTCCCCTCTTATGGCTGGATGTCAAGTCCGTGAAAATGCAAGACCTGTGGAAGTATGAGTGTAATCCTATTTGCCGTTATCATACCAAATAGGATTACCGGGTGATATGTTACTCATCTGCACCCGTCCTTGCAGTGACAGACTGCAGACCCTTCATTGTTGGATACAGGATGGATAGAGATGCATCTGCTCAGTAGAAAATTTTAACCCGTAGGGATGTGAAGGCTGATTAATGTAGTCATAATATAATAGCCAGAGGTAGTAATTGGCTGAGGTGAACCACACATTGAGTGGGAACAATTGAAAACCCTCCCACACTCTTCGGCATATGAGCGCAGGATTTCATGTTCTCGTGATTTGTGCTGAGCAGCCTGTCCCTTATCCTAACATGCTGTACCAAAAGGTGGGAACTGTGCTAACAGGATGTCATCCCAAAACATGTGATTAAGCAGATTTGCCATTCAGACATCTGTCACGCCTCACCAGTTGAATGTAACTTTGACATGTAATCAGATGCTCCATTTAATATGCACACACATTTATCACCTGTGTTTGATTCGGCTGTCACCTGAGATGCTTCGAATGAAAGTGGAAGGCAGTAATGCACCCAAATATTTGCATTTCTGGAGGTAGAGAAAATTGCCTCTGGCCACAAAACACACAACTAGGTGTTTGGAATTTTAAGTATATATTTTTTGACGTTCTGCAAAACAGCTGCGGTTATTATTAGATCCAAGTCGCAACCTTTGCTTATGTGTAAAGAAACAGGAAGATCATAGAGCAGAAGTTGCACAAAGGAGTTTTTAAAGATGGAATAAGAACAGTTTGTTTTCAGGGTCAGAATCTCTTGTTGGTGTGAATAAACAGACATGGAGAATAAGTGTAGCACTTTAGAATATTCCAGTTTGATGTTATATGTTGAGAAAAAAAAGTCATAATCTGTTTACTAATATACAGCATCAGTGATGATGTTTTTAAAGAGAAAAATGTCAAATTAATGAGATCTTCAACTATTTTTTCACGTTAACTTGTGTTTGTTTTTAATCTGTTCCTTTTACCATGACAGCCATACAACTATATGCAAAGCAGAAAATTGCCTTGAAATAAACAAATCTGGATTAACATATTTACAGTAACTTTTGTTCCTAAAAATATGTCTACCATTGTATTTTTGGGGGGTTGTTTTTCCTATGAAATTTGCATATTATAGCCTGCTCCAAACAAAGGAGAGATTCAATTACTCAATTTCCTGCTTCTTCTCTTTCAAGTCAAGCAATAACTTTGTTTTTACCTGCAGGCAAATCAGTTCATCCATGTTTCATTTAGACCAAATAAAGAGCATTTGTTTTTCCTTGAATAATTAACGTTGAAGGTCAGAACACCACCTGAGGGTCTGAAGCAGAATTCGCTGCCATCAAAACCGCCATTTATCTCCATCCAACAAAGTGCCCTGCTAAACATTTGCTGGTATTAATAATTATGTGATTATATCCCATGGTGTGTACATCAAAGGATATTCTCATTAGGTGCAGATATAAGACTCAGAATCGACTAGGGAACAAAAGATGTCTGCTGGATTTTCTTTTCATTGTAACCCTTGGCAACCTCACTCCCATTGACATTTATGGTATTCACAAACATACTTCTGACCCTTAGATAATTTTATTACTATAATCAATGTTCCCAAAAACCTTTGACTATGTCTATAAACCTGAGAGCATCTCAGAAAGGACGTTTTTAAAACGCATAGTGTTTAAAACTCATGTGTTGCAGATTTGTATCTGTTTAGAAGTGGATATTGTAGTGACCTTTGACAGTTGCATATTTTACACTCTAAACATCGTACAACAAATTATGGCTGCTGCTGCTGCTGCTGATGATTGTGAGGAGAAGAGAACTTTGAGACCAACTGTGGGAAATTGGAGGGCTACTGTGCGACTGAGTTTAGTGTCTCTTTTGAGTAAAGCTTTAAAGTATCTTCCTACAGTTTGAACTGTAATCTAAGTATTTATTGCTAATCAAACTGGTTTGAGGTCACACATAATTTTATTGTAAGTATTTCTGCAATAATCTGTTCAGTCATTTGAAAAAAAAAAAAAAAGATTTTTGCAAGAAGCAAAACACTTTCTACTATAAGATATAAATTTTTTGTGGATATTTTAAATTTCTTAGGAAAGAAAATGAATTAGTTACAATTATTTAAGTGATTTATGTATTTATGTTTATATCAATATTTTAATCACTATAAAGTTTATAACTAGGTTTTGATTTTTGGTGACACCACAAAGATCGTCAATTGGCCCCCATTTAGTCCTCTTTAAAAAATTCCTTGATACACCCCTGCTCTGTGGAATTTGAGCAGGGATATAAATAAAACAAGCATTAATAGTGTTTAAAATTTTGCATATCACGCACTAAATTAAACACAGCAGGTCTGATGCATATCTATAAATATTAATTGAAACTGTTCGCTACAATCCGCTCAGCTTGGATGCAGTGCTAGAATTTCAACAGCCAGTAGAAATAGAGAGATGTATTGAAAAAAGCTGCACTAGTTCTCTAAAGCAGCGGTGTCGGTCGAACTCATTTTCATTTTGGGCCACATCAAGATTATAAATGTCTTCAAAAGGCTGGTTGTGGCAAAATGTATTGATAAAACCACATGTTAACAAACTATTAAAATGTTATAGTTTTCTCTGCAGAAGCAGTTCTTAATTTTTTCACACTGACGCAATTTGGTGCTACACAAATAAAAACTGATTTGATTTGACTGATAAAACTTTTAAGCACATAAGTGATATGCTGAAGTTCTGCTTCCACAAAAATAGTTATGGAGAGCCAGAATTAGCCCACAGGTCTCGAGTTTGCCACATGCACTCTAAAGTCTTTAGCTTTAGCTCATGTATTGCAACAATAAGCTTTTCAATTTTTTTATATCCCCTCAAATTCAAGGCAGCAAGCAAAAAAGCAAAATAAGAGAATCCCGCGTAAAATTGACATTTACTGTGCTGCAGGTGATGCTGACATGAAGTGTTCGGCCCATTGTTGGGCCCTAGCGTGAAAGGTCATGGAGCTAACATGTCACACAGAGCTGATGCGATCCGAATAGACTCATGGCCAACCATGGGGAAACAGTTCTCTGCTTCTTTTGAGCACCCTGCCCCTGTGTGCCCCTCTTGTTCAAAGAAAGCAAACTAATGGGCAGCTGAGCCGAGGCAGGCAGCAGCCATTAGCAGCTCAGCTAGCTAGCTCACGGCTTATAATTGAGACAGAGAGAGTGTGGGTCAGTGATCAAGCCACCTAATGCGAATAAGATTTGTCTACTGGACTTTTGTGGGAAAGGCAAAACTAGCTGAATAAATTAAGCGGCTAGACTGTACAATTTAGATCATGAGTAATGTATGCTTTCAAAGCTTAAGTTTGTTTACAAGATGAAGACAGGGAGGATCATATGCTTAGATGCTAATTACGATGCTATTTTCTATTTCCTGAAGTGGAAGAAATGTGCATGAATCTCAGTGGCTTGCACCAGCTTGGATCAGATAACATTTATCTCTCTGAGATGATCCTTCTCCCACTCTTCCTTTCCATATTAGACATTTGAGATGGGAGCACTGAGGAAATATCTGTAAACCAGCACCCGCCGTCTCATTTATTAGAGGTTTTATTGTAGCAGGCAGCAACATAGAGGAGGGCGTTCTAATATGTATTCAGTGCACAGATAAAAGTCTTCATTCTAAGTAATGTACTGCTCACTCACTCCTCGAACAGGCAATCTGAAAGATTTCAAATTGTTCGATGCTGACGTGCTCTCTGAGCAGAATGAAACAATCTGGCCACTCATGTTCTTGTATGTGATGAGCTGATTTGTAGGCTGGAGAGAGAAGGCATCTCTCAGAGGATTTGCACTTCAGTGCTCCTTTTTCATAGGCTACATAATGAGATTAGGTGATGTTGCTAATCTTTTAAGCTAATAAGATGTTTTCCAAATGCAAGAAGGTGTGTGCGTTCTCATCTTTGCTGTGAAACCTTTCTCTTTAGAAGAAGTTTACCCTTTTCTCCTGTAGCATTTCAAACACAACTAACAAAAGCAGACACTTGGGGCAATTTTGGAGTTCTGCCATATTATCCAACAGCCACTGAATTAAAGGTAGATGAAAAATTGCCATACATGTGTGACTTCAGAAAATAATTTTTTATGTTAACTAAAACACTTTTGCTAATTATAGGTATTTTTAAACAGATAAAAATACAGATTCACACTCCAAATTCTGACATAGCATTTGTCAGTGAACCCTGTCTTACATAAACATCATCTCTTGCTGCCTCATATGAGACTCCAATGCAAGTGCAGATGGCCTTATATAAACAGAAAGATCAAACAACAGCTTCATTATGTTATTATGACAGACCAACATAATTCTTTGAAAACACTACTTTGTTTTAGTTTAATTGAGCATTTATTGAGACTAAAAAAATGTGTAGGCCAGTGGTTCTTAACCTTTTTTGAGGTACCGAACCCACCAGTTTCATATGCGCCTTCACTGAACCCTTCTGTAGTGATGAATAAAATGATTTTTTCCCCCCAAATTCAAGACAGAGGGGTGACCCAACTAGAGTCTAGTTGGGTCACCCCATGATCACTAAGTCTTCTTGAAAAAGGTAGAGTTTCTGAGAACAGTTACTTTATAATGTGTCAAAATATAGTCAGTGTTTCCAGCAAAGTTGAGCTGACTGTCCAGGAATGACCCAAGGTATTTAAAATTTGCCACAGTTTCCACAGGTTGGCCATCAAGAGAAACTGGAACCACTTTACGGTCTTTTTTTAGATCATTTAATTAGCTCTACATTCTTAAGAGAATGAAAAATTAATAATAATAAAGACTTTGCGGTATTCTGATTTAGTAATTATATTAGTTGTGTTACCCCCCACCTCCCCCCACGCCACTAGAGGCAGTAGCAACCCCGAAAAGATGCGACTAAGGAGCAGATTTAGAAGTACACCGAAAGCTACAGAATTTGGTAAAAACTGTGAGTTTTGCTGAAGTAAATAAAGACACAAGTTAAAATCCATGCTGAGAGTGGAGCTCCTTCAATCAGCTCCTCCGCAGCTCTGATTGATTAAGCAATGTAACGTGATCCTCTGCAGCAAGTGATGGCAAAGCGGGGCTTCATCACGACTTTACACAAGTGTGTCTTTACTTCCGCGGCAGAGGCTCCGCCGAACCCCTGAGACCGACTCATCGAACCTCTGGGGTTCGATCGAACCCAGGTTAAGAACCACTGGTGTAGGCCATTTGAAATCGGCAGAAAAATCTTGCAATAAAAGGTACAGAGATTTATTTATGCAATGCTTGATTACAGGTTTCCATCATTAGAAGTTACACATTATAAAGTAATTGTATTTGTTTTTTTCATGTAATGTTGAAAAAGGTAAAAGCTTCAAAACTCTGGTTGCATAATTACTCCTCCGATGATTTTACTTTTAAAGCTTGTGCCACGACAATTAAAGGTGCCTATTGAATTTATTATCTTTTTTCTGCACTGGTTGATTTGCTGTCGTTTTACAATCGCATTTTGCAGTTTGTGGGACCAGGAGGGAAAAAAGTTAGCACTGAAATATTTTCTTAACAGAGAAGAAGTCATAATTGCTGAAGTAGATGTCATTTTTCTTTTAAATTGGTTCTGTTCCCTACAGCTGATCCTTATTTCAAACATTCTCTATTGTAGGTATGACGGTTACGGACGACTAACCAACATCACTTACCCCACCGGCAGAGTAAGCAGCTACCGCACAGAAGCCGACAGTTCGGTCCGCATCCAGACAGAGGGCTCCAACAGAGAGGATATCACAGTCACCACCAACCTGTCTGCCTCTGGCAACTTCTACACACTTTTGCAAGGTGAGTGCCTCGGTGATGGGAGTCAATTTTTTGTCTGAGACCCAAATTCGTTGACACAGACGCATTGTGTCAAACCAAGCATTTACATTAAACTGTCATCTGAAAGGATAAAATGTGATTGCACATACACTCTTTTCATTACTGCACTGCCTGACTAAACCTTTCAACTTTATCCCTCCGGTTTGACATCACACTTTATTGGTTGAGGGACATCAGTGGAGTCTGTGAGGGTGTGTAGCCATTTCTTAGTGGCATGAGTAATATCCTATAGTGTTCACACAGCACAGTAATTTCACAAAGTATTCACACACAAACCTTTTCACGTCATGTTACACCCTGAATCTCAAATGGATTTTTTGGGATCTCCAAATAGACCAGCATATGAACTAGGAATACTTGAGAATTAGATTAGATATATTTTAATGTGATAAAAAAGTAAACAACATTAATCTTTTTTTTTTTTTTTTCACATACAAAGTTTCCAACTGAAACTTTTGTATTTTTGCGGTTCTGGTACGCCCTTAAATATGACGCACAACCAACAGCAATGGACAACAAAGCTGCCTTTCCTTACCTTCTGGGGGATCATTTTTAGTTCAAAAGCAATCTGTTGGGACGCTGGAAAAAAGTATTTTATGTGCAAGTTTTGCCAACAGCTTGAAGCTATTCAAGCTTAAAATGCCACTTCAATGCAGAACATGTTGCAGCAAGCAACGACGTCGGCCACGCTAATGTTAGCGTCCACAGTCCACATTTCTAATGTAGTTTTTCATAGAAAAAAAGCTGAATGGGTATAATATTATTTTGCCCTAGTGTGATGGTTGAATGACCTAAATAACTTATAAACACACATCTGTTTATTCAATGATTTTAAAGAGTTTTTTAATTAAAAATGTTATGTTTATATGTCACTTTAAAATACAAAAAAATAATTACAAACCTTGAAATGAATTTGATGAAAATTTCAAGTCCCACTACTAATTGTATACATGTAGTTATATAAATATAAAATTGGAAAGCAAAGTGTGCGTTTTGAATTGATTTAGTAAATACTTTGCAGAAGCATTTTTAGCTACAAATACAGCCTCGAGGGATCTTCTGCATCCGCTTTGCACATCGAGAAATTGAAGGTTTTAGCCAATTCCTCTCCGAAAAATGTCTCCAGCTCAGTAAGCTGGACAAAGAGCAGCTGTGAGCATCAATTTCCAAGTCCTGTTGCTGGTTGTCCATTAAATTTCATTTTCAGTTTTGGTTAAAGGTCATGTCTTAGCAGATTTCCTGCAGGGTCTTACTTTTTAATTACTTGGATGATGGATTTTACAGTGCTTAGGGATTCATTAGGATATTGTTTTATAACCTAACCTTGCTTTAAATTTCTCCACACCTGTCTTCCCCACGTGTCTGTTGTGCTTCTCTGTCTTCATATTGCTGTTTGTTCACTAATGTTCTCCAACAAACTAAACAGCACAGCTGAATTTGTATTGAGATTAAAGCAAACGAAGATGGACTCCAGTAATTAGGGGACTTTTACTTTTTAATTGAGGAAATCTGGTGGTTTGAGGTTAAAAGTAACTAAATGTAAATTCTGGCTACACTTTCCAGATCTGTGTTTAAACACATCTCAATAGAATACATTGAAGTTTTTTGGTTCGAACATGGAAAATTGTTAGAAACTTAAGTGCTACTATGCTTAAAAAAGTAAAGGGTGAAAAGATGTTCTGACAGGAGACGTGTTCCTCTTCCTCATAAATGAAGCACCTCATCGAGTCTGTTTGGTCATGCCATCACTAGATTCTCTTTGAAGTGAAACTCTAAAAGTTGTGTCTTTAGTGAAGTTGGTGCTGTTGAGACTTTGCCCCAGGGATGGCCTCAGTTTTTCTCCTTACTGAGCAGGTTACTTACTTGTAAAGATTGCCTGATTGTAGTAAATTACATATTCATGCTTAAATTACAGCAGTTTTGACTGTAGAAGCAATGAACACCCTGCAATAGACCGGCAGTATGTCTAACCATCGACTGCTGGAGATAAGCACCTGCCTCCCCGCGACCCTGCAAGAATAAGTAGGTTTGATAATGAATGGATGGATGGATTTTCACCGAATTTTGAAGCGCTCCATGGGTTTTGGAGCTGTGGTAACAGTGGTGTCTAACTCCTGCTTTAACTCAGGAAGGCCTGCAGCTCCATGTAGGAAGCCTCAAGGCAAACTAGTTTCAAGAAAAGAGCTAGGGGAAAAATAGCTGTCTTTACGGACTGACCCTCTTTGAGAACTTGCTGCAGTGGGAGTACCCTGTGGCTCAACCTGTACTTTGGTAGGCCAGACTTTTAACAGTTTTAACTAAAACAATACAAGGGATTTCATCCTCAAAACAACATAGCAGTGAAGTGGATAAATGGAATCAGCGTGACTTTGTTTTTGATATAAAGTTTTGACCTTTTCAGATGCAATTCGTCCACACTTTTGTTGCAGAGGAAATGAAATTTGCCCTCATTTTACGACGCTGAGACAAAGGCAGACGACTCGGGTGCAAATCTCAGAAAATCTTTAGAAACGGTACAACGTCTGGTGTGTGACTGCTTTTAAATCATCGCCCGTAATCAAAGCCGTATTTCTTTTCTGTTCTATTTTTAAGAACATGTGTTAGTGAGCATCCATTTCCCAGAAAAGAAAAAAATAAAAATTGATTTTATGTCATAAAAAATGAATCAGGAAACGCAATGTAGGTGGTCCTTACTAGACCCTCCAGGAAAATTGATGAAAAATACAACTGAGTGGAGATTGTGTAAATCACTGTGGCAATAAAACATCCTGTTTAACCTGACCTGGCACTAATTGACCATTAACAGCTGTGATTTTTAGCTGTTAGTTAACCTGTTTATTATGATCAGAATCTGAAACATAAGATGAAAATCTTCACTTCACTGTTGATCAAACAAACTAAAAGCTTCTGTTGAGTGATCCTGACTTACACATCTGTTTATAACTATAGTAGCACCAGAAGCTCTGCTTCTAATTAATACACTGCTATCTATGTGCAGCATCGCCATGTCGGTGACAATTTAACATGTTTTGTTTCTGTTTTCATAATTATTTCAACAATGTGTGAAACTGATTGAAAGATAAACTGTAAATGAACAACTCCATTGTTTATTTTCTCTTAAACCACAGGGAAAATAAGAGGGGTCATGGTTTACTAGTTAAAAATGTTCTTTATCTTAAAAATAACAGTTACATTTACTTTGTAGCAGTGGCGAGGGGTGTGAACAATTGTTACGGATCATCTATTCTGTGATCATTGTCTGCCCAAAGCAAGGAAAAATATCATTACCATTTTTACAACTACTCCTAAATATGCCAGTGTGCAATTTTTTTTGATTAGGTTCAGGAAAATATAACTGGACATAGCCTGGTCTTTTTATTATCTTTAGAAAAGGCAAAACAATGCCTTTCTTGGTGGACGTCTATAAGACGCTCAGAGGTAGCATTACTCACTGGTCTTGAAGTGGAACATAGGCGGCTGTCACCCAGGGAAAGAAACAGGCAGGTTCAGATTTATCCCCTGTGAATCTGTGCGAATGTGCATGCCCTGCCTTCTCTGTGGCCACAGGCAAGCTAGCTGCTTTGATAGTTTTCATCTCTCAGTATCCTCCAGGCTGCTGCAACAGCTGTAAAATTTTACTTTACTGGTGCTTTGAAACCTCACGCTATTGATCTTTGTTGTCACAGACTCAACGTTACCACAGTGGCTCGGTTAAATACTGCCGCTAAAGGCTTTCCTTTTTGCTGCGCGGCCATTTTAGGTCATTATATTTGTGCCTCACAGAAAGAAATATTAGATATGCTCCTCTTACATCAGCTAGACTGTTTCTTCCCTTGTAACGCTTCTAATATCTTCTCTACATCTTCAGAACAAGTTCGGAACAGCTACTTTATTGGTTTGGACGGCTCATTGCGGCTTGTTCTTGCCAATGGTATGGAGGTCTCCCTGTATACCGAGCCCCACCTGCTGGCCGGGACGGTTAACCCCACCGTCAGCAAAAGGAACATCACCCTGGCCATCGACAACGGCCTCAACCTGGTGGAGTGGAGACAGAGGAAGGAGCAGGCTCGTGGTCAAGTCACTGTATATGGACGCAGATTGAGGGTGAGAACGCAGCTTTACAAAAACTGATGCATGATTAAAATCACTGTCAACTGCTCATTTACCGATCTCTGAAAATTGTTGATGACCTCTATATTTCTGCTCATACTTGAATTAACTTTTAAATCAGTAACGCTAAAGCTTTTTAGAATAAGCACCTGCTCAGTAAATACAATTATACCAACAGTGGTGGGAACTGCTAGCTATAAATGTAGGTGTACTAACCCTAAAGCACTAATCATAAACATTAGTTCCACTAATGCTAAATCAGTATACCAACACTGTATTTACCCAAAGCTAATGCTAGAGCAGATTCACAGATTCACAGTGAGCCCAAATTATTTGAGGAAAATCCACCTATTCAAAATGCTAAAAAAAAAAAAAGCTAAAATACGTCATTCATTTTTGATTAACATTTTTCACATCCATAGTCACATAAAAGGACAAAAAAAAAACACACAAAAAAACTAGTACAAAAACATTCTTAAAAATTAAACCATAAAAATAAGCTTAAAAAAGGACACATGCTACTTGACTTGGTTAGCATTTACAAAACAGTAAATTCATTAATTTTCCTTGGAGCTGATTGACTGTACCAACAAGAGCGGAGATGCAAAAGCAATGCAAATTATGTTATAATTGGTGTTTCAACTTGTTATAGAAGCGGTCTTCAGTATTTGCGGATTTTAGCTTTTCATAGGCGACTGTTGCACCTAAGCCCCCTAATGACCAACAGTCCATTGTAATATAAATATATATTGTTTATTACAGTTAGAATGAGTTTAGGTAGATCATCTTTCACTAATAAATTATAATAAATACCACTCCAGTCAGAACTGGTAAGATAAATATTAAGTCAGTGTCCGCATAAAAACTGACTTTTTACTTATACAGATGGATACAAAACTGGAGGAAGACAGAATAAATACCCACTGAATTTAATTGCAGTTTTAGGCCAACGTGCTCATTGTGCGCGTATTATCACTTTGTGACATTTTGGACTACATAGAGCAGCTGCAGCAGCTGAGATTTCTGCTTATGTAGCAAAGCTGAAGTTGGCTGCTTTACAGACGTTGGCCTTTTAGCATGCTAACTGCACTTTAAGAAAAGCATTCTCTGAGCACTGTAATTGACAGGACTCTTTTACCTTAGACCCCATGACCGTCGGAACAGCTGAATTTCTTTCTTGTAAATAATAGAAAAGTGTAGGCGTGACTGGCAGTGGACTGAAACAGGTAAGCGAGGAGCAGTGCACTATTATTTTTGCTCCATATGGCCAAATATGACTCTGGTTACTCCAGAACTTTCTGTGAGATCTTTTTAAAATTACTGTGAAACATAGGTATGATATGTCAATACGACTGCACAGCAGCGGAGGTTTTTCCTTTATTACATCAAAATAAGTATTACTTTGGTTTGTTTAGCTAAACGTGTTAAATAAATGTGTTGTTTTGTCATAAACTTACTAAGGGAGATTATCTGTTTGTGCTACATCTCATTCTGATATGATGAGTAGCTGATCCTCCATATACAGGGTGCGCTGTCTGCAGGAAAAAATGGAGCAGGAAACCAGCTCCAAGAAGAGCTACATTGTACTGTACTACAAAGTAGAAAAAAGCGCCATGAATGTTTTTTGGGGTTTTTTTCCTGAATTGTGCCCTGTGACATTCCAGCTGGATAAGGACCATTTGAAGCTGCTGAACAAATCTGGCCACATAAGAATGAGTTGATGCCAAAGTCCCCCTGTTGTTATTTACTCTCTAGAAGCACTCCTGCAAACTCTTATATTAAAATTTCATCCATGAGCAATACGAGACAGAAGCTCTTATTATGGCTGAGGGAGCAAACACAAATGATACCATGTGCTGCTGGCATGGAGACCATGTAAATTTCATTCATTCATTTGTTGATTCATCTGTAAATGCCCCCCCGTAAGAAAAATAAATAAATCCTCAGGCTAGTACTTTTGCTCCTAGTTATATCCCAGTAAAAAGCTTTAAAATAAATCTGAAATAGCATCTAAAATCTGCCTGCTTTCTGAATGAAATTCACAGTTAAGGTTTCCTAATTTATCCTGATTTTGATGTCAACTGACAAATAAAATCACCTTACTGTGAAAAGGTACGATTTTGATTATTCGTGAATTTAGGGTAATGAAAATTGACTTGATGAGTCCCTCACTCATATACCTAATGTATATTTTCTCCTTCTTCTTCCTTTTCTCCTTCTTCTTCCTTTTCTTCTTCTTTTTCTTTTTCTTGTTCTTGTTATTATTATTATTATTATTATTATATTTTGTTCCATTTTTCTAAATTTCACCATAAACTCATTCAGATTTGCTAGATTTGCAAGAATATGATGCCCTGGGGTTTTCAGGGCATCATAATCTTGGTTGAATGAACAACCTGTATGGTGTAGCCATTGTTATATTGAAAAACCTGCTTTACTGATGTTTGCTGTAAAGGTTGGCGACATAAAATCACGCTTGCATATCAGGGGATTTATTAGTTTAACATTTGGATCTACGGATATAAGACTGAGCTATGGACAGCAGTTAAAGTTAAGGTGTTTTTGTTATATCCCTCATAATCAAAGATTTGTCACATAAAACTACCTCAAGGTCTGAATATCCTGACAATTATTCACGCCCTTTTAATGCATTACACATTTCTTTTACATAAGCTGCTATATGTCTTGATTTCGGAATTGTTTTGAAATAAAATGTGGTGTACATTTTGAATAAGAAGATCTGGCTTACTACGTTATGCAACCAGGATTTTTATTTATTTATTTATTTTATGGGATGTCTCTACCATCTTTTTCCAAGTCTTGCCACCAAATCTTAATTGGATATAGATCAAGTCTTTGACTGGGCAATTCTATCAAAAGAATATGCTTTCATCTAAACCAGTGTTCATCTAAGCCAGTGTTTATCACTGGTTTAGATGAAATGAAACCAGTGGCAGAACTAGGGGCCGCTTGGAAAGCTGGAGGGAAGATGAGAAAAAAAATGCAATAAAGTGTCTGCCAGAATGGCTTGTGGTAAAACACAAATAAGACTTCCTTTTGGTTTCTATTGGCGTTGGCTTTCTGCTTATCAGTTTTCAACATTTTTCCCACCTGAGCTGTGGATTGGTGCAGCTGCTCCAGTTACCCTCGGGGTCTTGACTGCTTTTCTAAGTAGTGCTCTCCTTTTTCAGCCTGCCAGTTTAGGTGGATTGTCATGTCTTGACGTGTTTGTTTTGGTGCCATTTCTATTCTTTTCTCGATGCTTAAAGCTTATGATAGCGTTTTATAATTTGGCCCCGCTTTATTCTCCTCCATACTTTAATTCACGTTGTGTTCCTTGCTCCTTATGAGGCTGTTTGTTCTCAAACTGTTCACTCTATGTGACCTCAGCAGCACATTGGCATTCATGCTAAGCGGTTTTTTTTTAGCCTTTTTCTGATATTAAACAGACGCTGGGTACTCTGACTCATCTTTTTGCTCTGATTTGTAATTATCAATTCTACATTGAAATTCAGTTAAATAATATGAGACCAAATCATCATGTTCACAGAAAGCCAACAGGTGTGTTTCAAACCGGAGCCCGTTGGTGAAGCATAATAGTGCTTTGCTTGTCTTGGCCATGAAGAGCCAATAGGAACTTGGTTTAGACTGTCTCCTCCGTTTCTGGGAGGCAACGCTGCTAATGGGGAGGTGCCACTTTGTCTGTCATTGGCTGTTCATTTAATGGTCCCGTCGTCCCCTTTGGAAGTGAAAGCGTCTAATGTACGTTACAGACAACGACCCCCCAGGGTTGTGTTGGGAAATGGGAGCAGGCCTAATGGCAAGAACAGAGGGGATGAACGAAGCTGAAATCATTGAGCGACCTTGAGTGACATGTCAAGTGATATTATGTGGGCGGCAGGGTGAGGGTGTCGCAGCGCGCGGCTGGAGGGTCGCAGGGCGGGGGCGTCGGAATATAAAACAGATATGCAGCTGTGTAGCTCCGACTTCACAGACATCTGTTGTTGTGAGCAGAGGCGACAGGATAAAGCAGGTTCCTTCTGTCTGACTTCCAGTTTGTTCCTCTGACCGTCTTTGTCACGCTGTGGAACTACATTCGCTGGGTTTTGCATTTCTGAAAAGGCTGCTTTTCTCCCTTTTTCTTCAGTCTCACATCCCTCTCAGCCTCTCCATCCCCTCCTCAGGCTTCCTTTTTGATTTACATTCATGAGGCACAGTGACCGTATCCCTCAACGATAACAAACCCTCCTCTTAGTTTGGGCAGGTTGTTAATTTACAATAATGAGAGAACCCTCGGGGCTGCCGCTGCACCATCGCAGCGCTCTTTATCCTCTTCATCACTGAATACAATACAGAGACAAAGCTGAGATCTGTGTTGTAACAGCTTAGGATTATCATAGTGCCTTATCATGTTGAGTTTGCTGTTCAAAAGAGATACAAGTTAGAAAAATGTTTTCTTTTAACTGCAGTGAAAACAACACCACTGTTGTTATTGAGGAAAACAGCCAGAGGACTAAATAAATCACCAGAAATGATTAAAGGCAGATTTGTAAAATGACAAATTGAGACCGTCACTTGACGCAAAAATCTTTCCTATTGATTTGGAGATTTGATGTCCCGGTAATATGTTATTCACAGAACAGTTAGAAATCTACCTTTGTGAGTGTAGTGAGCTGCAACTATCATCTTATTTTTTGCTTCCTCTCACTTATTTCCTTTGAGATATTCCCTTAAGAGACGGCATCCAATTTGAAAATTATTCCCCATGAGTGGGCTCCTGTTCTCGTGGGATCTTTGAATCTCTGCTGTCAGATGCTTTTCTTTCCTTTCTCACCTCTACAAGATGAGTCTGTTGGAAATCAGCTCACGCGGCATGATAAACTTTCTCTAACAGAAAGCAGAGCTCTGTTGCCTTGGAAATAGTTTGAGACACTAAGGACTGAAGTGTCTCAGTAGATATGGAACGTCCTTTTTCTTTCCCATAAAAGAAACCCTAAGGCACATGGTAGATTATCTTGGAAGAGTTATGTTTCTTCAACTTCTTCAGTATCACGTATTGCAGTTTGGTTTGTTAAATTTCATCCATCGTACATAAATTCCCCTTTAACCCCCTGGACTACTGTGGTGGTTGACCCGGTAAAATTCACAGATTTTTCTGTGTAATATGAATCCAAATTATTTGAGGAAAATACACCAATTTGCAGATTCTTTTGGTCAAGCATATTCAAAAAAAGTTTGAAAAAAAAAAAGCGATTTGGAAGGCTGAAATACCTAGCTGCGATGCTACCTTACATGCTGTTGGCATTTGCATTGCAATGTGTCTCTGGATAAGTCTGAAAGATAACAGTCCTCATTGCTTCTTAAAAATGAAAATAAAGCAAATGCCAACACAGACCCCTGTTCTCATTTCTTGACTAAATGACCGTCATCTTCCTCAGTCTTGGAGTTGAATTTCTTTGGCTTGCTCTAAATATCCATGGATTGCTCCTGCTCTTAACTCTCTTGGTTTTACTTAAAGTAATCCTCTCAATTGGGTATCAGTGGCATTAATTGCCTCTGGTGTAATTGTCCCTTCACAGATGAGAGACCTAAGCATGCGTTCCTCGGAGTGAGATTGAAAAAAGGGAGGGTTTCTCAGCAAGCCCCCGTGTGACCTGCTCAGTAGGATGATTCAGGAAACTAGCCAGAAGCAAACTTCTGAGCCACTGACATTTCTTATCCATATCAGGCATTTTTATCAAGCCAGAAAAAAAGCCTGCTGTAAGGTTAATGTGGGAAAAATCGTTCATTACGCAGTAATGGCCAATTTGGCTTTGATCGGCTCTGACTGGTGAGCATCAGGTCAAATACTGAAAAATATGGATTTTTTTTTCTTCTGTTCATTAAATACATTAAAGCTAACGCCTCGAACATTTTAAGTCTTTACATCAACAAACAGCATTTTCTTTGATGCACTTATATCCCTAAAGGGTAGGGATATAAGCTTTGAAGCATGAATGGGGATCATTTCATAATCCCCTCGTTTCCTGTTAGATTCAATATGACTATCTGCTGCAGCACATTTTTGTTGTACAAGTATATATTGCATGCGTTCTTTTAATTAAAGCCACCATTTTTACACAATCTCTGAAATTGAGAAATGTATATTTTTAAGATGTACAAGAAAGAAGGCAAGCACAAGGCTGCCAAGAACCCAACCAAAGGTTCCCCAAGAGTGATGAGATTCATAACCCTGAGCTCAGGCGTCAATGCATTAGATGATGATGAGCCAAGATGAAAGTAGAGGAAGCTAAAATTTCAGTTCATAACATGAATCATGTGGGAATTTGTCTGGTGAAAAACAAATTCAGGAGAAATGTTGTCTGAGAGCAGCAGCTTCAGTACTTAACTAACACAACTAACAGTTTGGGTTTAGGCTGGTTTCAGGAGGAGGTACTCTCCAGAGCTGGCAAATTTCTAACTAAATACGAATACTAAAATACAATGTTTTTGTGTTACTTACCATTTTTAGAAAAAAAGAAAAAAATCACCAAAATCATAATAGATTAGTGTTTGAAATGCTATGCATGTCCTGAACCCATAGCAAAGATTCTGCATCTTATGGTCAGCACTTTTCAGGGTGTTTATTTTCTGGTTTGAGCAAAGGGAAACTAGAGCTCATTGTTTTCAGCTAAGCTCTCAGATCACCTAAGCCACTCTCTTTGCACAGTTGGATTTAAAGATGTTTTTTCCTCCTTTGCAGCTTCCAGAAATGTCAAAGTTACAATGAAAAGAATCTGTGACTCATAAGTATTTTTCAGTGTGCAAAGAAAAGGAGTTTTGATGATCAATGTGACTCTAATGTCTAATTCACAACAGAACTTCGCTGTGTCTTAACACAGACCAAGAATTTTTGAAATTCTTCAATACTTTTTTTTTTTTTTGCTCCTGCTGGCTTGAGATACAGCTCCATCGTTAAAATTAAATTGAAAAACTGTAGTGAGAACAAAAAAAAAGAACTCCTTTATGATTAAGTGCTTCTGCTAAACTTTCTCCTTTTGAAAAGACATGCACCACTTTCTTTCCAAGATTTTAAACGTCCAAACATCATTCATTTCAAAACATCTCCTGTCTTTTATCCAACAGGTTCATAACCGGAACCTGCTGTCGCTGGACTTTGATCGGATCACCAGGACAGAAAAGGTCTATGATGATCACAGGAAGTTCACTTTACGGATCCACTATGATCACGCTGGTCGGCCCACTCTGTGGGCTCCAAGCAGCCGTCTCAACGGAGTTAACGTCACTTACTCCTCTGGGGGGCATGTGGCGGGGATCCAGAGAGGCACCATGTCTGTCCGCATGGAATACGACGTAAACGGCAGAATCACGTCCCAGATATTTGCGGATGGCAAATATTGGAGCTACACTTACCTCGAAAAGGTAAGCAGCTTTAAACTTTTAATGGAAAATAAATGGTTTCAATATAAAGCTGTTATAAATACTGTAGAGAAAGGCATGAATAAAAGCGTGTGTGCCTCGGAAAGTTGACAGAAGATATTAGAGAAGATATATAAATGAACTTGCAATTCTCCAAGCTGGTATCTGCAGCACACGGAAAGATTCTTGCACACATATCAGCCAAAACATAATTAAAAGTGTCTGGTGCGTTGTAGACATGATTCTTTGTTACCACACTCTGGCAGCAAAGTTCAACCAGAAATAGCTCAGATGAAAAGAACAGCAAGAAATGTCGCCTCCTGCTCTCTAATTAAAGGTATGATTGTGGAGGAAGAGAAAAGAGCTGCTGTTCTCCAGCTTAGACATTTATGATAAGAAACGGCAGCCAGTCACCTTTTTAACAGCCTATCAGAAGTTTTTCAGCAACCTGGTGAGACAACCTTGCATATAATTTAAAGGCATCATTTACTGCTTCTAAAATGTGCCTGGCTGAGTTGGGAAATACTCAGTTACTTCATGCTGTTCAGATCGCAAAAGCTCACAGGCGAAAAAATAAGAAAAAAAACGTGTTTATGACACCATGTAAAAAAAAATCTTAATAGTAGAGGAATAAAAACTCAAGATTCATGGGTTGAACTTCATCCGAAAATACACAGCGCTACATGTTGAAGCTTTTATTGAGATTGCAAATACAATCATATGTACAGTGCCTTGTTAAATTGCTGAAGTTTTTCATATTCTCCTGTTACAAACACAAATGTTAATGTATTTGATTTCACTAGACCACCACAAATATGTGCATCATCGTAAATGGGTAGGGATGTGATAACGTCATTTTTGGGTACTCTACTAGAGACCTGGGAGCTTGAGGGTCCTTCATAGTATCCAAGTCATTCCTTGGATGATGTTCTTCCAAACTGAGACGTGAGATGTTACTCTAGGTACTTGGTGGAGCCACTTCTCCAGCGTGGAGGCCACTACCCCAAGTCCTCCAAGGATCCTGTTCAATAGAGTTACCTTCATATGATAGGCTTCTCCTGAGCCCTTCGTAACTCTCTTCGTATTTTTTTTTCTTGATGTGTCCATTATTTGGGACAGCCACATCAAGCACGTCAGTCCTATGTTGCTTATCAATGATCACAATGTCTGGTAAGCCGACCATTATCACAGGATCTTAAGAGTCCTCAAGAGTTACTATCCTGCAAGTTTCAGATGCATCCCTGCTCCAACACACCTGATTTAAATGAATGGCTCGTTACCAGGCCTGTTCTGAGCAGATCCCGGTCTGTTGGAGTAAGGATACATCTAAAATTTGCAGGACGGTGACTTTCGAGGACTGGACTTGAACATTCCTGCTTTTCAGATGTTTTTGTACACTACAGGGGCCACTTGGTTAAGATGTCCCATTTATTCCTGTCTTATAATTTGTTTGTTCTCTTTCCTTGCAGTCCATGGTGCTGCTTCTCTACAGTCAGAGGCAGTACATCTTCGAATTTGACAAAAACGATCGATTGTCTTCCGTGACCATGCCCAACGTAGCTCGGCACACCTTGGAGACGTCCCGCTCTATTGGCTACTACAGAAACACCTACCGACCCCCCGAAGGCAACGCATCGGTGCTCCAAGACTACAGCGAGGCCGGGCAGTTGCTGCAGACCACCCACCTGGGAACAGGTCGCAGGGTCATCTACAAGTACGGCAAGCTCTCCAAGCTGCTGGAGATCCTTTATGACACCACACGAATTGGTTTCTCCTACGACGAGATGGCGGGGATGCTGAAGACCGTCAACCTCCAGAGCGAAGGCTTCACCTGCACGATCCGCTACAGACAAATCGGCCCGCTCATCGACAGGCAGATCTTTAGGTTCAGCGAGGAAGGCATGGTCAACGCAAGATTCGACTATGTCTACGACAACAGTTTCCGAGTCACCAGCATGCAAGCGGTCATTAACGAAACTCCGCTACCAATCGACTTGTATCGCTATGACGATGTGTCAGGCAAAACAGAACAGTTTGGCAAATTTGGAGTAATTTATTACGACATAAATCAAATTATAACCACGGCGGTGATGACACACACCAAACACTTTGACGCCTACGGTCGAGTGAAGGAGGTCCAGTATGAGATTTTTCGTTCGCTCATGTACTGGATGATGGTGCAGTATGACAACATGGGGCGTGTGGTGGCCAAAGAGCTCAAAGTTGGACCTTACGCCAACACGACACGCTACACCTATGAGTATGATGCTGACGGTCAGCTCCAGGTGGTCTCCATCAACGACAAGCCCTTGTGGAGGTACAGCTACGACCTGAACGGCAACCTGCACCTCCTCAGCCCTGGAAACAGCGCGCGCCTCACCCCGCTACGCTACGACATCAGAGACCGCATCACCCGCTTGGGAGACGTGACGTACCGGATGGATGAGGACGGCTTCCTGAAGCAACGAGGGAACGACTACTTTGAGTACAACTCAGCTGGTCTGCTGACGAAGGTGTACAACAAAGCTAGTGGGTGGAGCATCAAGTATCGCTACGATGGCCTGGGCAGGCGGGTTTCCAGCAGAAGCAGCACAGGTCATCACCTGCAGTTCTTCTATGCCGACTTGTCCAGCCCCACTCGGGTCACCCACATGTACAACCACTCCAGCTCTGAGATTGCCTCGCTATACTACGATCTGCAGGGACACCTGTTTGCCATGGAGCTGAGCAGCGGCGATGAGTTTTACGTGGCGTGCGACAACATCGGCACTCCTCTCGCTGTGTTCAGCGGTTCAGGCCTCATGATTAAGCAAATTCTCCACACGGCATTCGGAGAGGTTTACTTGGACACCAATCCCAGCTTCCAGATTATAATTGGCTACCAGGGAGGACTGTATGAGCCTCTTAGCAAACTGGTCCACATGGGCAAACGGGATTACGATGTCCTCGCTGGCCGCTGGACAACACCGGACAGAGAGATCTGGAGTCATCTCAATAACAATCGCATCGTTCCATTCAACTTGTACATGTTTAAGAATAACAACCCACTCAGCAATAATGAGGAGACAAAATGCTACATGACAGGTAATTCGTCCTCCCATAGTTCACTCATAAAACCGAACTGACAAATTTGATGAGACAGTTTTATTTATCTTCTATACACTTACAACATGAGAAGAGACAAGACATTTACCATTCAAGTGAGTTATTCATAAATCATAAACAAAAAAAATAGCTTTCCTGAAGTATAAATGTGTACAAAGAGTAACAACCCAATATTTTTGTGAAATCAGATTTTTTTTATTTTTTTTTAGTCAAAATTAAATTCACATTTAGTAGATGTTTAAGAGCTCCCTCGCTGATGTCGGGCTTCAGTGTGTTTATGTGCATCTACACCAAGCAAGCGCCCAGCGGCTATCATTTTGAAAATGCTCAAAGGGAGCCGTGCTTTATGGACGGGCCCTCTCTGCTGTTGAACACTCAGATCCTTCACAGAAATATTCTCTGTTCCTTTGTGTTAGGGGGAGGACAAATGACAGTGAAAGCACCGCAGTGGGGAACAGGAGGGCACAATGGATTCATAGAAATCATAGCCAGGGCTGGTTGCATCAACCTTAGAGCCTGGAAGGGAAACTATGTTAACGATACCTAGTAAATTCTCTGTAGTTAAAGGAATTCTGCAATTATTTTCTTTGTTTTACCTGCATAATATGGATAGGGAATATGGTACTTTTTTTTTCACTCCCATTTCCTCTGCACCGTGTCGAGAGGTAAATTAAGCCCCTTTTTTGTTTAATTGGGATCCAGCCTTCAACTTCTTTTGCTCCAACAAAGTCATTTAACTTCCCTCCAATGAGAGCGCCGTTCAGCTTCACAGTCCTCCATAAGGGACTCTGAATACTAAACAGACCCATAGATGTACTGCAGCGGGTCTGCCTCAACTGTGATTGATGGCACTGACATTTAAATTCCATTCACTAAATGACTGTGGTCCTTTCATTGTTCCCAAACAAATTCTTGTTTAAAAAAGCTTTGTTGTGCGCCACAGCGTTGTATTGGCAATCTGTTGCCACCCATGTGCTGTGGCAGTGACTCTGCTGTCAATAACAGGAGCAGGATACAAATACCTGCAACTGAACAGCCTTTTCTCTCCGACACGTTGCTCCCTGATCTTAAAAATTATCGTATCGATAGGGCTTTGTAAAAGCATCATTACTTAATTTTTTTTAATTTTTTTACATTTTTCACATTGAGAACAGAAACCTTATTTTTTGTCAGTTTTATTTGATAAACCCAACACTTAAACCCAACAATTACAAATTTGGGATGGGAATAAAAGGATATATAGTTGTTTTCAGTTTTTGGATTGTTTGTATACCCACTTTTCTCTTACCCCAAATAAATTTAAAAAAAAAGCATAATTAGTAAAAAGACTCCTGTTGTGTATGATGTAATCACAGTTAATTAAAAGATGGCTGTATCTAAATTAGGGATGCAAACAATTAATAGACTTATTGTCAATCCATAGTTTATTAGATTAAAATTTGTTCCATTCGATTAATTAATGACATCCGCTTAGATTTACGTTCAGTGTTGTAATGTGGCCGCCATCCAGAAGAAAGCGCCACTGCTCGTTCTTAAGTGGGACCATTTTGTAAAAGAAAATATGGCAAAGCCATACCTGAAGGAAAAAGTCCTGTGAAGGACACACAATGCACTTTATGCGGACAGGTAGACTGCTGAATTTTGAATTGTTTGCACTCGATTTTATTCGGGTACGACGGAATAAAGCGGTCAAAATAAGAAAAACAATACTACTTTTTGATTTTCAGTCATACACATTTTTAATAAAGCACACTGAAGTTTCTGGTTTTGACATGACATAATCTGAAAAAATTCAGGGGGAAGGGTGAGTATTTCAGCAAATAACGTGAAAAGTGGATTGCAGCCGTTCTAACAACCACCGTTTTGGCTGCTGCTTTTAGATGGATTGCATTATCGTGATTGCATGGAGTTAAATCTTGGAAATGTCACTCGCCTCCCCGCGCATCTCATTAGAGAAATAGTACTGTTGGAGGAACCCACTGAGTGTTCAAAATATCTTTCTGTTGAAGTCTCTGGTGACATGAAATTACAGTCCATAATTAGCTGCAGACGTGCTCAGATGTTGTTTCTGGAATCCAGCTGTGTGTCATTAGTGGGGCATCTGCAGGACTGGACATGAATCACCAACGTCGACTTGAGTGTTCAGGATAGCTCATCCACTCTTACAAAACAAATGAAGTGCTCCTCCTGACTGAAGAGCATTTCAAGAAAGCAGCCACTTAACTACAAAATGTCAACTGATCAGATTTAATAAATTAATCTTGTCTGTTCCTCCTTTGTTGTCTTTTTGCAGAAGTTAAACTTGTTTTAACCTCTCCTCCACAGATGTGAACAGCTGGCTTGTGACCTTTGGCTTCCAGCTGTATAATGTTATCCCCGGCTATCGTAAACCGAGCACAGAGAGCATGGAGCCCTCCTACGAGTTAGTCCGCACCCAAATCAAGACACAGGAGTGGGACAGCACCAAGGTACTCACTCATCTATCTCAGCTTTCACCCTAAAGTATTGCCTTCTGCTTTTGTCCCCTTTCCTTTTCACCGTCATTAGCAAATGAGCATGCTCTTTGTTGCCACATTCCCAGAGGAGCTGCTAACTACCAAGCCAAACATGGCCCAGTGAGCCAGGTCTCAGCCCCCTCATCCCCATCTTGGGGAATGGGGTCAGGCTAAACAGTTCTTGTAATTGTCCTGCCATTAGGGAAATTCACTCTCCATTCCCCTCCACCAACGACCATCGATTTCATCTCGGTGTTACTCTGCCGGCTAAGGTCTGAGAAGTAGTAGACAGGCTCTGATTCTCACTTGTATCAGCCCTTTTAGGTAGCCCCCAACTCACTTGAATTATTGAAGAGGCCACTGTTGTTTTCATGGGGTTGGTTACAGCCAGACAAGTGAATGGCACAGGAATGGATTTGTGTTGCATGACACTCCAGCTGTTACCCTAACACAGAGAACTTGCTTTTGAAAAATGTGTGCATTAAAAGCTACTGGGTTGATATTTAAAAAAAAAAAAAAAAACATTATACGTGAGTTTGACCTCCGGTCTACGGAGACCCAGAAGAGCCTAAAAAATGTATTCAACAGCAACAGGCACAACACAACAACAAAAACCCCAAGTGAAGCTACGCCATAACTGAAATGCCACTGCCATGTTTATTGTGAATTACAATCTATGCTAATATAAAATTTTTATTAAAGTTATCAAACCATAAAATTGTTTTTAAATGGATTTTTAAGTTATTAAAACTGTTACAAGTTATGTTATCAAAACTAATAATTTAGTACGAAAACAAAATTATGCTAAAGCAGAATTTGAGGTAAAACAAATTGTGTTGACCCCTCTGTACCCCCTTACTGGTCTGACCAGCCTGAAATAGGTACTAAGTCATTATTTATGTGGTTGTTTTTTGTTATATAATTTAAAGGGCACATATCATTTTTCCTTCTTTTCTCTTTCAGTTGTGTCCATGCTTGTTGATTTCCATGTCTAATGTCGATAACTGAGTAAAAAAGAAAGACCGGAATAAAGTGAACTGAGGACAGTCGAGAGCCAACTGCTCGACCATGATGTCTAAATTTGATTTGTTTCTTATTTTCAGTCTCTTCTAGTTTTCTAGCTCTTGAGAAAGATGCTATTTGCCCTTGAAGTAGACTTGACTCAACTTTCCAAAGTAGATTAAAATGTAACAGGGATTTCTGTATTTCTTGGCACAGACATTTCATACGTCTCATGTGTAGAGCATTACCATAAAGGTAAAAACCACAGCGGTGTCCTCATCTTGCTTGGGCTGCTGTTGGAAGTGTTCCTGTGGAAATATCCTGAGACTGAGTCATCCGGTGCGAACAACCCACAGAAATCTTTGAACTCACCAAAGTTATCAACCTACAAAGGAGAAGCAACACAGAACTCAAACAACATCCCATCTATTTTCAGTTCAGACGTTTCAAAGTTGTAACATGCTTTTCGCCTGCTCTGTTGAAATGAAACACTAAAAATGAAAGTCCATATCATAATATGTTTGGTTTTAGGAAAATTTCCTGCTTTTTTCTATCAGAAAACGGAACATTTATACATCTAAATTAAAAGATTTATCTACAAAATGCAGCTCCTCAATTATTTAGAGACCTAAATAGCTCAAACTGTGTAGTCATTAAGGCGTCGAATTGCGAGGTTAGCCTTGTTTTGAAGTTTTCCGTCATGTTTCGCCTTCAGCACACCTCTGGATCCATATAATTAGTCCTGATCCTGTTCATGAGCTGTTGTGTGGTATTTTTATCCAGAATCCCTTTTTCTGAAAGGATGCCCTGAGATGGCTAATGCCAGGTTGATCCTCACTGCAAATGGCCAGATAAGCCCAGGAACATATTGGGTCCTTTCAGGAATCAATACAACTTTAAAACTGCATGTTGTACATCTATACCTTGGTATTTGATTGTATTTTATTCAGAAAAAAAAGAAAGAACAGCTCCCGTTCTATCTCTGTCTGCTTAAGCCCCCGTTTTGTGATGCTGCTCGATCCAAGGCAGAGATTGAAAAGTGCCGTGAGCAGACGGAGAGATGAGGTCTGCGATGCGCAGGGCTCTATCTCTCATTCAGGGTTTCGCTGGAGGCTCATTGCACCCCCTGCTATGTGACTGATGCGTCTCTTGGCGTTTCCCTGGAGGCTGTATGAAGTAAAGTGGAGGACGTTGCACGCCGTCCCCTCTCCCTCGGCCGTCGGAACAGCTGAACAGGTCACTGCTTGCGAGGACCTCCTTTTCTGTGTGCCTTTTCGTCTCCTCCGTTTGACATGTGTTCATCCAGGATGTGATGCAGTGTTATGTCAACCGATGGTCAGACGTGCTGCATGCTGCAGAGCGCTCTGTCCCCCACACCAATCCCTCAAACCACAGCCACCCTCTAACCAGAGTCAGAACTGAAAAACTGTCAGGAAGGCTTTGCATGTTACTACTTGGCAGGAACTCCTCAGGATACGCGGAGCCTTGTATGTTGGCTGGTGACTTGAAGGCATTTTTAAAGCCGTTTGGTTGCTGCTTACGTGCACCCAGGCGACTGCCTCGTTGTTTTCTGGCCAGCTTCCATTTTGCATCATCCTCTCTGGGTTTTTTTTTTTTTGTCTTTCTTTCTTTTAGAGGAACATCTCTTGTCAAGTAATATTAGGACAAAGCATAAACATTGGCTGGAGGGGATGTGATATCTCCTTTGATCCCTTGCAGAATGAGTTGTGCTGCATACTCCAGTTACCAAAACACTCCTGTTTCAGATTAGGCCCAGCAGTTCTTTTAGAAGACAGCAGTTTCACTAGCTTTTTTTTTTTTTTCTTAAAGTTTTTATGATCAGAGATTTGCATTCTCTGACAAACACCTCCGCTGTTACCTTGACTATGTAGTGATGTACTGACAGCAACAGAACATCATGGATCTGTTTTCTGGCCATTAAAAAAGCTGTTTCATCAACATTTTGTGAGAAAATACTCATGAGACCCAGCAATGACATTCAATCAAATATGAATTTTGCACTTTTATTTCAACTTACTCAACCAGAAGGAGGTTTTAAGCAAGGCCATACAGATTTTTGTTGGACTTTCTGTAAATTGATGGAAATTGCAATTGAATTTATTAGATTTTAATATGACAGACCAACACAAAGGAAAATTTTTAATTTTTTACAACTTACTTTTCAGAGCAAATTCCAATAAAACACAAGCTTGAGATTGTAATGTGACAAAATGTGAAAAAGTTCATGTGAGATTCCTTTGCTTCTGTTTCATTGATTTCAAACTACTCCTGGTGCTGTCCTCAGCTGGCGCTGCGTGGGCTGTGACTAACCAGTGTTGTCTTTGTTTTGCAGTCTTTGCTGGGCGTTCAGTGCGAAGTTCAAAGGCAGCTCAAAGCTTTCGTCAAGCTGGAACGTTTTGGTCAAATCTACAACGCCAAAAGCGCAGGATGTCCCCAGACAGAGGGGAAGAAGATCTTCGCCTCTGGCGGCTCCATCTTTGGGAAGGGGGTGAAGTTCGCCATCCGAGACGGCCGCATCAGCACTGACATCATCAGCCTGGCCAACGAGGACGGACGCCGCATGGCTGCCGTTCTGAACGACGCATTCTATCTTGAAAACCTTCACTTCACCATCGCGGGGATGGACACCCACCATTTTGTCAAGCTGGGCTCAGTGGAAGGAGACCTGGCGCTCATTGGCATGACGGTTGGCCGGCGCACGTTGGAGAACGGTGTCAATGTCACCGTGTCTCAGGTCAACACCGTGCTGAATGGCAGGACTAGGCGCATCACCGACATCCAGCTGCAGCATGGATCGTTGCTCCTCAACACGCGATACGGCGGCAGCGTAGACGAAGAGAAAGCCCGCGTTCTGGAGCTGGCCCGGCAGAGGGCCGTCGGCCAGGCCTGGGCCCGGGAGCGCCAGAGACTCAGAGACGGGGAGGAAGGCTCAAGAACCTGGACTGAGGGAGAGAAGCAGCAGCTTCTGGGCTCAGGGAAGGTGCAAGGCTATGACGGATACTATGTGGTTTCAGTTGACCAGTACCCCGAGCTGGCAGACAGTGTCAACAACATCCACTTCATGAGACAGAGCGAAATGGGCCGAAGGTGACATGAACACGAGGCTGTCGGATAACGGACTCCGATGTAGGAAATGGGACTTCTTGCCAAAGACAGTTGTGTACATGACCACACGTGTTTGTTTTTTTTCTTTGACTGTGCCCAACTTGGCTTTTAATATGCTGTAAACAAGATGACGGTTGCAAACAGTTGCACTGCACTGACAGAAGAGTGCCCTTCTCCCTTCTGAGGATTCTTTACCAGTCTTTGCCCTTCAAGTGCGGCTGCTAGAGGATGGAAATCTGTGATGTCTTTTGGCTTATTCTTGTGACTCCATTTCCTCATACCTGTTGGTGAATCTCTTCAAAGGAATCTGAGGGGAGTTTTGGTGATCCATTGTGTTTCTCCGGCTCTCTTTCTCTCTCTCTCTTTCTCTTTCTGCTAACAGACTTTTGCAGATTGTAATTCACAAGCCTGCTCCATTCTGCCTTTTTCTGCGCCTCAGCCAAGGAGATTCCATCTCTTTTAATCACTCGTTTTTTTATACTTGAAGCCCTCATAGCCCCTGTCATCCATTAATAATGAGAGAAATTGCTGTTGGCCGTAATGCCCTTCATCAAAACCACAGCTGAACTTGTCAAAGCACCTTCGTTTGTGTGATGTCTTGGAGTTCTATGAGAGGAGGCTTTGTGCTCATTTGTGGTCTTAAGGTTTCTGTGCAACCTGAAATGTGCATGTCGGCCTTTTTTATTAAGTACAAAACCTGCAAAAATGCTTAATGACAGCGCCTTGCAGAAGGTAGATCATTTCCTGTTGGGCTTTTTCACATTTTCTAAAGTTTCTCTACAAGCATCGGCATATTATTCTGGAATTTATTGGATAAATCAACACGGAGGCCTGTTTTAAACAGAGAAATCTAAAAGGTTTTCATATCTTTTTCCCCAAATGAAACCTTAAAAGTCTGTCATACTTTATTTAGCTTCTATTTCTCTTGTACGTCTAAATAAAATCTCCTGCAACCAACTCCACCAGTCTGTATTTTCAGTATAAATAGAGCTGTTATGAGATCTCAGTGGTATGTCAGAGACTATTTTTGAATAAAATGACATAAAACAGATGAAATACCTTTCTGATGTGATCTAAATATGAAAAAGCTCAACAGACTTGATCATTTTGCAGAGCTCTGCAGGCCTAAATTGAATATTCGTGCAATCTCAGTCAATTAGAATATTGTTGAAAAGTAAATTAGTTCAAAAAGTGGATCCTCTTGCATTATTCAGATTCATTAAACAGAGTTATATATATTTAAGTTTGTATTTCTGTTATTTTGTCGAGCTGACTTTTGTTGTTCCAGATATAGAAATGGTTGTCTGAAAATGTTTTGGGAAATTTATGAAGTATAAATTTTTAATGAATTTTTTTAAATGCAGCACCACCCATAGGCCAAATGCCTATCAGTGGTACTGCATTTTGTTGCCATTACAAAATGCATTGTAATGGTAACACCCTTAAGGAGTAATCACTGTTCTGTAAATTCCCAACCTGGTTGGCACGCTAAGAGACACAACAGCACCACTTTCAGAAATTGCAAATGGTCCATTTTTAATTCAGAAGTGTTATTTTATGGACATGTTTTATGGGACCGTCATTACCTTCTTTAAGTGACATTGAGTGTGTTATGAAAGGCAATTCTAAATAAAATGTATTATTATTACTATTACGCCATTGTTGTTGGCTTAACAGTTATTAATTAATGCTGGCTGTTCGTATGACACTCCATCCAAACACAAGAAAGTTTAGTGGGAAGAAGAAGTAGATATAAAAGCAACAGTGATTTTAAAGCAAGTCTATTCAAGAATTGCAGGAAAATTTACAAGGCATTCAATGTGAAAGAGAGAATCTGGGTTATCCCTGTTCCTTTGTGCACTTTTTATGTGCGACACGTTTTCCTCCTTAACTTTCTCCTAATATGCTTGGATACGGGTGCATGTGAACACCCAGCTTCATAAACAAAGGTCTTTAGCGGCAGAATTTTGTTTTTTAGCTACAGATAATTTTTGTAATTAACCTTTTTTATGATATTCTAATTAACTGAGATGCACCTATAGTAAAAGAAACAAAGGGATATAATATTGGATTTTTATTTTTTGTGTTCCTCTTTTCAATGAATTTTGAAAAATCTAAATTTAGGATAGATTTTTTTTTTGGTACGTGGTCAGACAACTCAATCATAAAACTACACAAAGAGCCAACCCTGTAAGAAAATACTGTGGAACTATTGTGTGTATTAAAGAACAAAAAGGTATTTTCTGGGACTGGTTTTGAACTATATTTTCATTTTGTTTTATAAATAGATATATGAATTAACAGTATAACAAATGTGAATTTAAAAATAATGTGAATTATTGTCCCTTTTATTGTTGATTGTTGTACTTGAACAATACTTGGGGAGGTGTTTCAACACATGGAATAAAACAATGAGGAGGGTTTTAGTGAAATCCCTTACTGTGTATTTCATTAGACTCGCTGCTTCTTTTTTTTTCATGAATCTCGATTTCCTTGTGTGAAGCACTGAGGAGTTAAAGTCAGTATTCCACAACACAGCATCCAATCCGATTAAACTTTGGATGAAAATGGTTTTAAATAGTGTGAGGCTGGCCAGAAGGTCAAAGAAAGCAGTTAATTCAGTCATACATGCTCCATTAGCATATTGGCTGCAGAGGTAAATGGGCTTTGGGTCGTACTGTGGGTCTGATGAAAGATACAAATTGCCTTTGCCCTAAGGGCTGCCCGCAGGTCAGCATAGGAAGTGCTTTTATTCTCCAGGATAGGGCTCCTCTTAGTTGGAGGAAATGCATTTGACCTGCAGGTGTTCTGGTTCCCGTTTACAGACTAAAGGTTGTCTATACACACCAACTTTTGCCACATGGACACTTTTTGGCCCTCGTACATCTGTGACCCTCCCCTCCTCCCTCTCTTATACACACCTTCTCTGTTCATGCCCCTCCCCTGGTGGATACTGCAAAGGACAGTTAACTTGTGCTCATTTAAAAATGTCATGATGTGAAAACTCACAAGGAGACAATTTTGAGAGTTGTGACATTGCTTTGACTTCTGGTACCGTTTTGAACTATGCCAAGCCACTTCACACTCTTGACTGTCATTTTCCGATCAAGCATATAGACTTGTCTGTGTGTCTATAGGTGGTGAGAGCATGATTGAGTGTCTCAATCTGTACAAACGATTAAGCAAATTGGACAAGACTTCTTTTTTTTTTTTTGCTGTTTTTTTTATGATGTTGGTTGATTCAGTGGCATTTTGTTCCTGAAAAACAATATGTATGTTCAGCATAATATGAATGAAGGATATTTGCATTGTGGAATATTGCACTGATAATTGTTGCGTCATAAGACTGTATCTTTTTCTAAAAGTTTTTGGACTCATTTTGAGTTTCGGTTTGTTCTCAACACTGTGTTTTTAGCGCTTCTTCTGATTGTGTAAATATGAGGACATCCAAGTAAGCTGTAAATAAAATGCAAATGTAGATACCTCTTAGAGCTACATTGGTGACCCTGTGTAGTCTTAAGGTAGAAGAAAAAAAATAAAGGGAATATTTTGTGTTTATCTTTTGTGTTGATCCTAAATTATTATTTACCATACACAATATAAGGAAACAAATCCAATTTTACAGGAACTTTAAGAGAAAGAGAGGTGTTCATCCTAATATAAATGTAATATAGTCCCTTGAACAAGAACTGTTCTCACTTTGTGTTCTGAGCATTTAGCTTCCTTTAAATAATTTTTTCTAGAAAAGTTCAAAAACACTAATTTACTTGCCTCTTTGGTAAAGTCTCAGGTTAGTAAAGTTTGACGTTTGTGTTGACATATTGATTATCGACTGCTAAGGGTTCTTCAAATAGACATTTATTCATTTTAAGGAACAAGCTAACATAAAACAGACAGTAGCATTAGCTTCTACCGTATACCATGCTGCTATAGCTATATAGCATGAGCGTGATGTCCATGATTAGTGCTTTGGGGTTAGCAACATTAACTTTTTAATTAGAGTTGCCCACCTCCGTGATACACCAACACAAAGTAGCTCATAATTGTAAAATGGAAGGTTTTACACAAATAAAAATCTGTAAAATATGTTTGATATTGGTATTCTGCTCCCTGAGATAGTACTTTATAGAGCCACTTAAAATATTGCTGCAAGTTTTTCTTTTCACTACGATGGACAAGTGGCTGGCCTATTCCAGATTCAGTTAAAAATAAAACATATTTGTGTGTTTTTTGAAAGAGCCTATGTAAAAAAAAAAAAAAATGCAATAAACTCAACCACAATGCGACTTAAAACTTCATTGTTTTTGGTGTTTGCAAAGCAGCCAATCCAGAACCGGCATTTATTTTCCTTGCTGCTGATTGGCCGTACCCACAAGAAACGAGGTAAGAAACACCGTAGCTGTTAGCTTCTGCGGTAGTTCTAAGATATTTTTCATTGCTTGTATATTTAGGTGTATATGGAGTTGGAGCTATTACAGTAGACAGTTGTTTTAAGTGTTTTTTAACGCAGTCTCAAGTATTTGTGGATTTTAGTTTTTCACACAAGGCTGTGCGCCCTTTACTCAGCGAAAACCTACTGTATCTTTGATGGAAACTGTATAATGTCTCAGATAATATATATATATATATATATATATATATATATATATATATATATATATATATATATATATATATATTGTTTTATCAACTTCTCAAGAAAATGCACTAAAATTTACAGCTGTAGCTTAACAAAATGTTAAACAGAAAAAATAGCTCCAGGAGAGTGAATACTTTTGCTAGGCTAAGCTTTTCCATGCTATTCACTGCTATGTTAAGATTTTACCGTTCATCTCCATCTCCGGTCTATTACCGCTACATTAATGAAATCCCTAGGATACAAACCTTAACGAGCCTAATTTGATACAGTAGGATAATTTATTATTGTTCTATTCAGTTAAACAAGCTTTGCCACCTGTTTAGACTTTGAAACCATTCGTTTCTCGCATGAAGTGAACATGTGGCTGAACGCCAGTTCATAAAGTACGGTCTATTAATAAAACCATCTCCGCGGTGGATGTATTTAACTTTCAGATGACAAGCGAGCCTCAAGGGAGGCTGAGCCGAACTTTACTATTAATTAACCTGTCAAAGTCGAGGACCAATAATCCTTCGATGTTACAGAAAGCCACCAGGAGGTTGTTTTTATTTTTTATTTTTTTTTAACTTGATAAGTTTGTTAAAAGAAGTGGAGCTCAGGGGGTAAAGCTGTTAGCAGGCTGCGAGAGATTTGGGAGTTAGCTGCCACGCAGTGTGTGGAGGCACCAGGGGAGCCTTGGGAGATTTACACAAGCTGCAAGCAGAGGCGCTCCAAGGAAACCTGAACCTGTTTGTCAAAACCGACACATTCATCTCAACTGTTTGCATAAATCCGAGCCAATGAAGCCACTGATTTATAAGGGCAGCGAACTTTCGCATTCGGATGTTCGCTGCAGCAAGTTTGAATATTTCCCACTGTGGCTCTCATTTTCCTTGATATGGCGCATGGTTCTAAAAAAAGAGCGTGTTTTTGAAGGGAGCAGAGAGCGCCGCAAGCTAAGAGCCTTTCCTGTGGAGGGTGACTTTCTCTGCTGCAGAGGCTAAATGTCCTTCTGCCCCCAGGGTTGTTGTCCTTTAAGTAGAATCAGATTAACAGCAACTTCCCCTCAACCTCCAGCAGAAGGTCAGGGTGAAGGTTGCTGTATTGGGCTCAGAGATAAAATATACATTATTTGAAATGTATGTAATGTCATCCCATAAGTATTGAATAAATAAAAAAGAACATTAATTATTTACCCGTCCTGAAATGAAACCGGAAATAAAGCAATTCAACAAAAATGGACGTGTAACAATTTAATAAAGATAAAAGTGGTTATTTGATGTCATTCACCTAAACATAATGTGTAAAAATACTTAATAGCTCTAATATTAAAATGTCATATTATAGAGACTCAAAACAACTAGACCATTATAAATATATTTCAACAGTTTTTCCCAGATATGCAAAAATGTGAAAACACAGCACTCTTTAACAAAATATTTTACTGTTTATTTGTTTCCACTTGAATTATTTAAGTAATTACTTAACGATCTATTTATTTACTGACAATTTTTTGAATTTCCATTGTTAAATACAACCTTTTATTTCTTAATACTTGTCACTGCATAACCTCATTGTCTTCTCAGATTATCTATTTACAATGCAATTTTTTTTCCTGTTTGCTTTGATGGCAGAATTGTGCTGAATATTAAATAACATTTCAGGGTAGCTTGTCTTCGTTTGCTGTAAGCATCATTTTTAATTTATTGATATAAAGCAACAAATTGAGACTTACAGCAAAAACGGGGAAACAAAAGGTTCTAAAAAGACATTTAACTCCTCTGAAGGAAGTGACGGTGACATCAATCATGCTGCAGTGCAGTCAATTTGATTAATTGAACAGGAACCATCAGATTCTGAAGTTCTGTGAAGGAAGAAGAAAATTCCTCTCTCGCCTGAATTTCTGTTCGGCTGCAGAAGGCAAACCTTCCCTCTGAGAAGCATGCATGAACTGCTTCTCATTACCTGTTCTGCGTCTGATGTGAAGAGATAACTTCACATTGCTTTCACACTTCAGCTGTTTCCTCTCACCGATAACTCTGGGCCCAAGTGTTGGATAAACACAGGGAAAGGTTTTAGCCATAGAAATGAGCAAAAGGTTGATTTCTGCCAGGGTTTAACCATCCGTTCCTTCCATGAATCGTGTACGAAGTCAGAAAACAGGCGCTGAAATGAAACACCTGCTGTCCCCTGCCTTCTCTGTCAATCGCAAGGAAATACATGATGTTTATTTTTATGAAGGCCAGAAATATCATTTGGGGAGAGCAGAGCCTTGACAGAGCTGAAGACTTGTTAAGTTTCCCCAACATCTTTAAAATACAGAAATACTTCTCTCCATAGGACTTTTCTTCTCTCCTTTCTTTTTATTTTAAGAATTATTTCACATTAAAGGATTTTTAAAGGATAAATCACTTGGGCTTATGACATTGTTTTGAAACTAAAATTTGACCATTTTAATTTCAAAGACATTTTCAAGATTTCAGAGCCTTTGGATTCCTGAGTAAAACCATCAGGTTTTAACATCTGGCTCATTATATGTTCAGCAGTTTTAGTCAGCTCTTGTGTTCATCTAGGTTTTTTTTTTTAGTTTATAATGGTATCATTGTGTTGTTGTTGTTTTTTTTCTTGGTAATGTCTTCATGTTTACAGTTAGATTCCTAACTATTCTTCTTCGTTGGTGTTCAACTACAGCTGCCAGCCATGGTAGTTGTGTTACTGTCTCTTTATCAGCCCCATTCAAGCTTCTCTCTCACTTTCTGTGAGAAAGTCCAGAAATGTTCAAAATGAAACAACATTTTCCTTTTTTTTCTTGTGAGCCTCCACACCTGATGACATTAAAAAAATAAATTAACCAAGCTCCCATCTCTGCATGTCTCTTCTTAAAGATCTTCTGGCTGCTTTATAACACATTGAATTTTCCTGCTTAATGCACTATCTCCACTAGCTGCGCGTTTTACTGTGAGGAAAACATTATTTCTCGTCATTCTCCCTCTAAATCTCGGTTCATGCTCACCTACATCTGCAACACATTCTGTTGATTAGATTCATTCACCTGATTCTGGTTCAAGTCATCAACCTTCACTTCTCTGCTCAGTCATTCCTTTCTCAGATCCTCGTGCTGCTATTTCCTTTGTATTTCCCCCAGTATTGGATCTAACATTTAAAATCCTCTCATCATGATTCTGTGGTGTCCTACTGTCCTATTAGCAATTAATGTCATTTTTCCTAAAAGGCTATTTGTCACATAATCATACTTTTAATTTCTCCACTACTTTATCCCCAGCTTGTTTGCCTGCATCCTTTTAGATTTCCTTTCAGGTTACTGTTTGTTCACTAATGCTCTGTAACAAAACCTACGGCAGTGCTGATGGGCACTCTTCCACTAATCTGCATATGCTAACAACAGAGCTAAATTTTTGCTTGGTGCCTTTGCCACTTTTGAAAACGTTTAGCGCACTTAGTTTCAACCAGATTCATTTGTACAATATATCTGGCTGTTTTATTAACTTTAAGTTGAATGAAGTTTGATATCTGCGTCTGTTTATCAACTGTTAGAAAAGTTTCAGATAGTTAAATGTTTATATTTAGGATTTAGTTTTTAAGGTGTAAGGGCTGCTTCAGTTTCCTCACATTCTCTCTTTGTTTGCTCGTGGGCTGTAATCTTTCAAGGGCAGATATAATCTGAATTTAATCTAATGCTTTAGCAATAGCATTAGCTTATGTTAAATACTGTGTATGTGTAGCGCTTTAGCATTAGCTGGATTTATGTTAATGATTTGATTAGAGCTGAAGAATTAGTGCAACAAACTTTGAAGTTAGCTGTGCTCACCACCACTCTAAGACATTAACATTAATGTCTTATATATATATATATATATATATATATAGTGTTACATTTTCAACTTAAAAAGTTTACAATCTTTACTTAGCCCCATTACTCTAATTCTATTAGAAAAATCCAGTGGAACCAAATTCCTGCTGTGTTTTTTTTTTTTTCTTATAAAATCTCAATAAGGCACGCTGATATTTGTGGTTGTGTAAAGTGAGAAAATACCAAAATGTTCTGTCTGGAAGTTGCATTTGTTAATGTCATTTGTAATTATTCGGTTTTACATTCCTCCTTCCAACACCTCAGCAAATGGAGCAACCATAAACAGCAAATGGGGTAAGCACATTTCCTCCTATTTTGGAATCCCGACATGATGACGGGAACACTGCAGCCACGGAGGCACTCAGTAAAGCCGAGCTTTGGAAATAAAACCAATGTGATGGTTTTCTGAAGTGTAATATTTCCATGGGTCATGCAAAGGCCAGTGTTGCCTCTCAGACAAACTGACCTGCACTGTGAAAATGGAAAATGTGCTTCAGCAACACCTTAGGCACTGCCATGCTGTCTGCCTGTAATATGTGAGGCATTATCTCCCCCTAAAAAAGGAGGTGTAAGAGCCTTGTAAAAGAGCCTGCGCTGCCCCCTCTTAAGGCAACATAATGTGGCAGTTTTGACCTCTGTGCGAGAATGAGCTCATTACACGGTTTTCAGCGCAAAGTGATTTTCCCTGACATGAACAATGCAAAGATTATCAATAATCTGCGAAGTGCAGTCATATTGAATCTAGCCGCAGCTATTCATAGTCTGGGGGTTTCTCACCTTTAAACCTGCTGCTAAAAGATGCTGTCACCTTTTGACACATGGAATGGGAGAAAAGCAAGCCGAATGAAGAGAAACTGATTTGCATCTCTTTAAAACCTTTTCTTGAGTATTATGCAAATGATAAGAACTTGTTTCTTGTGCAAGATGTTTTTTGTTTTTCTTCATGGATTTGGAATATGTTTAACGGAAAAAAAAAAGTTGTAATACATGAATCCTTCAGCGAAAAGAAAGGAAAAATGTTTTGATTTTAGAAAAGGCGAACGTGTTGGACTCCTTGGTGGATTCGGTGGACCCCACTGAGGTGGAAGGCGCAGCTGGCGCTGCCTTCACCCCCACCTCCACCCCCTTACCCCACCACCACAGACAGGTGGGAACAAAGGGGCACAAAAAATTGTCTCTGCAGCATTTCTAAGTCGTACCTACGCTCCTTGCATTCAGGAAGGAAACTGCCTTTGCACATTATGCAAATCATATTGACAGCATATCTAATGCTTTTATTAGGCTAATTACGCCTGAGGTCAAATCTGTCCGTGGCAAAGCATCAGAACGCTCTGAGAGCCACATGTTTGAAAGCACTTAGACATACTGGAAGGTTACTGAATGCTTAATGTTTTTAGATGGCTCCTCATGTAACTTCATGACCATAAAAAAAACAACATTATTGATTTCTCCTAATGATCGATCTCTGAGTGTTGAGTTTGCTATCTGACTATAACGATAAAAAAGTAACTGTTCTGCAAATCTAATGTTTTGTGTTAAAGAAAATGGTGTATGTTGTAGAAGATTTGTAAACCGTAATCTGTGGGTGAGGGGAATGAGACCCTAAAACGGAATCATCTGGTTAAGACTACATTCATTTACTGGACTGTCCAGTTAAAGTCCAGACCTATGGCCCAGAATCAATGGTACAACATGAAAACTGATGGTGATCTGCCTCATGCCTGACTAGGCATTAGCTATTTTCACAATAAAAATGGGCAAAAATATCATTCTATATGTGCAAAGGTGGCAGAGACAAAGTCCAAAACCTGTATTTCCACACTTTCAGGTCTCCTAAATTTATTTATATATATTTTGTCTATTTTCTTTGGCTTAGTCTGGGGTTGAGCTCTGCTGGTGCAGCAGCCTAAGCAGAGACCCACACTTTCCTCTGCCCACATCCTCCAGTGGAATCCCAAGGCTCTCTAAGGCCAGATGAGAAACGGGGCGTTTCCACACCTGATAGTCTGCTAGACTCCGCTAGATTGGAGACCAAAATTACAATATTTGCTACATTTTCAGTAGGTGCAGTTCGCTTTCACACTGCACTGTCAAATGAACCAAATCATTTAAAAAACCTGTTCACCCCCTCGCCTGTGAGGGGCGCTGCACCAAGAACCACTGCAGGAAATGACACAAAAACCTCTGAAGAGGAACTTTCTTCTTCAAGATATGTAAACAAAGATTTTTCTTTTGCTTTTGGCAAAACCTGCATGCCACAAGCTTTGTCAGGGTGAGGGACCACTGTGAAGTCAAAATTCAGTGCAGTCTCTTGACTTCCTGGGAAGTCGACACTGCATGGTGGCACAGCACTGCTGCTTGCAGCATGAATGTTTTGGGGTTTGAATCCGTGCCCAAGATGTATCTGCATTGAGTGTGTTTGTTCCCCCCAGGCATGCAGGTACACCAGCTTTCTCCCACAGCCCTGAAACATTTCTGTGAGGCTAGCTGGTGTCTCTAAAGTTCTTTTAAGTGTTAGTGCACGCATGCGTGTGTGTGTGTGTGCGTGGACTGGTGACCTACTCAGTGTGTACCCCACCTATCTATCACCCAATTTCATGGGAGATGAATATCAGCCCCCTGGAGACACTGCAAGGATGAGCAGGTAAAGAAAATGGATGGATGTAATATAACTTTTCATAATTGGACTTTGTGTTATTGGATCTAAATCTCAGCATTGCAATAGGACTTAATTGAATTCCATAAAACTAGACATGAACTACAACTGTTTTCTCTTTCAAAGTGCCTTCAGGTGAAATGCATTGTGTGAACTGAGCCTGTATGTCTACAGTGAAACCAAGCAGAATTGAGACATAAGTTGTCCTTTTTTTGTGCCTGATCAGTTTTTGCATCTTGTTTGTGCTCAAATTTGCATTTCCAGGTAAGAGCACGGCTGTTGAATACGCCGAGGCAGCGTGGTGAGTGGGCGGTGAGGCATTCCTCACTATATCTTCCTGATTTTCTACATAACGAGTCACAGCCTGTTTGTCACTGATCAGAACACTGCTTAACGAGTGAAAATATGTAATTATTTAACAACTTGTATTATTTCTTACTACTGCGGGGGGTTCTGTTTTCTCAAGCAAGAATCTCAGAGCGGGCCTTTCACTGTGGAGCTTTCAGCTTCTATCTGTGGCCGACTGATTTTTCTCCAGGTACTCCAGCTTTCTCACAAAGTCCAAAAAACATGTAAGCTAAGTTAATTGGGTACTCTGAAAAGTGTGAGTGTGCATGGCTGCGTGCCTCTGTGTTGGACCGACAGCCCGTCCCGGCTGTTCTTCACCACTCTGAGCAGGATAAAGAGGGTACAGAACCAGGAGTGAGTCAGATTTTTGGCAGTACTATCGCTGAGTTGCATTTTATTGTTTCAGCCCTTCAGAGCTGCACTTCCCTCCTTTTTGCTGTCAGTTGTTGCCATCTTGTTGTTCCTATTGCCTCAGTGCACCTGCATGCATGTCATATGTTAGCATTTTGTTTTTATTCTGCCGTGAGAGGCTGTCACCACAGGTATATTTTTCTGTATTTGTGTATAGATTTTAACACAATGCATGTTTTTTATGGCAATGCTTAGGCTGTGTGTATCTAGCATTGAGGCATGTGTCTTTTTACGGTGTATTAGCCCTGTTTATATGTTATATTTCTTGTTTAAATTTACTTTAAATTCTGCATAGCATTTTGTAAGTGGGGCTCTGCCTCTTGCCTGTTGCCAGGCGTTCTTTATAGCGAGGCTCAGGAATCCCAGGAGGTCACCAGACACTAACTAGGGGGTTGAAAGATGATTTTTAGAATCACATTGAAGTAACCCGTGGGGTGTATGGAGGACCAAAATAGAAAAAAACTAAATTAATAACTATATCATAAGATAATTAAAAAAATACAGAATGACATCCCGTAATTATTTGTATTTTATGGGGGTCACCAAGTCACCAATAGTCGGCACTTTTTATTTTTTGGGGGGCTACTGGCTGAAACATTTGGGAACCTGTAGGTGAAACATGCTTAGATGAGCCACAAATAAAAATGTTTAGCCTCCATTCAAAGAGTCATGTGTGTCGTATCATTTTGACGCATCGTCTCCACAGTGTTGCATGGTGTTGGCAGCATTATGCTGTGGGGATGTTTTTCTGTAACAGGAAAAGGAAAGTTGATTAAAAGGGATTTGACTGGAAATATGTTGCATAGTCACACCGATACCAGTTTGTAGAAAAAGAACGGGCAAAATATAGATGCATGCCACACTTTTCAGATTAATGTTTGCTTTGAGAAACAAAACAAAACCACCAAATGTGTATAATTTTCCTTTAATGTCACAATTTTGCGCCATTGATGGATGGATGGATCGGTCACTTCCTGAGTGAAAGATACAGATGATGTTTCTTCATTTGGATTAGAAGATAATAAGCCACTAATTTAATGATTTTTTTTGTAAAACATAAATATCATGTTTAGTTACCAAACTCTACCGATGATGCACCATTGCGCTTTGTGGAAAAACACTTTTTGTTTTTTGTTTTTTGCTTTACATAATCGAGCAGAAAAAAGTTCAGAATTAGACCTAAAATAGCTTTTGTTCTAATCGCTTCTGTCACCTGCAGCTGACACACAACTGCTGTTAGGAAAACTAAATGTCACACAGACTTCAGTGTAATTATAGGTCCTAATTTTTTTTATTTATTTTTTTTGCAAGCACAACACGAAGTTGTTTTGAAGGGGGCATAAAATAATGAAAGGGAAAAAAAGCAGCAGAGTTTGTTCCCTTTGACCTCTCCATGTCTGCTGAGTTGGATTTTCGGTTTCAAGTGAAAAGCCTGAAGTCAGTCTGACAGAATTATTTCGGTTACAGAACCTTTGGGCTCAGTATGAACAGTGTTATGTAGATCTGCCTGAGGGAATTTATTTTTACACTGGGCATTCGGCATCTTGTAAACCCTTCAAACACCCCCCTCATCCCCCCACCTCCCTTCCTTAAGCAGGGCACGAAAACACAATGGCTTTTGCAGCTGAGAAACATGTTTTTAGCCGGAGGTTTTTATATTTGCAGCCTCTTTGAAAAATGAATTTTGAACGCTAGCATTATGTGACACATGGAACATCTTGCCACCAACAATATTTTTTTCTGTGCAGTGCTGTTCCACATTTTATAACCAAGAGTTTACTTGCAAGAAAGATCTGATCTTCACTTTTTTTTTTTATTGTCATTGTAATATATGCAGACTGCATAGGTCACAAGTTTACATGTGTTTCTGCAACTGATTTTTATAGTACCGTATTTTACGGATTATAAGTTGAATTTGAGCAAAAGTCGAAGGACCAGCCAAGCTATTAAAGAAGTGAGCCTTATAATCTGGAAAGTACAGTAAATTGGGGTTTTTAATGATTCATTTTATCCATTTGTTTTCTATAATGGAATAACTGGAAAAAGAAGCAACTTTATTATGTTTTTATTAAAAGGAAATTGAATTTATTTGGAAGCGTATTCATCAACCATTCATTCCTTCACTAAGACTGACTAGTTTGACTATTACATATGTAAACCTCCACCAACACTGCATATAGTATTAACATTTCTGAGATATTCCTGTACAATCCCACAGATTATTGACTAAATGTGAACCACTTAAACAACATTTACACAGATATGGTATTGCTGTCAGGAAAATGGTGACATCCACTTTAAAAGTAAATGCAAAACAGCAGCTTGAAAGCAAACCCTGGAAGAAGATGAATATATAAATGCTGAATTTCAGAAAGTCTAATTTGTTGCGGCCAAAGTTTTTCTGAATACACAACGCCAGCGCTTTTTATCAAAACAAAACACGGAGAAATGCAGCTTCTGTGCCAAGCTGGAGGTTACTCTGCATGTGTTTCGTTTTATCAGATAGATAATGATGATATTTCAGTGTGTTTGTTGTTCTTCAACAGCAGCACTTGAATGGAAATTGGCTGCATGAATAAGTAAGACGTAAAATCCGAAGCTGCAGGAAGAAGCATTACGTCATGGTAAATAAAGTTTTCATACATTCTCTTCTGGTTGCTCTTTTCATTTGATCATTTGGTCATTCTTTAGAAAAAGGGAAAAGAAAATGACGCCCCCTCTGTAATGGCGAGCGGTTAATGTGATTTGCCGGCTCCCTTAACTTTGATGGATAGTTCACACAGGACCTAACTGCTATAATTATAAACAACATATGGGCACACTCCATTGTTTTTGTAAATCCACTGAAAAATAGAAAATAGTTTGCTTGAATACCCGCATTTGCAGAATGATGCAGTGAGCGCGACTCGGAAAGCCCACATGGAAGCCCAAGACATCGCCACTCATTGTTTTGCTAATTAGAGGGTAGCTGCTGTGTCTGGAGAAACTCAAGTAATTAGTCATCGATTTATGATTGGATGTATGCTGGGGGAGCATTTCTGAGAGGAGGAGACTGGTTGCTATTTTGATCTGCTGAAATACATGTTGCCACATCTCCAGAGCAGGACTGCGGGACAAAGACTTGTTCCAACGCCCATTATCTGACTTCAAACAGCCGCTGGCAAAGACATTAAGCTACCCTAGGTGTTTCACATAATTTACTCGAGCTCCCTGACCTTTGTGATTAAACGTCCATCCGGCATAGGACACACTTACGGGAGAGGAGCTGATGTCAAACTAGACTTCTGTGCATTTCATCGAGTGTCGACTCTAATAACCTATTCCTGTTATAAAACGCAATATCGTTTTGCTCACAGCAATGGAGCCAGTTATCGTTCACTTACTGTCAGGTTCTCTGAGCTCCAGAGGGAGTGGGGGTGAATTAAATGTATATGCGGAGGACGGACATCCTCTGTGATTGGGCTGTGGACGAATGCTCCCACATGAGCAGCAGGAAAAAGCTCTCTGTGCTCGTTTGTAGTTGTCTGCCGGTAGGTTGTTGATCATTTTACTGGTGGTGCTCTCAAAACGGGGCATTGTGTTTGGCCTGGAAAACAAAGTGCTCGTTGAACGAAAAGCCATTCAGTGTGGAGTGCGGAATATGGCCAAAAGGCCTCCGGTTTAGCAGTAAATGTCAAACAATTGTGTGCTACAGATTATGAAATTGTTGCACAACAGGGACAAATGGCCAGCGTAGCAGAGAAGAGGAATTCATGGAGTTCCTCAGATGGGTTAAAAGGGTTTTCTGCATGAAAAACAATCAAGCAGTTTCCTGGCTATACTACTGTTAATATGGAGATTAAGAACAATAGTTTACCATCAGCAAGAATGGCACATTATGTTGGGACTTCAATTTTATTTGAGCTATTTTATTTTGTGGATGAAAAAAATATACAACTTCAATGACTTCCAGATATTTTTTTTTATTTTCTCTAATCCACAAGTAAAAATATATATATATATATCTAATCCAGAGGTAAAAAAAATCTTTATTCAAAAGACCAGTGGTGGGCACAGCTAATTAAAAAGATAAATAATCATAAACATTAGTTCTGCTAATGCCAAGACACTACACGAAGATATTTAGTGGAAGCTAATGCTAAAGAGCTAACTTTAATACAAATTATATTTTCCCTTGAAAGACTACAGGCACCAATTTAATTTTAACTTTATAAATTGCATGTATGTTCTATAATACTCTTGGATATTGTAGTTATGTTTATATATTGTTCTTTACTGTCTGTGTTTTATTTTATTCCTGTATCTTTAAAATAAAGCTATATGGGGAACAAAAAGAAAGAGCACACCTAGACAGGAAATGGAACTGCTGTTCAAACAGTCTTCAAAATAAAATCATGAATATAAACGTCTACTTGACGATTTCTTAACAGTTGATTAAAAAAAAAAAAATAAAATAAATTTAGGGGAAGTTAAGTGTGCTAATGGTTTTCAAAGTTGGCAAAAGTGCTTAAAAATTGTTCTGTTATTAGCAGCTCAGCGCTTTAGCAGAGGTTTAAACGCCCACCACTATGTAGACGTTACCAGATGACAGTAGGGACAGTTTGGGTGAGATTTGAAACAACGGGACAACATCAAGCTTCTGGAAGCCTAGTCCATGTCAGGAAACCAACCAATATAAATTAACTACCATTTCTGAAAAGAAGAAACACCAACCATCCAGTTAACCAGGTATGCCAGATACTTGCTCAGGGCGTGGTTTCTGTAATTTCTCTGTAACTTATATTTATGCCTATATTTGTGGAAGTGTATGTGTAATTGTCTGTGAATGTCCAGTTTTTAACCTGTGTGGATTGGAGAAAATTAACAATAAATTCAAACTTGTTCACCAGTTTCTTTAAATCAGTGAGCCTTGGACTGCATGTTTAGCATTTTCTGTCAAATATGTTTAGCTTGTGGTCTGACTTGAGATTTTAGATATGCAAAACAACAGATCATAAATGTTTAACAAAATGGAATCTGACTGAAAATATGTAATTTTTATATTTAATTAACGATCAAGTACCAACATGTTACTTTCTTCTTAAATTGTGTCAGCTCAACTGAAACTTATAAATTAAAATGAGCATAACTTTTAATATTTAACTATACTCACATTACCATATCAAATCCACAACTATTGCTGCAGGAAGAGGAATAATTCATTAGGCATTTTTTAAAATGCTTTTCACCTTAAGTTTTAATTAGAATAAAAATAGACCCCCATAATTACAATTTAGAATTGTGCTAATTGTTTTACTGACAAAGATTATGGAAATAAGCCCAAAAACTGCTTTCTGAGGAGCCATGTTGCTGTTCAAAACAGATAATATGGAGAATAAATAGTTTAATTTTCCCATAGCCTGTGTTTTTACAGTAGACAGGAAGATAACACTGAGCGATGAGATACAATACACTAATACTACCTCAGCTTTTTTATTTCTCCTCATCTATTCTCAGCCATCTCAGGAGAGTCTTGTCTTTGACTGCTTCCACTGAAAGAAAAGGTTTCAGTGCAGAACTGATAGCACACTTTTAGAGGGGTTGTAAATACTCCTAATGGCAGATATCATCTGTCTGCCCTTCCGTCTCATATCTGCATCCAGGGAATTTTCTTAAGGTATAAAAAATATCCCAGTTCTGTCAGTGTTCAGGAGTCAAAGCACACAACCCTGGCTGTTGCTTCCAAGAATAATCATAAGGTGTGGTGTACTTGAATATCATATCGGGCACTGATATGACGTTTGACTCTGTTCACTTACAGGAGGCTTTACAGTAAGCACTTATCACTTAAGATAAGAACAGTGGTGTAATTAAAGACGCAGCTACACCAAGCGCCTTCTGAGATAAAATTATGTGGGGCTTTGACAGCATAATCCTACTCAATTTAACTGTAATTCCTCAAACTTCATCAGTGCTGCAAAGGTTTTTATTTTTAAAGACAGGCTTAACAAAACGCTTTCAGTACAAAGGTGATGAGCAATAAACCAGGGATTAGTAAGACTACATTTCTATTTTCATTTTTATTTTTTATTTGGGTAATTTTTTATCTTTCTAGTAAATCAAAAACAGACAAAATCCAAAAACCAAACAGAATTAATACAGAAATAAATAATATACAATAACTGAATTCCTGTCAGTGACAAGGACACGAGGTATGGGCATAAAAAGTGTTGGCAGGATCACTAGTTTTTTTGTAGCTGTACTGTTTTATGCATACAGCATTATTAAAATCAAAGCAGCAGGATGTTGTCTGTATATTTTTCTAAAAGAAAAAAAGATCACCAAGGAATTTTAGCTGAATCTGTAGAGGAACGCATAAACAAAAATAACCAATCATAATCAAACCTGATAATAATCCATGATCTATAGTTTCAGGTAGACCACGGAAAGCATAAAACTTCATTCTTAGTAGGTCAGTCAAACTGGAATCTACAAAAAGGATTGCGATTTAAAAAAATTAAAGTCTATGCAATGATCATGCACAAGTTTGTTTGGGTCTGTAATGTAAAATCTCATCAAAAAGCATAGCTTTTTGTTCTTGTAGGCACATGACCTATATGCTTGCAAATCCAAAAGGCAAACCTTTGGACACATAAATACGAAAAAGGTACGGATAAGGTATTTCATTTATAAAAGTTCAAGTGAAATAGTTCAATGCTCAACAAATGCATAAGTTCACTTAGAATTTATTGATACATCGAAAATATCACTCAATGAGGACTGATGGCATTGTTTCTAAGAGCAGAGAACGTTGCGCACCGTTGGTAATAGATATTTTGTGTCGGCCTGAGACTTCTGAGACCGGTCCATTAGAGACAAACCTACACAAACAGCATTGTGGTAGTAACTGAGGAGTGGTGGGAGAAGCACTGTAGCAGCCCAAATCTCTTTTAGAAAGGGTTATTAGTTCCTTTTGATTTGTGTTTGGCCGCCTGTCACCCAAACCCATTCTCTGATATCACATCGCTATAATGGTCTAATCAGCACTTAACGAGCCGTGTTACATAAAATCAATGCAGCCTTCCATTTGTGAATGCAGAATATTTGGAGGAGCTGATGAAGCCTCGTGGCGGGCGGTGCTGTCGATAGAGCTCTGCAGTCGTTGGACGGGCGGGCCCGGCAGGGAGCAGAGGGTGCACTTACTCTCCGGGTTAGGTTGTCTTCCTGAGATCCAAGCTTTTACAGCAAAATCCTTTGTTTTGCTGACTCATCTTATATTGATTTTTGTAAGTTGTTAAGACCAAATAAGGTTGTCAGGCCACTGCCAAACAACTCTTCCACAGGAGGCTCTAAATACAAGCTACTAGTATTAAAGTCCTCTTCCTGATTTGTTATAAACTGGGTGGAGAGGATTCTACTTTAGGGGTTTTATTCCTCTGACGTGCAACAATCCTGTAGACAGCTTTCCACATTCTTTCATGCATGCATTGCCTCGTGCTTTCTGTGGAAAGATATAAGTCTGGTGTGATGTGCCATCAGGCATTTCTCCCACATGCAAGTTGTCAAATGCCAAGCCTGCAAAAGAAGTGAAAATTGCAAATCAAGTCAGCGAAACACAAAGGTTCCCCCTGTCTCCCTGTTCCTGTGGTTGAGAACAGCTCTGGGTGAAATCGGAGGTGACTGTTGCGCTGGACAGTCTGCTGCCGACCGGAGCCAGCAGGCCCTTTGCATTATTCTTAGTGGAACTGGAGAGAGAACATAACAATGCCAGCTTGTTTTCATTTCAGAAGACCTTGGAGCAGCAAATGAATAATATATTGGAGGCAACTCGAGGGTAAATGAATAAATATGCAGTTGGTGGGGATTTGGAGAGGCATTTGGAAATCTCATGGAGCTTCAGCACCTCCTTGTGGGAGAGTGAGAGATTGCGCACGAAGACGCTGGGGACAGCAGTTTTTCTTATTCACCCAGTTTAATAAATTAATGAATGTATAATTTCCACTTTATTTTAGGCTGCGAATATTAGTCGTTTTTAAGCACCTTTAGAGGTCAGCACCCTCTCTATTAATCAGTAAATTCCCCCATTTATGTTAAGATGAGAAAGCATGCTTAATGGCTCTATCCATGCTGGAGATAATTAATATCAATGACTTTGCAGACGTTTTAAATGGATCTTGTTGGGTTTAATGGTGATATTTCATAAGCAGCCGGAGGTGAAGGAACCTGGCTCTCTGTATGCTGGCAGAGCCAATGGCAGGGGGGGTCTCCGGTGCTGACAAGCGAGACCAGGTGAATAATTGTCTAGGCATCTTATTATATTGCTGGCATGATCTGATTTACTCCAGCGGCAAATGGTGGGAAGAGACCCCGGTGTCGTGGAGGGGACTGAATTAACGAGGTTTACGCACAAATGAATCCCGTACTGACGGCAGATATACATCATGCAAGATGAAGGAGAATTTCCATGAGGCTGTAATGACTTCTCTTACTTCATTTCAAAATCAATCCACCAGTGTATTGGCAAAATGATGGAAATACAGGGTGTTTCACATCTCATTCTACATTATAAACCTCATTTGGGAGATTTTGTTCACCCAGCTCAGGATCAAATTTGAATCTGATCCAGAACGTTTTCTTTAACAGAAAATGTTGGATTATGCATATGGGCTAGATTTTTAACCCAGAAGATGTATTTGTAGCGACACGTGGTGAGACTCCCAAAGAATATGTCGACAAAATGTGTAGCCAGGATTGCTTAACAGTTAATTATTTGGGTTGAAAATAATGAGGCTGTGGTTAAATTCTGAAGAAGGTAGAGTCCAATAAAAGATGAAGTCAATAACCTTATAATGCCTAGTAAAGATTTTGACAGTTGAGAATTATCAACATTTTGTGAAGGTTGAACATAAGTAGCATTTGTTTATGCTAGCTATTTAGCAGGCAAATGTCTAATGTTCAAAGTTGCTCTCTGCTGTGAAATTAAGATGTTGACAAAACCCAGTAACATTAGCATGATTTCACAGCATTTCTTGTAGTAGGGATACCTATTACAATTTCATATTTCATCCTGTGGAAGACGTTGAGGTTGAAGCTCAAAATGGCGGTCTGTGAATGAGCCTCCTTAGTCTGGTGTTAAGCTAAACAATCTGGGTTTTAGTTTTGACTAAATATTTGATTAAAATTATCCAACTTCATCTCTAACAACATCAACACAACATTTTGGTGAATTAAATAATCCAGCAGCTGCTGTGCCCTGAATGAGGACCTTTTTGTTATAGTAAAGGTGAGGCTCGTTAGCATCTTCTCCAACAACAGCCATCAGCATCAGCTCCTCCAAGAGTCGATTCTCTTTAAATACAAGTGATTGGAACCATTTGTGAAACCTCTGATTGAGTCTGAATTCAGACAGGAGGTGGACTGGCTGACCCACTGGTGCGGTCAGAACCTCCTGGAATTTAACCTGGACAAGACCATGGAGATGACCGTTTACTTTAACTCCCCCCTCACCATCCTCAGCAGCACAGTGTCTACTGTGTATCACTTCTGGCTCTTCCTCTTAGGAAGCACCCTTCTCTGGACCCGAGGTGGTCCTCACACATAGACACTGTTCGTAAAAAGACCCAACAAAGACTGGAATTCATGTGGCAACTCAAGAAGTACAACTTACCTGGTCATTTTCTACACAGCTGTCTTTCAGTCTGTCCTGTGTACGTCCATCCACAAAACAAAACAGGGCCAGACTGCAGTGAACAATTAGACCTGGAGAGAAAATCATCAGAGCTGACCTTCCCTCCGTCCATGACTTGTACAGGTCTAGGGTCAGGAAAAGGGAAGCCAACATCTCTGCACACCCAACACACCCAGGGCACAGGCTGTTTAAACGTTGACTTTCTGGTCAGCGCTACAGAGTGCTATTTGCACAAACCAGCCGCCACAGAGACAGTTTCTTTCCCCAGGCTGTCTCTCTGATAAATACAGTACAGTGAACACCTTACAGCCTAAGTAGTCAGCTGCTCTGCTGTGAAATAAAATATGCAGTTTTACACTGACATCAAATCTTCTTTTTTCTTTCTTATAATAAAAATTACTGCAAATAAATAAATAGACTGATAATTTATTCCTATTTTATTTCCTCTAAAGTTTATACAATTTCTACTTCATGTCTGTACTCCGTGACCACTTGCAATCTGTAGTCACATTCATTGTTTGCCCTTCCAATCCTGGCCAATAAAGTAGATGGCAGCTATGTAGACAATAACTGGCAGTAAAGCCAATTAAGATGAGACATATTTTACAGCAGTGCACAGAGAATAACTGCTGAATTATTATAATATTCCCGGGACATAAGTTGAGTACTCTGGCAAAAATTCTGACCAGTTTGATGGTTTATAGAAAAGCCTAGAAGGAGCCTCATCATTCTCCATTGACCTCCATTTTGAAATACACCTAACCTAGCATGATAAATTACATCTGTAACTCAACCTTTGTGTGTTAAATCATCCCAAATCTGGATCTGTCCATTTAAGCCAGGGATGATTTAGAAAAGTAACCCAAGCTAAATGGTTTTCAACCTTATTACCTTAGCTTTAGCATGACTAATAGTAATTTTTTTTGTTTTCTTTTGCATTTTACCAGTCATATTGGGAGATATTATTCAAAGAAAAAAAGTAGAACTTTCTCTTTAATCATCTGATGTATTCCAAGAAAAAAAACTAAAATTTTAATTGGTATTATTCGGTACAAACAATTTGCTCTTAGCCTTTTTTTTTTTTTTTTGCATTGACTAGCAATTCATAATTATATAGCAAAAAGTCAGGATACAATAATATCATTAGAAATATTTAAATAATTAATTGTTAGAATTAAAACAAAGGATTATTAGAAAACTACAACTCCCTACAAAATTCACAGTGTGGAGAAATCTGATTGGGCTAGTCACACTCACGTGACGCATGCAGACGTATTGCGACAGACGTAAACAGGAAGTACTACACACTGCTGCGGCAGCGTGAGAGCTGAAAGTCAACCTAAGGAAAGATATTAACACGAATTACGTTGCCTTCTCTTTGCTCCTACTCTCGTGATATTTTCGGGTGATAGGGCTTCTCTTGTGTGGGAAAGTGCGGGGCTTGCAGTGATGTTTCAGACTGCAGCTAAGACTTTCTTCGTGTCAGCAGCAACCGCATCAGCTTACCGAAGGGTTTTCTTGGTGGGACTTCGACGTTACTGTAAGAAAACCTCAACAAAACTCCGAGTATCCGAAGCCCTTTCTGGAGCTCAGCTGGGAGCAGATGTGAAAGTTCAGGTCGTCAGATCTATAATCTTTGGCTTTTAATAGAAGCTTTTTTATTTCTTTCATTGGTGAGATAAAAGTATTTCTTTCCTAAGCATAGACTACCATACTCTCTGCTCAAAGCCTGAATTATCTGGGTTATTTGACTGAAATCCGTTTGTGTTGTTAAATTATAATTGCGGGGACATAATTTGATTACATTTGTGTGGATTTTAACTGAACTCTCTTGTAATGTCCCCTGACATTACTTTCCTTGTAAGCAGACTTGATACACAGAGATAAAGAATCCCAATTTATTTATAGGCTCGTAATTTAAATGCAGATTACGTTCAAAAACAAGAGTTTAGTTTGTTTTGTCACACATTTTGCTTAAAAAAATGATGCTTTTTAAAGGATGCCTCATAAATAGATTGAATCGTCTTTGTTGCAGGGGTGGGTAAGGTCCGTCAGACCTCAGAAGAACAACATCTTTCTCCATGTGAACGATGGAAGCTCCTTGCAGTCTCTGCAAATTGTTGCTGATGCAAAACTGAATGATCCGTAAGCAGTAATCCCAGTATTTACCTCACAGTTCAACCTGTTCTAAATGTTTATGCCAACCAGGAACCCTTTGTAAATTTGACTTTAAATCCCATTAGGTTCCTACAAGTTAAATAAAGCATGAATAGATGGTATATTACCATATTCCTGTTTTCTAATGTGTAATTTTTACTGAAATGACAGGTTGCTTACATTCGGTAGTGCCGTCGAAGTCACTGGTACTCTTAAGAACAGTCCTCATCAAAAGCAGCCAGTTGAACTGGAAGCAGAACAAATCCGTGTAGTTGGAGAATGCAACCCTGTCGTAAGAACGAACACACCACAGCGTCAAAATATGCTTTACTTTCTGAGCAACCTTGTATTTTATCTGTATACATTATTTTTTCTCTCCACAGAATTTTCCATTTAAAATCAAGAAAAGACACAGCCTTGAATACATCCGGCAGCTTCCTCATCTCAGGTGCCGAACGAACGCCTTCAGTTCCCTGCTGAGGATACGAAGTGAGGCCACTGCAGCCATTCATTCATACTTTAAAGTAAGACCCTGGTGTTGGAGGCGTTTTGAACTTATTTCAAATCATGTGTCAATATGTTGTTTTTCTTTCTGCTTGCTATCAGAATAATGGATTTGTACAGATTCACACTCCTATCATCACCTCAAATGATTGTGAAGGAGCAGGAGAGCTTTTTCAAGTTGAGGTGAGTGTCTGATACAATGGTTTGTTTGATATCTAAAGCTCAGCTCCAATATGAAGCAAATGATTTAAATGATAAATAATCAGCTTTTAACCACAGCCGTCAGGTCCGGCCATGGTGGGTGATGAGAACTTTTTCTCCGTGCCTGCATTTCTGACTGTATCAGGACAGCTTCACCTGGAGGTGATGTCAGGGTGAGCAAAACGTGATGACATATATTGATATGGGTTGATGGATGCACGCAAGCCAATGTATGTTAAAGATTATGTGCTGTTGTTTGTATGACTGCAGGGCTTTTTCAAGAGTCTACACATTCGGGCCAACGTTTCGAGCAGAAAACTCCCAAAGCAGGCGCCACCTGGCCGAGTTTTTTATGGTTGAAGCAGAGATCTCCTTCACCGAGTCCTTAGAGGATCTCACCAAGGTACTCTGTGTTATTCTCATCGAAATCAATGCTTTATTTATCAAGTAGACTCATATGTTAAAGAGATTTATACTCCAGAATCTACTTTGGTGACCAAAGTGTCAACAAAGCACTACAAAGTATGCAGGAAAGCTGTGACCTAGAAAGGTATAAAAAAAAAAAAACCTTTTGTAGGTAAAACAACCTTCTTTTCTTTTTTCATTTGAAAGTAGATAATAATCAGTTTATGGCACTGTAAAACGTTTCGTTTGAAAGTTTCTGCTAAAGCAATTTAATGTCACAGACAGATTCAAACAGATCACGCTGTGATAAAGATCTTATCGAGCCTGTGTGTGGAAAATGAAGCTTGAGACTACAGGAAAAAAAAAGTCTGAAAACAGACGTGATTACAGATGTACTGGACCATGTAACGGTAGAAAATAATTAACTTAGTCCCTGCTACAGCAGCCACAGAACATGGCAGGGTCTGTGACTGGAAGCTGTACTTTAAGTGATAAAAACAGCCACATTCTTGTTTTTATGTAAGTCTGCACCAGAGAAATTGTGGATATGAATATTTGACAGAGCTGGGATCCAAAATGTTTCAGGTGTTTTTTCCTGCTTCAACACACCTGAACCAAATGTCTGGATTAGATCATGAGAATGTCAGTCAGCTCATTTAGTTTAAGTTTGTTATGGAGGGGATGCATCTAAAAGCTGCTGTAGCTCTAAAGAACTGGACTAGACTTTTTTTGTACGTCTTTTGATTTTGATAGATTTGACAGATTAAATTATTTAGCATAAATGCCGCTCATACCTTCTGATTTTAGTTGGGGAAGAGTTCCTAGGATTTTATTGCTGTAGTTTTCTCCACAGTGAGGCTGCTGGGCAGTTCCTTTGGTCTTTCTCTTATCAGGAACTTGTCCGTTTCGCGCTTCGTATGCTAGCTTGATGAGCGACGCAGCTTGATACATCTGACTGACAATCAGAAAGAAAAACATGGCAACTAACATTTCAATAAATTATTTTAAGCTATATTTCATAATAGTGACAAAAAATACATTTTATGATTAAGAAATTAGGGTTAAAACTTTCAGAGGCATCCACATCGCCCCCTAATGGCTTCCTATGGGATTGCGGTCCCCACTATGAAAAACACTGGACTTAAAAAATAATACATCATTGCCCGATCTTCAGAAATTCAAATGACAAACACTGTTATTAACATTTATCCGTTTTATTAATTATAGCTCTAGCTTCCTCTTAAGAGATAGCCCTTTTTTTTTTTTTACCTTAGCTGTTATTTAGAAGTAAGTGAAAAATTTGGAAAGATTCTTCAGAATTGAAATTGAAGCAGCTCAGTCTTTCTCTTGTGCGATAACTCCAATATTGAAGACTTTTCCTTTGTGTTTCCTGTGTTGATGTTAAATATTCTTTTCATCTGACGAGGTTAGGTGATTGAAACGAGAAAATGATCTCAAAAAGACATTAAAACTGCTTTTGCAAGGCTTTCTGAATGCTCAAAGCCCCGATTTCATTTGGATGAAAAATCTGTGAGCTGTGCTTAAAAGCCAGGTTCATTAAGGAAGAAAATATAAATGAAAACTACCAAAGCGTTCCAATATCCAGCTCTGAATTCTCTGAAATTAAATCAAATGTAGGTGAATATGTATATCTATATTTGGGGTTTTATGTATGACGTTGATGCAGTTTAAATTAAAGTTGCGTTATAATTCAAATTCCATGTTTCATCAACTAAGCATTTGGTTTCTGTGTTCAAAACTGATACCCACTGCCTCCTAAGACGAATCGACTAAGTTGGGGTTTTTAAAAAAAGATACATTCCCGGTGTGACTTCCAAAGTGATCGTTGTTAGCAGCTGCACATGAAAACTTTAATTATTAAACCTGTCCTGCTGTGTAGGTCATAGAGGACGTGTTCAGGTCTGCCACCGAGCGCGTGTTGGCTCGCTGTGCGGAGGACGTGGATTTGTTTCACCGCCATGTGACTCCCGGACACAGGGTGAGTCCTGAAGGACGCTCGCAACCTGGGTCTTCGCTCCAAACTGTTTGGGCTTTCATAATAGCTTCTGATAACATTCTGTTTCTGCTGCATTCATGTAACCCAAGGACACAGTAGAGGCCATGCTGAACAAGAGCTTCCCTGTGTGAGTGTCTTTTTGTTGTTGTTGTTGTTATTTATGTTAAAGCTGAATCACAGGGACAAAATAAAGTCGAATCTTCAAGGTTGACTGTGTGATGCTATCTTCTTAAAGGATTAGTTATACCGAGGCGATAGACATCCTACACCGCAGCTCTGAGAAATTTACCTTCCCCACAGATGTAAGTGGAATCATTTATTGTTTTTCTGCATTTAGATGCTGTTTGCTGTTTAAGCCACAGATGTCCTCTCTGAACTTTGCTGTTTTTTTGTGTGTTTTTTTTTCTGCAGTGGGGATGTGACCTTATGACAGAACATGAGAAGTATCTGGTGAAACATTGCGGAAACGTTCCGGTCTTCGTCACCGATTATCCATACGACCTGAAACCGTTTTATGCAAGAGACAATCAGGACCATCCCAAGCACACAGTAAGAACTGGTTGTGTTGTGTAGGAATGCAGAGACTCGTCACAGTTTCACCGCTCATTTTCTGTCCTTCTTATCCCAGTTGGGCCATAGAAGTGATTTGCATATCTTAGCTGATTTGTTTTTTTTTTTTTTTGCCGTTTGTGCGCAGGCAGCTGCAGTGGACCTCCTCGTGCCAGGAGTTGGAGAGCTCTGCGGGGGCTCGCTGAGAGAGGAGAGGCTGAATCTGCTGATGGATCGCCTGAAACGGTGAGAATGCACATGGAAGGGAAGGCAGTGATACAGGAAACTGTTTGGTTTGCATCAATCTACAAAAACATTTCATGGTTGATTAGAGTAACAGATGGCTTAAAGGAAGAAATGCTCAGAATTTTGTGCTGTTTGTTGATTGAAAGGTCTTGGAAATATTTAAAGCTTCAATAGGTAGCTTTGATAAACGTTATGTTTTTTTACATTTGTTGAAAGTCGGTATGTTCTGAATGTTTAACATGAGACAAATAATCAGTGAAAATATTTAGCTTTTCTGCCTCCTGCCTGTGGTGCTACTGCCATCTGCAGAAATCATCTGCTGCTGGGTAGAAACACCCAATCAAAGCTGTTTTGGGGAGGGTCTTAGCGCTGTCAGTCATGCTCATGTATACGATATGGCTGTGCCAACATCAGAGAAACAACTTACTGTTTACCGCTGTCATCGGTGGCTATGCTAACTAGCCGCTTCAAACTGTCCCCGAATCGCACTTTGGACACCTCTGATTTAAAGAAACACTACAACTACATAAGAATGCATAGTGAATAGACTGTTTATTGCAAAATAAAGAAAAATATTAGCATCTGACTGCTTTATGTAGCTGTGATTATATAGCTCCATTTGCGTGTGTAAATACATGTTTTAGTGCTGATGTTGATGCTGATGTTGAGCTGTTTATTTATGTAATCACTTTCTCTTTTCAGGGTTGGACTAGAGGATACATACAACTGGTAAAACAATAAAATAACCAACACATTTGAATGACCAATATTTTTGTTTAAAAAAGGCAGATGTTCTCATGTGTTTTTTAGTATTTATTTTAATTTTGTTGCAGGTATCTGGACTTGAGGCGTTTTGGCTCCGTCCCCCACGGTGGCTTTGGACTGGGATTTGAACGCTATTTGCAGTGCGTTCTTGGAGTTGACAACATTAAAGATGTGATTCCTTTCCCAAGATTTTCACATTCTTGCCTCCTATGAAAACACAACTTCTTTTGTCTAATCTGTTGTTGTATTCATGTAAATGTTTCTGCCATTTATAAAATGTACAATATCCAAGGCACGTGTGTTCATTACTGTTTTGTATATACATATATTTAGATGTTCAAGGCTCCCACACCAGTTATGCCATTTACACTCAGCATTTATTTATGAAACATTTTTGGGATGCTCGGTTGCTCACTAGATCCCAAGCTTGTTTTTTTCCCCAACTTTGACTGGACAGCGTCTTTAAAAAATATAAATGTATGCAACACCTCTACATTTTGTCATATTCTAACAATTTTTTCGAATCACCTTTCACTTTAGCTTTAGATACGATATGTTTTGGATGCGTCGCTGTGTTTTATTAAACTTTTATAACTAATAAAGTAGAGCGTAGCTGTGAAGTGGAAGGGAAGCGATAAATTGTTTTCTAAATATTTGACATTTTTAATTGTTTTAAAACAGAGCCATCTTTTAAATGTTTGCACATCCTTGACTTTTCCAATGCTGTTTGTCCACTAAGACGCCTTTTATTTGAAGCTTTCACAGAACAACTCCATTCATAAAGAGATTGAAAGACTTGTTAAATTTGGCTGCATTGAAGTTTATTCCACGGTATCAGAATGAAGGGGGCTGAATAGCTTCTCTATTTTCCCCTTTTTTTGACCATCAGGCTTTTTGTTAGGATGTAATGAAGTGAAAAAGTTGAAAGGGTAACTGTGTGGGGAAAAGGGGGTGCATTTACAAGCTGCTGTCAGCTTTCCACCAGGGGGTGCTTTATCATATTTCTTCCAATGACAGGATGCGACACTGTATTCAGTAGGGAGGTTACTGAAAAAATGTATAACTTAGTTATTTTTTTATTATTATTAAGAAACTATTGTTGTGGAAAGTATTAAGCAACTTTTTAAAAGTAGATTTTTTTTTTCACAAAAAGCATAAAACACTTAGCTTCTTTTTACGTAAAAGTTTGTGAAAATGTTATGTTTTATTTTTTTATGAGGATTGGCTTAATAATTATTTTTTTTCCCCCCTCACCGTTTAATGTTTTTTTTTTTTTTTTTTTTTTATCAAGCAAGCTGTTCCTCCATCCTGTTCATCCCAACGGCCCATCCCTCTCTCTGCGCGGTGGGCGTGGTCTGAGTCGGGAAAACAAACTGCAGACGCACACAGATACTTCCTCGCTCGGTAGGAGTTGACTAGTTTTTTTTTCCCCCCCGCGCGGCTCACCGTCACCCGGCCGTGCCTACTTTCAGACTCCGCTGGGCAGCAGTGGGTTTGCGCGCCCGGGCAGATATTTGCGCTGCTCTCCATCTCCTACTTTGTTCCCTGCTCTGATTTCAAATGGGGGGAGCGGACTGCAGCAGAGGGAGCCGAGAACCGACAGCGGCGCTTTGAACAGGCGAGTCCTCATGCATTAGTGGCAGACTGCACTTTGAGAGCAAAAAGAAGAAGAAGAAGAAGCAGCAGCAGCAGCAGCGCACTTTGGGCAAACATGAGCGGAGGAGAAATCATCTTTCAGGGCTGGCTGAGGAAATCACCCCCGGAGAAAAAGCTGAGGAGATATGTGAGTGAAGCACGCTTCCGCTGTAGTTTCTGTGTTTAGAAGTTTGGCACAGAGGTAACCCAGTTTTTTTTTTTTCTTTATCTTGGTTTGTTCCCTCTTTGTCAAATTGTTTGTTGTTCGTCTGCATCTCAGATAAGTGGTGTCGCACTGGAGCAGGTGCACCTCACTATGCCTCCTGCTGCACAAAACATCTGTTTATCTGTCAATTACGCCTTTAACTAGAACTGAAGCGATTAATCGTAATGAATCGATTGACTATTGAAATAATCATAAGCTAATTTAGTAAAATTGGTGGTTAATTGGAGAATACGGACTCAAATTGGGGACGTTTACTGAAAGAATAATATATTAAGTCAAAACTACAGAGAAATACTTTTTACATTTAAAATAAAAAACAAAAAAACTCTTGTAGTGGCTAAAGTTTTGGCATCACCTGGTTCAAATTAAGCACCTTTTGCTAATCAAGCAGAAAAAAAACAGCCTTTTACATGTTGGTGTTGGAAAACTTTTTCAGTTGTACAAACGATTAAATGTAGCAAATGATTAAGTTCACGCCATTCAGTAACATGCTGTGTTACTGAATTTGAGGTAGTATCATGTGTATTATCATTATTTAATTATTTGTATTTTTAATGTAATATTGTATAAAACATGGTTGAAGTGGTGGAATGAAAAAAATACACTCTGATTCTTGGGACAGTCGCAGCACTACGTTAAACATGTGTCTACAAAGTGGTGGTCCTATCATAATTTGGGGGTTAGGCCTGAATAAAACCAGACAGCTGTTTGTGATTCTATGAAAGAGCTTTCGGATGTGATTTTGCATTATCTGGCTGTGATGAGGTAACGTCTAATGGAGCAGAGATGCAACCGGTTTCCTTCTCAGCAACGGTGAAAATTGCAGGCGGTTTGATTGTTTTGGGGAAGACAAAGCTGCGCCTCCTGTTGGGTGCTGGGCAGGAGAATGGCTGCAAATCAGATAATAGGATTTATGGAGGCAGATAGAACCATGAGACAATCTCCTATAAATACAGCTGTCTACTGTTTATGTATGGTGTTGCATTACTGCTCCCCCTCTGCTCCCCACCCACCTCCTCCATATTCCCTGCTAGCTGACTTTACCATGATGTCATCTCGATGTGTTTCGTTTGGAAATCCATCCTTGAATGTCTTCAATGCAGCCCACTATCCTGTCATTTCCTCATTGTTTTCCACTCAGAGCTGGGACCGTGTTTACACAGAGACCCATGTGGACGGTATGGATCGGCAGCTGCAATAGTAAGAGGAGGGGAAAAACCTGCTTGGTTGCAGAACTTCATATAAACAACAAGAGGGAGGGGAAAATTGGCCCGGAGGCAAGAGAGCAGCACTCTGAGGCGTTCTCACCCTGCGTCTCACCCTTGTGAACCAACCTAAGAAAAAAAAACAAAACAAAACAAGCACACAAACACGGCTGCGGCCAGAAAACGGAGTCATGAGATGGTGTCCAGAGCAGGCAGACTTGTAAATGTGATAATCTGTCTGAAATTCCTTCCACTTAACGCCATGCTATGGACAATCAGGGCTATTTACTCACCAGTATTGCCGTCATCTGACGTAGTTAGGTTAATGCCTGGGATATTTTCGAATGTCTAACATTCCAGCCTGGAGGTGTGTTGGGTAGTAAGTTTGATCGGGTTATTATACCGCCAGGAGGAAATGTCAGGAATGTGTGTGTTTTTTTTTTTTTTTGTTTGTTTGTTTTTTTTTCCCCCTCTACAAAGCTGCTACAGTTTGGAGATTATTTGCTACAGTGGCGATGATTTTTAATCTATAACAACACCTTCCTTGTCAATATGCAACTCCTTCCTCCTGAGAAAGACTGGACCAGTGTTTGGTAATAAGTGTTTGGAGAAGTGCTTGGTTATTGTATTGAGAGCGAGTTGTGTGTGACCTCCGGTGATCAAAACATGCCAGTTCAGAGCTGCTGATAGTAAAAATAAAAAACTGGTTATCACTGCTGCAGGCCTCAATGTATGCAAATTGCATGCAAAGCAGCAACCCCGCTGGTTGCTTCTGGAGAAGACAGGCCACAATGTTTCCATACACTCGCACGCTTGCCCTGTTCTTGTTAAATGCTGTCTAATTGTTTACAAACGCGATTAGGTTCCCGCGGTGACTCACTGACTCTTCACTATCCCACATGATTGGTATAAACTTGCTGTGTCCCCCCCACCCCTCGAGCATGTGACAGCAGCACTGGGGACATGTGTAGTCAATTTTCACACACGCCACATTTCCACAATGCAAGAAGAAGGAAAAAAAAAAAAAAAAGGAAAACGGTTGTGGTTCAAATGAATCACTTGGTTGAGGTTTATCTCTTTTGATTAATGTTCCAGAGGTGGGTAGGCCACTCCCACTGTAGTGCTCAGTGGGAGTGGCCTACTTACTTTTTTTTTATTATTATTTCTGAACAATGGCCAGAAAAAACACAAGGAACATGAAAACAACTGAGGGATCGAGGATTTCTAGCCAGCAGCTCATGCATAGTTCATGTGAGGTCACTTTGCTCCTCCATCAGTTATCAGACACTATGCTTCATCATTGTGGCTTCATTAAAACCCTGATGAATTAGTTTTTTATTGGTTTGCATAGCAGACAACAACAACAACAGGAGGTTGAATATGAACCTCCTGTATGACACTGTTTACTGTATTTTACTGAATCAAATCAGCTTGGTGTTGTGAAACGTGACAGAATCTGTAGGAGTTTAAAGGTACATACCCTGTAAGTCACCTGAATGAATCATGCAAGCTTAAGTTGTATAGGAATCGTATGCTTTGCTTTGCGTAATTCTGAAAACGGCTCATGTGCTCGGGTCAGTACCGCACTGCTTTGCTGAACTGAACTGTTGTGGGCGACATTAGAAACATGTCTGTTCAAATTCACTGAGGCACTGCCACATTCCAGACAGATCATATCGGCAAGGTAATATCTGCTTCTTAGTCTTCATTCTCACCGCTCGTGGTTTCACACGGTTTCAATTTCTTGCCTTGGTTGATGGTGCTCAGGAGGAAGATGAAATGATTGGCGGGGAGAGGGGGAGTGGAGTGGAGTGGAGGGGAGATAGTGACTTTTGAAGGCGGGCAGTGGAGAGCGGCAACAGTGGTCTGTGTCCCTCTGTCAGCTGCCGGGTCGACAGTTGTTTTGCAGAGGGGCTTTGGGAAGTCCGTGCCCTCAGAGGTCAGCCCTGAACGCCTCCCAGTTCCTGCTTTGACAGACAACCAGCGTTCACACAAGCATTTTCCTTGTTCCATTTCATCTGGAGGCCTTTTTCCCCCATAAGCTGCAAAAATGGCTTGCTTGATGTGACAGCAGTGACTTGCAGGAGCTGTTTAAAAGTATGTATCCCCCTCCAGATTTATTCAGTCTTGCTTTTTTATTTTTTGTTTTACCACCCTCAAATGTTTCAGACCATGAAACAAATGTTAACATCAGACAAAGATAACCAGATTAAATGTAGAAGCAGAAAATAACTCAAATAGCACCTGCCTGACCACACGAAGTAGGCAACTAATCTACTCCAACAAACCATAGCAAGGCAAATGAAGCGGCCAGGCTACAACAATTATCTCTGGAGGTCGTCAATATTGGCTTCGTGCGATAACAACGTCTAAAACCACACAGACCTCACTTTCCACAGTTGAGGTCAGTTTTCATGACTGAGCAATAAGGAAGTCAGTTGAAAAATTCCCAGGTCAAAACCACCGTTGGCCAACAATATCACAAAGGCGTGTCTCGTATATATATACTAAAAGAGATGTGGGTGATCACTAAAACTTTTAAGGAGATATTTGGTTGACTAACAAGTCAGAGCCGTCCAGCATGGTGGTGTTGATGGACTGAGGCTTCTTTATGGCTTCAGGGCACAAACAACTTGGTGTAATTTGTGGATCTGAATTCTGCTCTACCAGAAAATCCTGAAGGACATTGTCCATCCATCAGTTTGTGACCTTAAGCTCAAGGACGTTTGGGTTTTGTGACATGGTTTGTAAGAGTAAACGGTTATGCACCTCTGAATGAGGGATTCAAGGATTCAAATCAATCCTTGAATTCAAATCGAAGCAACACTCCAGCATGTTTCTGATGAGGGTAAAATATAACATGACATGAAGCTCAAAAAAGTTTAATTTACGTAATAATCCAGCTTAAAATCCAATTGAGATCCTATATTGTCAGTTCTAAACACTGGAGAACCCTGAAATAATCATTTGAAAGTGACATTTTGTGATTAATCTGGTTATTTTTGTCCAGAGGACTTTATAAACCTTTATCTTACTATGTAGCAACGTGCAGCTTTAGCTAGCATCTGCTTCACCAGCCTTGGTTACATATTTCTCTCACATTTGTTTCTCTTTACTAAAGCATCCGATTGTGGCCCTATTTCCACTTTGTCATAATATCCCGCCCTTTGCCATGAACTCTTTTGGTTCAAAATGTAATTATTTCACCAACAGCAGATGCCAGACTTCCTTTCAACGGTACCGTCAGGAAGTGTTTTGACAGAGGTCTCATGACGGGGAAAGAAATCAAATTGGCCTGCAAGTATATAAATGCACTACTTTCTATCAAGACTTTCTCGGTTGAGCCTGAAATAGAGCTGTTCTGAAGGAAATTAGATCCCATTGATTTAAAATGTTCCCCTTGCTATCTCTCGTGATTTTGGACCAGGAGTGAGAATGTTCCGCTTATTTGCCAAAACTCTCCAAAAGTAAACCAACACCACAGTAACAGCTTTGTATGATGGAGCTAATAATATAAATTAGCCACACAGAAACAACCTGAGATAAACTTTATTATACCAGGCAGACTGTTCTTTGTATATCCAGCAGTGAATGAATAAACAGACGCATACGGATCATGACATTCACAACTCGCATGCCCTATGTAAACAATATGCTGCGCAAACAAAGTGAACTGCCTCAGATGGTTCAGTTAAGGATGGAAGTTGGGAGAAGCATTTTCTTTTTTCTTTTTCAAACTTTGTTTGTCTTGCATCTTGGCAGAATATGTCTGTGACCAGCTGGAAGAAGTCACCACTCAGTGCAGAGGAGGAGTGTGTGGGTGTGACGTCCCAGGATCTGAACCCGCCTAACTGGCCTGGAAAAGTGCAAAACGTTTCTTTTAATTGATGGCTTCGACCTCACTAAACGCTTTTGACAGCACCGCGGAGCCTCCTGTTCCTGTTCGTTTTTAATTTTCTTCCTCATACTTACACCGACTCTTAGCTTCATAGAAGACAAGTAAAACGTGTCGGGGAATTAGCTGACTATGGCTTTGTCATTAGCGTGCTTATTTGTAAGATGACTGGCTAGAAGATGTAGTCAAAACACGGAGACATATTAATTACCACAATAAAAATAATTGTGATAAAAATAACACACACTAAAATCAGTAGTTTTAAAGTACTTGTTGCACAGAACAGAAGTCTTGCATCATTCAGAAGTTTGAAAGATTACACACACACACACACACACACACACACACACACACACACACAAAAATCCAATTTCAGCAAAACAACAGAATTCGACCTTCTGTGTGAATTATAGCTTTGCTTCTGCTCCGGTAGCCAGCCTGCAGGCAAACGCTGGTGCTCATAGGATGCCGACTGTAGATTTATTTATATTGCATCAAAATAATAAGAGTGACTTTTAAGGCTCCTTTGTTTTCCACATTAGTCTGTTTTGTTGCAAACAGACAAATGTGTGTTTCCTGTAAACAAGTGAAACGGGTAGCAGCCTTCTTCTGGCAGCTTACTGGCTGTTTGCTCTGCTTTCAGAAATCTCCGGTGGCTGCTTCACTTGGTTTGGCATTTCCTTTACCTCATAAATACCATGGGAGCATTGTGACAGAAAGCTTCAGTGATGTTTAGAACCTTGGTTATACGTTGGTTATTGGGCTCGATGGAAAGTTCCTGGTTGACTTTAAAAAGCATAGTTAATTATTCTCTTTGCCTGTGTCCAATTTTGGAACCGTAATGCACATGTCAATGTTCTCAATCTGTAGAAGTTACTCCTCAATGTACTGCAGTGATGCTAACCCTTCATAAACTCTATCAGCTAACACGAAGTGAACAAGGAACCTGGGGAAGAAACAGAAAGGGAAGGAATGCTGAATAGTAAAGAAATTTCAAAGAAATTGCACGTTTGTTCTCAAGTAAATAACATCACTAACGAATTAGGTTTGAGTGGGAAATAATTTCTGTGGTCTAAGTGTGAAAAAAAAAAAAAAAAGTTCCAGCAAGTGTGACAGAGTTGTGCTTCTTCTTACTGGCAACTTATTAATGTTGGTGATGTTTATGAGGTTTACCGCATTTACTAATAGATGATAACTTGTGAGAAGTCTGCAGAGCTAATAAAAGACATTTAGATGAATACATATGTAAGATGGATGTCCGTGTTGCTAATAGGAGTTATTAGAGTAAAGGAGGATCTAGTAATTAATTGAAAAACACTTAAATTTGTAAATAAATTTTTTTTTTGTTGAATTGTAGCCAAAATCTGTTCAAAAAATCTCCTTGTAATGGTCAGTATATATAATATTTACACTGTCAAAAAAGGGAGTTTGATTAGCAGCTATATCTATGTCAAATACTGATATGAAATTCTATTTCATGTCAAACCTTGTGCCTCACTGCTATTATTCGTAGGAGTTGGAAATGTGTTTAACCTTGTGGTTGTGGTTTCTGTAGTTAAAGTGAAAACAGCACAAAAAAAGCAAGTGTTTCCCTGCATGTTGGGGAAAAAAAATGATTAATGCGGTGGAAAAATGTTTTTTTTCTACACGTCCTTTAATTAGCATGTAAAACCCAGAGTAATGAGTTAACTTTGCATGACTGAAACTAGAGTTTGGGATTTTCTTTCTAGCTTTTTTTAAAATCCTGTTTTTAAATGTTATGTGGAGCTGAAGCTGTGCCTCTTTATTTTTAGAAAAGATGCACAGATTTATTATCTCTTGGCAGTTAAACTTGCAGTCATTTTCACCACTTGTTAGATTTATGCTATTCAGATTTGTGCAGTGTGGTCAGGTGCCAACAGCTTCTTCGAATTGCAAGTGAATCATTTAACCATGTCTAATTTAGCTCTGCCTTTAAAAGAGGTTTAAATGACCAACAACAATGTAAAGTCGACTTTTTGACAACCGGAAATCCTGAGTAAATCTTCCCTTCAGACACTGATGAGTCATTTTGTTTCAGGAAAAAGGAACTAGCATTACTTAGTTAAAATAGAAATAGTTGTATTTGCAGTTTCCACATTTAGATTTCAACTTAAATCTTAATGCAATTTTTAGCATCAGATATACGACTTCATGAACTAAGACAAACTCACCGTCACATTTCTCATCTCTTTCTGTTGACATGCTTGAGGAATTTTGCAGGATGCCTTATTTCCCTTCTTGGTCCTAAATTATTTCAGTAAAATGAAAATTTAAATTCAATTTAAATTTTTAACACACTTCATTAGGTTCTCCCTGCCAGGATTCATAAAATCCAAATATGTCTTTTAATCAGTTTCACCTTGAGAATTAGATGCAACTGCATTTTTGTTGTTTTCTGTTGTTCATTATTCAGTACAGAATTCAATGGCAGAAAAAAAAAAACCTAATCAGTAATAACGTTTCTAAATGCAGCATTAACTATAATACTTTTATTATCCAGCTAAAAAATGAGACATAGTGATTATTTTAGTGCTCATTTAATTTACTACTCCCGAACTATACAGCACTGTTAAATTAAGTGCAATCTTTGGAAAAAAAAATGAACACATTTTTTCTTTTTTGTAAGATTTAGGCTGGCAGGAGATTTTCTGTTACTGTTGCTAAATTAATCCTTCATTTTGCTTATGACAGTTCCAGTAATCACATTATTGTTGCCATTTTGATTCTGATGCAAATATTTGAACAAAGATACAGGATTGCCAACGTCCAAATAAAATGTTTTCAAGTGCTTTGTGGGCAGAAGGTTACGACTTTTTGCTACTTTACTCTTTATAGAGTAACAGACTGATAAGGTGACATTAGGTGGGCTATCTGATCTGCTTGATCAATCTAAACATGTTTTCCAGTATGATGGTCCATGATTTCCACAACCAGAACATTTTCCGAACTCCTTATATTGTTTCTGTTTTGCGAACTGGATACAACTCTAGTGCCTGAACTGGCATTGCACAGCATCAGGTGGGGGAGGGGCAGCACTGTATTATTACAATAAAGCTGTAATAATACAGCTTTATTGAGCTGTATTCTCCCTACAGCTCAATAAAACATCTTATTAAGTGGATGTTACCCCTAAAAAGTTAAATTGTAATGATTTTGAAATCATAACTCTTTGTTTAATGATGAGATATCTAAAGGTTACCTAATCTGGACTGTTTGTGTCATTCGCTGGAGATTGCATTCCTTCATTTCCTATCTTATTGTTTCTCATATATTTAGGGCTCTAAAGGTTAGAATCCTCTGCTGATGATGACACCCACAGCTGGTCACAGGCAACATGCAAAAATATAGGGTGTTTTTGAATTGGAGTGACGGTCCAACAGGTGCCAGGGTCAGGTGCTTGTATGGAAATCCTTCAGCTGGATGAAACCTTGCTGTTTTAAATGAGTTTTACTCTGTTCTGTGTATCTAAAAGCACCCCGTACTTGTCGAGAATTACCAGGAGAAGCACACAGCACGACCTCCGCACTCAGGCGCCCAGGAGCTGACGCTGACGGCAGAGGCAGGGGGAAGCGGCACAAATAGTTCTGATTGAAGATAATGCCTCCCGTTAGTTAAGCTGTCAGACTGAGCTCATGCTAAATAAGCCCAGCCTTCTGCTGAAATGGAGACATGGCGAGAGATTGCTCATTTTTATAATAATGGAAGTGTTCAGCCGCAAATTGAGGCTGATTATATCTGCTGAGAGCTTTTTAGAGGTTGTTTTCATGTGATGTGCAGCAGGCTCTGACACCCCCTACCCCCACCCGCCCTCCGCCCCAGCCAAGCTTGAACTGCAGGAGACCGGTAGCTGTCAAACGCAAGAAGCTTCTTCATCACTGTCACACCTGTTGGATTGAGCTCGAGTCGAGAGTCGTGACTACATGACGTGAATACCTGGCCTCGTTTCTTAGAACCTGAGTAAAGGCCCTATTTTGTAATAAATATGAACTTACAAATTATACAAATGATAAAAAAAAAAGCTAGATTAAGGCTTTATATTGGAGAAAAGAAAAGATTGTCTGAAATTCATAGCTAACCCTTCACCATCTTAACACATTAAATCGTGCACTTGTTTCGAGTTTCTTGAAGCATGATACATTTTGTATCAGTCAACATTGTTTTCAGTTGCAGTTGCAATCTGAGCTGCTTAGGGTATGAATCATCATTTTTGAAATGTTTCAATATTAACTGTGTTTGGGCATGTAGCAAATAGTAGTTATTCCAAGTCTGGAATAAAAAAAGCATGACATTATAGGTCTCAAGACAAGGCAGCCAAAAACACAATCCAAAGCTGATGCACCTAATTAAGGCATCTGTGTGGCAAACCAAAACCAGTGTAGTAGCAGTAAACCCAGGACCTGAATTTGAGTTTGTGTATAAGAATATTTATTTGGCTTTTTATTCATTGAGGACGAGGAAGACAGGAGCAGCAGTAGTACAGGTTGGGATTTAAAAGCCAAAAGGAGTTTGCCGTTCCTAACCAGCATCATTACTCTGATTTGTACGTCATCACCTCCAGATGTTTCTGTCATAAGTGAACCATATCGTAACCCCATATAATTAGTTTGTGTTTCACTCCAGAGGGTTTAACTGTACAACAATTATGAAGTTGTTTAAATGTTTTTCCCAAGGACACTATCAATCACATGCCACTCAAACTTAATCAGTTTTGTTACAGTTAGGTTTTATTTGGCCATTAAAAGTCCCATTAAGCTAGTGTTACATATATAGCAGCTGGAATTTAGGTTACTGCTATTAAATCAGATTGCGACTACATTCAAACATCCTCCTTCATTTGGCTCAGACACAGAGGAAGAAAATGATGAGAGCTGCAGCCGACTCTAATTGTGAAAATTTATGAGAAATGTTTGGCGGTCGAGAAATTGAAAGCGTTCTGTGGACATCGGTGTTTATACTGGTCCCATTGAGATGCAACATATCTTCACCCCAGGAGCATAATCACAGTTTCTACTAAAAACATAACCATAAAAGAAGAAGGAAGTTGGGGAAACAGAAACTGGGCAATTCTGGTCTTAGGACTAGTTCAAAAGAAAGGTGAAATATTTCCATTATAACAACTAAAATCCGACACATTTCATCACCAAAAACAGGCTAAAAAAGTAAGCAAACATTCACAGAGGATATATTTTAAAAGTAAAATAAAATGTGAAATATAGTCTGATCTTGCGTGATAAAAATTATTGTCATAAACAGCTTAAGTCGCCTTGCGTAAGCTGTCTGTCATAGCTGTGAGTTCAACTTTGCTGTGTCTCCGTCCCTGATGTTTGGGTCGATTCTTATCTTAAGTTAAGGATTCTATTTGTTTCCTCCATCTTTTAAACCTCATGCGCTAAAACTGTTTTACATCTTTTCATGTTTACTTTTCTGGGTACATGAATGGGACAAAGCATCCACCGACAGTGGAGCTTCTGGATCTCCTCAGCTGTCAGGACAAATAATAGGTTGGAGCTGTAGAAGATGCACACTGCTGGCACAATTGTGTTTGTGACTGTATTTTTTATTTTTTTTTTTAAGCGCCAGAAAAGGTTTATTATAAACTTTGAGGGGGACAGCTGTCTGGTTAATGTCTCACACTGAGCAGAGATGTAAAACCTTGTGTGAACTATACAACTTAGAAGGAAGCATTTGTGGTTTATTTAGGTTCACGTAAACTGTTGCCTGATGTCTATATACAGATACGTGACACCTGTAAAGCACATAAAAGAAAGCACTGATACATTAGTGGCTCATCCGGCTTTTCTGTGGCATCTTTTTTTTTTTCTTATTTTGAATGCACAATTGCTAATTTCTGCCAAATAAGCTTGGAAAGCAACATGATGCTAATTTCAAATGTGTATTTTCTGCTTTGTAAAATGTAGCTGCATTGTTCTATTTTAATTTCTTTTGGTTTTTGTTTGTGTGTTCCTGAAACCCACATCTGTTGCTGGCATGTGGTGACCCGCTATTGATCAGGGCCGGATAATCAAGCCTCTGTTGCTGTTGTCTACCCAGCTTTGTCTCCTGTCGCCACTTTTACCGGACTCACCATTGTTTAGGCATCCAGTCATTCTGTGGTGGCCATTTTAACAGTCTGAGGCTTTAATTAATGCATTGTAAAACTGTTGTTCTGTCATTGAGAGAAGAACATTTTTGGCCTATTAGGCACCAGATGGGATGAGAAATCAACCCAAGTTGTTTATTGAAATTTTGCAAACTTTTTCAAAGTATGAAACAAATAAGAACATAAATATGGGATGCCTAAAAAAAGTATTATTTAACTTGATGTGGATGGATTGAATTTGCTGTGCCTAACATGAATTACTAACTATACTATAAGACGGTAAAAGCTTGGCTAAAAAGTTGTGATAATTTGGTAATATTACAATACAACTACACAGTTACAGCTTGCTGTAAAATAACAGTTTTATATTTTTGATAGATATAATAAGTTCAACAGTGTAATAAAGTAGAAATAGCTCATCATGTTAAATCCCTAGTTAATGGTTGTTATAAAGAAACCGCAACAAATGTTTCCTCATATGCCTATCTTAGTACTGGGTAAATGTGATAAATAAAAAGTAAAACATTGCTTCACTTTACAGCCCCTGGTTTCCACTTGGAAACTACTACAGATGTTTCTCAGTGGCTGTTTGTTTGTCTTGATGTTGGGTAAATCTATCATGTAATCCAACAGCGACGGATATTTTCATCACTTTACTGCCTGTTTTCATTGTTACACAGAAACAGCCCCAAAGCTCTGCTGGTAACTCATTGCTTTGTTGAGCAGTTTAAAAAGTGCAAGCATCAGTGATGCATTACAGCAAAGTAATACAGTAACTATCACGTTTGGATGCTCTGATGCTGTTTTCAGGTGGATAATTCAAATAATAAGGCAATAAGGTACAGTTAAAGAGCTGCCCTACCCGCCCATGTAGCTGTGCACTGCAAGTCAGCTTCCTGAAAGACTCCTCTTTCATTTTTCATATACTTACAAGATAGACAAATAAAAAAGGGGAGGCAGTTGTGGTTTGGAAACTAAATAAATTAAGCAAAAGGTATAGTTGCCTTCAACCAGCTGATCACCTGTGCACAGCAACAGTTGGTCTGGAGCCTTCATTTTTTTCTGAAGGATTTTAAACTGACTGCCATTTCTTCTGGTTTGAAGGTGTAACTTTCCAAAAATGTTCTATCCCTTGCGCATGGTTGGATCAATAAACAGTTAAAAGCAGCAGAAGTGATGTCATCATCGCCAAGGATGAAGCAGGTGTCGGGTTCAAAAGATGTCCGTCAGTCAGCGCTAATGTGCCTGAAATAAAAGATGGCCTCTTAGGGAAGCAGATGTCTACAGGTGAGGTGGTTGCACGGCTATGGCACAGATCTACAGTGCCAGTGTTTGTGCAGCTGTGTAGTGTGTGTGTGTGTGTGTGTGTGTGTGTGTGTGTGTGTGTGTGTGTGTGTGCGCGCGCGCGCTGCAGCGACAGGTATGATCTATGGGAAGCAGAGTCAAAGACAACAACCTGCTGACTCCTCCCCCTGCTGCTTTAATAGTGCCAGAGGTAAACAAGACTGTTCTACCCTGAAGCCTGAATAACACTGTTGTTTAACTTGGATGTTTGCTCACAGACATTTTAAAAACATGTCGGCTGATTCCCATCATCCCGCCTGTTGACACAGCCTACTATTAAACACACACATTTCTCTATTCTAGTAAAAGGACACATCTTGGTTAATTGTTTGGGCCGTGACTAACTTGATTAGTTGGGTTTTTGCGGTGGAAGAGTGATAAACGTGGTGCAAATAAACAAGAGTCTTTGACTCTCCCTGCGGTGGGTTGGATCCAACGTGTTGTTAGAAAACTTAAAAAAACTGTCACTTTTCTGAATTGTTGACGTTTCTCCTACCGATTCATTGTTTTTCCTTCTCCCAAAAATAGAAAAACAATCAACATCCGAAGAAACAAAAGAAACTGGCCAGATGAACCAGTTTTGATCTTATTTTTAGTAAGCAGCCTGCCCAGAGGAATGTTTTCTATGGTTTTGTTATTAGATGCTTTCCTTCCCAGGCATCTAAAATAGATGCAGATATGTTGTCCTTTGTGCTGTGCTACAGTCTCTGTGTATCTGGCTCGTTTCGGCACGGGACAAGCGGGTTGGAAAAAGGTGAGATCAAGCCTTCATGGGATGATTGAATAAGACTGAGGGGACTAAATGCTCCTTGCCCATAGATGCGGATGGCTGCTCTTCTCTCACTGTCGACAGGCAATCCTTTCTCTTTTTTATGTCTTAAGTTAAGACCCATTATAACCTTATCTTATATTTTCAAGAATTTTCTCTGACTCGCATTCATAGAAACAGGTTTGCGTTGATGCTGTGTCTTTAGTTTGGGGTTAACCTTTTTTTCTTTTTTTTTTAATTTATCGCCTCTGTGGAGAGAAAATGGTGTAATATGATGAGCAAACATTGGTATATGAGAGTTACAACACGTCCTTTGTGGTTTGCAATGTGTTGCTCTTACTATATTGCAGTGACTACTTGGATTTCTGCCTCGTTTTTGTTGTAATCGGTTCAACGCTCGTTTGTTTTCCTGAGAACTGTCCAGTCCAGTTGTTATCAAGGGCAGTGTTTCTAGCCACCCCCCTAAATTTTTTTTCTTTTTCCCTGAACAGCGCTGTAGCTTACACCAAAGCCATGGCAGGGGGAGGGGAGCGAGTGGAGAGTTCAGCCTAGTTTTACAGCTTCAGCTCTTACTTCCCAGTGCTTAGACAGTGATCGATAGGCTCAGACATGCTCTGTAGGACAGGCTGTGGGTGGGTTTGCTCATTTTCTTCTGTCCTCCTCCCTCATGATCCACTCTACCAGGGAAGTTCTCTCAAATTTAAGCTGCACATAAAGGTGGATTTTGCAACTGATTACCTTCTGGAATGAGTTCACTAGAGACGGTGACTAGTTTTGTCATATTTCATAATCCGCTAAGAAATTTTAGCTTGAAAGCCTAATACCCCCGGCCACAGCTGACGGATGCCAGGAATAACCCAGCCGGGTTGAGACGACCTCTTTAAACTGGGCAGCGCTCCAGCTTTCAATTAAGTGAAGCACTCCTTTTTTCCAGAAAAGGCAAAACATCTATATGACGCTTACATTTCTCTCGATGTTGAATTACAAAATCCTTAAGACCGGAACCATATTATTAAAGACTGTGTTTGGTCTTGCGTGTTGCCATGTTTGTGTTTTTGGTGGAAACTCAATGAGTATTATTACTTCTTTGGAATGAGTTGCGCTACATCCCACACCATTATAATTTACTGGCTAGTGGATTTCCTTACTACCCTCCCACACTTATTCACAATATATTCATTTATTAACATTTAATCATATCTTGCTAAACGCATCATCACTTTTTTTTTTGATGTTACTTCCTGATGCAGAAGTTAGTAGCTGTTATCAGCGAATCATTTTGTCTGAAATAAAACAAGAAGTGGCGTACCCCAACACCTCGGGTCGCATCAGCTACACACTGCAGATAAGATCGTGACCTGCACTTCCTGGAAACAAAGACGATGTAAACAGGTACAACATTACTGTCGCTGACTTAAACAACTGTGGAAAAGTAGAATTACAGTGGGGTTTATGTAGATTCAAGTTAAGACTTGAATAAATAAACATTTATTTGTGAAGGAGGTAATGCATTCCAAAATATTTGTAAAATATTTTTAGGTGGTGTTTAATAAAGGGGCAAATGTTGAATTTTTTTAAATTATTTTTATTAGGGTTAGGGTTAAAGAACTTTTAGGCTATTATGCAAAATCATCTCTTTTAAACTTTATATTGTGTTATAATATTATTTCCTAACCAAAAACACAGCAGGCGGCAGCAGCAATTAGCAAACACTTGGTGGAACTGCAAGTCTGCAAAGCTTACCGTGCAAACTACTTTTCACTGCAACGCCCCTAGAAACGGTTGAAAACGGCAAAATGGAGGAGCATTGTTGTCACAACGAGCTGAAAAAGTGAATTCATTTTTATGTACACATCATTTTAACAGCTGATGGTGACGTAGTTACTCGACACACACAGCCTCAGTCACTGTCTCACCTCTGCTGTGTGTGCCTGTGATTACTGTCTTTTGTAAACCGATTCATGTAGTGTGGTTTCAGGCAAACTATTTATGTCATTGAAACTATTTATGTCATTGAATTATTTCACATAGTTCAAAACATATTTGGAACCCTTATTTCTGTCTTGGCGGTGTTGATATTCCTTTCTACTGCTGCCTGGTTCACACATAGCCTAGTATGCAAATTAGGTGATGATGTCAGCTACTTTTAGGAGAGCCAATAGCTGCTATTCTTGCTGAGGAGGCAACAGTGTACATGATCTATGTCAGTATAAAAGGCAAAACACTCAGCAATGCCAGTAAGTTAGAAGAGATGGGAGGTTGCTATTCTTAGGAGAGTCCAATTTGGCTTCTTTTTATTTTGAGTACTACTTCAAGCTTCCTGCTCTGGCTTTGTTTTGTTTTGTGTTGGCAACAAATGTATTTTTAATCTATTTTCTTTGTAATGAATTTGCCGCCCTTCTTTCCTAGAACCAGGTTGATTGTGAGCGTTGCTTCCCTACGTGCAGTCTCCTTTTATCTGGAGCAGTCCTGGAGCTTTGTCAGGAAAAAGCGAGAGCAATAAGCAAGGCATGTTTGACAACGTGTTCAAATGAAACCATGCATCATTAAAAAAAAACCTGGCTGTGCAAATTGCGGCTACATGAAATGCTTGTAATTGGGAGTTTGGTCAGGAACCCTGGTGCCAATTGTTATTGGGTATGGCTTAAGTAGTTTGTACACAGTATGAACACACAACGTAGCAATGTAAAACATTATTTGGGTTTAATGAAATCTTAGAAGTATAATAGAACTATGTTGCTTTGTTGTGTTGTACTTGTATGAAGTGCTATGTTTTGATAACCACCTAGCAGGTCCTACCAGGGCTGTAATGGGCTGTGTTTTAAAAGAAGGACATGCATGGATACGGCAAAAATATTCGTGGGCACAAAAGTTTGAATTTTAGTTTAATATATAGTTAAATGTTATTTGATTGTGCGTAACTGTAGTAGATGAATGTCTGTTAATGTTTTGCCTGTAGGAGGAGTCTCCAAACTGTTCCTGTTTGGAAAATTTAGGCCTTAAGATGCAGACAGAGTTTAATAGCCCGGGGGACAATACTAAACATTTATTTATTTTTTAAATGTGCCAATTTAATTTCAACAATTTTGGGATTGTTGCCTGGACACAGCAATGAAAGCATGCCTTAATCAAGCCTCTTATTTTCCTTGGCTGTACATAAAGTTCTCTGATGAGCTGGTGTAGTTTGGGGTATTTCCCTAAGAACTTTTTAAATAACTTTTTAAAGAAAGATTATAGTTTTAATGTTTTTCATACATGTTTATATAGACTTGGTGCATCACTATTTTCTTACCTGAGTTGAGGTAAAATGTCAAAGTGAAAATGGTCAAAACATAATCACAACCAAATCAGGCAGTCAGTTTAATATTAGTATGACTTTATTTGAAACGGCCAAAACATTTCTCAAAAGGATGTTCATAATGCTTTGCTAAAAGACCCATTTAGCCCTGGATTTATACTTTAACATTAAATAGTCATCAGCTAAATCGGACTTTCCTGTCTGACACGCTGTTACCTCTCACTACTCTTTGGTATTCTAGATACATGTTTTGTTTTAGTATCTGGGTAAAAGTTACTTGATGGCAGCTACTTTCATCCTATTTCTGTTAAAGCCAGGTGGAAGTAAATCCACATAACAGAGAGCGAATCCAGGGAGCCATCCAGACTCCTTTTGCCTTGCTCTGTAAGTCAATCCTCAGTATCGAACAAACATCTTCCGTTTCCTTCATTTATTTCTTCTCTCGTGCGTTTTCAGACTTGCGAATACACCCTGCCAGCTTAGTCTCCTGTAGCTTTTAAATGTTTTCCATCAGAACATAGATAGGAAAATACAGGATTCCGCTCTTGTCTTTCCTGGTGTCCCTGTGAGCTGCTACAGATGGTGACAGGTTGCCGATAGACACATTACCAGAGCAGTGAAGCTGGGGAAGCTTTCTCAGCCATCACTCATTCATCTCTGCGTCTTGAGGTTAATGGCCCCCAAAATAGAACAAATTTGTGCTCATACTTCCAGAAGAGATTAGGAATATCATATTTGCAGGGTGGTTTTTTTGGGGGGGGAGGTGAGGGAGAGGAGGCATTAGCCTTACGGCAGTGTCAGTGTTGACGGAGGGAGAGACGGGGGTCCAGCAGGATTCTGTGTGTCAGCAGCCTCCATGTGAGACGTTGCCTGCTGGAAGTGCATCCCTGGCATTTGTCCAACAGCCCCCCTTAACACTCCTTTACGACCCTTTCCCTTCCTGGTCTATCTTCCTCTTTTGTGTCGCAGTACAGAGAACAGACTCTCTCTTTAGATGGCTGCAGGAAAACCATGCAGAGCTTAAGTATGGAAGGCTGCTCTTCTTCATTTGCGCCCGTCTAATTATCAAATACAGGCGTGTTCTTGGTTTGAAGCAGGAGTGACTCAATATATTCAATACAAAAAAAACGATGTAGATTGATTTACACATAGATGGATATATTTTATAGTTATTACTGCTCGTTTGGATGATTGCGGCTTGCAGCTCATTAAAACTCAAAATTTAGTGTCTCAGATAATCTGGAAAAGAACCGGTGGTGGGCAACTGCTGACTCAAATCGTAGTTGCGCTAACCCTAAAGCAGGAATCATAACCGTTGGTTCCGCTATCGTTAAAGCGCAACACCAACACTGTGTATAGTGGAAGCTAATGCTAAAGCGCTAACTTCAGTTTAAATTATATCTGCCCTTAAAAAAACTACAACCCCTGTGCACAAATTTAATTTTGTCTTTACATTCACATGCCCTTAGATATTATATTTACCTCTATATTTTGTTCTCTACTGTCTGTGTTTTATTTTGTTTGAAATTATGTTATTTGAGACGGAAAGAGGGAGGGTGAGGAGAAGAAACAAAACTGGTGTGGTTGAAGTGGGTGGAGGCGGCGTGAATGAATTAGTAATTACTGATAACCGAAACTTCAATCCAGATGTCAAACTTTACTCATGTGAAAGTTTACAAACAGCCAATTAAATTTACACTTTAGAATTTATCTGGAAATGTTAGTTGAGGGGAAGCTGAATGCTCTGTATTTTGCTAATCAAAGTCGGCAAAAATTAGCACCACTATTGGCATATTAGTGGACGTGTCTCTACCATTGAAAGGAACAATAAAAAAAAAAGGATTTAATGAATGAATGCTGGCCTTGTGAAAAGCATGTCTGTGTTGTGAACACTTTATGCTTTCAATACTAGGTTGGAAATCAGCTTGTGGTTCTAGTTTAATGGTGGCCTTTGGTTTGTCTGCTTTGTTGTGCCTTTCAATTTCTTCTTGACAATTCTCAGATTCTCAATGTGGTTTACATTTTTCTTAAAATGTACCCGACTTAAACCACACTAATGACCACAGTTGATAACGTGGTCATTAATGCTGGTTTTGGTGCATTTGGCATTGTGGGCATGTATCAAATCCTACTGGAAAATGAAATCAGCCTCTCTATAAAGCGCGCCAGTAGAGGGAAGTATGAAAATGCTCTACAAATTTCTGCGCTGACTTTGATCTGTGTACTGTAACAGGCTTTACTTCACAGTACTCTCGAGGCCACAGTTTTTCCTGTTTGTTCCTTTTACTCAATTTTTTTTCTTTCCACAAATTTATCTGTTAATTTGCTTTGGTAGAGCAATCTGTTAACAGAGAACTTCTCTGGAAATGACCTTTTGTGGCTTACTCTCCTTGTGGAAGTTGCCATTGATGATCTGGTGGAATCATTGTGGATGTTGGTGCCGAAGGCAGGACAGATCTCTGGTAGCAGTCAGTCTTGCAGTTAATCTGAAGAGACCTCTGACTGAAGACTCTTGCTGCATGGCAAGTTCTGACTGTCATGACCTGCTAGCAGCTCAATTTCCAGGCTGCAGAGACCATATTGCACAGTAACATGTCCTGGAGGAGAGCATTAGTTGTAATAACGCTTCTAATCCACCTCATTTGCTTTTGCCATGCCTCATAAAATCTCTGTCTTCACATATAGTTAGAAAACCAGGCAGAGAGAGATCATAATCCTTGCCCTTTATGAGCGAGAGAGGAAATGGATTTAACTCCTTCTTCTATCTCATCCGTTGGATCCAGCCCTGCATGCATACTTGTGGTTTAGTGGTTTATTATTGTAATTTTCTTTGAAAAAACAACAAGAAAACAAAACTGGATTTGGGGTTTTATAAATCATATCGCAATCAGGCACATTTTTTTTTTCAGTTTATTGAAAGAAATTACCTTTTCAATGATATTCTAATTTATATGGATGTTCCTCTATAAGGAGCGGTTTGTTTATCCGAGATAAACGTTTGGCCACCATATGCTGACACGACTGGATTCGAATGAAGCAGAGAATCGTCTTTTGTCCTGTTCTGCTAGCGGAAGGAGTCTGCAGTCTTTCAGTGAAGCTGTCATGGAGCAGCGCTGCTTCTCTTCGCTCAGAGAGGGATATCTGCACAGGAAATACGTTGGGAGGGAGTAAACACCTGCTAGTCCCCCCCCCCCTTCCTCTCACAGCCGCTTAGACAGACACCAACCACACACAACCACATGTGCTTAAAAAGGCAGACTTTCCTCCTCGGTCTTTTTGATCAACAGTAAACACCAGATCACACGTCCAGCTGTTGAGACTGTTATCATTGCAACACTTTCACCTTTTGCACAGTAAGGACTGAACTTAACCACAGTTGTTTATTTCTTGAAATCCTCACAATAAAAACATGCTGCTTTGATAAATGACCGTGCTGAAGTTCTTTTGGGATAATTAAGTTTCACTCTTACCGTTTTTAAATTCCAGGCATGGAAGAAACGTTGGTTTATACTTCGGAGTGGCCGAATGAGCGGAGACCCTGATGTTCTCGAGTACTACAAGAACGACCACTCAAAGAAGCCCATCCGGGTCATCGACCTGCACTGCTGCGAGCAGGTGGACGCTGGCCTGACCTTCAAGAGGAAGGAGTTCCAGGACAGCTTTGTCTTCGACATCAAGACGTCCGATCGCACTTTTTACCTCGTCGCCGAGACGGAGGACGAGATGAACAAGTGGGTCCGCTCCATCTGCCAGCTGTGTGGTTTCAACCAGTCGGACGACACTCACGGTAAGGGGCCTTCTGCTCGTCGTAGTTAGAAAAATACAATTCGGGTGAGGTAAATGAAACTATTATATCATTATTCATCTTTAATCCAAGGTAACCAGTTAAGCAAAGAATCTTGTTGATGAGATAAAATTGATAGTAACCGCTAAAGAAGTTAAATTCTGTTTTTATGCTGTAAGCTAGGGGTGAACCAGTTACCAATATCAAGATATGCTTTTAAAAAGTTTGCATTTCAAAATAAAAAAAATAAAAAAAATGGAATCCATCATACCGTAAGAAAGGGGTTAAGTTTTTTTTATTGACATGAAAACAAAAGAGCTGACTCTTTCCTTCCTCTGCCCCTGCTGATCAGCTGGCTGAAAAAAGGCTTTTCTCTCACTTTTGACTCTTTGGAAATATTTATAGTCAAGAAAAACACAGATGGCAATGGTGGACAAACTAAAGGAGCGCCAGACGTCACTCTAGTTAACTAGTCTATTGGAACAGAGAGAGGTACCATGAAGTGTTTTTTTTTTCTTAATTTATTACTCAAATTATTCATGACAATAACATAAATAATCAAAATTGTAAAAATGTTATAACTACAAGGTGTTAGTAAGAGTGTACATAAAAATAAAATGTTTATATTCTCAGTAACAGAAATTAAATCACATTATACACTTTTTGTTTTGACTTTTGGTATAAATATTATGAAACCATAATATTTTGGTCAAGCTTGTCATATTGTGAGAGTCTCATACCAGCTGGCCCATATGCCTACGTTAAACAACACATTTATAACCTCGTGGTAACACTCGGACACTTGGGTTTTATCCGTATTTATTTGAGAGGACTGGAACATCTCCCTGTGACAGACCCAATTACTGATTTTCTTTTCTCATAGTGAGCATCTGATTTTTGTTGCTTATGTGTAAGAAGACTGACCGTTCCAGTGTGGACATGTTAGTTTGATGATGTAAAAGTTGTTAAATATTTAGAGTGCCTTGTTCCCCCAACACTGTTGGTGAGTGTACTCCTGGCATCATAAATGATAATGGAAGTGCTTATTATTAATGCTATTTCCATGCGGGAATGTTTTTACCTTAGCTGTTAGCATGCTAACTGCTATTTTCCCTCATAAAACCTGGGATTAGTGTCAGTTAATTCCTCTGCCATCAGTGTTAATTTGAGCGTTGTAATCATTTGCGAACCTTGAACCGTATTTTGTGAAATCAGCCGCTGTTGCAGTGTTTTTTCTTCCATGTTGTTGTTTTCCCGCCATTTGACAGCTGGTGAGCGTTAATCTCTGTGCACATGGTTGATCATCTGTAACATGCGATATGTCCAGGTGTATACCAAAAAATAAAAACTGTTATGAAGTCTTAATGATCACAAAAGCTTTCCCTTGGGACCATGTTTGCCAATTAGCAATGTCCTACTACACTTCTTGAACTGCATTGTTTGTAGCTAGCAGGCTACGACTTGGAGAATGGAGGGGAATGTTTTAATTATGACGACAACTGCACAAGTCATCATAATTTGAACGTCATGTACAGCACTTTTTGTTATAAAGCTCTGCTTTCACAGAAGCATGCAGTTCCTTTTTCTGTGAAGTTCTGTTCTGTCTGAGCCCCTTTGTTATCTAAATGCATCTTCATTCGCTCTTTCGGCGTCTATGAAATCCAAATAGAGAAGCTAAAAATGGGCAACTGTTTAAGCATGTCCTTCTCTGAAAATCGAAAGCATTGCTTTCTAGGCAAAAATAACACCTTCCAGCATGTTGGTGCCTCCAGGATCAAACTAAGAAAAACACGAGGCATACTTTCATCACACCAAACCTAATAGTATTTCAGTGAGACGCACTTTGAGGTTACTTGAAAGAAGAAAGTTTTAACTCTGTCTTATTTCCAGTTAATGTGTGGCATTTACGTGTGTTCAGTTTCTGTTAAATCTGATACTAATAAATAAAACCGAGTGCAATCGATTGCCTTCAGAAGTCACCCGGTTAGTAAACAGAACCAATTTTTATTTAATTTAATCTCCGTAGTTCTGGAGCGCTGTTTAAACCACTATCTGAAGATGGAAGGAATGTGGAAAAACTGTAAGCCTTACAAAAATGTGACTGTCCAAATAAGCTCTAATTTCTTTAATTCTGGGTGATCAACGGTTGGCCAATACTTGCATGTAAAATCAATCTTATCATCCGATCATATCTACCACTGCAAAAACATGAAAATCCGCCCCTGTCCTCTTTTGCTTTGCTGTGAGAGAGACGGATCCGCCCACCTGGCCACATTGGGACATCCAACTTTAACTATGGTCAACCCACTGTGGCCAACTCAGAAACTTTGTTGCTATGTTCACATGTGTACAGTGACCTTATAACACCTGATATTGTAAGTTACAAAAAATTGGTATCTGCCAAAATTGGAATCGACAGATCCGGCTTTTTACATATTGGTGATTGACGAGAAAACTGCAATCGGTGCACTTCTACAAAGAAAACATTATTCAGAGAGGCTGACGAGAGGCCCAGGGTTGGGACCTGATCAGAGTTATGGCTTTGATCAAGCTATTTTTCAGTGACAGAACGGCCCAGTCAAAGACCAAATGGCTTGAGCTGTTTTGTGGAGTCTAACGGAGACTTGCATCTTATGTAAAACAACATAAAAGCAGCAGTTTTATGAGATCATTCAGGCCAGTTGGTCTGGTTTGCATGATCTTTAATGTGTTCTGAGAGCTGTGTGTTGTCTTCCTGTTTTTCTGTTCCATTTTCTGCCTGCCAGTTGCCGTATGAACAGCACAAACATCTTAAAAGGGGTCCAAACAACACGCATCTTCCTTCACAGACCTACATTGCACAACAGGCCTTTTGGGCCTGTGGTTTTTTTTTTTTGCTTTGTTTTTTTTTTTGTTTTTGTTTTTTTTTCTTTTTCTTTTTTTTTTCGATTTGCTGACAGTCATGTTGATGAAAAAGATTTACCTACCTCCTATGAGAGTTAACAGGCTGTTTATCACACACTAGGAACAAATGCACATAGATATAGTTAAATAGTTTCATCAACAATAATTGCTTTTTTTTTTTTGGTTGGTCGGTTGGTTGGTACAAAGCAAATATTTGAGAAAAGTGGTACAAATGTGTGAGTTGATCAACTGATGAAGCAGTTCTCGGGGTGTGGAAATTCTCATCACATTTGGAAAATGTCTCTTCCCACTCAGACTAGTAAAACACCTTCTGTTACGAATGCAGCGTTCCAGAGCTGAACGTGTGAAGGATTCTCTATCTGATGAACTCAAGCTGTTTGTGTCGTTCACACAGCGGCGCCTAAACTGGTTTTGGTTGCATTTCCTCAGCTGATGCAGGATCCTCTGCTTGTTTTTCTCTGACTCTATCCATCAGATATGTTGGTGTTATTTACACAAATAATAAAACACGTTCAACACCTTTTTTTTTTTTCAAGCTAAGAGATACAAGAGTCGGTTGTAGATCGGAGTGATTGTGTCATCAGACGCTCTGGGAATTCCCTCTCTGAAAGAAAAACAAACGAGACTTTAAAAACGTGAGACTTTAGTTCCTCTTATGGAAATTATACATGTTGACAGTGATAGTCATTTTCTCTCAAAATGGTAAAGTGGGGCCCCATAAACAGGAATATGCTGAAAAGAAGGATAGCTAGGCAAGTGAAGAAGTGTTTTGACATTTATGCAGAAAATGTCCCATTTAAAAGTATTCAAATGCAAGACTATGTAAAGATAGCATGTAAATTTGAACTGGTGGTAAAATCACCCATGTTTTTGAATTGTCTTTACAAGTAAAATATATCTGTGGTTTAATATTCAGCCCCTTTCACTCATTTATCCAGAAACAAACGGCATCACGAGAACACAGGAACACACCAGATCTGAGCACAGTTAGGCTACAACGTAAATCACTTCAATCCATCGTGAAAAATTGAAAAAAATATGGAACACCAATCCTCCCAAGACATTACCGTGAGAAGAGTGTTTGTGGTTTGCCATGTGCCGTTTAGAGGAGTAGATGAGAGTACACTGCTCACACAAGGCTGAAATTGGAACACATGTGAAACTAGACATCAAAAAACTAAAGACTATAAAATACTCTAAATCAAGCTGGTCTGAATAAAAAAAAAACTGTAATGTATTTAAGGCATTTAAAGAATCTCATTAAAATTATTTTTACATTTTATGTATGCATCTATTTACCTGCACATTTATATACTGATAATTTACTTATCTCTTAACTTACTTATGTACCTTACTCACTTTTGCTGCTTTTTATTACTTTTCTTTGCTTACTTATTACTAATTTACTAGTTAGTTACCAACTTACTGATTGACTCACTACTTGCTTTCTTATTACTTTCCTATATATACTTAGTCGTTTCTATTTACTTGCTACTTACTTACTAACTCACTACATACTCAAAGAGAAGCAGGGTGGTGGCAGCATCATGCTGTGGAGGTGCTGTTCTTCAGCAACCTGGAAGAAACCCTGTTGGAGACTGCAGAACATAATGGCAACAAACTATTATTTTAGTTATTGATTGCTCTTTCGATTATTCTGACGATTAATCAAATTAAACAATTGGCATATTCTGCAGATTTTTACATTTCAAATGTTGAAATACTTTTCTTCGCAGGCACAGTTTGAAAACCTTGTATAAATCTCCTGTTCTTTACATTTACAGTTGTGTACAACTTTTTGCTTGTCCACCACCTAAATCCCATCAAACTACCGTGAAATTTGTTGTAATATGACAAAAACCTGAAAAGTTTGATGAATTGTCCTTGTGCACAGCTGCAGTGCCAACAGGACGTGTAGATGTGTTGTAAACGGACTCAACTAGACAACGGCGTGGTTTAGAGGGCCGAAGCGTCTGCGCTGCTCAGAGGATTCTGCAGGGATTTTTGCCAGCATCAGTTACATAAGCACCTTGATGTGAACCTCACCTTCTGTCATTCAGTTGGCCCTAATCTGCGTTAGCAAGCTGCGTCTGGCAGCGACGAGGAAGGACGGCCAAGAGCAATATGTGACAGTTAATTGTTACACAATTGCCTCTCTGTCATTCTGGTCCTTTTCGCCGTGCTCCACTTTGTTTCACTTTCTGCCACACATGTACAGGCTTTCCCACAACACGCACTTGAGAATTTCGCAGCCGATTAGGTCATCTGTTTTTAAATATTTTTACGTCTCGCACTTCATGGAAAGAAAATATAGAGCTCTCTTCCCTGGAACTGAATTTATATTTGCTCAATTGTCCTCCTGTTGTTTGTTTTTCTGAGGAAGAAACAAGAAGCGACGGATCCTGTTGTTGTTGGCTCATGTGTGCCGGTTATCGAGTAGTTTGTGTGGAGATGAGTGTCACACAGGTGTGCTGTCATTTACATAAATCCTACACAGCCAGGGCTTTACTTTTGTTATACATTTTAAACTACTACATATCAGAATTCTGTCATTTCCACAAATTCCTGATCATGATTTCAATTATCCATCCATCCATCCATCCATTTTTTTGACACCCTTGTCCCTTAGTGGAGTCAGGAGGGTTGCTGGTGTCCATCTCCAGCTGGCGTACCGGGCGAGAGGCGGGGTCACCCTGGACAGGTCGCCAGTCTGTCGCAGGGCAACACAGAGACACACAGGACACACAACCATGCACACACACACTCACACCTAGGGACAATTTGGAGAGGCCAATTAACCTGACAGTCATGTTTTTGGACCTGTTTTTTAGTCCGATTTTAAGGATAAAACAAAAACGGCGTCAAATCTAAACTGATTGTGATGAGAGAAATAATAAATGGTATCAAAATAACCTCAGTGGTGCTAGGAAACAATTTATTTACTTCATCTGAAATGTTTTATTGGCCCTTCTAATCTTGCCTATCTTCATTCTTCAACAAAAATGAAGAACCACTCTTTTGTGGAATAAAGATGTTGATGCTTATTTTATCACTTTTTCTCTGCTTTAAGGAACTCAAGGCATCAGTGAAAATACTCTAAATCAGGCTTGTCTGAAAAAAACTGCCACGTATTTAAGACATTTAAAGAAACTAATTGAATTTATTTTTAAATTTTATTTACCTACATATTTATATGCTGTTTGCTTACTTAATTTATTCATTTTTACTGCTTATTTTATTACTTTTCTTTACTTACTTATTGCTTATTTACTAATTAGTTACCAACTTACTGATTGGCTCACTACTTGCTTTCTTATTACTTTCCTACATATACTTACTCATTTCTATTTGTTTGCTTTTTACTTGCTATTCATATACTAATTTACTTACTTGGACATTTTGTGACTTTCTGCTACTTTCTGCATTTACTTATTAGCCATTTATTTACTTATTTGTTACTGACTCGCTATCAACTTTCCTACTGACATATATGTTTAATCCTTACTACTTATTGAGTTACTTCCTAGTTAGAGTTCAAGGTCATGTGTGGAGTAGAAACACATTTCGTTCCACAATGAAAATCATGTTTTGCTGTCTGCAAGAATGCAACTTAGAAAAGAATATAAAATAACCTTATAAACATGTACCAGTAACAAGATCAAAGTACTACATATATGTAAATGTTACACAATAAATAGTGTGAATATAATATAGAAGCAGATTATTGGTAGCAGTGCAAATGTAAACATGTGCTAGTTAATTTCAGTTGATGGCCTGAATGAAGCTGATTAAAATCACAATTAAATCAAGATAAGTTCTCTTGGCTTTTGTAAACTAATTGTAAACTCAGTGTTATCTATCCCAGGCAGGCAGAAATATTCTTGCCCACTGCAGAACTGAATAAAGCCTGAGCTTCTGTTAATCTCAGTGCATCAAAATATTGACTTGACCAACCCAGAGTCTTGACCCGAAGCTAAATGAAAATCACTGGGTTATCACCGGCATCACATTTAAGGTCAAAGCTCTTTTTGAAATGCTCAAGAAAAAACCCCTGACATCTGACTTTTGAGCTAAACAAGAAAAGGGAAAATTGATGGAAATCAAATACATGGTTGAATATGCTAAGTTAAACAGAATCCGCTCTGCTTATAAGACTTTTTTTTTTTCTTCTTTACACACAAATAACACATATACGAGTTGGGCCATTTCAAATGGAGGCTCCAAACCAGCTACTACCAATAGAGAGAAAGAGACGACACTAAATCATTTGTACAAGAGACGCACCGACCTGAACTTTCAGTCCTTCTGGCGCCAATTCCTGTTTAGCCAGTTCTGATTTCTTTAAGACTGATTATTATCCGTGCCTTTCTCCAGTCAGCTGTCCTTAATTATTATCTAGTATCTCAGGAAAAGGCTTTCACTGTTATTTTAAAACAAATACAAAATATTATTGCTAGTTAAGCTATATTTGGCATCTTACATTTTCAAGTAGCACAGTTAGCACAGGAGCTGTTAACATTTTCTATGTATTTCATAGTGGGTGAAGCGCCTTACAGCATAAACCCCAAAAAGATGACCAATATTTCCAAGTCCAGTATGTTGAGCAACAGAATTTAAAAGCACAAAGGAATAAAATAGAGCAACTGAAGAAGCAGCTTCTGCAGAAAACATTGTAACTCTGACTTTTAAACATCTCACTTATCTTTTAGCCTTACCTCTTAGTGATTGAGTATCCTGAGTTCACTTAACAAAAACAAACTAAAGATTGCATTTTTGAGTTTCCGACTAGCAAGTCTCCAATCATGGCTGATCAAGTTAAAAAACAATTGATTTTTTTATTTCTGTGCATCTCTAACATTCATCATTTAATCATTGTAGTTGATAGATCTCTTTGTTTATTTCGTAAATAAATCATTGCGATGCCACAGTTTGCAATTGTGTGGCTTGTAAACCTATCTGCTCCTCTTAGTTACTCCACATAGGTCCCGTTCTTTGCCTAAAGTAACCTCCAGCATTAAAAGACACAAGAATCTGTCTTGTTTTTTTGGGAAAAATCCTTTAAATTGAGATGTAACTGTGACGGAGATTGTGAACAAAATGGACACTGAAACTGAAATGACGGCCAACCAATCCTTGAAGCTAGTGTTCTTCGAACCCACATGAAGTAAATAAATGTATGCTTGTACAATATTAATATGGATAAATGCATTATACATTTGCTCACAACAGGCTTCTTGGTCTCTCTTCAACAGAGAGCTTGCCTTCTCTCCTACCAAAGTGCCCTTTATCTGCATTGATTTTTGTTGAAATAATGCCTCCATGGCACTGGAAGGTCAGGTTTCTACGGCTGTGAAGCTGTCTGAGGACAGTTGTTTTATTGTTGCAGCTTCCAGCCGGCCCACCGAAAACAATAAGCTTAACAGCTTTAGATACAGATCAATTTATGTTTGGGTTTGACTATGCATTTTGGGTTCTTTTGACAACTCATTTGACATTATTCACTTTTTGTTGTTACAGAATTTTTGCAGACGCCGCGCATACATTAATTTTGAACAAATTCAGACCCAGGAAAAGCCGTTTTTAAGAGAAACTGGACAGCTGAAGTCGTCTCATACCTTCTTAATGGCTTCTGAAAACGCATCCACGGCTACATATGTTTTCGGTTCTCCCAATCTGCTGTTGGGTGTTAGCACTGTTGTTATCAGACACTGATGGCGGGCTGTGTGGCGTGTGTCTGCGCCCAGAGAGACCCAGCCCCGAGCACAATCTAATGAATGGAGCTTCGTTTAGTCAATCATGGGCTTTGTTCTGCTTTCTGCTTGCTGTTTGAACTCGGAGACAAGGATCATCCCCACAAAGGGACCAGGATTTTAGTTGTCAGCAGTCCTTTTGCAGTGCAGCTCCCTGTGTTTTCTTCTTCTCTTCAGTTTGTCTGTTTTCCTGTCTGATCCTCAGAAAAGGAAATAAAAAAACACATATTTTTCCATTTGAAGTTTAATATTTAAGATTATGATATAATAAAGAAATAAAGAAAAATTCAGGCCATTGAATTTGTAAAAAAAATTAAAAAATAAAAAATCCACAGTATCTAAATAGTATATTACAGTTCAGCACTTCTTGTAGTGTGCTGAAAACATCTCCTGCTAAGAAATACAGTATTTTGTTGCAATTTCGATGAAAGAGGAACCTGTCTGGGTAGTATAGATGTTGTGGCCAAAAATGTCTCGTTTTTTCAGTGGTACTTCGATCACATGGTTCTTTAACGAAACTGAAATTTAAAAAAAAAAATGGTAAAAATGCATTTTTGCATGTTTCAGATCTAACCATCTTTTATAAATAAAGATCATGTGCTCTGCTTTAGTATCTACTCTGCTTTTAAACGTTTTCACATTTGGTTGCATTGGACACAAACTTCATTGTCTTTGGTTCAGGCTTTTTGTGATTGAACAACACAAAAATGGTGCAAATCTGATGTTTACATTTGGTATACAGTAAGATAATTTCCATTGTGTGTTTTTGTATTTCATGCATTGCTGAAATTTTAAAGCGACTGATTCCTATTTATAAAATGATAAAAGTAAAATATATTTGAGGTTTGATGAGTTAGCTGCTAGCATTGGAGCAGCCATCTCCAATAGAGTTTGTACTTTATTTCAGTTATTGTTTTGGTCAAATGAACAGTTTTCCTTCAGCACAGCTCTCTAACATTTCCATGTTTTTATACCCCCACTGTTGCACAGCTTCAAGTTTTTTTTATTCCTCTGCTTGTTTGTACATTACAGTAATGAGGTCAGGCCACTGAAAATGAGCTGCTGTTTTACATTTTGCCCCCGAGTGTAATTCATCGTCGTGGAGACAAGCTTGTTTTTGGATGATTGATTAATCTGGCGTATCGAGGTAAACTGATGTCGTGGTGGTCTAACGTTTGAGCTCACATGATGCTGCTGAGAGGCGGGCATGCAATCAGGCGAGGCTCCTGTAAATGATCTCTGTCGTTTTCACTGAGCATGATGAAGCTTTGTGACTTTCTTTGCTTCCTGTAAACCTGGTGTGAACCTGAACCATCTTGGCAGAAGTCTAGCATCGTTTTTTTTTTTTTAACCTCAAACCCCTGCAAATGGAGTTGCTCTTTTGGGACACACTGATATATTGTAGAAATAGGCCTGGCAGATCCATTTAGGATAACTAATAATGTATGTGTACACTTGGGATCACCAGTGAAAACAGTTTAGTACTCTACTCATTAGGGTAGCACACAGTTCTAGATTGCAGCCATTTTTTTTCTAAGGGTACTTTCACATAAATTGCATGACCTGTGTCTCGGCCTCTCCAACACCCAATAGAGCCATGAAAGAACTGCTGGTAATTTGCAGCACTCATTGTAGTTGTTTGAACCCTAAGACTATATGTTTAAATGCAATCTTGTAAGAGAACATTAAGGGAATTGCATTTTAGTAGAACTCAGACTGAAAGCAATCGGACTGAATACATCTTCCCGATTTAAGATTTTATGGAATGTGGTATTAGGTATGTCTGTATGAGAATATTCAAACGTCCTCCTTTTCCTTTCAATAGGTCAGTGGATTTTTCTTTTTCTATTTTTACATACTCTTTGAGATCAAATTAGGACATGTTCTCATCCAATTCTGGCCAGACTTGGAGGAAATGAGCCCCCTACAAAGATGTTCTTGTCATGAGTGATGCAGCATACTTCTAATTTTGGCCCCCTGAGACCAGCAGCTAGCTTTTATTAGATTACAGCCACAGAGCCAATGAGACAGAAGGTGATATATTATGGAGCATGATTGGAAAATTGCTCATGAACTTTGGAGCTCTTTGACCTAGAATAGCTGTTCTTTTTGCCAACCAAAAGGGCCCATTCAGGCGTTTCTGCTGATGCCTGATGTTCGCTTAAACATCAGGATCACGGTGAGACTAACTTATTTCTTGTATATGTCTTGCTGATGTTTTAGAATAAATGCAGCCCCTAATATAAGTACAAATTCCTCTTTAACTATTCCAGGTTTTATTGTGCTACAACCACAATGTTCAGTGTGTTTTTAATTGGTTTTATTTGAAAGATACAGTTGTGAAGTAACAGGAGAAATTCTACATGATTTATATATATTTTTACAAACGGAAATCTGTTTGCTTGCTCAACCCTTTTGAGTCAATACTTTGTAGAACTACTGTTTGCTGGAATTATACAAACAAATCAGTTCAACTGGGAACCAAAGTTGCAACATTTGTTGCATTTACATCTGGTGCGGTTTGCTTTCACTGTCAAACAAACCAAACCCTTTGAAAAACCTCCCAGCCTGTGGTGGCGCTGCACCAAGAGCTACTGAAGAAAACGACATGAAAACCTCTGAAGAAGAAACATGGCGCTACTTCCTCCTTCATGAAATGTAAACACAAATGGAGTCACAACAGATTTTTGTTGAGTGTATTGCGAATAGTTGTCCTGTCAACAAATGTTTCCATATGAGCTGTAGAGCTCTGGTGCTCCTCCAGATTGAATTTAATTGCTCTCCATACTTGACCTTTTAGTTTAGGTGGATGACCTGTATTTACCAATTGAGGGACTTTTGACAGCTATCAGTTGGTTGTCCTTAAGGGGTCTCATAGCAAAGGTGGATGAATACAAACACATAATATACTGTTTAGCTTTTTCAGTTTCCTTCCACTTCAGGATTATGCACCAAGTTGGGTTGGTGTATAACACAACTTAGCCTGTTATTACATAAAATCAAAATAAGTTATATAAAAGTAGCTGGTTCTAATGTGAATCAATTAAACGTTAACCTAATATGAATAGATCTGAAAAGCCTGGTATGAAAAAAACAACAACTTTTTTGGTTTGTGTCGTTTGTATCCTATTTTCCTTATCAGCTAAAATATGATGTATAACCTTTCCAGGGACGTTGAGTGCTACTGTTTATATAAAAAAATGCATCTGGGAGTATCTTTGAGAATCGTTTTGTTTTTGTTTTTATTTTTGTGCTTCTTTCTGAATTCTGGTGTTATGACTGTGAGGAGTTCGTGGAGTTGCTTCCCAGAGGTGACATACATCATCAGGCCCATTAGTGTCAGTGATGAGCCATCTATTCCATCAGCAGACTGGACCAGTAATCTTTCATCTTGCTCCACTTCTGACAGCCATTTCTGGCGCTAATCAGAGCCAGAAAAAATATTATTTATTGCGCACAAATCAACAAGAAATGATTACATTCACGGAATTTCCTAGGGTAATCTTATTCTGCTCAGTAATACAAACAGCTTTTGTTTTGCAAAGCAGCTCTCCATGTCAGCAGGGGCGGGGGAGTCTGTCTTTTGACAACAAATCAATATATCTACCCATATTAGAGGGGCTAACGCTCACCACGCTGGATGAAAGCTTTTACAAAGCTTTTTGTGGAGAAAGGAGATGATGCCTAACCAGCCCAGGGAGAATGGAATCACTCAGGACAATGGTTCAATTGAGGATCATTGAGGTGGGGGCAGTGGGGGGAGTGGGGGGAGTCCCTGCCTGTGTGACTGTTGGCCTGGGCATCTCACGGGTGTCCACTGGCCTGGAGACCTCATAACAGAGGCTTTTTTTCCCCTCCAGGCCTGAATGTGGCCTCATTCAGCAAACGGGACTCCAGAATACTGCACCCAGCGCCAGTCCCACACGAAAACATAGATGCTCACACAACACATTTGTGTTCTGCAGCTCAAATCATGACCCACTGATTCTTCTTAAAGGGTAGACTGACATTTTTGTGCAACTAATTTAAAAGGTCTTCTTTGAAGGGCATGTGACATCACTTCTTTTACATAATCTCCTTTTCAGTTGTGGTCAGGCTAGCGACTCACAATAGTCATATTCATTTCTGTCTCACTTTGAGAAGAACTGAGACATAATTTTCTGAAGAGAGGACATTACTTTGGGAACACTATGGCCACAATGGAAAATGTTTTGTCGATGTTTACTTTCAATAAAATTAGGATTTTAGCTGAGTAACACCACTATTTCCTCATTAAAGACAAAAACTCTGTTGTTCTTTTGATTACTCTTATACTTGTGACAATTATTTAGGAAACGTGGGGAGAAAAAGTGTTCCCAACACATGACATATGTCCTCCTCATCAGTTTACTTTCACTCATGTTTTATGCATAGAAACAGAAGAACCAATTGGATTTAAATTCTGCGGCAGAAATTTAAGAAAAAAACTGTTGCTGGTTGGTTTGACAGGTTTTCTGCATAAATGTAGCAAAAGTGCTCGCTCCATTCTTTTTCTGTTTTGCTAATAAGCTGTAAAATAACAATGGTTCATCAGACACTGTTGATCCAGATGATGTGATAATCCATACACGGTACTTCTTGAAGGTGCTTTTAAAATGGTTTCCTAAACAATGAAAAGGTAAATTGTGCTTTATTTATGTTTCACATGTTAAGTTTTGATGACGATATTTTCCATTCTAAAGAGAAAATGGTTACAAAAACTGTGTTTTATCAGAGGTTGTAAATAGATATAAATTCAATGAGGCACTATACAATTTTCAATTCATATTTTGTCTTTTTTATTATTTTTTTTACTTTTTATAGGTTGAATGGTTAAAGTGACAAAATAATCAACAAATCAATTATAAGCCCAGTATATTTCGACTGCAGCGAAAGTCGGTGGCATTGCATTGATATTCTCTGTGCATTTACTGGAGAGTGGAGGAGAAAAATTAGCTTCAGCAGCAGCTAAGCTTTCTTTTTTTTTTTTTTTTTTTCATGTCTCCCTCAGCTCTTGTTGCACACAGCACCATCGGTCGATGGATCAGTAGACCGCCCACTCTCTACATGCTGAGCAAGTCCTCATTTTGGCTTTCCGCCCAGTTCGTTTCCAACATCCCCATCTCGGACTTGGCTCTGCTTTGTAGTCAGTGGGGGAAAAAAAACAAACAAAACAAAGCAAATAAAAAAAAAAAAAGAACAGGGATGCCACACTGAAACAATAGGACGGTGGGACTGACTTGGTCACTCTGTCCGTCTTCACAAAGCAACGGCCGGCTCAATACAATCAAACAAAGTACATTGACCCTGATTTTCAAAGTGTAACTTGGATCATGTGCGGCTCAACCGATGGGCTCAGTGCAGCTCTAAAAGCAGAGGGCTGCTGTTTTCTGTTCTCCCTTGAGACGGATCCTTCTCCTGTATTGATTAGAGTGCAGACTAAAGGGTAATGAGTACAAGGCATCGCAAAACCCTAAACTCTCCGGTAGATTTGAAACTGCTCTCTCGAATTCAAAGATTGACACGTTTTGCAACCATTTGTGCGAGGACTGATAAATTTGCTCTTCATTTCACAGCACGTTGAGTTCTGTTAAAAAAAACAAAAAGACAGCCGTGTAAATAATCAATCACTCCAATTTCTGTCTGCCTGCAGAGAGCAGATTACACCATATGCCCAGATCTGTTGGAGCAGATGTCACCGGCTCGATGGCTCCTGTGAGCGGAGAGCGGAAGTCATCGGCGCCCGTCCACTCCAGCCAGCCGGTGCTCTTCACCTTCGACGTGCCCGTGCGCCACTCGCACCACGGCTCCCTGTCCAACAGCGCTCCTCAGGACTACCTCCTCCTCCACCAGTGCATGAGCAGGAAGACGGAGAGTGCACGGTAAATGTCCTGATCCTCAGACGTCCTGTGTCGGTTTCCTGTTTTCCATTGATGCAGGTCAACATGCAGGTTTGCGGCTCTTCCTTTGCTCTGAAGCCCCCGAGGGTTAAAACTACTGCTGCAGGGGAAGAGTTATCCAGCTGCGCGTGAGAACCCAACAAGAAGAGATAAGAGATCTCTTCGTACTTCTAAAAATAGTCCGTGTTGTAAGACGGAGGGGAAGCAAACTTGTGGTTTATATTCTACTATGTGCCCAGATTACAGTTCTTAATAAAACAACGGAACAGATTTAAAAGACAGATATTTGCCTGTTCAGTGATATTTGTAGATTGAGTTTTCCTTCTTTTAAAATGTTATAATAAAAAAAAACAATAGGAGGCGTGAGACATGGGAAGCTTAAAAGTTTGATGTGTATTTCCATTCAGCCTCATTTACGCTGATATCCCAAAATAAAACTCATTGCACCCAGTTTCTTTCAGCTGCAAACTTTGACACCTCATGTGGGAGAATCTGTTCAATGAAGATCTGGTCTTCAAAACTGACAGTAAAACATGGTGTTGACAGCATTATCCCTCCGCTCAGCAGAGCAGTACATTATGTTGGCCAGTCCCAGAGATCAGCCAACTTTACAATCCAAAGAGACATTTTTGGCCCTTTTTACCTACAAAATAACATTTGTCTTCTCATTTAAAGAGCAATTAATATTTATAATTTATTATTTAAAAAAAAAAAAAAATCAAACCTCATCGAAAAACAACAACAAAAAAACATCTCAGTTAGAAAGAGGCCAGCTTAGAACAACACAGGATGAAGAAGTGCTAAAACTACTCCTCCCTATTTCTTTTACATATTAAATTAATGATAATTTCTTCATGTTTTATGTTGAAGTTTATTAAGAGTTCAACAAACTCATAATGGAACAGACTGAGGTTTGTGTGCGTAGCATAAAAATGCAATAGTTTTTGGCATGTGCAGACAAGAGACTGCATATACAGATTGTCAGCTACGCTCAGAGCCTGAGAACAAAGGAAACAAATGTTTATATGAAATCACTTCTGAGTTTTGCATTAAGAGTTTCCTCATCTCCTGCCATCCTGCCCGTTTCTGAGGCAGCTTTAATCACGTCGCCATTCGGCAGAAAGTCTGTGCAGCACATGATCAATGAGTTCGAGGCGGCAATTCATCTTTTCTGTACATTTTAGGCTCTCGCAGGGTAGAGCCGCGCTCTCAGCTGCACGATTTGCATGCAAATTTGCCGCGCTGGGACTTTGTGAAACTCAGAAAATCAAACCTCACATTCCATCTCTTCAGCTGGAGGAACATATTTTTGTCAGAAGGTTTTGGATCAAGAGGCTGATAATTAAGAGAAGCATCTGGTGGCAGGGTATGATTCATGTCAGGATGAAAATCCCAGGGTCTCACGAGCATCCATCCGTTATCTATACCTGCTTAATCAGGTTCGCATGGGGGCCGACGTCTCTATCTGCTGCAGTCAACACATAGTGTAGAAGATGGGGGGGATTCTCTGGGCAGGTCATTAGTCCATCACAGTCCAGGAGCAGTCCCTTACAGATTTTGGTATGAAAAAGAACTATAAATATAAAAGCCAGCTAAAGTGGAACTACAGCACAAAGGTTCAGAAATGTATTATTATAATGTTGAGCAGCGCTGTTTGACACTTAAGGTCAAGCCGTGCAAATGAGAGACGGTAAATGAGGCGTGTCCCCAGGGTGTCCATCTGAGACTCAAAATCTCTGGGAAACATGTAGCATTTGCACTTCTCTGTCCTGGTCAAGTAAAAAATGTGATTGAAATAGGAAACAAACAAAATAATAATAATTAAACAATTCTTGTATGAAGCTTGTTGAGCTAAATTCATTCCAGTCCAAAATTATTCATTCATTCATTCATTATTCCCTTGCACTGAAGAAAAATAAATAAATCAGCAAACTGTATGGTAAAAGTTACAGACCGTAAAATATAAACGTATATGATTTCTACATTGTATTACTGTAGAAAATACTTACCATGACTCAAGAAGCAATTTTTAAAGTAATTTTTACTTTTATGTTAATAGAAAACATTGTAATAAATTGTAAAATGGCAAATTTTGATTTTTAAATAACTTTCATCCAATCAAGAAGCTTTTCTGAGAGTAAATGAGATGGAATATTAAAACAATGCATTATATGCCCCGCTTTTGTTTAGTTTATTTTAAAAATGTTTTTTTGAAAGCTAAATATACCTTTGTCTTTTGTCAGTGGAAAACAATTTTCTGCCACTACTTAAATCAAATCCTTTTAATGGTTTGCTCAGTCTTAAACCAGCGGTATGAATGGTTTTGGCTGCAGCTGCATGTTTGTGAAGCCCCGTCAGGCTCGTTTCCAGTGAAGGGCTTTGCCGCCATCTGCTGGCCTTTTGTGTTACTACATTTAATCCAAACTGCTATTGAAAATGTATAGTAGAGATGCATGGTATTTTAAACCACAATATGATCATGTGCGTTACCATAATTACAAAATAACGCTTTTATTTTCTATATTTCTGGAGCGGTTATACATTTGCCATGCGTTCATGTGCTGATATAAATTTTGGTTACCAAACTCATAGGGTATAATGAGAACAATTAAATAATAGAAAAGAGAGCAGAATTTGGATTAAAAGCAGTTACTGTTGTCATAGCAACTTTCAACAAATGACATTGCTCCAGCATATTTTTGCTGATATTGTGCAGCCCATATGTTTTTTTAAATTATTAAACCGTGACATGTTTGAGGATATACTCGAGCACAGTGAAAATTGACTGAGTACATACGTGTATATTTGTGTTGCAGGAGTGCCAGTTTCTCTCAGTCCACACGAAGCAATACGTTTCTGGGGAGCGACTCTCCGGTGCAGAAATTTTCCTACGGCTTCTCAAACTGTCTAAACGGCACAGGAGCTCAGCTGCACGGCTTCTACAGCCTTCCCAAACCAGGAAAGCATCAGCTGTCCGTGCACGACGATTCGTCACAGGAGGCCTGCTACGTCCTTCCGCGGGGTTACAGTTCTGAGGCCCCACCTCACAGCAGCCTCGGCGACCCCGACTTTGAGAACGAGGAGGTGTATACCTTCAAAACTCCCTGCAACACCCTCGCCACCATGCACAGCAACGAGCGCTCGCCGGACAATTATGACTTTCCCACCACGCCCGGCTCCTTTTATCAGATCCCACGGACATTTGACAAGAACCACAACTCCCTGACGCCATCCAGCTCTGAATCCTCCTGCGCTCCTCCACCTAGGCCCCCTAAACCTAACCAGGGGTCTGAGGGGAACTGGGGGAGTCCCCACTCGGCTGGGAGTCAGAATGGGGAGATGACATCCGCGGTGTCTGCCCTTCCACGCAGGAACACTCTCCCTGCTGTGGAGAACATCAGGCTCCACAGAGGTAGGCAGACTGACGAATCTTTTACAACTGTCCGATTTCTCTCTTTTCGTGTTTTCAAATCCAAGTCTCAACTGATCAGCTGTATTGCAGTGACTCTGCTGTTCGTCTCCGATTTTCTCCCCTTCGCTTCCTCTGTCGCTCGCTTTAAGTCGAGCTGTTGGGCAGAAACAAAGGAGCCAGTGTAGCAGGCACTGCTCTGCTGACACACTAATGAAATTCAAGTCATACCATCCGATCCAGAATGCCTCGTTCCAGACTGATAACCAATTAAAAAAAAAAAAAAAAGATGCTGTCAGACACAATGTGTGTCCTCTTGGTTTCGTATGAGTTGCTTTGTCAAGTCCAAGCAGGTTTTATAAGTCCACCAAAATCAAACCTGTTTGTTGTCTTTCTTCAGAATTTTCTAAATTATATATATATATATAATTATAAACGGTGACATATGGTCTCTTTCTTGTTTGAGCGTTTACAGTAGTGGTGGGCACACTTTCGCTAATGCGCTAATAGTGAAGCTAATTTTTGTGGACTTCAGCAATGTGACCGTCCGTTGCTGAAGACCAGAGGCATTGTTGTGCCTCAATACACATGAGCGAGACGAGTGCATTGTATGATAAGGAGCAAATTAAAATGACTAAATTCAGGCATTAACAAAAAAAGAGCTTCTGCTAATGCACTAAAAGTGGAGTTAATTTTCCATATGGCACTTTTGTTAACTTTAAAAACATTTAGCACACTTGGCTTCCCCTAAATACGTTATATTTGGATAAATTCTAAAGTGGAACGTTGCTTGCTTGTTTTGTAAACTTTCAGTTGAATAATGTTCAACATCTGTGTTGAAGTTTTGATTGTTGACTGTTAACAATTCCTCAAGTAGATAGATGTTTATATTTATGCTCTTATTTTGAAGGGGGTGAAGACGTTGCTGTTTCATTTCCTCTCCTTATGTTCTCCACCCCTGATGTGGTGCAAGCAAATAATATTTATTCAGTACCCAGAATGCAACACTGTAAATCCACAGCCTGTAAACCATCGTGGTACCACTGTTTCACAGCAATGGTAAATAATGATATACGTCTATGCATCCCTCCACAGGCTCTTCCTTTGAAATCAACAACCACCATCGTTTGTTCCACTTCAACAACTCAGGCCAGTCTGTGGAGTCTGTTAATGACGGGTTCAGCTCATACCTGGTGAGTTTTTTTTGTTTTTTGTTTTTTTCCCCCAAAAGACTAGTAATTCATCTGAATACCACCTTTTGCGTGCATTTTCATGTTCTGGGAGATTAAGCTTCGGTGCTTTGCTAAAGTGTTTGATCGACTGGAACTTTTTTCATATTTTGTCCTGTTACAAATGTTACATCATGCTGTGCGGATGTTCTTCCTAAGCAAGGACTTGGAGCTTTTATTAGAAAACAGAAAAACTTTAGAGGGGGATTCACATTCCAGAGAATATTCATGAGTTAAAATGGTCCTGTCACAGTCCAGACTGAAGTCCAATTGAGAATGTTTAAGAGCTTTTCAGTCACTTCCTAGAAAATCAACTGAGCTTGTGCTATTTGGGGAAGCGGAGTGAGGAGATCTTTCAGTCTTTATATGTTCAACGCTGGTTGACACACAAAAGTTCTGCAGCTCCAATTTATTCACTTTGTTTGAAACAAAAAGTCCAAATAAAATGCATCTAATGTGGTGCTGGTGTGAAAAAAAGTTACATGGGTGTGTGAATACTTTTGGAAGGCACTGTTCGTCACCTTTCATCTTTTTCTGCTACCCTCCACCAGAGGAGCCAGACCCCCTTGACGCGCTCGGACAGCGGTAATTCGGATGACAACTACGTTCCCATGAATCCCGGCTCCTCGCCACTCAGCGCCGCCCAGGCTGACAGTCCTAAGAATGTCTACATTCCCATGAGTCCTGGGCCGCATCACTTCGATTTCCCAGGGTTCTCTGCAACGTTACCTGCCCGGAAGGCGAGCAGTGCGTCCTTGTGTCACAGGCCCGGTCGTCTGAGTGACGTTACACCACCTCCCATCAACCGTAACCTTAAGCCGAACAGGAAACGTACGTATTTCAGATTTAGAAGCATTTTCTTCCCAGAGTCTGTACAGCTGTTTGACTATATAAAACCTGTCTGCATTTTGTTTTCTGCAGCAAAGCCAACACCTCTTGATTTAAAGAACAATGGGATCATAGATGAGCTGCCGTATAAGAGCCCAGTCACCATGTCCTGGACGCGTCCCATGTGAGTCCAACTCACTGGTAAAGCCTGTCCTTTCTCCCTCAGGTCACTCAGAGTACTATCTGTTTTTTTTTTTTCTTTTTGTTTCAGGCATGAGATGAACTCCTCCCACCACTGTCGACCAATCTCCACGCAGAGCATCACCAGCACCGACTCTGGAGACAGCGAGGAGAATTATGTGGCTATGGTAAGCTCCAGTAGCTGGAGGCCAGAGTACGCTGGGCTTCGTTGTTTCATTGCACCGTGTGTGATTGATACCTCCCTCCGGTCCCAACAGCAGAATCCAGCATCTACCTCCCCAGCCATGAGTGGCACCAGCAGCCCAGCCCCTCGGAAGTCTGGGAACGTGGACTATTTGGCACTGGACTTCCAGCCTGGCTCACCCAGCCCACACAGAAAGGTGAGCCATTGATCTGCAGCGCCTCGGACACGTGAACCTTTCCAATTATTTCACATCAAAACCACAAGCCTCAATTTATTTTATTAGAACTTTATGTAATTGAGCAAATTAAAAGTATTTCAATATTTCAAAATAAATGGACTATGAGTTTCAAACTGTGTTGACATGAAGGGTGTTATGCTTTTATGTCTAGTTTCTCTAGGTTAGTTTCTTCCAAGATGATTCTTTTTTTAACTTCGTTCATCTTTCCATCACCGTCCATGCTGATGAAAAAATAAACCTAACAAATTATGCTGCCACCACCGGGTTTCAACAGTGATGCGTCGTGTTACGGCCCGTTACGTCCTGAGTTTCACTCCCATCTCTGTTGCTTTGCCTCATGTCTGTCCCCTCCTTTTCTCTGCCCCAGTGCTGTGCGACTACTTACAAAAAAAAGCCCACTAGTACCAAAATAAAACATTCATTCCTGCTCAAATTTTCACGTATTTGTGAGCAAGATCCCAAGATACTTGAAGTCCTCCACTTGTGGCAGGACCTAGAGAATGCATATTTGAAGAGTCGCACTCTGCTGCGAACAGAGAAAGCCGTTGATCATGATCTGATGAAGCCAACAGAACCACATAATCTGGAAAAAGCAGAGATGCCATACCCTCAACACCTTGGTTGGGCCTGGACATTCGGTGTTATAAGTGTTATAAGCAGAATCGAGTCGGTGTCACAGGGCAACCTTAGCTGAGTCCAACTCTCACCGGAAATGAGCCCGACTTACCGCCGGCAATGCAGACCAAACTATGACATTGGATATAGAGGGACTGTATGAAGGGGCTTCCCGAAGCACGTCCCACAGGATTACACATCCAAAAGCCTTCTCCAAAAAAAGCAAGCTCAATTTTTATTTACAGATTAACACTGTCATGTTAACAAGTATGTAAAAAGCATATTTTTTTAAATAAAAGTTACATACTGCTGCTTTAAGGTTTGTGACTGTAAAATGGGAAAGAGCTCCAGCAGTACTAATAATATTACAGGGCCCTGTATTTGTAGAATAAATTCATGCCACCGTTTGTTATTTTCTTACTGCCGTGTTGTCTAATCTCCAAACAGACTCCTAATTATCACTTTCTTCTTACTTCGCAGCCCTCCACATCCTCTGTGACGTCTGATGAGAAGGTGGACTACGTCCAAGTGGACAAAGAAAAGACGCAGGCGCTTCAAAATACGATGCAGGAGTGGACCGACGTACGGCAGTCAGCTGAGCCTGTCAAGGGCGTCAAATCCTGACACTGACTCGTACAAAAATCGAAGAACTGAAATCCCTTGTTAAGTCTCCAGGATTATGCTTGGATCACTACCATAAATAGCAGTTGGACTTGTGTAAGACTTAAATTTCGGGGCAAAAAGCCATAATTATCCTATGCCTGTTCTCTCTGTGATAATTACTTCTGCAGTGCACTGCTAGCATGCAGGATATCAGGACATACAGGTAAAAGCAAGCTGCCAAAGCTTTAAAAACAGACTGTTGGAGTGTATAAAACTATCATATTCAACCATCACTCCGGTTCGCTCGAATATATTGTATGATTAAACCTGTCCCACCAGACCTCAGCAGATATTGGTTGCATCCAGATGGTAATTTACTCTGAGCAGCAGCGCTAGCTAACTGGTCGATAACTATATTAATATACTGTGACAGTCTCAGGTCTCAGGAATGCCAAGAAGCTCTCGTATTTGAACACACTCTCTCCCCCCCCCCACACACACACACACTTCAATCTGTCATTTGTGCTGAGTCTTGCAGTAGCAGTAAGGAGGAGATTATTTTCACTGCAGGCAATCATTTCAGCTTAGCAGTGCATGTCTGGCAAGAGGAAAGGGGAGACAGAAAAATAGCCATTCAAATATGCAAAAGGCCTGTGTCAAGATTACCTAATGATAACTGCACATGACGGTTGCCTCAGTTTCAATTAGGTGAGAAACCAAACCAGATTTAGAAGCTGTCAGGCTCAGGATGGCAATCCAATTATTTCCATGTTGCTATCGAGTTATTAGTGTTCAGATGAACAGAACTAATGAAAGGAAAAAAAAAAACTTGTAGGGTTCTGAAGGGCATATATCATTGTTGTTGCAGCTTTTTCAGTGAGTTAAGACTCACTGAAAAAGTGAGTCTTAACTCACTTTTTTAGAATAAACCTAAACCTTAGTTTAGGTTTATTCATGTCTATGACTAAAATCAAGAATTTGTACAAAAGAGTGGAACAAAACAAAAGCCAAAACCCATCCAAGAAGGAGACAATGTTCTATTTGAGATGCCAAAGAAAAAGAGCTACAGCAAATTATCCAGCTTGTATTTGAATTCATAAAGCCAACATTCATATAGAAACATATTCAAAAGATTTTGCCCTAGAGCAGTGTAGAGGACATCTAAAAAATATGGGCTCTCTATAGAAAGATTTAAATAACTTCATTTCAAAAGTCAAAACTTATGATACTGGATTCAGATTGATATTGCAATTTCTGTTGCGGTTCTGATTAAGTAGTTACTCTGATGTGCTCAACCATGTGTTGGCACATTTAAAAAAAACTGAATATGGCTATGCAGTAGTTATGCTAGTCTCATTTTCCTCCACATAATCAGTCTGTGTATTAGTCATGAAGGTTCAACTGCACCAAAGTGAGGTAACTGGATGTTAAGATAGTGATATAGAATCAGACTGCAGCTCTAATCAAATACCGTCACCTTCATTTTTCTCAGACAGAGAGAAAACTCGAGTCACAAATGAAGCTAGTTATTTCAGGTAAAAAACACACAGGAGATCGTTTGTAAAATATTGCTTTTGAGTTAGCCCAATATGTGGAAATCAGAAGATGCCTTGCACTGACTGAACACATAAAAAGTAAAAGCTACTGTAAAAGAAACCGCTATATTGCCTGGAGAACTTTATGCTCACAAACAACAGCTATAGTTGCCTTGGTGGCCTGGCTGTTAACTACCTGCTCAAGCCTGTTTTTCGTGGCCACGGCATGAATTGTGATAAGTCCTCTTCCCTAAAGTTTCGGTTGTTCAAGCAAAAGCGCTCCATTTGTCGCTTTTTCTTGCTTGCCATTAGGCGGCCAGACATCCATGTGTTGTTAGTCAAGAAAACAGTCTGCATCATATGTACAATTCTCCATCAGTCACTCCTGAAACATCATCATCCATATATGGTACTCACTTCATGGTTCCAAGTGGCTACAAAGACAAAAAAATGCCATACTTTCAATATTTAGAGGTTTTATGGTTATAAAATATATTTTCCCTTTAACGTATTTTCACATGCAGCTCCATGCAAATGTGCACTGACCAAAAAACCTTAGTAGGTAGGTGGGAGTAAAAATAAAGCAAGAGGTGCTCCATTACACAACTTATAGATGAATGGTAGCATATGTCAAGAATTCGCAGCATTTGCATCAAGCCTAACATTTTCCACACTACATCTCTGAACATTAATTATATGTAAATTATTAACATAATGACATATTTAAATGCATCTTGTAGACTGTTTGAAATTTGTTGCACTTGTCTGGTACAAAAAAGTGCTCTACATTAACACAGGGACTCATCAGTAATGATATTTGTATAAAACTGAGAAGTTAATTTCGGATACTTCTGTGTTTCTCTAATTTGCCTTATATTTTCATTTTATTTTAGAATGTAGTTCCTGCTGTGGAGGAGATTGATTATTGATTATTTTGTTCAGACCAGGACCACATTGTATTCAGAACAACTGAGTGATCAGTTTCTACCTGAAGTGAAGTCCAGTATTTCATTGTGGGCTGGAACCACTTATTAAGAAAAGTATGGCCGTGCAGTGCTGGATGGTGTTGTCAATTAATATTTACTGCTCATGTTTTTCTACACTTTTTACATTTGTTTTTTCAGAATCTTTTTAATCATTTTTATTATTATTGATTCACATAACCAAGTGTTATATACAAAACGGAGGCTAAATTTAGCAAACATGTGTTGTAGATTGTATTTAATTCAGCTTTGAATTCCAAAATAGGCTTTTCAAGAACCACTCATACATTTGGGATGGCTGGTAAGGCTGATAACATTCCCAGATGAACTGTGATTTACAAAGAGGGGAGAAAAGATAGAAGAAGAAGAGCTTGTCTACCTGTCAGTCTCTGAAGTGAAGTGGAGGTGTAATTTATTATCTGGAGATGCTCGCTGCGAGCAGGGGAGCTGTGTACGTGTTGTGGTAGATTGAGCCGAGTTATGTTCAGTGACAGCCTGGCAGTTCGAGACTGAAAACAATGCTCAGATCTACTGTCAGACCGATGACGTACTGTACTGATAATGATCTTTTCTTTTTTTTTTAAAGAAAACCACTGTTATTGCTACTACTGTAAAGCATTTGCAGACTGCTTGTGTGTTAACTTATTAATTTATTGTGTGTTTTGCAGTTGATAATTGTGAAAAAAAAAAACAAAGAAGAAAAACAAGTGAGGAAGAATTCCCTACTAACATTGATGTATATCTTCACTTTTTTTTTTTTTTTTTAAGAGTTTGAGAAGTTATGCAAGTGTGATTGCAACGTGGTACAGTTAATTTGGGATACACAAGTATACCTTGTCATTCCAATATTATGGTAGACTTAAACTGTGGAAGTAGAATAAATCAAGGAGTTAAACTCTGGTTGTACCATTCTTTTGGTTTCCATCATAATATCAATAAACTCACACATTTTTTGGACAGAACTGATATATTCTTCTAAGAATAGCAACTGTTGAAAGAGGCGCACCCACATTCATATTCCAATGAGCAGATTGGTTTTACATGTTTTAAAACAGCCACTACACTGTGACAATATAGTATGAGACAGATGATCGAGCTCCGCAAAAAAAAATCAAACCCAATAAATCTCGATTTATTTGATAAATCGAGGTGCATGGGCGAACTTCCACCTTGCTGAGGGTGAAGAGCTGATCCAGTGTTCCATAACCAGGACAAAAACCACACTGCTCCTCCGGAATCCAAGATTGACTGCTGTAATGTCAGAAAAAATGTAATAAAAAAACCCTCTTAAAATGTACGGTTTTGAAGCAAAATCTCACTGAAGTTTTTTTATGTCTATCTTTTAATTTGAGCACATTATTTCATTGAGTAAAAAAAAGGGGGAAAAAAATCAAGGACAAAAAATAGTCTGTCACCAGATGCACAATTATTACCATCAATACTAAGGTGTTTTTTTTTTTTTTTTTTTTTTATTTTATTAAACAATATCTTAATACAGTATTATTCTGTCTTTTCTTCATCTGAGTGAACAGGTGTTTTGTAGAATCTGAGGTCTAAAAGACCTGTAAAAATTTTTATTATGTCTGTTTTAAAAAAAAAAGAAATTTCTATTTCTATGCACTTGGATCTCCTGGTAAATAATTTATTTAGATTATGTAAACCCAAAATCATGCTAGAGTTGTATGTTAACAAAACCCCATCTCACTATGACTGTATAGCTGGATACACACAGTATCCAGCTATTAAATATGACAATATTTAATTTATTTATTTTTCTTAGCATGAAATAAACATATTTTCTGTCCAGGACTTGGCACTGAGTTAGCTGCTAACAATATTAGCACTCTGGGGACTACCAAGCTAGGACGTAAAAATAATCTTACCTTACACATAAATGCTTGTTTTTCTAAGTAACTGTCCAATAAAATATCTAAAAATACAATTTATCTGTTAAAAAGTGGGCGTTACAAACTCTGGCATTGTTAGTTTCAGCACCTCCCGTTTTTAGCCTATCATTGATGCACTTTTTTTTCGCCTTTTTCGTTAAGTTTTTTTATTTTTTTAAATGAACTCCCTTATGACAAACTACTTTCGAAACTCTAAAATATTGTTTATCTTTCCCACTATTAGAACAGTTAGAACAACCATACGACACAGACTTTAGGTATTTTGAAGCTGGACCAACAGAAGTAAACGGGCTGCATTTACTTCCTGCCCCCCATCTGCACTGGGTGACGGACGTTCTTGCTACTCATCTGAAACCCAGCATCCATTTTCGGTTTTTTGTTACAAGACTTTTATTTAAGATTCACCTGTTGTTTCAACCCACCTTTACTGTATGTTGCACTAAACCACAACCTTAGTCTGACCAACTGGTTGACATGTAGATTGTAAATAACAGTTTTTTTTTTCAGACTCTCTCTCAAGATGTCTTTCTCGCTACAAATTTCTAACATTGACACATTTTTTTTTACCTTCTTTACTGTCCGGCTTTGCTTGCTTTGAGGCAAGACACCAAAGCAAAGTGTCTCGCCTAATTATTAAAATACATTGACCTCCATGTTATGTCATACTCACAAACCAATTAAACAAAAAATCTTGTAAACCACTTACATGTTCATATATCTGTAATCAAATTATAAAGTAGATTCCATCCACTCATTTCCTTCTGTTACCTTGGATTCAGTTGCAGGTGTAACAGATGCAGGAGGAAAACTCAGGCATTCCTCTCCAAAATCACAATTTCCAGCTTATTCTTGGAAGACTTTCCCAGGACCAAAAGGGATAAATAGTCCTTCCAGTCTGTTCTGGATCTGCCTCAGAATCACTTCTCAGTGGGACGTGCCTGATAAAAACCCCAATGCCCAAGAGCCAAATGGATTGAACAACCTCAAATGACTCCTTTTGATGAAAATAGAATAGGAATTCATTGAAGAATAGGGTACTGCCATGACCCCAAGAGCAGAGATTAGGACGACTGTGGATGACTATAAATTAAATGCTGAATTTTCTTACATTTTTCTGTGTTGTATCATCCTAAAAAAATTCTAGTTTTAGGCTGTATGCAAATGTTTACCAGGAGTACTAACAAATTTATCTAAGTCTGTCAATTTGGAGCATTTTTCATAAGTACTTCCAGAAACAGATTGTTGTTGTTTTTATTGTGGATCAACCAGTTTGTCTGACCTGAACTAGTTAAACAATTTCTAACTCTCTCTCTCTCTTTTTAAGCTTTTTTTTTTTTTTTTTTTAAATAATGCTCTTAAAATAAATATAATTGATATGCCACTCCAAAAAGTAATTTTATTTTGAGTGCTTTTACTTTGCAAACTTTTTTCACATGGGCAAACTTTTAAAATAAAAAAAATAAAAATATATTGGCCATATGAGTTCTATTATGCTCTTACAGGAGAACCAAAAAATATTTTAAATTAAATTTAAAAGAACGCACAGAGCCACTTAAGTATGATGCCCCTTGTGGTGACATACCGTTAATACATATGTCTCTTCTTTTTAACGCTGACAGTAAATAAAATCGTCTTTGAAAAATGGGGGTGAGGCGTAGAACGGTGTTAAACTGTCAGAAACGCATTGAAGCTGAAAGTTACTTAAATTCACACTTTCAAAATCTAATTTCAAAATTCTCTTGAAGGTTGCTATGTTAGACTCTTTATTTCTCGATTTTCTATTCAATAATTCTTCATCTAGCCACTGAACAATATCTATGTTAAACATTGTTGCTAGCCTGTCTGCACAGGCACTGCTGATTGTTCCCCGTGTCTGCTGTACTATTCCCCTGAGGTAACCCACTTCAAAAATGTGTCGACAGTTATGCCGAGTGATTATGGAAGTGGCTTTTTTCTTTCAAGAAAAAAGGATTTCTGAGACCTATTTTCAGTGGAAAAAACCCCCAAAACTACTGGTAGGAGAGACAGATCAACCAGACCTGACTGAGCAGCAGTTGGATATCCTGAAACCACAACGTTAACAAGTGTAGCAACATGAACATGTCGTGAAATGCCAAGACCGTGGTATAGCTTTTCATCATAAACCTGCCTTATATTTCTCTGCAACTTTAATTCAGAACTGTCTTCTGATGTTCTTTGGCATTCATGATGATGTTTATATCCACCAATGTTCACTAAGATCCCTACGAAACACGCTCATTTACAGTTTTTGAAAAACGATTTGCCTCTTCACTCATGGGAAGGTTAAGCACTAACTCAAATTTTCTTCATTTGTGCTTGACGGCTCTGGTTGTGGTTCACTGAACTCCCAAAACCTTAAGAATACCTTTGACCCTTTGTAACCTTTACAGACTGATGCATGTTTTGCTTTTGGAGGTTAATTCACAATTAAATCATCATTTACAGGGGATCCCCAGGATTCACAGGACTACAGCTGAAACGAAACAAAACTACTGGTAAGAGACAAATACTCATATAACTTGAGTATCTTAATAGTTCAAACGCCAAATACCAGAAACTGATATCCACAGTCTTCCTAAAATCTGCTTTTGGGGTTACAGCCAAACACACCAAATAAACTGAATGATGCTCCTGGATTTGTTGCCTTGCGAACGCCAGCCAGTTGCTTGTCAAGTAGCTCTAGGTCTATATATTTCAGCTTCTAAAGTTGCATTTTCTTTTGAGTTTTTTGGATATACTAAAAATTATATCCAATAAAACATGTAAATCAATTGATTTTTCATGAATAAGTTTGAGTTACAATCCACATAAAAATTAAATAACTGTTCTTTTTTTCTAGTTTTTCTTGCCGATTCCTCTGGTATAAAATGTTGCTTGATCATCTGAAACATCAAAGTTTGAAAGAAAATGTCGTTTTCACAGCAGAAATCAAAACACAGAGACTCTTTTTTTCTTTTTTTTTTTTTTAGCTTTTTTTGTCTGCTGATGAAAGTTGATTGCACTGAATTTTATTTAATGATATGAGAATAGAGAGGGTTGAATGCATAAGCATGCCACACTTTTTTAGATTTTATTTGTGTCCTTTTGCGTCTACTTAATGATTATATGCTTTTTTTTTTTTTTTGATCTATCAGAAATAAAAAAAAAAAAAACACCGTCTAGTTAACAGCAGAAACCCAAGACGATTTCGCATGGAGCTGAACTTTTTCATCAGCTACTGAATTAGTCATGTTTGAGGAACATTAATGAGATTAATCCCCCTCTGCCATGGTGCTTTCCTTGAAGGATAATTCTCCAATCCTCCACTAGAGTGCATTCACACCCGGCTTCATCCGTAAGAGTGCACCATGTCAGAAGAGGAATGTTCATACAATGAGGGTCTGTGTATAGTAGCTCTGGTATTGCCTCGGTCTACCACACGGACAAATGATTGTCAATGGACTATTGAGACGAATCTTAATCGGTTACTCTAACGGCTCCACGCGTTTCGACCTCCTGTGTTTCCCCCCCCCCCCTCTTGCTTTGCGATCAAATTCCTCTCTGGATGGAGAGAAACAAAGGGAGAAAGGACTAATTTCCAAACAACAATGCCGTGAGTCTTGGAAGTTTTGTGGATTCGGTGTCTTTATGTGCTTGCTTCTCTCGCTCTGGGAACGAACCGCTCACTCCCATATTCTCGGCTCCTCTGACGGTCGCACTCTTTCGGCTTTGCGACGGGTGTAACACACACACACACACACACACACACACGCACACACAGCTTTCTCGGGCTGAAAATGTAGCACGGACGGTGGGAGTGAAGTTGTGCGTGCCATGGTTTTGAATCATCGGAGGGATTCGCGTTGAATGCAGCCTGTTTGTCTCTGAGCAGAGGTCGCGTCGTTAAGGAAGAGAAGATTCATTCCAGTTGTGACCCCCACGACTCCACATGTTTGGAAAACATTTTACCCCGAAAGAGTAGGATGCTGTAACTTCGGGACTTTTTGCTCTTTTTTTTTTTTTTTTTTTTTTTTTAAGGCACATGAGGACAATAGTTTTGGAATTTTCTTACTTAAATGTTTGGTGTTTTCATATGGGAACTGTCACTTTAAACTAATATCCAAAATAAATAGGCCAGCATTTCAGTTTTTCCACATGGAATTCTAGTTAAATCCTTTACACATTGTTTTCTTGCTCTGGCTGAGAGGACCTCAGCTTTTCTAAACTTGTGAGGGACCAGCGGGCATGGGAGAGGCGACTCCCGCTCAGTCTGCTGCTGGTGCTGCTGCAGGGACCTTCGTGCCCATGCTGGGCGTCGGGCTAGGAGCCATGCCCGGCGGGGTGGTCGGCAACGGACCGATGGTGGCCACCTCCAGAGGAGGCTCCGCGGACCCCCAGCTGCACAACGCCATCGTGGAGCGTCTGCGCGCCCGCATTGAGCAGTTCAGGAGACACCACTCCACCTGCGAAAACCGCTACCAGAGGGGTCAGGCCGAGAGCTCCGACCGGGAGCACGAAAACACGCTGCACCTGCTTAACATTGTCCAACAGGGGCCCGGGAACCGAAAGAGCAAAGGGAGCCGGGGTTCGAACCAGCAACCTCCAGACTACAACAGGGCCAACGGGGAGCAGAAGGGATCAGAGGGCGAGCAGAAGATTTCCACCCGCATAGCGGTAAGTTGGGATCATCAGTCCACATGAATCAGAAATATTGTTCTGATTAACTCACCCAGTGTTTGAATGGGCCCTGAGCCAGCCCCTTCCTCTGGGCCCCAACAATCTTAAGGCTTCCATTAAGTTAAAAATGAGGTTTAAAGTCACCAAAATAGGGTGATTTTTAAAAAAATATTCCATAAATATGAAATTGTTTTAAATAAAATCTGTGCAGTGTAGATTAATCCAGAAAACTTGAAGAGGGGAGAAAAAAACGATAAATTTAAAAAAGTGCACCGCTACCCCCAAGACTGTGCCTCCCAGGGTAATGAGTCATATTTCCCATATTATAAATTCCCACTCAACTTAACCTTCAGTTGATAGTTTTGTTGGGGTGAAAAGATGGGGGTGGGGGGCTGCTAACTGAGTGATGGCTGAAACGATTAATCGGAGTTATTGTGATGAATCAATTATTGAAATTATTGTCAGCTAATTTAGTAATCGGTTAATTGTTAACTAGATTATACAGACTCACAAAAATACTGTTTGCTGAAAGAACACTCAAAGAACATTCAAAGCAATAATTAATCAAAAATCGCATAGAAGTATTTACATTTAAGATATTAAAAAAGTTTTAACATCACCTGGCTCACATTCTGTAAAAGAAATATCCTATTAATCACATTTTCTCTCAGTTGAACCCTACATATAGTGATGTTAAGTGACGGAGGAAGGACTGACATTGCAAGTGATCATTCACTAAAGGAATTTCATTTTACACAATAATTTGTTTATTTTTTATTTAAAAAGTAATTGTTCATAGATGTTTATTTGCTTTCTTTTTAAGTATTTCTAATACAGTTTAAAAAACTAAAGTGGTCAACAAAAACTCTGCAGAATGTGCCATGCTTTTCTTTTTATCTGATTAATTGATTAATCATCAAAATAATCAATCAAATAATTGAGTACTAAAATAATGATTAGTTGCAGCCTTAAACTGAGCTGGTTCAAGACATTGGCTAAGCTATGGTTCAGGGCTCCAATAGGCTATCAGAGCTCATAAGAAAGCTTAACTTCCCAAAGATCTCAAAGCTTCACGTTTGTGAAGTATTCCTCGAATTTCACCTGTGGGACAATAAAGTAACTCAGCTGCTTTTAAGTCTGTTTAAATATATTGCAATAAAAAAATATATACATTCAAAAGGGCAATACAAACGTTTAGGCGTTCTTAGTTGAAGGAGTTTTAGCTCCATTTCACCCATGAGACCAAAACCTACTATAAGACCAAAACATATTGCAGCATAACCTACAATGTATGACATAGTTTTGGGGTTACTGGGCCGTGGAGACGTTTAGAGTTTCCTCCAGAGTGTCGACATCTTCTTGCACTTTTGATTCAAACTGTGGGATGCAGGTGTGTGTTGCACTTAACCTAGTTAATACAGAACTTATCCAGTTTTGTGGTGCAGGAAGTTCAGTTTCTCTTTCTCAATAAGACAGCAGTTTTCAAATGATGGATTCAAACGGCCATTGCATGAATTATGTCTACTGCATGATGTATATTGTTCCATAATGACAGAGTTAAAGAATATAGAATAATTAGACAACATTTCTGTGTTCTCGGACTTTGGTTGGACTAACCATGCTGTACAGAAACAGTTGAGAGAGCAGTCGGTGAAATGTGAGATTTATCGTGTTGTTTTCTTTCATTGGGCATTTGGGAGTTCAGCAATGAGACTATGAATTATTTCCCAAGCAACATTTCAATATAGAGTCGAAGGGGTGAGAGTTTGCAGATGTTCTCTTTCCGAACGCGCTCGAGATGCCGGAGAGAAAAACAAGCAATGAAAAAAAAATTTTTTTCCAGTAAAACCCATAAAAACGCACTTTGGAAGGTTCTGCAGTTTGCTTTATTATTTTTTATCTGTGGAATGAAGCAAGACATGTTATCTCCTACGTATCCCACAGCTGCATTGACTTGAGACCTTATATTTATGATTGGATTTTACATGTGCGCTTTTCGCGTTGCTAAGTTAAATTCAGCTGCGAAACATGACGGGAGGTAAGACAGCAGCACCATGGATTATACTGACGGTCTAAAAGAGGTCAGGGAACATCATTATCATGCACCGTTTCATTTTTACTGATGTTGACTTGGGACTAGTGTGTTCTATATAAAACTGATGAGTGCAGCAAGATGTGCAGAGGAAATGAAGTCCTGGCGTACATGTTCATATAAAGCCTGAGGTTAATTTTTTTTCTTTTTTTTTTTTTTTTTTCCCTCAGCTTGTGATGATTTGGTGAAGCAGAACAGCAGTCGTAGCAGAAATCTCACATTAAGTGCTCTGCCTCTATCCATCACTGATGGAGCCAGTTAATGCTTAAATTGATCAAAAATAAGTAAATTCTGAGGGTGAGAACTACAACGCTTTGCAAAAGCATTCATCTCCGTTGCTCTTTTACGCATAACGTCATTTTGCAAATGAGTGTTTTATTGAGATTGTATATTAGATCAATACTCAATATGGTATAACTGTAAACTGGAAGGGAAATTATTATTTTTTAATTAATTTTGAAAGCATATATTTCCCAGAGACTTGTTGGGAAATGTATGTCATGTAAGATTAGGTAAGCGGCATTAGATTCTTAAACAATATCCCAAGAACATAACATGGGCCACAGTTCAATTCAAAATGGGCTGAACTTTACCAAAACATGACTGTCCAGCTAAACTGACAGGTTGGGCAACATAAAGAGCTAAACTGAACAGGCCTTGGTAACTCTGGAGGAGCTGCAGATGTCCATTGCTCAGGCAAGAGAATCTCTGATGGAACTGTTAGTCATTTTCTACAAATCTGTTCCTGTATTCTCAAAGAATCCGAGCTTCTGGTGATGTTATTTTAGGAAAAATCTTAGAAATTCTCCAGTTCTATTATGAGAATTTGACCTTGGGAAGATGAAGGTTGTTAACAAACTCTTTATTATTTATCATGGTGTAAACAAGGTGTGATCAAACATGTTGATGCCGTGTAGCAATTTATTTTAATTTTGCATAGTTCAATAATCATGACACTTTTCTGAATCCAGTATAGGCTGTATGACTGGTGCATTTCTTCCAATTTCCTGCTTTAGGTATTTGTTTTTTTTATTTCTTGCTTTCATGTATCAATCAGTCAAACTTAGCGACATGGCCAACCAGACGTCCTCACTGAGTTTCTGTCAAGTCTTCACGTAAAGTTGCTCCTGGCACCTGACTGAATCACTGTTAAATTGGGATTCTTTGGCAGGAATATTTAAGCTCTCTCTGAGAGGATTCTGAGAATCTTTGAGAATATGGGCGCTGGCCTTTATGGAGGAGTGGCAAAGAGGAAGCCATTGTTGGAAAAAAGAGCAAAAAGGAATCCCATTTGGAGACTGTCAAAAGCCATGTGGAAAACATAGAAAAGATATGGGAGAAGATGTAATCAGGACGTCTTCGCACATTTACACATGTGACCAATGTGCAAAAGCTAAAGGTGTTTCAAAAATAACTGCATGTTCATGGTAGAAGCATCCTGGGTGGAGCTTTTACTTGTTTCATCAGGGAATGTGACTGATGTTGAAGCTGTGCAGGTAAAGTGACAAAATGTAAACCGATTTCCATTGTGGGTTTACTTTAGGAAAGGAAACTGTGTAGTTTAACGTTTGTGTCTTTTTTCCAATTACCTCTGTGTAAATTGAAAATAGCTTTTTGCATATTTACCTGGGTTAATGCGACAACAGGTAACTTTTATAAAAATGTTTTTTACATATTTGTTAAAATATGAGGCAGATAATGTGTAAAAAAAAAAAATTAAGCTCCTCTCGCTCCTCATTGCAGTCCAACCGCCATCTGCAGGAATAGACTGCTCTCTGTCAGAAACAACCAGTCAGAGTCAAGGGGAGGGTCTTAGCGATGTCAGTCATTCTTGCGTACGTGCTGCTCTCACCCTCCCCCTTGCTCTTTACTGCGCTACACACATCGGTGGCGACGCTAGTTAGCATGGCTGCCAAAGATGGTGGACAAACAGTTTTCCCCACCATTAGCAGAGCTAATCTTGAGCTTGCTGTGTTGGGCTTTAGTGATGTAAGTTATTATAGTGCACGCTTCTCAGTTGTGAACAAAGGCATCAATAAAGGGCACATCTGTGGATGTTATTGACTGTTCACATTGTAATTTGCAACGGAACAGAAAACCAAGTGAGGGGCAAACAAAACAATAGATTATGGCTAGTTTATTGTGCAGAGTAAGCAGCACTTAACAGCAATGAGGCCAGATTAACAGAAGATATGTCTTGTAGTTAATTTTAGACATATTGGAAAGAAGAGATGAGAGCTTACTTATTGGCTTAGGGGGAAAAAAACGATTTCCCTTAATGCCTGCATGAACTCACTGAACGCTTTGGGATAGGTCATATTTTAGATTGCTGTTTTTTTTTCCTTTCTTTTTTTGTTCTAGCACTGGTTTCTCATTCTTTCCACTCATACCTGTATCGGTGGATGCGCCGAACACAGAAATAGGTCACTCAGTAGAGCTTACGAAACGTCAGCCCCTGTATTACATCGTACAGACATTTGTTTTCATCAGATGGGGATCCAGCATTATCTTACGCCGTCTGTCAGCGAGAGCGATAGTGGGTATGGAAACTAAGAGCTCAATGATACAGCCGCGCTAGCGTGCAATGCATTGTCATAACCTATTATAGTGTGCTTAACAAATGGCACTCTAAGCACCTTCTTGAAATATTTGCTGACCATGAAACTGTTTGAACCACAAGGCCCTCATATAAATGTTTAGAGCCACTGAATACATTTCCTGCACATGTTTACTTAAAGTCAAACAGGCCTTGAAAAAGCAGTAGACGAGGGATGCCTGGTGATTAACAGTCCTGCGTGCACTGGGAGGATTTTGTTATTACCCAGTGAAAGATCTGGGAATGATGGTCACAGAACTGAACGGACTAGAAGTTTTATTGTCTTTTAGCTTAAAACAACATAAAGTTGTGTTTTTATTCTGCTGCTATTTGTCACGCCTCAAAGAGAGAGACAGAGAGAGAAAAAAGGCAATTCTTTGTTTCTAATCTTTTTACAAATTGTTGAAAATAGGCAACTGGAGTCGTTTGCTTCTTTTGGCAGATCAGACATTTCCAACCAGAAGGTCAACGCTGTGGCAGCAGTAATCTCGACGCTCGCAGAGAGACCTCAGAGTTTATTACCACTGACGTAAATACAACTTCTAGCTGACCACCGGATTGACAGCTTAGTCAAATAGCGTGGAGAAAAAGAAAATCACTGCACTCTCTTGTGGTTTCTGTGGAGCATGGAGAGTTTGTGGGGCGGGGTTTGCGCGCTGTGAGTATTTCCTGGCATGCCAGGTCTGAATCAGAGGTGCCGGTTGTGATGTGAAACAATTAACCCAGGTTCATGGGAGCTCCACCCAGTTCTGGTCTTGGGTAAGCTGCAGGATTTTTTTTTTTCTCTTAGGAGTCACTGCTTGGAAGCTGATGTGGAATGCTGCTGGTGTTTTTATATCGTATGAGCAAACTGTAAATCAGATTTTGTTCCATTTGTTTAAATATTTGCCTACTTTTCTGAGTTCTTCATTTTTCTTTTATTTAGGCTTACTACCCATTTAAAATGGGTTTCAATATAACATTTTTGCCACAGTTTTACTCTTAAGATACTTTCAAAAACAAAGGGACACGTGGTTGTAAAGTACAACGAAAAACATATCAAAGTAGAAATTAGTCAATACTTTGTATTTTTGTTCTCTAGTTTTGTTTTGGTCAGAGCTTCTTCTTCCACATGTTTCCCTTGATCCCTTCCTGGTTTGTGGCAAACTTTAAACAAGACTTCTTTGCTTAATTTCAACAATAGCTTTTTCTCTGTGGACAAGATTTCTGGCACCCATAATTGAATTATTGAGAAGCAGCTTGAGATGCTGTGTACAGTCTAAACAGGTGACATATGAAGGAAACTTTTTGCACAGGGTTTTATTTGGAGTTTCAGCATAAATGGGGTGGAATACAAATGCATGTCATGTGATTTTTATTTGACAAAAAAAAAAAAAGACTTTCTCTAAACTATTTCCCACTACATTGTTTTGGTCTATTAAACAAAATCTAACTTAGATACACCAAACATGGAAAAAGCAGGATGGGTGTCTATAATTTATCTTGCGTGTTTTAAATTCTTGTTCATTCATTGTCTTTGACCCGTAGCTCTTCACAGATTTCACTAAACAGAAAGTGTAGACACATCAGGGAATATTGCTCATTACAGCATAGTTTTATTTGCTCAAGTCATCCCAAATCAATCTCAGACTTCCATGTATTCCCAGAAACACAAACTATTTATTAGTGAAAACTATTTATTCTGCTGATTGGAATCAGGGATTATGGAGACATTTTGATCATAGAGACATCACAAATTTATCATTATTATTATTATTATTCTTTAAAACCTAAGTGTTTGTAACATTTCTCGCAGGACATTCCACAGTCAAGCAGAGGTCAGTTCATACATTTTCATCACCAAATAGTTTTAAGTGAGCACAGCTTGTCTTCAGGGAACAGGGATGTTGGTGTGCTGTGTTAACTCTTCCAAGTTTCCATTAAATTACTTCATTTGTTTGGGCCTCTGATAGTTTTTCCTCTTCCTTAATAGCGAGTTGCACATGTCTTTTGGCTAAATCGAATGTGAAATGAATATCTCTCTCATCAGTTATTATAGTTTTATGAAAACATTGGCATAAATGTGCTGTAAACAACTTCACATCACATATTTTTTTAATCAAGATTACAGTGCTTTCTCCGGGGAGGCAGCTTTACAAGATTTAACAAGTTTCTCTCCTGGTAGCCAAAGCAGAAATAAGATTTTTAAAGAAGCACCAATCAAATTCAGCAGTGACTGACATTTCTCACCGAAGCTTTAGTTTTTCCAATCCCTTTAACTTTATGACTTCATTTACTAAATATGTTACGAACTCATTTGTTTTGGGTTTTTTTTAGCCAAAACAAATTGTTGTCTGCTGTTATCCAGTGTGATCAGGGGTTTAGTAGAGATATTCAGCAGCTTAGCTCCAGTGTGATGATGTCTGGAAGGTTGGATAAAAACTTTGGTAGTGGTCCAACATATTTTCCTTTTCCTACTTCAGAGAGAACAATGTTTCACGAAAGATGAAAGAAACTGGGATTTTTTTATAGCTGTTTTTGCCTATTCCGTCAAGGCATCTATCTTTAGTTTTATCAAGCCCCCCAAAAAATAAAATGTATTGTGCACCTGTGGGTTGTTCTTATGGGGTTCAAGAGAAAATGCAGCGAAAGCTTTCAGAACGATTAATCAGAAACAGTACTGTGCTTCTAGTTGTTCCTTGCAATCAGTTTTTCGTGCAAATAAAAATAGGTTAGAATGTGTACAAGTGGCGTACATGTCAGTCAGCCCGCCAGACTACAGTTGGGATTATAAACGGAATCTTGCTGATTGCACAGTTTTATTTATTTATTTTTTTCCCCGAAGAAAAAAAGCTGTGTTTTATCACAATCAATTTCCTTAAGTGCTAACAGTGGTATTTCCTCTCAAAGCATTTTGTACATTTTTCTGGTTTTGCCACAGCTAACAGCTTACTGAATATCCAAGCAATGACAGGTGAGAGTTTAGAGTAGTTTATTAATAAGCTGCTCTAAACTTGCAGTGTCGTGACTATTGCAACTGAGGATGAAATGAGATCTCATGTCACAAGATCTTGAAATGCTAGGTCAGAGCTTTTTCTTTTTGTAAAACTGAAGCCTGCAGGCAAATAGCTGTGGAGTTGATGTCAGCATCTGACTTCTCCTGGTAAACCCAAATATTAAGGGAAACCCAAATCAAATTTTAGTCATAAACTATGTGCTTGTTGGCAGCCAACTCTTCAATGCTCAGCCCTTAGCGATCCTGTTTGAACCCGTTTTGGGAAAAGTGTTAACTCTTCAGATGAAATCCTTCCTGGCTGAAGTCCGATAACCTGTTCTGTCTCAATGCAGCAAGGCAAGTGCAATATATGGTAAGGAGCAACTTGTCCAGTATTTAGCTAATAGTGGAGCTAATTTTCTGTTTAGCTCTTTTGATAACTCTGAAAATGTTTAGCATACTTAGCTTCACCTAAATTTATTTTTCTGGACAAATTTGTGTAAAATTGTTGTAAACTTTCAGTTGAACACAATCAAGTTCCTTTTATTATTCAGATTGTTTAAACAGTTTTCTGTCTTGGGAAACCCAGGCACTTGCATTGAGTTAAGGCAAGAAATGAGAAATTTGCTCTTTATATTGAGGTTGCATGAACAAAGTTCTTGCTGGCAAGTACATCTCAGAAGTTGCAAGAACTAGAGCACAAAACTCAGAGAAAGCCTTCATAGATCATCGTTAGCGGCTAGGGATGCTAAAGCTGGTATTAGAGCTAGCTAAATGGTTATGTCGGACAAAGATTCTATAAAACACAACTTGAGATTTAGATGAAAAGTAAAAACATAAGATACAATATAATTTGTGTCATTTGTGGTAGGTAGTCATTCATACCGAGTCAGATTCTCCTGAAGGTTTCCACCCGTTAAAGAGGTTTTCCTTTCCACTGTCGCTACATGCGTACTCGCTCGGTGTGAGCGATTATTGGAATGTCGAGGATGCAATGCTAACATTTTTCCACTGTCGTTACTTGCCCAGGAGTGAATGCTGTAAGCCGATGACTCAATGCAGTCAGCTGGATTTCCTTGTAAAGAAAACTTTTTTTTTTCTTTTACTAATTTGGATTAAAAATATATTGTTTGATAACTAGGATCAAATTGATTGTTTATTCTTGTAGGTGTGTTGTGAATTGGCGCTGTATGAATAAACTAATTAGTTGCTCGTCAGGCTGGTTGACAGCACCGGTTCTGTAGAAGCTTTCACCACTGTTGGATTATGCATGTGATAACATTTTAAACGCTGTGAGAATACATTGACTGTAACAGTTAGCCAGGTGCTAAAGTTGGCAACTAATTTGCAACTTCCTAAGGGAACCAAACTAAGCAGATCTGAAGAGCAGAGATCCTTAAAAAAAACGAGTGAGGTTCAAAAAACCTTTTTTTAATTTGTGAAATTAGAAAAAGTCAAATTACTATGTTTAGATGTGTTTTTTGGCATCATTACTACCTAATTAGACAAGCATAAAAACTGCAGAGCGTGAGCTGTTCCTGCACTCGTTACAGGCTCATTGAAACACGTTGTGATTTCTGGAAGTTTAATGTATTTGTGAAAACAAAAAATGGGGATTCCACAAAAAAAAATAGTACTAAGAATCTTGTTCTTTTGAATCATCTTGCCCCAAAATATAACATATCAACTTCAATGCAAAACAAAATCTCATGTAGTTATGTAGTTGTTACTTAAAAAAGTAAAATATTTATTGTCAGCTTCTTCTTTTTTTTTAAGGCTTCAAATGGAGCATTATGCAGCAGCTTCTTGTTGGAAATCATCCTCTGTGAATCTGGGACATCTCTGTACCTGGCAAGATTTGCATTCCCTTCTCTTCCTGAAATGAGTCCACTTTTATCATTTTTCTTTTCTCGACCAATTTAGATTTTGTTAAGAAGTTCCAGCCTCTCCCCAACCCAAAATAAAAAATATATAATAAAAAAACAGGTAAAGAAACCACAAGAAAACAAAGAACCAGACAGAAGTTTCCAGACACCCGATGGGGCAGTGAGGATATGCGTTAAATCAAAAGCCTTTACGGATCATGTGTTATACAGTATTTGCAGCAGCAGTTCCAGAAGAACCCCTCACCCACCTTTCCGTTTTTCATTCCTCCAGTCTTACACCCTTCCACACACACAAGTGCACGCAAAACCCACCCTGCTGCACACTCCTCATGTTTTATTCAGCAGCCTATGGGAAGGCTGTATTTGTCTTTGAAGAGTGCTGCAAAAATCATGTATTAAACCCATCTCCTCCTCGCTCTTCAAGGAATGATGCACTGTAAGTGGTATATGCTCAGAAAAAAAACATGATCTTCTGACAATCCAGGTGGGCTTGGTCTGCTCTGCTGATTTATGAGCTGCACTTTATAACAGCCAGACCTTTAGGGTAAATCCTGCCTTTGGTTTTACTGGAACCACTGCCTGCCTGGGATCTAAAGCCTTTTTATTCTCCGACATTTCCCAGCTGTCCTTGGCTGTGGTCCCTGGCCACAAACAAAGCTTGCAAGGCAACAGCTTTACCTTGAGATACAAGTTTAGAGAATTTACACCATCAGCACCCACTTTGCAAAATTACCTCCCTCGTGGAGCAGCCTTGTTTGTCTTTGTGTCAAACTGGCCTGTTTTGTGCAGGGAAATAAACAATATGTAGGTTAAAGTGGATGAGTCTGCATAATCTCGCACGATAAGATCAGGTTTTATGTGCTCACTTGGATGCTCACAAAAGGAATCTGCTGGTGTTCCGATTTAGTTTTACTTCTACGTGACAGTGACGGTGTCTTTCTGTTATTTAATTTGAATTTCTATTAAATTTTCAGCGTTAAACACCATTTTATTTCAGACATTTTGGCCCTTTTTTAGTCTGTCTTAAAGTATAGATTCAAAACTTTACTACAAAAACTTCACAGATATTTTTGGCGTTTATTTCAAATATTAAACATGGAAAATTGATGGATGGATTGATGGCTAAGTAATGGATGCTCGATTGGATGGATCCAAAGATTTTTCCGTTCTCCGTCTTCTTTTTCCTTGCTTTTCCAGACTTTGAAAACATTTGAATGAAATTGTAGACTGCAGAAGAAGGCCTGTTTTAGACAGTTTATTAAAGCTTGAAATAACTGAAAGATAAATTGTTCCATATCAATAACAGATGTGGGATTATACAGAGAACTGTTGGATCAGCAGGCACTAATGGAGAGGATATTTGATTTTTCACTTTTGAATTCTGCACTAGCAATTCTTCTTTTAGATGACAAATCTGTCAGCATTTGTATGATTACTCTATTAATCAAAATGATTTTCGCTCTTCTCTGCTTTCTGTGGACTCTTTCTTTTATCAACACCAGCAGTTCTTTTGGAACAACTTCTCCATGTTGCACTCTTGTGAATTTCAACGTGCTGAATTCTCACACATTCAGAATGCCCACAGTAAATAAAATGGATCTTTAAAGATGAATTTGAAGATACTTTTTCTCCTTGATTGATCAGCTCAAATTCAAACCACAACATGCTTTGCGGAACAGCATTATTTTAATCTGAAACAAAGGGTGGGATTTTTTAATGCTTTTATTTTGTTTGGGGGAAACACTGAAAAGGATCAATTCAATTAAAAATGCTTCTAAGAATCTGCTAAGAGAGAAAAAAGTTTTTACAATTTTCATCCAGAAGTTGAGTTGGACGCCAACCTCAGCCTTACCATAGTTACTTAAGCGTCAGCAAAATTAATTGAATTTCAAGTAACAGACTTAATCAACTCACTAAAACGTAAAACACATCAGACTGTGATGTACATGAAAAATTATATGTAATTTTCTTTTTTAACAACCCACATTGAAAGGTGTCTCGTCACTGACTACCGCTTTATGATGCAGCACCCAGCAATGCTTCTGGCTTTTGTTCTATTTTCAAGCAAGTCCATTCATCTGTTCTGTCTCAGCACCATCCAGCACCGCCCATCTAATGAGTGTTACCGGCGATAAGTGATATGCTTGAAAAATGAAGCAGGGCAGAGTGGCGATCCTACTGATTTAGTGACCAGCTATCACACAACTCGATTCTTATATTTAAAATGTTTCTGTGTTTCAATAATGCTACCATAGAAGAAGAAAAATTTCTTTCAACATTTTAGTTACCGGTAGGCAATGGAAGCGATTTTTGTCCTCACGACTTCCTGTAGCACACTTTAATGTTTACCTGGTTCTATGTGACATGACATTTTTTTCCCCCTCATCATTAGTGACTCTTTACTTCCAGAGTTTCTAATACAGATAAAACAACACAGGACTTCTGGGTGTGCAATAATATCTCCTATAACGACATTTCCTGTAAGTCCAAAACTTGACAGGTATGGTTTAGCAGAAGCTAATGCTAAAGCGCTAATTTAATTTTGACATTATAGTTTACGTTTTTGCATAATGCTTTTAGATATTGTATGTTCATATCTTGTTTGCTACTGTCTGTGTTTTATTTTGTTTGTATGCCTCTTGCTTGAAAAAATAAAAGGAAAAAAGAGAGAATGTGACGAGAGGAAATGGATCTGTCTTCATCCACTTCAAAATAAGGGCATCGATATAAACATCTGGCTACTTAAAGAATAAAATAATAAATAAACAAACTTTAAGTGCAGATGAACAAAACAGGCAAGTAGATTAACACTTCAGATGTTGGCTAAAGAGCTAGGGGGGAAATAATCTTTGCTGTTAGCACATTAGCTGATTATTGGAAGCATGTCCACCACTGGGAACTGTTGGTTTGCTTCTCACTACCATTTATTTTGCTTCGGCTTATTGCTGTGTGGATATTTGAGTTTTTTTTCTTCCTTTTTTATATAAATATTGATATTTATTTAAGAATAAGCTGTGGATTTTGTGTAAATCATGCAGAGTAGGTATAACAAGCAGCAGGCTGGAAACCACTGCTGTAAACTGATAAAGCTGCCCCGCTGTAGTTGAAGAGTGAGTTTAAAAATGATGTGCAACCAACTGTAAATTAGATTCTGCAACCGACTCTTGTGAATATGTGTAGACAGTTGTTCCATGGTTTGAATATAAATTACCCTTGCACACCGTATTTCCATACAAGTGAATATTTCACTGGGTAATTCACTGATGTTCCTCTTTTCCCCAATGGTTTCGGATTATAGAGTCCCTATTGTGTCCCTTTGTTGCTTGTTTGTGGTTTAAGCAAGTTACCAATTGTTACAGACTCTTGTTTACATTTCAAACCTCATGAATATGTGACAATAATCTCATCTATGCCATTGATTTGAACAGTTTTGGAGACTAATACATTAGTGCTCATGGAGTGCTGTTAAACAAGTGGACAAAGGAAACAAGTGTTTCGTTGTTTTTCATCATTTGTAGCTTAGCAATGCTAATTAGTGTGAATTGTGGGATTTTAGCGTAGCAGAACATTTCTTTTTTTCTTTTTCTTATTGAGACTTTTAGAGGGCACTTGTGGAGGTATCTGTCCATGCCTGATGTCATTTGTTCTGCAGAGAGAGCTCTTTTGGGTTTGTCAAGTTTTTCCTGCTTGACTCGGCTGAAGCGAGAGCAGAACTGTGTTTTTGAGGAAATGGAGAGAGGAGGGTGGGAGGGTGAAGGGTAGCGCCTTAGAGTGTGTCTCTGTGAGCGCGGTGCTACCAGTGCTGAAACTGGAGCCCTGTGGGAACAGGCATATTCAGGTGTTCATGCCCAATGTGCATAAAGTGGAAGGAAAAGGACAAATGGATATATGTGACATAAGGATTTCTTTTTATTGCATTCGGACAAAATCTAAGTCCTTGCTATTGGTTTAGCTCGGAAATATAAAAGTCTGTTTGCTTTGGGAAATGACTTTGAAGGAACTATGAGTGTTTTGTTCAGGGGTTGACAGTTGTGGTTGGATAAGCAGGAGCTTATCTGGAGCTCTTCTCACATTTATCTGATAAATAAGCCACCTGATATGTTAGAGTTTCCTGGACTTGTTGTAGATACTGTTGTAAACAGATCAGATTATCACAGCTGCCAGTGGGGAGCAGCAAGAATCTCAGTTTACAAAACCCCACAAAAGCTTTTCCACATTTTGTCATGTCGTACCCACAATCTTTGGTGTAAATGCCAAGCAAGTGCAAAGTTGTGAATGGGGAGTGAATCAATACATGGTAATAAAAAAATGAAAATTGTAGCATACGCTAATTTTAACCCGAGATTAGATCAAATTAGTTAATTTGCTATTGGTCCAGTCAAAGTTCAGACCAAATCTAATTGAGAACTGTTGGCAAGAGTTGAAAATATATGTTTACTAATGCTTTTCATTTTGTCTGAATAAGTTAAAGGTGACCAAATATTTTATCTATAGCTGTTTAAAGCTCAAATCTCAGCTGACTTACAGCTGTAAGTGCAGCAAAAATGTGAATCAACAAAGTAGTGACTCTGACTGAAGAAAAATTCATATAAAAATAAAATAAAAACTACCCATACTTGTCCTTCCTCATCACAGTTTTGTGCTAGTGTTGATTAATCCTGTAAAATTCCAGTAGAATATCCTAAGTGACGTGGCAAAATGTGAAAAAAGTTTAAGGTGCATGAATACGACTAAATAAAAATAATGTGTCAGTTCTTGACTCACTTTATTTACTTCTATCCTAACTTCACAGCCTTACTCCATGGCCTATTTACCCAGCAAAACTACTTGGGGCTCAGAAGAAATGTTTTTTTCCTTGTGCTAAGGTTCAGAGAAAGGCAGCTATATTTGCAGCAGAACTTCAAACAGCCTGTCCTCCCCAGGGTCATTACCCTCTTCAGGAAATGAGTAAGTGGGCTCCTGATGTCACCAGCCAACCCACTGAACAGAATACTAGGTTAATCTGGGAGGGGGCAAGGGAGGAGCCCCGCCAGATCAGAGTTCAGACATGTTTACATTACAGCTCGGGATATTTCTCAGAGCCCAGCCAAGCTGCTGAATTTCCCAGGCTCCAGAGTTGTAGAGTGCTGAAAAGAAGGCACAAGCGCTCACTTATTCTTCCCCTCGCTCTGCCGAGCTGTGGTGGCATAGAAGTCGTAGTTTGACTCCATTTGCATTGTGGTAATGTTCTGTTCCTTCCAGAAGTTGTCCTTTGGGGGATATTATCGTTTTGAAAGAGGTGAAAGTCAAAAAACCTGCTGACAGACAATGTTTTTGCAAGCTTCAAATAATACTGTCACTACTGTGAGAGTACGAATGAATATCTCAAACTACGGTAATATTAAATATGACAATTGGGAGCGTTTATGTGTGAACTGTTGGAGCCTGACTCCTGACATCTTTTTTCTGGAGGGAGATTGTTGCTATGAATGCAGCTGACTTGCTTAATATGGATTAACGGAAAAAGCCAAGAAAATAAATGGTTTAATATAAAACTCTCCCATTCAGTTAGATTTAAAACCAACACTCAAAGCCAAATTCTTTTAGAGATTTTCTAGTCTACTTAAGATTTTCATAGGAAACTGAGTGAACTTTGTATCATTATTTTTTTCAAATGTAGAGGAAGGATTCAATTTAATAATACGTTATTAATCCCAAAGGGAAATTAAATGTCGTAACTCAGCATTCAGAGTGATGCTGTGGACAGGGAGGATGTGCAGTAGAAGTCAGTCTCGCAACAAATCTGAAAAGGCCTCTGGCTGAAGGCTGTCTCCTGACTGTTATGACATACTATCCACTCGCGTTCCAGGCAGGAAAGACGATTATTGCACAGTGATGTGCTCTGTGTGACATAATTAGTTTTTGGGAAGCATTGCTAATCCACCTCATTTGCTTTTGCCACTCCTCCTTAGATCTCTGGAACAGAGAAACGTTGGAAATGTATGATTGGTTTTGCTCTGCATCCATAAAGCCTCCTTTTCAACTCTTTGTTGCCATGGCTACACATTGTAACAAAGTCGGAAAGCAAAAAAATAAAAAATAAAATGTAAGAGCAAAAATCATTCCAGCTGCACAGCATCCAAAACCAGGAGGGATAATTACATAAATATGCAGTCTCAACAAAAAATGATGAGCAAAAGTCAACTCTACATGCTAATTCACAAGCTACATGTTTTGAGGACAATTTAGGCTGAAAACATTCTGCATCATTACGCTAAGTTTTCAAAATGTCTCTCATTTTTTGTTACCATGGTAATTGGTTAAGCCTATATGAAAGAGAAAAACAGAACAAATAACATCAAAATCAAAGTGTTTGTTCATATCCCTGCTTATTTGCTGCATGTGATGCATGTTCAAACCATGTGCAAACAGAAATAACCAGCTACAGATTTTGGTACTGGCCCTTGATTGGGAAATTTAACAAACATACTGAAAAAGATGTCATAATTAAATAATTTTATTGTGCTTTTATACTTCGGGTTGAAATGGAATCAATCTTTGTTGAGAGTGAAAAGACAAATAAAACAAAGAAACCACAAAGTTTTAGTAATTAATTCTGTGTTAATACATGCAGCATATTTTAATCCTGACTTCTCTACCGTTTTAAAGGACAGTTATGATCCCAGTGACTGAAGTGGGAAACTTGTTCAGGCTTCTTTCAGATTTGCTCGATCTGTTTTTCATTTATTTAAAACTTGAACTGCTGCGAATTGCTTAAAAAAAAAAAAAAAAAAATTATTTGGCGCAACGCAATAAATAATCAGCGCTAAGAGCATGTGTAAAATTAGGACACCCTATTAAAGCTTTTTAACAGCCTCTGTAGCATGTAGAATCTGCTTTCTACATGCTACATGGACTGCAGAAGGCCCATTGTAGTATCACCAGAAATGTTTGTTTTTGTAATCGGTGACACAGCCGTGCAAATTATTCTCTGTCTTCTGAATATTGATTTGCAGCAACAGTAGAACAATTTTCAGGAAGTATTCTGGTCTCAGTAAGTGATATTTTACCCCTAGAGCGACTCTTAGTCTGTATGTTCAGATTTTACACTGGACGCAGGTAGTAACTCTGTAGCCAGTAGGTGTTTCTTTCTCCTCCACGTAGATGGGCTAGTTTCTTCTCAGTTCTTTCTGTAAACCTGAAAAGCGGCAGCTGGAATGTTTGCTTTAGTGCCGTGGTGAGAAGTCATGATGCCTGCTTTTTCTCCATCTTGCCTGGAGGCACGCAGACACTGCTGTAGCATCTCCAGCGTACATGGGACATGAAACCAGGGGAGAATCTGCTTTCTTTCTGCTCTGTTGAACAACTTCCAGCCTGAGTTTTCAGTAAAAATCAGCATTCATTAGCATGAAATTGTGAGTTATTTTCTTCTCTTTGGGATTTCTACGATTTTATGTTGATAGCATCTTACCTGTTGAACCTATTTTCACTTTTCTTTTTTTTTTTGCCATGCTACAACCGCAAAAGTCAATGTTTTTTATAAGGCTTTTATCTGATAAATCAACACTAATGTTGGATATGATACATTGGTGTTTTTTTGTTTGTTTTTTTTTTTACACAAAAACTGACTGAGTCTTTATTTCAGTCCTCCATTACAATAAAAAATGTTTTTAAAAAGAAAAAAGAACAAGAACTCTGAGACGTTCCAAGAATAGGATATTGTTTTCTAACACTAACTCTGCTTTAAAGTCCACAACTTGATGCTTGACCTTTCTGCTGTGTTTTTGTAAGACTGTTTGTTTATTGAATGCTCCCTAAGTAACCTGTGAGTCCTTTGTGGAACAGCTGGATTCATACTGAGATTAGACGCAGGTGGACTGTTTACTCATTATGTAACTTCTGACTGACTGCACTGGATTTTATTTAGAGGGTTTCAGACATTTATTTGTAACAATAATTGAAAATCTGTTCTTCACAATTATGCACAACCTTGTGCTTTATTACGTAAAATACTCACAAAATACATTTTAGTTATGGTTGGAACATTTTTTTATAGAACAGTTGTTTTGTTGGTTGTGCAGAGATGAAGATTATGTTGTGAATTTATGATAATTATATGAAATTTAAAAGATGTGTATTAGATTTGTTAAATGTGCTTTAATAATAAAACCACAATGAAGCGCATTTATTTACCTGCTCCAACGAAAGGCGTGGAAAACGACATTTTTTGAATGAACAAATATTACAAATTTGAATATTTAAGAAATAATCAGGTACTTTGACTTAGGAAAAAATATATTTTCGTTGCCAAAATGGCTAAAATAGTTGCTTAGTTTTTGGTATTTTTTATGTTATAGCTAAAGATGCACTATATATTTGCACTAACAATGGTATTGGTAGATATTAGACACTTTTTAAGTATCGATATCAGTCATAGCAATAAAACTGGGCTGATATTAACAAGCAATATTTCTTTCTGTCTTGTTGCCATTTGTTTCTGGAGGGAGGGGGAACTGTCATGTGACAGTGATGCAGCACAGGATTGTGGGAAGTTTATATGAAGCAGAGAATCAGTGGTGAAGTCAGAGGTGTGGTTGTTTTTTAAATGTAAAGTTTAGGTATATTTTTTTTCCTCCGCTCATTAAGGATGTACATTAGCAATATCTATAAAGGTGCTGGGGAAGCCTACCGTCTTATAAAGGGATTTAATTCCCAATCCCTTCTACAGTTCCATGCACCTTTGTAATAAGGGGAGTTGTCTCTGGAAAAAGTACAAATTGTTTAATCCATCTTTTAAAGCCACACGGTGCATGTTTCCCCAAGAAGATGAATAAGGAGTCTTGAGCCAATTAAGGAGATTTATACTGTAAATGCAGAGCGAGGGGCTTTTTAAACTGAATTGCAGAATAAATCCAAATAAGGCATACTCTCTTTAAAAATGTAGGGTTGGGGGTGGGGGAGGAGGGGCTGCACACCAATTCCCGTCTCGTCTGCCTGAGAGCCTTTTTAACAAGTCTGAGCAGTAGTCGCTAGAATTTATTCTGATTCAATTTGAGCTAAAGGGATTCATGATTTGTTCATAAATTAATAGTCAGCATCAGCTAAAGCCCCTGTTTTGCCAATATTACACACATTTTGCTTAATGCAGCTCATTGACACGTTCCCCTCCTAAATTTATTTGGTCTTTGCTGGACTTATAAATTAAGATGTGGCAGGCAATCATTAAACAAGTATGGACCCATTCTTTGGCTCTGCCTGCAGAGAAAAATGGTGATAATGCATTCTTGTCATAGCTGTTAGTGAGAAAGTGGGGTTATTATGTGTGCATATGCATGATAACAAGAAGGAGAGTGTAGAGAACATTCCTTTCTCACTCCCACTCTCCACCACCACACCCCCATTGCTACTCGCTGCCACCCCACCCCCAGTTTCCTTCCTGTGCTTTTTTTAGAGTCTATTGGATGTTTTTCCCACATCCGGCAACAAAGCCAGCTTTTTCATGCCATAATCTAACAGTGTGGTGTTCTGTGGTTCAGCTGTACACAGCCATGGTCAACTGTGATAAATATGCTGACAGTAAATTAACCAGTATTTTTATTTCTTGCGTGCTCACCTTATTTGAATCCAGGGCTGTTTAAAAAAAAAAAAGATTCAACTTATCTGAAAGATACTTGGAAAAATGGTGTTATGTCATTTTTATGCTCACATTTATCAATCACTTTTTGATTTTTTTTTCTTTTTTAATAAGTATTTGAAAATAAGACTTATTAAGTATGCTTTGTAGGATTTTTATGGTTAAAATTGCAAAATTGCTTTTGCATCTTGAATGTGCCCGCTTTAATTAGGCCAAATTGTAAAAGAGTTATGAATAATTCAGCTTGCATATGAGATATTCTCATACTTTAGTAAAATTAAATCAATCACAGGGAAATTCAGTGTTTTATATTAATTGGTCTTATTTTTCCAACTAGAAACATTTACTGACTGATTGTAATTTCAAGGGTAGTTAATTTAGGTTGGGGTCATGTGCAGTAGTTATGAGAAGTCAGTAGCTGGTTGCTACAAACAGCAGATAGAGCAACTTAATTGAGGAGAATCAGGGATAAACAATCATGCTAGACAAGATCAAGCTACTCCAAGTCCAAAAGATACCAGCAATTGTTACACCTATTCACTACCTCCGGCTTTCCACCTAGCTTACTTGGCACCCAATCTCAACTTCTTTCCCTCTGAAGCAGTGGGCACACAGTGAACTTCCCACTGATTGGACATGCAGTAAAAAACATGTTTGGGACAGAACTAACGGGTGTAAAAAGATTTTTCTTTATTTATGTGCTAATGTCGCCCCTTTACAATATGCCGCCCTCGGTTGGAAGCCATGTCATCCATAATGAAAACTACCAATTATTGCACATCAGTTAAATCCGCCAACATAAACCTGCTTATTCAACAGTTTACATTTTAAGCGTCTGTAGTACTATTAAACATATGACCCAAAAACATTGAATCAGTGTATTTTAAAATAAATAACTGCTTTATGGATTTTTCTTACAGTTAATGCTGTCTTTGAAAGAAAAACATTTCTTTGATAACATGCAGGTCATTAATGTCTGAGATTCTATTTATAACTGTAGAGGATTAGAGTGTTTATTTGCAGTGGCGCCCCTAAAAGGGGGCCAGAGGAGTTTTGTAAGAGGGGAGGGGCGTCATGGCCGCCCCACCGGCCCCCATAGAGAGTCATGTCCAGTTCATGCAAAATCACATGCAGTCATGTTCTCCGTGTAAAACATAAACGTAAATGTTTCATCTTAAAACTTTTACTGGCCCTATGAAAATTTCTGGTGGCGCCACTGTTTACTTTACTGAATAAATTCTATTGTTATTATTTGCTTTTAAATAAATGCTTAACTTGTATATAATATAATTTTGTGCTTAGTTATTAAAAAGTAATTCAATTGTTTCTAAAAACATTTGACCTTCATTATCCAGAAATGTTAAATTCTACTGGATTGGTGGTGCAGCATACTTTTCAAAGCACCGATTAAAGTACTGACAATGTTTCGGTGCTTGTACCCGCCGTCATTCCCAGTGAATTAATTCTCTGAGTAAAGAGGGGAATTTTCCTCTCCATTATGCTGCCTTGGCTGGGTTTGAATCACCAGGCTCATCTGTTTTGCCTGAAGTAGTCAAAGCGAGAGGGGGAGAAAAACAGCTGTCTAGTCAGTGAAGGGATGCCTTGCCAGTTGAGCTGTGAAATTCACACAAGTAAGCAGGATAATCTCTTCCACCCAGGCCGAATATTAGATCCTGCAGTGAAAATGACAGTTTCACGTGCACGGCCTTGATATAACGTAACTGCAGCAAAAGTAGAGATCACCAATCTCATCCCATTTTCATTCTTGTCTTTTTTGAGCAGATTATTTGGAGTTAAAAGGGAACATTGTCGAAGGTTTTTGATGACCATTACAGCCCATATTTACAAGCTGGTGAAGCTGTTTTCACTTTGAGAGGCGTTTAGGTTTATCAGGGAAACTGGGATTGTGGTGACACCTGCTGCACTAAATCTGCTTTATTAGTAACAAAAACAGTTCCATACCCCTTGTGCTTTTTCATATTTTGCTTTTTAAACACATGAACATGATCTTATTTATACCATAACATTGTGGCTCTGGCTGTATGTTTAGCACTGTTGTCTCCTAGTCTCTGGTCTTTTGCCTATAATAACAGCCTTTCTTCCAGTATCCCCACAGCATGATGCTGTCACCATCAATATTTACACTGGAGATGATGCGTTCAGGGTCCTGTACAGTGTTGGTTTTCCTCTATACAAAGCATTTTGCATGTTATGCCAAAAGGTTAAATTTGGGTCTCATCGCTTCTTCACGGAAACAATCAAAAATGGTAATAAAAAAAAATAATAGTTGAAGTAAAGGGCATACTTACAGATACAAGTTACTTAAAACCACAAATTACATACAAGTTACTTACAGTTAGAAATTGTTAATGTTTTATACAAAACCAATATTTTATTTAAATTAGTTGCTTCCATCTTAGATGTTTGAACAAATTAAACATTCAGTAAATGTATTTCTTATGTCAAAACATTAAAACTGTATCTAAATAAGATCAAATGACTATTAAAGTTGGATTTGTACATTTGTTCTACTCTTTTTCAAAGTGGCCATAGCATTCCTAGAGTGTGTTACGGCGACTCCGAAGATCATCACATGATTTTCATTTACTCTACTTTCCTGTGAATGGGAGCTTTGTAGTAGTGCACCAATCAGCCTGCTTCTTTTTGATCAGAGTTGACTGTTGATAAATTTGTAAAAGCCCCAAAAATCTAATTTTTTTCTTGCCTTTTTATGCAGCCTCTGTCTGTCCTTGAGTACATCAACAAACCACACCTTCTTTGATTCCATTTCTTATTTTGAGTTTAGTAAACATAACCGAGTTTACACTCTTGTTCTTACGGGGGTTTTTCCACTGAAGACTTTCAAGTAATCAGAGCTCCTGTAAGAGCTGCTGCTGTTAACGGGTTCTATAAATATATTAAATCTCTTTCACGCCTATTTCAAATTGGCAACTCTTTATAACAGACCAGAAAAATATGCAGAAACTTTTTCGCTTTTCAAACTGAAAATCAATCCCATTGAAAAACGTTTTCAAGTCGGGCTCGATTAGCTCATTATACTCAAGTTTTTTGTTTTGTTTTTTGTTTTACATCAATAGACATTTTTATGTGGACATGTCTTTACCTTTCACTCTTACACCACAATTTCCTGTTTAGTTTTTTTCTCTGTCAATCCCATGAAAATTTGCTGAGTGGTTAAAAATATTTCTTGCAGTAAACGTTTCATACTGTTGTACATTTCTGTAGGGACACTGCACAGGAAACAGTTTAACCACACAAGCTACGCGCTCATCTCCGTTTCTCTGCAAATAGACATGTCCTGGAATCTTTAACCTAATTTGGTTAGCATTATTTTATCAAGCCTATAATCTTTATATAATAAGACATGTCAGTCAGTGTTTGTGAACGCTCCTTTAAAGCCCAACCAGCTGCTTTTTGACTGGAATTTACCAGCAAATAAAGCAAAACCAACTCAGGACCCCTGTTCAGTTCGCCTTAATCAAACTACTTCGTTTGCGTAGAAATTCCGGTTTGTTTGGGGAGGCGTGAACGAACTTTGATCCGGACCAAAACGGTAAACTCTGATCTGCCTAAAAACCCACACCTCTGTTTGTTTGAGGTGAACTCTGAAGGGGGTTGAATGCATATGTGAATGCCTAGAGGATTGGAGACGGCTGCAAAAACAGGAAGCGGACTACAGCACAGGGCATTCTGGGAAAATGCAACCAAAACAAGTACGTGAGTTTTGCGCTAGCAGGAGAAACGGCTCATGGAAGATAAATTCCACAACATCTCCATTTTTATTGACATATTGTGAAGGTGGAAGTTGAGCTCTGCGTCTTCTTCAGAGGTTTTCATGGCATTTCCTTCAGTGGTTTTTGGTGCAGCGCCAGCACAGGAGAAGGGGTTGGGTTTGTTTAATGCAGTACAGTGTGAAAGTGAACCGCACCAGCTGAAAATGTAACCGTAATGTTGCAGTCTGCCAGGCTATCAGGTGTGAAAACTTCCTAAAGAAAACAAGAAATCAGTATCAGCTCATAAAGGCCTGTTCAGCCTTTCCTTTGGGATCCTTTGCAGAGATCACATCAGTCAGGGTCAAAATGATGTGACTTGAACAAACCTTTGTTTTTCTGATTATATTGATTCCCTTTTCACCTATGAATGAGTGAAGATGCAGCCAAATTGCTCAAACACTAGCAAGCAAAGATAAAATCACTAAAACAAGTATTTCCTGTCATCAACTCTCCATTTGTGTTCAGTTTTAGTTTAGTTTGCCAACGTTATCTGAACAAAGAACTCAGCTTTAAAATTCAGACCTTTCTACCTAATGTCTAGTTTCACTTTTTGCTTCTGAGACATTATTTTGTGAATAAAATGATGGCTTTGTGGGAATGATTTTCCCACATAGCTGACTTTATCAGTGCAAATCTGCTTAATCATCCTAATAACAGCTGCTGCTTTGACTCTCCCTGACTTTGGATGAAACTCAGTCATCACATCATGGGAAAGTTGTTTTTTTCCACTTGAACAACTTACCTGAGAGCATACTCTGTCTCTCTCTCTTTCACCGGCTGCAACATGTAAAAAAGACCTCAAGCATGGTTTTACAAGGCCCCATAGACACACAACAGCGGCTTGCATGCAGGAACTTGCAAAGAGATATTAGCTGCGCTGCAGCTTTAAACCCTGAAACTTTGATTGTTCCATCACCAGGACGTGCCAAACACGGCACCTGGACGGTTACCTGGGAAGGAAAGTTTTGTAGCCCCCCACAAAAAATTTGGAGGTACCCTCAAATAGTGCCTGGTTGTGTGTGTTTTTCTCTATGAGGGCAGTGAAATTAATATTTGTATGTGTTGTTAGAGGCTTTTTCTGAGTTTCCTTGTGTCTGTCTGCCAACTAATTAATTTTGGAATTTGTAATGCACTTCACTATCAGAAATGGTCAGATTTTTTGTTGCGTAGAAGGTCGACTTCCCACTTCAAATCTGTGTGAAGCTCATAAATTTCAAAATAAGTGATTGTTAAAAAAAAAAGAAAGAAAAATACCTGATATGATTTATAACTGAGGCAGAATGTTATGCAAGGAGAGGCTTTTGGTGAACTCATGAATAACAGGGCTGCTTACAGAATGCAATATTTAAATAAATTACACTGCCAAAATAAAAAATTCCTTCAAAGTATTTTTGGTCTAGTTTCTAGTGCAAATATCTAATACACTGCAACTCAGACAAAAATAACTTATAAGTAACTTCTCAGCAACATAAAAGTTAGTTTTATCTTACTAGAAACTAGACCAAAAATGACTTTATAAAATGTTGTGATTTTATAAATCACAACATTTTATGTTGTGATTTATAAAATGATTAAAGTGGACGTCACATTAATCATGTGACGTCCAGTTTCATTATAGTAAACTCCATATTGTTCTTGGGAGCACAGTGACTGAGGCGCATATATATGGTGGTGATTCCAATACTACAGTGCCAGTCCTATTTATCACATACATTTGATCAGGAATCAGCTTGAATGCATGAAAACACTTGAAGAGGTCAAGTTGCGTTATGCTGACCAAGAAGTGCCCTTGAAATGTGTTTTAGCAGCTCAGTAATCCCAAACACACCAGTAAGAGAGCAGCATCTTTGTTCCAGACCAACAGGATTGTTATTATGAAGAGCCAATCCTCAGGCCTTATGGAACAGAAAACCAGTAGAAGGGAATCAAACGGTTTGTTTCTGGGGAATGCAGTCCAGTTGTCCTGGGCTGGAATACCTGATTACAAACGCCAGGAGTTAGTTTGAATCCATGCAGTGCAGATGTGGAGCAGAAACTGATTTACAACTAAATATTAGTTCACAGATTCACAATACATTAAAATCTTTCAGCATTTTGCAGTTTCTACAGTAAATGTTAGAGTTTGTAACAAGAAATCTTAATGTTGATGAATAACAATTTAACTTTAGAAGGATGTGTGATTAACAATATGTGGATGAAGCTGCTTATGTTTCTTTTTTTTTTTTTTTGCTGATGCTCTAAATCAAATCAACCAGCTTTTTTATTATTATGTCTAACTACCGTCTGAGCTGTGCCAGTTTCCTATGCTATTTTGTTGTTGTCTTTCTGGGAAATGTCAGGCTGATGATAAATTTGTATTAGAGGTCACATATTTTCTGCACGATGATCCCCCTGCTGTTCCAGCCTCCTACTCCTCCTTGCTTGGAGTCTGTAGCTCTGCAGTGCTTCGTGGGTCCGTTTCGACCAGCACCAAACACTCAGACCTTATTTGGAATGTCAGAACTGATAGGAGCGAGAGTTTAAAGCCTCCCACTCATTTATTTATTTTTTCTCTTTACCGTCTAACCGCAGCAGTCCCTTTTCAAGCCCAACCAGGAGGAGAATGGTTTCAGAGTGCAGATTAGTTCAACTGCTCACTTTTGCATTTTGTGTGAAGTGAAAGCTGAGAGGGATGGCAAAACTCAACAAGTGTACTCTTTTTTTTTTTTTTTTTTTTTTAACAACTGGTAGAGTTTTCAAAGCTGTCTCCACTGAAGCGGTTTAAAACACTAAATGTGTTTTCTGCTCTCTAAAAGCGCAGGGCTCACGAAGACCTGGCTGAGTGAAGCAGCATTAGCACAGCATTAACCACTCAGCCCAGGTTTCCCACGGGATATAAAATGGATCCTTGTTTTGTGAGGAAATTGCCACAGCAATGCCGCTGAAGAGCACTTTGCTGGGGCCACATCAGATATTGACAAATATTGTTTCCTGTTTAGGAGCTGCAGTCGCTGCACTTCAAATCGAGCATCAAGGAATTTATAATCCAAATAGTGGGCTAAAAAGGACGTAAACAACACAGAGTACGACCAAATGTGGGACAAATTATCTAATCAGAAATTTTTTTTCCGCCTGGAATCGGAATAATTCCAGCATGCCTTGCATTAGCTATTGTAGCGCCATGATAGGTTTTCTTTGTTGTGGCCAAAGTAATGACTGGAATGGCGCAGAACTGTGTTGCTCAACTCAGTAGTGGAGCTGTTGGCGTTCGCTGGGCTGCAGCTGCATGCTGAAGAGCAGCCAGATGTTGGAGATGGTGAAGCGAGGCTAGTGAGCAGGAAACTGTTCTGCATGCCATAGGATTCTTCTTTGAAAACAGGAAGGCAACTTGTTCCCTACTTATGTGCCGTTTCCTGTGGCATGACCGGAGGCAGGCCTTGTGCTTGACAGTTGCTGGGAAAGCGCTACTTGTGGCTGTAACAATAGGCTTCGGAGGGTGCAAACGTCCCAAAAGTTTTTCTTTTAATCAAAATGACAACATTCTAAAAACTATATAGACATGTAGTTTCAACTAGAAGTAAAAATTCTTGAGGCTTTTTTTTATGTCACTATTTATGTAATTTGCTTTTGTAGGTATTGGCTTGCAAAAGTGTTCATTCCCCTTCAACTTGTACAGTTTTTGTTTGTTGCAGCCTGAAACTGTACTTGACTTTAGAAGTATTGAGACATTGTAATGGATTATTGTGATGTAAAAGGAAAAAAAACATGATTTCACAAATATTTTACTTTCTTCCAGGTGCAAATATAATTTGAATTGAAGTTGGTTCTTTAACATTAGCCTCTGCTAAATACTGAGTTGGTTTAGCTTTAGCAGAACTAATGTTTATGATTTTGAGTTAGCATAGCTAACTTTTTAGTTAGCGGTACTCGCCACCGACGAGATGGTTACTCTAAATTGCATTTTTGTTTTTGTAGGTGCCTTATGGAAAGGAATTGGTCGTACTACATTTTATTAAGAAGTATCAGAGTAAAGCCAGTTGATTACATAAGCATATGTTACATTTTTAAGATGCATTTATTAAAGAAAAATGGATCACGTTCCTTCTATTTTACAAGACTGCACTTGTAAAATAGAAGGAACATCATATAAAATCCAAATAAAAAAAGACCAATGAAGTTTGTGGCGGTCGAATGATGAAACGCTCTAAAGTTCAAAGTGTTTTCATGGAGTTTTCTGCACCATTCTGTTACTCATAATACAAATGCAGCAAAGGGGTTGATGTTGCTCTGTATTTTGGGAGTTCCTTTTGAACCCAAGTGGAAAATAAATGAGTTGAGATGGTGACTTAAACCTGGGCAGTTAGGAATCCTCTAATATTTAGATTTATGTTTGCCATCCAACACCTTCCAGCAGTTTCCCAGAATGAAAACTGTTCCCTAACCCCTAAGTCAGACAGACTGCAATATACCAACTAAAAGAAACATGACACTGTGATAGATACTTTATGCTCTTTCATTTTTGGTGCACAGCATGGAGCCTTTAAAATGTGGCTTAAGGGTGTCTCTGGCACTCACAGAGCACTGAACCATATAACAGTTTAAGCTTCTAGCACCATCACATTAAACGCTTTGATCTTAAATAGCTCTTTTGCCAATAAAAAAAAAAAAAAGTTGACAGTTGGTTTTCAGGGGACGAAAACGAGATTATGAGCAATTTTAAACTTGCTTTTCCTTTTATGCAAAGAAAAAAAAACAAGTTAAAGCGTGTGATCAAGACGCAACAGCTCAAATTCTTTTTTAATGCTAAGGTTTAGCAGAACACCCTTCACAGTTTCTGGCTTTGCATAATTTATTGAAGGGAATCCTTTTGCTCTTAACTACAGTGGTTGTTTCTTTCTTTCTTTTTCTTTTTCCCCCATCCCTGAATCCAGGGAAGCCCTCAGACCTCCTCTGCAAATGTCTTTGTGGTTAAGAATGACATGTGGATGAGAGGCGACAGCGGTGTCAGGAGCTCTGTGAGCCGCATGGCCATGGGTGATGTGATGTGACAGGCTGTCACTGCGATGTTGGTGACCTGTGGTATGTCTGCAGTGCTGAGGCCTGGCTGGTGCTGCCTTAATGCCCCGGCAGAGAAACAACCCATAGACTCTAATCATTGTATCTGTCAGGAGAAGATGCGTGATGAATATAATCTGCAGCCGGCCATTAAAACCGCCTTGTTGAAACAAGAATATTCAGACTATTCTCACTTAATTAAAAGGCAAGGCAAGTTTATAGAAACCGCATCGCTCATTTGCGGTTGAATTCAAGGTGGTTCGTAGGAACGGAGCGGAAGAGCAACAACAAAAACTAGTAAAGACAAGAAATACATTAAACTTGTAATAGTTTCTTATGGGAACAACGGGAAAGAGAAGAAATGTTAAAATGCTAATATGACAAAAAAAAAATAGCTAAGACATAATAAAAGTAAACCAATGAAGTCATCTTTGACCTTTATGGGAAAGTAAACAATGTCTTCATTCCCGATTTAAAGACACAGAAACAGTTTCTGAGCCTTTCAAGTTTTCAGGGTTTTTATTCCAGAGCTGAGGAGCTCGACTGAACACTGCCCCTCCTTGTTCAGTTCAGGTCCTGGCAACGCCCAACAAACAGGCTGCCAATAACCTGAGGGGTTCATGGTTAATACCTGACTAGAAACTTTAGGATCAAAACCATTCACTTTCTTGTAGACCAGCAACAATATTTTGAAATCCATCCTTTTACAAACAGGAAACCGGTTCAGTGATTTAAAGCCTGATAAAACTGTGGCAGCTGCAGATCCGTCCACTAACTGACGTTATGGTCACAGGGGCTTAGTAACAGAAATGTACTGTGGTCATTTATTGATACAGGAAGATAAAGTTGTCCGTCATCAGCGTACAAATGATAAAAGGGAGATTATGTAGGGATTAGATGAAGGCAGTCCGTGAAGTAGGCCAGGTGGAACCCCTCGTATGATCTTTGTTCAAATAAGAATTGGCAAAACCACCAAATATTCATGGTCTGTTAAATGAGATCTGAATCTTTCTAGCACACAATCTTATCCACTTTTCCAGTTTATCAGTAAATAATCAAAGGCAGCTCTGCAGCCCAACTCGTAGTATTTCCTAAGAGGATTCATGTAGTTTCTTATATGAAGAAATATCGCAAGTAACAAAGGTCATTTCAAAGAAAGCAGTTGAATTGTTGCTCAGTGTTTATGTTTGGATGCCAGAGTACTCCTACAGCTAAAAAAATAAAAGCTTAATTTTTTTTTAAGAGTACAACCTCTAACTATTTTGTAAAAATAGTTATGGTTGGAGTAGGGAAATCTTAAACAATGGTGGATTTGTCTTCAAAAGAGCTTTTATGATCTCTTACAAACTCCCAGAGGCAGCCATAAAGCGGCTTTATTTCTTTTTTTTTATTTTTTGTTGCTGTTCATCTTTTTCTCCTGCCTGTTCTCTGGAGGGAAGCCTCAATCTAATACAACTGTGTCAGGAAGTGTGGGGATGCAAAGTGCTGATGAGCCAAAAGTAGCCCACCTCTGCAGTGTGCTGCGCTGTCCCAGTACGCACAAAGCCTTATTAGAGAAGCATGCCATGAACCGCTACTCACATCTCTATGCAGCCTAATGGCACAGGCCAGACAGAAACTGATGATGATGGTGTGTGTGTGTGTGTGTGCGGGTGTGTGTTGGGAGTGTGATGGGGGAATTAAGTTGTGTGTCAGGAAGTAGAAATTTAATAGATTTGAAGCTCAAGCTATGAAATACAATCATTTTCTAGTTACTTAATGCGGCTTATCGTAGCCTTTCATGTTGTGTTGGCAACACTCTTCAGTGTGGAGGGTGTTTCTGAGTGAAATAGACTCAGGCACTGATTATTTTTTAAATGTAGTGTTTAAAAATGTGAAAAGGTGGAAGAAGCAAAGAGATGTTTTAAAGGAAACTATTTTTCTACAAGTGAAAATAGATCTGTGGTTTATTCAGGCTGTGGGAGAGAGCGAAACTTACAGCATATCATAGGAAGGATGTTTTGGTCATTCTAACTGCACTAAATAAGGATGTGAAACTCCATAATTATTTTAGTCCATTAATAATAGTTAAACCCCGCTTCACTCCAATTGTTCTGTTACACATTTCTAATCAATTCTTTTTTAACTTATTGACCAGTCACAAAAGAAAGGCTAGAAAAAAATAGTTTGACTGCTATTCTATGTTATAGCTTTAAAGAGAAATTGGAATCAGTTGTAACCGGCACGTCAAAGCTGCACAAACACTGGAAATCGGAGGTCAACTTCAAAATTCTGGTGGCGCATCATTTCTGTTATAAAGGAATCAAACAAAAATGGAAAAAAAAACAAACACTTTAAGTGCTACAGATAATGCAGGAATGACTAGTAACTAGTGATGGATAGATGAGGCGTCATGTATCGTTTCGACACATAACAAAACTGTGTCGATTCTGTGTCACTCAATACTGACACCTGCTGGACATTAAAAATTTCTACAGGCAACGTAGTGATTTGATGACCAAGTCTATACAAAAAGATTTGTCTTTGTATTTTATTTAATATTATATATTATGTCATATCTTCAGTTACATTTAAAATATATTTGATATACAGTCAATAAAGAATGTGAACATGTACCATAAAGTGAAAATTTAAGTGAATGTGTTTGGAATGAGGATGCATAGACTGTTTTTGTCCCACACAAATAAAAAAAAAAAAGTTTTTACAACATTTTTAAATTTAGCCTGTTACACTTTTTTGACAAAACTTCTTCTGTAGAAAAAAATTGAGTAAACACTACATTTACAGCGAACCCTTGTTTTTCTTAGGGGTTGCGTTCCGAAAATAACCCGTGAGGCGAAATCCGTGAAGTAGTTGCCTTTATTTTTACATTTATTACACAGCATAAATAAATACTCTTCATTGAAACCAAATAACAAAACCTGTTTTCAGATCAGCGGATGTGTGTGTGCATCAATCGGGCCTTAATGTGATCCACAGTCATGTCATTACAGCGTCTCCTCCAACCTGCCCCGCCTGATTCACAGCTGTATCTACGGCAGAGCGACGGATCTCGTCAAACGAGCCTCCGGTCGGGTTCTGCTGCCTCTGGCCACAGTTTTTTTTTCCAGCAGACATTGAAAGTTTCAGTTTCCATCTCCTGAGTGGCCAATCTGTATTAAACACTGTAACGTTATTGGCACTCAGGTAGAGAAGAAGAAACCAATCATATGGTCAATTAGGACGAAGAACACTGTGGAAAAAAAACTGCACAAAAAAATCTGCGAAGCAGCGATACCGTGAAAAGTGAACCGCGTTACAGCGAGGGTTCACTGTATATGAAATAATTTATAAAAAGCAACAGAGTAATTTGTAGAATGACTGCATATCTGAGTTTATCTGTGTATCTGGGACTTCATTCTCATGCCTGGCCTCATAATGCCTCAGCATTGAAAAGGTGGATTTATTTAAATAAGACAGTTTAATTAAACATATGCGACACTTAACCTGCAGAACATAATATGAAAGTAAACTAAGAGTCAGTTTCAGCTGAATTTGGGTTCAGATAGATTAAGTAGAAACTGACAAGAACCGGATAAAACGACAAAAATGAAAACAAATTTATTTTCCAATCTAAGATCAAAATGGTCCCACACTGCGGAAACCATTCATTTGAAGCTGCTCCATAGTTGACACTGTAAAAGGTTAAGAATTCGTTCGGCAAATGCATTTGACAGATTCCCTTCTTAATAAACACAGTTTGGCGCGTTAATGTAATTTCGAAACAGTTCCTGTATTGGTCACGTGACTTGCTGAAACCAATACGCGCACCTACACGGGTTTTGGTCTATGGGCTTGACGCATGCGCAGACGCATCGGTGTTGCCGGACCCATCACTACTAGTAACCTTTTTTATGTGGAGCTTAAGAAAGTATTGCATGTTTTTTATTGGTCTTTTATCTGTAGCTTCGTCTGTAAAGCACCTAGAATTATCGTGTGTATGAATGGCGCTTTACAAATAAACATTCTTTGCCTAATGACGATACAGTCAAGGTTAAAGTTTTTAGTTAGTAGAAAAAATGGTTTCAGGTGATGGAATATGGCAAGCTCAGTGGTCATAGAGTAGCACAAACTATGGCAAGCTGTGTATTTGCTTGATATCAGGTGTAGCTTTTTTCTGCTAATCTAAAGCTGAACACACCCACAAAACTTTATAGAATTTAATAAATATAATAAAATACTGGTGGTGATGCAAGAATACATCTGGATCACAGGTGCAACTAGATATGATGGTGAGATTTTAGGAATTTTTTGGGGAAATATCTAACACATAAGTGAGAAATATTCTAGTCCAGATGGGACTTGTGCATGCATTGCTTCCATGCTTGTTTCATTCAAAGTTTTTGCACAAAAATAATGTCACAAAAAGGACACAGATGTGTTTTAAATAAGTTCTGTTCAGTGTGAAACTTTCCAGCTTGATCTTGACCAGACAAAAATGTGATATTGCACCATTGGGAGCTGAGAGGCTAACTTTCGTGTTGTGAGCAGCTTACGGTTAGCCAGACTTGGTTTTCTGACACTGATTGCAAATCACTTTTATCTGGCCGGTCATTCTGACTTTATTTCTTTTCTCTTGCGACGACCCTAAGTGCTGCCAAAGAAGCAATTCAAAAGATATAAAACCCAAAATAATGAGCCAGCTCTGTCAGCAGAACGGGGTAACTCATGAATTACTCCAGTTCTTACTTTAAAATAAGAGTCTGAAGCGTGTATCACGCTTAAAGCGCTCACCTTCATATCTGGGCCTCGTGTATTAAACTTCTCCAGATGAAAGCAAACCCTGAAAGCAACAGGACGATGCTTATACAGACTTTACTCAGATGAGAAACATTGTTGCGCTTCCAGATCTCTTGGCATCCCTAACTGAGAAAAGTTATTCAGATTTGTTGGAAATGTTCTTGATCTTAAATGAATTTAAGCTCCTTTTTAGCAGAATGCATTAGAAATGCATTAAAAGATGCAAATAATGCAATTCTTTTTTGAAATAAGAAAATAAACATCTTACTGCTTAAAATGCTGTAAGATAGCATCACTTTAGCGTATGCTTGATCATTTGTGAAATCCTCAGCCATTTCTGCTTGACTTAACAGTACAGTGTAGTCTGTCTAGTTTTTGGATTAACTGGTTGATTTGATGGCAAAAGCTGCTTAACAAAAGATTTTGTTCCAGAATTTCAAGCAGGTGTCAGTAGAACTGTGACACAGGAGGAGTTCCGGGTAAAACATAGAGATTGTTTTAAATGCAAAATGTATATTTTTTGTGCAAATTTGACTCAATATGTTCTTTCAGCAAATGGACTTTTGTTGAGTCTCTATACTCCAGTTAACAATTAATCGATTACTAAATTAGTTATTTCAATAATCGATCAAATTAATCGTTTCAGTAGCTGTTAACTGTGGTTTGCGGGCTTTTTCAGGCAACAAAGCAGGCAAAAACTTCTCCACATAAAAACGAGCAACCTGCTTCGCCCGCATATATATCATGTTTCCTTAGGAACCCAACAGTTGTATATATATATTTGTTGTTTTTGAGACATTTATCCATATTAAAACGCTGAATGGGAGATCTCCAACTCTCCCAGGAGAGTGTGGCAGCATCTTTCAGGGCTTCGGTGAAAAGATTAAAGGCTGGTGTGCTCAGTCTTTTGTGCATGCTCGTCTCTGAAGGCTGTGCCACTGGACTGACAGATGGTACCAAGAGGTCTGGTGTTGCGTTGCCGTGACGGCTCACCCGGAGCTCCATCCACAGCGCTCAGCATCACGACACTGCTTAGCTTGACACTCTCGCGCCCAGCCTCCCAGCTCCCATGAATAGTTTGTCTCCTTTGACACGCTGAAGGTCATGTGCCTCGCTGCCATGGCGTAATGCAAAAATAAGCCCCGCTGAAAAGATTGTTGAAAATGGAATCCCTTATTGTTCCTACGTGCAAAACCAGAAAGTGTAAAAACGATCCTACTCATTTCATTTCTTTATTTCAAACAGACATTAAAAACAGAGACAAACTTAAGAAATAAAATGTAAAACAAATTATTTTGCCCATGTGACATGCAATTTTATATTTTCTGTTCGAAAAGGAGCAGGTAGAAGATACATCTTATAATATCCTGCCCCTTTCATACTTGTCGATGTATTATCAATTGACTTTCAGAACATCAACAAGAGACAACTTGTTTCCATTTTTCATTACGTTTAACTATGTACAATTATTTTAAGTACTATTTATATAATCATTTACATTATAAACTATTAAACATGTTATATAGCATATTTTGAAATGAGTTTTGCTTTAATCAAGTACTCCTTGTAACATCTCCTTGTAAACATATTTTAACTGCACATTGTTTTTGTGTGCGTTAGAATGGACTCGGAGAGGGAAATTAAAGATGATCAGTATATCCTGTGTTTAAGCCTCTCGTGTTGCAGGAGTCACTTTCAAAGTGATTCAGAGCATCTGAGCTCATTAAATGTTAATCAAAAAATCTATTTTCAGATCACTTTGAGATCAGTCGTGAGGATTTCAGGCCAGTTACAGCAGGAGGCCACTGCTTCTGAGAGCTGAGTGAACTGGACTGGTCTTTTCTAATGGAAATGCTGAAAACCGGATTTCAGTTTGGTTTTTCTCTCCAGCGAAGATGGTTTTAATAAACCTCAAACTCTAACCTCAAAGTTTGATCTTCAGGTCCATTTTTCTTTAAACACATTTAAATGCCACAAAGCAGGAGGAGAGCAGCCCCTTTACCACAACACTTCTGCAACACATGCACCTTCCTTTCCATTATTCATGATGTGTTTCCACAGACAGCCTTGAACCGTGAGCCGCTCTCTTGTCTCTCTTCTTCAAAACAAGAATGAACCTGAACTGCCTGCACCAGAGGGGCTCTTTATGTCTGTTTTTGGAAACATTCAAATGTCCAGTTATGCCTAAGAGTTGAGATCATAAGGAAAAAAAACGTTAATTGAGTGCGCATTTACAATTTAAATGAAACTGTACACGTCTCCATGACCCCTATAATAATTTAACATCAAACAGGTGTAGTAGCAGAGAAGAACTGTATCCTCTGTTGGGAACTTCAATATCTGAATTTTAATTTTTGAAAGCATTTTTACTAAAAAAAAAAAAAAGAAAAAAAGCTCTGACCTAGAGTCCATTCATCCATTGTCTGTACCTGCTTGTCCATGTGGGTATAGACCTGGTGCTCTGTCCAGATCAAGAGGTGGCGCACACCCTGGAGAGGTCGTCAGTTCATCACAGGCCACACACGCACGCACGCACACACACGCACACACACACACACACACACACACACCTTGGAACAATTTAAAGAAACCAATTAAACTTGCAGTTGTACTTTTGGACTGTGTAGGAAGCCAGAGTACCCAGATTCGAACGCTGCAATTCCATTGACCATAAAGTTGGGCACATTGGAATTCTGAAAATAAATTTACTTTATGGAAAAACACCTATTTCAGAAAAGAAATGTTGCTACGTTTTTGCAGTAGGATGTGAATATGCCGAAATTGATTTCGCAAAAATGCAATGGAAACACTTTTTTTTCGCATCACGCCAGTTTGCATACAGCAGTAAGACGCTTATTTGCAGGCACTGGTCTCCATGGACCATGCCCAGCTGGTTCCACTTGAGGCCTCACGGTTCATCAAAAGCCGAGTTCGTCCTTCGCTAGTGTTTAATCTATAGCTCCTCTTTAAAATTGTTGGCTACATTTCCCCAAAACTGCTGCATTCGTAGCCGGGCTTGTTGCTCCAACTGAATATAACGTAATTTAGAAAATGAATTATAATCAGAAAACTACATTTTATTTCTTTTTCCAATATTAAAATTTGCTTGATAATCTGAAACGTCTGTTGGCAAAAAAAAAAAGGAAAAAAACTTTAAGCTCCCAAGGTGTGTGTCCTGTTACACGTAGCGTAAAAGTAACATGCAATACACGCTGTACGCTGTACTTTTATGCTTTTAGTATCAAGTTAAAATTATTCTAATTCTGTATTGCATTCAGGCTGTGGGTGTTTTCAAGGGTGTTCAAGTTTCTGAAAGTGCTGGTGGGGCATTACTAATTCATTTTTTTTTCAAGTTGTGGAGAAACAAAAGCATGATTTGATGTTAGAGGCGGCTGAGAACAAACAAGTGGAGGTTTAATAATTTCACTGCGAATCACTTACTTCCAAGTGGCCTAGTAAAATACGTTTCAAATTAAGATAAATGGATGTATATAGATTATCCAATAATTCCTGAAGAGAAAAGTCACAGAATCCGTGAAAAATAGAAGGGAAGACAATCCTAATAATATACTCATTACCTTTTTTTTAATGTGATGTAGATGAAATATGGCTTTATTTTTACACACATTAACTATTTTTTTCTTATCACGTAGCAAGCTTGGACAGTTTTTGGTCACAAAGTACAGTGAGTAATCTGGTGTGCTTCTGCATACACTGATCTGTGATTTGATTTTACAGAGGTTAGGCAAGCTAAGCAATTTCAAGGCCTCAGATCAGTACATCAGCTAATCAAGCTGCTCTCTCGGCTGCAAATTACATTGTTCAAGCCTCCTACAGATGCCTACTTGATTCCTCTTAAAGCTGCTTTTAACCAACTTTCAATTTTTCACGCATCATCTGAATTAATCACCGTTAACATTGTCACCAATGCGGTTCTCTTCAGTGGTCACCTGCTCCCTCGGAAATTGTTAGGCTTCACCTGAAAGAGCAAAGATATGGACATATTTAATTTTTACATGTTTTTCCATAAACATTTTTTGCCCATTTTTCCAATTTATATTTTGTTCACACAGGAGTGCAAGGCTACCCTACGTACATCAACAGCTGACTCTACAGCTGAAGCCCTCAGTAAATTTGAGTTATAGCAATTTGCTGGAAAGCTAAGCTAGCATTAGGATGTTAGCGCTTGAGAGTAACTTTTTTAGATACATCTTCAGTTAACTATGTGCAGTCAAAACTTAAAATTCATTCTTCTGGTTTATAAACGGCAGCCATTACAATCTCTCTAACTGTGGATATCATTGTAAAATGGGAACATGCGTCGCCGCTTGGGTTGCAGGAAGTATTGGGAAAGGAGTTTTGCAAAGAAATCCAAGACCAATCATCAGTCAATACCAAATAAAAACAGATGCTGTTCAGGAATGTAAAAAAACAAAAACAAAAAAGAAAAACTAAGAAAATCTATTAAATTCAGATAGTTAGGAGCGGTTTACTGAAGTATTTGGCCAACAATAGTTTAGTTTCCGTTTTGAAATGACCTGTTGGTACTTTGGCTCTTCTAAACAGTGCTAGTTAATAGTGTGTGCAATAAACCTGCACCTTGAACGATTAAACATTTAATGAGCTGATGACATCACACAGGCAGTATGTTGTAAATGGTGAAAAGTACTTTACTGTTACCAAGGAAAACTCTGGTTTGTTAGAGCAACAAAATAATGTGCTTGACTTAAAATACAGCTTTGTTAGCCTTGCACTCAAAAAAGCAAGCTGAATTTTTGAATTAAAAACAGCTCATTAGAGACTGATGGCTTATAGACGGTTCGCCAACAACACATTTTGAAAATTTAGGTATTTTTGTTCTCTGATATCCATCTTTTAAAAATGCCCCAGAGCCAATACTATGGACACTCCCTGTTAACACAATGTTTACTGATCACATTATGTTAAACACTCTGATGGACTTGTTTGCATATTTTAGTGTTTTGTAAAAGAATATGACAGACTCATAACACACAGCAGAGTCGAGCTTAGCAGCTCTACTCAACACCAAAATATTAAGTTCTCGTAAAAAAAGCTTTGTCAGATGCAGACCTTAAACCTGGACAGTAATTCTATTACATTCTATGGATAAGATAAAACTTTATTGTCCACAGAGGTGGACATTTTCCTGCAGCTCACCAAACAAAGTAAAACAGATTCATGCAATCACAATTTTATAAAATGTTTAAGTGCAAACACAGTTGTAGTAGCAGCAGAGGTAATGCAGGCTTGGCGTGTAATGAAGTGCAGAATTTGCTCTAACCCTCTGGCGGTGAATCATCTTAATGCAATGTTTGCCAGCAGGTGGAAATGAATCAAATTTGTTCCTACAGTGAAACTGACAACAAACAGTGATACTGCTCTCCTGTACGCAGGTTGGACAACGATCAGAGCCATTTTGTTTCCATGCAGCTGCCACATTAAAACATGGCAGGACAAGTTTGTTTCTGTGTGCATAAACAACAGTCAGAGATTAACAGTAAGCTGTTTGCGTCTAACGGATTGTTGTCAATAACTCATTATCTTCAGATGAGGATTAAGATTTATTGTTTTGCGAACAAGTTTATAAAAAATAATTGGTTCAGTGTGTTGCTCTGCTAATGGAGAACAGTTTTGTGGAGTACAGCAGAGTGACTGGAGCTGTGAGTCATGGCTACGTTCATGCGTAAATGAAGACATGAGCATGGCACAAAAGGAAATCAGATATCTGCACCAGCATGTTAAGCAGAATCTCAGCCACAAAGGAAACTCTGCTATCTAACCAGGCACAATGGTGGAAAATATAATGTATGCAAATGAGGGAAACAGACAAAGAAGCTATTCTTCCCTTCCACAGTCTGTATCAGATTCCTAACCATCTTCTCATCCCATCCACTGCCTCGAACTACATAATCAAACGTGTCTTTATTGCCTCATTTCTGTACTCCAAATGTTTAAATATGCTTCTTATTTGAAATGATCTATTCATTTTATGTGACTGTCAGATTTACAGTTGGGTAAATAAATTGATTTTTTATTATCTAGGTGCTTTTATTTCAAACGAACGGCAATAAATTCTGTTGTTAAGAATTATAGCATAAACACCTGCTAAATTTGGTTATCAGAACCTCAGTAAGCAGATGTACCTTTTTACTGTTCTGGGAATTTATAGTGTTAAAAAGTCAGCCCTTGTAGATTGTTATTACTAATACACCTTAAACCACCAATCTTTATACTCCAGTTAATGATTAAGGTAAAATTATGGATGTTTATTCAAAAATTATGTATTCAAAAATTAAAATTATGGATGTTTATTACAATAATTGATTCATCATAATTAATCATTTCAGCCCTACTTAAAATTGTAGGAACTTTTTAAAGAAACTTTCTTGTGGTTTTGAAATTGTAACCTTTTTATATCTTGATCCTAGAAACCACACCATCCGTAATTTACAAAACTGTATTTGTAAAACATGCCTATCTTTATTGTACCGATAAACAGGTCTTCTGATAAAAAAAAGCCTCTTCCTGAATTTCACTAGTTGGTCAAATTTCCTACTTCTAAAAGCAGTGCCTCAACTGCAAAACTGAATGGAAAATGGATTGGCTGTTTGAATTACTGATATGTTACTGTTCTGTGTGTTGTAGCTTCAAGGATCTCTGCGAAGGAAAATGGAAGGAAACACACCAGGACTGAAGCAGAACGGCCTCTCTTGTGGATTCTCAGGATCCGACTTTAAGCGCGTCCGTTTGGACGCAGGTGGCCTGGGTCACGGTTCCTGCAACCACAACTTAACCCACCCTCTGCAGGGGTCCTCAACCGCTGGCTTGCAGAGGAAGAACTACATGATGCCCCATGGAATAGGGTCAGACATGTTCAACATGACTCTGAAAGAAATGAAAAAGGAGCCCCAAGAGATTCAGTCTTGTGGCCACTCAAACTCTGAGATGATTTTCGACTTCAAAGATGAAGGTAGCGGGCAAATTGACCCGGAACTCCAGGAGCTGTTTGATGAACTGACAAAGTCGGTGCCTCCTCTGAATGATCTTGAGTTTGAGAGGATCCTTAAGCAGGACGATACCTTTGGTTTGGATCTAGGTCGGCCAAATTCAGCAGGAGCAGCAGCCACTCTGTGTTCCCCGGTGGACAAGGTGATAAAGACGGAGCACTCGCAAGATTTCGGACAGGGCCACAATGGTTCACCGCAGCTTCGACCGGCCTCAGCGGGTCCCTCATTCACACTGAACAGCGCCGCTTCTACCAACACGTCGCAGAAAGGCAATGCCCAGACCGGACACAGCAGAACCATGCCCTGCTGGCCGGAAATATCCCACGCACAGCAGCTCAAGCAGATGGCAGCAAACCAGCAGCAACCAGGTGCTCTTCTGCATCACCAGCACCAGACCCAGCATGTAGGAATGACCGGCTGGACTGCAACCATGAGCCCTCAACCCACCACCAGCAGCTTCGCCAAAGCAAAAGTCTCTAACCAGGCCACACTCAACCAGCAGAAGATGGGCTCCCATAATAAAGGCATCAGCAACTGCCTGTTTAAGTCAAATGGGCACAATGGCTCCCATCAGTTAGACATGAAAGGTCTAAATTCCAAGCCCACGTTGCACTTCAGCCCCAAAGTTTCTCATTCCACCAGTCAGTCCATGTCTATCATGACAAACTCGATGACCAAGACGGAGCAGCATCAGCAGTCGCCGTCACCGAGCCAGAACCAGGCACATTCAGCTCTCCATTTCCAGAACCAACAGATCTCGACGTCGAGTGGAGTCTGTTTACAAGCCAAGTCGGTTTCTGCTGGGCTGCCATTCAGAATGTCTCAGCAGCAACAGGTAAGACCTCTAGTCAGGTATCCTTTCTTCTTCGAGACTATAGAATGTAGATTTAAGATTGAAAACTTGAATGAAAAACAATAAAAATTTATTTAATTCTACTACACATGAAATACTTTTCACAAATAGAGCAGCGCTGATTGTCCTTGTCAAGAACAATTGGATTAAGTCAAGTGTGTTTGCAAATTGGCACATTTCAGCAGCAAGGCAGTTCAAAGTGCTTTACACCACAAAAACACAATACAGTGTTTAATTATGAAACAGCAAAAAACAGATTTTGTCAAATGCCACCATCAAAATCATCAAGCAAATTAACATCAAATATATTAAGAATCAAAGACAACTCTAAGCAAATGGGGTTTTAGTCTTGATTTAAAGGAACTCAGTGTTTCGGCTGTTTTACAGTTTTCTAAAAGTTCGTTCCATAAAAGTGCAAAACAGTTTTTAATTATATGGCTGTTTATGGAAGCTTTAATTTGCAAATGTCGTAATATACAGCATCCTGGACGTCTTTGACACTTGGTACAGCACTTTTCTGATCACTCAAAGCGCTAGAGTCACTTTCACCCGGTAGCACTCACTTTCATCCATCGATATGCAGCCTGGGGTTTAGAGCCTCGTCCGGGGGCACACTTACATGTGGTAAGTAAGAAAACTGGAATTGATCCCAGAAACCTCTGACCACAAAATCTTTACTCTTCCCACTGAGCCACAGTGGCTGCTGTCATCAAATACCCATGGACTGGTATTTTAGAAATACCAGTGGATTTACACTGCTAATCCCTAATGTGATGCTGAGGACAATTTAAAATCTCAACTCTGTAATGGAACGTTGAGTGCTTGAAAATTAAGTCAAATTCCTTGTTTTCTTGGCCAACAAAGCCATTCGGATTCTGATGTTACCTTTGCTCCTATTGAGAAGAATTAATGGTGGCGGGAACACTGGGAAAAATTTTACTCATGTTATTATATGTTCTCATTTCAGTTTTAAAGAGAAGTCACAATCAGTCAGTATTGACAGGTCAATATTAATACACGTTATATTTTCCCGGCACTCAAGGACACCATACTAAAAGCACAAAATCCATAAAAAATAATTAATAAAATCACTTGAATAGATTCATTTTTGTGCCCTAGTGAATGATGAAGCCACAGATTACTAACTGGATGGTTTCTAAACATTGATCACTGTAAAATGAGAAGGAAAAATTACAAAAATTCTTCAGTTACATTTATTTGCACCACCAACATTTTTGTTGGTAGCATTTTGATTTCTTAATTTTTAAACTAAACTTAGAAGTTAGATTTTTTTTAAATCTATTTTTCAGGTTTTAATGCACTGAAAAATGAATGACATATATATATATATATATATATATATATATATATATTTTTTTTTTTTTTTTACAAACCTCACAGAGAAGCTAGTAAGTGTGTAGTGCCCAGAATGTAACGCCAAATATTGAAAACTTAAGATAAGTGGTTACAATTACATCCATAATCTGTGGTGTTGCTATGAAACTCATATAAATACCATTTGAAAGCAGAATAACTTTTATGTACAGTAAAAGTAACACACTGCTTAGCCAGACTTCATATTTGGAGTCGTCTTCAGTCGGTTTGCAGCCGCCCCGCTGCCTCAAACGGCTCTAATGTGGTTGTGTTTGTTTTGGGACCTGCTCTTCCTAATGTCTGCAGCGAGCCCCTTCGAAACGTCTGTCCCCTGCAAGTGTTTTGACGTTGACACAGATTGCCAGAGCATGGCGAATTAACATGCAGGACTTCTAATTTCTTTGCTTGTCGCGGTGGCTCCCTGTCAGGGCGCAGATATGCGCAGCGGGATTTGCTAATTGGAGGTTGTTAGCTACAAGGGACAAGTGGTGGAAAATGACAGTAATCTTCTTAGCCTGGTGCCGGAGGTTGAATCGCTGATTTGTTATGATTGGAGGAGATTTAGACTGTCCCTTCTTTCATTTTATGCGCCAACACTATCTGTGACTGCCTTTGTGTGAAATGATAATGTGAGCCACACAGAAAGCTCTTGTAAAGTGTGCAGATCAAGGGAAGTGCCTGAACGACCGGGGGAGGATGGGATAAGGAGGAGAAATGGAAGGGAGTTATAGACATCGAAGTAAACAAGAGTGAATGGCAAATCATGCTTTAACGCTCTTCATCTACTAGCTACATGTTCTTCAGTCAATCTTGCATCTTTCATGTAACTTTCTGCAACATAAGATGTTTTAAAAACAGACCTTCATCCAAGCTCTACACAAAACCATTTTAAAAAAACTGATCAAATTATTGAAATCACACAAGACGTGAACGAGGTAAGACAGACAATAACAAGATTGCTTACAATTTGTAAAAAAGAAATATATAAAATTATAAAATAAATAAACCACAAATACAAAAAAAGAGGGCGAAGAGACAAAAATATATATACATATTATTCATCAGAATAGCATTGCATTTATTCGGTGTCAGAATAATAGAAGTATAAGAATAAGTTGTTGCTAACTTCATATTCAGAGATTGACCAACACAATGATTGCTACGCTTTTAAAAGTTTTCTGGAAAAGTTAACACGATGATGTCACAACTTTGGAAGCTTCTGATCTCACAACATTTTAGGTAGTTGAGGTAAATATACATTATATGTAATGTGTGTCTCCAAACATACTGCATCTGGTTTATCTTTATGTACGAGTTCCAGATGCCTGACGGCGCCGCATTTATCTGATTAAACCTTTACATTGAAGCATAAACCTTATAGGAATCATACAGAAATAGAGGTGAAAATGCCCCAAGAGTCATTTCAGTCTGTCAATGTAGGCTAAACATGATTAGGATAAGAAACTAAGAAATACAGCTAAAACTAATAAACAAAACTTTGGTAACCATAATAAAAAAGTGTAAGTTAACGAAACACATCCAAGTTTTATTAAAGTTTTATGTACAAATGTAAAAATGTGTATTTTTCACTCATTTCAGAAAGTGAAACTCATAAAATCGATCCATTAAATATTAAATGAAATATTTCAAGTCTCTGTTGTAACTTTGATGATTATGGCTTACAGATAATGAAGGCTCAATATTATTAATACAATATTATTCAAGATCAATTAGAAAATTATGTTCTAAACAGAAATACCACACTTTTTTCCTTCCACTCAACTTTTACACAACACCCAAAATGTAGGAGACACTGAATTTTGGATCATTATTATCTGCAAGTCATAATCATCAAAATTATAAGAAAGAAAGGGTTGAAATATGTGCAAAGATCAATTTATTTTCACAATATTTATATACTTTTAGCTGTACTTCTATATTGATAAGCACATATTTAAAAAATTATAGAATCGTTACGAAAAAAAAAAAAAAGTTGCAGATGTCTCTGCCCGTTCCATTAAATTTAATTTCAGCTCATATGAAATTAAAACTTGGTGACATTCTGGCAAAATGACATTGCAGATGTCTGAATGAGCTTCTGAATTTACAGCAAACTGGAGGCAGAAGCTGGAAACCGTTATCCAAACACGCTGTGGGATTCCAGCGATGCAGCCATAGCGAGTCGTTTTACCAGCATGTCAGAGCCGCCAGAGGCAGGATATTCAGTTTGACCTGATTTTTAAATGCAGCAGCCTTGTGTGCGACGAGAGCTAAAAGAGAGAGGTACAGAGAAGCTCTTTCTATTTTATGACATTTCCATCTCACCGACAGCAACAGCAGCTGCCGTTGCTCGTTCCTCGTGCTGACACGGCTCGAATGCTTAGCTGGGACAATAGGAGGAGACCTGTCAACGCGGACGTCATCCGCAACAATCCTGACGATCGTCAAAGTGATGTCTGGGCTATCTGGGATTTTGGTTATGTTCTGTCAGTTTTCATTGAACAATACAGATTTCTACTGATGTCATTAACAAAACTATGAGCAGCCATTTCACTACATTTCTACAGTCTTATAAATGTGCCTAATTTTTCAGTGACACAGAAATGAAGTTTTTAAACAGTATATTTAAACATCTGGTTTTAACTGAACCATTCAGCTTGTTGGAAAGAGTAGATTGTATTGGGGATAATGGGATTTCCAATATATTGGTTGAAATAAATTCACATTTTCTCTCGTCAGTACAGTCCAACTTTTTATATTTTTGGCACCATTCTCTGTGTCACGCAGACCTGGACGACAAATACATAGAACTGTATTATTTTAATGTTTACAAGCTGAAATGATTTCAGAACACAAATAAAAACTAACGCATCATTAAAAAAAAAAAGCCTTAAAAATGTACTATAATAAATTAAAAAAAAAAAAAAAAGAAACGGACTCCTCCAAAGCCCTTTGAATAACCTCAGGACTTAAGATATTGATGTTATGAGACTCCAGTTAAGTTCAAAGGGGGTAACGTTTCTGGGACATCTTCCCCTAGGACCCTGTATTTTCCATGAGCTTTTTTGTTTTGAACAAATTATGCAAACACAGCGTTCATATTGAAGTTGAAAAAGTAACAGAAAAAAAACAAACAAGAGCCCCATTGTAATTTTAGAACGTCTGTTCAAAAATGCAGATAATAGAGTTTGTCTGTCGCAGTCAGCTGGGACAGGGTTAAAAATCTAGCTAATGAGGAAAAGGAGAAAAGAAAAAAAAGAGCAAAATCTTTTCCGAGCTGAATTAATAATGCCAGAGAAATAAAAGTTCTGAAAGGACAGCTTGATCCATCTGTGTAACAGCAGTGACCAGCAGTGGGCTTCGTTGAGCTGAACAAATCTGTGAGCCTTCATTTGAACAGACACAGATTGGTGTTTATTTAAGACTTTCAATAATTTTATTTCCAATATTCACTTTCTGAATTATGTTTTGTGATTGTAGCGTTGCTGTGCCTATTGATATATTTTCGTTTACATGAAGGCAGGAGTGATTAATAATTCACAACTCCCATCATACAAAAATGCATGTGCTTGTACGCAGTATTCAAAATAAGAAAGACAAGAAAACATCTCATTCAAATGAGGCAGATGGTTGTTAGTCTTTATACTAAGTTAGAAAGTGGCTACAGGAAATGAGCTTCTTTAACCAGCAAGTCAGGAACTCAATTTTTTTTTAGCTTTTTCCAATCCGTGAATGCACCACAATAAGCACTTCCAGGTCATGCCGACATTGAAAACTCTTTGGTGTGAAATCTATTACTGAGTGTAACGCTTTACAGATCAAATTAAAGTGCATTTTCAAGTTGTATACAGGTTTAATTGTCTTAACTATTGTTTCAATAAATAGTTTTTTCTGTTGCGCAACTCCAAAGAAATTAACCAAGTCCAGAGTTCTATAAGCCGCCAACAAAATCAATGAAAAGTAACTAAAATTATCCTAAAAGGACGAATTTACAAAAATCAAAGGGCCTATTTAATTTTTTGACGATATATCATCTATTCGGCCTCACAATTAAAAGAGAATGACCTTTCAATCAATAAGACCATTTTTGAATCACTAATATAGATTGAGTGGGCGTGTCGCCACCGCATTTCTATTTTAAAAAAAGTACATAAAACAAACGACTCACCGTCGAGCGGTTGCCAGAAAACACCCAATATAATCCTTCGGCTGTGTTAATAGGGCTCGATCCAGCCGTATTCTTCCATAAGTTTGGAAGACGCTAAGCATAAGCAGCTAGCCACAGCGACAGCAGCAGAATTCACCTGTGACCCGGAACTTGAAGTGTGCCGTCAGTTTGACTCGCCAAAATAAAATACGGGTTGATTATTTTATGCAGGTTACATGAGTGAAATAGACTTGATGTCAGAGGAAGCTCTGAGATATAAGAATCAATGTAAAGAAAATTGTTTCTGCACTGACATGATCAGAGTTCACTCAGAGCGTTTCCACACGTCACACTTTGACCTAAACCCTTTGAAAACCCTGTTTGCCTATGGTGGACACAAAAACCTCAGAAGAAGTCATGAGCACAAGTTCCTTCTTTACAAAATGTAAACAAAAATGGAGTAGGATTTTTCTTTTGTTTTTGGCGAAAGACCATGAGCCATTTCTCCCGCTTTCGCTAGACTCTTGTTTGTTTAGGTAGTATTCAGAATACCCGGTTCACTTCCTGCTTTTGGAGCGGCCTCCAGTCTGATTGGCATTCAGATTTAAACCGCACCCAAGTTCACTCCAGCTGATCTGAAGTCTAGGTTTTTTGTCCACATCAGTGTTCAATTGCACTTTCACACCTCTGTTAATGAACCAGACTTTCTAGACAAGCAAACTAGAATTTGATTAAAACAGCCAAAACTGGACTGCTGTAAATGCACCTTGAGACTTTCAGCAGTGAGACATATTACAGAATAGCGACCCGTGTTGTAGTTCTTAAAGAGACATAGGAAGTAACTTCTTGCTTATCTAATTTAAAAAAATCTGACTAGAAACAGAGTAATTGCTCTTACCCATTGTCAAAACGGGAAGGTCAAAAGAACAGAACAAGGCATTCAAGTAATGTGTGTTGATCTTTACAAGTCAGGAAATGGCTACAAGAAAGAGCTAACCTGCCAAAACTTGTCCATATGTCCGAAACATTTTGCTGATGATCTTGTGGGACCACATCCTTCAGTAAGACTTAGAGCAGGGCCCAGTGGGTTGAGCCTGCAGGTCACTCTAGCAGCGCTGTGAAGGGAGTACTTGTTTCCTGGGAAAGGGAGCAGCGGCCAAGTCCAGATGCCGAGGCCCTCCCCAGGGACAGCATCCTGAGAAGACTGGAGGAAGTGCAGTGTGAGAGCAGGCGAGGCCTGCGCAGCCGCAGGATGAGGGGCTAAATCACTCGGCTCCCTCGCTCTCGAGCCTGAGCCACATGTGGTATTCATTTAAAACAAGCTTGGGAAGAATAAAAACGGGAGAGGGGGGCAGAGAGGGGCACGGAAAACAGCTTTATGACACATCGGGATTAAAGGATAACCGAGTCGAGCTAAAAACACCCCTTCTTTGGATATTTACGTATAACAAGGGTTAGGTGGAGCGAGCCCTTTACAGTTTTTCAGTGATGGTCACCAGTTCTTCCACAATCGCTAATTGGAGAGAGTGAATCAGAACCTCAGAGCGGAAAGGAGAGATCTGTTTTGATGTTTCACTCAACGTCGTTACCAGCCTTGATTTACTGTGTGGGTAAAAGTAAGTCAGAGAGGCAGAAAATGTTAAATTCTCTGGAAGTCATGATGAGTTTTACCCCCGTCATTCTCTAATCCGAGTTGTTACTTCTCACAATGTCAGGCCATTCATTTAGACTCGCTCAAACGCACTCATGCGGTGAAAATACATAAACACTTTCTTTTTTTTTTTACTCCTTTTGAGGAATCACAAAATCACCGCCCTGTGGTTATTCATTTTCTGCTAAAAATGTCTTCTAATAGCTTTTTCCCAATGCGCTGTTGGATTTCTAATCCATTTCACCCTGGGAAACATTTTAAGTCAACACAATGACTGACACTGTACACACAATGTGTTGACTTGGATTTAGTGCACATTAACCTCCTTTGTGAGCAATGTGAGGGTGTCCTCACATTGCAAGCCCAACGCGTGGCTCTCTTGGTGCGTCCTGAACGGCCCGCACTGATGCCTAGGAAATATAAGATCTCAAACAGCAGCGAGGCTGAGAGCTTATCTGCAAAAACATACGAGGAGGAGTTTTTGGATGTCTCAATTAAATCCGAGTGTGGCAGGCTACAACATTTTAATCAGCGTCACGAGCCAAATGGATTTGCAGAGGATGGGATGTCTCCCTGCCAAAAGCACGCAGTGATCAGTAAAGGAGAGCTTATTAAATGGAGGTGGTCACGGCGCTGGCGCTTAACTTCCCATCGGCACACATTTCCTGCTGTCTCAGGGATTCTTTCCACTCTCTTTAGACACAATTATCAAGGGAGAGGCAGGCCTTGAGGAGGACGCTTGCTCTCGCGCTCTCTCTTTTGCTCATCCCCTTTCCAAAAAAAGCCCCTCTCTCTCTCTCTCTCTCTCTGAGTCTCCCTTTCTCATCTGCAGAGGGAGTAGCCTTGACCACATTCTGGAGTCTGAAAAGCATCTTTCACACAGACATTTAATAGCTTGTAGGATTTCGCCCTCTAGTGGTAGATATGGGTTTTTGCATTGATTCAGATTTTCCTTCTTGTGGCTCATTTCAAGACCCTTGGCAGGAAGTGAATATTTTGTGCACATCTGCACTTTTCATAAATATCATGAACATTTTTTATGCATTTATTTATTTAGGTAATTTGATTCAAAAACCAGGAATTTACTCTACAGATTCACAACACAGAATGAGTATTAATGGATGTCAATTCTGATATAGCTAATTAGTCATAAAATATAGTTTCTCTGAAAAATTTGAGAACCAATTTAAAACATATATATATATACATAGCTACATTACTGCTGCTTTGACAGTTGTAAAGCAATAGCTGAGAACTGCCACAAGTAGGCAGTTTACTAAAGGTAATTGCTATAGAAGTTGGCATTTTACTGAATGGTTTGGTGGAAGGAAAAAATGTCATAGAAAAAGGTGCACAAATCTATTCTACGACTTAACAAGGCTTGAATGGTAACTGGAGTCAGAGCTGTAAGAGTCACCGCCTATGGGCGCATCTAGACTAGAACTCTTCCGCATCTTGAGCTGAATCACTACTGAACCAGAGAAATACATATTAAATATTATCAAACGGAGGATGAGAGACAAACAAAAATACATGCATCCAATGCATTAATCCTCAGCAGATTCACAGGCTTTTCTCCTCCACACTATGCTGCAATTATGCAGTAATTTATTGACTGTAAAGTACATGGATAGGCTTTTAGTAGATAGATATTTTTGCATTAAAAATGTTTCTATTTGTCTAACATTTTAAATTATGAGCAACTGAATTTAGGTTGGGGTTTTTTTTTAGCTATAAGCTGTAGTCATCAAAAATAAACACTTATTTATTTTTGATGAATAATAAATAAGTGTTATTCACTGAGTGATGAATTTATAGAATGAATTTCACTTTTTAAAAAAATAATTTACTGAAATAAATTAGCTTTTAAATGATATTCAACTCTATTAAGATTCTTCACTAAATAATCTTTTATTTTTCCTCTATAAAGGCTGTTCCTGCTGGTCCTAGGATGCCCACCAGTGGAAGCTTAGGAGTCCTGTCAGCCCAATCACAACCGCAGCCGCCAGCGCCTAGCAACCAGCAGAAAGGCCCGGTCAGAGGCCCACCCATGCAGAGACAGGTTAACCTGCAGCAGCATCCCATCAGCAACACAGTAAGCTGCGTTTAGAGCTGAGAGAACTGTTGGGCTTTGGTCAAACTAACAATTATTTTAGTTATCAGTTTGTCTATCAGTTATTTTTCTTTATTTTTTAAAATGGACACAGTCTTCAGATTTTTTTATAAACCACTTAAACTTTTTTTTATTCAATGTTAGAAATACATAAGAAGCAACAAATAAAAAGCAAACGAGTTATTGTGTAAAATGCAATGCCATGGCATTCCTTCAGTGTACACTGATCACTTGTCGCAAAAAAGAGAAAACTTCTGACATCAACATATGAAAAGCCCAGCCTCTGTTTGACTTATCGATACAGTGTAGAGATAATCTGGTGAATATTATCTGGATTAACTGATTAATAATGTCATAGCAAAAAGTGATTAATAGGAGATTTTTGTACAGGATTGGAACCAGATGAAGCTAAAACTGCCAAATGAGGAGTTTTGGATAGGACAAATTGATTTATTTATTATCGATTAATAAATTAGTTGACGATTATTTCCGTAATTGATACTGCAAGATTAATCATTTCAGTCATACATCTGTTGAGCATTCATTCTCCATGTCTAAATTTTTCTCTGCTTTTCAGGATAAAGATAACACACATGACCAGTTCAGTCGACATCTCACAAGACCACCTCCGGATTACAAGCAGTCGAGAAGCTTGGTGGGGATTCAGCAAGCAAATATCTTTCCAGGTACTTCTAAACATTTCATGCAAATTAGCATCAGCGTAAATCCTGGCTGGTAACCCTGAAACTTTTATGTCTCTTTAGGTCAGAACCCTGCACAGTCTCCCAGCAATGGTCCCGACAATAACCTGCAGTCCATATCTTGCCAACTCTCAAGCGGGCCTACTTCAAAGATGAGCTCCTTGCCATCGGATCGCAGATTCGGTATCAGGCCAGACTGCCATCCAAGTTCCTGTATCGGCCAGTTCCAGCAGCAAAACAGTCACGGTCGTATAGGACTGAGTCAAAGTAAACCGAGGTTCCTGGCACCAAGCACACAGGGGAAATCCTTTGGGATGAACAATGTAGCAGGTGTGCAACATCAGAGGGCAACAGCTGACTTGCATTCCTCCAGGGTGCCAGTACAGAATCTAGGAGGCTCGATGACAAATGTCAGTCTGGGCTGGGGGTCAGCCAACAAGCAAGTGGCAGCTGGACTTCGGCGTCTGCCCAACCCGCTGCAGTTGCAGGGTGTGCAAGACCTGCCGAACCACCCGTACCAGCAAAGGCACGTCGGACCGCCCAACCAGATAGCACCAGACGCCGGGATGCCAACCCTGGGAGACGCAGGCCAAGCCAGACCGAGTCAGGCCATGATGGGCTGTCCATCCCCTCTGGGAAACCCGAGCCAGGCCTCTCCTGAACAAAGGGTGCCGGCAGCCAGCTTTCCAGATGCCAGTCCAGGTTCAAGCAGCTACCAGAACAACAGATCCAACCGTCTGACCTTCGACTTCCTCCCGGAAGGGGACAACACAGTCCCTGGAATCAACGCGGACTCAGACTTCATTGACTCCCTGCTTAAGTCGGGCTCTGGGAACGACGACTGGATGAAAGATATAAACCTGGATGAGATTCTGGGAAGTCACTCGTAAGTTTAGATTACAGGCTGCAGAAAATGCACCTGCAGCTCAAATGATAGAGTTTATATCTGTAATGTAGTATGGTTACAATTTGTAAGTATTGTTCAAAAAAAATTTTATAAATCCAAATTAATTGTTATTCATGTAAACAGATTTTCTTGGTTTTGTATTTACTGTATGTTTGTGTTCGCAGTACATATTTGTCTCCGGTATATTCCCCCCAAGAAACTGCTTTCCCGTTTTTGTTTTTGTGGACTGTATTTCATGCATTAGTGCTGTTATAACATCAAAAAATACACACTGTGAAAAGGAAGTTACTTCTCTTAAGTTTCTTACCCCACATTTAGCATGTTCTAGTATTTACCACACTGAATTTTCCAAAACAAACGTTTCCTCTTATTGTTTGGCCATTTTCATCTGTGGTAGTTTAAAATGCTGTTTTAAATAGTGTAACCCTTATTTTTCTCATGTGATATTTAATACTCGGAATAGTAATTAGGGAATATAATACATGTAATTAATAAAATTTATTTGAATAAAATAGAAGTTTATTTCTTTTTCTTTAACAAAACTTGACATTAAAGATAGGTCTCACACACTACACCCTTTCACTGTAGTGTAGATTGACTTGTAGAAAAAAAAATCACTTGGATAGAACTGGTCTGACAGATCTCAGTCTAATGAAATTAAAGAACAAATTAGATAAACACAATGAGTAACATCATCTACAAATGGAGAAAAAAAAAGTACAGTGTTAAAACTTCAGGAATGAGCCACCATTCAAATTTTCTCCAACAGTGTGGAAATCATCCAGGAAGTCACAGAAACACACAAAGCAACATCTAAGGCACTGCAGGCCTCTATCTATCCCCAGCTGACGAAAACCTCTGGTGACAGAACACAAAGATTCAGCTCACGTTTGCCAGAACATCTCCAATACCCCCCGAGATCTGTGTGTTAAATATTCTAAACAAAAGTAGAACTTGATGGAAAGTGTGACTCCTGTTACATCATATCCAACATCAAACACGGGAGTTTGAGCTGCATTTTTAACATATATGTCCTGTATAGCAGACATCTGGGGGGGGGGGGAATGTAGCTCCTCTGCCTCCTTTCTGCAGAAACAACCAATCAGAGCCGGTGGGTCTTAACGTGTCAGTCAAGCTCGTGGAGGACTGGTTTGCTATAGATGTGCTAAAACAACTTACCGTTACAGTGTTTATCCGCCTTCATCGGTGGCCATGGTTACAAGCCTGCGCGCCACAGCAGGCTCCGCCGTGGGGAAGGAGCTGTAGCTTTGTGTTTTCAGTGCTTGAAAACACAACAGCAATGTCCAAAAGGTTCATGAAAACGAACAAACAAAAAAGTAGGTTCTTCTTAAACCTCACGAGACGCTGGGGCATGGCCGTAAACAGGACGTTAGTACTCAACAACCTTTCCGGTGTGTCCGAATAAAAAGCAAAGCGAAGAGGACCAAAATTCCTTTTGGTCCATTTCTTCTCTAACACACCTGGAGCAAATGAACGGCTGGTGATGAGGCTTCTGGAGAGCCGAGTTACTGCCGGTGACTCAATTCTGCAATTCTGTAACCAACCATAAGGGGGAGATGGTCAGTATTTTTAAGCAATTATTTTCTCAGTGCATCTAACGGGTCTCATCTTTTTTTTTTTTTGAGAAAAGGCCCTTCTTGAATATTAAATTATACTTAGAATGTTTCCATTTGTATAGCTGAAGATTCGTTCACTGAACTTTTGAGCCTTGTCAGTGTAAAATCACATGAAAAAGTGTCTTTTCAATCCTTTCAGTATGGTTAAAAAAAAAAAAAGTTTTTGCAAATTAAAATGAGAAAACCCAAGAAATCACCTTCATCTAATTATTCTAATCTTTATCTATCCACATTTGGTAGCAATTCCAGCCTCAAGCCTTTGATGAAACCAGCTTACCTCATCTGACTTCTGGCAGTTTCAGCCCTTCTTTGAAGTTCTTTTCCAGCTCCATCAGGTTGGACGCAGAAGTCTGTTCAGCCATTTTCAGATCGCTTTTTTTCCCCTGTTTTTAATACATTTGCAAAATACTCTAAAAATACATTGAAATAATAGGGTATTTGTTAATAAATTTAATTTAATACATCTTCAAATAAGGCTGTAACATTGCAAAATGTGAAAAAGTGAATATTTTCCAGATGTACTGTATTACAACAGAAGTTTCATAAAACTTGATTAAGCTTTGCAGAGGTGAGGAAAGAGCAGAAAGTGTGTATAACTATATATAAATGAATAAAAACACTTTGAACAACACAAATGAAATTTAAAACAACGTATATGCTTTATTTAAGGCCAATTTCAAAGTATCATATAAAGAAATGTATAATGTAACAGAATTTATTGTTCTAAAACACATGCACATATCAAAAATGAACATTCATTACCGAATATAAATTCATTTCATGTGCATTTAGAAAACTCTAAATACTAAAACAAATTAACTTGTGATTAGTTCTACCGCTAAAATGAGTCAACAGCTAATTTTCTTACAATTTACACTCTAGGCAAGAATGAAAATCAGTTGTGTGACAAAAAAAAGGGGAAAAAAAAGCATCGCTGCATTAAATGAAAACTAGCTGTGTTATGGAAGCATTGTGGGGTACCACTTATTTTAGTTGCATTGTTCTCTCCAAACACTGTTTTAAAATCCATCAAAACATGGTTTCATGATCAGTAAAAATCAGTACTACAATGAAGTTCACACAAAATAACAAATTAAAAAAGAAAAAACACAGTTAATGTCCTCTAATCTAAGATACATGTTTTAAGCATGTTTTCCATCAAGTTAATGCTATATCAATTCACTGTTGGGCTGGCAACAGAATCAGCGTGCCATCCAGCAAGGCCTCTATCAAGATTATCCAAAAGGTTACTGCAGTTAATGCGCAGATGTAGCCACCATGTAAACGTCGCCGTGATCACGAGAAGAAGCTGTCGGTGTGTCGCCTGCACAGCGGCCGGAGCATTTTTGTAAAATTATGTAAACATGCGCTCGCTGTTTGAAAATCACTTTCTCCTTTGTTCAGAAACCTCAGAACCTCTCCGCCAGAACTAGTCAGATGCGTCCGATAACACTTAAAACCTACGGAAAACATCCAATTAGCTTATAAGGTTTTGTTCACACGGAGGCCGATTGACATTTCTCGATCCCGACGATGGAAGTGAAAAATAAGGGTAGTGTTCATTAGAATCAAAAAACAACAACAACAAAAAATTATAATAATTCAAAATAGACAAAAAAAACATCTTTGGAATCGTGACTGAAATATCTGATTGTTTGTGAATTATCCCACTTAACATCAAACAAAGCACACACACACATGCTGTGTAACTTACAGCAATAAGCCAAACCCTTTTCCTTCTTGGTTACGTTTAAACATGACTCTAAAACCTGCTTTAACTTGTCCAAGCCCAGCCGATCCAAACTGTTGCTTCTTTTTAGACGCTCAACGCAGCATTGCGCGAAGCAGGGCTGCGAGGAAGGGGCTCAGTTTCAAACATTGTAAATTCACATATCCGGTCACATGCTTGAACTGATTCGAGCTATAATATCTGTTGAGTCTACAGATCTTCCTTTTTTTTTTTTTTTGGTTAATATTTAGCAGAGAAAGGATAAAAAATTCAGCTTGCGATGAATAAAAATGCGATAACACTAATAGGCGAATATATATTGCAAAGCAAAAAGAAGAGAGAATCAGAAGATAGATAAAACAAAACAAGTCCAAACAATCTAGCTTGTGTCTTGGCAGAGGGAATCTGGTGCTCTGATAACAGCTGACCCTGTGAAGTTATTAAAGGAAGAGAAACGAGTGAAACAACCCCCCCCCCCCCCCAAAAAAAAAAAAAACATCTTTTTTTAAAAATCTAAGCTATTATACATGTGTAACAAGCTACAAATAAAACACGCTTTTTAGGTTAGGCTTGGATAAGAATGAGAGAAAAAGACGCTACGGGTAAGAAAAAGATCCCCGAAAAAAATCACCTTGTGTTTATAAAACATAATACAGTTTGATTATTAAAACAATTAACATGCGGCTTATATATGCATGGTTACAGCCCGACGCCCATCGTTGCATTATACATACTGGGTAAATTGTTCGAGTTGCTCGCGTCTTTAAAAAATACATCCGAAGGCACTTGATCTATTAAAGGTTTAACTTAGACTTGCTGGCACAGCCAAGCAGCGATGTAGTCGGTCCCCAGTTTCAAACCCCACCCCAACAAAAAGCAAAGCCACCAACTCCAAATCGCGCCTCAAATTACCTTCACTCCAAATCAGTATTGTTCTTTATGCTTCAAATACATCATTTTTGGTTTTTCAAGCTCGTTGAAAGGAAAAAAAAAAAAGTTTGAGGCAAACATAAAGCTATTTAACTAAATTCAATAGTCCCAAACACAGACGCTTAGTGACGCACTGCAAAAACAAGAGAGGCTCCAGAGGCTCCAGTTGGGAAGCAACATGGGCAGTCCTTGCAGAAGAACACGTGCACTTGGTCGCTTCAGCTACCATCTGGGTAAATAAGCTGACAGACCTGTGAAAATTTTTGGGGCCCTTGCATAAATGTCTGTTCATAGGCCAGCCTTGAAAACACAGACAAATTCAAAAAGATAAAAACACAAGTGAAAAGATCAGAATACTGCCTGAAAAGAGGTTAGGCCTTACATGCTGAGAGGCACAGAAGTTCAGAGAGGCTCGCTGAAATGTCTGGTAAAAGCATCTATGAATCCTTCACAGATCAGAGCAGGCGACGGTTCAGAGCGCAGTGGGGGGACAAGTGGTACGGAGCGCCCCGCCCGGCCCCACCCCTCCGCTCGGGTCCTCTATAACCACGTCAGGAAGTTCTCCTTGTCGATCTTGGTAGCCGCCAGCACAGACTCCATGTCGCTGAGGATGTCAGAGCTCAGCGGCTCCTGCAGACTAGCCATCAGCTCCTCGCCCTCCACCACCATGCTCTCGCCCTCCAGGGTGCCCAGGTCCACGTCGGTTCCGGGGATGCCGTCCAGGTAGTCGGGGAATCGGCTGGGCTGCGAAGCCATGGAGGCTGGGAGAGAGTCTCCTGATGGACAGAAGATGACATTTTTTTGTTGTTGTTGGATCAGACCTCAACAGGAAGTGATGACGGAACCAAAATAAATCACTTTACAAAGAAAGGGAGCAGCCTACAGACAGGGGAAGAGGGATCACAGTTTTAGGGAAAAAAAGATTGCTTTCATTCTAGCAACACATTTGGAAACGGATCGAGAAGTTTTAGCATATTATTGTGGAAATGTTCCACAATAATACAATATTGAAGATTCCAAAAATAACTAGTGAGGTTATAAAAGAATAAACTGGAAAAGGCCAGTATTTACTAATCTACTGTGGTCAAACTATTTAAACTCGAGATCAAAATATGAAAGGAAGCAGCTACATGTCATCTAACATCGACTCCACTTCAACTTTTTTACATCTTGTCAAGCTACAAATTTCACTTTGATTTTTTTGTAAAGTGCTTCAAGGCTACATTTGCTGTCAACATATAAACAAGCTGAACTGAACCAGAAACATCTATGCATTTTGTTTTGATTTTATGTGATGAACAAATAGACGGTTGAGTGTTACATTATTATAATGCGGAACAAAACGCGTCCATCTGACTTTATGATGCCGTTTGTTCTGTGTTCACAGCACAGCGGAGGACTCCACTCACAAATCAGTGGACAAATGACACTCGACAAATGGCTGCAGTTGTCAGGCGAAAAGGGGACAGAATTCAAATCTTTCATATTTTCTATTTTAAAAAAAACATTTTGAAAACTGCATTTTTCACTTTGTTTTTCTGCACTCCCTTGTATGGACATGCAACATAAAACCAGAATGAGATACACTGATGTGTGTGGTGGTAACGTGACACAATGTGGGAAAGTTACAGAGGTGTTTACCTTGACTTTACCCACAAGTTTACTGCCAAAACTTTGGCTCGTTATCAGCAGGCGGTGTAAAAGGTGGCGCTGCCGACGGTATGCGGCTGCACCAAAGGCTCGGAAGACTTCCACATGGCTGAAACTTTGGGTTTTGTTCAAGAATTTGAGGGAAACGTAAGCTACAATCAAGGGAAGATATTTTCCATGTGAATTTGTTTGTAATTTTTGCTTGAAATTAATGCCAGACCTCATTCTGTAGGACTTTGAAAGTCTTGCTTCACAGAGGCTCTGTGATCACCTAACTGGTCAGCCTGCAGTCCAGATCTGTCTTCCATTAGAAAAGAATCGGAAATATTCCACAAATGCTGACTGGCTAGGGTGCCGGGTTCAGAAAGCCTCACGGCATCAGATCGGTCTGCAAAGCTAAGAGTAGTTTTTCCTTTGTCAGGTAGGCATGCCAAATTTAACATGTTTTGTCCGTTTGGTTGCCATCACGGTGCCGGGGATGCACCGACGCGCCACTCACCTGTATCCATTTCATCCACGCTGTTCAGGAAGTCATCTGGAGTGCGAGGAACGCTGTAGCTGCTCATGCTCAGCCCGCTGTCGGTGCTCTCATCCCTGGAGTGGTAGGTCCCGCTGGAAATCCACAAACATCAAAGCATCGATTAGAAACTGCCTCAGGGGTCCGCAACCTGCGGTTCTAGAGAATCCACAAGGGATTATAATAAACTGGCAAAAAAAAAAGTGCAGAACCAACTTTTGTTAAATATAAATCACAAATGTATGTTTTAGCAGGGGTTTCCCCCCCCCCAATATTTTCCATGAAATGAATCCCACATTTGATTTTGACAATAAAATGAAGCAACTATCATTTGTCATTATTACCTTAGAAACAAAGTTTTTTTTTTACTTTTATAATTTTTCCCACATATCAACATCCTGTAGAAGAAAAAGAATCAGTCCTCTTTTTTTAGTCAGTGTTCTATGTTTCTGTTCTTATTTTATAACAAAAATAATAATAAAACAAACAGAAGTAATATTAGGATTCTTGAAAAATTAACAGATTTAGAATAATAGTTATTTATTAACATTTTTAAGTCGTCTTTTCAGGAGAGTTTTATTTAGCTGGGCTGAGGGCAAAAACAGCTCTTTGGTTTGCGAAGGCTGCAGACCCCTAAATGGCCTAAAACCAAATTAAAATCAAGCTGAAACTTCAGAAGTTTTTCTCAAATTCATCAAACTTTCGTTTGCCATCAAACGGAGCTAGAACCTTCTGCATTTGATCTGTTAAAATTCTCACACACCTACTTCACTTTTTCACCCAAAAAAAAACAGGAAAAGAAGCAACAATGAAAGGCACAAAAAGACAAAAGGAGCAAAGAAGATATTTGACAAGCCTATACTAATTAGCAGAAAAATATGTAGGCAGAGTATGGCAGAGGCAGGATGAATGAAGCCTTTGTGAGAGCAGGGGGAGCGGAGGGAACGAGGGGGGCGAGGGGGGGATTAGTTTGGCCTGTCTACTGACTGGACCACATGCTTTCATAGCCTGCTTGCTATTCAGCTCTTTCCACACTTTGTCAGCTTGAACCGCTCGGATTTACACTCCGCTGTGACGCTCTGCTCCGTTTGCGTGCGGAGAACTCTGCCGTCTGTCCGAAGCGGCAGCTGTTTCCGATCTAATAAAGGCCCGACAAAGTGCTTTTCAAAACACGCACCACCATTTTAGCTCTGATGTGACCTGCAATGCTGCCGCTGTACACCAGGGGTCGTTGCCGTGCGGAAAACGTCCGTCTGGTCTGTGTGAGTCATTAACATGTGAGGAGGGTTAAAGCCCAGAGACAGGCCCTCTGTTTTTGCAGCTTGCGTAATGCGGCCTCAAGCGGCCCAGCGCACCGATCCCCCTCACACAGGAGCCAGTAAGCATGACGAGCCGAACCAGAACTGGAAGTTTTTTTGGCAGGCGGCCTCTTGCAAGTCAGAGATTCTGCTGTGACAGAGGAAGACTTCCTCCATTTTCTTTACAGAGCTCTCTGTGTGAGACTGACCTGTTGAGGAATGGGTCAGAGCTGTTGACAGTCATGGTCCGAGCATCTTGGGCCAAAGGAGAGGAGACGGGGTTTGTGCTGCCATCTTGATCCATACTGGTGGGCAGCGGGTTTCTCAAAGCAAGCTCCTGTGGGTGATGAAAGAAAAATGAATGTAAAAATATGTCTGAACTATCTAATACCACGACAGTCGGTCGGCCTAGACATGTCTTGATAACAACTAGGCCTGTCTTGATAACAAACTTTGATGATGATGAAATGTCCCAAAAATGATCTTTTATGTAATTTGAAGAATTAACGGCATTCTTTGCAGTTAATTTGCAAGGTCTCTTTTCAATGTCTGTGAAGCACTCTTTTTTGTTGTTGTTGCTAAATTTGAGTGCATGCAATATGTTCTATGAATTTTCTGAGGAGGTTCTGATTGGGAAAACTACAATTTTCCCCAAAAGGAATTCCAACTTGTGGGGTAATTTCTGCAAATTATACAAGCTTCCAGATGTGGAAATTTCATCTTTTCATTAAAAATCAAACCACTTCTACATTTTTGATTTTATGACATAACCCATCGCGTCTCTTAAAAATAGTGATACTTGTTACAAAAAAGTTTGTTGCAGTAACACATTGCTCCATACAACCCCCTCCCGTTCCCCTCATAAAGTATTATGTTACACAAGGGGCCAGCCGCCACAGTCCAAGACAATTGTTTTCTACACATGCTGCTTTAGATAAGGTTGAGGATATGATGTCACGTTGTTCTGTTTCAACTCCTTCAACGGGAAGGTGAAATGACTTGACCACTGTCACTATTTTGAGAATCAGCTTTTACGGGAAAAAAAAAACACCAAAAGGAAGGCCGGCTCTCTGTGGGGAGTGACGCTTCTGCATAAAAAGTCACTGCCCAACAAGTGTGGGGACTTTTTTCTTGTCGTTTGGGTTATGACTTATTCTGACAGTTTTGCAAAACAGGTCCTGCTTAAACGCAAGTCACAGATTTCCATGTGGCACTTGTGTCAAACTAGAAGTGACTGGCGTGTCAGAGCAGCAGCTCTTCTGTTCTGTAAGGCACAACCATTACGCCACCCTGGATTTCTTGCTCTAGTGAGACTGGAAAGGCATACTTTCCATCCAACACCGAAAGTTCCATTTCCTGTTGGATGAGGAAGGCAAGACCAGTACCAGCCTCTGGCTAACTTGATGGACAAGTCGGCTCGTTTCACAGCGTTATCTGTGAAGTCACCCGTTAAGACCAGAAAAAGAAGGGCACTTTCAATAGCAGGCTGCAGAGTAAAGCAGATCCACTCACAAACATCTGATTAGCATATGTGTGGCTGCACAAAAATAGTACATAACTAGGCAGTGTCATTGCAGATTGGCCAAGGTTGCACAACAAAAAGTTAAGTTACAGGTACCATCATTTTTGTCCATCATTTTATTAGTCGTTTTTTTGTTATTCTGCTGAACCACACTTCAAAAGCAATATCTAATTTTCATTGGTTAATTTTCAGTAAGTTTTTATTCATTGTTACTTTTGTCAGTTTCAAGTAATTTCAGTGACCACTGTTGGCTTTTTGTTCATTACCTCAGAGGTACCAACCGGAGATGCACCATTAAATCGGTCTTGATTTCTTTCATTTTGGGAGATTTGCATGTGAAGCGGATCTCATCCACAATCACATTTTAATCGATCGTAAAGATCTGAAAAATCAGCCCTTTGGCTCTGCCGTGAGAGAGCTGGCTGACAAACCTGCCCATCAGGTCATGTCTGCAAGTGCGAGGCTAGTAATACTCACCCTGTTGTTGCTAACTTAGCAATATTTCAAAGAAAAGAAATGGTATCAGCCAAAATTGATATTGGCAGGTCAGGCTTTTTAAAGACCAGTGATCGGTCAAAAAACTGTAATCGGTGCATACCCAGTACCAACACATGGATCTCTTGGTACTCTGGCACTTCCTCATTAATCTTTAAAGTACAGCACCCGCAAGACAAAAAATATATATTTTTAAAACTAATTTTTAAAATTTCTGTTAAGTTTATCTGCTGAAACAGTAGCATCTTCCTGGAAAATACTAAACTTGTATCATGTTTTTTGCACATCAAATTCCAGGAGCTATTAAAGCCACAAGACAAAATATTCCAGCAAAAACAATAAATAAATTAAAAAAATTAAAAATCTGCCAAGAATTTCAAATCAGCCAGGAAACAGACAGAGCTCCTGCAGCAGAAACCTGTGAAAACAAAATTAATTTAGCAGAGCCTGATAAGGCTTCAACCACAACAACATGGCCGCTGAAACCTGGAGCACATGATCTCCGTGGCCCCTCAGGAAGGTCAGGTGGCTGTATTCTCCTCACAGCCCGCTTCATGTACACACACGGGTCACTTCCTACACCATGAACTTTAAACAACCCAAGCGAACAGCAGGGTAAACAAAATCTCCAGCACTCTCATTCATAACCATAAAGCTCAGTCTCCAGCTTATGACACAGTCCTGAGTAAATCAGGGGACGCTGCGGCACCACCCTGCGTGGGCGGGACGGTAAGGAAGTGATAAATTTACCACATATGACTCACAGGGCAGGATAGTTGAACAATAAAGACTGATCAAAGAGGCTTAAGATCCACCACTATACTTAATTCATGACTTACCAAGAGGAGGCATTACAACCCCATAACAAAATAAAGCTGCTGCCTGTGAGTCACTGAGGGTCCATGTAATGTCCATGATTCATAGGACACAGAAAGGAAATGTGCCCCTTCCGTCCCCCCTCCGAAATGAAGGCACCGAGACCAAACTGACGGCTGACCTGTGGTCTGTGCTGCTGCAGTCGGAGTCTCTCCTTCTCAATCTGCTGAAGTCTCAGCTGGTTGTTCCCTGCCATCACTCCACCGTGGGTGCTGGGAGGCAGCTGTCCCGACTGTTTCCCCGGAGCGCTCTGTGTCATCCGCTGTTGGTTCAGCGCTGCGAAAACAAAACAAAAAAAACAACAACAAAAAAATTAAAACATAAGAATGCAGTACATAAAACAGCAAACATAAAAACATACAGTACAGTTGATTCAGTCTCAATAAATACCATAATTTTTTTTTTTTTTTAAATCACTGCTTTTGTTGTATTTTTCCTGCAAAAGTTTGCACTTGGAAATTTGAGTTTCTCAGTTACAAGTAAATAACTTATCTTCAGGTTGTGACTGTTGCAGAAGAATCCTGCTTATTTCTAGCTACATCACATTAAGCCAATGGCACACACAGATATGTGCAATTTCTTTTGTGAATGTTTCCTAAAGTGTGAATGCATAAGAAAAAGGAGAGAAACAAGTTGTTGTGAGAACAACTAGCAAATCCCACAGGTTTTTCCCCCAATGTGCCACTACAACCAGATCTACTCGGGTGCCAACGTCACATCTTGATCCGAGCTCCGACTTGTGAGACAAAATAAATGCGGGAACAACATCTCCAGGATTCTGATCTTTGATTGGTATTTACCAGCAGCACTGTAAACAGGAGGTACACAAAAGATTATAAGGCAGATTTGTTCACATCCCGTGTGGAAATTAAAAAGTTCAAAAGAGTTTCAAACTCTCTCAGAAGTCAGTGTGCTTAGTTGCTCCTCAATAATAACCATCCATTAGTCTGCGTTTAGTTGCCATAGTAACGGACACCGGCTAACCTGGATTTCCCTCGTCACTTCAGGTTTGAATATAGATATTCAGACTGAGTGGCTTTTCTATCCGAGTGGCCTGCTAGGACACCTAGCTGGTTTCGAACGTGTTGCTAAGGAGATGGACAGAAATAAAAATGCAGCAGTGTTTTATGGGGGTTGCATGTACATTTTGTGCTGTAAATAATGCACTCGAAACACAGGAACGACAAAAGCTTTCCGCCACTCGGTGTGAGATACGACAGAAGCAACAGTAGTTAAACAGTTTTCAACTCTCCTGCTTTGCGTCGCTTGTCTACATTTGCAAGCTTGAAATCGCATATACTCCCAATTCTGCTGGTTGCTTGGCTAGTGGAAGGCAACATTGCCTCCTGTGTTTTGAGCCCATAATTCATCCTCTATTCGAAGGGATAAACATATAGAGAAAAAGCTGTAGACAGATCTTTCCTACAGGTTAGCTCTAAACTATCCTAGTTATCTTGCCTGCTCTGCGTCCTTGTTTCGCAGGCAAGCGCCTCGTATTCAACGAGTCGCCAACCGATTCAGCACTCAAGTGGCCTCCTGTGATGACACACCATTTTTGAAGCAGGCAACACCCGTTTCTCTGGTAGCAGAAAGAGGTGCCTGTGTTCAGTCTCCATGGCAGCCAACCGTCGTAGCAGCCAATGGGTTGTGGTAGTTTCTACAAATCATTACATTTGGTTTTCAGTAAGATATTAATTGTTTCCGTTTTAAAAATAAAAACAAAACTAAACTTGAGTCACCGACTGTTTGTTGGTCTCTATGATGCCACCTCTCCAGCAGGTAAAAACAGTTCTTCCTCTTGCTCAGCAAAGAAAAGAAGCACCTTAGTCAGAGGATTTTCTGGTTGTGACAGAAAGAACCAATTCCAAGCAAGCATGAGAACTAGTTTGCCACTTAAACGGGTTAGGTGAAATAAAAATAAACAAACAACAAAAAATAAATACACACCACATGACAGATACACCACAATCAGATCTTAAACAGATCGGCAGCCGAGAAACTTCCGTTTTGTTCCAACACCTGGCTACATTTAAAACGTGCTGGACATGATTGACAAGTTGCGCATTTGTCAACAAGCTGAGCGTGCGGAAGAGGCGATCCAGTGCAGCCGGTTGCGTGGGACAAGAAGTCCCAGCAGAAGGTTTTCTATCGACAACCTGAAACAACCATTCCTGTAAGACCTGATCCCCTCCCACTCACTGACTAACACGGGCTTTGTACATTGCATCAGGCATGACTTATCCTTTCATTATGCCTTTTGTTTCCACTTGAACAAGTCGCAGATCATCCCTGAACACTGACCGCCTCCTCCTCCCGGCCCGACAGGTCCTCGTCAGCTGATCTAATAAATCCGATAGTCCTCGGCGACGGAGCGCTACATCGGCTTGTGTAAACACAAAACCACCATTAGCGCAAGTTTCTTTCACACAACAATTGTAGTGCCTTGTGCTTCAGCAAGCGAACTACGCGTTTACAATATCAAATGTGTTTGTGATGAAAACACAGCTGTTCCCCTGGTGAAATCTTTGTTATTCTTAGCTGTGGTGGGGGTGGACCTAATAAACATAAGGCAGCAGCAAAGCAATGCCCCAATCTATGCATGCGAAGTAGGTCACGAGCTTTATCATTGTAGTAGGGAGAGGGGAGTTCCAGTAATGGAACCAATGAGGAGCGGCGTTTGCTCATGGGATCCAAGTGGCAACCAAAACAAAAGCGTGATAGTGGCACAGTTTTCATGCGGAGCCGCGTCTCTGTGCTCCACTGTCCTGCCCTCCTCGGCACCTTTCTCATCACCATTCAATCACTGTCTGTTTACACTCCTGCAGGAGCTGAATGAACTGTAGCTCAGGGCTCTCCCTGGGAAGCTCCGAAGGCCCCACACCGTCTCACATCTCGCTCCCCCCCCCCCTCCATGCTCTGTGTCCACACAGCCCCCCCGCTCGCCACCCCACCCGCATGCACATAAACAAACACACTAGTCACGGAGCTGCCTCCCCCGCTCCCACACACACACACACACACGTACACGCACACATTATCTGCACCCTTAGGAGAGTGTGTTACTTCTCTCCCGCTTCTTATCTCGTGCAGATACCGAGGCCTTTGGAGGCTGGATCTTTCCGGCACCATGGCACCCTCAACTGTTCTCATGATGGCGTTCCTGTGTATGAGTCATGTCAACAGCACCGCATCCGTCAAGACTCGAGCTTTGATGAGGAGATATATTTAAGTGGTAGGCAAAAACTCAGACAATCTGGAAAACTTTTCAATTTGGATTCACAGACGCAGTGAAACGGGACGCAGCGCCACGCAAAACTTTTTGCGCCACTTTGCGGTCGTTTAATTACAAGTTTTGCATGTTTCGATGCCAATCTTTACGCGCCATCTCAAGCTTCTGAGAACAGCAACTTATATTTACTGTCACAGATTCTCAATTGGATTGATTTTTTTTTGTCATTTTTTAGCATTTTGATATCGATCCGATATGTAAAACTAAGCCGATATTGACAAAAGACGTGGATTTCCATTTTTGTTGTGGTTTGTGTTTCAGGAAAGGGAGTGAAGGGGGTTGACTATGAGGTGTTTGGATATGTGACAGTGATGCAGTGCAGGATTGTGGCATTTATAACTGAAGGAGAGAAGCAACGCCAGTGGTGTGGTCATTTTTTCATACTTTTAAAGACGTATGACAATAGATATAATACATACAATATTGGTAAATATTGGTTACTACCCATAACAGTGATGAGAATAATATTGGCCAAAATTTTCAGATCAGTGCGTCCCTAAATATTGCTTTTAAACTTCTCTACAGCTTCCTCCCTGACTTGTTATTCATGTTCCTGTTTGTCCACCATTTTTCTCCAACAAACCTCTGAGGCCTTTTATCCGACAGCTATATTTATTACGAGATTATTAATTAGGTTACCTCTAATTGGGTGAACTATATATTACTAAGGATATAAGAATAGAGGTGTCTGAATGTAAAGCTGAAAATCCAGGTATTGTTGAACTTCCACTTCACAGTCACACTCTGCTGCACAGTATTATGGTTTGTTTGTGGGAAATGTGAAAGAATTCATGGAGTATGAAAACTTTTCAAAGGCAGTGTATAGTCTACCACTGACCTGCAAAAATTCAGTAGCTCTGTGTGTGTGTGTGTGTGTTTAGTTTTTTCACCATAATACCAGGGTTGCATAATCAGTCTAATCAGGGCAAATCTGTTGTTTTTTTTAACCAAGCAGCGCGACTAAGCTCAGATTTGAATTTAAATGGAATTTTCCTTCAGGGCTCCTCAGTCAAGGATTTCCCCCACAGACAAAACATTAAGTAGAAAGTATTCACAAACACTGATGACATAAAGTTAAATCATAGACGGAAAGGAGCCAGAGTGATGGCTCAGAACAAGCAGCACGGTTGAACTTTCAGGACGTGACCGTGTGCGTGGTGTAAATCAGCAGCGCATACAGGTGGCGATTGCAGGTGAGCCGCGCCGATAAGAGACTAGTTAATGCAGTCTGCCTTTTGTCTTCTTCACGCACTCCCGCAGCACAAAGATCCAGCAACTCGAGGCCTTATCAGCCGATCGCTCTGGCAGGCAAACGCAGCACGGGATCACCTGGGGCAGGTAAAGCCCAGGGTGTGCCAGCTGTGGGAAGTTCTCAGCACGACCAGGGCACAGAACCTTTGAAGGTTGAGTAAATATTTGCCTTCTGCCGACTTAAGAAGTTTAAGAGAAGGCCACTTGTGTTTCTCGTGTCGAGATAAGCCGGTGGAGAGAGAGTCTGGCTGTGATTGAAACACACCTTTGTTGTGTACTACACAGAGGTAGAAGCTTTCACACCCTCAGACCTTTTCAGATTGTGTGGGTTTTATTGTAGATGCAGTTTTGTGGGACACACCAACACAAACTGCTGTAGATTTGTTTACTAGAAGGCACGTCGGAGAGACGGAAGATCTAGTCAAGTAAGCCCTACGACTTCTAAAACTAACACACCATCCTTACATTAAAACATGGTGAGGGCAGCATAATGCTACGGGAATGTTTGTCGTCGTAAACTTCAAGCAAAGTTCAAGGTGGGCATTTTGTCAAGGAAGTAGGGTAGAATATTTAAGAATTTAAGAAAAATTTAAAAGTCAACTTTCTGTGTTTTTATTGTGTCCCGTTTACGTCAGAGTATTTCATAGTAGCAAAGCTATCAAAGTGACAACTTTTCTGATAATGTAAGCAGAAAACTTCACTTTTTATCTACGAGAGCTTTAAAAATCAAGCTTCCACTACAGAGAATCTACGCTTCTTTTCGTTTCAGCACTGGAAGCATAAAAGAAATAAAATGCCCACGTCACCCAGCCCCTTTTAAATCCAGTCACTGTACACTTAATACTTGTATTTGCTGCTTGTCACCTCTTTGGGACCTTGAAGAGGAGGCATACTTATCCCATCGGCCTTTTCCCTTTGCTCCTTCCCCCTCCTTTGCCTCGCCTCTTCCAGTCTCCCCCACCCCTGTGAAAAGGTCTGGAACAGATTAAGAGTTGGACCGCAGAATAAAGAGGCCTGGCAGAGTTTCAAGTCTGTCTGGGGCTTGAGCAAAATGGGGCCGTGCCTGCGCTGGGCCTCACACGGGGGGGAAAGCCAGCCGGCAACAATCCTCAGTTAAAGGCGCTCGGCCGCTTTTCTTCCCAAAGCTCAAATTAGCCTCCATTATCACAGGACCTAGCTTATAATTGGAAAACCTACAAAACCAGAGGAATTAATTTCCATGCAAAAAATATAAAATATTGCTGCTAGAAATAATCCGGTTTTCCTTCTAGGGGAAAACAAAAATTCCTAGAAAAGCAACTAACAAGGAGGTATAAGTTGAAGAAAACAACTTTTTAGTAGCCAAAACTTTGACACAATGCAGAAAAAATGTTTGCGGCACCTCAGGAGTTAACAGTCATCCTTACTCTCCCCCAGCTTTCAGGGGCCCAGCCGCCTTGTGTGTTCAAGACTTCCAAATCTTCAAAGAGCTCTGCCGATCGCAGCCGCCATCTCCCTCCCCAGCTGCCCTGCTCCCCTTACAACTCTGTTTTGAACTTTCCAGTCCGCCCTCTGTGCTCGGCACGACCGCTTACATAAAACCAGAGCTTCGAGCGCCTGGCCTCAACTAAAAAATAAATAAATAAATAAAAAATCTAACGCCAAAATTAAAGAGGATAACACGCCGCACGCCGACCCACACATGTTGCCTTTGTGAAGCTGAGGGCGAGCTTCCCTGGGGAAACACGGCTGCAGTGAAAGGATGGCACCTGAAGCAGAGATGAGTCAGAGGGACACATGCAGGAGCCTTGATCTCTGGAAGCCTCCCAACACCCTTGGGGATTAGCTCATTTCCATGGCTGCAGAGACGTTTCAGCACATCTACCTGGGACCTGTCACTAATTCACCGATGCTGGCACCCACACGTCGAAAGCCAACTGTCAAACTTCAGCTCGGCCTGAAGGATTAATGGCTAACTCAGCTGTTGGGCCAACACTAAAATGGCCGACAAAAGGTTAGGTGGGAATTTTGATGGGAGGCAGGGAATGGGGGAGGGGGGAGTTTGGAGAAATCTGCTTGGAACCAACAACAGTTGATTAAAATCCCCCCCAACAAGGGAGGCTGATCAAATGAACCGTGACTCATGAAGGGATGAATCACTTCTTATTATGAATCATGTTTTCAAAGTAAGCTATGATGGAAAATACATCCTGAAATAAACTGGAGCTGAACTGACATCTTGTAGTTTTATTCTACAACTTGTATCCCCGATTTGGTACCGAGTTACCCAACTACTGCATATCAATTTATTTCTCTTGGTAATCAAGTGTTTTGATTAATACTCAATCTAAATAATCATTGAAATGTTTCAATCATACATATATTTAAACATAAAATGTCTTCCCCTCCTCCCCTTCATTTTCTAGGAAACTCACCATAGCGTGGCTCAAGTCGAGGGTCCAACCAGGATGTGGTCCTCTTCTCGTGGTTGATGTAGTAAATTTCTCCCTCTGACGTTATGGCTTGTTCCCAGTGTTCAGGAAGGGGTCCTGGGGGATTAAGTGACACTGTATTGTAGCGACCTAAACATTTATAAACTTAATCAAAGATGAGCTTCAAATTCAATTTTTAAGTAGCTCCAGAATATACGCCACAACAACTAAAAAGTTCCCAACATTTGGATGTTTTATCGCTTGCCAATGACTAAACAGGCTGAAATGAATCCACAGGACACAAAGAAGCAACTTTCTTTTCTAGAACTCTAATCTGAGAGTCAGAGCTACAAAACAGCACGGAGGACGTGTAACGTTCTGCCCGAGCCTTCCCTCACCTGGGGCAAATTCCAGCTGCATGGTCAGAACCGAGAGCAGAGACAAGCAAGAACGAGACCAGACCCGTACTCTACACCGCGCTGCGCAAACGTAGCTGTCCATATATCCGTTACAATCGTTTTGAGTTCAAAACAAAAAAGTGAAAAATAAAGGAAGAAAGAAAGAAAGAAAAAATAATAGTATGATTTAGTACACACCATTGGCTGGGTTCATTAGGTTCTGTGGCTGGACTGGAACAGAACTCGGGGGAGCCGGCTGACTCGTCTGGAGGAGGGCCTTGCGAGGATCCTGCCAGGTGGTACTTTTATCATTGTGGCTGCAAGAGGAAAAGACAACAAAATAAATAAATTTCATTCCAATGACTGATCTAACCACACCAAAAAAATGAAAAAAAAAAAAATCCTATATATATATATATATAGGGACTGCAACTAATTTCAGCAAACGGCCTTGTTTTTAGTCTATTCTCCACTTAATGATTAAACCCATTATTAAATTAGCTGATGATTATTTCAATAATTGATTCATCATGATTAATAATTTCAGTCCTAAAATATATTGTTTCACAAATAAAGTTATGCATCACCAGTGTACACATGCTAAGAAATGTTGCAGAGTCTCAGCTTGGAGGATCTTACAGAGTGGCCCTAGATTGGGGCCCTGAGGAACCCCACATGCCAACAGGCATAATGTAGTCCTGATCCATTAAGTACAACCTGATCCAATTTATTATGAACTCAAATTATCTTGGTGTAAAAATGTTCACATCCCCTAAGTAAACATGATCTTCAGATAAATACAGCAAAAATCATAAAATAATAAAAAAAGAAACATAAGATGAGCAGAAAATGTCTTGAAAACTTCCAAGAGGCTGTAATTGGTTTTGAAATAGCTATTCTAACATCAGACAATGTTGCTTCATCCATTTTCTGACCATCTTTGCCGGGACAGGACAGGACAGGGGCGGGTGGAGTGGGGTGCGCATTGTGTGCTACTCTGTGAAGGCATTGATAATTAGTGCTTTGTTGGCACTTGTTGCTTGATTAAGATGGAAAGCTAATACAGGAAGCCCTCCTCTCCCAGGCAGGACCCTCTCTATTGAGGGAGGGTCAGTCCCAGGGCTCAACGCAGGGGGTCCCTTTTTCCTGGAAGCGGCTCGGACACCGCGGAGTGTCAGGGGCTTTAACAATCTGGCGCCACATTTACAAAGCTTTCACCTGCTTGACAAAGGCGCAGACTGAGCTACGACCTAAAACCTAACTATTCACTTGTTTTGTTTTTGAAGCATCCTATTTAGAGGGCCCTACCACCACCTTCCATCCTCCTCCCGTTCCCTCATTTGAAACAAAAAAGGCACCAAACTCCAGTAGGGCGTTTGTCCAGTTCAACAATATTGCTTTATTGTTGTACTAGTGAACGAACAATCTTAGCAGGCCGGGAAAAAAAACAAGATTACATCTGTGATGCCAATTAATACTACTATTAAACTTCCATAACAGCACAATACGGACATGTTTGGCTGCCTGGAGTTCATTTGATCCCAAAGTGCCATTAAGAGCAGATTCTGGAACAGCTGGGCGCAGTCAGACTCAGAAAGTTTCTCTTGGTCAGTCCAGTAATCCTAGCCTGCCTGGCCACTCTCTATCCCAGACCAGAGAGCGAGTGGGCCTGACTCAGCAACTCCTCCCCCTGACACAATGAAACCCATTTTGAAGCCCCCCTCTTGTTTATGCTTTATTGATCAAAGGAGCTGCCAAATCCCTTACTGACCCCTCCCCCTACCCTCTTTCTGTCTCTCTCTCTCTCACACACACACACACACACACACACACACACACACACACACACACACACACACACAAGCACACACGCGCACACACACGCACACACACACACACACAGAGTGAGCTGCAGCTACTCCAACCGAAGGTGGCTCTTAAGAAAGTCAGGTCACATGGAAAAGAGTTGAAACAACAAGAGAAGGAAAAATAAGTTTCCAATTTCACATAACGAATGTAACATTGTTACATGTGCAATCCCTAGAAAACAAATCCCGTTTATTCAAAAGTCACCTTTCTGTCTCGATAAAGATTTGTCACAACCTTTTTGACTCTAGAGAGTCAAAATAACTGAGCAGCAGATGACATATTTTTGAAAAAGACAATCCTAGCAATGCGACTGATGATGAAGTCATATTTTCTGGTGGAAAAAATCTAGAAATAAAGTGTTTACTCTATAAGCACTGCATTTCAATTTCAATCATTTAAAAATCCTACCAATGCTGGAAAACAGCAGAAAATTTACAAGCATTAAAAAAAAATTTACCTGAAATATTTCATTTAAATACATCTGACTTACAGTTATAGATCTTTAAATTGTCTCCACTTGTTAAATTATTTGTTTTTTGAAAGTTGTTTTGGTAATCTGCATGTAGCAAATATTAACCATGTGAATCTCATTTCGTTCTAATCTGCCATGCTGTTGGTTGTCTTGTGAATTGATGAGAATTGCACAAAAGGCACAGAATCTATTTGACATTTCACAGGCCTTGTTTTTGTAGTTTTGCCATAGTTATGGTGTTTATCCTGCCTTTCCTCCATTTAAAGACAAGTTACAGAAAGGGCAGAGAACAGAGACTATGAGAGCAAAGTAGTGGCCAAGCAGTGGGATATGGGAGGAAGGGCTTATTGTAAATAAGAGGTCTTAACATTTTGGCAAACAAACGCAAAAACAAAAAGGAAGAAAAGGAAATGAACAACCTTTCCAAAACATGTGATATTGTTTTCAGACTTGTGCAAAGATCTTAGAGCAAATATTTAAAATAAAAATACTTTCCTAGATACTACATTTTGTCTGGATACCAACTTTTTGTATCTCAGTCTGTGGAAACAGTTATAAACAAAGCCCTCAGTTCAAAACGAGGGCAGTGATAATCTAAAGTCTGATGAAATCCAGACGTTATTAGCGCTTCCAACTCAATACTGCACTGTATTCAAAGAGCCTAGATGTGGGAACTGAGAAATCGAGTTAATTAGTTACTAGGAATCAGTAATTCATCACCAGCTTTTAAAACTAAAAGATAACCCTTTCAATCATAGCTGCCCGGAACCGCTCCGTATATGGCCAGCCATACAGCACGTCCCGTGGGTGAAACATAAAACAAAACAATGTCATGGCAACTGTTGGGCCGGCTGGAGGCCACCAGTTGCTGTCAGGAATTGCTGATGAACATTGAGTGCAACAGTCACAACTGCTCCCTGCTGCCTTCACATGTCTCTGACAGCGTCAGAAACTTTCCAAGACTGCCACTGTGCCTTTCCTAAAAATCTAACAGGCAGTGGATATAAAGGATAATGCTTTTGAAAGTAAATGGAGGATTTCTTTCTTTAAAATATATGAAAAACTATTTTGTGGCCAATTTCAAAAAGGTTTTTGTAAAGTTATAACCTGCTGGTAATGACTTTAGTCTTTAGGAACTGTATTTTTTTTCCTAACTTTCTTCCCGTAAGATGTCATTTATTATTATTTATATTAGGAGAGGAGGTGACATCATGCCATCTGTGTAAGAGAAGAATCACAGTAAAAAAAAATTGGTTTGTTTTGCAATAAACAAGGAGAATATTAAAGATGACATTTTACCTGCTGATGTCTTGCTCTTTCTCACTCTTCTGCAGCCTATAAGAACAGCAAACTTGTCGCAATGTAACTTATGTTGAGAATAACAGTATTTTCTGCTCAGAAACAACTTCTACATCACATAGCTTTGCTGATAAAACACAAAGGTTGTTTGAAAAACTGTATTCTCTTATCGGTCAAAGGTCAAATTTTTAAAATAATTTTGAGTCATTTACCAATGCGCCTTGGTGGATCTCTATTAAGATGCCAAAGCTTTTTTCTTTCAATCTGTTTTAACAGTTGTCCTTGAAACTGACAATTCAAAACATTAAATATGAATTAATAAAGTGAGGTTTTTCATAGAAGACTACAGAAAGAGCCTGTTGCCTCTTTCATAAAACAGTTTGTTTCTGTACACAGCCGTCGGTATCTACAACAACTCTTTGAAGAATCCTGTATTATACGAGTCACAACATTTAATAAACTTTGGAATTAAGCATTTTTAAATTGTGAACTGAATTCGAGTAAAGGCCATGCAGTCAAACTTCTCTGTCCAGTGCCTCACTTTAACCTTTTAATATGAGTAAACAACTCAGTTTTGTTTTCCCCTAGTCTGTCAAAAAGTTTCATTTTTAAGATTTATTTTTAAAAATTTGATACAATCTATCATTTAAATTGTGTTAGTTTGCCATCATTGTAGATGTGTTATTTAAGGTTCTACGTTCTAGTCAGCCTAACTTCGACTTTCCCAAAATATTTAGAATATAATTTTCAAAATTCTTCTCCATTCACAAGGATTTGGTCCCAACTTGAAATGTTGCACATTTTCTGTTAAAAGTTCTGGTGAAAGTACTGGAGCATGGGAAACGCCATCATTTCAAATTAAGGTTAAAGGTCTTGGTCACACCCAACTTTAATACTAGTGGTGTGCAGAAAATAAATCATCTTCAGGGCTTAAAGCAGTTTGAAACCAGATTGAATGTTTGCTCCACTGATGGATCTAAACGTTAAGAAGGCAGATGTTTATATCGATGTTTCTCTGGTGTAGAACAGGGGAGTGAGGACGTAGGGAGTGCAGCAATGATGAAACACTCCCATAGCCGAGTTGTCAAAATGTTAAAAATGGACTCCTCAGGCCACAGGGGCTCCACCCTGGGAGAGCAGGCTTGGAAGGTGGTTGAGGCGGCTGAGTGCAGAGTTCACTGAGGGAGGCCAGATGTGATCAGTTCTGGGAGATGAGGACGGCCACCTCCTCTCTGGTTGGCCGGGGATGCCTGGCTGCCTCTCTATCAGCAGGACATCATCAAGGGAGATTATTTAGGCGACCTCTGTGACCCCGCTGTGGCTTTAAGTTTCTCTTTGAAGGACGGCTTGTTTCATTAAACGCAGTAATGAGGAAACTAATCAACAAAGTACCAGGACTGAGCCGTCTATTGTTCAGGAGTTCAAAAGATGGGAAACCACACAAAGCTCTGTTTTAAGGTTATGCTTGTCAATGTTATCATGAAAGACATGAGGAAAAGAACATTTTCAGTTTTAAAAAAAAACAGATAAATACAAAAATTTAAATGTTCTCGTCCTGTTGCACATATGTGAGGGTGAGTACTTCTAGGAATGGTGAGCCCAACCTTGGAGAATCCACTTCTCAGATACTGCATCTCTGTGGAAATGCCCTTGGCGACAGTAGAGGCACTGATGTCTGAATCAGAGGTGTTACATCAAGACTTCGGTAAACACTAGCCTGACTTTCTCACAGTCCCGTTTGTGTACCGAGCTGACAGGCCACAGTTGAACAGGAAGGTTCTTGTCTGTGTGTGGTCAATAAACCAAAAGTTTGTCAAACACAAATTTGCCCCAAATGAGGGCTTCACACAGGCTTCCAGGCCAGTCTTCCCACCGCCATTTGTGACCGACCACTTGGCCTTTGCTTCAAAAACAGTCAAATGTGGAATCCAACTTGTGGATTGGGTACAGTTATGGTTGCCACAAGACCGTCTCTAAAATCTGTTTTAGATTATCCAGTCAAAAAACAAAACAAAAAGAATAAATTTCTATGGAGCTCAACTCCATATTATTTGTGAAAAATGTTAACATTTTATAGCCCATATCTAAAATATCTAAAACATTCTGAGGAAAATGCAGCTTGAGAAGTTGAAATACTTGGATGCAATGCGACTTGACATGCACTTAGCATGCATTTGCAAAGCCACCAATTCATGAACGACATTCATTTTCCTTGCATCGGATTGGCTGTACCTCCAAGAGTGGCAGAAAGGATGACTGTAGATGTTAGCCGTGTCGGGGTGCATCTATAAAACAGGCTGGCTGAGAAATCAGCTCTGATTCAGTTCATGAAACTGAGATCACGAACCTTCGCAAAGGTCTGAAAATTAGCTACTTTCCCCTTTATGTTTTATCATTTTGATCATTTTCACATAGGAAATAACGCCCAATATTCTTTCATTTATAACAACATAAGTGGTTAATTTCACTTACGTAAAACAATTATTAGTAAATTAACTTTATGCAAGTTTACAGGTAGAAGTTCACTGAGTAATTAGCCGCTTTTCAGCTTCATTGAATCCTAAATTATTATTATTTTTCCCCAAAGGTAAACTATTACTCAACCAAGGTGTGAAAAACTCCATAAAAAAACAAACAAACTGTGGTGAAAGAATGCATTCATCAAACCACACTACAGTAATTTATTTGATCAGTCTTTGTCACTGTTTAAACAAATTGAAAAGACGATAAGTTCCCCTCCGATTGTGGGAAACCAGGCCCATAAAAACATTTAGAAATCCGAGTGTGAAAAGACAAAAGTGTCCATCAACACAGAGCTCTACCTGCCCCTGAGGGCAAACAATAGCCTCTCCCTCAAAGCTTTCCTCTGCTTAGGGCCGACTTCCCACGGACTAAAAGGCCCTTTCAAAGCTGCATTTAATAAGCCCCGGAAACGGTGATTACCCCACTAAGTTCACCGGTGTGTCTAAATTAGAAACCTTCATTAGTTTATGACCCGGCCCTGGAGAGTGGGGCTCCCCAGCCTCAGCGCCCCCGCCTCGCTGTCCCAACACCGAGCAAGGTGACCCAACCTCGGTGCCCCCGCAGCCACAAATCAAAGGCCGGAGTAAACTGCTGGAAGAAAGGTCAACAGACTTTGTTGACAGTCTTCCAGTCTTTGTTTTTATTTAACAGACGAGACAAAGAAAATGTTTTAGTAGATTAGCTCATGCTTAAATCCTTTTTTGCATGAAGACCGTGGCTACCTATCCCTGACAATGACGTCGTGATTTTGACTGTTTTTCTTGATGAAGATTTTTTCACTGAGAAACATTTCAGTGGTCTGATCATGCTAATGCTAGTCTATTTTTTTTTTAAATTGATAAATAAATAAAAAAAAGAAAAGGCTGGATGGATCGGAAACGTTCAGGTGTAGAGAACATGGTGAAACATCTCACAGCTGCTGCTCTTCCTCCGCCATCTTTAAGCTGCATGTCAGCCATTTGTCTATTTCGGGAAGGCTCACATGAGTCTCAACAGGCCTGTGGTCTGAATAAAGATCACTGTTACACTGCAGGGACAAAGAGAGGGCCAGAGTTTCTCCTGGACCGTCTTCTAGTCATCGCCACATGGCTGCCATTTAACTCCGCCGACACAAAGGAGGCATCACAGCAGAGCCGCGGCTCCATTCACCCCAAAACTGAGGCGGACTTTTAAAAAGGGAAGAGGGACGGAGGAATCTCCTGGGCTGTGGAGACTCTCGGGAAGGAAACCAGTACCCGCAGTGTACCAATAAACAGCCGAGAAAAAAAGAGACACAGCGTCTTAAAAAAAAAAAAACTTTCACCCGTAGTTGATTTATCTCGTCGGACAACAGCAGTCAGAGGAGTGAAATGTGAGCCCGCTGCTCGGCTCTCCTAGATGCTCCAACTCCCCACCCCCACCAGTTCATCCATCCTTGGCCCACCCACACAAACACTCCTGATTCACTCCCTGTGCGACGCGTCTTAGTCAGGCACAGGCTGTTTATAAATAGGAGAGTGTCTTTTCCAGCAGCTCCGCCGAGGCCAGGCCACCTTTACTTCAGATCGAGTGTCTGCTCTTTGATGTCTGCTGTTTGGAGGACGTCTCCTGGCGTTTTCCGCGCTCAAACACAAATCTTCAGTGGAACAATCACTGCGGTTGCATAACACGCCAGCTGAAACAAGAGATCTTAACTGAGCTTTCCTGAAGTCCGGCAGTCCAGAAAACTTTCTGTGCAGTTGGAATAGTCAGGCCTCTTTTCTGACGAGGATCAATTCTTTTTTATTAAAACATGAGTGTAAATTTTCACAGTTTTCTAAAGTTCTGTCAACGCATGGGAAAATGCTGTATGGGATTTTTTTGGTTTTGTTTAATTGTTTGTCTCACTGTCCAACAAGTACCATACCGCGTCATTTCACACTAATGGCCGTACGGTCGTTTGATATAGTCTTCTGCTATTACGCAGTTTGTTTCCACCATGTTAGAGAAGCCCAGAGAAATAAATCGACGTCTGTAATAAGATGATCTTTAGCATGTCTGTCATTCAACAAGCTGGGTTTGAAAATGTTGGCAGCTAAGGTAAAGCTCTTCATGCAACACATGGAGACTGACGTTTTTGGGATGGGAGTTGTGTAAACATCACTAATAGTTAATATAACAATGACTAGAGCTTATATTTCAATCACTCACTGCTTAGGGAAGTAAAATATTCAGAATGCTGTTCTTATTGCCGACTATGTTACCAGAATCAAAAAAAATAAAAATATTGGAAGGTCAAAACTTTACAATAAAACTTAACTGACAATCAGTCAGTTGAGTACATTTCTGCCAAAGATTCAATTCGTACTCACTTTAAATATTTCATATCTGCTTTTACAGATGATGATTTAGGGTAATGAGCTTTCATAGCAGTCTGTTGTAAGAAAATTGGGTTACGCAATGGCAATAATTCATGTCTAACATCTGAAGGAACCTCAGTTATTATGGTGTGTTTGGTATATTTTGGTCATATTATTTTGGTATATTCCCTGTATGTTGAGGGTCTCAAATAAAGATAGGAAATGTGGCAAGCTACAAAATCTTGAAAATGACTTCAATATGTTGAGACAGAATGCCAAGGTGTGTGTCAAACAGAGAGGATGAATTGGAGAAGGGGTGAAATGATAATTTATCAGATTTTATTAAAGCAACAGATTTAACCACGTGTCAGCAGTCAGTTGAAAACCAGGAGACCTCTAGTATTGTTTTGGTGTCAAAATATGATGTAGAACCAAAACTGTGACCTTTTATTTATTGGACAATGTGCACCACAATACATTTAAATTCTGTCTTAGTAAGTGTATTCATTTTCAGCCCTACAGTCCAGTGGCAAATGCTGACTCACAGATTTGCTCTCTGACTATCCTTAATACATAACAATAATAAAAAAAACACACAAAAAAACACAATACAGTTTAGGATTATCCTTCCACATAATCCAGCAGCAGAGCTGACCGTTAACCATCCAGTTCCAAAACAAAGGGTTAAGGTGCAGTCAGTCTGTCCAGTGAAAGAAAAAAAAAAAAAAAAAAGAACAGTAGCCTGGATATGTACTGTGAAAAAAAACAAAAATGTTTTGTTGACCGATATCACAACGTCTGATTTCGCAACACTGTGTGCTGAACAGTTTTCTAGAATAGATGCAGGCAGCTAAAGGTCATCGTCGATGTGATCCTAATTTTATTTTATGGAAAGCCCGATCGTGATAACAGTTCTTTTAAACCCCTATTTTGTCTCCTGGTTCACTTTTCCCATCATCTCAAAGTACACAGTCTGAACTTTACCACACCTTCACTGAAATCTGAATCGACAGTGGGCATCATAGTGAAGTACTCCAACTGGTCCAATGTTTTATATGAATGTCGCATATAGGACGGCCTACATCAAGAGATGGTATGAAAATATCCACAAGCCTTACACGTTTTCCCTTACACATCTTTGTTCTATGAAAAAGATGGGGAACTGCTCAAGCTAAGTCTGTTTGAATGGAGAACATTTGTGAACATCAATTTCCCAAGTCTTTCTACAGTTTCTCAATCTCCATGTTTAAAGTGGTTGTCCAGCACCGTCCGTATTTTAGCTCCATTCATCTTCAGCTCTGACCAGTTTTCTTGTACCGGTGCAGATGCCTACAGCATGATGCTGCCACCACCATATTTCACAGTTTTGAATTGAGCACCAAGGATGGCATTGCGTAGTTTTCCACCACATATGCCATTTTGGTGGCAGGCCAAAATGTTGAGTGTCGATGTCACCAGACCAGAGCAACCACTTCCAATGACAGCGACTCTCTGCTTTGTAAAGAGCAGATCAATACTCAAGGCGTATATAAATGATTAGGTCAACTAATCATTTATATGATTAGTTGACCTAATCATATAAATGATTAGGTCAACTAATCATTTATATGATTAGTTGACCTAATCATATAATCATCGTGTAAAGTGAATTATTTACACTTTACACACTGGTGCACCAAAACTTTATGCAGCAAAAATATATACATTTCTGTAAAACATGTGCAAAGCCTAATTAGTGAATCCAATATTGGTAAACTGCGTATATTATGTGTTTAAGGGCGATGCCTCCTTTCAGCTACTCTTCCTTTGTTCTTTCTCCTCTTTTTGTGATTTTACAGTTTTAGAAGAACGGCATTAAAAGAAATACCAGATGTTCGCCAGATGTATGACCTTAAAACATCTGGAAATGAACGATTTTTCCTGATCTGACTAAATTTGAAGACATTGTGTTTTTCTTTTTTTTCCACCAGACTCCTGTGTTGCTGGATAACATTTCTAAGAACCCGTAACATTTTGCCTTTAAAAGGGGCAGGAATGATATCTACTGAGCTCAAATCGTCTCCAAACATAAGCTCCAGCGCTTACACAAAGGTCTGGAACATTTCACAAAGCCTGGTTTATATTAACATAAATTGTTGACGTTACATCATTTCTTTATGAATAATTCAAATGATCCGTACACACAGCAAATCATTCAAACAACTTATAAATATGGAGAGTGCTAAAGAGAGAGAGAGAAAAAAACATCCCACTCCGTTTCTACATTTCAGCTTTGTGGCAAAATAAAATGTTCTTGTGAACTTGCTAGCTACCTACCAGCTTACTTTGCATGTGGAGAAGATCTGCGGGTTAGGAGACGAGCATAGCGGGACTGTCTGTACTTTTGCTGTCTGGGGCAACTACAGTGGTCCATTGTTTCTACTGAAACCTGAGACCAAGAAAAGGAACTCCACATACAGCCGAGGTCCCTGAAGGCTTCTCTCGTATGCAGACGCCACCAAATTTAATAACCTACAATCTAACTTTTGCAATTGTCTCTGTTTGAGCACACTGGCCACTATTGTGCACTGTAGATAATTTGAATGTTATTGTCAGCACAATGCATGGAGGAGAACTGCAGTATGAGAAGGAGACCTTTACTGAGAAGTAATAATGTTTAGACCTGTAACAAATGTGAGGAATTCAAAAGCCCGGTTGTCATGACAAGTTTCTAACCTTAAAAAGCTACTGAGGTATTATGTTGAGCCTCAACTTTGTGTTTGTTTTTCCAGAAAAACAAAATAATCAAATTTTCTTTTAAACTTTAAGAAAATACCAAAGCTAGCTAACTGTTAGCTGCTACAGATGGAAAAGTTAGCATCAGGTTCAGAGCTCGTCATTGAGCTAATTTACAGGTCTTTTTTTTTATCCCATTGAGTGAACTGGAACTATATAATCATATTTAGTTCAAAATCTATAATACTTCAGAATGATAAAATCTTAACATTGAAAAAAGATTTTAAAAATGAGCAGTTCAAGATTTAGGAAATCTTCATCAGTGAAAACAAGTGGTGGGACTTGAGCGGTTTGGTCCTCCTCCTCTGTTTGCTGTTGTGGCTTGCGCACCAGTATTACAGCTGTACCAGAAACGTGAATACAAAGGTTCCGGCTCAAGACTTTTGCATGTTACAAATGGGATTAATTGTGTTAAAATTTTCAAAGTTAAAATCTATGTAATAATTGAGCAAAATTTGTGCATTTAAAGTCCCAGCCTTAATGAAAACAAAAAAGGGAATGTTCAATGCTTTTTACTTTTTCTAATTGGAACCACTCACAAATTAGACAAACTATAATATGTAAATGAGTGAAACCTGCTCTGAAATATTCTACAAACAAACAAAAACTACTAACATCTTATCTTTTCTTGTGAATCAAATATTGTGTACCTCACCTGAGCTGGATGCAATATAAAACTTACCAACATGGCATAACATCATCAAATTATTACCAACAATTATGTTAGGATGTCCTGATCTGATCACTGCTACTGTTTGAACACGCTATGTTTTGTACAGCAAATTCTACAAAATTACAAAATATTTGTTGCAAAAATACATTAAAATCCATGTATACCATTTTGTTCATCTAATAAATTTGTATTTTTACTATGTGCTATTCACCCTTTACAATAAAGTCTCCAGTTAAATAAAGAATACATTGGCTACCACTGCTCTCTGGGCTTTGATAATAAGAAACAGCTTTTGGGTCCAATGCAGAAGCAGCTGAAACACTAATCAACAGATTTTATGACATTAAAAGCGAAGCAACTTTTTTTTTCTTAATTGACCAAAACCAGGGTCAGCAGGTCAGGTTTTTTGCTGCATGTTAGTGCCATCGTTAGTCTAGCGTGTAAGAAAACTGCTTTAAATTAAATAAATTGTTTACAGCACCATATGGAGTTTAAGACTACAGCTGCAGGCTGTGTCACATGAAATATATATTTAGAAACAAATGATACATTTATGTACATTTTGGATAATATGCTGGTGAAGCATTACTGTATAGAAACCCCAGCTAAGATAAAACATTTGTCAGTGTCATAAAAAAGGAGGGTAAACTGAATGTCCTTTTCTAAAATTTACTCTGGTCTTATTCCACTTTAAAACTATAGAGTTTTCAATAAGGTTGTCCAAATCGAGCTACAAAATTGTCAATTCCTTCTTCCTTTTTTTTGTCTTTGAAGATAATAAAAAAACAGAAACAGAAAAGAAACTAGCTGCAATTACACTTACTTAAGAAAGTATCTCTGTCCTGAGGTAGTCTTGGCCATCTCCCACCCTGCTGGCAGGGGCACGTCGTCGGGAATCTCATAAGAAGATTGACGGAGATGCTGAGGAGAGGCTCCCGCGGAGGCCATTCCAGAGAGCGAGCCGCCAGAAACCGCTCCCAGCTGCAGGGAGGCCGGGGAGGAGTGTGCTCGGACGTGGTGGGGGGTGAGCACCCCGCCACTTCCAGCATCGGTGCTGGCCTGCGGAGAGGTTAGGAAAGTCGACAACCATTCAACAAGTCTGTCTTTTAGCTTAGAATTTGTTTCAGGACGTTTTGTTTACATGTACACGACACTATAAAAATGAGACTTTAGACGGCATTAAAAATCAGGAAGCTTATTAAGTGGGAATGCAATTTTCAATAATGGTCGAGTTCCAACATTTACAGCCTTGGTTTGATCGTCATACCAAAACGTTTTGATTGGAATTGGAATGTAACCGACGATGTTGGTTGAGTCATTCGTCGAATTAGGTGTCAAATGAGAACAGAAATTATACAGTCTTAATAAAATTTAGTTTCAATAGACTTTTGGCTGAAAATGTGTATTGGAGCTATAACTGCTCTCATCAACGTGTCATCCTCTTCAAACAGGTTTTTAAGGCATTTTGGTCGAAATTTATGCTCCAACTAGTTAAGCAACAGCAGCAACTTGCTATCAAGTGGAGCATCTGAAGCTCGAGGCAGTTGTTGCTAATGAATGGCGCACCTTAGCTGTGGTTGTCAGAGTAAAGATTTACAGGCCACCTTGTTGGAATAGAATTAATCACAAACCAGTTCTTATGCGTCGTTTCTTTTGAACTTAGAAGGACAAACCAGATGAGCAAAGTCACATTCACAATTAGTTACTAGTTAATGTCAGAGTCCAGTGATGGTCTAAAAACATCCAATTAAGAGTTTAAGAGGCTGCTGAATGCAATATTTCTACTCAAAAATTTTCTAGTTAAAAAAAACTAGAAAATATTTGACACAATAAAATGCAATGAAAAATTTTGCTTCTTTCTCAGTATGATATAAACAAAGAGAAACTTCTATTTTTACACATGTGGACAAGCATTCAAGATTCTACAGTTCTCAAAATTGTGCAGCTGGTGCCACTGGCGTGGTGGTCAGAGACAACACTGACATCAACATCCGGCGATGCTCAATCATTATATGTGCAAGGTTGTGGTTGAGACTGAGGACTTATGAGCAGGTTTTCCCCCTTAAAATGAAACCTAAAAGGTAAAAACAGTCTGCTACGACAGTATCGGTCCGTTTCCAGTCCCAACGAGTAAAGACGGTTTCTACTTTGATTTGCTTTTATAGAATCCCACAACTGGCCGATGAAGTCTATTCCACTTCTATTTGTCTGTCAGTGCGGTTCTGCTACTTAGAAAACTTAGCATTTACTCGGTTGGGATTTGTTTTGAAGTTTCAGAACTACTGACCTGGAGAATGGAGTCTGGGACTGTTGCGCATGCGCACTAATTATAAAACTTAAGTTTCAAGGAGGGAGTTCGGCGGGGGGATGGGGGAAGAGATGGGAAGGAATTGGAGAAGAAAAAAAAATTCCCCAAAAAAGTATAAATATTATTGATCTTCCACAAACAGACGTCTAAGTTCACGTAATCTCTTATAATTCACTTATTTTTAAAAGGAAAACAACATCGTCCTACTTTAATTAGACCTGTGTCTTCAAAAATGTATTCCGTTAAATGCGCCATTTGGAAGATGTACGAATGTGTTTTCGTTTTGTTACATGCGAACATTTAGACTTAAAAAAAAAAAAAAATGCACGCCTGAAAATGACAACAAAGTGTAAGAATAAGTAAGATAAATGAAATGAAGTGGATGAGTCACGTAATAAAGGCCCACGGGAAGGCCCCAGCTTTAAATCGGGATTTCTAAGCAGAGAGAAGCAGGGAGGGCTTACTTGTCTGGAGTGGGACTTGGGCTCTGGGGGCTTGAAGAAGGAGTCCGGCAGATTCCTCATCCTCATAGGCAGTGAAGGGGGGACGTTGGAGCTTTTCGGGTTCATCACGCTGTTAAAAAGTAGCTCCAGGTCAGTCTGCGAGTCGCCCCGAACGTGGACGATCTGGTGTCCGGCTGGAGGGTTGTGCTGGTTCGGATCCATGTTCCCCCCTCCAAATAAAATAAAATTAAAAAGGAAAAGAAAAAAGAAGCAACTGTCGGAGAAACTTTCCCCCCCGCCCCCCACCCCCCACCTCCCAAGTGTCCCAAAAAAAAAAAGTTATAGCGCAGAAACTCGGTAAAGAGAAACTTGAGCCAATCCCAAAATCTTTGACACGCAGCAGGAAATCTGGAAAATCTCGACGCGTCTCAGCAAAGCGTATCCAGCGTCATTCTAAAAGTTTACTTCGAACACACACACACACACACACACACACAAAAAGTTTGTCACTTTGTTACAAAGTGTGTTAGTTGTCAGAATCTGCAGTAAAAAAGCAGCGTTTCTCCGTTGTTTCCTGCTGGCATTCTTGTTAATGTAACAAAGCGCATCCAGTCTGGAATCTCGTTGTCGCCCCCGCTCATGGAAGTTAAAAGTAAAAACCGCAGAGGCAAACCGCAAAACACCGAAAAAAAAAACAAAAACAACAAAACAATATGAACTTTAAGCTGACAGGACCCCGCGGTTCTTCACACGGTTGAATCCGAACTATCGTCGGTTATCTTTCAGTAAAAACCATAGTAATGTTGAGCAAATCACCGCTCCTCACTGGTTCGGGAGGGGGGGAAAAGTTTCATCCTGTTGAGTCTAAACTTTGGGCAGGATCAAACTTTATGGCCCAGGGGGCGTCAGAGGCGGGGCCGACTTCCTAATGGGACAGGACGCTTTAAAGCTACAGTTTGACTGCTAGAAACCTGACAACTTAGAGTCCTTGTTGCAGTATCTATTCGTTGATTGATCTATTTATTCGAATAATATCCCAATATCTTAAGAATTGTTTTATTCCATAATATTTTACAATCACGTTATCGAACAAACAAAAAAACACCAAGTGATGTGTACATTTTGGTAATTTAAAGAAAAGAAAACTTAAACATGTACACAAATAAATAGCATATTTACAAAATACTAAGCAAAAAGAAAAAGTTTTTATTTAATACTTGCAGAATGAAGTTTATACTGAATGTATTTTAAAACAGAGTAAGCAGAGTAATAGATGTATTTAGACGTATAGTTCCACAAATGTCCAAAGAAAAATTAAAAGCCCATGCAAAGTGAAGTATTGTGATATAATCTTTTTGTTTGTTTGTTTTATCGGGAGAAATATTTTTTTTATTTTTGGCACATTTATTTCCATGTAAATAAGGTCTAAATATCTTTAAATGACTATTGCGCAATTGTGATTTGCACTCCTGAAAGAAACCTGTGTGGGTGGGGCACCAACTACCTCCCTCCCAGGGGCCCATCCCCACTTTCATCCAGCCCTGGCAGCATTGGCTACAGTCTCTATCTTGAACAACTTGTTTCTATTTTGCCCTGACTGCTTTTACATATATTTTTGCTATTTTTTAATTATTATATTAGGTTCCTGGTACATTTTGAAATGGGTCTTGATGGTGTATTTATGAACCCAAGTCTGCTAATATTCTTCATTGAAGCTGAAGATAAAAGTACAAATGTTCAGTCTACCATATGATATGATTTTATTGCTTGGTTATTATTGATTATTTAATTTATACTGCCCAGCATAAGATTCATGTTATCAGTAATTAAAGATCTTGATTCATGATTTAAGTCAATAAAACTTCATTTGTAGAGCACCTTTTTACACAGCTCAGTGCGCGCGCGCACACACACACACGCGCGCGCGCGCACACACACACACACACACACACACACACACACACACACACACACACACACACGTGTCCATCTAATGAGGTTGATCACACATTTTCCCAAGAACTTTAACAATAAATGCAAGGCATCGTCACTCATCAGTGGGTAATAGAACTATTTATTCTCTCTCTCTCTCACTCTCAATCCCTTTTATTATTTTTTTTTACAGTGTTCATGGAAAATAGACCTTTTCAGTTCCCACAATTGTTATGCTAATGAGGCCTCTCTTCCATTGAGAAATCATTCTGTCAAGATCCTCCCTCTTTGAATGTCGAGGCTCCGTTTCATCTTTTCCCATACATCCACTGAATAAATGATTATGAAGCCCTATTAAATATCAACAGACACAGTAAAGCTCCTAACAAATGCAAAGAGCCTGAGAGTTGCTTGTATATTTTTAGCTATATTAACATGTCTGTGAACTGATGCAAATCTCAAATTTAGATTATTAATTTACCCAATCACTGTCTCTAAGGACTAATACATAAAATGTTTTACTTCAGTATTTTTAATTAAAGTTGAACTCTGAAACATATTGGATAGCAGCATGGTTATTAGATCTGATAAAGCAAGGTGAGTGCAGTAATGACTGTACAGAAGTAATTCTTAACTAAACATTTTGTGCCCAGTTGCCACCAGTCTATAAATTCCCCACGGTATGGTTGAAAGTGGTCATTTCATGTCATTGTACCGCTCTCAGACACATTAAGAGATAGTCGTGAACAGTCAGCGCAGCTCTAAAGAGACCACCCACTTAGAAGAGTTTGCCCACTTGCGGTCAACATCCACCCCCTCGCCTGGACCCCACCTCTCTGTGATTATCAGTGTTGCAGGATATCAGTGGAAAGGTTTTTGTGATTGGTATGTATTTATTAGAATCATAATTTATCTGGGATATTTCACTATGTTTGTCCGGAATATGCAAATATTTTCGTCTGGTGGAGTCGGAAGAAAGTTACGACATGAGTGGATATGAATTCGGGCGCCTCCTCCTGGCTGTTTTACATAAAACACCTGACTTAACCTTCACAGTAGCATATTTGGATCAATTTGCAGCCCGCTCTTAATTATGACATATAAAAAAAAACAGTGACGTACAATGCCTTCCAAAAGCATCTAAGCCACTTCAGTTTGTTCACAATATGCCTTTTTATATTGCTTTTATGTGACAAATCAACACAAATTTATGAATAACACTGAAAGGAAAAGCCAGATCTGAATAAAACTGCATTATTCAGGGAGTAGGCTTCACAGCAAACCACTGCACAGGCTTGTACCTGCACCTATAAAAATCTATTCTTCACGCCCTCCCTTATTAAGTTTCTGACTGTAAGATTCACATTAATGGAAACAACCCAACCAACTTCAGGTCAGATCTGTCACAGAACAGATGCAACTTTCAGTAAATGCTATTTATTTTAATTCTTTGAACAGCTCTGTGTGTCTTCATTCAAACTACCCAGTAAAAATAGCAGAAATGATGTGGATGTATTGTATTGCACTTAAAACATCCCAAGTAAACATTAAAGACAATTCAAATTCAAAAATTGAGTTGAATATTTCCACTATTAGAAAAGTGTTCAATTTCAACACTTACTTATTCAACAAATTTATTCTTCATAATTAAGTTACATCAGTGTCATTCTCTGATTTAAAAAAAACAGTAGATCTGATACTGATCTCTTTGAACACAACTTGCGATTTAAAGTGTTTTTAGAACTGTTCCCAGTTCTGGTCTACGGTTAAAGAAAGGGGGAATATGAATGACTTTATATGGCGGTGAGAGACTGCTGTCACGTTGTTATTTATAGCTTCTTCTCGGATCACTCAAAGAACCTGCAGTTAAACCAAAGAGGAAAAAAAAAAAAAAAAGAAAAGTTGCACCCGTGTTGAAAAGAACTTTTTAACACTTCTTGGAGCAAGTCCTAGCAGGTTCAGTAAGGGGCAGAACCAGACACGCTACAGAAGGAGGGGCAGCTACCACACATCAATAATCCCTACAGCTTCTTCCCCCCTGGTGCACCCATTGTTGAGCGAGGAGGGCAGAAAAGCTTGTAATTAAAAGCAAAGAAATGCGCCGCCCCACAAGCTAAATGAAATAGATACAGTGTGTCATCTTTTGATGTCGTTTTAAATTATTAAAGGTATTAATAAAGAGGACTGGACTTAAAAGTAGAGTTCAGTGCACTTTGAAAACATAAGGAGGCTCTTCTTGCTGAGCGAGTAGGCCAGGAAAACACAATAATCTATTCCGGAGCCATAAAACAAAGACAAACACACCTTCATCACTGCAACGCTTTATTTAAACATCCTTACCAGGGCACAGTCGATTTATTAACTGCCCTTTAAGTAGTTAAGGATAGTGCCAAACAGACTTAACCCAGTCAGTTAACTGCGCGTTGACAACAAATTATACTTTAAAACACAAGAGCTTTAGGAAATACATAGAAATACAGTAAGTTGTATGTATTTTTTTTTAGAAAGTAATACCTTACATTTGGAAGGTATGGGTGCATATGGTATTTGGATTTTAGAAATGAATCCATATAGGCATCAACTTTCACTCCCTGATTGTAGAATAACAAAAAACAAGGCTTTTTTGACAGTGCTGTTTTACCCAAAACTAAATTCAGGGTTCAGACTAGTCACGTTTAGTTAATGTTGCTTCATCATTTCTTTTTTTGAGAAACTCCACTAAGCACCTTTGGTAAAATACGTTTTTGGTAATAAGAGGTTTTGTGCAAACAATGGTGAGTCTGAAGAATAAAACATGCTAAGTTTTCTTCTGGTAATGAAGCAGGTTTGCAGACGATGCTTGATGCTTGTGATTATTTGACTCTGTGGTCTGAAAACAGAGCAACAGAGTGAGACATAAACACTTCAAACAAACTCAATTTTGGCGTTGAGGCAAATAAAAAAAAAACATTTAAATATACTTACAAGGGGTGTACAAACAGTTGTATGACCATTGTTGTCAGTTTTGCCTCGCCGATGTGTCTTCAAACCTACACGTGTAATAGCAAATGGTGTCATGACATGTATGCCAATGTCAAATTGTACTCAAACAGTCAAAGTCTGATGCAAATAGCCTCCATATTGCTCACAGTGCAGCTGGTGGTTGAGCCTGTCCAGAGAGAGCATGATTTTATTCTCTTCCAAAGAAAGATTGTTGATCCCTTCCTGCACTCTTTCAGGCATCTGTATTTGGGCCACAGGCTGATTCTGCTTTAAAACGTCGTTAGGATACATTTCAGCTACGGGAAACTGGGCCGCACGCTCAAAACCTGCAAACCAAGGCACAACGGTTTTATTGAATCACAAGTTTCTACCTACAGCACTTTGCAAAAGCGTTCATAACTCATTCACATTTTCTAACATTAAAACCTAGATGTATTTTTGATGGGATTTTATTTAGATAAACAAAGTTGATTCAACAAATTGTGAAGCCGAGGGAGCAGGATGCATGGTTTCTACAATATTTAACAAGTAAACACCTGAAAAATGTGGTGGTGCACATGAATTTAGTGTGTTGTTCCACTGCAACCAATTGCTTTCAGAAGTGTCCTAATTACTTAGTGTGCCTGTGTGTAATTTAATCTCAGTATAAATGCAGCTGTTCGGTGAAGGCCTCCGGGGTTTCTTAGAGAACATTAGTAAACAAACAGCGCCGTAAAGACCAGGGAACATAACAAACAGGTCTGGGAGAAAGTTGAGGAGATATTTGAACTGTTCAGCTCATCATTCACAGAAGGAAAGAGCATTGTGCCACAGCAAAGACATTATACCCACTTCAGCTAAGAGCCTGGAATATTAAATTCAAATATTTTATTGATTCTGGAGGGAAGTAAATTTTGTTGTAACTCATAAAATTTTATTTCAGGCAGAAAAATTATATTCTGTGGAGCTATATTGGGCCCAAAAGGTTAGTAAAAAAAAAAACAATACACAAACAAAAAAAACTTTTTGGGCCCAATAATAGTAAAAATGTTCTGAAACTGAAAAATATTTTTTTCAAAACTACCAAATTTAGCTCCATATATTGCTGAGTAACATATCCTGGATGACACAATATTTTGTGACAAGCTCTGCTAATCCACATCATTTGCTTTTCCTGCTACTCTTTAAACCTCTGTCTGACCACATGGTTAGAAAGCTGGTCAGAGGGACGTTGGAGTAGGGGACATGATCCTCGCACATTATGATCTTTGGATGAGATGGTTAAAACTTCCTCCTTGTCTCTCTGCTTTTTTTGTCCTGCTCTGCAATAATGAAGCCTCCTTTTTAACTCCTGTGGGATTTGGGATCATAGGAGATTACTAGTTGAGCTTTTGAGATGCTAATCAGCTGCTCCAAGTTGTAAAAATGCTACCTTGCTGCTATGGTTACTCATCAAAACAACTGTTCAAAAGTAAAAATGAGCAAAAATCCTCCCAGATGCACAGTATCCAAAACTATGGGGAATAATTGACCAAAAATTGATCTAACTTAACAGAACAAAAGAAAAATAATCAAGACCAATATGGCCTGCGTAACTTCACAGGGGTTACAGAGAGTCAAAGCACAAGACATGTAGGGTTTATATAGTATAAATATATGAATATGTAAACAGATGTTACTTTATCAAGTAATGAAATATGTACCCTAATTAGAAACTAAATTAAGTATAAATACTCTTAAAAAAAAACAAAAAACACTTAAAATACAGAGAGTTATACCTTCATTTCGAGAGACTGCATTCCTATTCCTTGGACCTGGTCTGTTTAGCTCCGTGTTCTGCTTTGTAGGCTACAAAAAACCAAAACAACTTTGTGTTACATCATCATGTTCCAGATAAGCTTTACATTGTGACTTTTGGATTCTAGGGATGAGCAGAAGTAAAACCAGCAGGTATGTGTCTGTGCTCATTTTTTCTTTTTAGTACAACTCAAGATCAACAGGAATGTCCTGACTAACAAGAAGTGTCTGTTAATCAACTTCTCTTAGACAATGTGTGCCATTAAAGAGACAGCAAAACAAGTTTAAACCTACCAACTGTTTGATCTTTAATAATTATGCTCACTTTTTTCCCTCCCCACAGGGCAACTGCAGACCTGTGCAAAGACTCACCTGAGAGCTCGGAAGAAATCTCCTGCTTCCTGCGACAGGAGGTTGTCTGCTGTGCTCAGCAAAGGGTTTCCTGTAGACATGCCTGCTCTCCTGGGCTTGCTTTTGAAGGACAGGTTTGGCTAAAAGAAGATATTGAACTTATTTAAGCAACACTAAAAGGACGAAGTATCACATCTATTGTCCAGGAACACATTGATTTACTCAGGTACGCTGCACGAGTCTACTTAGCTTTATTTAACAGACACAAAGGCAGATGAAATAACTTTCGGTCGTTAAATGTAACAAAGTTAATAGATTCAGCATCAACAATGTACTCAATAAAGAAATGAAAGAATTGGTGGCTATGATACATCAGAATTGTCTAAGAATGTTGCACATACCACCGTGGCAAGTGGCAAGTTAACCTTTTGACTTCCTTCTTGCAGGAAGCAAAAGCATAAACTGTGTTTTGTTCTATATATCAAATATTTATTAAACTATGCATGTTGTTAAAAAACAGAAGCCAGCATCTTTGAAATTACAAAAGTATTTCAATGCCCACAGCAAAGCTGAGTTGCATACACATGAAAGTAAAATAGATGTAGGGTCATACTGTATACATTCAGAAGAGTTCTGTTTTAAAATAAGCATATTTTACTTGATTCTTCGTGACTTAAACATTCTTTGTAAGTCTTTTAAAAAGATGCATCTCTTATAGCTGAATATCTAAAAACATATGGTATAATTCTGTGAAGAAATAGATGACCAGTTTAAGTATGTTTTCTCAAGCTATCCGTGTGTATATTTATGTGAAATTTAAATCTACTGTTTAGAAAGAAACGAGTCTGATAAAAACTTGATTGAACGGTAGATACATTGCCTCTTAGAAATATTTTTTTGTCCTCCTTGGATATTTTCTAGCACTGTTCTGCAAAGACCTCAGAGGTTTGGTACGCTGGTGAACAAACAGCATCATGAAGACGAAGAAAAACACCAGATAGCTCAGGGATAAAACTGTAGAGATTCTTAAAGCAAAACATTAAAAAATAAATGTTTAAAATTTTTCATGTTTTCTTAGTATGAACCTAGCACTCTGTCGTACTAAGCTGGCAAATTCATACTCCAAAAGACACATCTGTAATAGCAGTGAAGGGTGGTTCTACAAAGTATAGACTCAGGAAGACAGTAACCAGTTATAATTTTCCTTTCACTTGTACCACTTTGCAATAGCCTATCAGAATAATCTATTAAAAAGCACACTGGTGTTTGTAGCTGTAACATGACATGACCACATGATAAAACATACATTACCATCCTTTGTGTTTAAGGCACTGCGGACTCCATCCCAGAGCTGTGCGATCTCTTCATCTGTGGGTGTGATGTGTAAACAGAGGCCTTTCTCATTCGTCTTCCCGCTTCCATTGATGTTGTTGTGAATCTCTTGAGGTCCTGAACTGGATGCGCCATTGACATTGCAGTCTAAAAACAGGCAGATGGGGCAAGGGTACGTCTCTGCCGAGTTGTTCCTGGATGGAGCCTCCTCTGTGGCGGGGGCTTGTTTAGCGTTATTTTCTTCCGTCGGCTCTGTCCGAGGAGGTGGGCGGGGCACCATGATCTTCCCCTGGGCTTTGACAATCTGAATCACCTCGGTGGCAGATTGAGGTCGTATGATGGTGCCCTTTCTTGCCCGTGAGGAAACAGGACCCCCACCGAGTCTGGCATTACAATCTCTCCGAGGGATCTTTGACCCACCGGTCCTGGTGCTGGTATGCAGCGCCTTGACCTTGTCTGCTCGCTTCTGGGCCAAACTAACTTGAATCCCAACATCTGCCCACGCTTCTTTTGTAAAATGATAACCAACAGAGGCTGCTGGGGGGATTCTGGGTCCAGGCTTTGAAGACTCATTCTCCATAGTGAGCCTTGGATGGTGGTCCTTGGAGACGCTTGTTGGGTGGGACACGGGTTTCTCCTGGTTTGCTGTGTCTTGCTCTTTGGACTCCGGATGGACTTCATCAAACCAGCGAAGCTTTTTTTTCGTCCTGCTATTGACCACCACATCTTTTGTTTTTGCTCTGGTCAATTCAATACTGTCTCGTATTGCTAACGCAACTTGTTTTGACAAAATTAAACGCCCTGGGTCATACAAACACAACTCTTCTGAAGAATACTTGGAATTTTTTTTGAGGATTCCTTTAAGTAACCCGGTGTTGCATACTGAATAAGTGGAGATCATTGGATATGGTGTTTCTTTATCTTCTTCATTCATCTCTCTGATCGTCTCTGGTCGATTATTAGAAAAACATGTAGCTGATGTTGATGCTGCATTTATGGGTTTCTCTGTTTGGTACATTAGGTTTGAGACTTTGTTGAGATTATTTATGGAAATAGAGGCTACTTTCTCAGATAACCGCTGGAGGTTTTCTTTTACTGTATGCAAAAGAACTTCATCATTTAAGTAATTATTGGCAACACTTCTTATCATCGGCGTCTCCAATAAAATGCCATTTTCAGAAGAGAATTGAATGTTTTTAGCGGATGGATAAGTCAACTGACGGTCATCACTAATAATTTGAGATCTACAGAGTAACAAATCGTCTTCTGTGGCATCTAAATCTTCCACTTTAGCATCATCAGCATCAACTCCATTTGTGTCCAGAATGCGGTAAGTTTGACTGTTTATCATGGATTTTGCCTCAAAGTGCTTTGAGTCTTCATTAGGAAGTGTAGAAAGAGCTAATGAGCCAGGTGTTTGTTCTTCAGATGTGATCCTTGGGGAAGTTAGAAAAAAATCCACATTATTATGAGACCAATTAGAATCAGCCCGTCTTTCTTGTTTGTGTTTGTCAAATTTTCTAAGAAGGGCTGGATTTTGATCCTGAAGCATCACTGCCGAGACTGAAGTTGGGGCTGAAGTTGATATTAAATTATGTCGTTTCTCTAGTTTCTCGAAGTCGAGAAAATATGATGAATACAGACTCTGTGGACCAAATGTGCTTTGGTTTGAGTTTTCATTCTCCAAGCTGTCCTTGCTCAAAAGGCTTTCAGAAATACTGGTATCAGACAGCTGGTTTGTCTGCAATACAGAGGCAAAAAGGAAGCATTGAGTTAAAAAGAAATAACAGTTCAAAATGTTACAAAAATGTTCTAATCATAAGAAGTAAATTGTATTTAGAGCTACTCGGTCTATCTCTGGTGAATAGTATTCAGTGATGTTTCGATTCAGTGAAAGAAAGTAAAATAGAAAAAATATTCAAAAAATAGATTTTCACGTGTGTAAACAAGAAAAGCAGATAAAAGTGTAGAACAGAATAACTGAAAAATAAAAAAATCTATTAAATAAACATTTTGATAAAGACAATCTTCAGATTTCTTGTTTCAGGTTTCTTAAATACTAAATACATGTCGCTTCATAAACAGCAAAAAAAGTTACATAAACGACTTATACTACAAAATACACTGAGCCAAGGTCAGAGTGCTGCTCCCTAGTGGTTATATAAAGCACTACATTACATATTTGAATTATACTTTTACTCCAACCCCCCAAAAATAAACTCCAGTTCAACCAATAACCTTCAGAAGTTTGTGCCATTTGAGATTTTAATTGGAGATATAAAGGCATTATAAATCAAACTGATTATTATAATTATTGGACATCACCTCTGTTGCCTTACAGAAAGGAGGTACAGGATTCAAGTACAGGTCTGTTTTTTTTTTCCTGCATAGGGATTGCATATTTCTGCTACATGTGGGTTCTCTCTGGGTACAAAAGTTCAGGTTAATTGGTGCAGAGTGTGTGTCCATGATTGTTTGTTCTTTAGATTTCTGTTTTGTCTTGTGTTGTACCAAGCCTCCTGCTCAATGACATTTTGAATCCTGAGGTTATACCAAAGCACATAACACCTTTTCAATTTTTATATTTAGAAAATGTAAAAAAAAATAAATAAATCTTAGAATTTTGCTGCCAGAAAATATAAGACAAAGTAAAATGAATAAACATTTTTGTCATAATTAGTAGAAGGTTGTTGGCATCCAAGAGTGTGAATGATACAAAGCTGCACTTCAGCTCCCCCTAGTGGTGCTGCATCAATACTAAATGGAACATTTGAATTCCCAGTATATTTTTTAACTCATTTAAATTGAACAAGATGTGTTTAAATTCAAACAGAGATGATTCAATGATCTCAAAGAAAATTGTTTTTACTATGTTAAGACAAGTGGTGGGACTCAATAAAAATGTTTAATCTAGTTAATTGCAGGGTCTGTAGTTTCCTAATTACATTTTAATCAAAAACAGTATATCGACATAATAAGCAAGACTTTTTGTTTGCGGATGACATTTGGGTGCCAGATCAATGGGCATATCAGAATACACACTACTAATGCATTAATATGTATGTCATTAATTAATTGAAATTAACGCAGTCTCAACTTAAATCATTATTCAAAATAGTTACATTTGCTGAGAATGAAACTATCGTGGAAATTCACACAGCAAACTAATAAATAGACTGAAACAAATATGATTTTGATGACTGCAGCCTGAAAGAAAATCTATTTGATTAAACATTACAGAATTGATGCATTTCAGAGAGAAGCATTTTTGTCTCCCTCTCCCTTCACTTTCCTCAACAACCTAAAACAGCCTGGCTTTTTATGCAATCTGTGCTGACATGCAGAATAAATGAATTCAAGCGCTCGGAAACAAGATGCAAACTTATAAAACTGAACTACAACATATAAATAAACAGCACAGAAATACTTTGACCCCAAAAGTAAAACAGCTCTGTAAGAGCTCCCACTCCTAAGCTGCTGAAATAAAATGACATAAATACCTCAAAACTGTGAAGTTCCAGATCCTTCCTGATGCGGTGCTCGTGAAGCAGTTTAGCGTAGGCCTCCTCAGCAGTGAGCGTTTGGCGGGGAGAGGATTTAGAAGATGTGGGAGGCTTTGTAGATGGAGGGCGACTTTTTCCAAGTAGAAAAAAAAAAACAGAAAAAAAGAAGAATATTACCCTTTTATTTGGTAAAAAGGTAATAAACATGCAAAAATGTATTTAAAAAAGTAACATCCTACAAACGGTATTGTGTCAACCCACCGACTGTGGGACAAACTCCTACCAACATCGCTTTATTATATGTATAAAGTATGAGAAATTTACAGTCAGCCTTTTTACCTGGGAGTGTCAGTGGGTGACACCACTGAGGGGGTCTGGGTGTACCAATCCCACGTGCCTTGGATTTGACCAAGTGCCTCCTCCATATTCCTGTTTCTTCTTTTGATAACTACGACAAAAACAAAACATCGTGTGAAGTTTGTCAATAAATGATCTCAAAAGGTACATGTGGGCGAAACGCGACACCAACGTGGCCTGAATCTCTGAGAAGGAGGCAGATGGGCTCTCTGGAAGCGCTGGGTTGCCTCCTCTAACTGCTCCCTGCGTTGTTGCAGGATTTTGTCTCTCAGGAGCTGCTCCTGAGTGTCCCATCGTTTCCTCCGCTCCTCCAGAGCCCTGAGCAGCAGCAGAGAATCCGGGTGAGGAACGTTCTCACATGTTCAATTGATTGCAGACACATTTTGGAAACAAAAACCTGAGTCTGTTACTTCAGATGTGTTTCACGATCGTCATTAATAAATAATAAGGATTAGCTTAGGAAGCCAAAAATAATAACAATTAAAAAAAAAACAACTGAATATTAATTGAACGTAAACTCAAAAGATATCAGTTTATTTACTGGGAAAAAAAATTGTTGAAATATTTCAAAATAATACAATATTTTGAGATTTTAGACAATGCATAAGATTTTATTCCCTTTGAACTCTTCCACACTCAGCAATTTTACAACCACATACTTTACTGTATGTTCTATTATTTTTATGTGACAGACCAGGAAAATTGGACTTCACATAATTAAATCTAAAAAGAACGACATACATTTGTTTCCAGTCCCCTTTCCTCTCATAAAAGAAATAAAATTTAATAAAAAAACAATTACTTTCTTAAGTTTTTAAAGTTTCAAAACTTGTCTAATCAGGATTCAGTTGTTCTGAGAAAGACTTAGAGATAATGTTGGATAATATTAGTGGACAAACTACAATATCATCACTGCCACGAAACAACATGGTGGCAGGAGGACAGAAAAAAAAAACAGTTTCAGACAAACCATGAATGGCTCAAAGCTGCAATTACAGTAAAGACGTTTCTACAAAGGTGGTTTACTAAGTGGAGGACCTTTCATCAAGGCACTGGATTTTATTTGGGATATCAGTGTAAAGAAATGCAAAACAAATGCATGTCAGACTTTTGTTTGCATTTTTTTTAAATCGTGTAAAATTTTCCATGAACTTCCCAATTATTTGTGTTATAAAATACCAAAGGTTATGGTTGTAATGTGACAAAAAAAAAATTATTGTCTTCTTTTGTAAGCCAATGTAGCTACGTTTATGTAAATTAATGAACTTCTCAGGAGCTGTAAGCTATAACTTTAAAATGTATTGAATTCAAAAGCAAGAGGAAACAATATGAATTCAGCACTATTCTTCTTTTGCTATACCTCATTGGGAAAGAAGAACAAATATTTATAACTAAATAAGCATTGCTTATTGGTTTAAAAACAGAACCTATTAGTGTTTACAGGACTTAGACTAATATAAAATGACCTTTCCAGCTTCAGCCCTCAGAAAAGTGAAAGATCTAAATCTACAGCTGGCAAACTCAAAATCAGGTCATCAGAAGCTGTCAGTCAACACCATCCGGATGGTTATGTAGTGCAATAGTGACATCTTCCAGGGTGAGAGGCTGAGCATGGTGCTGTAATCTGAGTCTCTTGGGTTTGGGTTGCAACCTGCAAACGTCTTGTCAGAACAAAGAAAAAGAGAAAAAGAAATGAATCAAAGAGGGGGACTCACTTTCTCCGTCGATTGGTCTCCTGCAAATATTTCCGAGCTCGGGCTTTGCACAACTTCTGCTGCTGGATCAAATGTTGCCGCTCATTTTCGAGATTTCCGGTATATCCAAACTTGGATTTTCTAGAGAAGTACCATGCTAAGGAGAAAGGCGTGACAACATGTGTAAGGGTTTCTGTTTGTGAAGTTACAAAGTAAAAGATTAACAGGTAGCTTTATTTAGCCTGACAAAGAGAGAGAAAAAAATGGGTGGTAATTTTTCAAAGTCATATTTTCACCATGTTATTTATAAATGTCATAGTTCCAGACTAAACATTCAATTCACAAGATAAATATTTAGTTTCCACCAAAGTATAGTTATTTAGTTTACAATATTAAAATTAAATTAAATATTTAGTTTGGAAAAATTACATTTAAAAATGTGAACAACATGGTGAAAATATATCTTTGAAAAATAAACACCCGTTTTTGTTTTCTCTATGACATTCAAAATAAACCAAAAATATTCCTGTTAATATCTTAATGTTTAACTTTGTAAACTGCATTTCATATACTTGTGACTAGAGAACATCATGAAAAATCTCATGAATTAAACAGACTGTTCACATAAATAACCCTTATACTAATTGCAAGCTTCACCTCAACACGTCAGGTGTTGTGCGACACAGAGTTCCCAATATTTACAAGATTAATAAAATAAGTAATTTGAGGATACAGTAGATAGGAGAAGTTTGCTTGTAGAGTCTGCATCTTCCCAGAATCTTGGTTTTTGTTGTCCATACGGACAGCTCCAGGTTCAGCTCTGAGCAAAAGTGAGCCGCTGTCTTTTTTTCACTACGTCACGCCGTTAAATTTTAATTCACTCATCCGTTTTCACGGCGAGATTACAATTTTCAAATCCAACTAGCGATATGTTCTCCCCTTAACCACAACCGAGTCTCCGGGGTTCGCTTAAAACTACACGAAAAAAGTCATTTGGTAGAGGTAGCTGTGAGTTTCCGCTTGCACTCTGTGTATAGTCCCTCCATGATAGCAACCGGGGGACGCAGTTCCTTAACAACCACGTGCTGCCTTTACGTACACCGAAAAGTGTCGGAAATACACTTGAATGAAGACAGAACGTCATTTAACACAAGTAACCTGGAAACAAAAAGGTATTTAAATGATAAAAACACGCATCCCCTCAATTCTTACCAGTGAATTTTAATATGATACGTTTCAATCATACGTAAATAATGTGATTAACAAATAAAATACACCAACTTTAAAGGTGCCTTTTAACAGCTGACGGGGTTTATCAGCAATGCAAGTAAGAAAGTGAAACATGGATTTATTACTACCACGGTGAAATATTTCAAGCAGTTCTTTTTTTATTTCAATTATTAAGCCCTACAGGTAATAAAAACATCACATTCAGCTTTTTATCAGAAACTTACAAGACGAATAACGAAATTATAAGCATTTTTGAGACAGAAATGTCATCCTATTCTAGGCGATGGAGATGATGAGTCTGTGGGACTGTATGGTTGGGTCTGTTGTGGATCATGACATTTCTTGCATTTTCCTAAATTTTGTGTTTTCTCATTACCTTTGAGCCATAAATATTGATTTCTAAATTAATAAACACTGGAAATAAGTTACTCTATGTATAAGCATTTTTTAAAGCCTTTGAATTTCATTTTTTTTGTATTGAATTATTACAATAAATACACTTGGATTATTTTGAAAGTAGAACGTTTATGTTGACGAACCTCTGTATTATATGTTTTGGCTTTTAGCAGCATACTAAATCTCCTGAGGGGGAAAAAAAATAATCTTTTATGGGTTTTTGTTTTGGTGTGTGATGATTTTAAGGTTTCCCCATTTGGTTCCTCCTTAAAAGAATGCTTTCTGGAGCCACCGCTGTGCTTTGTGATTTTAAGTACTCAACATAAAAATGATAGATGGTGATAGGTCTGTCCTATCACCATCTATGAATAAAATACTGGAAAGAGTAGTATTTGTGCTGACTTGTTGATCCTTACCGAGGAGCTTTGATTTAAATTAATGTTTCCAAGTCATTTCAGCCAGTCTATATATACACTCTTTCTACACTGGTGGAGCTGATTGCTTTCACTGCTTAGGGTGAAAGCTTAGGTGTGCCGGTAGATTTTTACCTTTTATTTTTGAGGGCATCATGAGTTAAGAGGATTTGGGAAAATCCGCTTTTCCATTCGTTTGCTGTCCTCAGAACCCGGGGTAGCATTTTAGGACATTGCACCAGCTGTATTCACACACTCAGGCAGACTTCTGTCTCAAACCAGAGGTGGACAAAATCTGGCTAGTTAGATGCATCTGATCTAAGTTAAGTGTTTAATTTTACTTCAGTTTTGCTAGAATCCTCTTTTACTTCAAAACCCCACCGCCCTATTTTGCTTTGCAGAGGCTTAAAGGGACATGTATTGAAAATAAAGGACAGGGAATAATCCTGATGTAGGACACACCTATAAATCTGCTCAAAACCCGCCCACTAGGCTCACAAACACAAGCACTATGAGAACCATAGGTGGTTGGAACACTGTGACAGTCTGACAGGTGGTACTGAAGCAAACCTGTTATGGCAGTTCCTCCTCGAGGTCCAGCTGGTCATGTTTGGATACAATTTTGCTCTTATATGATTTAATATATAAATGATGTGAAGGTTATTTAGTGGACCAGGCTTTTCCAAGGTGAGTGGAACATCCTGTTGGATTATTTCAACAGGTTAATCCTTCGTTTTTCTTTTTTAATTCCACAAAGCAATTTTGTTAATCTAGCACAATATTAATGCACTTATATTAAATCCAACAATGCATATATTTAGTTTTATTACCTTTTACAGTCAGAGTCATCATATCCTGATGAGCGTCTCTGGATCGCTGTCATCATGATAAAACGCAGCAGGAATCTCACTTTGAGGCATTCTGAAAAATCCAGGTAAGTTCCTTTCTCTGCTTTATAGGAATCAAAACAGATTTTCATCCATTTTTATGACATTTTTTTTTTCATTATAAAGATTTTATTTAATTTTAGGGTTTAGGACTACCTTACCTGAATAATGGGCAGCATTTTTAACTTAAAACCCAAAACCACACAAGAAGAAACATACTTAGCAGTACAATAAAATGATTAATATGTATTTCTTGGATGCACATGATGTTGCTTAATGGCACAGAATAAAGTTAACACTAATTATTACTAAATAAAGAGGCGCTGTTCTCGTTTGTCATCTGCAGCAATTGTGCTGAAGCAATTAGCTCCAGAGATAATCATGTTATTTAAATGCAATTTACTGAACAGGGTCATTTTAGTCGTTTGACAGTAGCACAAGATAGGATTAGTGGTGAAAATAGCCACTGATGTATGATTCCTGTATAAAATTAAAAAAAATCTGGCATGTCAAAAAAAGACATATTTTCTCTTTTGTATTACAGAAAAGTAAATGGTAATAAAATTATTCTAAGTTGTAGAACCTTTACATTTCTTGTGGGGAAAAAAAGCCTCAAAGAGAGACAAGTATGTAACCATAAATCCAATGCTTTTTATCTGTTGTTATTTTTGTAATTGACGTGTTATGCTGTTCATTTTAAATAGGTTTTTATATTTTATTAGTTTTAAATGTTGACTTCTAAATGCCTAACAAGAGAGTGGGTTTGCAAATTAGCCTCCAGCTGGAAGGCCTATAGTCAGGACAATTCTTTTAAAGGTAACAATGTTTTATGATTTGTCCCAGATCAAATATATCTAAAACAAATACATGTCTCTTCACTTGGAGAGGATTGTAATATTATCCCGTCAGGTCAGATGAAAGAGCAGATGATGAATCTGTGGGTGGCATCACACATGTGAACCTGGTGTGAGTTATAACAACAAGACCGAACTGAGGTACAAGCTCAGCCTTCCCACAAACAAAGGCTGAGATGAAACTAATATTTTATCCTTTAATTATGGAATTGTAACCACAATTTTGAGATTTTCATGTGTTATACCAATGTAAAGAATTGTGTATAAAAATGGGCCTTTCCTGTAGATCTAATTAGCAAATAGCCTACAGAATAAACAACTGATTTGGTTAGATGTTGTTTCATAATCTTGCCCTGCTTTATTGCTGACCTGTCTGATGTGTACCTTTGTTCTTGTGATGGTGATTTTTTTTTTTTTTACCAATGAGTATCTAAGAGGGTTTTGCTTGATCCACCTTGCAGAGATGGAAAGAGTATGACACAGGCAAAGGCTTTTTAAAAATCTTAAACGCAAAATTTGTATTTAATTTATTTCTTTTTTTTTACGTTTCCACTTAATTACTGCACTGAATACGCTTTTCTTTCAGAAAATTGCCTTTCTGGAGTCTGTATATTACAGTTAAAGAATAATCAATCACTAAATTAGTTGGTGGTTATTTCAAAAATTGATTCCGATTAATACGATGAATCATTTCAGGTCTATTTTGTAGATATGCATAAAATTTTTCTAAAGTCTGTCCTAGGTTTTAACTAAATAATTCAAAAGAAAAACCACAAAAATGCCTAAAGGTCAGAAATTTTATTATACTTAAGCATTAGCATCGGTTTAGGCAGTATATGTCCCTGTTGTCTTGTTGTCCCATCCAAAAAATGTTAAAAGCCATGCATTATCTTGCGCCTGTTTCATAATTACTCTCAAATATGTGTTACTCTATTATGCAAAATACACATATAACAACATGTTTGTGTTACGTGTCGAAATGTCAAAATGCTCAGTAGGTATGAAGACTTTGACAAAGCAAGTTGCAATCTCTGTTTGCATCTTTCTTACTCAAACATCGTGTTCGTCTGTCTTCAGATGGATCGGCGAAAGGAGAGCCTTGATGATGACGGGGCTTGTTGGAGCCAAACATCGGAGACAAACAGCTCGGGGAGCTGGTTACCTGTTCCAAGCTCACCCTTCCTCCTGCCTCTCCATTACTGAGGAGGTGTTCCTAGAAGCTGCGGAGTACGGCAACATTCCCGAAGTGAGGCGGATGCTGGAGGAGCTTCCACACCTCAACATCAACTGCGTCAACTACATGGGGCAGAACGCACTGCAGCTGGCAGTCGCAAGTGAGCACTTAGAAGTCGTCAAGCTTTTGCTGAAGAGGAAAGAACTTGCAAAAGTGGGGGATGCTTTGCTGTTAGCCATCAGTAAAGGGTACATCCGCATAGTGGAAGCCATTTTAAGCCACGAGGCCTTTGCAGATGGTCAGAGGCTGACGAACAACCCCAGTCATGACGAGACACGGGACGACTTCTTCTCCTACGATGAGGATGGCACGCGTTTCTCTCATGACATCACTCCCATTATCCTGGCTTCTCAGTGTCACGAGTACGAGATAGTACACATGCTGCTTTTGAGGGGGGCCCATATAGAGCGTCCCCATGACTACTTCTGTCAGTGCAGGGTCTGCGTTGAGCAGCAGAGGCTTGACACCTTCTGCCACTCTCAGTCTCGTATCAGCGCTTACAACGGCCTCGCAAGCCCAGCGTATCTTTGCCTTTCGAGTCAGGATCCTGTGATGGCAGCTTTGGAGCTGAGCAATGAGCTCGCAGTTCTGGCCAACACTGAGAAAGAGTTCAAGGTACAAAAATACAATTCTTGTCTCGTCCAAAATATAATTTCTACATACTGCGTCTTAAATGAAAATCTAATTTGTCTGCTTCAGAATGACTACAAGAAATTGTCCATGCAGTGTAAGGACTTTGTGGTGGGACTCTTGGATTTGTGTCGGAACACGGAGGAAGTGGAGGCCGTCCTTAACGGTGACATGGAATCCTTTGCTAACACGGAAACCTCTGCCAAACCGAACCTGATCAGGTTAAAGCTGGCAATAAAATATGAAGTTAAAAAGGTAAATATTTCTCAAGCTTGCAATTTATTTTTTTTTACCTCATGAGCTAATTGACATAGTGTCTTCAAATTTCATTTGGTCTTGTTGCAACACAAAGACATGCATAATTGTGAAGTGTGAGGAAATGTGACGAGGTTTTCATCATTTTTTACTAATAAAAATCTGAAAAGTGTGGTGTGCATTTTTTAGCCGCCCTACATCAAAACTGTACTTTGCACATCTAGAGATTGAGCCGTCCCTATTCTTCCTCACACGATAACTCAGATTCAGTCAGACTGGTTGGAAAGTGCCAATCACAGTAGTGATGTGCTTTTTTGTGCTAATTTCTTTCACCTCATAAAATTTCTAGAAAATGCCTGGATCAACATAAACATTTGTCTAATTTTTTGCAGTTTGTGGCCCATCCAAACTGCCAGCAGCATCTTCGATCAATCTGGTATGAGAACCTGACTGGACTGCATCAGCAAACAGTTGCAGTTAAAGTTCTTTTTGTCTTCGGTGTAGCTGTTGGGTTACCCGTCCTAGCTTTTATTTACTGGATAGCACCATCAAGTAAGGTTAGTTTCTAACCCTATTACACAGTATTATAAGTAGGAGAATGTTTTTTTAAAAATAAGAAATATTTACAGTTTTGTTTCAAATTGATGCTTCTCAAAATGACATTTTTATCGCAGTTGGGGAAACTCATGCGTGGACCCTTCCTGAAGTTTGTGGCTCATGCCGCTTCCTTCGTCATATTCCTCTGTCTGCTGGTTCTAAACGCAGCGGACCGCTTCGCAGGAACAGCACTGCTGCCGAACATGACCACCCACGATTACCCCTCACAGGTTTTCCGGATGAAGACCACCCGTTTCACCTGGATGGAGATTCTTATCATTTTCTGGGTTATAGGTATCGTTTAGACACATTTTACCTGTCAAAATGTTATTAAGATTACTGCTATACAGTAACTGCCTATCAGAATGAAAAACAATAAATTAGTGTAGAGAGTTCAAATCTAATACTAGTTGTATCTCCACCAAAATATGCAGATGGGCTCAACAGTACCCACTTCACTTATAAAGAATTGTCCTCTAGCAAATACAGAACATGTATTTTTGGAGCCATCGACAAGCTTCTTGTATTATTCTGTTGATGGGAACAAAAACTGAATTGCTTCTCTGCATCTTGCTAAGGAAACGAAATATGCATTGTGGCGTATGCATCTATTAGGTTTGCGTTTAAGTAGAGAAAATCTGCCATACGTAACATTTTTTGCACAAAATCCTTCACTTCCAAATTTGCTATAATTGTAAGTTGTTTCAGCATCTTGCCTAAAAAACTTATTGTGTGGTTATTATAAAATACCCACAAAACCGTTTTTTTTGCTGCCATATGGCTTGATTTGACGAAATGTTTTAATGGCGTACATTCTACGTTTCGGGACGAATTCCCAATTGTGCTTTATTGATTTGGTCATTGTCATGGTATATAGTGTTTAAATTAAAAGAGGAAGTATGTGACTCTCAGCACAACAAATCCTGATTCTTTTCCCTCCCTACAGGTAAGATATGGGAAGAATGTAAAGATATTTGGTCACAGGACATCCAGGAGTACATCTCAGAACCATGGAACCTTCTGGATTTTAGTATTTTGGCCATTTTTATTACCTCTTTCATCGCAAGATTAATGGCTTTCTGGCATGCACATTCTGCACAGTCCTACATTGACAAGCATCCATTCAACATGACCTTGCCTTCTGAGGTACAATATTTTCAGCTGGGTAAGTATACATCCAAAATTGTATACATTTAGATATTTTGTTTTTATTTTATTTTTATTTTAAATTCTTGGGGGCTACTATGGCTTTCATTGGTTTCCTTTTCTTACACATATAGTAAAATAGACAGGATGAATGTTTACATCACCTAAGCTGTCCTAGGTAACACCATCTTTATGTATTTCCAGCAAGAATTCACTGGATGCCTTCAGACCCTCAGCTTATCTCCGAAGGTCTCTATGCGATTGCCATCGTTCTGAGTTTTTCCCGCATTGCGTACATCCTGCCTGCCAACGAGAGGTTTGGGCCGTTGCAGATCTCTCTGGGAAGAACGATGAAAGACATTTTTCAGTTCATGGTGATTTTCATAACGGTGTTTGTGGCTTTCATGGTGGGAATGTTCGATCTGTACTCGTACTACCTTGGAGCCAAACACAACGTTGCCTTTACAACGTAAGTGCCACTCACATGCCAGCTGCAACAATAGTTTGCATGTTATTATTGATTTCTCTCTTCCTCCAGGGTTGAGGAAAGTTTTAAAACATTATTCTGGGCCATCTTCGGACTGTCAGAAGTAAAATCTGTGGTACTAAACATCAACCATAAGTTCATTGAGAACATAGGCTATGTTCTGTACGGGGTGTACAACATCATCATGGTGATTGTTCTGCTGAACATGCTCATAGCCATGTTCAACAGCTCCTTCCAGGAAATCGAGGTATGACTCAAACACAACATGTTTTTTAAAGGTTTATTGGCTCTAACAGCCGTTATTTGAAAGTGGCTAGAGAGGAAAGTAGGTAATGAGAGAGGGGGAAAGCATGTGGTAAAGGTCAACAGGCCGAGCTTGAACCTGTGAAGGTGGCGTCAAGGACTAAGTCCTCCATACACGGGTTGTGCACCACACGACCCCAAATATGTTTTAATTACTGCTTGATTTTGTTTTTCATGAGTTATCGTGGGATACAATCCATAACCACAAAGGACGGATATTAATCCGTCCTTTGTGGTTTTTTATTTCTAACCTCTGAGAGCCCTCTCTTATCTGAAACTTCAGGATGATGCTGACGTGGAGTGGAAATTTGCCCGAGCCAAGCTGTGGTTTTCCTACTTTGAGCATGGCAGCACTCTGCCTGTACCCTTCAACCTTGTACCAAGCCCCAAATCTGTGGTGTCCTTCCTACTCGGGATAAAAACATTGATCGGATCTTCTAGAAAAAGCAAAGAGAATTCAAACAATGACATGGATCGTAAAAATGTAAGACATCTTCTGCAAAATGACGTACGAATCACAATTTGCCTAATGTCAAATAGTACCCTGGTTTTGCTCTGGGTTTATAGATGCTACAATGTTCTGTAAATGCAATCAAAGTGCAATAAAAGTCTAATTTTCTGCTTTTCATTTTTTCTGAAACTACAGTTAAGGGAACACGGAGGACTGAAGGAGGACTCATCTGTTCAACCTACACGTCATCAAGTAAAGCATTTCTCATTGCCTGACTGCAGATGGTCATTTCTTAACTACACATTTGATATTTTGCACACATACATGAAGAATTAGCCCAGCATTTAATTTTCTGAATACCGGTGTGTTTCCTAGCAAACGTCATAAAACAGCATCGGCATTTCTTGATAGAAAGACGGGTAGAATGTCTCAAAAGTATAACATTTTATTGTAGTAGTATAAACAATAATTGTGTTTTCAATAAATTCAGCTGGCTCCCTTAACAATTATTCTAAAATAAATACAACAGAAGCAGTTTTGGAATTTATACTTTACATTTTTAGGCTATCAAAGTATCTGGCAACAGTAAGTCATATGGAAAATTGGAAAATTACTTGTTTTCACCCCAATCATCATTCTGTTTAAACAAGCTGATGGGTCTTTAATGTAATACTTGAATCATTTTTAAAAAATTTTTTTGCAGAAAGTAATGAACTGCCTCATCAAAAGATACATATTTAAAGCACAGAGAGATAAAGATAACGACGAAGTGAACGAAGGTACGTTTCCCGGAAACACTGTTCTTGTTTTTTTTTTTTGTTTGTTTTTTTAATCTCTAGATCATGGAATTGCCAAAAAGTGAATAAATACATAACTTACTTGACCCAAAGGTGAACTGAGAGAGATCAAACAGGACATCTCGAGCCTTCGCTACGAGCTGCTGGAAAGAGGGAACCACGATTTAAACACACTGGCCGACCTCGTCAGGCAGCTGGGAGAGGTTGTGCAGAAAGAAGAGCAGAGAGGGGATGTCATTTCTTAAAAACATGTATATAACAGAAACAGATAAGTTGTACATAACGCAGCCTCATATATTTGTTGCACAGGTAAGTTTTTAAAACTACAGTATTCAGTTCTGTTTTCTAAAGAGGCCTATGAATTACTGTTTGGCTTAAATATAATAATTTTAGTAGGAAACTTCATTTTCTTCAGCTGTATCTGTTCAGTTAACCACATGGTGGCACTAAGGTAGTGTATTTTCCCTTTGTTGGTTCTGGGTGTGTGGATGTTAGCAAATAATGACTTTACAGATGCAATTTTTGATAAAGTCTTGTAGACAAGTGAGGTGTTTATATAAAACAAGGAAATTAGTTTTATTATGTTTGTTTGGGCTGTAATCTAGAAGTCAGAACAAAGCCTTTTGGTAATAATTACTCTTTAATTTTTCTATTTAGTATAACTTTAAAGTTAATGAGCTTTGGCTTGATGTTTAGAGGAGTCATTACATTTTTAAATTGTACTGCAATAAAGTGAAGGTTTACCTGAGCATGCTGTTTATTGAATGTCATAATCATCAATGTTGGTTACCTTTGCTTCATGGAATAAAGATGGGTGATTTTTTTTTTAAGTATTGAAACCTGCTGTTTTCCAATATAGATTTTAGTTTTTTGCTGTAAGCAAGAACAGCAGACAACAGGCTGCTTCTTTTACAAGAATGCAAACTACAAGCATAGTTTAGCTTCAAAGCTATACAACGAGGCAATACAGAGAAAAGCTTAAATGATTTTTTTAAATAAAAGCAAAAGATAAAAATGATTAGCAATAATGTTGTGAATCGTAAAGGTAAAAAAAAAAAAAAAAACATAACTGACCTATATTAGAGCCAGAAGTTAATTCAAAATGAGACATTTTCAGAAGATAGTCTGATAAGAAAATCTAGGCCATCACAACATCCGAAGAGTGCATGTTTCAGATATGAATGTGTCATTGTTATCCAAGAATTATGTAGGCCACTGCCTGAGAATCCCCTCGGATGTCGTCTAAAACATGACGCAGGAGATAGGGCCAAGGACTGCGTGTACATCATGAGCACATGCATCAGCAACAGTCAGACTGGACTGATTAACTTGAATAGTAAAACCCTGTTCTGCTATCTAACTAGGGTAACAGAAAAGTAAATTAGAGGAGTGAAATGAGGTAAAGCAGCACTAGAATACATTTCGAAATATGTGACAAACAGAAAGAAAAAAAAACATCTTAAATATGTTTCTAATTTTAAAATCAGTTAAAAATCTTTTGCTTTAAGCAACATTGAAGAAATGTAAGTGCAAGAAGGAAGCATCTAATGACAAACTGAAGAGTGAGTTTTACAGCTTTAAGTGAATAAACACCCCATTATGATTATGTGTTGGAACCTTTTATTCAGATTGGTACAATCAGGATAGAAATTTAATGCACGATATGTAAGGTTTGGCTAACTGTGACCATCAAAAACTTTGATTGGATACTTAACCTCTCTAATCAGAAATGTAAGAGTACTGGCAGATATCCTGGTTGAAACAGGGCTTTTAAGGAGACACCATACCATACCATACCATACCATACCATACCATACCATACCATACCATACCATACCATACCATACCATACCAACTTTATTTATAAAGCACTTTAAAACAATCACAGCTGATACAAAGTGCTGTAGATTAAAACACAACATAAAAAAAACTTTTTAAAAAACTTTTACAGTTTAAAAACAAACAAACATACAATTTAAAACTAGATCCCACTGGAGTTGAAAGCCAAGTAAAATAGATGGGTTTTAAGACGAGCTTTAAAATTTAAACAAGGTGCAGGTCCAGCACAGGCCAGAATATTAATGTTCGCCTGTTTTATTAGTTTTAAAACCAGTCTTGATTGCGCAACACTGTAATAACACCTGATTGTGACCACTTATTGATCATATAGGGATTGATTTGACATGAAGTTTGTGAAGGTAGTCCTCCTCCTTCATTAATCTCTACACATTGTGTAAGAACCACTGACAGCACAACCTTTCCTCACCGTTGTGCTGCCAGTACCATGTTTGTGAGTAGATACACTGTTTTTCGGTTTCAAAGCCTCACCTTGAGTTCTCTAAAAATTCTTGTAGTCATTAGACTGTGACACATCTCTTTAGAGGACATTTGCCTTGTGACCAATATGTCAGTTGAGCCTGAAGGTGTTGCTTTGGAGCAGGCACTTCTTCCTTGGTCAACACCCTCTCTATTGATTTGAGTTTACCAGTTTTCAGCCTTAATAGTTCGTGTGTTGTCATTGAACATCCTAACCAATTTAATCTCATCAAAGGTAATAGTTTGACTCTGATGGTTGAAAGATGTAGCCCTTTCCTATTAGCATCCAACACCATAGCTCAACTTGGCTCAACTCTACTCTACATAGTTGTTACAATTGATAATATCTTTAATGAGGGGTGTAGTCATGTAGTTGGTTTCCAGAGTCCACAAAGTAGTACGACATGATCTGTATGGGACAGAAACACTACATAACAATGGGGGGCAGGAAGCAATGTCTCAGTCTTCCATTGTCCTTTCAGATTCCAAATACAATCAGTCGCTGTTGTGAGTTTTTACAAATTATTGTGAGGGAGCTGCTCTTCTGATGAAACCAGTGATTCAATCCCCTAGTTAGTTAGTCTTCTGAGTTTTCAGCCCAACTCCATGAACTTGGAACCCTAGGAAAGTAGGTTTTATAAAAGTGACTGGTTCTATGCAACTGTGATGAGTGGAAATCCCGCATAAACTCATAGAGCCAAGTCGAGCAAGTGGAAAAGGCCCATTAGAAGCAATTTGATGTTTCAATCAAACAATAATTTCAAGCAACAAAACTGGTTATGGATAAAGGAGTCTGACTGTGAATATGCCAGATGTCTTCCTGAAAAGGTTTTATAGTCAGATCTAACATTTAACATTAGGCTTGCTAATATACGAAAACTGTAGGCCACAAGCTATCAAGTTGTTGTGATGGCATTATGCAAATGGATCTTCTTAGATATCAGGAACCAGAGCCATCATAAAAAGTACCTGTAGTAATACATCTTTTTCAAAATTACCTTATATCTGAAGTGAAAAGACTGAGACACCACTGAACAAGAGAGGGCATTAACACGTTAACTTAGGTTCAGGAGAAGGCCAACGCCTCTGCCACTCTAATGCTACGTTCCGGTTGTACTAGGAACTTCTGACTGGGAGTTTTGATCTCCCAGTCAGAAAAATAAACTGGAACGCTCTTCCTGTTGAAGTTGGATTTCCCACTGGGAAACTAGAAGTAACTCCAACTACCCCCAGTTACAACTTGAAAGATCATTGCTGCTCAATGTGCTAGTAACAGAGAAAAAACTTACTGCTGCAGGAAAACTGTTTATCCGTCGTCATCGGTGACCATGCTAACAACCTTTAGCATTTGTGGCAGGCTATGTTGTGGTGAACCAGCTGTTGCATAGCAGAGAGCAAGGGGGAAAAGATGAGCATGAGAGTGACTGACAGCGTTAAGACCCTCCTCCTGGCTTGTTTCTAACTCAGTGGTATTTCTGCAGTTAGTACTGGGAACACTGGGAGAAGGCAGAAAAGCTAATTTTTTTTAACAGGTGATCTGTCTTATATTATTCTTTTAAGTATATAATGATACTTTTATCAAATATGTAAAAAGCATTTTTTTCTAAACGTTACATACTGCAGCTCCCCCAGCACCCATCTCTTCATCCCTACCTTGCTTTCACCTCCCATCAACTCCTCATTGTTCATCTCGGAGGGATGGCGGGTACTAATCAGACTTCAGAAAAGTTATTTCCTGAAGACTGGACTCCCACACTGAGTTTTCACCCAAGGCTCCATTCATTTAGCTCCCATATGACGCATATCCTCATTTGTCCATCCATCAGACTCCTTCTTTTATTAAGTGTTTACACTCATGTGGTGTGGTGCTTGCTAGTAAAAACTCAGTTCTAAACAGATAAATCAGGCTGAAAGTAAACCTTTGGAATGGTCTTCACATTAATCCTAAATAAAATTTAAACTCTCTCTGCAACGTATAAAGGGAAATGCAGCCAAATGATACTTTGAGATGTTTATTTATATTGGAGCCTGTGTGGATCATTTTTGAGCCAGTGAGCATTACGGCAAATTCATAATAAATTTGAACTTGTGAATATTTTTTGACATAAACATCCTTTAAGTTGGAAAATTATCTTCCCCTCTATAAATGTAGGATGATCTGTTTAAACATTATCCTGAGGGTTTTTTTTTTCTCACCCAGATACTGTGACTGTTTTTATTTATAATCATGTAACACCTCTCTGCATCCTGTTACACTTTTTCCTGATCTGTAGGGCGGAGACTAATGGCCCCTGACATTGAAAGTCTCCTGAAAGAAATGCCACTTTTTAGCTCTGCTGTTAAGGTACGAGGACTGTACTCTATACAAGCCTTTGGATCTTTTTTCTCAATTTGGTAAGTCCTGTGGACAACTGGATCACTATAGAAAATATTAGAAATGACACCAACGTCAAGAAGAAGAATATGTTGTTTTTGTCAATCTACTGTGCTTCATTTTTGTGAACAGAATATAAACGCGATCTAATTTACACAGTACACCAGCAAACTTTTTTTTTTTTTTTATCTTACAAACAAGTGGAAAAAAACTTATGAAGTCTTAGAGAGCCTTTGGTTCATGTGAAAGGCAAAGTCACAGGCAGGGAGGAGGATTATAGGAAGGTCTCCGAGTTGCTTCTTATCACGCTGTGACATCCAGCCTGCGGACGCACTCAAGACGCTTCTTCGAGCTTCAGAGGGAAGAAAGGAGGAAAACTCATGGAAAACAAAATGCACGGAAAGATGAGCGCCATCAGCACCACGTCGATCGCTGATTCAACTGATTCGAAAGTAAGCGACTTGATTGATGCTGGATACAGCAGGTCTGTCAAAGTGGTCGCGCGTAATTTGGGAAGTCTAGATCCTTTAATTCATGGCTTAAATTCGAGTGGGGACTGCTCGGTTTATAAGGACTGCAATTCTATTGAGGCGTCAGTTTCTGCAAAACAGTCTTATGACAGCAACAGTGACTATTTAAAGTCTGCTGGTGTTCCCTGGGAAGAATTTCTTAAACATCAGAGGAGCAGCGCATCTCTGTCGGAAAGTTTGTCTGCCGCAAATCTAAGCCTGTCATCCACACCTGGGGCTTGTAAGTTCATTAAAGACGAAAAGGAGCCCGCTGTGATTATGGACACCCCCTGTCCGAAGTTTGACACATCACCTGAGATCCGTACTCTCGACACCTGCTGCGAAACCGACAGCAAGCAACACCTGGGGCTGGAAGTAATTCCCCGGCCACGGATGGAGGGCTCGCCTAACTTTCTTATAGAGCTGACCAAGCCAGAGCAGCTGGGGAACTCCGGAAGAACCGACTCCAGGTGTGCTGTGTCCGCCCATTCCCATTCCCCCGCGCCTCACACCACTTCACGTTGGCAGATCCAAACCCCTACTTCTGAGCCTCCGTACTGGCTCCACACCGCAGCTATGACCGAGACGGGCGCGTTTCCAACCAGCAGCTACGAAGGGATTCAGAACCACAACCAGACCCAGAGGAACCCTTCACCTTTCTCCACCTTTCCAGGGTAATACATTTTCGACGCCTTTTCTAATATAGCGTCGCTGTTTTTGTTTGTTTGTATGCGTTTGTTTTTATATTCAGTGATAAATAGTTTAGTGTAACACACTTTATTTAAAGTAAAAAATATTTCATATCTGAAGTCAAAAATACAATCAAGAAATTATTTTTCAATTTTTTATTTTACATAAGTTAAACACTTAAAATATGCTTTTGATAGAGTCAAAAATATTAAGTTTTGAATACGTTCTATATGGAATCCAAGTGTATTTATTTCTGTATTCATTTATTTTCTATTTCTGTGCTGATTTAGAATTACTTATCAAACACACCCGAACACTTGATTGGTAAACTTGCTCTGTAACGTCCAATCATCTTAACGTTAAGAATATTAGCCCCGCCCACTGACTTTGATACAAAATGCCGACAGACAAGTCGATGTTTCAACTTAATTAAATAAAGTTAATACCAAAAATGTATATGTACTTCTAGAAAAACGTGAACACATTGATTTCGTTTCATGTTTAAATATTTAGTAATGTTTTTAAAGAATTAGCAAAAATGCTACTATCAATTCATGTAATAATCTGTTTTATTTACAGTTAACGACATATTGCATGCATTAATTACATATTGTTAATATGTTTAAACACGTTGACGTAGAAAGTATCAATAGTAAACATTTAAATATTGAAAGAAATTCATTTTATTATATATAATTTCCATTTTTACTTAACTTGAATACATAAACTACCATTAGTAAAAAAGACTAACATCTAATTGGTTAATTTGCCCAGCAACTTGGCTGGCAAATCATGTTTGATCTACCTACTGACGTTGCAGGTAAGGCAGGAAGGATGAAGATTAAATACTTAAATAGTTACATATGTTTTTAACAATGAATAAAAATGCTCAATGATTTTCAGACTTCATTACATTATCTAGCCATTTAAATTGTATATGTTGAGAATTATCTTTTTAAATTATCACATACAGAAATTTTGTTCCTTGCTGGTAGCAGTTTTGGCCCTTGATATATTCAAACCTCTATCAAAAATCTTATTTGGTCTATTTTCTAGGATGCAGCCTCAGAGAATGTGTGTTATCTGTGGTGATGAAGCATCTGGCTGCCACTATGGAGTCCTAACGTGTGGGAGTTGTAAAGTATTTTTCAAAAGGGCAGTGGAAGGTGAGCAACAAACCAAATGTCTGGCTGCCAGATCTGTTTGAGTGCATGATTTAAGTTTTGCGTATTGTATTTTGGTTTCCATTCTCTAAAATGTTGATCCCTCCAGACATCACTCTTACATATTTGTATTGGGATTATCTTAAAAGGGAAAACGGTGGGCTGTAAAATGTTGAACAGTTTAATTGCTTCAGAATGTTCCCTTAATTCAGAAAGTGCCCTTTAAGTGTTTGAAAACCAAACGCATTTAATAGTCACAGACATTGAAAAACTACAAAATGATCTATAAATTTTGATGTGATACTGTGGTTAAATAGCATTTCTGTGAGATTTTCACATTAATTGAGACTAATGTGATACTATAACTCTAATATGCAAATTTAAGAAAAACAATTTTTTTAGAAAAACATATGGAAGTAACTAATTAAAAACCATTATGTGAATGTTTTTAAATTAAAAATCAACCAGGAAGTAATCTGCTAGTTACTGCTATTCCTAACATATAAAACACAGTTTACTATAATCTCCCATACAGATTACCTTTAAGATTGTTTTTTCCACCATTACTTCTTAGATTTCTTGACCTATTTTTAACCATATCTAGAAAATGATAGTGATGTCATTTGGTAACACTGCTATCTTTGAAGGCTACTGTATATTTAGCAAGTGAAACTACTTTGGCTATATAGGACTCTTGGAATGATACCAAACACATGACACAATCTAAAATAACCTCATTAAAAGTGTAGCAATTCATTTTACTTTGTGAGAAATGTCTAAATGTGTTCTTTGAGAGTGTTATCTAAATCTCTTTATTGTCATAAGTTTGGCAGTGATCAGACTATGTGAACACATACTACAAGCATAAATGCTCACAGTTGTTCCAGGCTGAAATTCATAACAAGGCTATATGTAGTAACAAAATAAAGTTACTACATATAGCCTAAAAACTTTAGATAAGTGAACCAATTTTATTTCTTCACAAATATATTTAGAAAAAAATTGCAATCATTTGTTCTTCAATTAGTTTTTAATAAATTTATGTAACATTAACTTAATGGCAACTTGATTAAGTAGACACACATAAAAAAACAAACAAAAAAAAAACTAATTTGGATTGTTTCACTAACTCAGTTCTAAATCAGTTAAACAATCTTGCTCCGCGTTGCTTTAACACAAATGTTTTGGTTATGGTTTTGAAACATCATACTGAGTTTGCTTTTCAACCCAAAGATGGGATAAAGTCACAAATGTCATGTTGATAAAGCCACACCTCAGTTAGAATAGATTATTGACCAGGTAAATATTTGGGTTAAAATGAATAATTTTCTGTTTGAGCTTAATTCTTCTTTAAAAATGTTCTGAATCTGAAACAAGAATGTTACATTTTCTAATAAGTCTTTCAATTAAAAACAACAAAATAGTGCATATTAATAATAACGGAATAGCACGTCAGTGTGAATGTGTGAATTTTAACTACCTAGCTAGCCATAGCATATGCTAGCTAAATAGATGGGTATGCTAACTAGCTAAAGCTGGCTTATGTTTGTATTAATTTGTTCTCCAATGTGAACTAGAGTAAAAAACACAAACTACTGACTGTTAAATATTACATTTCATTTCATTTCACTTACCACTTCGTGTGGTAAGAATTCAAAGTGGCAATGAATTACCTTCCACTACCTTTAGCCTTTTCTAAAACACAACAAACTGGTTCACCATCATTGATCTAATGTTTGGTTTAAGCTACCCAACCGCTACTCGGACAGCATAAACCAAGCATCTTTTGGTAAGTGAATAAATGCTTTAAGAGCCTTCATCATGTTCCATATCTGAGATGATTTAAAATTTGAAATGCTACAACAGTAAAAGTTTTCAAAGAAAATTATTGTAACAATGTTCCAACATACCTTTACTTGGGGCCTGTTGGGTGCTTTTTAACCTCTAATGGTCTTTGAGCCATACTCCTTTTATGCTACCCAGGTTGTTTAATTACACACAGCTACATGTAATAAGTTTATTTATTTGATTATCTTGTAGTCTAAACAACTTGAAACTCAGATTTTGACTCAAACAGAAAACCCAGTCATTCACAAACACTTTGCAACCTTCTGTGGTAGTTGTTAAAGGTTATTAGAAACAGTATCACTTCGAACAGTGTACACCATGTTCTTCATCTTGGACTTTTTTTTGTTATCTTGCAGTGCAAGATATAGTGAGAGCCACTATGTCTCACCATGGCCATGTCACTCTGTCCTCACAGCCTTGCCTCTATCTAATTTGCCTCGTTAGTTCTTTTAGAATCCTGCCTGAGTTTGGAGTGGTTAGTCAAGAGTCCGTTCAATACTGTCCCCTCCTCTCATCCATCATTTACCACCCACGGTTCCCTATATATTTAGAAACCAAGCACTGTTAAAATTGGTTGTATTGTCTGTCTGTGCCCATTCCCCTCAACAGGCCATCACAGCTATCTCTGCGCTGGGCGAAATGACTGCATTGTGGACAAAATTCGGAGAAAAAATTGCCCTGCATGTCGCCTCAGAAAGTGTTACCAAGCAGGAATGATGCTCGGAGGTAGGATTTCATTTGATTTGTTATCGACCCGTTACCACACCTCCATATTAGTCATTTCTTTGAGTAGCAAGCACCATGTCTCAATCTTTTGTTCAAGGTTGATTCTTCACAAAAGACCAAATCTATTGTAAGCTTTAGGTTCATGTCAATACCTGAATTAGAACTCAGAAGTGTACACACCCCTGTTAAGATCCCAAGATTTTGAGTCTTAAAAAATTGAGAGTAAGATCAATTGTTTTATAACTTTGACAATTTTTTGGTTCAATTTCAAAGTTTAGTCTTTGGGACTCCATCAGCCTTCCACCTGGCAAAGTTCTCGAAATGTCTTGTCCAAAGACATCTTTGGATTTCCTACCAATGTTTCTTCAGATGTAGTCCCCAAAACAAATTTTTCTTAAGATGAAGCCATTATTTTGGTGATTTTGATGCATCTCTGATGACGGTGATGCTGAAAACTGAATTACTCTTCATCTCCTAGAAGACCTACTTTCATCTGACAAAAATTAACCCCAGATCATAATGTTACCACCATCATTCTTCACTGTAGACATGGTACATTATGTCAAAAGTATAGTCATCTCAATATTAGTATTCACAGTATTATGATTATCACAAAGGGCTGCTTAAAATAATGTACTTTCTTTCTAGTATAACATATTCCAAGAGTCACAAGTTTAAACTTTGCACTCTAATCTAATGTTCAGCCGGTTGGATGGAATCTCCCTGCAGCAGCACTTGACAGATTACAATATTTACAAATAATATCACCACTGCATGGGCTGCACAGTGGCACAGTTGGTAGAGCTGTTGCCTTGCAGCAAGAAGGTTCTGGGTTTGATTCCCAGTCTTTCTGCATGGAGTTTGCATGTTCTCCCTGTGCATGGCGCGTTTTCTCCGGGTACTCCGGTTTCCTCCCACAGTCCAAAAACATGACTGTCAGGTTAATTGGCCTCTCCAGATTGCCCCTAGGTGTGAGTGTGTGTGTGCATGGTTGTTTGTCCTATGTGTCTCTGTGTTGCGCTGTGACAGACTGGCAACCTGTCCAGGGTGACCACCACCTCTCACCCGAAACGTTAGCTGGAGATGGGCACCAGCACCCCTCCCGACCCCACTAAGGGACAAGAGTGCAAGAAAATGGATGGATGGATGGATCACCACTGCATAATTTTTTAAAATATTGTACTGGATTACATTTTTCATATCCAAGTATTTTACAAATTAATTTGTCTGATTTTTACTTGGGGTGCTTCCTTATTAGATTTGATAAAGCTTTATATTTGTGTCACAGGCAGGAAACTGAAGCGCTTTGGAGCCTTGAAGGCCTTAGGCTTGGCCCCGTCCCTGATGTTCCAGTCCCATTTGGCCATGTCCGGAGATGGCCAGGCCTTGACCTCCATGTCTTGTGTACCAAGCATCCATGAGCTTCAGCTTTCCCAACAAATCATTAACATCCTGGAAAACATCGAGCCTGAGATTGTGTACTCTGGTTACGACAACTTACAACCCGAAGTTCCCCATCTTCTGCTCAACAGTCTCAACAGGCTGTGCGAGAAACAGCTGCTGTGGATTGTCAAGTGGTCCAAGTCCCTGCCAGGTAACAGCTCTCTGCATGTCAGGGTGGCCACTTTTGTTGTCATAGGGATCGCTCTGGGAGGCCTTGCTAAAGGTCTCAACCTTAAGTGATCTCCATTAGTCACACCAAGTATTCAACTCTAATCTCAGAGAGAACAACAAAACATGAAAACCAATGCCCTGCAGTGATGATTCACTTATGAATCACGTTGCATGAAATTAAGAGGTAGGAGAAAAGTTGTCAAAATGAGGTATTTTAATGTTTTTTGACTCTGTGTTCTACTTTCTTTATAAGGTTTTCGGAATCTTCACATCAACGATCAGATGACTCTAATTCAGTACTCATGGATGAACCTGATGGTGTTCTCTCTTGGGTGGCGCTCTTTTCAGAATGTCACCAGCGAATATTTATACTTTGCGCCTGATCTGATTCTTAGCCAGTAAGTAAATATCTCAGTGCCTTGAAAAAGTCTGACAATTTTGATTTTATATGAACAAACTGCAGTGAAACTAAATGCTATCAGAAGTCAGGTAGTAAGTAAATCCACCAATTTATTTTTGCAGTGTAAATATATCATTTCTGTAAAAGTCTCAGAGGTTTGTCAAAGAACATAATTTAAAAAGGCCCAGGAAGACCAAGAGACATAGCAAAAAAACAGATGACTATTTAAGATATCGGAGCTGTAGCTAAGAGGCGGCTAAAGCTAGCTAGCCAGGCCATTGTCTTCCTACCCAATTCCTATTGATTCCCATCTACCTTCAGTTTTACATCTGGGTTTTCTCCCATTGAGCTGATTTCTCTGGATTAATTTTAACCAGGCCAAACGGTGAACAAAAAGAGGAGTTGTGAACGATGAAGCCAATTTCCTGTTCTGGTTTAGAATTATAGTCTGTCTATAGTTGTAGTTTGGCAATGGAGGAAGTGAATGGAGTCATTTGATCCGTGTTGGCCACACTCCCAGATATTGAATTAACATTAACAGCCATCTTATTCGGCTCTAAACTTCTCTCTTCGCAGTAGGGGACACAGCTCATTTCCAATATAGCGCTGAACTGGCCCATTACGCCACGGCCAAATGTTAGCAATTGGATGCAATGTAAAATCTCAACTGAGTCCATGCCTCCAGCAAGCAATTGCTTCTCAATAGCCAAAGATCCAGACCCTTTGTATGAAGCAAAGCACAGAAGAAGCATAGAATGGTTTTTACTAGGCTAGAGATCTTCTACTCAGTGGAGAGAAACTGGATAGGAAAGTTATTAGTCAAGCATCTGAAAAATCTGACTTTCATGGTAGAAAATTCAGAAGAAAGCCACTTGTTAGAAGAAAGTCACCAGACGTCCTGTTTGAAGATTGTCAGCGTAGAAGACAATAAACCAAATGACAAGATAGAAATTCAACCATTTTGGCCATTAAGAAAGATGCTATATGGGGCAGAATATCTACAGAGCATATCAGCCGAAACACACTATAACCATGGTGAAACATAGTGGTGGCATCATCATGGTGGACGTATGCTTTTCTTCAGCAAGGACAAAAGAATCTGTCCACAGTAATTGGAAAGATCAACAGAGATAAATGCAATGCAGTTCTTTAAGAAAACCTTGCAAAAGCAGAAAAAAAACATTTGAAATTGATTTAGAGGGACTATGAAGAATGGTCTAATTCAGGTCCAGATCAAAAACAAAGCAACAATCTCTGAGAAGATTTAAAAATTTGTCTTCATTCTACCCATTTCCAGTTTGACTGAGTCAGAGCTATTTACGAAGAATTTAAAACGGCATAAAGACGCATAAAAGTTGGTGTTTGTAACTTGCCAAAAGTTGAAAAGTTTTACAAATTCCATGAATAGTATTAAGTCAAGATGTTCAAACAGAAAAAAAAGAATCAATTTAATTTTGAAAAAGACACTTAGTTTAAACTATATTTATGTTTTTCTTTAATTTTTAGGGAGCAAATGAGGAGATCCCCAATTTATGACCTCTGCCTGGCGATCCAGTTCATTCCTCAGGAGTTTGCCAACCTACAAGTGACCCGTGAGGAATTCCTCTGCATGAAAGCCATAATATTACTCACCACAGGTGGGACCCTTACAATTGAACACAACCACTACACAATGTTACAATCTCAGAAATGTGAAGCTTTGAAGACCAACTACTGCAGAGCTGAACAAAAATAGGAGTGCTTAAAGAGATTAGACCTTGAATAGATTAATGTAGCAGCTATTGTCGAGTTATTTTTCCTTATCAAACAATAACATGTTATTCAAGCACATATATTTCCTTTTCCTGAAGCGTTTTTTACAACAAATGGTTGCAATTTACAATTTGCATTAAAATTTGACTTCTTGCTCGTCTTATGTGCTCTCAGTGCCTCTTGAAGGTCTGAAAAGTCAGGCCGCATTTGAGGAAATGAGACAAAACTACATACGAGAGCTGTCCAGAGCCATTCACATGAAGGAGAAGGGCATGGTGGCCAGCTCCCAGCGGTTCTACCACCTTACCAAACTGATGGACGCCATGCATGATGTAAGGCTCTTTCAGAAGGTACACCTCCAGTGTCTGTGTACTTACTGAGCACCAAAAATGAAAAGAAATGTCTCCTCTCCGACAGATAGTGAAGAAGGTCAACCTGTTCTGTCTGAGCACCTTCATCCAGGCCGACGGCATGAAAGTGGAGTTTCCAGAGATGATGTCAGAAGTCATCGCCTCTCAACTTCCCAAGGTGCTGGCTGGGATGGTGAAACCCCTGTTGTTCCACACGAAGCAGTAATACAAACATCATTATGGTGGTGGCCTTTGACTGGATTACTACTGCAGAATACTTAATTCTTCAGACCCTGCATTCTGCTGTAGTCAGATGTGTAAACTATGATAAATGCCTCAAGGGAAGGCAAAAATTATTTAAAAAAAATGGATTGACATGAATGTAAAGTGCCTACAAAAGCATGAATATCTTTGATTAATTTTCAGTTTTTCATCATGTTACAAAAACAAACTTAAATATATTTTATTTGGCTTTTCTGTAACAGACCAACATAAAATAATATTTTGCTGCACGTCAATATCTAAAGTAGGGGTCATATTCGCCAAATGTTTTCCATCTTTAATTGCTTTTTTTTTATTATTTGAAACAGTGACAGAAAAATCTGAGGGCCATCCGTCATTTTGTCAGATTAAAATTCACACTCCTGACCAATTCATGCAGTAGTAGACGTGTTTAACTTTACGTGCAGAGTACAGCTAAGTAAGGCCGTGTCCACACGGAGACGATTTTCAGTGTATCTGCAAAAGATTTTTGGTGTTTAGGCAGTGCGTTCACATGGATACAGAGTCTTGTGAGACCACAAACTATGATTTTTGGTGACGTTGAAGCTCCATTTGTTTGGTTTGGTGTTTTTGTGTCGTTCTGTGGTAGTATTGCAGCGCCACCGATTGGCCCGGCATACCTATTACATGTTTTCTATGTGGTGTCCTGTCATGTAGGCCCACATTTATTTTTTTTTAAGTATTTCTAAAAATGTATCATGCTAATTTCTCCTCATTTAGAGGACTTGTCAACATTTGAGAAATGTTCCCCAATTTCAAAACACTGGCAGAAGTGGCTTGTAATTCCAGTCTAGTGTAGCAGCAGAAAACGGGTTCAGTTTCCAAATCAACATCAAAATTCCCATGAGAAGTCATCTGTTTGAGGCAAATGTGACAATAGAGTCAGCAGCAACTCTCCTCGAAACATTTGACTATGGACAAGTGAGCAAGCGATCCCGGTCCTTGCAGGACTGTGAGTTCAGGCCAGAGCAGATGCATTGTTTGTAATTTAAGAGCCGTCATTTTATTGTTTATACATATTGGTCCCACAGTCAGTGATTTGTGTTCACAGTGGATGCATCCGTCTGCCTAATATATGATGGAAAGATATGGATTCTCTTATTCGGGTTGAATATTAGTTAAAATGAACTGAATGTCCAATAGTCTCTGTGTTTCCCGAACAACAGAATATCTGTACTGATAATGAAATAAAAATTAAACACAAACCATCTATTTTTCATCAACTGTTAGATGCCACTTTGTGTTGGTCTATGGCATAAAATCACAATAAAATGTATTAAAGATTTTGGTTGTTACATGACAAAATCTGAAAAGGGTGTAACCATTTTTGCAAGAGACTATCATAAACTCAATACAGTGTCTTCCTTCCACAAGTATTGTTATTTTTTTTGGTAAAGATGTGTAAAAATTATTTATTTTTAGTCAGTCCTCTGACTGCAAATATAGACACGTTCAGTCATGTTGCTATTTTCTTTAAGCAATATCTTGATCAACAAGCATTTGCCTTACTTTATCTGTTCTCTCGTCTTTCAAATTTTGGAGAGCAACCAAAAAAAAAATAGGCCTTTTTGTTGTTTCATATTTAGTACCCAGGAACACAGGTGGGCCTCTAACCAAAAACACTCAGACACTATAATCATTGCAAAAATATTTTAAAAATTAATACATGAATACATCATTTTAATTAAAAATGATGTATTTTAATCGACATCATTTTAAAAATTATGTAAAATACATCATTTAAAAAAAAATCTATTTAATCAATGTGCTCAAATTAAATAATAGATTAAAACAGAAGTGACATTTTAGTGCTACGATAAGTTTTAAAGATTTTTACACATCTCCACCAAGGTGACAATAATTGTGTTAGGTCCTGTAAAGCATCCGTCATTAAATCTTGTGTGTGTTGTTTATCAAACATTTTCCATTGTCACTTGTGTTTTATCCAATTGCAGCAACACATTAGATAAAAAAAAAAGAAACATCTGAAATACTGATATTTTTGTACTGAAGCTGCAAAAAATAGAACAAAATCTTGCCTTCATTGTGCAGAACAACTGCATAGCTTATTGACATGTGCAAATTCAAAGTGGGCAGACAGAGAAACCTGGAGAGATATCTTACCCTTTGTCAAATATTTGCACAGAAAAATAAAACTAAAACAACTTGCATATGTGCACAAATAACAGCCATTTATTTTCAGAACAGAGCACAATTAATCATATTTATCATTTAAAGAATGATGAATATTTATAGTTTACTCAAGCCAGTGAAGTTCATGAAAAGGTAACATCAGTTAAAAATGTTTCATCAAATCTTTTCACATTAAAAATTTAACTAATCAATCAAAACTTGACACATACAGTATTTAGATTTCGGTGGTTGAACAGGTTTAGGTTCTCTATCCAACAGATCTCAGTTGCAATGAAAATTTATTTTCTCCTCATAGATTTCTTCTGATTTTGCTTCATTTCCAGACGTAAAAGCTTCAGATGATCAAACTAATATTAATGTAATTTCAGATCAACCTGGAAAAACATTAAAAAGCTGTATTTTATAACAGTCTAATTGGTTTTAAGGGGAAAAAGCTATTGAGACTTATATACTCCTATGTGAAAACAGGCAATGCCCCCACCGGCCAAACATGGTGGTGGTAGTGTGATGATCAGGAGCTAAACATTTCACACTACTGTCTGCCTCAGGACTTGGTGGCTTAACTTGATTAAGGAAACCATAAATAATCTGAATGTATTCAAACTGAGACAATTCTGCAAAGAAGAGGGTCATGATGCTCCAAAGCAATAAAAAAAGAATGATTACTTGATGCTTGAAGGCAGTCGTTTTACAGCTTACATAACCAGTTGGTAAGGGACTGATTTTCACCAGTTTTTCTTTTTTCTTAATTAAAAAAAAAATATATATATTTTATTTATTTACTGTTATCTTTATCTGACGTCAAACTCTTATGAGTGACAAAGAGCCAAAAAACATAAGAAATTTGTGAGGGGCAAATACTTGCAATACTCTACTTGTTTATTCCTCAGTGAAATGTATCTGGACAGATGGTTTGATCATTCACTCTGCATTTGCTGAACTATTTTGTTAGGATAAATCAAATGTTTGAAAAAATCCTAATAACTGTGTGAAACAGCATGCCAATTGGGACATATTCAGGAGATGAGTATCACTTCCATGGCATGCCCCGGCAAATTCATTTACCGTAAGGGAGTAGTAGTTCAGCATCAAGTGTTCAAGGCCACCTCGCATTCTTCGAAATGTAAATGGAAAAGAACAGCCTGATCCTGGCAGGAGCTACATTTCAAATATTCTCTCAAATACAAAGAAAGTTTAACTTTGGCGGGTTTTTTTTTTAAAGTTTGTAATAAGTAAAGAGCAAAATGATCATCTTTGTTTTTTTTCTATCTTTTTTTTCTGAAACTATCACTAAATTTAACTTTGTAGACAATTTCTGATTTTTTGTGCGTGGATGTTGACAAGAGTAAATATGTATTAAATGTCTTCTTTCACACATAACAATGTCATACTTGTGTTGTTTCCATTACTTGTACACCAGTGTACCACTGACCACACAACATACATTTGATGAAATAACTTTTACATACAATGTATATTTGATGTGCCAATATTCTGGAACAGACAGTTACAAGAAGTAAATATTTAATATAATTTTAAAGAAAAAAATAAAACATGAGCAGGTGTACAGTAGCATTTAACTGACGAGGCAACAGCCAGGAACAGTTTCAGTGGGTAAACAATAGTCCAGAGATATTAAGGTGCAAAACCATTATTGCTTTATATTCTAAAAGAATAGATTATTTTATTATTTGAAATCACAGCTTGATCAATCAAAATGTTTGTGACAGATTTGTGATGAAGTGTGGTGAAATGGGTTCATATAGGATACATTTATGAGAATAAAATAACTAAAAGGGAAATTGATTGGTCTATGATTCTGTAGGCTATTACTAGAGATCAGTGCCGTCATTTGTATTATATTTACATCTGACTTTAATGCCAAGCTGAACTGCCCTGCAGAGGAAACAAATGCATCAAAATCCTCACAAAGGGAGGTATAGAATTAGTCATTAGTTTGCGAAAGCCTTGACAATAATATCTGCTAAAAATGCAAACAATGTTGGCAAAAAATAGTCAACAGATTAGCCACATCTGCATGAATGTCTTAATAATTTTTAGTTTTTAATCGAATTAAACTAAAAAAAAACAAAAAAAAACAGCAGGCGTTAAAGTCACAAACAAAAACATGTCTAAAACATTATCATTAGAACAATAAAATAGTTCAAATTAGATATTAGAGGTGAATTTAAGTACATTTTTTCCAGAAAGATAAAAAATTTTTCTGTTGATTTAATTTGGTTTTGTTGGGAAGGCTGCTCTAAAAGCTTAATGTTTGCCTAATGCCACCCTTATATTTCTCAAAAAAGAGAAGTATAATTAAAAAAGAGCTACACTTTAAACTAAATATAATTTAGAACGGGCTGCACAGTGGCGCAGTTGGTAGAGCTGTTGCCATGGAGCAAGAAGGTTCTGGGTTTGATTCCCGGCCCCGGTCTTTCTGCATGGAGTCTCCATGTTCTCCCTGTGCATGGTGGGTTTTCTCCGGGTACTCCGGCTTCCTCCCACAGTCCAAAAACATGACTGTCAGGTTAATTGGTCTGTCTAAATTGTCTCTAGGTGTGAGTGTGTGTGTGCATGGTTGTTGTCCTGTGCGTCTGTGTTGCCCTGCGACAGACTGGCGACCTGTCCAGGGTGACCCCACCTCTCGCCCGGTACGCTAGCTGGAGATGGGCACCAGCAACCCTCCTGACCCCACTGAGGGACAAGGGTGTAAGAAAATGGATGGATGGATAATTTAGAACCTGACATTAAAAATCTGGTAAAACTTTTTCTGGCTTTGAAAGACCTTTCATAAATCCAGTCTTACTTAAACTCCTCCAGTTGTTCCTGCCATTGCAGGTAAGGAGCTCAGTCTTTGATCTGAGCATCTGATCATGAGACATTTCTCCTGAAGACATTTGGCTTTTCATCTGCAAATTTCACTCTTTAAATGCTTAAATGGGAATGGATGAAGAAATCTAATATTCAGTTCCTGGACCTTGACCGTAACTATATTCAATATTAGTGCATTATATGTACAACTTTGACTGTATGGATTAAAGAAAATCCACAATAAAGCCAAACTTGCGCACTCAGTTCTTGTTTTCAAAATAAATCAAAGTAGTAGGATGGATTTAGGTTTACTGGGATGTATTGAGGAATCTGGGACAATCTAAGTAAAACGGTATTTTATTGTTGCCTTGAAGTTTACAGGTAGCAATTTTGGAGATACTTCCAAAGTAGTGCTTTGGCACTTTCAGCTTTGCTTTATAAGTTCGAAGGCAAATGTAAAATGTCTTTTTTCTTATCCTGTCCAAACGCATCTTAATTCTCCCTTTATTGCATTACCATTTCACTCTGGAACCCCCCCAAAAAAACGATTCAAATATGTCACTCCAAATCCAAAATGAATAAGAGATTCATGTCAAATGATGATTCTCTGTCAGGGAACTGGATATTGGGAACTTAACAGTGAGCACAGAGTTCTTTTTCCATTGCCATCATAAAAAATATGGCAGGGTTAGCTTCTTTTACAGGTAAACAACATAATTCTCTGGGATTAAACCTGTTTTGCTCTCGTATGTTGCTTGGAGCCAGCCTGGTTCGACGGAGGGGTAGACTAAAGGACATCAGAGAAAGAGACAGAGAGAGAGAGAAAAAAACACTTGTAAGTCTCAGAGAAAGAACAGGTTGTTGTATTTTCAGTTGTACTAGTTCTACAACAAAATGTAGTGAAAAGCACAGTGAAGATCCAGGGTCAGCCTGCTATTTTCAGTCAGCTGTTGGGGTGTGTTTTACAATTTAAACTCAAAGCCTCAGATCAACAGCACCAGGAAGATAATTACCGTGGAGAGTAATTAAAAGCATTAAGCTTGCTTGTAAATGATGGGGAGCATTTGTTGACGTTTTTTTTTTGCCTCTGGCTGCAGACTCTGCTGGCTGTGTTAACAGGGAACAGGCACCAGATCCTTCAATCACTAGGTTACAGTGACCCAACTGCTCTGCTTATGGGTCAAGCCATCTCTTTATTGAAAAAAAAAACATGAAGCGGTAATAAAAATAACGTGGTCATTAAGATTTTCTGCATGCATAGCGGGTTGTGGGGTTGTTGTTATAGGAAGCCTTTCTTCAAACCTCTACCTAATATACAGGCATATCTCAGTAAGCCTGTGTACTGAGGCATATTTAGTTCGTCTTTGAACTAAATGTTCACCTAAAGTGAACGTTTAGTTTTGATTTATTTAGATGATTACGGCTTACCAAATGGAAATCTCACACTGGATCTCCAGTATGTCATATTATGAACCATACCACACAGCAAATGAACCCATACAATCTTAAAATCTTTCCTAATGCAAATATCTGCAAACACTTGAAACTATCTTACAAGAAACTTTTCAGCAATATATAAGAACTTGTTTTAAGTAAGTTATTCCTTAATACTGTGGCAGATTTTTGCAATTATAACAAGAATTTTCCCATGCTGTTGTAAGTGAAAAAATGCCGGTAACACCTTTTAACCGATATTCAAGAAGGATTGAGTTAAAATAAGCTCCCATGTCGTGCTGAAAAGATACTTGCAAGTTAGTTGTGTCGTATTTAAAATGCACAAATATATTTGCACTGAAAACGAGACAAGAATTGCCACTTTGTGTTTTTGCAGTGCACTCTTTTAACGGACAGGGAGCTTTATTTTTGGATGAGATGCAAAATTTTGATGGTGGGCTTTATACCATCAAACAATACACTGCAAAATCATACAATCTTACAAAGTATTTTTTTGTGAAGTTTCTAGTACAAATATAATAGTACGCTTAAAATAATGACTTACAAGAAACTATTTTTCATGTCTTATCAATTAAAAACAGTCCTAGTTTCACTAGCAGATCTGTTCACTTATAATATGAGAAAATGTCTTATCATAAGTGAAAAGATCTGCCAGTGGAGCTAGGAGGTTTTTAAAAAAAATCAATATTAAGGAATTATTGAGCTAAAACAATCTCCTATATTTTGCTGAAAAGTTACTTAGTAGTTAGCTTTGTCTTGTTTCAACTGTACTAAGATATTTGCATCAGAAACTAGACAAAAGAAATACTTTGTAACATTTTGCGGTTTTACAGTGCAGTCCAGTCGTCTCTCTCCTTAGCATCTCCTAATGTCATCTTTGGTGCAGGAGTGGCTTAACAAAAGGAATGCAACCGTCCACTGGACCCACAGTCCATGCTTTCTGAATCTGCCTGTTGACTTTTTACAATCGTGTTTTTCTTTTGCTTAACTTTAATGTCAATCTGTCAATTCACAGCGACTTGAGGAATGTCGTTTTGCAGCTTGCTGGTGATCAGTATAGTCAGCAATTTTCTCCAGATTGTTAAGGTCAACATGTGGTCACAGCACAACATTTCTGTATTAAAAATTATGATTTTATTTATTTTTTGGTTTGGTGAAGTATTCTACTTTTATTTTTTATATCTTTTATCTGTTTGCTTACTTTATGTTGATGTTTTTTATCTGATGTCTGTTCAGCACTTTGATCAGTTTTGTTGGTTTAAAAGTGCTTTTAAATAAAGTTGGCTTGACTTTTCTGACATACACCCATCAATATAAGCAGAAATAAATATCTCTGTGCGAGTGTCACTTTTTGACATTAAAAATGTTTCTGTTTTCATACCATTTGAGAAGTGCGCCCCCTGAGGAAAGCTGAGCTCATTGCTGTGCTCTGCCTCACAGGAATACATGGCCTTGGCATCTCTATAAAGTAAAAAAAAAAAAAATAGATAATGTTTCAAAGAATCTGAACGAGTATCAGAGTTAATAATAAGGCCTACATGTCGTAGATTGTGTTATGTTTTACCTTCCTATAGGGACAGATTGTGAAGAAGAGGGGTTTTCAAAAAGCAGCGCTCTGGCAGCAACCCTAAAAAGGAATAGAAATGAGATACAACCATAAAAGAAAGATTGACAATTTTTGCTTTTGACCAAATCGCATCTGTTCAGTTGGTTGGACCAGCATTTCGCATTGTTCAGAGCGACGCGAAAGGCAAAAACGACATATAAGGGGAGGCTTCCTTCCTCTAGGCAGACTGAGCTTCGTCACGGCGCAGAGTCGAGGTGAAACACGCAACACAGACACACATGAACCAAGAGCACGCCAATCGTAGGAGTCAAGGTCATCTGCAGGGGCAGTCTGGGTGGGTGCTGGACAGGGAAGGACTACTCTCGAGACCGTGTGACTGGCTCCTCAGACACGACAAGTCAAACGATCTGTTTGTCCCAGGAGAACAAGCACAAATTGCTGCTGGGTCACATCAACCCTAGAGCAGGCAGAACGCAATTAAAGGCAGCCCTCCCACCAGAGCGCAGAAGACATAAATCTCCAAACATGCACTCATTTGATTTTAGAAACCTCTCAATGCTCGTAAACCGAGGAGGGAGTAGGCAGACAACTCAGAGAGGGAGGAAGGAAAGAGGGCGGAAAGAATTGCTGCTAAGCTATTGTGCTCCAGTCTTACCGGGTTGCTGTGGATTTGTGGTGCCGTGTCTCCCTACAAATATTCAGAGCCCCGAGAAAGTGATGACAGCTCTAGAACTTTTTTACATTACGTCACGATGCAAACTTTAACTGCAATGCACATTTTTTATGTAACCAGGGCTTCACAAATCTGAATAGTGTGGGATGCATCTAGTGACTGAAACTTTAGCCAAATAAAATTTGTTTAGGCACAATTGCTAACCTTAACTCTGAATCTGAATGAATGCCACAGGGTATCAGTTGGTTTCAGGTCTGCAGTTTGTTTTAATGTGAGCCATTCCACTATAAATCTGGCTGCATGTTTATGATTGTTGACATGCCAAAAAGTTCATCCCGGTCTCAAGTCCTTTACAGCCTCTTTCTGGCATCCTTCTTTGGGTTCATGAGTTGCGATTTTTGTTATGGGTTAAAATAGTTTTAGTGATATTAGCTCTTCCTGGTATGTCTGTTTTCATAGTTTACTCATGTGTTTCCCTTTCTGAATAGTTTCTCTAGATTATTCCTGTTAGTGTGTTAGATTATTCCCTTTGTGTTTTATTTAGGCAAGTGTTAGTACATTCTGTTCAGTTCCTTTCACTCCTTACCAGTCAGATTCAATCATGTCAATTTTTGTCTAGTTTCATAATTTATTCTAACATCTTGATTTTTTTTCCTTTTTACTTTACTCCTCTCATGTTGCTCTGGTGTTTTGATTTTATTTTTCCATTCTCATTAGTTTCATTACTGCTATTTAGATTTGCTGTTCATTTTACTGTCCAGTAGGTGTTACACATTTCCTTTACGTTTGCTACACTTCTTGTGTATTTGTGTTAATTTTCTTCTTTTACTTTTAGGGCCGTTTATCGTTTTGGCTTCAGTTCCTTTGTCGTCTCGGTTCAGTTTCTATTTCCTTATGATCAAGCCCACCGAACGCAGCTGTGTTACCCCGTCTCAGTTGTGCCACTCACCTGTTACTGTTGACTTTACAAAAAGACAAACAGTAACAGAAAAGATTCTCCCATCTGAATTGTGGATCTGTGCACCTCCCATCAAATTTCAAATTAGCCTCTTCGTTGCTTCTCCGATTAATTTTGCTTATAGTTATATCATCATGATCAAATGTGTGATTTATAAATTAATTGATGATGTTCTCATAGACACAAGATTGTTACTTTTGCTGTTCTAGTTATTATCTCCACTGTTGATTTCACAGGTCCTTGGAAAACTATAAAACTCTTATTAGCAGCTGTTACTGCATGCTGTTTAGCTGTACAGTTGCACTACTTAATGCAACGGTGCGGAAGTAGCCTATTTGATAACAGATGAGTGTTATTTTGCAGAGCAGCATTTGTGTTTGTGGGGCTCTGACTGTGTGCAGACGTCATAATGAAAACCACAAACTGTCATGATAAAACATTAAGCTCAAATCTTCAAGCCCTAGTTTTCAGTCGTGCCATAATAACAGATTGAGCAGGAAATGTTCAAAGCTCGGAATATTGTTTTGTAAATATGTCCTAATTTAAACTTCTTCACCACTTTATCTCTAACTTATCCGCTGTGTTTCTTGTTCTTCATTTTGTTGTTTCTTCACTAATGTTCTAAAAGAAAATGAGACCTTCACAGAACAGCTGAGATTAAATCAAAAAGAGGGACTGTTTATAAAGTAAATGACTTCCAGGGGCAAAATATTGTATTAGATTTATTTAGGGGTAACAGAGTAAAGGGGACACTATTAAGATTTTTACACTTACTGATCTGGTGTGAATTCTTTTGCAAAAACTTTTGAAAACCCTTCATCATTTACTCCCTTCTGCATAAAAATGAAGTTTGTAGGTGTAACATAATAAGATGTAAAAAAAGTTTGAGGGTTATGGAGACTTTTGCAAAACAATATATGCATCCAGTATAATAATATTGATTTCAGAAAAATGGGTATTACTGTTTGTGTTCTGTTGGATAATTGATAAAAATATTTTGTCCGTTGAATATCTCTTGAAGCTCAGATAAAAGTTTTAAATCACTTGCCAGCTCAACAAGAACACCAAGAAACTAGACACACAACCAAAACAATTAAATAAATCAAAGTACTGAACTGTTCCAGCTAGTTTATCATTTCAGCGCACAGGAATAGATAAAAGACAGATAAGATTTCATGGGTGAAGCTATTTTTGACAGAACCTGTTAATCAAATATTAAAAAAATAAAATAAAATCTCATTACACTGAGCCTGGCCTCTGGTAGCCGTTGTTCACCGACGCGTCTGCCCTGCGGCGGATGACTTGCTTCGGTGGAAGGGTGGGGTGATCACCAGGCTTTAGGCTCTCTTTGGTCTCCAGTGTTGATAAACTTTGGACAGAACCAGAACAGCTCCGCTGGCCTTCACAGTCAGAGACGCACAATCACAGATTGTAATTGAATCAAAGACAACAAAATGTGACGATAAAGCAGCCGGGAGAAATAACTCAGGAAATGAGACGCTTTTAATTCTGTAATTTAATTTGCCAAGTTTATGTCAAGAGGTGCATATTTGTGAAAAAAAAGAGATTATTTTTTAGCTCTATTCAAATCAGAATAGAGTTCAAGTTTTTTTTGCCTTTATACTGTATAACTTTGGCCATTCCTCCCGACAGACGCTACAAAACAAACATATCTTTGGTCTAGTTCTTAATGCAGATATCTTGGTAGACTTGAAATAATAGCCAAAAACCTAAATTCTAATATTATCAGAGATCAGAATATCTCTCTAAAAATTAAGGTATTTGTTCAAAAATGCATTTGAAAAGCGTAACCCATTATACCTTTTCGAATAATGACTTCTTCCAACATTTTTCAGACTTTTCAGACTAAGTTGATACAGAACTTGTTTCACTGTGCGTAATAACATCTACTGCTTTTATTAATGGCCTCATACAACCAGGAGTGAGCATGTATTGCTTTATCATTTATCATCATGAATTTCTTATGAGAATTTTGATTAGTTATTGTCATAATCATTTCTAGTTAATGGCGTCTAAAACTCCCAAAACTATCTATACTGTTGGGATTGTCGGTTTTTACTATTTTCTCCACTGTTTGTTCAATGAGAGCATCAATAAATATCAATGAATTTGATTAAATGCAGTTTGTGTGTGCATCTTAGTGACATAGTATCACATTTCCTGATTTGATTGGTGTCCTAAACAGGAACAGAGCAAATGGGAATGTTTTCTATGTTTTTACGATCAGTTTTTATGGGGCCATGCAGTCACAACCATACAGTTACCAACAAAAGCAAGAAATAGCTGTCATCACAATACCATAAAATAATATTTGTAAAGGTCCATAACTTCCACCAGACACATACATTTTAAATGTGCAGTTGAAAAACAAAGTTTATGTCTAAAAAACAACACTTTTACATTTCTGAGTTTAATAGAGGCATTAAGATATGCCGTAAGAATTAAGATATCCCGTAAGAATAAACTATTTACTTTTCAGAAAATTAATGTCAAACGATAAGAAGAAAGCTATGTAAGGTGCATGTAAACATCTTTTTGATCCGCTGTGCCGTCCCATAATTATCCTACCGTCAGATCCTGGCAGTGATTTCAGTGAGGGAGAAACGGAGCGACTCGGCAGCACCGGCTTGAGGTCAGAGCGGCAGTGGGGGGCTTTTTTGGGTGCGGGAGACAGTCGAGGTGTTGTGCTGACTGAGGACAGGCTGAAAGTGTCCTCAGACTCCCCATCCGTTCGACCTCCCTCCTCCCTGGAGCTGGACTCGGGGCTGCTGACGCACGGCGCGCTCCTGGGGCTGTTCGAGAGCTGCGACGGGGTCCGGCGGAGGAGGTCCGACCTGCTGAGGCACCGTCCTGCTCCAGAGGAAGCGGTTTTGGAGGTGGTGTTCTGCTCTGAGGAGTGGGACGACAGAGACTCCATGCTGCCTGTAGGGGTGCTGCTTGGACTGCTGCTCAAGGTGTCACCTATGCAGGGGCCAGAAAGCAGGCAAACAGGGCCCTCATAAAAAACCTGCTGCGATACTACGATCTAATACTCCACTTTAGATTTAAGAGCCAGATAAATTTGATCATAAGGAACACTTTAATTCCACATAATTAATTCCTAAAGTAATTATTCAAAACCCGTGCATATGTTAGAGGGAAATTAAAGCCCACTGACAGGTTTTGGCCTGACGTCCTGTGTGAGAACCTGCGGTGATAAGTAATCACCTCGATGGTACTCACTTTCTGCATCTGCCAGGCACAGCGTCGGGGCGTAAAGACTGCGCGGCTTGCGGGGCCCCTTGGACAGGCAGATGGCTCTGCTCCTGCGGGAGCCGGTCCGACTCTGCGGCTGCGGCAGAGGCACGTTGGGATCAGGAGGCTGGTGAAAGAGCTGAAGACCCAGAGCAGAGCACTGACTCTTAAAAAAAAAAATCTACACAACATTTACATTGATTAACAGGTGAAAAGCGAACTTCAAATACGTGACATTATTAGCATCCCTGGTAAAAGTGGACATAAAGTTTCATATTTTATTGGAGGAACATCATTTCCCACTGAAAAATGTAAATGTTGATCTTTGTTAGTGAGGAAATAACTTCCTGTTTCTGTGACGGATGAATATAACATGACAGGAAGGATCGATACTTTTAGCAGAGTTCAAAATGCAAAAGACAAAAGTACATGGCAGTCAAGTAAACTGTAAATCAGGAAATATCTGAGTAAGACATGATGATTCCAAGATGCCACCAAACTGTAGCATTGAGTGGCATCTTGGAGTCACCATGTCTCCATAGCAACTGTTACCAGGGAGCCCCAGTGATTGGGAAGGTTGCTGTATAAGGTATATAGTAAGTAAAATGTCTTAACTACATATACTTAACTATTGCTTTTAAATTGTTAATAAGAGGGATTTCTGTTGGAAGTTAAAAAAAAAATCTCTCACCTTGTTGAAGTTCTCGATCAGAATTTCCACCACGATGTTCTGAAACTTGATGTTCATCATAGCAGCCACCGTCTCCTCCTGCGACCGCATCAGCGTCGGCCCGAAGATAACACCCAGGTTGGACACCGTCATCAGGTTGGACTGGTTTTGTGCAGAAACTCTGCATGCCGATGTGAAGAGAGTTTAATTAGCTTTCTGTCTTCATTTCTTCTCTCAAAAGGTCACATTTTTGTGTAATTGCTTCATTACAGAAACACCTACATGACCAGGTGTTTTATCAGTAACTCCAGCATTTCCCTGTTCCTCTCCGGCAGCTTATGAACCAAAGCATGAACAGCGCACACTCTGTAGTTTTGATCATCAGACTCTGAGAAAGAGCAACAAATGTGTGGAATCAGCACACAATAAGATCAGAAACTTTCCCAAAGCTCTGTCAGTTATCCAGTATTTCCCTTATTCATTTTTTGCTATTACTTATTTTTCCTTGTATTTGATCTCATTGATCAAGTTAAGCATTCTTCTATACTTTAAATATCTTTTTTTGATCATTCAGACTTGCAGAGAGATGAAAATCACAGCGTGGCACTGCCTGCCTCTGAGCTAAAAAAAAGGGGGGAGGTTTAAATGTTTAAGTTTTTCTTCGTTTGATTCTTGCCAAAATCAGAACATTAAAGTAATGCCTGGGAGGGAAACTTCTTCTGCTCCGTCTTTTATGACATATGCAATATTAATATCAGTTCAAATGGAATATTTATAGGCATAAAAGCTACAAGCTTGAATTCCTCCCCAAACATTTTTATTTCTGTAAACAACATGCAAGTGATTGAGGAACGCCAACAGTATGGGACGAAAAAAAAGCTGTGAAGTACAGTAAAAAAAGGGCCTTTATTTATTAAGGGGTCAAATTATTATTGAGTTGACAAAATTTCAGAAAGTTCATGTTACTTTACTGTTAAACAAAAAAACAGCCAAAGGTGCTTGTCAGTTATAAACAAATTAGATAAAAAAGAAGATTTTGTTATTTCTTATCGTTTGCTTCTCATTAGTTTTTCATTTTTTTCTACAACAAACATCAGATCTTTAAACACGAATACTAAGAACCACTAAGCTGGATTTTTCTAAAATCTGTCTGTGTGCAAATATGCTACTGTAATAAAACAAGAAACGATCTTAAGGGTGTGGAAACCTTCAGCGGTGTTCATAACCCAACCTGTTGGGAACTTACTGACAGCCATGATGAAATCTTTGTGCAGCTTGAAAGTCATGAGAGGTTCAGAGAGGCACCTGATGGGGCAGGAAAACAAAGTCCAGTTATAATTTACTGTTATTTGGTGAGACTGGACCTGTGAATGCAGCACCTTCCTGTGTGAGGCAGTGATAGCTCTGAATGCATGGCTAACAGCAGGGTGCTCTCAGAGTCATAATGGAGGCGGTGATCACTTTTGACAGTTAGGGACATGCAGCTGGTGAGGCGAGCTGACCTGAGGTAATTCTTCAGACCACTGGTGATGGTTTTGTTGTCCCACATCTCAGGATCCAGCTCCACATCCACAGGTGCCTTGGAAGCTGATGAAAACGAGCTTTATTTTTTTTTTTATAGCTCCAACACAGTGATTGTTTTCCAATCTGCCAGCATGAAACCAACAGGATCTGACGTTTGAGTCTGATGTTTAAAGAGGGTATTTAAAATAGTGACTGTCTCCTTGGATAAAGAGTCGCGAGAGGAAAACCTAAAGCACACATGTGCAACCCTACTGAGATGGAGCTCGAGCTTTAGAGGGATTTTGGTGACATTTTCTGTTCAAGTGTGTAGAATGTGTGTAAACAGGATTACCTCGGGTAATTTAATGAGGCAAGGGCGAGATAAAAGGAGCCCAGATGGCAGTTACACAGTCTGACCACAGAGAGGAGCTCTTTCCTCACTCTGGAAGACTGCATCATGTTTGCAAAGGCTCTAAACTCACAGAGATTAATTTACAATTTTAACTGAAAAAAAATGAAATGACTTACAAAAGACCGTACTCATCAGCCTCTGTACTTTGGAGTTTACCCCTCCAATTCTGTACAGCCCCATTGTATGGATGCCTAGGAGGAAATGGAAAAAAAATAAAGATTAATTCACTGAAATAAACAGACTGCAAGTTCAGTTACAGTGCTTTGTAAAAGTATTCCTTTGGTTAAACATCAAATCTGTTTAATTGGGCTTTAATGTAATAAACCAATATTAAGTGTATGTGATGTGTATGTAAAATAATTATTTTCCAAAATATAAAAGTCTGAAAAGTGTGGTGCACATTTGCATTGACCTCCACTAGATGTAAAACCACATCTAGTGAGTGTATTTGTACATTTTTTTGTTTCATTCTTCTTGGCAGACCAGCTGAGGTACACTCAGACTGGATGCAGATGAGAGCATCTATGAAAGTCAAGTTTCAAGTTTCATGACTTATTCACAGTTTTTCTGGACGTGGTTCATTTTCTCACAGGAATATTCTTGGATCTAAACCATTCTGTTGTATGTATGGCTTCATGTTTACTGTTGTTCTGCTGGACAGTGAACCTCTGCTTCTAACTCAAGTCTTTTGCAGCCTCCAACAGTGCTGCCTTGTGTTCCCCCCCCCCATCAACTATGACCATCTGCCCTCTCTCTGTGGAAGAAAATAATCCCCACAGCTTGATGTTTCCATCACTTTGTGGTACTGTAGGGAAGGTGTGTTCAGGGGTGATGTAAAATCAGAGTTCTTCTCCAGATTTGGCCAAAAAGTTACGTTTTGCTCTTTCTCCCCAAAGGAACTTTATTCCATAAGCCTTGTAGAGGAAGCCATCTTTGATGGGCCCTCCAAGTCTTTGGAGGCAAACTGGAAATGAGACATCTTATTGGTTTCGTTAAGGAATAGTTTCCTTCTTGCACGTCTTCCATAACAAACAGATTGTGGATTGCACAACTAAAAGTTATACTGTTAGAAGAATTCCCTCACCACCAGCTGTGGATCCCTGCAGCTTGTCCAGTTACCATAGACGTTTAACGTTAGCTTGCTAACTAAACATTTAGCTTGTGAATTAAATATTTAGTTTTCCAAGTAAGTTTGGAGATAAGTTAGCTTGGAAACTAAATATTTACTTTCCTTCTTAAATATTTAGTTGGAAACATTTATAAATTAATGAATAATATGGAGAAAATATACTATGTTGTGTTGGCTTCTGGCATAAATGTGCAACAAAACACTGTTTGTGGTTGTAACATTACAAAATATAAAAAAACGCTAATTGTAATCGTGGATGGCATGCCATTTCACTGTATTAGAATGAATATTAATGGACAAAGTCAATTAATCAGGCAGCGTTCGAGTAATTCGACACATGAAAGCTGAGGGGATTTAAATGCCTCACCTCTCGTCTCGACCAGGTCAACGCATTTCCTCACGAAGTTAAAACCTGCCTCGTTAAGATACGCTGGAACATAACACAAAAAGGGGGTTTGACATGTCAATTAGTGGCTGGGTTAACTACATATCACATAGGAATAATCAGCCTTCCCTTATGCCTTGGCTCAAACTAACACGATTAATAAGATACAGCTTCTGTGCTGGAAGGCTCTGCTGTGTCAGCTGAGTGGGCGAATACCGAATAACTGTGTTAATGAGAAGACATAGCTATAAGTAAGAAAGAAACCTACTTGTTTATTTATGCGTGGTGACTCTATTAACTTATTATCAAGCATGAATATATGTAGTTTAATGATGAAAAGGGTTTGGAAAGATAAAAAAATAAAAAAACACACTTACTTTCCTCTTTTTTGCTTAGTATGGCTGGCAGGTTGTAAATCTGCAGAAAGTTTGGAAGAAAGTCATTACTTCACTGCTTTTACATGTACAAAAAAAAATGACCCAGATATGTTCCAGTGCCCCAAAGCTTATAAGCTCTCTGTGAAATTCTTTTGCTTTGCAAGCCACCAGAAGAGGGCGCTGCAGACAAATCAGTCGGTAGCACAACTGCCTGATCAGACAAAACAATTAAACACAGAAGCCAAAAAAACAAAACAAAAAATACCATGAACAGAATAAATATTTTACAGATGAACTGACAGAGATCCTCACCGGCTCCTTGCCATCCATGGCCTCCAGCCACAGTCTTCTGTTGGACTCTGACAGCGCCTGCAGCGTCATTACGCCATGCCTGGAAGGTTTTAGGAGAAAAGCTGGTCTCAGTATGATCTCATTGCTGTGGGGCCCTTGGACGGACCGTGTTTACACTGGCTGATTCATCTATAAAAGGACTACTGTTACTAAAATAGCTCGTGAGCGAATGCTTGACTTCAAACTGTGTCCTCACTTGGCTCTGTGCTTCACAATCCAATCCCAGCTAAAAGCCGCATGTCTTTAAGTTAGAGTGATGCACATTTTGCACCCAACATGCGTGTGCAAAACGCTGTTGGCACCCCTGGGAAAGATACGCAAAAAATGAGCAAATATCCAGCAAACTTATACTTGAGTACATCCAGTCGGTAAAAAATAATTTTTTAAAAATATTTCTGGCAATTTGCTAAATATTTATTTTAAGTTATACTTCATATGAGTTTATATGTACCTCAATAGTTTATCTTTTCCTGGAATATGTGAATGTGTCTTTTACTGCACATGGGAAAGACGGGGCTTTAATTAAAAAGTATAAAACAACTGCATTGAGCTGTGAACAAGGATGAAGACCTGCAGCACAGAGTGGCATCTTGGACTCATCATGTCGCCACACATGCCACGTCGTACATGCTACTGTAAAATAAAATGAATATTTTTCTCCTAGTGTCACAAAGGTAAACATTTCAACTTTGCTGATATTTACCAAGAGCTTCCTCTGTAGCCTGTCGAAACTACTTTGGGTAGATTTAACAGGGAGCAAATAATGAAAAACAAAAACCTGCCTGCTGTGAAGTGTATTAGATGATCTGAATGTTTTTTCTTCCAAAGATTAAATGCACTCAAATAAAAGTGAGAAATTATGTTGCGGCAACAAAAGGCGAGTTTTGTTTTACACACCTTAACAGGGGTGCCAATAAATTTGTCTCTGTCTATACTATTAAAATCTACAACCACAATATGTGCTGCTGCCGATCTAAAACTCATGCAAGCATTATTTGCTCTCAATTTGAACTGTAGCAGTGGCATAATCAAATTACGGTGGAAAAAACCCACCCAGTAGTGACAGTTAGTACCAGCATGGAGACAAATCTACTTTACTACAGTGAGGAGGTCAGTCATTACTAAGCAGACAGATTTGGATTTGCATTGGTGCAAGAAAGGAAATATTCATATTTGTGACTTTATAGAAACATGTTTTTTAAATAAAAAAACAAGCGGTGGGATTTTAGAATTAAACTGGCTGAGCTTCTGAAAAGGTTTGTGTTACAAACTAAATGTATTTGTAATCTTTTTGGCTATTAATAACTGCATAAGATTTCATGAAGATAATATATTTTTGTTCCCATCTGAACATCTGGGAAAGTATTTTCCTGCTGTGAAAATCCCTATCAATCCCCAGTAATATGGACAAATAAACCCTTCCAGAATCAGACGGCCGGCTTGATTACGGCCGGGCCATAGGTGTGACAGAGTGTTCGGGATATAACGAGAATAAATGGATGAGCTAAAATCTGACTGGAACTTGGCCTGCATTGTCCTTATGCCTGGGGCCGGCACCTTGGTGCATCGAAGTGCAAGATAAATGAGTTGCCCTGCAAATAAACTGCTCAGCAACACTCACCAAGGGTGAGCAGTGCTGGGCAAGCAGCTGCTGCACATTTACACACAGAGAAAAGATGGGCAAATTCTATTATCTGAAGTGTGGATCTCCATGATTAGTTCATTTCAAGCCTTCATAGCAGACATCTTAGTCATTTAGGGGTGTGTTATTAAGCAGAAAGAGTCTCAGTAAGGCTTATTCTCTTCTACGGTAGGTTTTAATGAGAAATGGGATTAGCAATTAGCCTAATAAATACGAATCAATAGCAAATCTTCCCAGAGGGGCAACATAAATATCTCTTTTTAAAAAAATTTTTTTATCAGCGATTAACGTTTCCATTTCTTTCAATTATGTTTTAAGTGTTAAAAGAGCAACAGTGATAATTAGAAATATAATACATTTACATAAGCAGTTTTATTACTGTATTATGCATTGTAGGAAACACAATCTTTTCTCCACAAAAAAAATGCTTCTATTTCATATTAGTTACAAAATAATTTATAATTGCTAAGCACCAGAATAATGAGAGAAAAGATTTGATAGAGAATCTTTGATTATAGACTTCAAATTCAAAATATCAAGATGCCTTTGGGGAAGCCAAGATGACATCATGGCTTTGCAAGCTTCTGATAGGTTAAACCATAACATACGTATGTATTTTAAGTATTTAAAAATATCAGGAACTCTAACTGTGGATCTCAACAATCTGATTTGTTCTTGGGTGTAATTTTGTATTAAACTTTTGGATTAAAAAGGGGGGAGAACCTGCAACCTGAGAACATCCCAACTGTGAAGTATGAATGTAGCGCCATGTTGAGGAAGTGTTGTGTAGAAATACCGAGGCAACATCTCAAGATATCAGTGAAAAGGAAGTTATAACTTGGAAACAAATTTTAAGAAAATGAAGGAAGAATTTTAACGACACTTAAATTATCTCTCCCACAATTCTGGCATTTAGCAAACAAAAACAGTTATAGTAAATGTACTTGATCTAAAAAGAGTAAAGTTTAGTCTGACTTAATGTCAGGCAGTAAGAAGAAAATGTATTTATATTTTTATGCAGTATGTAGTTTATAATTATTTCTAATGTTTTTAAGGGCAGGTGATCAACAGCGGTAGTTAGTTTTTAGATGAACATGCACACATGCAGCTCATGCATCTTTTCCGATCAGTTCACATACCGGACTTTACAGAAAAACTGAAGTGGTCTGAAAAGAGTTCCTCGACAGATGTCATTTCTACAGTGACACGGACACAGACAAAAGATGGAACGGGTTCAAAAACGCTACAGCTACCGATGTCGCGGACGTACAAGCAAACAGGAGCTGGAGAGGGCGGGGAGAACATGGGGAACATGCAGGACGGTAACAGTGCTGAAGATCTCTGACATGGTTAAAATGAACTCTCTGAAGATGTTAATCGACTCAGAACATTCAAAATGTAACATACATTAGATTCAAGACGACACATAATGAGAACGTAACATTCCACATGCAGCTTCAGGATCTTAGGAATTCAAGTGTAACTGAGGGAAGAAAAAAAAAGGTGCTTTGCCAGTGTGTCTTACATAAATCCTCTGGTATTTCAGTATGTTAGGCAACATATTGCCTAACAACATATTAAAAACAAATACCATACGGACTTGGTGATGCAAACAGCATTAACTATCACGGTTTGTTTATGCCCCGAGACTATGCAGGCAACAAAAATTCATGGATATGTCTCACGGACCTCTCCACCACTTCGATATCAAAGCAGAAGCGCTTGTCGATGGAGTCCGTTTTCCTCCGAATGCAGGACTTGAGCTTGAAAGTCTCTGGCTGATTCAAGACGAGGCCATTCTAACAGGAACGATACAAACAGATCCACACAAAGAGAAAAGAAAACAACACGACAAAACTCATTGATCTTTCATCACCACAAATAGGAAACAATAGAGAGGCAACGGCAAATTGACTGATGACCCCCTTCAGTTTTCATGGATTCGCCTATTCACAGACTTTCTGGGCTGTTTAAGTCCAAATTATTAGCGGAATTCAAACTATTTGTGGCTTTCTTCATAGAAAATATTTAAAATATTCAAAGGAAAATGCAATTTGAGAAGCTGAAACGTGTAGGCATAATGCTTCTTGACACGATATTGCCTGACCTTTGCAAACAATCAAGTTCATACACTGTGTGTATTAATCCACATTAAGGTATAGTTAGTGTGTGAACTATTAAAATAGATACTTTTTAGAGGGATTCTCTTTGCTAATTTGGGGCTAAATTGTAATTCATTAAAACTGCAACAGCAGAGAACTAGACTTTTGGTGTGGAGTGTTTATTATATTTTCCATCAATATGTACTTTTGCAGCTTTACTTGTTTCAGAGCAGAAAAAAAGTTGAGTGCCAACTCCAGCGGATGACAGGAAGTCTGAATGCTTTAGTTGCTCCGGTTTCTTCCTTCTGTGCTTTTAACTCCAGTCCGCTACAGAGCATGTTGGGTTTGGAAATGGTGGGAGATGTTTTGGAAATCTCATTGGAATGGACAACTCAGGATTTTTAAAGCTGGGTCCGGCTGAAAGGTTATAAAAAGTTAATATCTTACCTGTGGAAGGTAACTTTCATGTTGTGTAAATGCTGATTAGCAGGTCCCTTTCAGAGGCTGCAGCTGACAGCCAGTCTGACAGAGGCAAAGACCAAAAGCACACTTCGACTGTCTTAAAGTAAACCAAAGTTATCTACAGCAGGTTAGATATTGACTGCTTATAACCTTTAAATGTGGGGCCTGCATTCTCCAAGGAATGCAGAGAGATAATATAATAAAAGCAGTTTAAAATGCACTTTTCTCACTATTTTAGAAATAGTAAAGCCCTTTTAACAGTGAATGTTTTCTGACATGGAGACATGGAGCTACTATGGTGCAAATTGGAGAGTAGTAGAAGAAGAAAGTGAGGAAAAGTTGTCAGTTTGTCCTCTAGCAGCCTAAACCTGTAGCAGCTTAACCACAGAGATAGCTTAGGATAACTTAGTCCTTTAAAAGAAGGGAAGAAAGAGGCGACGACAGGGTGATCAGTCAGATCATACCCTTTTTTTTTAAAGTTTAGTTTAAATAAAAGTTCCAAACAGATTCAGAGGAGGAATTTCCGACGACTATTTATTTATGCTCTACGTGTGACAACAGTCTTCTGCATTCTTCTCATTCCTGGACTAAAGAGCAGGACTGGAAAAGAGAAGTTATTTCTTCCAAAGAAAATTATAAGTCTTGGCTAAGATCTCCTAAAACCCAAGTATGTGTTACTGTCCGATGAGAGTCAGATTAAGATTTGGATCAAGAATTTCAAATGGTAGGTTTCATGAAACTTTCATTGAAAACACACCATGCCTTCAGTGACACACAGTTGTGGCAGCCCTATTTTTTTTTTTTTGCAGATAAAATTCAGGTTTCTATCAAGGTTGATCAAAACATAAAACCCTTTTATAAATTAGCCAGTGTTGAATTAATGCCATCAGGTCTCCGATAGAAATCTGGAGACAAAGGTGGATTTTATTTTTCCGTTTCTCAGTCAAAGGAAAACAGACTTTCGAGGGGAAAATGTCTCGAAACATTGGAACAAAAGTCTAAAATTAAATCTGACAAGAAAATCTTTGGGACAACCTGTGGATGAGGGAACCCCTCATACTCTAATATATTTGCAGAATTTCTGCAAGGCAAAGTGGGAAAATATTGACAAGGGATGATGTGGGAGGCTAATAGACTACTGCTAATGCTGAAAATAAATCACAGAAACGTGAACAAAGGATTAGTTTCCACACATATACAATCAGGTTACTCTATAGTTTTTTTACATTGTGTTTTAAACAGATTTGTTTTTCAGTTGAATGTATAGGATAAGTCTTCTTTCACAATATGTGTGAAAAAAGCTACTTTTTTCCACATACATATTACATCACTAAAATAATGGAAATAGTAAAATGCCTAAACAAACGTGGAAGAACAGTCGGTTATTTTGTCTGAAATATCAAAAGACATTTTTAGTACATCCTGAACCCACACACACACAAAAAACAGCAAAAGTTCATTGTTTAATGATTATTTTTGCTTCTCGAGTTTCCTTTTCTTTTTATTAAAAAGTTTTGGTATCTGTCTACGTTTTTTCAGGCCCTCCTTCAGTTAACAAGTCTTTTGTTTTCCAAGTCAATTAAGTAACTCTGACAGCTTCCTTTTTCCTCCCTTGTGGGAGAATCAAGCAGGCACTTTGTTTCACCCACACAGATTACACTTGCTCCGTTTCCTCCCCCCCTTTTTCTCTGCTTTTATCAGGCTCATCTACAACCCAAGGAAAGCAAACTGAACTAAGCTGAACTACCTGTTTCCCGGCTGACTTGTTTTCCGTGTTGCTCATGGTGAAGGTCTTGCTTCCTTTGTCATACGCGCAGTAGTGACGCGTCCAGGCGCATCCCAGAGGACCTGGGGACGGAGAGATGAGAGACAAAATGGCAAACTGTTTTGCTCTCAAACACAGGCCTTCTTGAAAGGATTTCAAAAGAAATTCAATGAAGTTGTGATGAATCCAAATTTGTTTATTGCTGCTGATAAAAATCTATTATTTGTGGTAACTCCCCCAACACGCATCCACTTTTGAGAGTGCATCAAAGTGAATCCGTAAACAGGATGAATTACAGAGCCTCGTGTGAAACGATCACTTCTGCGGCGGCCTGGGAAAGCTGGAGACATGTTTATGGTGATGGATTTAAAACGACGCACTTCTAACTGAAGCAGGGAGTGAGGGAGTCCGAGTGGACTGATGGGAGGACTCACGCTTCTCCTGGACGTACAGGAAGCCTTCCATCGTCCACTCGCCGGGGGGTTTGTAGTCCTGATCTGCAGACCTTATCCTGTTCATCAGCTTCTCCATTTCCTGCTTGGTGCTCACAAAGTTGTTTCTTGTCTATGTGGAAAAAAAAAAACAAGATTATGCAAAGTTGCAAAACACAACGTTTGCAATCACAGACACTCCGTCATTGGCCTCTTGTTGGATAAACAAACACACATCGTTGCATAATTGTAAAATGCAATCAAACTTATACATTGTTTTCATATTTTTAAATAAAAACATAAAATTGCCAGTACACTGAACTAAAGAACCAACTTAAGCAGCAAATGCATCTGCAAGTGTTTTGGTGAATGTCTACCAACTTGAAGTCTTGGACTTTGACTGTGCCAAGTTCACTCGTTGACAAATTTTGCACAGACTTGCAGTTTTCACCAGTCGTCAACTTTTCTGCAAATCTGACCAATCACCTTAAAGTTTTCTGTATTTCTCCCTTTTCTGACTAATCCTCATAGGCCTCTTGTTAACTTTCTGTTTCACAACATCTCTTAAAGGCATGTGTGATAATAAACACTAATGTTTACCCTTTTTCTTCAAAAACCATGTGCTTATTCTGTATATACAGTTCATGTTAGCTTGAATGACCAGTATGGAAATATTTCATCCTTCTTCAGCACATGACTGTATTTGTATTAATGGTGCTATTTCAAGAATGTACTTGAACATATCATTGGTTCTTTTGCATTTAACAAAATACAAAAAAAATACTTTTTTGTATATTGTTAAAATACAAAAAAGTATTTTAACAAAAAAGTTAATACTTTTTTGTTCGGAAAGTTATGTTCAGCAATTTCAACTTCTTTGTAAAACCATGTTATGGCAAAGATAATAATTAAAAAAACATGCAACTTCGATCACAACATTTTAAAAAATGTGCTGCAAAACCTGAAACTTTAGGCCACAACAATCACAAAAGGACATTGTAACATTTCTCTTTCCAATAGAATGATGTCATCACCACGCTTCATTGTGGGGACGGTGTGTTCAGGGAAATGTGTAGCATCCGACTTTTGACACTCAGATTGTCCATTCTGAGCTGTGGATCTCTGCAGCTCCTCCAGAGTTACAGCAGGCACCTGGGCTGCTTCTACGATCGATTCTCTCTTTGCCTGGCATCTCAGTTAAAGAGCAAAACCTTAGAAGGTTTATTGATGTCCCTTCTTTTATTCCACTTCATGATGACAAATCTTTGAGATTTTCAAGGCTTGTGAAATTGCTTTATAACCGAATCCTGATTTAAACGTCTCCACAACTTCATCCCTGACCTCTCTGCTGTATGACAAGTGCACAGCAAATATTTTCAGAGTTTTAGTTGTAAAATTTTCCAAAAACCATTTCCTATTTTCCATCCACTTTACACTGATGTACTACAGTGTGCATGTCCTTCACAAGAAAAAAAAAATACATTTAAGGCTGTGGCTGTAATGTGACAAAAGTAAAAAAAGAAAAAGATCAAGGGGTTTGAAGATTGTTGCAAAACACTTTATTGGCATGAAGAATTCCCTCACTGTGCCTAAATTAAAGCAGTGTGACAAATGTCTCCAATTTGCGCAGCTGCATGAAGACACCCATGGGAAGAATAATTAACAGCATGTTGAAATATATTTTATTAATATATTCAAAAATATGCTTGAGTTGATTTGAACTTAGGAAAAAGATTCTGCTTTCTTTTCTTTTCTTTTCTTTTCTTTTCGAGTTAAAAAGGTGAAGGCGAGGCTGTTTCACATCTCAGAGCAGAATGCTGCGACAGCCTCACCTTTGCCAGTTCCTATTAGTGCTCTCCGCATCTGAAGACATGGAGAGAGGGTTATAGAGTGAAAATTGTCAGAGCAATGCCTCTGACATTTTGGGTCAGAAATAAAATTTGGACCCTCGGGCTGAAAGCATCGAGGTCGCAGTGATGGAAGGAGGAACGGTGGCAGGGGCTGCAGTTTTATTTTCAACTCCTAAGTGTTTTTTGACACAGCACCATTAAATGGTCCGCTGTAACTGCCTGCAACGCTGCCCTGAAAATATCTGTCCTCTATGCCATCACACAGTGGGGAAAGAAAAAGCGCTCTGCTTGTTATATCTGGGTAAGATAAGCCGCAGAGTCTGATTATGTGGCTGGTTGCCTTTGTGTATAACCCTTTGAGGTGCAGAGACTTACGTTCTGTAGGTTGAACTGGAGCTGCTGTTTGTACGGCTCAAATTCATGAGCCAACTCATATCCTTCATGGTAAAATGTAAACAAACCCTGAAGAAAGGCCAAGAGCTGGAAAAAGGAAACATGGTTTAGTTTTTGGTAATAAACATTATTGAGCTTCATAATGTGTCAGAGAATCTTTAAATATAAAGCTGACAACATTAAAGTACTGGATGCTGCTACTAAATGATTATATTACACAAAGTTATGTATTTATAACACTCCATGGAAGATGACAGTAGAGGAAAAAAAAGTTTATGAAAGTTTTTGCTTTTTATAGCAGACAGATATTGATCTTGGTTTCTGTATTACACACAACCATCCTTGACCACTGTAGGGGGAAAAAAATCCTCCAGTACTGTATCAGGAGTGAAAAAAAAAACTGATCTCATCTTGAGCACAGAGGATCCCACAAACATGGAGCTGCACTCAGTCAAATCCTCAGACACAACCGCTGATTTGATTTCTAGGCTGAGGTTTGGTATATCAAATGAACCAGGATGAAGCACCTTATCTGTGCCTGAATTCATCACAGCTAAGGTTGAGCCCTGTCATTCCCCCCCCCCCTCACCATCTACCTGCAGATTTGCATTTCTGGCATGGGATGTGGGCTGATGCCAGAGGATGTAAATAAATGGAAAATAAGCTTTTTTTTTTTTTCTTTTTTAAAAAGTTTGCTACCGACACTTTTTCAGGGATTTACATGCAGAGAATTTAATCTTTTCAAAGTTCTCTCCCCACATCTGTAGTGAAGTGAGTTCGATAAGCACTTGTCTTATTTAACAGCTGAAATTTGATTCAATTTTACCTGCTTGTGCCTCCTTGAGTGTACAGGGGGAAAAAAAATGAGATAAGGAAGACAAATTTGTGCAGTAAAACTGGCTTCATTACAGAGAAAATAACAATAATGTAAAAAGGCTGTTTTCTGCTTAAACTAAAGTGACAGCAGCAAAACCACAAAAAAAGTAAAATACTTTACTTACCGGCTCAACAAACTCAAATTTTTTCTTTTCTTGCACTTCCTGAATTTTGAAAACATACTCAAGGGATGTGTCATAAAAGAGCTGCCTCTCCTTATCAATCTGCGTGTCAGCCTGAGAATGAGCAAACAGAGCAGGTTTGAGACAGAAACGATTCAGCCAGGACAGAGAAACGCTTCATTACTCCTCAGAAACGCTGCGCAGAGAGAGAATTAAACATCAAAACAATCATGCATATACAAACACAAACCTGAAACTCTGATTTTCAAAGGAGATTAAGCTGACCGTACCAAAAAACAGGAATTATTTCAAATGTAGGAAGATGAAATTTGCTTTGGTTTTACCTCCTGGAGATAGGCCTCTTTCTTTTTAGATGACAGGTTGAGATGTCTCTCAAGTGTGGAGTAGTATTTTTCCGTCTCCTTATCAAATTTCTTCTTTACCTCCTAAGACACATGAAAGGCTTACAGACAACTTGGAATAAAAAAATTAATAAACAAATACTTTCATTATCTTTTATCTGAGCTGGGAGTCAAAATCACCACTAGGTGGAGGTCTAACTACAGTGCAGCTTCACAAGATATTTGTCAATTGCCATTTAAAATTCCGTCAATGGATTATTGTAGGTCATAAAAGTGGCATAAAACGCATGTAATGACAAGTCGACAATGTCAGCATGTCTGTGTTTGATCAATACAGTCCCCCAGCTTGGGACAGGGGTTCAAACCAAAACACACAGCACTGTAAATCACAAATAGCATTATGCATCTGGCATAGTCAGAGGCAGGAGTGGCTGAAAGCTGTTTGCATTTTCCTTCCCATCCACCAGCCTGCAGGGATATGTCAAACTCAACAGCTACAAGCCTCCAGATGCAGACAGCGCTGAGGAAAATGTTCAAGAAATGGGCTTTTTATGCCAGATGCTCATCTCTGCTACAGAGATCCAAACGTGCCACAAATAAAGGGAAAAAAAAGATAAAAGAAAAATCTAAATTTCATTTAAATGTGAAACGGATATAAACGAATAATGTACAAAATACCTAATAAATAAAATGTGTCATGAATATATTTATTTTATAGCATTTATGTTGCAGCTAATGTATGTCAACAAGAAATTCCCTCCAGATGTCCACAACAAATTTAAACAATCTACAGATTTAAGAAAAATCTAAACAGTCATGAAGAAGAACAGACACAAGTTTCTCATGATGGGAAAGAATTCTACATACATGACTCCACTGGTGAAGAAAAAAAACATTCGTTTTATGAAAAAAAAAAAAAGTTGCAGCACAACGACGAGCCAATAAAACACAAAGAATATTGTTTGACCAGATAAGAACAAAATGCAACTTTTCACAGCTCACTGCTTGTGTCATGTTTGGAGGAGGTACTGCATTGAATGTAACCCCGAAAAACAACATGTCAGTGATGAGCAGAAGCAGGAACACAGAGGCTTTCGACAGTCTTCAGACTGATTAAAGGAAAGATGAAAAGATTTTCTTAAGAATATAAGAATGAAACAAGGGGGATTTTTTTCAGCAAGACAATGATCCCTGAAATCCAGCAAAGGAAATTCTAAATCTGTTTCTAAGGAAATGAAGCTGATCGAATGTCCCATACAACCACCCAGCCTTTATCCGACTGAAAATCTATGGACAGAACAGATAACCAGAGTGCACAGAAAAGACTCCCTCAAGATTTTAAGACGGGTTTTATGGAATAATCTGTCAAAATGACACTGAGCAATGCATTAGACTAGTTTCTGCATGCAGGCATATTTTAAAGTCGCCATTACCTAAAAATGCTTTTGTGCAAATTATATAGTGCGTTTAAATAAGCATTCCCTGTGGTATTTCACTTTATTGAACTTATCTTACTTTATGGAATAACTTGTGTTTCTTTTTAAGTGGTGGATTTAAATCTGTTGTGAATTTAATACCAATAGCATCAGAAATATAATCCTGGTAATGTTTTTTAGCTGGATTCACAAAATTTATTGATCTTTTCATTAATTTTTTGGTTTTAATTTTTAGTGCAAGACAGAACAGTTATTTTATCTGTGAGTTTTTCTAAACAGTCAATGGATGTGGCTAACATTGCTTCAGCCAAGATGTTTGGAAAATGTCTGAGATGAATCGATGGCGACAGCTTAAATTTGTTAATTTATTATTTCATTGTGTGCTGTGGAAAAGAAAGCTTGAAATAACTGAATAAATCTTGATATAATTGCACATGATCTTAAAATTTGAATACTTTATTATATAATCATGTATTTAATAAATTACAGGCACATTTAAATATGGGAAAACTAGATATATCGACTTTTGAATTCTATGCCAATCATCTCATGTGTAAATAATAATATTCAATGATTTATTTATTACGTTTGATGGTTCAGCACTCATAGTCAAGGAGGTTGAAACTTTTCCTCTTCTCAGTCTTTAAAAAAAAAGAAGGAAAACAGACTAAACTTGCAAGCCTTAATGAAATTCTGCCCAAGCAGAGAAGCATTCAAGTGTCTCATCTGCAACTGCGACCTCCAAACCGAGCTATGCCTAGTTAATGCCCCTTAACATCTACATGCAGATGTAGGGGACAGATATACACTCCGGAGGGAGGATGGAGAAAGTGTGAGGAAATGGCCACTACAGCCAGATCCTCCTTGTTTGTTTTTATTCCCATGGCCCTGAGATTTAGCAAGTCTAATCTGCCAGCTACTGATTTGACCTAGAAGAGAGTTTTGTCTCAACAACTCTGGAAGCAGCTAAGCGAAGGAATTCACCCACGGGACACAGAAATGTCCCTACATGAGAATCTGTAGTGCAGTAAAAAGGAGGAGGGGGAGGGGGGGATCAATAGATAATTTCATGTAGCAGCATCTTATTTCCATCTGTCTTGCATGTCGGACCAAGAAATGATCTTTTCAGCAATGTGGAGAAAATCAATTCAAAATGTGCCTTTATTTCTGAAGCAAAGAGAATGATTTAGGTAAAGAGCAAAAATAAATAGATGCTTAAAAGTGTGTGAACGGTTTTGGTCACCAGTGAACATACACTAAGAATTGACATCCAAGTGCAGTTTTTTTAAATGTATTTAATTATTTTATGGAACAGACAAATACTTTAAAGATAGCCCAACAATTTTCAAATGGATTAATCTATTTCAGAACATTAACTTTATCCTTCATAAACCCACGTTTGATGCATGTCTGGAATGTTTGTCCAACAAGAACCTAAATCAAACTTTCAACCGTCAGGCTGCTAAAGATAAGGTGGGGTTCAGAAAATTCAATCTAGTTCTTCAAATTCCAAACCCTTTTTGGTAACACTTTATTTTGAAGGGGATGATTTTGTAAATCATCATAATTTAATGCAAAGTTGGCATTTTTAATGGACTTTTAATACAACTTTTAGAGCAACTTTGCATTAAAAGTGTCATTATTACCCAAATTACACTTCATGACAACTGTCATAAACACTCATAAAGACTTCTTTATGTTCATGACAGATGTTATGTCATGTTTATGACAGTGTCATGTCAGTCTTATCCACACCCCTTCAAATAAAGTGTTACCGTACAATGTTCTAAGGTCACTGAGTCTTCCTTGCAACAGTTATCAAAAAGATGAATCTTCATCAATGAAATCGACGTTCCAGTGTCTCCCAGCATAATGCAGAAGTCTTTGTCATTTCTGTGCGTTTCCTGGAGTCTATAACATTTTTCTTTCATCCAGTGGTGACAGTTGGCCGAAATATGGACACAGCTGGGCGCTAACGTGAAGCAGGTTTTGATTTTTATCTGTGAAAAATCGTATATAAATACAGTTTACTAATTCACTAACAGAGTGGTCCCAGCCCCTCATCAAAACATGTTTTGAAACTTGTATTAAGTTTCCTGAATGTCCTTCCAACAGTTAAAAAGTAAAAATCTGCAGATTTTGTTTGAATGCTAGGTGCTTGGGTTAAAACCATTACTTTGATTAAGCTGTACCACTCCTACCAACAATGGTTTGGAAATATCACCTGTCTGTCGCTCCCCATGTGTGAGTGGTTTATGACCCCAAAACAACCCGCATGCGTAGAAGAAGAATGTGGATGTCACACAGCAGCACAATGTATTCAGAAGTCATAATGGACTCCGGCGTCTATGGCTCAATTTTAAAGTTGCTGAGCAAAGGGAGCCAACAGTATCGTCACAAAAATCATAAGACGAAGGAAGTTAATAAATTGTTAATAGCAATGGCCTTGTGTGGAGCATTGACTGCGACCTCTGTAGAGGATTTGTAGTTAGAACCAGGAGTGATGGGACTGTGATGTGATTTACTGCCATGAAAAAGTCAGATATGGAAAAAAAAAAAAGCATATTTGGGAGGAATTTGTCTGCTGCATGAAGATAGCCAAAGAAACTCAAAAATTAATACAAACTAGTGATTAATACAAACTGGTGCACCAATTGCTCATCTTGTAAAATCTCTTCAGTGGGATGTTGCATAGAGATATCAATTAGGATCCAGAATGGTCCAAATGCATCATTAGAAGCCCAAAATAAACGTGACAGTTGTGTCCATAGCGACCGGATGGAAACTTCTGACCAGGACTCTTCTGTTTGGGAACAGGAACGTTTACTATCTTCTCTGGCATTGTGACTCTTGGTGAGAAGAGGTAATTTGGATAGCTCAACATAAACACACACAGGCGCACACACCAGGGACCACAATAAATTAAGAGCTGTAGCCGAGTCCCACAGTCATAGGAGGAATGTGAACTGGTGAGTAGTGTGAACATACCCACAAAACACCGTTTGGAGCAACTCCTTCACACACGCAGACAGCAGGCAGCGAGCCAGAGCTGCAGCGAAACATGCGAGGCAGATTCAGCCTGATTGAATCATACGAAGTGTTAAAATGTTTTGTTTTGATCCTAGCAGGACATGTAGAAACCGGTATGCCTGTAATGATAGCCTCGGAGAACACGGGGGCTGTTTGGTTGCTTGCCCGTGTGTTGATGGTATCTCCCCGTCTCCATTTAATGTATGTTTGAGCAGACAGCACAGAATATACGCAAGCAAGACTGAGAGAACGTTGCGAAAGGAGGCGCAGCTCAAAGGAAAGTCTGAAGCTAAATATGGAGGGACTGCGGGCATCTCTGTGAAGAGATGCAGACCCTGAAGCGAACATTAGGAAGTGGTTTTTGACACAAACTAATGCCAGTGTTTGAGTGCTCATTTAGCTGAATGGAATGAACAACGTCAAAGCACTTGGCAACACTCTGCCGGTGCACAAAACGCACATGAACCTATCACTCGGGAGATTTTCTCATCTGATTGCTTTGTACTCACTCATGAATAAATCACATGCAACAGGAAAATGCTCAGATGCAGATAGCTTTGTAGTGGTATTTCTAACTGGTGAGGCCTCGTGTTGCTGCCAGGGGTGATCTGACAGCAACGGCATGAGCAAGTCTGCTAATTTCTAAAATCAGGACCATTGGAGAGAAAAATACGGAGCGCAGAGAGAATTTCTTCTTGTCATTATTTGTCAGTTTCTTTCAAGTCAAGAAACTAGGAGATGGTAGAAAGACTGTAGGGAGGGTGTTTGGACACCGGTTGTTCTTTGCAAGTTTTGACAGTGACCTAACAAGCTCCAGGGCTATCCTTTCACCATGGCAACAGATGTCAGCTGTAAAGGAGACTGAATGTGTCCGTATAGGTGTACAGAGAAAATAATACCAGACGCCTTAAAAAAGGTTTTAAACTTGTTCACCTTGTCAGAACTGATCACGTTAAAACGATCTCTTTCGAATTACCTTGGAATTTTAAAAGACAGAGCAACACAATGCGAAGTAGAAGGATAATGCCGCAAGAAAAAAAAAAGAAACGGATGAAGAGTAGATCAAAGTTGAAGTGGGATGTGCATTAGCATTTAGCACTTAGATACGTCAGTACTTAGAATTTAGAGGCAACTTTGAGCTTTGAACATCCAGACAAACATTTCCCCCACTTCTACAAAATACCTCAAGTCGAATTAAACTGAATGAAACCGTATAAAATTCTTTTCTGATATTCACAATTAGATTTTGGCTTGGTCTTTGACTGGGACATTCTAACACATGATGAGTTGAAATCACTCTATGACAGACCTGGCTGTCCGTTTGACGTGTTCTCTTCCTGGAAGTCGAATGTTGCTCCAGTATCTAGTCTTTTTATTTTCCACCAGCTTTTCTTCCATGACTTACCTGCGATTAACCTATATTTTAATAATTGTACTGTCAAAACCATGTTTTATTGTAAGGAGGGTTTTTTCAGCTTGGTGGTGTTAACTTTCACACACACAATGTTTGCATGAACATCAAAAAGTTCAACTTTAGCTTCATCTGACTAGAGCACCTTCTTCCTCATGTTTGCTGCGACATGTGAAAAATAACTACAGTTTATGTCTCATTTTCAAAATTAACTGTCTTGGTCAGATTGACTGTCGTGTCTTGGTAAAATCGCATTCTTTCCATTTTCAGATAAACTGAGCAGTGTCCTGATTGATGTTCAAAGAATGTAATTATTGTTTTAGAAAGTAACTACTTTAAACTTCTCCACAACTTTATCCCTAATCTTTCTACAGTTTTTTTTTTCTGCTGTTCTCTAACAAACCTCTAAGGCCTTAACAGAAGAGATGGATTGATACTGTCCCTATAGGTGGACTCTATTTAGGGATAAGGAAGCTCATTAGATGGGAAGATGGATGAGATAAATACAGGGTAATCTTGGAATAAAACCTTTTAGAGGCTGCAAAAGACTTGAGACAGAGGCAGGATTCTAGGAACCAACAGTAAAGCTGCAGTCTGAGAGCGAAGTGCTGCGTTAGGAACAAATGGAACAATCAGGTTTCTGATGTATAATGAAACTTGATTATTAAGAGCTTCATATGCGAGAAGGAGAATTTCAAATTCTATTGTGGATTTAACAGTGAGCCAATGAGGGGAAGATGAAATAGGAGAAACATGATCTCGCTTTTTAATTTCCATCAGAACTTCTCCGGCAGTGAAAGCTTTTAGTGGTACTTTCTGGACTTCCTGAGTTAAAATAGTCCACTCTTGAAGTAACAAATGCATGGACCAGTTTTCCAGCATAAGGGTATTTCTAATTTTGTCAATATTACTCAGGTAAAAGAAGGAAATCCTAGAGAGTCGTTTAATACGTGGAATGGCTTTAATGCCAGCATACCATGTGTTAACACAACCCAGTAAAATCAGAATAAGTTCCAGTTGAGGACGTGCACCAAGCTTAGAAAATGTAGGTGTACTGATGCTCATCATCCAATCTGACTTTAGTTATTGCACTGTTAGTTCACTGATGTGAACTAATGAACCTCTCAGGACTTTAGATTGCAGCAGAATGAGATTTTTAGGGATATTGGAGTAAAGGGAACTGCATGAATATGCATGCTTCTATTTTTGCTACTTCACTATTATGCATTACTTTGGGCTGATCTATAAAGTACGTTGAAGTTTCAGGATGCAACATAAAAATGTGGAAAAAGCTCAATAGGAATAAAAGCCTTCGAAAGGCACTGGAGTTCACATTTTCAGACAACAATTTCTAATTTGTTTGTCAACATCTAATGCAAACACCAATGAGCAGTCAGGCTTCTGAATGAATTCTCTGAGCAGTGACATGAAAGGGAAAAGCGTAACCTATCTCTATGAGCTCATTAGAGGCGGCTAATTGGAGCATGGGTCCAGAAGTGGCGATTAAACCACAATAGCTGCACACATGAGCTGGTCTTAGATGAACAAGGGAGACAGACGGAACAAAAACCATCAGTTGAATTCTGCCACCTTGCGCCAAAGCTAAGAAAAAAAGCTTTCCTTTTCACGTAAAAAAAAAAAAAAAAAGACTAATTCCTGTAACAGGCAGGAAGAGGCTGGGCAATTAGCAAGAAATAATTACCAACATCTGCTTTGGAAGAGTTCAAAAACAAACATCCAGACTTCTAAATAGGCCACATTTAGAAGGAGGCAAGCTGCAAACCTTCTGGGTAAAGTTTTACATTTATCAGTTGTCACTAAAAGCTTTCGCAACAAGTTGAACTTTAATAACACAAAACAGAACATACAATTTGTTCCTTATTGTATTTGCTTGTTTGTAACTACATAAATCAATCTTCATGAGCCTTTTTTGGTCTTATGGCATCTGAAAAAGCCTTTTGACGAGCTCTGCTAGCCTGTAGGTCTACACTTTCTCCTGTAGGGAATCTTTAACTTTCCCCTGACAGGATCAGACTGTATTTTCCTCTGGCTAAATAACCTTGAGATAACATGTAGGAAAAAATACAAAGACCCAGAATCAGAAAAACTGAACTGAACAACCACCTTGCTTTCAAATCTACAGAAGGTTATTCATTCAATAGTCCTACAATTTTTCTATAGGATATTAAAAATGGCCTCTTTTCATTTCAGTGTCCTAAAGCTGAATTGTGATGGCTCAGTCCAACTCTGAAGGTTAACGACAACACAATAAGGTGAACTCTGCCTGCTGTCGAGCCGTGAGTTTGTTTTTCTGCTATTAGGAGTGTTTTCACAGCAATTTGGCTTTATTAAAATCCAGAGGCTTTGAGGAAAACTTCATAACCAAGGGGAACTAACAGGAAACAACAGCACTCTGTTCTTTATCAAGAGTCGCTTCCAGGTCAAAGGTGGAGTGAAAACACTGGGAGGAAATATTGCAAGTCAAAGTTATGCTGAGAAGTCTTTGTGCAGATGATATTTTCAGTTTGGTAAACAGAAATCCAAGAAAACTTTTTTTTTATTACACCTCTGTATCAGAGGGAATGAAGACGGAAATTAGTTAGAAGCTAAATCTGGGACAATTCAGCTGTTCTCTACTGAGAATATTGCTTTCATGCATCTTCCTTGGTATATATATGAACCAGACTAAACCTATGTTGGACATTTCTAGGAAGTCATGAGAGAACATAATAAAGAGAGGTTTATTTATATCAACACAGTATGGCAATAATATTAAAATCTTTCTATTCCAAACGTACTCGATATGTATTTTTCCATAGTCTATATTGGAAAATAATGTATAATGTATCTTGACTAAACATACATTCAGTTTTATATTAAATTAATTTATGAATGCTACTACTTTATGTAATGCCAATTGGAACCACATTGCCTGACAATCAGACACAATAATCATCTTGTAAACTGTGGTTACAAACAATTTTAATTGTTTAACTTTTGCTTGGTATGGAGCTTTGAAATATGATTCAATATGAGAATACTGTAATTAGCTGCACTTATGTATAATTTTGTTTTACTATGTGTCATATTTTAGGTTCAATAATAAATAATTATGATTATCCTAGCAATTAAGAATTATTAAAGTTGATACATTTAAATTTTGATATCTTAACCTTATCTTACATAGTAAGATAGAGATGATTTGACTTTGCAATCTTGTGCACCAAGAGCTGAAATGTTAAACATGTATTAGAACAGTTTACAGGGTTTCAGGAAGTTTTTTTTTTTTTTTTTTTGCCTTTTCCAGAAAAGGGAACACTAAGTACATAAACAGTTTCAAAGTTAACAAAAATACCAGCACTCTAAACAAAAAAATAGCTCTACTATTAGGTTGTTAACATAACTGTGCCCACAACTAGGACTAAGTTATACATTTTTTGTACCAAATGGATGTTTGACATTATGTAAAAAAAAAAACAGCAAAACAAAAAAACAGCAAAACAAAACAAAAAAAACTAATTTCTTTGGGGTTTCAAGTTGCGATAGAAGTAAGAACAAGCGCGACAGAAAATTTTAACGGAGATGAGGAAGGTTAATCAGAATACAGCAAAATTGTTCTGTTTTATTTTCTTGAGCTTTAAACCTGTCTTTCATGTATTTGAAAATATTATGACATCTTGGAAATCCTAGAGTTGAGGTAAGTTATTCATGTTCCATGACTACACATGGAGGATGCAGTCAAAGAGCTGAAAATGTCTTTGTAAAGATGCGTCCTATTTTTTTAAAAACTACAATGAAACCTGTTATACGAGGTTTGCATTCAGTCATAAAATAATCTCTACTGCTGATATGAATGTGTGTAAAAAAATCCTATTTAGAAAAGAAGATTGAAAAAAATATTTAGTATATCACAATACAATACTTTAAGAGAGAAATTGCAATCGTTCAGCATTAGTATCCGCAAGTCAGGACAAAAAAAGAGAAATAGAGTTCCAGAAATCTAGAAAAATTTGATCGGTGAGTCTAAAATGCAAAATGCTGTTACTCATTTAGCCTTTTAAGTTCAAGTTTCAAACTCTTCAATTACTGCCTTCGCTGAATGGTGGAGAATAAATCAGTGGCTACTGTTCTGCTTCTGGCCATTTCCTGCCAAAGAATCTCAACACACTTCTGTGTTATTTTAGCATGTTTTCTTGTCTTTTCCATTTTGAAAAGTAGCTCAAAACGGACTTTGCCTCGTGTGAAATAGAAACTAAACAGCTTAATTAATTTAGATGCATGTATTTTGCAATAATTGTGTCATAAATGTATTTTCTATTAATATTTATTGTGTAATTTTGCCCGTATAAACTAAGTTGCTCAAATTAAAAGTTGTATGTTATTCGTTACATTTGTCAGAGGACATGGAGGACTTGCAAACTACAAACAGGAACAACCTCTCATTCCATGTCGTAACTTTGAAACTTTTGTAGTAAGCTCGAGAGCACATTTCAGATCAGAGAAAAGCGTATCTGAAACTGAAAAAAAGAAGTGTTACATTGATTTCAGACCTACATCTCACTTTGGCTACCAGCACATATGGCAACACATTTTTGCCTTCTCAGATATTTTCTCTCCGTGTTTGTTGGCCGCAGACTGCTAAGTTTGAGGGGCTTAAGTCCAAAACATTTGGTACCGCCTTGTGTGAAGCAGGCTGTCCCTAATATGTCTCACAGAGCTGCAGTCAATCTGCTGGTACATCACAGCTGTGGAAGTGTTGTGCTTGTGCCTAGGAAGCTAATACGCTGGTATACAACCTCAGAGGGATTACACGCAGGATGCCCAAATATGGCAAATGCTCCCAGACTGTCCAACTGATGTTCTCAGACTTCATCAAGTGCAATAACTGGAAGGGTCAGACGGCCCGAGGATCTCTCCAGATTCTCGGAACCGTGGAAAGTTACTCAGCAGCCCGTGATGTGTGCGTTTCATCTCACTCTAGTTGGGCTAATGTTTAGCGGAGGAAAGACTGCAGGAGGACAGAGCCATTAGGAGGAAGTGGTCGGAGGAAATAAGAGGTAGTGGGAGTAATGAGGGGGGTTGTGGCTTTTAAGAAACCATTTTATAAACACAGAGAGTGAGAGCAATAACACTGAGCATGTTGATGTAGGAGAGAAAGACACAAATGGCAGCGAAATGTGCAGTTTCATTTTGGCAGAGGCATGAAGCGGCATGGGTTATTCAGTCTGACCGGGCAGAGAGAGCGATGATGCTCACACCTCGGTACAGGGAAGAGAAATGGTGTCATTATGCTGCAGGTTGGCCTGTGAAGAGACCAATGAAGTACAGCAGGATGACTATATCTGCAGACCAGTGGCTGTCAAGGCATGTAAAATAAATCAAAATGAGAGGCACTGAGAAAGGGAGAAGACGGCCCAACTTTGAGCCCGAGAAGTCCCTCAAAAAGATAAAAGCTGTGTTAAGATGTGCAAATGAGTCATAGTACAGTATTGAGTTAGTGGTGGAGTAGTTGGAGAGCATCATGAAAGCTCCAGTTTTTCCATCGTGCTCATGTGTGAACTCACCGAGGGACTGACCACAGACGAGCCGCTGCGCTTTCATATCGTGCCTTTGAGTTGGCCAGAAATGAAAGCGAGGCTTGTAGCAAGAAACCCACACTGTTCTTTAGAGTCAACGCCATCCTCAGCAACATGTCCGCTGTGAGTTCAGGATGCCTTCAAGCAACACCGTGCACAAGTCCAACTGATATCAATCATCCAGATCCAATACGTTAGAGAAGTCTGCACTACATGTAACAGGATTACAGCAATCCGATTAAAAAGGGGATAAATGCATTAAATGCGACCTTCCTGCAGGTGTATTGAAGGAGGAAGAAAATACTGCAGAGGTGACATTTGGAGGTCTTCACATGACCCAGTTTTATTTTAAGAAAATGAGATATGGGAAGTGTATTTATTTATCAACAAAAAAAAAAAAATCTACTGATGCCACAATCTGTGTTGTGTTGCTTTGAATTGCATGGCACCTACATGACATGAACTGGATTAATTCATTTTTAAATTAGCCAAGTAAAATATAAAACTTTATTCATGTAAAACCTTACAAGACATACATGATGCTGCAAAATGCTGTATAGAATTAAACCTGATAACATGGACTTATGTATATTTTTCTGACTAATTCTGTGTTTACAAACTCCAGAAATAAAAGAATAAAGGCCAAGTAAGCTTTCAGACCATCCACAGATACTTTGAGTGTTGAATTTGTGAGGAAAAATGCAAAAGTTGTTACATTTCACACAACACAATTAACCATTAAAATAGATAAACAGTGGACTCAGCAATATTTATTGATACTAAAATAAGCAATGAAGGTGAAAAAAATACATAGAAAAATTTTATCAAATACAGTAAAGGAAAAGGAATTCACATCTAAATCACATCTTCCTCTTATCTTCACAGCGTCTTATAATTTTGTTGACATAAAATAGCTGAACTATAATGATGGCCAGTTAGAATCACAAAAACTAACTTGGATTTTGTGGTTTAAGTATATTGGAAGAACTTTTTATTTCATATCGGTTGTTCCGCTTTATTTTCACTTCCAGCTTTGTTCATTTTCCCTCTTAATACTCATTATTAGTAAAAATTCTTCAATGTTATAACAACTAATCAAGAGTAGTTCTGTTTTTACTTCGAAACCCCAGTTTCGAAGCATGCTTTTATTTTGAAAGCCAGTTTTCTTGACTTCCTGAAAGATCTGACAACGAAGCAAGTTAGCGGTAGATTTGTAAAACTAGTTAAAGTTGTGTTGAATCCTGTATGTAAATTCTAACCTCTGCCATAATGTTTCAGCTGCTGACCCCAATTAGTAAGAAGGTTATCCACCCAACTACAGAATGGGCTGCAGTGACACTGAACGTTCCTCAGGACATTTCATAGCTCCTCCTAGAGGATCCCAATGTGTTCTGAGGCCAGAAGGTACATTAAGTCCCTCCAGAAATATTTGTGGCGCTGCGCCAGGATCTCCTCTCAGTAAACACACCGTAAAATGTGGATCTCTATTAAAAATAAGTGACATTGCTGCACGTGTTTGGGTTATTCTCCCTTAACAAATGGGCATAGAATTCCACTTATTAATCTTTCACGCCAAAACGTTGAATCGTCTTTACCTAGTGACCTGTCCGAAAATGTTCAAGATGAAGTACACAGCAAGAAAGACAGCTAAAAGAGTGAAAATATTAAACAGATTACTATAAAATTTCTGGTAAAGAGAACAGCAGCTTAGAGACTTTATCAGCCAAAATAATAATAATTGCTTGGGTCAATATGCCACGCTTAATTTAATAAACATTAAAAAGCTAACTTTAAAAAACTAGCAGGTGTTAATGCCTTCTAATGTCAAAATAACAAACTGATGTCTTTGTCTGTAACCCGTACCATTCAGATTAATTAGGAAAAGGCCACTTTTCTTGGCAGTGTCACGCTTTGGTTTTAATTAATGATTTACAGACGGTGGGAGAGACGAAGGGGGGTGAAGGGAAAGGGCGAGGGTGTCAGGCCGCATGAAATCTCTGGCGCTGCTTCGTCGCTAATTGCGCACGTAGGGGGTCTCTTACCTTCGCTGCTCCAATTTGCTCCTTCCGAAATTTTTCCAAGGGAGTAATCAAGACATCATCTGCATTCTGAATCTGAAACAGAAAAAAAAAATCAAAGAAAACGCTGAGAGAGTGTGTCATCCTGACTGAAAGATGGGCTCCGAGTCATCACAACCCTGCGACTGACTCAAAAAAAAAAACATTGGGAAAAATATACCACAAAACCCAATTTAGAAGTCATTCAGTTTTGTCACAGAGGAAATTACGAATGAGAATCCTCCATCTCAAATCAAAAGCGCTGAGAGGATGCATTAGGTTCAAATACATACGAAGGGTAAGCAATCAGATCCATTAGCATCTCTTTAACCAGCGACAATGCACAATGTATTACTGTGAGGGACCAAAATGAGTACAGCAGAGATAAGAGGGGGGAAAAAAGCACTCAACAATGGCCTTAGTAAGTATGAAAAAAGTACCATCTTTATATGAGCTCTGAAGCACCAGGATTGTCAAACCTCGCTGAAATATGACACAGTTGTGCAGATGAGGCGGCTTTACAAGCGCAGCCTGCGATGCATTTTAATTTTTGAGGCAGCGCTCGCCTCCACATGCTGGCGACCTCTGGAGTGTCACGACTAGAGAGAAAGGTCTCTCCTGTGGCCCTCTCCCTTTTTATCCCAGACAGAAAGCGATACGGCGAGATATATTGTGCCAATTACAGTTCACGCTCAATCCTCGCGGGTGAGCGGTTCAAAAAGGTGCCATTAAGGTGCTTCTGAATTTCCTACGGATGGGTTTTCATCCGCCAGGATTGGATGACATCAGACTGGTGGAGCCGCTCAACGGCAGAGTCTGTCACAAATGACGTGGTTCTTAAGGTGATTTAAGGTGTGGTTCTGTGTGGTGAGTATGCGTGATAAACTGTAGACCCAGGTCTAATACATCCATGATACCAGCACTAATTTAGTGCTGTCAGCTCAGATGGGCTATCAGCTCCTGAGCCGTAAACCACCAGACACAACCGTTGTGTAGATAGAGTTTTTGTTTTGAGCCATTAATCTAAATGCACAGACCTTTCACACGTACAGTCGATGGCTTCGAGAATGGGGTCAAAATCTCTCAAAACAAAATTAATTTGCTGCTCCTTTTACAGTGCTTTGAACAAAACTCTGAATTTTGTCACATTTGTCAAGTTGCAACCACAAACAATGTAAAGTAAAATTCTTTCCTCGCATGTGTCTTCTGTTGTAGCTTTTTTTGTTGTTGTCATATTTCAATGTTTTGGGTGAAGAACCACATCTAGTATTAGACAAAAATGTCATATATTAACAGTTTAAATAAACGTAGCAACTAGTTGGTGGCAACAACTGAATCAATCATTTGTGATAACTGGCTATGAGTCTTTTACAAATCTGTGGAGGAGTTTTGAACTGTTTTAAATTAGCCACATTTAAATGTGGCTGAATTAGACTGTTTACCAAGTATTGGTGGTCTCTTCTGTTAAACCAAACCTCAAGCTTTGAAAAGCTTAGAAAAGCTGAAATAAACATGATTGTTCGTGCTCTTAGTTTCATCCTGTCTTGATATTTTAACAGCCCTTTTACTTGCTTGAATCAGAAGAAGGTTGACCACATCCAGTAAGTTCAGGTCTTCATACAACGTCCAAAAGAGACGGCATGTTACTCCTGTTTTAATCTCAATACGTTGGCTACTGGCATATTTTAGAATTAATTTTAAAATCTTCCTCTGTCCTTTTAGAGCCCTGCATGGTCAAGCCCCAGCCTACATCTCTGACCTTCTAGTATATCTCTTCTTGCAGTTTGTCACTGAAAGGTTGTTAATGGTTCCTGGGACACATTTTAAGACCAGAGGGGATGAATCCCTTAGAGCGGCGCTGCTCAGATTGCAGAGGGTATAGCCTCCATCTTTGCAGTGTCTTGATTATGTTCATTTATTTTAAGAGGCAGCTGAATACTCATTTGTTTAGACAAATATTATTCATGCTGTTTTATATTTAATGGTTTTATCTCCTTGTGTTTTTAATGGTAGTTTCTATCGCAAAGCACTTAATTGTTTCTGACCTGTGACAGTGCTACATATTTAAAGTTTATCTGATGATTTTATTGTGTTAACAATTTGAACACAATCATATTTTGTTTTTGCATACAAGTCTTCTGGCTGGAACCTTTGTTTTTAAAATGTCTGTTGTACATCTGCAAATCTGACGCATAAACAACATTTGCAACAGAGATGAACGTCAAAACTGATATTCTTGGTCTGGTGGGGATGACTTTTTGTTTCGAAAATCATTCAGATGGGATGCTGGAAAATATTATTGTTGTGTGCAAGTTATGCAAACAGGAGATAGCCTATAATTGAAGCTATTCAAGCCTAAAATGGAATCTCAGTGCAAAACATGTTGCAGCACGCACAAAGTTAATTTCAGCATCAACGTTTCTAAGAAGGTTCAAAGAAGTTCCATGAATGACCAGAAACTCTTCAAAGCTGAATGGGTTTCATAGAACTTTGCACAAGTCTGATGGTTGAATACATAACAGATTAAAAACAATAAATGTCCTTGTTGTCGAGCTCACGTTTGTATTTAATTCAATAATTTAGCAACAAAAAGGGTTTTTGGATTGAAGATGTTGCTTATTTTGTCGATACATAGTTTTCAATTAAAATGTGGTTAATCTGACAAAAATTATTATTCAAGACCCACTTCTATTACTAACTCTTTAATGTCTACGCCACTTAAAAAGTCCAAGGGTGCTTAAACTTAACTGAGACAAGTGAGGTCTTCAGTGCTTCAGGTGTGGGTTCTTTTCTGACCCCTTCATAGATCATGGATGCCTAACTGAAGTAAGTTTGGTCAACCAACCAAACTTACTCACGTTTCTCGGTTTCTTCACAGAATATAATCTACTAACAAGTGGACTCTGTCTTACAATTAGGCTAATTTGTTGCAATTGTATTTTGACTTAGTTTTGCTTACATAGAATTTTAGCTCCATTGTGTTTGTCTATTGCAAAAATGTTAATCAAACACATTGAAGTTATAGTTGTAACAGCAAAAAGTTTCATAAGATGAGAAGACTTTTGCAACAGTATATGCAATTTTATGGACTGCTGTAAGACCCCACTGTGCTTGTAAATGTGTAGTCTTGGTGTGACACTGCAAATTGACGGTTCCATATTTTGCACTTTATTCATGATTTTTTCTCAGATTAAGTAAGTTGCACTGTATCGCAATTCAAGTGCGGATCACCTTCTTACCGATTCTGTTCTGACACGTCAGACAAGCGGTGAACACTTGATTTGTGTGGATGTCATAAAGGTGGGCAGGCTGGTCAAACTGTAACTGCCAGACCACTGGGAGCGTCTCAGAAATGTCAAGGACAAACTATGAACTGGCAGCAGGCGGATGGGGGATGTGCTGGAACAAGCCTGCATGTGGAGGGCTCACCACAGCTCTCCAGGTGTTGTTTAGCAAGCTGGAACTTGATCATTTTGTTGATGAAGATGTATATGTACGGCTCTGTCTGGGATCATCATGATCTTAAAGCTTAACCCTGTCAAGTAATCTTGAGATTGGACATTTTTTACTAGAAGGTAGAAAGTTATTTACTCTGTGATAGAAACTAACATGGATTAAGATTTGCTGGTGTAATGTTGCCTAAAACAATTTAAGTTTCAGTAGTTTGCAACTAAGTGAGCGATGCTGAAAAAATTTGTTTATCTCAAATTTTTCGTCGTAAACATGAAAAATAAGTTGTGTTATAATCAAACATACAATCAAAAAATAAAGACCCAGTTTGCCAGACTTCACTGAAACTCTTCAACAAGGAAGGATAGTGATGGTAGGACAGTGAAATTATCCAGTTTAAATAACGTTTGTCAGTGTTCAGAATTAACGACTTTATTGATGCTAGAAAAAATATTTCTTCACTCAAGACAACCTAACCCAGAATTAGCTATGCTTAACATTCAGACTTTGACCAGAAATTCTTCAAACTCAATATAGATTGGCCATTTTTATACTGTGTTATTATTAGACATCAGATTGTTTTCCTGTTTTGTTTGAATAATCAATGCTGCAAAATTAAAGTGTTGATTTTACTTTAACCATTTAGGGTTGCATGGTTGTCACAAAGACAAACCATGTGTGAAAAATGGATGGATATAAATAATTGATCTTAACCCCAAAATGAATATTATATTTGACATCTTGTCACTTAACCCAATTTCTAGGTTGTAAACTTAACTCCGTTTGCTTGTTCAAACCTCTAATGCAATTCTGTTGTGTTAAAGAAAGGGTTTTACATATTACCCAGGCAGATAGTGCCATTTTATATCACCATCAAGAAACTGTGCTTTCTTCAGTTGTTATTAAAATGCTGTATGTATGAAAAATATTTTAAAAGAAATTTGACTTTGCATCATAGCCGTATTTGATGCCTTGAAATGGGCTCGGCTCACCATTTCCTACCCCTCCCCCCTCCATCCAGCACATAATCACAATGAGTCTCCATGGCGTCCATTGATAGATACACTTTACAACCTTTCTTAGCTCAGCAGTTCCACCAGGTGTTGGCTAATTGCTGCTGCCGCTAGTCAGGTGGAGCTGAGTGAAGGAGGCACACGCAAAGGGTTGCTCTGTGGGGCGGAAACTCAGCTGGGGGCGGAAGCTTCAATGCGGTTGGTAAATAGGCGCCGCAATTTATGAGCAAGTGCTAAGGCATCCCCGAATGGCTGCCATGATGGGAGATATGTATGAAAGAATCAAAGCAACACTCCAACATGATATGAAGCTCAATAAAATTGACTTTGCATAATATTCCTCCCCTTTTAAGTTACCTCAGGACTGGAACGGCCCACATCTGACCCAGGAACTGGTTGTTTTTATCCCAACGTAAGAAATATTTATGTATGTTTCACATAAACAAAAGAGAAATCATGCCAGAAGAATACATATTGCAAACGTAAAATGAAAAGATTTCAGCAACAGCACTAGTGTATTCTGTTTTTATTTATTATATATCAAATAATAATCAAAATAAATGTGTTTCTAATGGGGAGAATTACCCAGAAAAGATTCACAACATTTCCCAACGCCACAGAAAGAGAGATAACTGCAAAACAAATCTATAAACCACAAGATTTCACACTTGGATTGACACTCCGCTCTCAGCTCCCACTGTACAAGATTACATTTTTAGATGAAACCCACAATTTAATCACTACAAGATCTCACATTTGGTTTAACTAGTGAGAGTTCGTGATATACCCATGGTACGATTTTCTCTTTAAATTTATTAATTCATTTTTCTCCTATTTTTATAATCAGCTGCTTTTAAGAAATTTGAGTAGATGTTTCCGTGCAGCCACTCCCATCCTGTGTGAGCCATTAGTAAATGAGGTGGTGCTCATGTAAGGTAAAATCAAGGCAAACCGACACTCTGCAACGGCGCAAATGTAGAGGAGATCAGATGGTCATCTAATCTAGATATATTAATCCCCCAGTCGTAGAAATTTTATTTGGTGCGTCAACAGCAATGCTTAATATTACCCTGCCATTATTTTATTTCCTTTGTCTTAACTCTAATGCTTTTAGTTTAATTGAAACAGTGCATTATCCTGCTTCAAATGTAGATTTCTAATATTAAAACACTGAGCGTGTTTTACACAAAGCGCTCTAATCTAACATTCAATAAAGTTTATAAAAATGTCTTCTAATAGGATTGGTTTCTAAATATATTTTGACTTGGGATTTCTTTGACATGAATATCTCATGTCAAAAATAATTATTAGAAACCAGCGCACGATATAATGTGGGTTCAACAGTAATTGGTATGGAAAGATTTGAATTTGAGATAGTAATCGCTACACGTTGACATACATATTTATACATGAAAGCAGCCGACTTATTCAAGACTCAATGGATTACTTTCAGGCTGGAACTGCGCCCACTGCCCTCAGCAACAACCCCTCACAACAGGATTAAATCCATATGAGCCAGCTCCGTGTGATGCTTGAAAGGATGCAGTAGCACTAAGCAATTTCATTACTAGATAGAGGGAGGTGGGGAGACATGTCAACGCGCCACGTCTTCGCTGCTTCCGTTTGTCCAAAGCCTAAATATCAAAAGTGTAACTCTGAGGTTAATTTAGCAGAGGAAGATTAAAAAGCCACCAAGGCCAAAACATATTAAAATGGTTAAAGAGAGCTAGAATTTAGAAAACTACTTTAGGAACGCTACTGGTCCGATTTGGAGCAGTCGTGGAAAGACAGTGGCCTTGAGGTGATTATATCAAATGCAGTTGGATTTGAGCCATATACAGAAAAATAATAAAATAAATAAAATTAGTCATGCTGTTTTTCTCACTGGCTTCAATTTTGTGATTAATGTCAGTCACCTTTTGGGTAATGTGCATTTTTCTGTGCAAATGTGCCAGACGTGCAGCACCTTGAATAACAGGAAGTGAAAATTACTAATCAAAAATTCCCAGGCATGACATTAAATAGTATAATAAATTTTGTGTTGTTGAATTTATTTTATAGGATGGAACCCACAAATATGCCAGTAGTTATTTTCTTAAACACAACCATTACTTGACATATTGATCTACTAAATCAATACATTGATATTAAAGAATTGATATTTCTAAAATTGTGTGGTGTTAAGATGGTGCAAAAAATGTTGGATTAATTTTAAAAGGTCTTTATACATCTTTGCCAAGGTTTCCAAGAAATTTTTCTGTCTCTGTAAACAGTTTTACCAACATTTTACTTTCTAGAAAAACAGCATTAAAGCCAAGTTGGTCACCCTACCAATAAAAAAAAAAAAAAAAGTTTATTTGTTCTGCTCTTGCAAGTTCAAATCTGCAAAGCAGGAAGATTTAGTAATTGTATCTGACAACGAAACTGACAGAACCGTAAAGCCTTAAGAGAAAAATATTAAAAATGCATTTTAAAAGTGATTTATAGGAGAGACTCAGTTTCAAATATATTGCCTCGTTTGCAGGATGCAGTCAGCTCAGTGAAAACATGTGTAAGATACATAGGCTTTTGGCCAAGTATTGATTTGCTGCTCAGTCTGATGGTCTAGCAGAAGGAGGGCAGATGAAAATAAAGGGATGAAGAGCTTCGAGGTGACAAAACTCCAACACTGTGAACAAGAGATGCCTCTAAAACTTCTAAACAGTATGAGTCACATCTGGCAGTGAAAATCTGCCTCTGTACTTTTTTCTAGTTGTTTTGAATAGTCTTATAAAAGATGTAGCTTCAGTTTCGTAGCCTAATGAGGTCCCTCGTTGATAAATATCAATTTAATGTTTCACCCATTGTTAGAAGCGATTATTTTTTTACTACATTAAATCCTCATCCTGGTTTAGCTGTCATGTCTGGATGATCAGGCAGAATCTCCGCGGCTGAAATGAAACCAAATTAAATTTGCAGTTCTTTCAATTTATTAAGTGTGAAATTCACCAGCTGTTTTTCTTCAAGTGTTGCTAAAGAAATGTTAATAGGTGCTGCTGGAGCACCTTCTGAGTGAAAATGAGAACATATTGAAATCATTTCTTCACATGAAAAAGGCTGTGGGAGCAAGGTGTCAGAGCTTCTATGTTAGTGCTGTAAAACAGCTGGTAAAAGCCAGGAGCAGCAAATGAAAATACCAGCAACAGCCAAACTTATAACCATAGTAACGGCCCGAACAAACTAAATGAATTAGCCCAACTCATTAAAGAAGGCAGCAAAACCACAAGACCTAAGGGAGTTGAGCAAAAAAAATTAAAAATCTCTTCTTGAGCTTTATGATAGAATGAAAAATAAATTCTGCCACCTTAGCTTGTAATTTATGGTGTGTAAAGCTAAGACAGTACGTGTTAAACATGCCCGTGTTGGTATCCAGCACATGCTACAAATGCAACACAAATTAATATAATTTACCGTAATTTTTGTGAAACAAAGTAAAATTGCACAGGTAATAAATATTAAACACACTTATTAAATTGTATTAAAACTTTGCTTTCGTCTCCTGTCTGTCTGGGGAAACTATTTCATGCACTGCTAAAGTGTGATCCAATGTGTGATTCTGAAGCATTTATCAACTCAAACTGTCTTTGAACCTTGAAAGTCCTGGTTGCCTCCTTTATGTGATCCAATCTTCAGTTTATTCTATTGATTTTCAGTTGAAGTAAAGTCATGCGATTGCACCATCCGAGGAGCTTTTGTTTTTTCTCTCTCTCTAAAACCAAGAGTTTCCCTAACTGTGCTTTTGGGATTAATGTCCAGCTGAGATATCTAATCAAGAGTGTCCAAGTACATTTCACCATCCAGTATCCGTTCAGTTAAATAAAGTCCAGCAGCAGTGTGTGCTGGAAAACCGTGGCGTTCTCACCTGCAAACTTGACTGTTGGCAGGGTGTTTTTGGGGCGATTCTTTCCTTCTCCTACTTATTTTCTTCTTTTCCAGGGCTTTCAAAAGCACACCCCCTTAGTGGGTTTTCAAAACAACTATTCTGATTGTTCTTTATTATTACTCCATCATGAATGTTGCGAGGAGAGTCATGTCTGGTTTACGGAGAATTTATGTGGCCCTAAAGATGCTCACTGGAACATTCAACCGTTTTGAAATATGTCTGTAACCTGTGCCTTTTTTTTTTGCAGGAAAAAGGTCCAAAGATCTTGAGGGAACATTTTGTTCCTTTCGTAAACCAGTCAACTAGGATTTAACTAATTAACATTCATTTATACTGATAAAAATCAGGAGTGAAATTAAAAATTAAATTAATCAATCCTATTAATACGCTTTTTTTTGTTTCGCTCATCATCTCCGTCATGTGTTTAATGTTAATTCCTAATTTTATTCATATTTATTACACATACCCTAATTTATGAACTTTCTATTTTAAGGACTTTCCTGTAATTTTTTTACATTACTTAGGTTGTTACTGACATCTTATGTGAATATACCGTTAGTAATCAAATTAATAAGCTATTTAATGAAAAAAGATGCTGATGAGTTCAATAATCATTTCTCCCACAGTATATGTTCATGCATAGCAGAAAGTAACAACCCATTCCCCAGACTAAGTCGTTTCTGATGCACAACTGTCACCTGGAACAAGCTGAGAAGTTGTCATCCTATGAAATGTAAACTAACCTTCTGTAGGTGAAATTGTACGACAGCGTCGTGGCAGATGTGACATAATTGCCCTTCATGTTTTATCAAACTGTAAGGTGCTGAGTAAAGTTGTGAAGAAGCTGGTGATACAGAGATGGTTGCTGGTTTATGGATCCCAGGGGGATTTTCTCTGTTTGCTGTAAGTACAGTTACATCGCCTGTGATAAAATGTAATGAGGTGCAAAAAGTCAAAGCATGAATGCGTTTTCACACCAAGAGTTAGAGTTCTCAAAAATAATCTTCAGAACAGTGTACGCTTGGTGAAACAATAAGTCTTATTTTATATTTGAGTCTTTAAAGGAAGGGCGACGTAATACCCAGCCCCCGTAAAAACAACTTGCTAACATATTGGCTGCAATCCTTTATAATGCTTTGCAAGCCAGTGCAAAAAAGCCATCTGTTTTAACATTTTAGTGTGGAAGTGGTGCCTGCTATTATTCAGAAGCTAAATTAGTAGCCAACTGCATAATTTAAAAACAGACTGAAAGCACCCTTCCCAGAGGAGCAGCACCTCTTATGAAGATATGTAACCAGGCTACATTAGTACAATTATCTCATATTAAAAGGAATTTAAAAAATCTTAATTTTATTTAAAGAAAAAACTGAACAAAATTTTTTTCTTTCAATTTTTACCAAACTTTAAGTTTACCAGAGTGTGAGGGTAGTCCAGTTTGTCTTCCATGAATTCATGTTTTCTTGTGTATGTGACAGAGGTCCATTTGTCTAAGCTGCTCTTCAAAATAAGAAAGACAAGAAAACATGCCGTTCACGCAACAAAACTGTCTTTAATATGGGCCAGACAAGAGAAAACAGAGTTTAAATGAGACGTCTTTTGAAGAGATTAAATGACTTCCTTTTTCTCTGGGGTACAAATAAAGTGTGACAAGAGGACTGTTTCTTCTAGCCATTCTTTAAGACTGGAAAGACAAGGGAACATTTCATTCAGGTCATTTAGCTCTGTGTTGATCTAACAGCAAATGACTACAAGAAATTAGTTGCTCACATAAAGTTTCTCAAATCTACATTCAGAGCAACAATTAAGGTTTAAAATATATGGAACTGCTCTTCGCATCTATAGGTCACAAAGTTTTCATGGAAACAATCTATTTGATGGGTTTTTGTGCACATCTTTGCCACCTGTGCAAATAATAAGAGAGCTGTGGAAAAAAAAACTACAAGAAACTGACAACTTTGTGTCTTTGTGACAATTTGATCCCAAAAGTGAAAACAAAGCATTTACCCACTTTTCCCACATTCATGACATAGTTTTTACATTAAAAACAAAGCTATGACTGTAGGTAGAGATATTTTAGCTAATTCTGAGCGAGCTAGTGGGGTATTTAAAGTGATAATAAACTTCGTTTATTGCGATTAAATTCAAACTATAAATAACTACATTTTAATCCCACCTTTGTCGTCAACAAACAGGTTTCAAACCCGTCTTCAGACCACGTGAGAGAGCTTTCCATTAAACATGTGACCTCTTCTAACTGAAGTGACACATTACAAGACAAAAGCATTAAGATATCAAGATCAGCTCCAAGGAGAGGAATTACTTTGGATTTTTATATCAGCTCCATAAAAGTCATTTTTTTTAGGTTTGCCTCTCTGTAATCTGACCACGCATCTGGGATATATCAGTTAGTTTTGTTGAAAGTCGATTCTGGCAGTAAATCTGTGAATCACAAAACGTTTTTGATTTTTTTCCCAAACTCTTCACCACTTTCTTATGAAGTTTGCAAAAGAACCCGTTAGATCCGTAAATCCAATGTATAAACTTTGCTCTTGGAAGGAAAATCAATGCCTGCATTGTGTTTCACAGCAGATATTTCCAAACTGGACTTAGTCGATCGATGTAGTGTTTGTACAAATGCTCAGTTCCTTTTTCCTCAGAAGAAGTGGTGTATCAAAGTAAGAACTGGTGGCAAAGTGAACAAAATTAAGTGGAAGTGAAAATTGCCTGAACTTGGAGGACATTTTGTAGCTCCTTTTCGTTTCTAAGATGACCCTGGAGAGCTAATTAAAAGGTAAAAGTACGACTAACTCCATCAATGTTCAGTTAGAATCAAAAAAATAAAATGGCCTCCTACAGGCTCTTAAAAACAAAAATCAAGAAAGTAATTAAATATAACAATTTCCTTTCTCAGTATGAAAAGGTTTCTTTTGTAGATACAATATTGTTCTTTTTGTCACATTTGTTTTTGTTTCACATCATCAAAAACAAACCAAACAGCTTCCCAAACCAACGTAGCCAAAAACAATTGGATTTGTTATCATTTGGCAGAAGCGAGTGCCAGTGTTTGTGGATAACTGTCAATAAGTCTTTCCCATCACTGTGAAGGAAATTTGGCCCATTTTCTTTGCAGAAGTGTTTTAATTCAGTCTTCCAGCATAAATACGCCTGTTTAAGGTCATTTCACAGCAGCTGGGTTAAAGACTTTGACTCATCAACTCCAAAGCCTTCATTTAGTTTTCAGTGTTGAGGTCATTGTTATTTGGGTTCTGAAGAAGCAAAGTGGCCTAAAACCATCACACTAACACCACCATGCTTCGTAATATTATGTTATTTTTCTGAAATGCCATGCTAGGTTTTTGTCAGATGTAAGAGCTTGGGCACCTTCCAAAACATTTCACTTTATTCTCGTCAGGCCACTGCATATATGGTCTAAAACGTCCGTGGGAATATTAGGATAACTTTGTGTTGTTTTCTGTTCAGCAGTGGTTTAAGCTTTGGAACTGGCCCACAGGTGCCATTTTTAGTTGGTGTCTTTTTTTTATATAGTTGAATTATACTGAAGAAAATGATGCTAGCAGTTTAATTGTTCCAGATTCTTTTCCAACTTCTTGGAAGAGTTGCTAAGAGATCTTGGTTTAATCTGGAGTGGCCAGTCGCTCATATAAAAGGTTCCCAATTATGCTATGTTTTTTTTTTTGTTTGTTTTTTTTTGTTTTCATTTGTGGATAAAGGTTGGTACTTTTGAATTAATATTTACACTTCTTGAAATGGATGGCACAGTGTTTAATTTTTAGCTCTTTTAAGCTGACTCATGTTGTTCCTGAAGTTGGTTTAGGGCATTTTTAAATCTACAAATCATGCAGTTGTTGGGCTGAGGTGTAGCCAGTGAAATGGTTAATCGCAGTTAATGATTGAACAAAATAAATGATTAATTTTTAACATAGGATAATTGCGCTGACGTTTTTTTCTCTGGTTATCCTTGTTTGATATTAAAATCTAGTTAATGATCTGAAGCACGCAACTGTGACAAAAGAAAAACAGAGGAAATCTGTAATAGAGCTGCTAAATTATTTATGCCTAGAACTATTTTTGGTTTAAACAATGCAGGGCTCATTGGATTTATGAAAAAAGTACCGAAGTCGGATCAGCTGACAAGAGTTGTTTCAGGACTAATTATATATCTTTAAACACGACACACTTGCATCAATGAATGACCAGTAATGCTAGACTCTGGTGCATCTTGTCTTGTGAAAACTGAGGTTTAATTTAGCTTTGGGTAAAATCCGATCATGTTCGCCCAAACACTCCTCAGACTTTCATTAAACGAGCCACCGTGGTGAATGTTGCAGAGAACAACGAGGGCCTTTATTTCACTGAACTGTTTCAGGGTCAACGAGACATTCCACAGTTCACAGGGCAGCACACACGGTACAGACAGAGCAGGAGTTACTGTACCATTAAATCCTGAGAAAACAGGAGTGCCACAGACTCTTTTGGTGTCAGCTATGTGGAAAACACAATGTGTTTATCATGGAATACAACCCAAAGAAAAGCTGGTAAAAATATTTAACTGGACCTGCTTTGTTGGATTTATCACAGATGTTTGAGAAACAAAGAGGTGGATGTAACTATAGTCCATAAAGTATTTCTTTGCTGTTGCACTGTGTTGATGTAATTTAGTCAAAGACTTCGAAGGCACTGAAGAAGCCTCCACCGATTTTAAAATCATCTTTCAGACAGGCTTTTAGGTCATCAATAGTGGAAAAACAACTGGGTGTCCAAGAAACAAATGAATCTGACAAACGGTGAGAATACCATGACTGTCTACCGATGTATTTGCCTTGTTTTGTAAAGATACAGAAAGTAAACTGTCTTAGGTAAATGGCACACCAGCATTGCCTAATTACACATTTCTAATCGTAACTTACATAATTTGATCATCAGCCAAGTCAGACTGCCAACAATTTTTAGAACTTGTGAAACATTTCTTTAGCGTGCATACCACAGCCCTCACATGCCACATATAACACAATATATGCACAAGAGGTATTCTAGTATCACAGCAATGACCCAATAAAAACATTACTTAATCATAAAACATTATGTAAATAATCTGAAGTGGAATTACACTCACTGCAGGATGCTGGATGCTTGAAATTAAAGGGTAAACTGAAGACAGACTACTTTTTGATTGATTGTAGCATTTAATCAACCGCTTTCAGACACTCAGACTGTTAAAATGTAATTAATACTAAGGCACATGCTTAAAAATGGGACAGAACATGATGTTCCACAAAGTTCAGATCATTTTCTCTTGTACTCCATGTTAAGCTTAGTATCAGCCTTTTTGCAGCTTAATATTAGAGGTTTTTGTAGAGGGTTATTTCATTACTTAGACTGATAAACCCTGAACTGGATTATTCTGCCTTCAAACCTTAAAAATACACCTTCAGATGAATGAACCCTCATAAGTTCTCAAATACAAAAGGCTGCATTTACAAAGCTTTTTGGCATTAGGATCATCTAAGAGACGAAGGTTTAAAGTATTCGACAATGATGACAGATTCTTTGAAGCACATTTTCGATTTGAGCTCTTTACTTTATTTGTGAAATTCTAAAATGCTGGAAAATCTTCAAAAATCATCATCCCATTAACAAGCAGCGCTCCATCTTTTGTCCTCAATATATCGCCCGATTTTCAGGCATTTGCTTGCATGCGCAGTTCTGTTAATCCGCTGAACCAAACACCCAAAATTACGCTAAGTCGCACTTAGAGCACAGCCAAATATTAAGGAATAAAAATATAAGTAGGATCCTTTTAGTTCACATTTATAACTGAGAGAGAAGCAAAGTGAAACAAACAGCTTAAATATTAGATGATTTGTACTGAATGATGCATCTGTAAAAGTCAATTAGCTTATATTTTCAGTTTTATTTCTATAGCCGTGTGCCACCTCCTTTTGTTGGTGAGCACATCAGTCGCCCTTGAAATGCAATCAGTAACAAGTAATGCTGTTTATTGCAATAATTTCCAACCTATATGCTTTCTATTTGAAAGAGAGAATATACAAAAAACCATCAGGCTTTTTGTTTACTTTTTGAAACAAAAACAGGAAAACACAAATTGGCTTTCAGTGCAGCCATAAAAAGGCCCTCTCTCTCTCTCTCTCTCTCTCTCTCTCTCTCTCTGGGGGATACGATCATCACTCCAAAAGCCACAGAATCAGGGCACTGCCCTTCCATTCCTGAATGCCATCCACGCTCAGTGGTGCTGAACCTTCTCAAACCATGCAGAACTTGAACCGCTTTCACTCTCTTTATGATGCTGAAGGGGTGATCAACATGGGAATTGTAAGCATTTTCTAAAAAAGATAGAACTTCTGTAAATTTTCAGATGGAAAACCACAACTGGGTAGTTGGCAAGCCAATCCCGGGGAGCAAAACGAGATTGCGGATAGATTTAAGGTCTGGCTACTCACCAAGCTGGCAGACAACAAAACACTTCATGCATAAGAAGCCTGCAGAAATTTGGCTGAAAGTTAAATTCTCTCCTCCGGTACCTTGGAGAAGTATTGAATTTTGCAGATTTATCTTGTTATAACCACAACCTTTGACATAAATTATCTGCACTTCTGGAATCTGGCCTGGTTTGATTGGATGAAGCATCTGTGAGCAGCAGCTTAAGAGTCTTTCTCAATTCAGTTTTGGTCAGGACTTTGACTGGGCCGCTGTAACATATAAATATGCTTTAATCCACATTTCAGTTCTGGCTGTGTGTTTACAGGCACTCTTCTGCTGGAAGGAGCATCTTCATCCCCCCCACCCCACCCCAAGTCTTTTGCATTCTCTAAAAAAAAAGGTTTCTTCCAGGATTGCCCTGTATTTATCTCCATCCATCTTCCCTTTAACTTCAACTAGCTTCCCTGTTCCAGCTGATAAAAAAAATCCCATCACGATGCTGTCAACATATTTCTAAAAATAAATATGTCAAATTTTCATTTCCCATAATGAGCATTTGCTGTATAAAGTTCAATGAGAATACTTTCCATTTTGTGCTTGCAATATGACAAAATCTGAAAACTTTTGGGGAGTATGAACACCTCTGTAAGGCACAGCACATTATGTTCTCGCATTGTACTGTGGAATTGATCATTAACATTCCTGTAAGGCATAGGAGTGTTTAATTTTCTGCTTTTTTACGTTTCCCTCTAAACGTCTTAATAGATTCAGACCAGAGACGGTAAACTGCAAGAATCTGCATTTTTATTTGAGCAACTGCTTCTGAACGTCTACACCCACTGTGACTGAACATTTCCTTTTATCAGAGAGTGGTCGCAGCTACCGCGTTTATACATTAGGATTAAAAATCCTTCTGAATAAGAAAACACCATCTGGCAGCAAAATATGACTTAAATATATTAGAAAGTCAAGTCTCAACTAGTTTTTCTCACAATATTTCATGTTCTGAGCATGTACACTTCCCCTGTTAGGAGAGACTTCTTAGATTAGGTAAACATGTGTTGACTGGAGCTGTGCTAATTGAGTTCTGCAGCCCTGCTGTCAAATTACGAACCAGACCAAGATGACATGCTATCAAATGTATTTATTTTCCTGGTTAATGCAAACAGCACAAATTGTAACAATTTGGATTTGGAAACCATTTTGGTCAATTTATTGCTCCACATTGCAGAGAAAGTTTACTGAGAACAGGTGTAATGAAATTTTTTTGTATTAATCTGTATTAATCAGATTAATTTGAGAGGGATCATTATGCATGTGCAACATCTTGAGAAAGTGAAATATGTGCTGCCTCATCCGTGGATTGTAGTTTTTAAGCTGCCACCCATGATTTTGCATATTTAGCTCAACACAATCCATGCGTGATGGTTGGAAGTGTCACAATGTGCTGCAGTGATACAACTGTCAGAAACCAGCATTCAAAGCCTGTTTGAACTTCACTCTTTGCTTTCAAACTGACTAAAACTCAAATTCCTTTTTCTTTCTGCATATACATTGCCGTTTTTTTGGTTTTTTTTTTAAATAAAATCTTGAAATACACAGATGTTATGACAATGTTTTGGAGAACCATTTAACTGTTAGTGAAAAGTAATCCAATTAATGCTATTTTTTTTTATTTCTCATGCACTAAAATGATTAAACTGTTACTACCAATGTGTCTTTTTATTTATACAAAGCAATGAATTATTTATCAGCTGAGAAAATATCATTTGCAGCCTCTAATGGGAGATTATCCATGCCTGTGAGCTTCAGAGAAGAGGTTGAATTTCTGGTCGGTTTAACGATGGTTCAAGTGTCTCTTTCTTGAGAGAAAACATTTAGCTCATTTTACTGTGCTGAAAAACGTTTAAGAATGTCACAGGGGTTTTCGGTTTGTAAACACCTTTAATTTTTTACTACTTTAATCTTCAGTCTTTAGAAGACAACCATGATATTAAACTTTGAAGGAACACCGGATCTATTTTGAGGTTGGGAATCACGGACAGATTACAAAACCTTGTGCAGATTTCTGCAACACTGACTCTGCCTTTCCACACAGGATTTGATTGACATGAAAATAATAAAGTGTGGAAATTGTGTTTAGGTCACTGATGCCGACTCCTGGCACCATGTGATTATCTTGAATATAAGCAGGAAATAAGCAGGAAAAAAAAAATTATATGAACATGAATATATTAACATATATAAATGCTTTTTTTAATTTTAAAGTCAAATAAACATGATACAGATAAATCACTGCTGAATGTTAAAACTAGTTAAATTATTTCTAGTCTTGATTATTTTCTCAAAATAATAACACGCCTTAACTTTACGTATTCACTCCTGAACAGATGTACACATTTCTCTGTAAAAGTTAAATTGCATTTTCACGTGCAGCTATGACGACACAGCAAATGCTACTAATTCTATATTTTGATTATTTGTTCACCTGACTGCATTCAGGGAGATGTAAGAAAGATACATAAAGCTTAGTTTTAAGTGAAGAAGAAGATATAGCTCAATTCATTGCTATGGCAACCCCCAATGGCAGCCCTCGATCCATAAAATGTTTGCTTTGGATACACAAGTAAGTATTTTGAATAATTTATAATAGATCTTCAGGTAAAGATAAAGTGACACTGCTATAAAAATGGTGAAGAAAAGGATTTGCTTTGACAAGAGAAGCCAGTAAAGATGTTCGCTGCTACTCATGGTCTCGGCAATGCGCCAAACAATAAACGAGATGGTAGCATCAGCTTATATCTGTATAAATGAGCTTCAAAATGAGGACAGGACCTGCTGCAGCTGATCAAGCAACATCACTGACAGTTTAACACCCTCAAGACATGCGATTCTCTCGCAGTGTGCAGAGGGGCAGCGATGAGAATAGGGCTGCTTTCAGTTCAAAGTAAAGCAGCCTCCTATTATAACCATCTCTGAGAACTATATGAATGTTTTCATATCACAGAGATTTAAAAGATACTAAGTTTACATATGACAAATTGCTGGCACTTACATCCCCAGAGATTTAAAAAATGCGTGCGAGCGGAGAAAAGAAAAACTCTCCCAGCGTCACCAACATTACGATCACAGAGCAGAGATCAGAGGCGCGCGCGCGTCTTGCATATATTCCAGACATCTGATGAGATGCAGACTGCAAGGTGAAGAGAGAGAGAGAGAAACGGAGAGAGAAACGGGATGATGCAAAGAGGATTCTTTTAAAGAAAGAAACAGAAGAGATGAGGGGGAGAGTGAGAGCTATGAATAGAATTTTACACTTTTAAATCTATTACAGATAAAGTACTGCATCATATAAGCTTCTGAGAGTAGCTGTAGCTGCTTTGATGTATTAAGATTTTTTTTTTTTTCCAATTACTTTGCAATCATGCAGTCTTCTTGTTGTCACACAGTCTCCTTCCCGCTCAAGTGTGGCTTCATTTAATTTATCCTCTTCAGTTTAGCCTCTCTCCCCATATCAGACCGGCTTCTTTTTGTTTTCTGGCGCTCTTTGAAATGAGAGGATTTAGAACAAAAACAAAACCCACAAAAATGCATTAATGTGCATCTCTCCTCTCGCTTTGTTTCCACGACTTGTGCACACATAAGCTCCAGACGCATGAACCTGTAAACCTCCGTCGCCTCTTGCTGCCATCCGCACTTCTGCCTTAGCTTTGTAATTCTCCTTTGTGACATCCGCTCGCAATGAAAACAACAACAAGGAAAACTAGGCGTGCCAAAAGGAAAAAAAAATCTCCTCTGATTATTTGTGACAGGCATCAAATGAGGCCCAGACAACAGCAAACATTTAAACAAATGGTTTGCAACTTCTTTGTTTCTTTAGCAGATCTTATATTAGACACACAAAAAGCAAAATGAAAGCTTTTTATAGGCACCGCATAACAAAGTCTCTGCAAACTGAGTACGCCGTGGAACAAAAACAACTTTGTTTGCAATAATGGAGTGCATCCAGAACATTTTTTATCTACTAAACGCTCTTAAGAGCTTCAACAAAAAGCTTTTTCTCCGACTCTGTATACCTGATTCAAGATCCCACTGAGTGAAGTCGAAGCACTGATAATGAATTCTAAGTGGCACATTTTGACTCTGGCTTTAAATGCAATCCTGCCAATTAGCAGACAAACATTTTGCTATCCAAATATTAGAGATATTACATAAACTTCCAAGTTATTCCAAGCATCTTCAAAAGGAAACATGCAAAAAGCTCAAATGTCTTGGAAAAATGGAACAGACTTAGAAATACAGTGACACCTTGTCACAGTTTAGTATTGGCAGATTCAACTATTCATAGATCTTTCTGTGGAACGTAACTACAAATTACTAGCAAAACATTTGTTAATTTTTTGTTGAACCCATTTAAGATATTCAAAAGAATATGCAGTTTCTGAAGTCAAAATATTTAGGTAAAGTGCTTTCGACATGATTTGCAGGCATTATCAAATCAGCAAATTATGGCGTGACATTAATTTTCCTTTGTGCTAATTGGCTGTTACCCCAAGAGTGACAATAAGGAGGACTGGTAATAACTTCTGGTGTAATGCTAAGACAGTTACACCATCATGCGTATTAATTCAGGCTCAGTTTAGGATGAGTTTGTTTGAACTATTAAAATAAATAAGCAGTTATCACTATTTTCAGAGACGATCTCAAGTATTCACAAATTTCAGGGTGAAGATGGCAAATACCAGGGACCTATTATAGGCTTGAATAGGTCTGAAGCCAGAAAGTTACATCTGTATGTGCCGACCGGTCATTATTGACTGGTCGGTAAAATTTAAAGGAAATTAGAGACAATTTATCCCCTAATGGGGAGAGCATGCAAACTCCATGCAAACAGATCCTAGGCCAGGATTCAAACCCAGGACCTTCTTGCTGCAAGGCAACAACACTACCATCTGCACCACCATGTAGCCAACCTAAAAGCCCAGAAGTGTGATCTTTCAACAGTTAGCCAAGCAATATTAAACCTAAGTAAGAGCAAATGGTAGTTATAATGCATGTAAAGTCACTGCAAAGTGTTCTATATTTTTTCTGGTTCAGTGTAAGGGTTAGACAAATACAAACATGCATTTATTAACTAAGTAACATGGTGGTTTGGTAATCTTCCATTTAAATATACTCATGTTCTGAACAATACAGTGAATTCAGACGAGCGTTAAAGGCCGTGCTCTATCGACAGAAGTACTCAGTCTCTGGCTGAGTGAAGCGTGGCTTGTAAAAACGGCCTCACAGCTTTTAGTGAAACAAAAATTAACAATATTGGATTATACAGATTTTCGTATTTTTGCTTGCAACATTTGCACAGCACAGCAAAGAGCTACACTAAATTTACTGAGGTGGCCCTCATTTTCAAAGGGTAAGTCTTCCCATCATAAAATATTGAATGTTTTACAGATAAAAGCTCGGCCTGAGATGTCAGCAACTCCAGTCAGAACCAGTCCCTCAAACTTAGGAATTTCAGTATTGCTAAAATTATATTATCATTGCAAAAAATTATTTCAGTTCATCAATATAAAATGTGGTCCATCAGATTCACAGTTTTTCTTTGTCAACTAAACTTAAGAAGGCAAAGGTTGAGCAAATTACTTTTACAACCAACTGTCTTCTTAAAGAGTTATGAATTTACAAATATAGTTACGATAACGAGAAACAGTTATCAATGTAACATACAAAGACAGCGTTCCCTTTGTATGTGCATATATTTTGCTGCAAAGCGAATGAGATGAGATTCTCTGTGCAACTGACCCACAACAAGCCGACAGGATTGCTAAGCAAAAACTGGCGGATCACGTTTCAATTTCAGAACATACAGTCGTAGCGCTAGCAACACCGAAGGGCTCATTTTTACCATGATGCCGTGCAATGGTGTCTCATGAAGTCCAAAAAGACGCAGCTTTCCTACAGTTGGCTCGGATCAAGACCAGTCTGTATCCACACCAGAAGCAATCCGTTTGGAAGTGGGACGAAACCACCTCAAACAGAGGGATCTTGCTCGAATAGAACTCTGGTCTGTTTAACTCAGACCATGTGTGTAGGTGCGAATAAACCGTACAAACCTTATTGTTAGAGCATTTACCAAAATGTTGCAAAAACTATATGCTTAAAGTTATTGGAAAAGTTAAACATTTTCATTAAGCTACCCATTTATGAAGCCCAGGACAATAAGTGTTCTAAAGTCATGTTTAGTTTGCATATTTTGTTTTTGTCTGGTTTAGTTTGCATATTTTGTTATTGTCTGGGGTTGTGTGGAGACTGATGTAGGGGGGGGGGGTTGTGCATAACTAAGACACCCACTGAGAAATCTCCTCCACCTCCTTTGCCCTTGGCCTTTACGTCATGCCTGGTTTGTCTTTAGACATCCAGCCATGTTGGAGGCTTGTTTTCCGACCTTTAGACCAGCCATCCAGAACCAGAACCACCCATCTCCCCCGCCCCAATAAAAGCCCAAAACAAGGATTTTCTTAAGTAACACAGACTCAGACATAATTGCTATTTTAGCTGGGGTTTTTATTTAGTATTTAGTATTATGTTTCTTCTAATTGAGGATTGTTTATTATATTTTGATTAGCAACGCCTCGATTTTTTTAATCTAAGTACATAATGGATATTCTTTGTGGCATCAGTTCTTAACCTTCTGAAGAAAGCAAATATTTTTTTTCCTGTATGAATTGCAAATAGTACCACTTCAGGAAAAAATGAATGTGTCTTAGCATAAGGAAATGAAGGAGGTTTTCATGCACATTTAATTTCTCATCGAGACAAATACATTTATGAGTTAAAACGAATCACATCAAGTCTTCTCATTTCTTTACAGCATATGTTGCTTTTCATTACCTTTTGTTTTGAATAGTGCATGTGTTTTGGGATAAAGAGTGTGGCATTTCCAGTGCTCTGCTTTGCCAAAATAATTTCTTCTCCCCAAAATGTCCTAAAATTGCATAATAGATCTCCATTTCAGTCCTCAACTTTTATAAAATAAACTGGGTTTTGTTTAATACTTTGGGGAATTTTTTTCCTACTCAAAAGTTGCATACTAGTCAATAAAATCTTTATTTCCACCTCCATTCAATAACTAAAATGTTTAAACCTTAGCATCTAAACAAGCATAACAGTATCCCTGTTCAATGCCAGGCAATAAAACACAGTTAAAAAATAGCTTTTTACTGGTAATGTAGTTTTTGTAAGTGGGGTTTTGTGTTTTTTTTTTCTGTACATCAAGTTATAAATAGCACAGTCAATCAACTGACACAGTAAAAGGGGTAGCAGTGTTTTGTTGTAGCCCTGTCATGTTTCTAATGTGTTCTTACCAGGCGCCTTCTTTCCTCTTCAACGGTGTTCAGCAGCTGGGAGAACTCTTTGAAAGACTGGGCTACAAAAAAGAAAAGAAAAAAAAAAACAACTTGAGAAACAACAAATAGGGAAAAAACTGGTAGTTTTAAGTCTTGATATGCAAGATATCTCAAACAGACAGCAGCTTTGCACCAGAAAGATGAGACAAAAGCATAAAGAAAAAAACACGGTGCTGCAGTCGTTAAAGATGTGATGTTTCAGGCACCTCCCACAGGACAGAATCGTGCAAAATGTTTATTTGCTTTCTAGCTTCAAACCCTTCAGAGCAGTGCATTTCAGAATGTAATAAAAGCATGCAGCTGTCCAATTTAAACCCAAGCCTTACCCAGCAGTAAGAAACAATACCTCAATTCAATGGATTCCACTGATCGCTTCTCTTTGCTTTCATCCCCTGCAAGGCTTCACAATATACTGCCCCGATGTAAAAGAGAGTGATGAGGTGAAGATGTGTTCACACCATCTGGGATATACTTCAGCAGCCTAGATTACATCCTGCATGGCCAGATGATTTCAGAATACAATGTATTCCACCTTATCTGCTGGAGAATTGTGCCTTGATAGCTTCACGGCTTCATTAAGTAGAAGGCCTGATACAATTTGGCCTCTGCTGGAGAGCCCCTGCGTCACTGCATGTCCAGGCATTTAGCAGTGGTCGAGCTGCGCTGCTTGCCAACACAGTAATATCATTATCAGCCCCGACAGCCTGGCAAGGGGACCCATGCATCATTGTGGACACTCGGGTCTATTTGCACACTAAAGCTTTCAAAAACCAGGGAGCAATGATTTTGTGCCAACAATCTTGCAGGCAGCTGGCCTTCTTTGAATGCTACCAGCTCCTTTATCAACAGAGCAAGGCTACGAGGGGGTAAAGGCCACAGCGGGAGCCGCTGATGGGACAAGATTAGGAAGGAAATGGGAATCAAAGTGGGGTTGCAGCTTGCATATAATTCACTTGTAAATGGAGGAAAGGCAATAAATGTGAAGAATCACTTAGAGAATAAAAAAGATCTGTTTAGAAAACCAGAAATTTCCTGTGTGTTTTTCAATAATACTATTAATGCTGTACACCGATGCTGAATAGTTGACATACACTGATGTGTGTTTCCAGATTCTTATTTCAAGCTGGGAATATATTACAAGAATAAGCCAAAAAAAAAACATAACTAGGCACACCAATCTGAATTTATTTAGCTTGTGAAACTCACATCTGCACAGAAATATGTATAGGTTCAAATTTACACAAAACATAAAAATAAAATATTTTGTTGTTTTCATGAAAACATTTTTGGCAAAGGCTGTTTATCAGAAATAGCAGAACTAATTTAAATTGGTTGGTTTCTGGACAAAGACATGGCTGTTGAGTGCATCTCCACTACTTTCAATAAGTGATAGTTTGTTTTTAAGCCAAACTATCAACCCCATTTAAAAGGGACTACAGGATGTTAAAAAAAACAGTCCAGTGTCCAAGAAGCCTCAAGTCTACCATAAAATTAAAATTTTAAATCAGGACAAAAACATGGTTAGTCGAGAAAAAGACAAGTTGCATGTAAAAAAAGCAAACAAAAAAAAACCGAGGTAAAGTTTTTTTTAAGTTAGGAAAACAACCATCAAGCACGGTGAAGGCAGGATCATTCTGAGGGTCTTTTGTTGGTTCACCAGCAGGTAAGGTGGGTGAAGTGCCAAGAACACAAAAACAGAAACAGACAGAAAGGATTTGAACCCACTGCTTACAAAACCACCTATCAACGTTGCCTCTAGTGTTGGAAGAGATAGGAGCCTCTAAAAGAGACAAAAGCCAATTTAAAGGCATCGGTTATGGCTATGATACAAAGTCAAATTTATTTGAAGTTTTTGAAATATCCAGGATTTTCAAAACAACTGAAGGCAACAGTGGCTTGACTGTGCTATAAAAATAATTCTACATGCCTGGAAATTACATCTTAACCCCCTTTCAAGAACTTCTGCCAGGAAACCAGCTGTTTTTTTTTTGTTTTTTTTGTGGATTAATTGGAGCTTTAATGCTAGATTTAATTGCTCATTTTGGCTCGCTCACATCAGATTTCTCTTCACCCCAAAAAGGATTTTAACAGCTCTTAAGGTCTCAATGAATGACCTTCTGAGGAAAGGTCCTTCAACTTTTAAGAAAAAAATTTAAATTTCTATGGCCACATCAATCCCTTGGCCCCATTGATTCCTAGATAACTGACTGGCATGTGAATGTCACTGCAGGAAGTCATCGAGGGAAATCAATAAAAGGTCAGGTGAACCCGTCTGACAGCACACACAACATCCCAATGTTTTGTGGGGAGGCTCGGAGCATCAAAGTGGACTGCACCAATACTGCATCAAGATCCTCTGTGGCATTCACTCAAGGGTCTGGCTATGTCAGTCAGAAACTTGGTTTCATTGATGACAAGATTGATTTCAACAGGCTGTTTCATTTTTCCCCTCAAATAGTTATCATGGCCTTTTCTCTCTCAGACACTGAGTGAATACAGCAGTGTGGCTAAGAGTGGAAATGGGAAACTGGCCAGGAACTGAATTCGAAATTAAAACACAGGCAAGTTTATATTATATTTGTACATTTTAAATTTGTTCCTGACATATTGTCAGTTCACTTCTGTGTGCTGATTATTTGCTTAAGATTAAGATTGCTATTGTTCCATCGGTGATCAACAGATCCTTTATTGCAGGGCTGGGAATGTGAGCATTGCCTCAAATTAAAGTGTGCTTTATTCTAATGAGACTTCACTTTGGGTGTGGATTTTTCCATTTAACATAATTAGCGAGTGCGTCCCATACAGTTACCGCAGCTTTGTACGGCACTGGTCATTTAGCATTCTGATGAACATTAAAGTCTCAAGATGAGGAGGTCGATATCCTGTTCAGCCCTCACAGATGGTCAGTAATTCAGCAGACCACGGCACGGAGCGGGGGACTTAAGCTGGGGATAATGAGTGGGATACAAAACAAGAGGCGAAGGAAGAGGCCAGACTGACAGTCCTGCCCATTAGAGTCGGTGCATCCCCCTGCACATCTGCTTTCATATACCGGTTGGAGGCTGGACGATTTCCACCTCCATTAATCTCTGACACTGATCACAATTAGTCCTTCAGATGTCCTGGAGACTTGACAAGAGACTGCATAAGAATCCGTGTGAAAATAAAAAGAGGCAATATAGGCTCTATATAGGCAATATAGGATTCAGCATTAAATAATATATAAACCTAAATGCCTAGCCCAGGGGTCTGCAAACTTTACAATCCAAAGAGCCATTTTTCCCCCTCAGATTTCCAAAGACAATTTTGCCTGGGACCGCAAAATCTACACAACCTTTCACAAAAAGAAAAAAAAAACTAAAACATTAGCTTATCATATTTTTAAAGCTTTTATTTTTGAAAACTTGCCAGCGGCCTTAATTCCGGTGAAAGTCATGATAATATGTGAACAAATACTTAACTAAACAGTGTTAATACTAAAACCCAGACAGACTATCCAGCTATTGGAAAATAAATTCAGTAGATTATGTTCAACTCATTAATCAGTTATTTTGGTTTTTTTGAAAAGTTGTATCCATCTACCTTTTCTATACTTGTAATGAAAGACCGAGTGTTAAGTTTATCAATAAATATCTCACTGGGTGGATTCAATTGTTATTTTTATTGTTATTTTATTTCATACAAACGCAGTTGTTTTTTTTTGCCATATTGATATTTCATTTAAGGATAAATTGTGCTTTTACTACATACAATCTAAACATGTTGGCACTTGAAATAATTTAATAAATTTTCTGATTTAAAAAAACACAACAAAAGATTTAAAATAATAGAATGATCACTAATGAAAGAATAGCTCATTGGTTTGTAGACTAACACGCACAAAAATCATTGTCATTCTGTTCATACTATTGCAGATTTTACATGAATGTATTTCCCGTTCCCGTTAAATATCAGAAAACTCCTTAGTTTTATAATATTACTGCCCAAGGTTATCAGGAGCCTCTTTAGGGGGCCCACGTAGCCGGAGCTACAGGTTTCAGAGCCGTGGCCCAGCCAGAGTTAAGAGTTAGCATTCTGATAACTATAATTCCTGGCTTGTTGCAATTCTCGTTTAAGCCATAAGACATTCCTTTTCCAAATACAATTTTTCAATTAGAAAACTGTTTCTCAGACATTTTAAGATACTACTGTAAAAAACTAATTAGACCACAGTTTTTTCACCGTTTTGCTCAAAATAAAACCACAAAAAAGGCTGGATTTTGTAGTTGTAACACAATACAAATGTGAAAAGTACATTTGTGAGATACTGAGTAGATGAATAAAATCTGTACTGGCCCAATAGCTCCAGCCATGTAATCTTTTTTTTTTATTTTGGACTGTGTGTATGTGCATGCCAATCTGGCAAAATGTGCTAATCTGTTTAGTAAAATCCAACAGCCAATTAGCATGCGTGTTGCAAGTTTTGGAGAAAGGCCAAGGTTGTGTGTTCTCCCTTTCGCAGACGAGCATAATTGCACTGAAAAAGCACAGCTGGCATTTGTATCCCTGCCCCCACCTTAAGCTATTGTACCCTCAGGCAATATACTGATCTACAGTTGGCTTGTGGTGGCAGACAGGCACCTCTGCATGGTAGCTCTGCTGGACTGGTGTGTGAATGTTTGAGCAAATGGGTCAAAAGAGGAAAAACAAGGTAAAGAGCTTTCCAAAACAGACGGGTCAAAAGGCGCTTGCAATTATAAGCAAAAGGTCATTTGCACATAATAGCCATAAATACTAAATAGCTGCAAATATTAAGAACATTTATGAAAAAGCCCCAACATAAAACCAGACCAGGCGGCGCTGCAGCACCTAACTGCTCAAAATAAGCAATAAATGGAGGTTTCCATGAGTGGACAGGGGGCTGGTTTTGATCCATTTCTTCATAATGACAAGATAATTGTTTGATTGAAGATATTTAAAGTGCATCAAATGGAATACTGTATTAGTTTCACACTATTAAAAATGATATGAAGTCACAGGACTACAATGCAAGGCACTGAAAGAGAAGTGAGCATGATGCATATAACGCAGGAGGAAATAAACTGTTAACTATTGTTTAAAGTTTTTCGGACGCGGGTCTAAGGAGTTGGACCCTGACTTGAGAGAAGAAATTTCAAAAGCCAATTAAAACATGATTATTACAGGAAAGGTATAATATCATAATGAAAAGTGGGATTATAGTCTATATGGAACGATCTTGAACTTCAAGGAAGCAAAGAATGAGCATCGCAAACCAAATGTTAGAAAACATATCCGGTCATGAGGGTTTGTTCCTTGGCCCTCCTCTCATGCATTTGACTCTTATGACTCTCTCTTTTATTTTTTATAATTTACAAAAGTGGTGTAATTTGCATTGCAAATTGCAATAAAGCAACAGTTTTCCCTCCAGTGGCTTTACAGAAGCTTCAGTAATGAATCTGAGACAAATGACAGAGTTGTGCCATGACAAATGACTCTTACCAATGTTGACCTCGTCATCTGTCTCAGCATCACCTATGCACTCAAACTGGAACTCCTGCAACGACTGGGAGAACTTCTGGACAGCAGCAGAAAGACCTGGAAAACGAACAGAGCAGAAGATAAAGTGGAGCACATCTGAATCTGTCACTAAATAAAAACAACCAATGTATTTGTTTTTATGTTAACTTGTTTCCAGTAACTTGTGCTCCAGAAAAGTAATTGAGTAATTAAGACGAAATGTTCTTTATTTTGCTACTGCATAAAAAAAAACAAAAAAAACTGCGGTCTAATTGTTTTCTGTTTATTTACGAAAGGACTGGTGTCGCTTTCTGGAACCGGAGCACAAGCCATGGGGACATGAGAACGCCACTGGCTCAAAGCTTGGAAATAAAAATGATGCCAAATTATATTCACAGACTAAATCAAACAAAAATCCTCCAGCGGTCTGCCAACACCTGCTCTCTGGCCAAATATGGGAAGCCTCAAAGCCCCTTCGCTATGAACCAAAAGTCATATGGTAAACAGAGTCGCTTCGCAAGGAGGCCGAGTCAACAACCACCGAGCTCCGAAATCCTGACTAAGTGTGTGCCAAAGACAAGCACACACGAAGAGCTCCCTATAATCACAAAACACCTTTAATGACTGCAGCTTCCAGCAGTTTGTAAAAGACTTAATGGTAACTTTAAGTGGTGTCATTAGTTAAATAATTATTTTTTTTCATTTGTGGAGAGGGTATGTGGGGCTTTTTTCTCCTTTTAGTTGTCAGGCAATAGCAGCCCAACAATTAACACTTAATTTGCATTAAAATGATGCAGATGAATGAATTCACCTGCACCTTGAAATTTATTATATTATATTACATTATATTAATCATGCAGTGTTTTGGAAATCAATACAAAATGAAGAACAGAGGGTAGGGGATGCATGGTTGAGACAGAGACCCAAATTTTAAGGCATCAATGTTTAATATCTCAAGTAGTATTTTATATATGCAGTATATTTATAATAGCTGGAGGTTTCAGGTTTCAGTTCATTGTGCTATAAAATGCCACTACATGCCTGGAAAACACATAGTACTGCCCCTTCAGTCGTGTGTTAACTCCAGGAGAATGTATAACTTCTATACCTAGTTAAATCCTACCACATACCTACTCAATGAAACCATTTGGCTTCAGTAAAACTTGGATCGGTTCACTAATGTCAAATATGTGAAAAGTTAGAAGTCTCAGGACCCAGGATATGTTAATGCAGCACTGGATGATTCACAGTGAGGGGTGACAGCTCTTTGAGCACTCACTGTTCTTCCCTCAAGTGCCAGGAACTGTATGTTTTTTTGTTTTTTTGGGGGGGTGGGGGGAACCATGTGGTGACTGGTGCCAAGAAAACCTTCCTTCCAGACCTTGTCTTTAATGCAGGCAGGGGACAAACTCACACAGTTTCAAGCAAAAGTTGTTCTTGACAGTGTCTGGGAACAGAGTAAAATAATATCCTTTTAAGACCGACTGTCAAACTCCATGCTCACTGACATTCACACATCAGCAACCGTGAAAGTGACTGGAATAATAACCAACGATAGTTTATTGATTAGAATTCTTGCTTTTGTCCGTAAGATTTGGGCCTAAAGGAAAATTCCTACCTTCGTGCTAAAATTGATAAACCCTAGAGTTGAAATCAATCTTGGAAATCTCTCCTCGCAAAGAACTTTGGATGTTTATTTCATTCCAGGCGTTTAACTGTGATTTAATGTCCTATTTTTGTATCTGTGGAATATTTCAAAACGTCTTGAGAAAAGACAGAAAACATTACTCCTTAGATGAATGTCTTTACTCTAGGCGAGGGATGTCAATGGGAAAACACTCCAATATTCTTTAAAACCCAATTATATAACACATTAGTGATCTATTAACAGAGCAGGTATAAAGTGTATATTTATGCGTGTACAGATTTTAGATTGTTTTTCCAGCAGAACCAATAATATTATCTGCCATTTATATAATGTTTGCTTGACTCAAGAGGGAAACTACATTTCATTGATAATTACTGTAATTTGTGGGATTCTTAAAATTTGTAATTTTCTTAGAGTTTACTGCCAGTTTGTATACAGACTAGCTGTGTATTTACACAAGAAAATTACTAAATAATAAACAGCAGCCTTCAAAAAGACCAAATAGCACATAAATCATGTGTAAAGAACTTCAACCTATTTTGGTTGATAGATCACTTTTTAAATAAAAATAAAAAAGCTGCAATATGCAAGGTTTTGAAATAAAATGCAGATGTCCAAATCACAGTGCATCTCTGGTTTTTGTAAAACTTTGACAGGACGATAAGCATTATAAGGTGAGAAAATTTAGGAACATCTATTCATCGTCTACACATGCTTATCCGTGCCAAGTCGTGAGAGTGCTGGTGTGTTTCTTCAGCGTTCATTGGGTGAGGATATAACAACACTTGAGAATTTTAGAGAGATACATTGACTTAATATGCAGCTTTGGATTGCGAGAGTAAGCCAGAGTAGTCAGAGAGAAGCCAAGCATGCCACTCATTATTTTACTAAAACTGCAGTGTGCATTAGTGTGCATTCACCAGAGTTTATTATTTCCAAAAGGTGGCTTATTAAGTGTTTTGGATTAGGAGCATTCAAATGCAGACAGGACATCAGCAGGTAGATGCAGTTAGGAAGATTGTATAATAAATAAAATGAAAAACTTGCAGTCTTGAAATGAGAAAAATAAGAACAGGGAACAAAGATGAGAGCAACAGAAGAATCCATTAATGAGCAAAGAAACCAGGGAGTCTACATACAATGAAAGTGTGATGGTGACTTGGAAACCAGGCACATACAAATAAATAAAATTAATGGCAGCTGAGCCGGGAGAGGAGACGGTAAAAAGCTGAGAAGATAAACAGGAGGATCTGAACCAAATACAATAGGATCTACCAACAAAGGAAAACTCATAAAACTAAAATAAAAGTCTTAAACCAAAAAGTGAATGTTACAGAAGACTCTCAAATGACATGGTAAACTGAGATTGAAAGTTCAAAGGGATAATATATCAACTTTGCAGTACTCCACTTAGCCTTCCTGTTATCTAAGTAAAGCCTTACCCTCTCCCCCAGCCTGAATGAAACACAGGCATGTTTCGATATGTTGTAAATAATATTGTTACCTTTGAAATAGATTTTTAGCAATTGTTTGTGTGCTTTCTCAGACTTCATATTAAAGCACATTGCACTCCCTAAAACATCTTGGTTTGAGTCCCTCAACAACAGCTCATGCACCAAAAAGTATTGAAGAGGAGGAACCGTGTGGTGTGTTCACTGACTTTAAAGAAGGCAGATTTTTATTTTCCTGAGTGCCTGTAACAAGCTAGTCATAGAAACTGACCAATTCCATACACCTGGCAATTTCTCTGTGCTTTAATTCAGATGCTGCCCATTAAAAAGAACTATTTCAATCACTGGTCACAGGTGTTGGGAGTTTCTCTTCTTCAAGAAGTGAAACAAGAGGCTGATCATTAGAGATCAATAAAGTGCTGGTCATTAGAGACGAAAACATACGGGGGAAAGCAGTATTTTGGGTATTTTGCCTCTGGCCAGTTACAGACTGAACCACATGCATTTATTTAAAAGAATATAAAAAAAAAGTTTAAACATTTTAATCAAACAAATCACAGCACCACAAAATAAGCTTGTTAAATATGTTATTTGAATTCATTTAAGAACTTCCAAAAGTAAGATTTACCTTCCGCCTGCTGTTAAAACCACACAACATGAGCTATGTTTCTGCTAAGCACAAAAGGCCTCAGGAAAAAAACCGTCGAATTTTCTTATAAACCCATTTTATAAGCACAGCCTTACACCTTTAACTTATCAGCACTGACTCACCAGTGGCCACGAGCAACTTTTCATTGTTTGCAGAGGGAGGAGAGCAACATGACCACTTAAGAATTAGAGGAGCTTTAACGGTCTAATATTCTGTGGGGAGAGACATGACTAGGTTATCATTTCCTGCACACAGCCTGCCTAAAATACAACCTCCCACTTTGTTTTTATTTTAGTCCTGGTGGGAAAAGAAACAAGACATTAAAAACAACATTCATTCAGACACGGAAAAACACCTCACTGTGCCTTTTAAGAACCCAGCGCATATTTGCATAAAAATCCATATTATAGAGATATTTAATGTTGCAAAACACTAAATATACATTTAATAAATGAAGGGTATTTTTTTTTTATTCTGTCTAAACCAAACCAGTGGCACTCCTGTATTGACTATTTTGCAATAACCACCAAACAGCATGTCAAGTGGATATTTCTGCTTTCCGATCTGAATTTTGTTTCAAATATGTTACATATACTCTACGAGAAAATCTGCCAATGGGCAACTTTTTTTCTGGAGAAATAATGTTCCAGAGAAAAATCTGTGAATAGGTGAATTTGTGAAATCTGAACTGTGGATAGATGGGGCTCCACTGACCTTTATTGTTTCTTTATTGTATGTCAACCCTCCTCGTAATTAGCAGTGTTTTGTCATCTCTCTACTCAGATCCTTGTTGTTGTGCCCTTTCACATTTAAGTTGATGAGTCTCACCTGTTCCCACTCCATTAATCACTCCTCCCAGTACATGTGCTCTTTCTACTGTATTAACTTATGCAACTGATGTCTGTTGGTTATGTTTCAGGCAGATGAGTGACTCTGTGAGTACAACAGGCTAACACCAGAACTGCTTCTGTTACCTATTTCAATTCATGAAACAGACAGAAAAGACTGTAACTAGGGCTGAAACGATTCCTCGAGTGATTCGAGTACCTCGATTATTAAAATTCCTCGAGGAAAATTGACCTGCCTCGAAGCTTCGTTAATTTATGTTTTATCATTTAGCGCACCGTGTTTCAGCCGGAACATTATTTGCGTTGCGCGGAGCTCTGACTTCCGTCTCTGAGTTGTTGACGGAAGCTACGTGTTAGCGGCATAACGTCCAATCTTCAAGTTCGACCCGCGGGGATTTTACTGATTGGTGATAATTCCGGGTTTTCATTGTTTTTGTGGGACCAATAAACATCCTTAAAATGACCGGCGCGATGCCGGGAGTTCAGCAGCTTGAGCGGAGAGACTGAACACGGCGGGCGGCTGAGGGTTGATGCTTACAGGGTAAGAGCAGCTTTACGGACCGAACCGCACAATAAACTTATATCATCCCGGTCTGAACAAACGGGAGGCGGAACATGGCTGGTAGATGAGTTTCTGAACGGAGGAGCCGTAAATATCCCGTATTGCTCCCCCGGTCTACAAAAAAGTAACTGGTAGGGAAGCTCAAATGTGGAAAAAATAGACTGATGTTGATATCCGATAGTAACACTGGTGTTATGGAAGATTTACCAATATTGTATTTCATAATTGTTTTTATCCGATTACTCGATTAATCGTAAGAAAAATCTATAGATTACTCGATTACTAAAATAATCGTTTACAAAAGCCCTAACTGTAACACTTAAAGCCCTTATTTTAACATCATAAGTTTAGTTATTTCACCAGAAAAAGTCATTCTGACACTGAGCATTACTTCATAAGAATTTACTGAGAGGAGAAATCTTGTTTTAATATTGCAGTATTTTCGTGCCATGTACTCATTCTACCCCTACTTTTTTATTGTCAAAAGTAATTGCTTAAATCTTTCACTCCAGTTTCTGTTTGCCAACAGCAGATAACATATCCACTTTAACATTAATATTATGCCCTTCCATTGTGCTTCATTCTTTTTTTATATTCTGGTAAAGACAGCTAGTGTGAGGCCTTGAAAGAGAGCTCAAGCACAAATTCTTAAGCAGAAACGAGTAGGATGAAAAGCATATAATTACGCACATCCACGCCAGCATCTGTGAAACAACTTTTACAGGTTTGATTCAGACTTGCAAATCTCGAGTTAAACCAACCCCCGCCCCCGTTTTTCATAGATGGTAACTAATTAGTCTTCTGTCACATGAACAGTGACTACAGTTTACTCTGTATCACTGCATGCTTCTCCTACTGTGCAAGAAAGGGGTCTTTTAAGTTCTGCGCTGTTTGAAGTGAAGATATGGCCGCTGATGAGGGGCGAAAGCAGACGAGAAGCAATTAGTGAGTCACTGTGCAAGTGACAAAATGTACATTTAAACTGTGGTGGATGACAACGAAAATGTCAGTGTTTTTAGAGCCCCTATCTTGTTTTGCATTTAATTATAATTCTAAATGAATTATGAAATGTTAAAAGCACTTTGTGTGTTGTTCAGGGACATGGGCTTCTCCTATGTAACTGTAGCTTATAGCAATTCAGAATGAGCTGTCTAGTGAAAAAAAATGACAATTAAATGATTAAAACTCTCAGCTAGCATGGTTAATTCTGGGGCCTGCGTTAATATAACTACTTTATTATTTTTCTCCTCAAACGTTAGATTTAAAACCCATTTTGTCTCCATGTGGAGGCGCTTTATCTGTATTTATGCAATGTGGAAGACATTGGAATGTCGCAAATAATTTCAAATGGCACAAAACATTACCCAATTCTTGGGGGACTGAAGTACATTGTTGGCTTAGTTATAAAAAAGAATAATGGTGACTTTAAAAATCATGTAAAATTCGGTAGCTGAACCTGATGCTTGTTTCAGTGCAAATATGTCATGTGTTTGGAAAACACTTCTGTAGAGTTTTTGTTAAAATTGCAGAAGGAGAAGAGATATTTTCCCCCCAGAGGGAAAAGTTTTGCTAGTGGTCCATCTGGTGTCCTGAAAATTACCCAGTTTTGTTCACAACCTGAGAAACTCGTGTTGCTACTTTAAAATACCCTATGATTTTTGTTTTGCTCCTGACCCCGACCTCATCAATGTGAATGTTTTTCCAAATGCAGATTTTCTACAATATTTTCACCTCATGTCAGCATTTGAACTGAAATTTTTATGGAAAAGCTGTAAATATGTTTAGACAGATTTTTAGGGGAGGTTTAAAAAGCACTGAATGTGGTGTGTATATGTCAACTAGATATCCTAACGGCACCACAAACGATGACAAAAGGCCAAGATAGGTGACACACATACTATATTATATTATGGTACATTTGCTGCTTCAACTATTAAAACAGATATGTATATTTAGAGGGGGACTCAAGTACTCGATGATTCTAGCTATAGTGGACCCCTGGTATCCATTGGGGTTAAAGACTCCAACCACCAGCAAACTCCATGGATGTGCAAAAACACAAATTTCCTTAGTTCCAGAAATGAAAAAAAAAAAAAAAAGTTTTGTATCATTTCTCTTACTGTTGTGGTTTCTGAGTTTGCACAGGTTGTTCTTGATATCCTCTGGGAGTCATCTTTTTTATGTGATATCTGACAGCAATATTTTTTTGATTGATCAAAAAATGTAATGGGAGGAAACTATCAAGACTTTCTAGACGTTCTGCTCTTGATCTTTTTGGAGGGGGGGGGGGTTTAAATGTCCAGGTCAGAACAAACATTGTGGTTTTTTTTCTCAATACCAAAATTAACAAATTTATCTTTGCTTAGTATGTAAAGGCCTCGACTAAAAGGAACAGATTTAGATCAGGAATGTGTTTTAGAAAGGTATTTTACTGTACTTTATACTTAGATCATAAATCCAGGGACTTACACTGTACTTGTCAAACATATTCTCTTGATTATGACTGGCCACGGGAAAATGTAGCACAGCGAGTCTGCTCTGAGTGCCACTGAGAGGAACTTTTCTAGAAGATGCATTGTGCCATTGATGTGCTTCCATCATAAGCTGCAGATTTTAGATCAATAAAGATATGCAGTTGTCTGGTTGTTCTCCAAGGACCATCAATAATGGATGATCTTTTAGCTCTGGCATACTGACAAGCCGCACCCTCACAAGAGAAACTCATGCCCCTGTCAAATAAAGGCATTATTTTTATTTTGAAGGAAAAGAAAGAAATGGGTGTTGCAGCTTGAAAAACAGGGTCGTCTTCCCATTTTTGCCAATTGCGTCCAATTTCTTTCCTTGTATTGTCCTATCAAGGGTCCTGAAGGTGCTGCAGCCTTTAGATAGTCACTGGACAAAAGGTGAAGTACACACTGATGCGTCTTCAGGTCGTCCATCACAAGCAACCAACCACAAAATTAGGTCAATCTATTTACCTAACAAATGGCTGATTCACACGGCGAATTGATTATGCTGCTTTTTGACCCGATTTTCCCCTTCCAACAATTTTAAGGACATTCTGATTATCATGTTGGCTCTAAAGATAATTTTATGAGATATTTCTTTGGTATCTGTTCTCAGTTTCCTAAATAAATATCTCCGATTTGGCCCTGTTATCCTCCTTCTGTTTAATAAAAAACGACTGAAGCAGTTAGTCAAGCATGAACTCAAATGAACTTATGAATCATATGTCATTGCAATTTTTAGATGGTTTCTAACCGAGTTTGCATGAACTTACAACCTTGAGTTATAACGTAACCTTGACATTTTGGCATATACCTAATTACATTTCAGTATAAATATTTAAATATCTATAAAATAATAATACTTTTACAAGACTTATTCATCTAAAGTTAATTTAATATAATTTATGGGTGGCACAAAAAAAAACTTACTTTGACAACTCAGTGACAAAATCCGCAGTGCCTCAGAAAAACATGAACAGATTTTGTGCTTTTTCTTATATGTAAATGTTTTCATTCATATTTCTTGTGATAGAACATTAAAGCAGTGGATAATTAGGAAAGGGAATAACAATGATTGTAAAAGGTCTTTATAAATAAAATATCTAAATGTTACATAAATTTGTATTCAGACCTTTTAGTCAATGTAAGGACAATTGTAGCTGTCGTTCTTTTTGTGGCATCCCTCTTAGAGACTGAATTTTTTTTGCCAATTCTTCGTCTTCTCCACTCTTTTGTTTAATTTTGGTGTCTGTTAAAAGCAGTGACGTTTCTAGCCATTTGACTGCCCAGTGCACAAATATTTAGAGGTCAAAGTCATCAGAATTGCTTTACATTAATCACATCGTTTTAGAAAAATAGACTTTAACACTGCTGTTCAAAGTCGTAACTTTACCGTTTTAGTAATTACATTTTTTCACGATTTTATTTTGTTTAAAACAGTTTTGTGTTGCTTTAGTAAATATAAAAAATTGCTTCACTTTTTTCTACTGACTAAGATAATTCCAAAGCTTCTTCCTTGGCAGAAATAATCTGCGTGGCACTATTCCTGCCACCAACTTGAGTGCTCAGTGACCAATTTGTGCACGCAGTCAGACTGATCAGAGCGCATACGGCGCATTGCTGAACCAACAATAAATCTCACACACGCTTGCTCAATAGTGTTCTGGCACGCGCTCTCGTTCTGGCAGACTCCTGTCAAACTTGAGATGCCTACTTGGCTCTGCGCGCCGTCTGGGAGCGCGGAAACAACGCTCCTGCTCTCAGCGCTCAGAACAAGAAGCTTTAGGTTCTGACCAAACGTGAGACTGAAGTTCACCAAGAGGTGGGGGGAACCACCACCACCACGAGACTGGAGATAGGGCTGCACAAGAAATTCATCATTTTCTTCAATACAATAAGTTGTATTGAATTGATGAAGATGCTTTGTATATTTTTATGTTTAAAATCTTATTAATATTTCTATGGAGCCCAACATACAGTGCATCATGCGCGTGGGCAGAGCCACTGCACTGGTTTTAGACATAACAATGTTTAACTTTGGATTGAAAAGATGAGGGAACAATTCTGCAATATTGCAAATTAAAACAAGTAACAAATAGAGCAGATCTATAAATGAATTTAAAAACTAATTACTGTGCTTTCTACTTTATTTATGTCATTACATTTTATATTCATTAGTTACTGACAACAATTCATAAAAAGACATGCAGGAGCAATGAAAAAATTGCTTTAAGTCAAGACAAATGACAAAAATAAGGTAAAAACTATGGAGAGAAAGAAAAGCCTTTAGTAGGGATGAGAGTCTCCATGGTTGCCTGCCTTTTCAGATCCAGCAGGGGAAGGAATTTGGCACCTATCACTTTCAATATGTGAAGCATGTGTGAAGAAGAGCGGTGCTCTTCAGGGTCGAGATGCTTTCACTCTTCAGATGTTGCTTAGCTGAGAGCAAAGTAATCAAAGTACGGCATAAGTAACAAAGGTAAAACCATTTTTTTGACTTTTACAATCATGTATAATAAATGTACATTCTTTTGGCAATTACTCAAAAAGATATTAATTACTGAAATGGCAAAACTCTCCACCTCACCATGGATGTTGCCTTACCGTGTTTGCCCTGTAGTAAAGGCTGTTATTACAGGTATCTACCACCTATAGAATGCTCCACCATTCCTTTGTGCAGGTTTTCATTACAGCGTTGAGCTCTGAACATCCAGGAAACACATGACTGGTTGCAGGGCCCACCCCACTTAGTGCCCAGCGAGAGAGATATGAGAAAGGACTAAACCTGTCAGTCACCACACAGCAAACTCCCCTGGGTACAACCTTTATCTCATCTCCAAGGCAACCACATACTACCAAATCCCATCTGCTGACAGCCCCAGACATAACACAAGACAAGGCGGCAGAAGAATCTGCAGGTTTCTTGCAAGATGATAAGTTGCATCCATATTTTAGTACATATCAGGACATGGACAAGAGGCAGGGTGGGATATATAATTGCAAATGTGGATTCATTCAAAATTAGATTGACTAATGAATTAAAAAGTAAATGAAAGGCTAACGTGTTCTTTCCAGGATAGAAAGAGACAAACGGGGAAACAGAGCGGCTGGCTGTCATTCTGTGAATTCTGTGAAGGTCATTAAAAATGCTTTTTGTTTTCTTTCACTGTCAGCAGCAACTTGCAAGTTTTAGTAACATGGGTGGTAGTTAGCACACTCATACAGCAATGTATTACTGGAATAGTATCGAGTGACGGATGCATTATTCACCGTAACACAATCAAATTAATACATTTCCACAGTTTGCAAGGGCAAAGTTAGCAAAATATCCATCATTTTGCCCGAGGCAGTACAGTGGAGCCGTGGTAAAATGCACCATTAGAGCAGATCCCTGGATTCTGCGGGGCTTCCTGTGTAGAGTGTGCATGTATTCCCTTCAGTTTTACTTCCGGAGTCCAGCGTGTGAATTACAGATTTTAAATTGGCAGCATGTGTGAGCACACAGAGTTGTCAGTCATGTTGTTTTAGCCCTGGATGGATCAGTGACCTCTCTGCTGTGCCCTGTGTGGGAAATCGTCAGCGGGGGAAGGTTTAAGCTTCGAACTGAGCATGCAAACAGAAACTTAATTCACTCATCTCCGGAGGGCACCAGCTCTCAAGGTGACAATTTTTTTTCACTGCTTCATTGGGGAATTTCTCTACTTCTGTTTGTGACAATATTGCACTGAAAAATGAGCAAAAAAAAGAAGAAAAAAAGTTTCTTTCATAGGATTTTCACTATAAAATGTAATGTTTGCAAATTAATATCCGTGTAACCCTGATATGTTTTTCAAAGAGATATTGTGGGTTGATCGGTTCAACTTTTTTGGCAGCAGTGAGACAAACGGTATGAAACTTTTTTGACAGGAACGCCTCTGCAGCTGTTTACCTGCATGGGGGAGGATTGATGATGCTTTGGGGCAGTGTCACAGCCAAAAGCAAGCAAAAAAACAAGCATTTATTCAAGCATTAGGATATCCACAGTCTACAAAGCAAATGGTAGAATTATGTTTCTGAACAAAACAAGTTAAACCATTTATGTATTTATGGGATGTCAACTCAAGGACTCACGGTTTCTACCTCACAACAGTTCGTCTTAACACTGCGAACTGAATATTCGATGCCGATATTCAACATCGGCATCGAGTGCATTTAGTTCCTACTCATGCTCCATATGCTACTATAAGGGATTCTATTTTTTTTTCTCTTTTAACTGAGACTTTTATAACCTTTGGCGATGTATGAAAAATAACAGGTGGCTACTTATGACAGAGTAGCTCCATGGCCAACTGCTGAGACGGCGGCCAGCTGACCAAGCTGGAACGCTTGAAAAACGGTGTGCATGGAAATGTGTGAAATGTCTTAGACCTGACCAGCATGAAACACCTACACCACTGTGTTTTCTTACTAATATTCATCTCTTTGACAACAGGACAGATTATTTACAGCTGCAAGTAGACACGCAGCACATACAGTAATTAGAGACCATCTCTGAATTCAGCTGGGGATACAATCAACACCCAGTTTACAGAAGATCCGCTGAAGATCCGGTTATAGATCACAGCCCACCGCAAATATCCATGAATACTTGAGACCCACTCTAAGAACTTACAATTACCTATTTTAATAGTTCAAACACAAAATGTACATTAAGACACATTGATACGCAGTCTTAGCACTAAAGCAGATGCTAATGTCAACATTGTTGGAGCTAGAGCTAATCAGCAGCTATGAGAATAAATGTCACTCCTAGATTTGCAAACACCAGGCAATAGCATGACCACTACTATCTTCCAGCTTCCCTTTCAACTGTCTAATCAAATTATTGATTATTCAGCTTCCCAAACTGCATCTTCAATCAAATATTTTAGATATGCTGTCATTCGTATAAAACAGACAAGTTTTCCACAAGTAATCCATAGTTACATTTCATAGAAAAATCTATAAATAGGTTGATCCACAAATACTGAACCACAAACCTTGGTCCTCTATAGGCTCTTTGATCAATATGACAAGTTGTGAATCTGCAGAAAAATATATCATGATGAAGTTGTCCACATCTGAGTTTGAACCCAAAGCTGTGGTTAAAGTAAAACATTTTTTCAAACATTTTTCTCAGATAACAGTTGGTTACCACAGAGACACAATGCAGGGTGAGAGTCAACCTTTGCCAAGCAGCCACATCGACTTCTTAAGCAAATACACCTTCTGTTTGGACTTAATAGAAGACTTGTTGGCGTTGGGGGTTGGATGAAAATGGGGAAACTGATTCCAGATGAAAAAAGGAAGAAAGGCAGCAGCAGCTAAATAACCCGGAGACGAGTGTAGAATATTATCAGAATACCATCTCTGAACGAACAACTCGCTGAACCTTGAAGCAGATAAGGCTAAAGCATTAGAAGAACACACCAGAGGCATCTCTTTGTCAGTAAGGATTAGGAAACTGTAGGTACAATTCAGACAGGTTTAGCACAAGTGGACGATAAAAGATCAGAACAACTGTGCCTGGTTCATTGAGTCTCAGTAGCAGCTGTGACATTAAGACGGTACGGTCTGACTTTGGTAGGGTTGAAGATATAATCTATTTTCTGATGCACCAGGACATGGACATCAACAACTGACACAATTAAAGACTTTGGAAGCTAAAATGCTAATGCCAGATCATTATTCTAAATAAATAAAGGCTCTAGTGGCCTTTATTTGATAGTTAATTGACAGGAAGGTGGGTAATGAGAGAAGGGGGAAGACATGCAGCAAGGGTCGCCAAGGCCGGGAATCGAACCTGCGACAGCTGCGTTGAGGACTAGGGCCTCCATATGTGGGTTGTGCTTAACCCCTGCACCACCATTGCACACCCCCTTGAATCACTGATGTGCAGCTAATAAAGCTGTGAGATGCCATTATATCAATATGGATATATTGATATAATATGGATATATTATATCAGTATATTGATATAATATCAATATACTGATATAATATCAATATACTGTGTTTCCAACACTGTTTTAAATCTGCATCAAAAAGAATTTAGAAAGTACAATCAGTACCTAACAAAATAATGAATTACTTTAAAAACAGATTTTTTTTTAAATCCTTTAAAAGAAAAGTCAGTACAAATCTATCAAAAATAGGTTTAATAAAACAAGAGTTTGAAATATATCAGCTACATGCCAATGAATGAGAGCCATATTCTTATTTCCATATCTTCTCTCCTTTTGTTTCATGGTAATTAGGAGCTAAAAATAGATTGCCATTTTCTTGGCTCAACATTTCTTAGCAACAGAGATTACCCAAGCTTTCACCTGGCACTGTTCACAAACATATGAAACAGACAAAAACATAATCATTCTGCTCCGTGTTACTTTGTGCGGTATTTTTCATTGACCCAAAGTAACCTTGTTCTTTTTAAAATCCATTTCAACGCTAGAAAAAAGTGTTCCCAGGGGTACATCAAATATTATTGTTTCATTATCCTGGAAGTGCACTACAAATAGAGAGGTGGCTTATGCAAAGTTGAATTATATTTAGTAACACTTAATTGCTTCAAGTTTCAGTGTAACAGGAGAGATGCCTGCAAGGCAAGTAAAACATTCGGACCCAAATTGCAGGCACACAAGTCATAACACTATTAAATCCTCTTAATATGAGTTCATACGGAAGGAAATTATTTTAAAGTTCATGTCACAGAAGGAAAGTTTACAAAGTCCAACATAATGCGAACTAAAGAAATAATTGGTTTACAGAGATTTAGATTTTTCCATATTTCTAAATATACATTAACTAAAAATGAGAACGAAAAAATCGGAAAACATAAGACTTCTTGTTCTTGAAAGAATAAAACAAAATGTTTCGTCTTTTGTCCACTATCCCTCTACAGCTTTATCTCTGGGCGGCTTTTTAGTGTCCAAACAAGAACTTTCTGATTCAAGGCCCTCCACAACATTTATATTAAATCAAGGTCTCATGACTTTAGGCTGACAAATTAACTTTACTCAGCTGAAAGGATCCTTTTTTGTCTATTATAACACTTTGCCACTTTAGTTTAAGCTTCAGAGTCAGATGTCACTTTTTTAAAATAAAAGTTACCTACTCAAGCTTTCAAGAAAGAATTAAAATGTGGTTAAAATTATTCTCTCCTTCTAAGTATTCTGGCATTTCCTTAACAAAAGTAACTTTTGATACCTTAGCAAGTCCAAAACAAGAAAAATGTAGTCAGATTTAATGTCAGATTTGTGTTTTATGAATTCGCTACACAGTGTATGTAAACATCAGATTTCTAGTTTCAATCTAATACAGGACTTTAAGCCAAAATATATTAATGCCAAAATATGTGGAACTCAATAATCTCACTTTATAAAAACACACATTGACATTTCTGGTGAAGGAGATATTGCTACATTTAATGCCACTTGCCTTAAACTTCCTTTTAAATTAATTCAAAAAATCAACATTAACGTCATTTAGCCAACTACCACAGTTTGTCTCTCCAAAAAAAACATTTTATCTCAGATAAGGTTAGTGTTATGCCTTATGAAATTCAAAATAATTGTACAGCAGTTCACAACTGTCACACTGAATGAAATGGTGTGAAAGAAAGGACAGCTTAATGTTTGCATTAAACAAAGAAAGTACAAAACATCTCAATTGAAATCAAAATTCATAGTAATGCAATGGGGTAGACGCACGAGATGGCATGTATCTTACAGGAGAACATTTATTCCTTAGATATTTAAAAAAGAAAAATTGTAGTTCTCTGATACAACCCCTTTTTCCAACAGGACACTGTTTGTGGCCTTAAGAAATTTTCTGACTTATGAAAACAAGACATTTTTACCAATCTACCTACAATTTCTTCCATTTACGGACACCACTCAGTTCAATTTTACTTTTCTACACAGGCATATAATTTTTATCAAATAAATAAATGATGTTTGATGTTTTTGCTAAAATATAAGGGCTTGTGTAACACCCACCAGTATTAAGCACAAAAGACATACAAAGCTATCTAACAAGGAACCCTTAATAATCAATCTGCTGCCCTTAAAACACTCCATTGTACGCTTTTAACAAAATTCAGCAGCAGACTAATTACCAAGCAACACATTTGTTGTGCTTTTACTCCTCTGCATATTTTTCAGCGGTTTTAATGAACTCTCTTCTCAGATTGGTGCATAAAAAATTTTAACATCTTTGTGTACCTGCATAAATGTGTTCCATTAAAAAGTTACACTCTGACGATTCATCTTCAGCTTGAAAGTGAACCGCACTTAGGCCTCTGCTCGGATGACTCACAGAGAATCCGTCGGCATTAACGTATCCCTGCACTTTGAATTCGTCTTTGTTATTTAGTGAGAAATTAAAAAAATAAAGTGCGGCTCTTTGGATGAGACCGCTCGCCGTGTGCCTGTACATCAACACTGTGTTAAGGAACACTAAAGCTACTTTATCTTGTCAGGGAGACTCTGGTGATTTCAGATGAGAAGGTCTTCAAAGGGGAGTGCTTCTATGCCCCCAGCTTAATGAGAGATGGGGAGATCTCTTTGATGCAACAGTAGGGTGCATTGTGCCACTTTGATTCCATTTGGAGGGATTGTAACCGGGGAGCGGCCCTTCAGGTAAGCCTTCTTTCACCTGCGTACGATCACAATTGCCTGTCATCTGCCCAGCAGGGGTGGAAGTGTTGCTGTGTGAGGGGAGCCTGCAGACTGAACCTTGCAAATGCTAAAAACAAAAGCCTTCTATCTCTATATTTGCCGTTTTGTTACAGGCGTTTAATCAATCTATAAACTGTTTGCTGTGACTTTTCACCAGATTAAGCATTGACAAAAATTAAAGGAATGCTTACATATGGGGTGGCAAAGATATTTTTCAGCACATTTTTTATAGTTTACCAAACACTTAAGGCAAGAAAAACGCTTCAGCTACTGGAGAAGGAATCCTCAGACTACTTATGTTTTTAAACTTCAAATTAAAGACATATTTAATTTACTTTGCAAATATCCGATACAAGGCCATGGTTCACAACCAGAGAAAGGTTAACTGCTTCCTCCGACTCGAGGTCAGTCTCTGCCTGAAGCAAAGCAGCTGAGCTGCCTTGGCGGTTTGTCTTGTTACGGAAATAGCTGAGCCAAAAAGTGAAGCTGCTGTTTTTCTGGTCAATGTTCGATCTTAATCTGTGGTCATAGAGACAGCGATCATGACCAAAAGAACATCATCCCAAACCCAACCTGCCCCCAGTAAGCTTCTTCTGTAATGGGACTGGACCCAAACTTTAAGATAACATGAGGAACTACATTGGCTGATGGAACAAAGGAGCTGATGGACATAAAAGTATTCGTATTTTGACATCATGCTAAAATTATTATCAAATATTTGATATTAATTATCAAATTGTCAGGACATGCATATTCTTTTTTAATTAAATGCCAGAAAAAATGCCACATTTACCATGTCTTGTACGGAGTGATAAGACTAATTGAGCACATCCCCTCCTGCACCTGTTGCTGTCCCCCGTCAGCCTGCTAGCTGCAAGAAGTACGCCATCTCATTCTTACGAGGAAAGTTCCATTTCCAAATTTCATAAACTACAGTTGCCATGCAATGACTGACATCTATTATGCAGCCAACTGCACCATGAGTATAATATCAGAACAATCCAGGGAATATCAGCTGTTTATGCACCTTCTGTTACTCTTTAATGAGGAGTACGGCAAGAAGAAATAAAATCCCTGTTCTTTTTTCAAATTAAAGCAGTTCAATTGTGTTGTGCATTTTTGCTTTCATTGTTTTGTGTAAACACAGTGATAATATTGCAACACTGTATCCTGAAAATCTGATGCCAGCCCAAAGCTAGTTACCATTTACCAAAAAAGGACATGAGGTGGTTAATAGTTTAACATGTGCATTATTTTCAGCTTGTTTACTTGGAAGTTCTTGACACAGGGTCTTTGATAAGAGGCTGATACAGTGCCACAGCCTATTTTAGAGCTCTAAAGAAAAGATCAGAGTTATTACCCCTGCAAGTCTGCCGGAATGAAAAAAGCCAGACGTGCCAGCCTCCACCATAAATCACCGGGGGTGCAGCCTTTGGACTGAGTTAGGAGATTTCCTTTTAAAAGGCACAGACAACACATTTAACAAAACTTCTGACAGGGACGTTCATGGCAAGGGGAAAGAAACACTTAAACACTAAGTGGAGCAGTACGTTAGCAGTAATAGCCAGCAAAGAACATCGTCCTTAACTTTATTCACATATTTTCTTTTGTTACACTCGGCGTCCAAGAGGTTGTCTTCTTTCCAATTTAATGTCTTTTCAACTGAAATGAATGTGACCTTTGCTTTTGTCCTTACTTTCTGGTTAGGGTTTTGCTCATAAACACAGACGACCACCTCAGTCTCCAGTCCTTAATCCTGTAGAAAAGCCATAGGATGAACTTAGAGTATTGAAAATGACTCAGAACAACATAGAAAAACTGTGCAAACAGGGATGACCAATGGATTCACTGTATACTCAAAGTTTCAGAAATTTTACAAGAATTGTGTCGTCCTGTCTGCAGAAAGGCACTGTACGAAGTGTCACCAGCAAAGTATCAGCACTAAATCCATCCATCCATTTTCTTTACACCCTTGTCCCTTAGTGGGATTGGGAGGGTTGCTGGTGCCTCTCAAGCTAATGATCCGGGCGAGAGGCGGGGTCACCCTAGACAGGTCGCCAGTCTGTCGCAGGGCAACACAGGACAAACAACGATGCACACACACACACTCACACCTAGGGACAATTTGGAGAGGCCAACTAACCTAACAGTCATGTTTTTGGACTGTGGGAGGAAACCGGAGTACCCGGAGAAAACCCACGCATGCACGGGGAGAACATGCAAACTCCATGCAGAAAGACCCGGGCTGGGAATCGAACCCACAACCTTCTTGCTGCAAGGCAACAGCTCTACCAACTGCGCCACTGTGCAGCCCTTCAACACCAAAACATTTAGCAAAATTTTGACTGACATTATTCCACTCCAATTAAAATGAAAAGTTCATTTTATTCTTTAAATGTAAAGTTAATCTAAAATTTGAGGGTTGCTATCTCACACAAATGAGTGTTGCTGACGAAGATTGTTTGCTACATAAAACGTGATCAGTGATATCCAACGTTAGATTTCAAACCAAACAATTGTGATGACTAAAGCTGTTTTTGTTTAAACACAGCGCTTCCCCTTAGTAAACGGCAACAGAAAGCTACAAATGTAAAACTAAAGTGCAGCAATTTCATTCCGGCATGAAACAAACTTCCATCTCTCGCCTGAAAGTAACATGTTTCATTTTTCCTCTACGCCTCCAAAATGCAAACTGTTGTGCCTTTTTGTACATCCTCCCTAGTGTGCCACTCAGTGTGACAATCACTCTGACTGACAGAGTAAACAAAGAGTTCTCCGAAACAGACCTCAGACTGAATCCAAACACATTTTCCTGCCCAGTCTGAGGGGAAGCAGCTTTTAATCCCTTTATCAAAATCTATCCGCAAAAAAATATCCGAGCTCCTCGCCGAGCTTACTGCCTCACTCAGCTTTATTGCTAAACGAGTCACATAATGTGACCCCGTATTTCATTTCCACTACACGAGTTAAAATTCATATAAGTAGTCAAAGCTGCAGCAATACATTATAAATGCTATAATCCTGCAACACAAACTCAGTCTTAGTCACAGTCCAACAGGCGCAGACACTGAGAAAAACACATACACACACCCACACAGGGAAGGAGAATGATGTCAGGCCAAATGCTATCAGAGGGAGGATGGGGGATGGTTATACAAGCATGTTTACAGGACATTTCCTGTGGCTGTGCCTTGGGAGCATCATCTGTCCACAGACAAACAAATACAAGAGTCCCCAAAGCCCAACACTTTGTAAGGTTGAAAAAACAAAAATAGAAAATCTACACTTTAATTGGTTATTTAATTAAAAAGCAGCTAATTACGGCTGAACAAACCTATACAGCCACATCAGAACACGTTTCAAATAGGAGAAACGCTGTTTACAGATTAGCTAAACGCTGTTGTTTTTCCAGTAACGACCCCATGCGTGTCAGCCATTCATTACCGCATCTGTCCCAGGAAGGAAACATCAGTGTGTAGCGGGGTGAACAGGCGTGGGCACCGGGATGGTGGCAGAGACACAGTGTCAGATGGCATAATAACAGTTTCTCGTAAGGTCTCTGCCAAATCAGCATCACAGAAATATCAAGAGATTTAGATTTTGTAAAAGAACCCATAAGAAAAATATCCAAAATTAGCAGGCAATGTGCTGATAGTTATTATGGCAAAAGTAAAAAATAAAAACATTATTGGTGAGCTTACTGTCAGAACTGATGGTTAGATGTTGTCAACACAATGTTCATCGCCTTAGACTCCAACTTTACTCTGAATATTTATTATTCCTCCAAATGCTACAGTCACCATACATTGCACTGCAATTGAAAAAAACAAAAAACTCTTCCATTTTAATTTCATCGTCTCTTTCTGTGAAAACTTCAGATGATCCATACCGATCTGCTTTAGAAAGCTCTCTTGTTTCTTCCCCATTTTGGAGTGGGCAGGAGAAACTGGCCTCTCTTTGACATATTTACATCCCAGGGAAAGAAGAACTCAGGTAAAGTTTAAATAAATATTACATTATAATTATCACTTCAGTTATGATTTTTAACCTTCCCCCCAAAATGTACTCTTAATCATAGATATTTTCAAAATCTTCCAAGATTTTTCACCCTGACTTGATGCAAATACAGTAAATATGAAATCTGAACACGTTCCTGATCTCCTTGGTGACCAAATGACAAGAAGCCAAAAATAACAGGCTTTGTTAAAAAAGTCACACATTTAACAGCAATAAAATATTTAGATTGAAAGCAGGTCAGCCAAACTATGTTTCATAGGCCAAGAATTATTGGCCTACAGCAATGATTATATAGAAGATTACAATATGATTACCACTGTGGTCTGTTTGATTGATCCAACATGATGAGATCTGCTGCAACACCAATAGGTCAATCAGTTAATATGTTGTTTATTCTCTTTCGTCTAAAGATTTGATGAAAAAGGCAGACACCACTTTTCTTCAGTTTTTTTCTGGATTATATAAATGTATGAAAAATGAGCTAATTTAAAGCTGATCTTACACAACAGATTAATTTAGCCAACTTTAACCTCATGGGAAAAACATTTCCTCTGATAGTTTAAAATGATTTAAATACAGTCTCTGCAGGGAATTCTTATCTTTGCCTGAAAACGTGTGGATAAAACTAACTGATGTCTGATGGAACTGGTTTTATTTGTTAAGCCACTTAATATTCATTTGGACAAGAACCTGCAAAAATATATATCAGAAGAACAAAGAAAACAAAAAAGAGAATGTGTTTGCTATTTTCTCACGCTCCAACTCGAGACATTTTACTTGAGGGCCGGATGGAAAATGTTTGCAGAAATCTTTTGAATATTTGCTGCCCTTCCAGAATTTTCATTTTATTTTTTTATACCAATATCCGTGTGAAACCAATGGAACATATTTTCAAGTCTCTCCTATATAAATATTTTATCATCTGCATGTATTAAAATATGATTTGATTGCAAATCAATACGTCTTTAGTGCTTTCTGATAGAGACATTACTGAGGTCGATCAGGCAAAATCAGCAACAGTTGATTGAATTTAGCACGTTAGCACTCCACTAAGCAACATCTAGGTTGATGTAGCATTTTAGCTCATACAGAGCTAATCCTTATGATTACTGCTGTAGCATTATAGCGCAACTAACCTTTTAGTTAGCGGTGCCCACCACTAATCTACTGGACTTATTCTAGTTTAACAAATACTGGATCCAAGCAGTTCTCCAGATGAATGTGCCTTTCAAATTGTTAATGAAACCTAATATCTATTGGTTTAACATACATCAGTTTATCAGCAAAGTCCCAAACATTCAAAGTTTTAATGTTTCCATGAACTAACAATGTCAAACAATCTATATATACCAAGAACTGCATCATATGGATGGTTTTTTTTTCTCCCCATCATATACAGGGACTATAAATGTTCCCACATTTATTTTATGTTTATCATATGGTTACAATTAGGCTTGTGGCTTGGTGCCCATAGAGCTCAGCTGAAAACTTGCCTACCTACTAATTATTTCCCTTGTCTATGCTGCTGTTCACATTCAGCTCACAAAGGGATAATTAGTGTCTTTATTGTACTGAATTATAGCAGTCAAGCAAGAGGGATTAATAAAAGTCAGCAGTTGTTATCTACACCAGGTGTGAACAGTAGCTGCCAACCGCAGACATGGCTCCACTAATGACAGCAGCTGGTGCGAGATCTTACTTGCACCTGATCAAACCGCAGCAAATAATTTCAATGCACTGTATTTGGAATGTGTAATAATGTAGATTTGACATGTTTTTCAACACTACTTAAGAGACATTGATTACAGCGAACATGTGCATACCTATACATTCAATGTGTGGCTTTAAAACTATTCCAGCTTCTTGGTGTAGCTTTTAAAGGGGCTCACAGAGAGCATGCTCCAAGCTCTCAGATTTTCTTGCTAGGTGTCCACTGTCTGTTCATCTAGTCTCAAAGTGACTGCACAGTGTTAAGGTCAGGACTCTGTGGGAGCCAGGCCATCTGTTGCACTGCCTCTTGTTCAGCTCCTGGCTAAAGATATTTCATCCTCACTGTTCCTGTACGTTGGGCGTTGCTGTCAGGCTGCAAGAATTTTCACCCCAGTCAGGTCTCTTGCAGGAACTTTTGCAAATATGGCTCAGAATTGAATAAAGCAAGGGACCTTTCTTTAAGTATTGATACAAGGAAACATACACAGTGATCATTTCTGACAATAGCAAATTCATTTACCATATTTTTGTAGAATAATTTGGCAATACTGATGATGAATACATCAGTATTGACGTTCCAAATAAGCAAAGTTTGGCAAGCATATAAAAGAATACACAAGTTAAAAGGAAAAGTTTAAAAGTTTAGTACAAAGTTGAATGCTAAGGTGCTCTTTGGTATTAAACCTTTTGCACAGGATATTGATGTCCTGATACTAGCCATCCTCACACCCATTAATAAAACATTTAGGAGGATATTGGTGTCCAGCAGAGCTGCAATGCTCACTGCCTGAACTGCTTCTCTGCTAGACAGATATAAAATAGGATTGGCCCTATACTTCCCTGGGAAATACAGAATCATTCACACAGAAGTAAGACGTGATGACCCAAATGGTTAAAAGCTCCAGAAGGTAAACTAGACTGCAGCTTCTTTTTATTTTTCTCTTCTTTTGTATGTTGTGCAGTGTGGCAATCAAAATAAACCTAGTATTCGGGGTTCACAATGCTAGAAAATTATACAATAGAAAATTGTCTTTCTTTGTAGCTTTACTCATTTACTTACATGTTTTGCACATTTATGAAATAGGAAGATGTGAACTTTTAACTGAATCTTGTGGACCCTCGGCCACTTGAGCTCAATTTTAAAACGTTTTCAGCATGACAACATACACAAACACTGTGGCAGTACTCTTTACTGTACTAATGTTTTTAAAATTACTGACGAGGAAACACTTTTAGTCACTTTTAAGTCCTGCTGAAACTTCCTCCCAAAGTTATCTCCCTGCAGCATCTCATTACTGAACCAATCTTTCTCCAGATAAACAGTGGCAAAGAGGCTCTTAAGTTGCTGCAAATGTTCTCAGAACTGCTACTGAGAACATTTGTAAAAAGTTGTCTGAAACAAATAGTCTCTGACAAGAATGATTCAATAACTCCTGTTTTCCCAAGTACACTAAGTACACCGACTTCCTGTTGAAAATCAGCATTTCGTTTCTCATTCTCTCACATCATAATATCTTTTACTTCCTGCACTGATAAGAAAAGATCAGAGCCTTTCAGGATGTGGCCCTTAGGAGGGTGAGTAACATTCCACTATATGATTATTATCCTCACTATTTAGCAAAACATGCTTCTTTGAAGACTATTTTTTTTTAAATAATCTAAATACATTCAAGATTTTCTTTCTTCCTTCAACTTTTCCCAACTTCATTTTAAACTAGATAATCGCTGGTGGCTTTTTCAAACGCTGCCATCCCTTCAGTTGGTTTTCCTTTTTATTTTCAACAATGTTATTACTTCAGCCATCGCAGACCAGCGCAGTTGCCAAGCAACTACACATTTGCTATGTTTACACTAGGGACAAGCTTATAATACTGCAGTCATACAATATGGCAGTGAGGAAAATATCAATATACATCTGGGAATAATCATCAAGAGGACATGCAGAAAATTCAAATCCTAAGCACACAGCTATATGGAACAGAGATAGGGAAAAAAAGGAAAAGGTTGAGACAGTAAAACAAATGGATTTGTTGCCATAAATATAACCAATAAGATTGCTGGGCAACATGATCAACTTGCTAAAATCTATAGAGATGAAAACAAATGTTTCAGCTTAAAAAAAAACAGCCTGATTTCCCTCATTAGTTAACATCTTTTCATTTGGTTCAGGCAGAAACGCGCAGAAAATGGATAAACATGCATTTTAAATTAGCTGGAAATGGGGACTGCATAGGTGCAGTTTCAGGTTTTTTTTTTTTTCCATTACTGCCAGTGTTTCCAGACCATGAATAGACATTAATTACTTAAACAGCCATTATCACCGTGCTCTTTTTTTAAAAATGTAGCATGTTGTTAATGCCGATGTTGCTGATGTCATCACCTATATATCAGACACTGTGTCATAAACAAAAGGACAGCCGTTTTTTGTTTTTGCTTTATTTACACACTGATATATGTCTTTGTATTCACAAATATTTTGTATTAATTGCACATTTTCATTTTGCCATTTCTGAAGTTTCCTATTGACTGTCCTGTAAGTAAATCACCCGCAGCAAATCAGAAGAGCTTTTTGGCGAAAACTTAAAATGCGATATTGTGAAATGTCAGCTGATATTGTGAGAGTTATGGCAGAAATCTCTCACATTTTTAAAAATGTAAATCACAACTGATCACAATGTTCCTATTAAAGACGTATTCATGCCAAGGAACATAGATTTTCACCAGCTCAACTCAAAAACTGAAGTTATACACCACCAAACATACAAAGTGCTCTCCTGCTCTGTACGATTTAGCTTATGATGCTAAAGGATAGGGAGGAAAATAAAGCTGATGCATCAGCATAAGAGAATTAAAAGGCAACAGACTGAATCTTCTATATAAACAGCATCACAATCTCTTTGCTTTGGCGGCTCTTCAACATGTCCTAATCCTTCCCAATCTAATACCATCTTATCGCCCACTCTCACTGGTTAGTCATTGTCAAAGAGTTTCTACTTAAGCAACATTCAGCCGAATTTTCACACAAGTTTTGAAGAGACTGCAGGTGGATTCACCTTTTCTACTGATTAAATGCACAAGTGTTAATTTCCTGTTCATTAGTTGCAAATGATGAAAAAATGAGACGCCCCAAATGACAAATGACCAACTTAAAAAAATAAATAAAGGTGGTAATAACCTTGCTGATGGATCCAAAACGACAGCACTGTGAAGGCTCTGCTCATGTGGTGCTGCGTTATCAGACAGCTTTGGGCAACATTTTTTCTGAGCTGCTGCCGCTTTTGACACATGTGCTGAAATCTTCTTTACAAGATTTTTTGTCAACAATTGACTCAACGGTTCCCTGGCATGACATTGGAAAGATAAAGTCAGAACATTTATCCAATTTGTATTTCACAATAACAGTAGGTAGACAGAATGTGTGCCAACTTAAATGTTTAACGATTAACTGAAAAGAATTATTGAGTAGGTGACCAGGATGCACATCTTTCCAAATGATCTCTGAAAATAGGAACCAGCTCCGCTGTGACTACACAAGGGTAAGTGGATAATGGATGATAAAGATTTCATACGACGAAACCCTGAAGCAACAAAGCAAGCAAACACAGGCGGTGAAAGCAAAGATGACAGTAGCTGAATGAAGGAAGTAGCACAAGAAAACTAACAGTACATTTATGAAGAGGTGGATTGACAAGCGAATGAGTAATATGACAAATTAATGATATATCAGCCCTAAAACTAAGCCATAAGCTAAACAATGTTCTAATCAGAAAACTCAACCTAAACACAACTTAAAAAAACTCATGATAGATGTTTACCTTTTCTTTGTTATATTGGTAATACCTTAAAGACAAGAAGCAATGAGGCAAACACAATGTGATTAATAAGCCGACAGCCTCACCTGCCATCCTCAACATGCTGCAAACTAAGTACTACATTTTTTTTCCCCATGCAGGTTCCACTCTGGAGTATTTACAGCTGTTGAAACAGATTTATTTATTTTATTTTTTTACGTGTTTATGTGCAAACATAATCAATGTCTGGGCTTGATTATCAAGACACCAAAAAATTGGTATAATCTTCTCCCTTTGACTGTCCCAATAATCTCTATTTACTGAAAACACCAAGGACCAAAATTATGCTCAGAGAACAACAAACTCACAACCAGATTATACAGACTGAAATTATACATTTGGAAAATGAATGTTTTGAATTCCATCAAAAGATCCATCTGACCAACATTATGTTTGAAGATTTATATGAAACTCTAGCAGCAGTTATAACATATACTTCACAAGGTGTAATCATTGAACTATTTGCATATGATAAAAACATACTGAAATATTCAAAAGAATGTAAAGCTCACAGCAAAGTTGCTTTTTTGCTCAAATCCAACTTTTCCAACTCCCTGCAGAAGTTACTAAAGTTGAAATCGGATACGTACACATACCGACCAAAAGTCAAGTACATCTTTATTTCTGACTGCGACATCAAAGCAGACCACATTTCTCTCGTTTTGTCAGAATTTATTGAACTATATATATATAGACAAAAAATGCTAAATGAGAGAAATAATATGTCAGATTTATTTACTGTCGTTAAAATGAGATATTTACTGAAAGGCCACTCAGACAACTTCACTTCAAAAGAAACGTAAAAAGCCAGATTGCAGCAGCAAAGACCTTCGTTTTGAACATACTGATGAAACTAAAGTAGAACTGTTTGGCTTTTTTCACAAATGTTACATTTGGAATAAAAACAGGAAAGCTTGTCACATCCAGCATCATGGCAGCATCATGTTGTGGGGCTATTTTGCTACATGAGGACGTCATACACTTCATAAAACACTGTAAAAGCATATATATATATTTTTTCTGGATTAAAATATGATGGTAAACTTTGCAAAGAAAAGAAAAAGAAGTTATTGGTTTGGGAATGCCTATCTGTGCCCCACATATTCAGTCCCAACGTGGATGTTTTCCATATTTAAAGGCCGTCCACATTTCAAATCCTTCTCCTTTTACAGACTCATGTCTGACATTAGGAGACTAGACAGCGATTCCCACGTGTGTACATCAGAACAGGAAGTCCAGTCTCATTAGTAGGCTGGAGTTCTGGACTGTACTTGGAGAGATAGAGAAAGATAGAGAGAGTGAAAGAGAGCCAGAGAGAGAGAAGACAATGACCCGTGATAGAAAGTGACAGCATCCTCAGTTTGGGCTTATGCACAGATTAAAGCTTGTAATTTCTCCACCTCTGATGGGTGACCCCTGAAAAGAGAAGCAGGCCGTTATTAAACTGATGTAACGAAAAGTCCGTCTTGGTACTAACCATATCCGACCCATGGCCTCCTGTCTGGAAATACGTGCAAAGTCAATGAATTCATCTCACCAGTAACTCCGTTCTGAATCTGGGGTTTATTTTAGGATCTAAAAACACCCAGAATCAAACAGCGCTGGCATAATGAATTATTTGCGGGTTTTGTGTTGATTTGAGCTCTTTAGTGGTAATATAACGGTTTTCAATGAGGAGACCGCAGCTTTTTCAGAGAGCGCCCAGTCAGACTTCTCTGTAATGAATGCATCCCTGATTGCGACGCGCCTGTGGCTCAGGTAGCTACACCTTTATTTCTGGATTCAAGAAAACAAAGGGAAAATAAATCCTGTCGTGCAGGACAACTTACTCTTGAGGGCAGTGATCAGCATATTCCCATCCTTGATGAGCTCCTTGATGAATTTATTGGTTCGCTCCAGCTCTATCTCATGGTATTTGAGGCGCTCCCTGAAGTCCGGGCTGTCCAGGAAAGAGTCACTGAACTCCAGCGCCGGGAGTCCCATCGTTTCCCACAGTAACGGCGCCGCTTTTCCAAACTTTCTAACTCGAGGAATGAAAGTTTCTTTCCTCCCTCCCTCCGTTCACATCACGCAGCTCAGATGTGGATGCAAACTTCTCAGAGTTCTCTACAAAGCGCTTTTCCTGCCCCACTTATTTTCTTTACTTCCGCTTTGGATTTTCTCAGCCTTTTTTTTTTTTTTTTTTTTTTTTTTACCGCTACCTTTTCTTAGAAATAGTGGTCGCATGACTCCTGCTGGTTAGTTGTAGATATTTAGCAACAGCTGGATCTCCCACCTCCTGCAATAGAGTTTGAACAGGCTTGCCTACGTCATTGTTGCTTCTTCAAAGATGCGGTAATAATCTTCTAATCTCATGAACTTCAATGATCCTACAGGATAAATAAATGCAGAATAGATTAGAACTAATTATATGTGACCTTTATTTAACCAGGCAAAAAACAGTTTAAGAGCAAATTCATTATTTGTAACTTTGACCTGGGAAGAGAAATGACTTTTAATGTGTAATTAAAACATTTCTTGAGTGAAAATACAATGGATCGGTTTGTATGAATATAAAAACATTACAACAGCTATAAAATCATAATGTGCACATGATATAAATATGCAATTTGCTGTGTTTGTTCTAATCTACTAACAGTCCTTAATAAAATATGAATAAATCCTGATTTGAATGAATCTCACTCCCAGTTTAGCAAGTTATGACTCTGTGTTTAGCATTTAGTACTCAATGTAGCAATGTACTCAAGTAAGCTTAGTGATACCTCAGTGTACTTTTACTTAAGAAGTAAAAAGTTGTCATTAAAACAATTCCTCGAGTAAAAAAAAAAACTAGTAAAATGTCTACTTCAGTACAGGGTACTTGAATGCAACACTTTAATCTGATTTAATTTGGGCATATTATGTAATCAACGTGAATAAAATGTAACATTTTGTGCAGGTTCAGGTACTTTGATAAAATAAAAAATAAGCACTTTACATGATTACCAAATAAATTCCGGCAGAAGACACATCCCATATCTCAGTTTTCCACAAATCTTTTGAAAACCGTTTCTTACAATAGGTTGTAGAAAATTCAGCTTTTGTTGTTCCCAATGTGGTAATAAACCCAATTTATGTAAAAACTAGATAAACTGTGCAATTTAGACAAATAAATACTCTTGATATTTATTTTTTTTGTTGTTGCTGAAGGGTTTGATCTGTCTGTGCTGGATAAGAAACTAGCATATGAACAAGCAAGCAGTTGATTTTTGTAGCACACGCACAAAATTTCCATTCCCGTCAGTCTCAAATTTCAACTCGACGTAGAAAATTATTTTGTCTACATTTAATTCATTAATTGTATTTCATCGTATTGCCACAGTTTAAGACCTAAACAGTTAATAATCCAGGTAGGCTTATGTGCAGAAGCTGTGCGCAACAATCTGTCAGGTTAGAATCAGCAGGGGCTTCAGGAGAGAGATCTGAATTAATACCTTGGTAAATGGAAGTAATTAAGCTGGAATGTAATTGCAGTCTGGATTTTTCACATCTTCCTGTTGCAGCAGGAACAGGCCCCAGAAATAATGTCACACTACAATGAGAATTTGTGTTAGCATGAACAAGAGGCTTTGTCACCAATGGCACTAAGTCTTTTGGATGACTCTTTCGACTTATGGTGCTTTACAGCAATGAGGGGACGGGGAAGCGGCTTTGTCATCATGAGAGAGAGAAAAAAAAGTCTCAATAGAGAGACGGATGTTGCGGCTTTGACTAGAACTAGCACACGCAAATGAAAATACATTAACAACTTGATGGCTCACAAGAAACATCATTTCCTCCGTTTCATTTGGATGGTAGTTCTGCTCGCTTACTTTGAAATAACACTTACTTTACACATAACATGTGTAATTTAGGAGGCTTCAATTTAAATGTACTTTTTGAGATGAATCTCTAATTATGTAAGCCGCACACTTTGATAAACGTATCAGCAATCTTCTGGCATAATTCTCGTTGAGTATTGGCCAGTCTTGCTTTTCAGAGACTGTAGCAGGAGTTTCTTTTAAGTTATATTTGGTAGACCATGCATTTTTATAATAACTGAAGGTAACAGTTACTTGACTGTGGCATATATCGACACTATGTCCATGGAAAATACTTAATATTTCCCCTTTAAAAGGTTGGTCATTGGTAGCAAGCCAACCAATTTAAATGAACTCTGAAGAGGGGCCAGATGTCCATTCAGATGTTTGATGTATTGATGGTGACATAAATTGTATAAAAAACAACTTAACTGGAGAAATGTAACCTAATGTCAGTAGTGTTGGAACAATTAAATGTACTTCTGACCCCATTGGCATTAAGTAGGTTGAAATTTGATGAAAAGTCAAAGTTATATGTTGTGTAATCATCACGTCAAGAAAAAAAAAAGCCTCTTTGAAAGCTTAAAATAAATGTGACATTTCTGCTCATAATGGCTCAACTTTTAAACTGATTTGTCGATTTGAAGGCTTTGCTTTCTGCTTCTCAAACCTAGTCGACCTGCAGTTACGGCCTACGTGACGCAGCAACCATCACCAGCCCTTAACGCCATCTGAGGAATCAACGACTCTGTGCTTACACACTTACAGGGAAGAAATCTCAAGCCTAGTAATGAAACCGTACATAAACCCTGCATGTCTGATTCATTCGGAGGAATAACACTCATCTTGTCCGCCAATAAAACCATATTAAATTTGCATGTGATAGGACAGAACAGGGTGCCCAGTTTGCCTGGGGAATGTGTGATTATTGCACTTGTAATATTGCCGCTGCATACATTATGCACATGACAGGATACAATTGTGGGAAAATAAATTGTTGAGTGATTAGGTGATTCTTTCTAAACATGGAGCTAAACAGTAGCACATGTCCATATATGTGGGGCTTTTGGAGATGTGGAAATGTATGGAATAGCTCTACTGTAAAAATAAGATAAGTTAACTCTAGGTTTATCTACAATAATATATTTCCAGAGTTTAATTCAGCAACCAAAACTCATTTAGATGTTAATGGTTCACAGTAAATAAAACAAACATTCTTATTTTCTCACATAATGATAGTATCCATTTGATAGGTTTGTATGTGACGACTCATAAAACAAAGAATCCAGCTGCAATCAACACCTTTTCAATCTCCCCTGCTATTTCCTTCCACTAAACTTTCCACTAGCTAGCTTGGATGCAGCCAGCTTCTTTATGCAGGTTTGATGCTCATTTGTGAATAGTGCCTGAGTGTCTACAGACTACCTGAGGCAGTAGTTTTCCCCATCTAAGCAAAAGAAAGTCTGACATGGTCGTAACATCACATTTCTGTTAAAAATCCAATTTCATTGCTATTTTACAAACTTCACATTTTCTAAGAAAATGAGTTTGAGGTTTTCATTAGCTGCAATCAGACGTAAATATTTGGATTCATCTGCCTGAAATGAGTCTGTATTGCATATGACTTTCACTTTTTAAACTGACCTCATACAGGTGCAGCTAATCTGAATCTAAAAAAAGAAAAAAAAAACTGTGAATAGAATCTAAAATTTTAAGATGAAAAAGCAAGACATCCCCACATTTCTATTAGTTATGCAAACATCAGTGATCAGAGAGGCAGAGCACAAATCTATCTGTGAGACTGAATCATTGGAGACCAAACAGGAACGCTAAAGAAATCAACTGCCTTGGAGCATACACTAACACACTGATGAAACACACACAACCTCTTCGACACACACAGAGAGACTGAGACTTCTCATACTGTACAAGTGGGGAAAGAAATTAGATGTGAGATGTACATCTTCCCACGTCCTCACTCCTGTTCTCGCTGCATTAAACAGAGCCACTTTGGCCTTGCTTGATGGAGAGTCAGCTACTCAAAGGGAAAAAAAAAAACTTGGATTTTATAGAAGATATCAATAATCCACGCAAAAAAAAAAAAAAGCAAAATAAGCATCGATTGGCCCTGCAATGAGTTATGCACAAGTCATGCAGCCTCTGATTAGATTTAGTCACAGTGGGGCAATCAGCCTTGTGCTGAGATGTCTGCTCCGCTTGTGGTGGGAGAACTGAAGGGTGGTGGGGGCGTCAGGCCCCAACATGCCCCCTTCAACTCCAGCTAGCATGCTATCATTTTGCAGAAGAAGCCCTCGGGGATGTAGTTTGTTTCACTGACACAGTGAGTAGAGAAATGCAATGCATTAGCGGAAACCCTGTTGCTTCGAGTTAATTGCAGTGAGCGCTGTGCATCACTAAACTGGGTTATTGGGTGAAAGATAATGGCTTGGATAGATTATAATAAAGCAGTTTCCTCTAAATGCAAAGCTCTCTGAAAGTTCTCTAAATGAGACAACTAATAGTTATCTTATTTAAAATCAGTAGTGAAGAATCTACAGGAGCCTCATATATAGAGAGAAAGAAGTAGTGAGGTTTTAAGCAGAGTTGGGTTATAAATTAATGTCCAATTAGTGCTATCAATCGATTAAAAAGATTTGTCTGATTAATCACACTCAATGCCTTGATTAATAACGATTAATCACTGAGCTTAATTTGGTAAACTTGAAATGTGAAAATGCAAACTTTCTAAAACATGTTTAAGAAAATGTTTTGTCTTACGTTTTATACTCGACATTGTCGACAGGCTTTTCTCACTTTTATGGGTTTTCAAGAAGGTTTAAAAGTCAGCATTTTGTTTCAAACATAGTTTAGAAATGTTAAATAGAAACTGGTTGTGCTTCCGTGGAAAGATAATTCATCACTGCAATAAGTATTTGACTTTATTTGACAGTAATCTGACAGGAAAGGGGCAGAGAGAAAAGATCTGAGAACAGGATTTGAACTTGGAACGGCTGCATTGAGGTCTACAGCCGATGTCTACAGAGATCCCATTCTAACTGCTGTGAGTTTTAAAACTAAATTTTCTGTTGAACACATCATCTGACGCTCCTCACTCATATTTTCAGCTGCGTTTGTGACCGTTTTGAACGCAGCACAAGACTGTTTAATGCACTGCTTTGAGCTAAGTAACCCTCTGTAAGAGAGAGGCGTTTAGGTCAAATAGGTAATACGATTAATCTGCATTATGTCAAATTAATGCGTTAAACTTTTTAGATTAGTCGCATGAGTTAACGCATTAACAATGGCAGACATAATCCACAGCTATACGTATCTACAAGCTCTGTTTAAATCTGTCATCTTAAAATTTATGGCAGAAACGCCAACCTATTAAAATGGGAATGTCCACCTAAATGGACAAGAGCTTTAACCAGAGAAACCGCAGAGATCCACAGCTCAGGTTGGAGAATTTGTCTAAAAGACAACTAGTTGTCATGCACACAACAAATCTGGTCTTTATGGAAGAAGTTGCTGAAAGATTGCGAGAAAACCTTAAGGAATTGATGAGAGTGTTATTTTATAGAACAGGACAGGAGAGGGACTTTTGCTTCAGACCACTAATTAGTTTCTCTGAACCAACTTGGGTTTCAGCTGGACACATCTGTCTAATTGTGAAGAGCATAAAAACAGATCTTCCTCACTGAGCTGAATTTTGTCTCTGCTGCAGGTGGATGAAGGAAAAGCCAAACCAAGCCTGCAATGACTTCAAAGATCACACAGAAGCAACTCTGCGGGCCGTTTAGCCCCAGAAAGATTTCGGCTGAGGCAGAACTTCTTTGAAATTGCAAATGGTTTCTTTGTCTTGTTAGTCCCACTCCTTCCTGTGTCAGCGTTGGATCGTTCGCAGAAGTTGCCCTTTGTGATCCCATCAGGGACTTTTCACCCCACCATCAGCACTATGTCGCATCAGTAAGCCGTTAATACAAATTAATTCCACAGCTTTTTACAAACGAATGGTTTGGGCTCCTGAAAAAGATGGTTTCAAAGCAATAGAAAACACAAAACTAGTTGGAGTGGCTTTCTGTAATCCTTAAGGTCCAAGGCGTGCATTTTAACTATATAACCGCTAATAAAGAAATAAATACTTGCAAATTAATTATGCTTGTATTAGCATGTGTCTAAATAAAGAGTTTTGTTTTTGCTTTTGCTGTTTAAATCCTAATAGGTTCAGGGTCATACACACTGCTTGGTTTCCATAGTTTTGGGAAAATCATCTGCTAGATAAAACATTATTTCCATTCAGTCTATTATTAAAGAGTTTTAAAATAGTGTTGGTCAGATTGTGATTCGACCTAAAAAGCTCAGATTTATGAGTGTTCATATCTCTACATAGCATGTGCTCTGCTCAGATGAGACCAAAACGTTTTTTGACCTACATTCTGCTGAAACTAGATATTTACACTTATGGAATAAAAAAACACACACACACACACACACGCACGCACGCACGCACGCACGCACGCACGCACACTTTTCTCTCACTGTCTGAAGTTGAGTGAAACTAAACTTCCAAATCAAATTAACGGGGAGAATCGTCTATTAGACTATAATACTTGGGTCAAACCCATGAAAATATCTTGGTTTCAACTATACAAAGCAGTGTTGTGCAACAATAGCTTCTAGTTTGACTATGAATTGCTTAGAGAAAGCTTAGAAGTGTATAATTTCAAAATGATCCACTACTTTGTCTTGGTCTGTCACATTAAGTTCTATGAAAATTTAAAAAATGTAGTTGTAATCTAAAAAAAAACACAAATAAATTGAGGCTGCAGTGGAACAGTTGGTAGCGTAGTTATATTGCAACAAGAAGATCCTGCTTAGCTGTCAAATCCTGGACTGGGGTTTTTTCTGCATGGAGATTGAATGTGTGGGTTTTCTCCATGTACTCTGGTTTCCTCCTAGAGCCCAAAACGATGACTGTTCTCCAAATTCACTTAGATGGAAGTGTGGCTGTTTATTCTATGATAGTGGGTCAGTGACCTGACCCCTGTAGTTAGGCACCAGCCCTCTGTGACCCTGCAGGGATAAGCAGGTATAGACCACGGCTGGATAGATGAGTGGATCTCATTAAGTTTGGAAATGGTTAAAGTGTTTTTGCAAGGCACCGCATGTTGCTGCTCTCGCAAAGGCAGGATAACCCGACTCCTTGTGACGGAAATTATCTCTAAATGATATGAGCTGTTTTCCCCTAATTAACAATTGACACTGCCATGCATACCCTTCATTTAAATCAGGTGTTAAAGTAATTGCACAATTTCCGGGAGGCACTCAGCTTAGTTCCAGAGGAGAGCTTTGGCGAACCAGATCTGTCACTGTTTTTCTAGCTGATGATTAATGACCCCAATTTAGTTTCGTTTTTTTTAATCCAATCATGCTCTGACATTTCCTATCAGATGAGCCCTTCCTCATTCTTTGCCTTGTTTACGTCGTGACAGTGCAATCTGCAGAAGTGCCAAGTGGTGAGCTCTCATTTATGACTCCCGTGTCCAGCTGATGTTTGAGGAGTTATACGTGATTACCTCCTCTTTGCAAAACGAGGCATCTCCATTGTCCGCAGGGACTTCATGTATTGCTTCACGGCACACTGTAAAAAATTGGCACTGTAAGCTTTTTTAGCTCGAACAGCCACATATGTTCAAAGTTAGAGTCAGGTAAGGGACACGTCCTGTACAAAACGGTACAACTTCAGTGCAAATGCAATCCAACAGAAATGAAAGGTTCATGCCTCAGCATCTTTGGCTTTAGAGTCCGAGTTTCTCTTGGCTCTCTGAAAAAAGGTTGTCCTCAGGAGGAGGGGGCTTTTATTTTTTGCCTCATTGACCTTCATAAGGTGATACCTGTACTGGCGGCACAAATTTAAGTCTGGGTGATAAATTACAAGAGCTGCTCCGCCAGCTTTGTAAGCAAACTCTTCTGTGCATTGCAGGGACAGTCTTTCATTTGGAGCTGCAGGATTTTTAAAAAGACGACCCTCCTCCAGAGCACGTTCCTCTCAAACTGAATACGAGCACCGACATCCTCAGTTGTTCGACCCGCGTTATGTGGATGCTTTTGTACGTCTCTAATCACTGGGCTGCGCATGAAAGATGCTTTTAAGATGAAAATCTTTTGTTCTTGCTCAGAACCAGATGCGAGATGCAGGTTACTGCTTTGAGAGCTGGCAGCTGTTTTTGATTTCTTCTCAGACAGAAAATGATTTCCCTCCATCCCAACACAAAGAAATGTATTCTACATTTATCTCATTAAGTTGTCGATGACTCATTTCTTTGAAAATTCTCACCACATTGCTCTTTGGTCAGGCTTTCTATAGTTTCTTTTAAAAGAATATTCTTTTAAGCATAATTGAATGAAAATCCCTTTTTACCTTCAAAGTTTTTCTGAATACTCCAACGTGTTTTTATCCTTTAAAGGGCGTCATGACATGTACACAATCAGAAGCTTCTGTTGCTGTCCAGTCCATTAAATCTAGGCATAAAGATGACAGAGAAAACATTTACATATCTTGATAAGGTTGAGCTCTGATGGATGAATAAAGCTCTGAGGTAACAAGAAGCATTTTTCATACATTTTTCTAACAGAAGTCAGTAGATTACTTGTAAAACTAGATCACTGTGGATTTATTTCATCTGGATCTGCTTTAAAGGAGACATTTTGGAATTTATGACATTCCTTTTTGTTTTCCTAGTTTGGGTTGTTTTGCTGATCCAGCACTGGGTGAAATATGGAGCCATCCAGCAGCCATTGGGTTGAGTCATGACTTCAGGTAAGATTTCCATTGTAAAAAGTGTTTAGTATAACTAATTATGAAGGCCATCACGATTAGTGGGATGACGAGAAGCATCTACTGGATAATATTCTGTCATACGACTTTTTTTTACCCTTTTAGTTCTTTTTTTACCCTTTTAGATGGTCTTTCTGCCTCAAAGACCATTAGAAATAAAAAAAAATTACAAAAATACTAAGGCATATCTCTCAGATAAGTTCTTATGTTTAACCCTCCTATTATGTTGCATGTCAAATTGACCCGTTTTAAAGTTTAAAAATATTTTAAAAATAGTTGAAAGTATTTCTTTTTGCTTGAAATTTTTTCTATTTGTCTTAATAGGTGCACTCTACATATAAATTGAAAAGTTATTCATTTTTACACATTTGCAGCCCCCCCTGCGTCTATTTGTTACATCGATACTGTGCGGGTCAATTTGACCAATTTGGACCAATGTCCAATTCTATACGTTTCCTTGCAGCTATGAACCATATTTCACCACACACACAAACACAACACACCACACACACAACACACCACACACACACATGCACACGCAGACACACACAAACCCACTTTCTCCCTACTCTCTTTACTTCACTATGAACTGTGAGAAAGCAGGTGTTCATACAACTTTTGACGGGAACCTTTTCCGTTCCCGTGGGCAAACTCCACCCACACTGAGTGGACACTCAGTACAAGTGGAGGAAAATATAAATACTCTCTGCATAACTCATTTATCTTGATTTTAATTGGCGGGTCAATTTGACCCAGAACAGTATGTGTGTCTCAAGTTCAATTATAAAGATCACCCATTGAACATTTTTTAAAAATGTAACATAAAAAAATGTACCAAAGATCACTTTCAAGGAAATTATCGTTTTTTTGTGTCTAGGTTTTTTTCAGTGGACATAAAAAAAATTTAAATTAAATTTTTTTATGTCCAAATGAGTAATTGAGTAACTTGTCGTCATTAATCCTTAATTTCTGAGAAATAAAAAAACATAATTGCACAAATATTTATTGAGATGGTTAGTATTGGAGTTAATAATCAGATACAAAAATGTTTTGGAGGAATTTTTGGTTTCTGACACTATTACATGATAAAACTCTCCCCGGGTCAAATTGACCCACGGACATTATTGCTGTATCTCAGAACATAATATTACAAACATAATAGGAGGGTTAAATAAAAAAATTCTAAAAATATGTATTGACCCTAGTAATAGACAGACATGGGCCAATTTAACCTAGAACACCTGGCCCAGTAGATCAAACCCAAACCCAGTTCTGTTGTGCTGGTTTTTGCTCCCGGTCTGGATTTGCACAATAACCCAAGTTACTCCTTTTTAAGCCAGTTCCACAGTGCAATACAAGCAAAAGCTCTTGCGGAACTATTGGCTTTAAGTAGCGTAAAATAAATAGTTTTGATAAGGCCTCAGAAACGGTTTGACGTCACAGTTGAATACTGTAGATGATCAGATGTTCAATGCTGAAATTATGTTGTTTTACAGCAATAGCTGCACTCATTCCTTTGCTAAATGGGCCTTCATTGAATGGTTTATTAGTATTCTTTGAGCACACCAGAGAAAGCTGTTGAGACGCTCTTGATCAGATAAATCAGTATTAAGGGTTTTCATCAGAGAGAGAATTACACAGGTCCTTCGACGCTTCAGACTACTCCTCAGGGAGGCTGGATTTGTAATTTCAGATCCTTCAAAAACTTTTCCAATCATCCTTTTTCCCCCTCATGGTTAAATTTAAAACCCATTAGTTTTATGTCATCTGAAGTTTCTCCATCCACTACAGTTATCCTTTTGACAGGCAGAAAGAGGGCGAATTCAACATCCACAGTGTATTTAGAAGGAGAAATCAAACAAAACCGTTAGCACCAAACCACAGGCAGCGAGTAGGTTTTATTATTCTCAGAAGGCGTGAGCACACACGGCTGATCATTTTGACTGGTGGCAGGTTTTTTGTTTTGTTTTTTTGTTTCCCTTTGGATTAAAATCAGTAACATTCCCATCAAAGAAGGCGCTTTAAAATGTTCAAAATGACCAATATTTGTACGTGGTATGCCTTTTGTGATAAGAGAACAGCAACAACAAAAAGATCAGAGGTGAAGCAGAAAACTGTTTTCAGGGCTATTTCAGGTTTGAAAAAAAAACATCAGCGTTAAGAAAAGGTCCCTTTGAAGAGATCATTTTTCGCAGAGAGAGAGATGTGCTTTAAAGGAACGGCTTAATAACTATGAAGCCTTCAATTTTAAAAGCCCACAAGTACATGCCTCCGCTGCTGGTGATTGGCTGATAGAAGCTTTGTTTGCTCTCTCTGAGATCTTTACAGCTTTGTGCCAGGTAATTGAAAAGGAGACGAGGAAGGAAGTAGTCTTTTTTTTTTTTTTTTGGCAAGTATATCTAAAAAAGAAACGCACAACTAAAAGCAGTGCATGGGCTGAAAGCATCACTAGTCACTGCCATTTTCCTGCCTAAACTGAGATATTAATAAGTCCTCTTCCACACATACTAAAGAAAATGCAGCACAATTAATTCAAGATGTTTTACAGTTCATCGGCACAGGGCATAGAATATCTCCTGACGGGTTAACTGCAAACCACAAAGGTAAAAAGCAAACACTAAATCGTAAACCCCGTCTCAGATTAGAGACAACATGTCCACAGCAGCACCGGCCTCATCAGCTGCTGCATAATTTAAGAGGAGCTCAAAAGACTGATGCCTCTCAGAACACGCTAAATGTGCCACGCTGCATCACAGCAGTGCCTTTCCATTAATGCCTCAACGTCTCGTAAAGAAAGAAAACAAGGAGTTTAATGGAAAGTAGTTAGGCTTTCCACAAAAAACAAAAAAGACTTTAAGTAGTCAAGTTCAAATAAGAGAAACAGAAAAAGCTTGAACTTTAATAAGCAATACCCTGCTAACATTCATATTAGGAACAGCATGAGGCAATAACAAAATGAATCCGACCATGAATGGTGTCACGTTAATCACCTTCGCAGGGTTAACACAGAACAGCTCCTAATAAAGAGTGGGACCCTTATCATTTGTAGATTTGCTGATCAGTCTCTCTCTCTCTCTCTCTCTCTCTCTCTCTCATATCACAGCCGGTTTCCAATCGGGTCCCATAAAACGAGCCCATTGCAACCATTCATCCTGAGTAAAACCCATAAGGATCCCACTGTACACATGATGGCCGGGTAGCAGACAACAATCAGGAAACCGTCCATCGTTATTACTGCAGCAGAGCCTGGAGAGGACGTGTGGTTACTGAATAAGCAGCATAAGATTTTAAGGTAATCAAATGGGATTCAGATTTAAACATAACCCTGTTCTTTGATTTAGACCTGCAACGTTACTTTAACGGATAAAGAGAATTAACAACCCAATAATGACACACAAATCCAAAGTGGCTGAAAAGGTGTAGATTGAAGCATTCCTTTTTCACCTGTTCTTCTCTCTTTGTGTGTTTTTTGGTTTTTTAAAGATCTTGCACTTAATTCAAGACGCGCACAGGACGTGTTGGCAGGTCAAGGGCAGATAAAAGTGTCAGTTTGTGTGTATACTCCATTTATTAACATAATTCAGCAAGCAATAAAAGAACTAATGCCAATACCTAATACTTACACCTCACACTTTTAACAATGTGGCAAGATGGAGACAACTAAATCAAAAGTTAGAGCAGAATTTTGATCAGATCAGAGTTTGTTAATGCTGCCATATATGTAATAGTTTGGTGATGATGGGTGGGGCCAGGAGAGGGTGATGGATTTAAAAACCACACACACACACACACACACACACACACACACACACACACACACACACACACACACACACACACACACGCACACACACACACACACGCACACACACACACGCACGCACACACACATGCACGCACACACGCACACCCCCGCACACACACACACACACACACACACACGCCCACGCACCCCCACACACACACACACGCACACACACACACACACACCCCCCCCCACATGCCCCCCCCCCACCCACACACACACAAATAATAATATAAAAAAGGATTCAAAGGATGAATTACTGAATGTCAGAGTTTGTAAAAACCAGAACAGGTTGTTAATAAATCTGTAAAATAATAAAAAGAGAAGCAAGAAAAAAAATCAGAAGCAAGAAATTTAAACCACTGCATAATTCACACATATTTATAATTCAAAGGAATTCCACAAATTATTCCCTGAAACTCAACCATCTCTTTTTGAAAGGTAGTTAGTATTTCTGGTTGTACGAGCACATTTTCTCCGTTTGTAGAAATTTTGATTTAATTTGAGCCTCCTCTGTGTCGGGCCTCTCAAATGTACAAAAGCATTGACCCCGAGTTATACGAAATGACAACTTCTTATGACCCCAACCCAATACCACATTTCTCACAACTCCTTTCTAACAGGCTCTCCTTAGAAAAACTTACATCATTATTTCCACTCTCACAAACATAACGACTCCCATTGCAACATAAGCTTCCCAGATTACATGTTGGAGTGTCAGGTGAGGGTAGTACTAATCACTGTCATAAGTGTCTGTTAAGGCAGCCTGGAAACCACCATCTATACCGTCTCAAGATTATCCTTCTCCAAGCACAGTGCTAGTAAAAAAGCAACAGAGTGATGACTACAGCTGACAGACGCTCGATATTTCAAGGTCAAGCCACTTAACAGACAAATGGCTCAGCTAGCTACTTTTTTTTCTTTTCTTTTTTGCTTCATATCGCCACAAACGCCAGTCTAACTGAATGAGTGACATTGTACAATTTAAAGATTTATGCTAATGCATGAGCTCACCTGTTTATTTGGTGCCATGAGCCTGTTGGGACAAAGGATGTGCACAACTGCACAAAAAACAAAATCTAGATTTACCTTTTATTTCTTTCAGGTTGGCTTTTTTTTCTTTTTCTTCAGCTATTGGACATCTGTTTACATAAACTGTTCACAGTCCAGGCATCAGGGCAACTGCACTGTTATTACCTCACTTTTACCTCGTGGGAGCCTGGATTTATCATTTTCTGAAAAGAAGATTATGCCCTCAGCTTTCATGTGTCAAGACATTTGACGAGTCTCTTTGCCAAGCATCTCCTGCTTTCAAATGCGAGGCATTGTTGAAAGCAGAGGACAAAGAACAGCCGATATTTGGATGCTCAGGTGTGACAAATTCCTCAGTGAAATTGTCAGTATGCAGCTACAGATTGTAAACAGGCTGCTCAGGATAGTAATGTGGGTGACGGAGCAGAATGACAGAGCAATCAAATTTGATTTAAAGTAATTGTTTACTCCCTCTGGGAAGTAAACATGCGAAACCAAGTATAAGTATAAAGAACTTGAGTCTTCTTGTCCTTTTGCTTATTCAAGGTCATACTGTTGAGCTGTGAGGTTCTTCTAGAGTGTTCTGGGTCAATTTAGTTACGGATTAGAGACAGCAAAGTTGATGCCTCGGCGTGGCCAGCACAAAGCCCTAATCTCAAATCCATTTAAAATTTGTGGACAGAAGTACAAACATGTCTGAGAGCAAGGTGGTGGTTACTTCTTGCAGAGGTGTGACTGCACAGTCGAACTCTGATGCAGACCAAAAGAAGTGAACGCTGGTCCGCCTAAAAACCTCGGTTTTGGTTTAGATGAAGTGGCCAAATGGACCACAGACCGTTCTGAAACCATGACACAGCTCATAGCGCAGGGCATTCTGGGTAAATACATCCAATACAAACTTGTGAGTCTTGCACCAGCGGGAGAAATGGCTCATGGTCTTTAACCAACAACAAAAGAGAAATCCTTCAACCGCTAAAATCTGACACCACTCCATTTTTGATTAGATTTCATGAAGAACATGCGTTTCAATGTCTTGTTCAAAAGTTTTCATGTTTTCTTAAGTAGTTGTTGGTGCAGCACCACTCCAGGTGAGGGGGGTTGGGTTTGTAAGTGCAGTGCAGAATGAAAGCAAACAGAACCAAGTGAAAATGTAACACATTTTCCAATTTTGTCCTCCAGTCAAACCAAGACCAGACCAGAACAGCTGTGCAGCTCTTCCTCTGAATTCTGGGTCAAATTAGTTACAGAAAGCTGATACTTTGGAGTGGCCATCACAAAACTCCATTCACAGCCCCATATGCAAATTGTGGATGTTTTTCCACATGTCTAATCTCTTGATGTGGGGTTGGTTGTACTGCTCCTCTATCTGATAATCTCAGAGGAACACTAGTTTTTTGAATCCAGGTCTAACTAGCCTTCACTCCTGACATCGATAGATTTTATGCTTACACCTCTAAGCCAAGAGTCAACAAAAGTAGAAAGACTTCTCAACCATCCCATGTAACCTTTGTGTTGTGTTTGCCTTCATCGCTACGGTTCTCTCCTGTCTTCTCTGCTCAGCTTTTGAAAAGCTTTTTCAAAAGAATTCCTATTCAGGTTCCAGGCCATCCATCTGCTTCAGAGGTTATGATGGATTATATATATATATATAAACCTTACTTTCTTTGCATACCTTCCTCAAAACAGAGAACAAAATCAGTTGGACTGTGCCTATATTTTCTATATTCTCAAAATCCACAGATCACCACATTCCAGAGCCAAAAAACTCAATATTCATCAAAGCATTTCAACACAATTAATCACAATCATTTCTAACGAGGCTTTCGGCTCGTGTTTCTCCTTCCAATACGTATCACATTTCGGCAGAAATGTTTATAAAGTTGTTATTAGTCGCCTAGGCTAAATCAAGGCCAGAGGGAAAGCACTTGAGCCGCAGCTTACATGCGCAATCTCCAGCTTCACAAAGATTCCAACCGAGGACGACATGTCATTGTTTGTGAAGAAACGGCCTCACTCCAGGCTTCTAGTGGTCTGACTTTGTTCAAGTAGCCACAAAGGCAGCTTTTGTGTTGAAAATGCTAAACTGAGATTAACTCCAGCTGGCAAGCAGGCTGTATGAAGCCTAAGAGGAGAGAGCAGAAATCTCTCAGTTGCTCTGATGGCACAGAAAAAAACAAACAAAAAAAAACCTAATAACTGAACTGCTGAACACAAAATGTCCAGCTGCTCATAATGGAATCCAAAGGAAATATTTGAAGTTTATCCACCAATTGCACAAGTAAAAACATCCAGCAGGATATTATGAAGCCCATATGACATTGATTATGTGCCAGTGTAAAGAAGTGTGAACCTAATGGCACCATTGATTTCAGAGGTTATGCGTGGTCAGGATAAATGGCTTTCCAACTTTCTAATATGTTGATATAAAAAACAGCCTTGATAACAATCTTCAGAATCTAATATATTTTGAAAAATACATCATAGCTGCACTTTATTACAGCCATTCATCAGTGGATGAGGTTGTCTTTAGCTCTTCCATGCAGTGCCTTAACAATCATTTTAGTTTCACCACAAAATCTGATTATTTTGACATTAGCATCCATTAATCATTTTCCTTGTAGAAATTCAAGTTTGTTTCTGTGTAAAGAATCTTCATCTGTCAAAACGGACAAATGGCCTCACGAAAATATGTTTATTTTTGTATTTGTATTGTCAAGCAAGCCGACACTGAAATGAGCAGAATTTTATTTATGCGTTATGAGGAGTTTGCATGCTGTGATGTGTGAAGACGACGGCTCAGACAGCTTTCGCCATTGTTTGATGATTTGTGTAATTCCCACACTGTGGGCATCTGCTTTGTTTTCTGCTCTTTTATTTCCACCTCCCCACGGCTCTTTACTGTCGAGTATTCCTGCCCAGGCTTTGTCAAAACCATCAAGGATCTGTCTAAATTGCTGAATGGTGTGTGAAAACATGTTAATCAAGCGCCCGTTTCAACACTAAAGACCTTGATGTCCAGTCTACCTGAGCAGACAGGGATATTCAAACTGTTTGCATCCTTCTGATATATTTTCTGCTTTCTGAATGAAATAAAAATCACTCTGCCAAATCTACGCTCCTGAGAAACACAGTTCGCATGCGTTACTGGTCAGCATGAAGGGTAAAGTGCGTCTCTCTTGAGAGCAGTTTCCTTATTTGAGCTTCGGGTCAATAGGGTCAAGCGTAGGACATTAATCACCGGAGTGAAAAAAAGGAGAAAATCTCTACTTTTGAACAGGAAAAAGGATTGGCTATCTGCTCGACCTACGTGTGCGAGCTTACATTTCAACTCAACAGCTCATTAAAACCGAACTGAATGTTCCTTATGGTTGCCTGTGTCGCAGATCTGCATTCACCTTGGGTAATAAACCTGTTCTGGCTTCCAATTAAAGGAAAACATTTACATGCACAGCCCAATTTAAATGCACCACCATCAGGGCAGACATGCTCAATCACCTCCAACTCTGTCTCATTCATCACGGTCTTACTTACAGCCGGAGTCTCCAAAGGCATCGATTCGCTGGCTGATGCTTAGGTCTCCCATCACTCAAGAGTCTGGAAGGACAATTTGGTTTCCAGGTTGCTTTCTGGACCTGATGTTGAGAAACCAAACAAGTGAGAAAACCGACTGTGTAAAACATCACAACAGGTGAATGATTTAAGCCTTAAGCATTTTGTTTGTCTATACCGTATTGATAAAGCCATTGATTTGACAAGTATCACTGTATCTGTACTTCAGATAGTCACAGTCTGCAGGGGATTTGAGTTGCATTCTGCAAAGTAGATCTTTTCATTAGTTTGGTTAACAGATGACCCTGGTCACGGCTCTGAGACACGCTGGATATCTTTGATTTTCTGTCTTAACCATTAGTTAATAAAAAGTATGCTTACACTAAACAAGCTATAGGTCACAGCAGCATTGTTAACACATACATGCATGAATTTAGTTCTGATGCCGTCTTGCTGTTTCATCTCTGTGCTTTGAGCTATGATGCTCACATGCAACAACAGGCACATTGTGGTGACGACAATCCTACTCTACAAAGCAGCTACTTACAACCAAATTCTTTTCTATTTTGACATGATTGTTGGAGTACTAAAAACATGTTTTTTTTTAAAACATGTACTCACATTGCAAATAGTATATGTGGATTGGGATCCGGGGCGTGAAAACTCCGTATTAAGTGTCCTAAATCTTTTCTGGGTACTTTAATCCGTCTCGCTTAATTAATTGATTACCCCTGTACACCCAAAATGTAAAGCTCAACAGAAACAAACAAGAACATATTTCTCCCAAGGGGTCAGATAGTTAGATAGCCAATTTCAGAATAATGAAAAAAGTGGGTCGCACTGTCAGTTTCACTTCAGTTTGTAGGATCAACCATGCAGAGATGAAGGAACAGGAAATTGAGAAGTGGAGTGGAATTTTTCCAACATGTTCAAAAAATAACATGGTGGTCAACAAATAGCCACAATTAATAAAAAATAAAAAATAAAAAAACTTGTACCAATTGAACTATTGTCTATTTTAAAATGCTAAATCTTGGATGATGTTTAAAACAGGCAAGATTTAAAAAAACAATAAAGTTCATTTAAATGTATATGTAACTGTATAAATAAAAGGTTGCATTAAAAAATATAAAAGACAAAAATGGACCAGGCTCAGGCTAAAAGGTGATGGATAGTCTGGACCCGCTTCATGAAGTATTAATCCAAGCCTCTTTTAGCTCTGTACATTGTAAAGTACCTTGGAAGTTGGAAAAAAAAAATAAAAAATTGGCAGTCTGAACAGAAAGCACAGCTTATGTCCTCTGAGAAGATTTAACTTTAAATCCCCCAAATTCTCAACTCTTTTATTGAGCTTAGATTAGCAAGTATATAGGTCTCCAATGATACAGTCACTTTAAAACTTAAACAGACACAAGAAGGAACACGGGCAATCACATAAATGTCTCCTCTGTACTATTTTATTACATAATTTCATTTTAAGAGAACGCTCAGATTGTTCCAATTGATCCAGGTTTCACTGAGCCCTGCTGCCCAGGTAATCTTTAAATCAGGCAATATGTCAGCTCTGCCCGAGGTTTGCTTCACCTGGCTTTACTACAAAGTAGGCAATGATGCTGTAAAAGGCCAATAAATGAACTGGATGCTCTCTTGAGCAGCTAAGCTTAAAACCCAAGGATAAATTCAGCGTTTATCTTTCTGTCCTTCGACCACCGAAAAATGTAAAATGGTCCCGGCAGAGAGGTCTTAGTGACAGGTCAGTCTCTACAGAGAACAATGCATTAAAGAGATAGTGGACTTTGATTAACCTTCATGTAAAAAAAAAAAGCAGTGAATAAAACATTGTGTATTACTTTAAAACACATCTTCATAAAATAGCTGTATACTAAATACAGTGTTGTGAAACAGAATTTGTTCTCTGACATATTTTGAGTTATTTAGCCTCTTTTTCTCACTTTGCACAAACAAATTCCAGTTTCAAGCAACGATAACCCGAGTAAATACAAATTGCAGTTTTCAACTGATGATTGACATAATAATGCAGTATTTTATCCAGGCCTTCCAGGTCCATCATTTCCCGGATGATCCGTCCCACTGTGTTTTCATATCAAGTTACTATATTTGCTGTGAATGACGTCGAGTTTTGCGTTACGCTCCAGAAAACTGCAAACATCGAGACTAATATGAACAACGCAAAAAAACGTGAAAACAGCCACGAATGAACGAGTCTGTAAAGTTGCACAACTAACATTATTGTCAACAGCTGCTGAAAATAACTAAACAAGTTACTTCTAATGTAACTTAGTTACTTTCCAAATCAAGTAATCAATAATCAAATGATCAAAGTAACGATGCCATCACTGCAGAAGCAGTGATGGCATCATTCAGTTTCTATGCACCACAGATTTGGAACAAACTTCCAGAAAACTGTAAAACAGCTGAAACACTGGGTGCTTTTAAATCTCAACTTAAAACTCACCTGTTTAGAGTTGCTTATGGCTAAATTAGGATTAGAGTGCGGGTTTTGATGTCTTCCATCTTTATATGTCTTTAATGTTTTTAATTTCTTCTTCTTTCTTTTCGACGTTTTAATGATGTAATGTTTTTTGTTTTTGTTATTTTTTATTTTTTTAATCTCTCTCTTTCTCACTGATTATTTCTGTTTTTATTATGTAAAGCACTTTGAAATGCCTTGCCGCTGAAATGTGCTATACAAATAAAATTTGATTGATTGATTGATTGACTGCCCATCGGTGTGCATGTTCCTAAGTCAGTTTATGCATTAGTTGCTTCCAGACATGTTTAGAACTAAACTAAGCATGTCTGTCCTCTCTTTTGGAAAAGGGGGGAAGCTATTTAAACTATTTAATAGTGTACGATGGCTTTATTCAAGTCTTTATTTTCTCTACGGTGATGTTCTGCTTACAACTAATGAAAACAATATTAAAGATCAGAATATTACATTAAACCAATTTAAAACTATGGGATGACAGAAAATGTTGGCTTCCTGAAAAGTGTTGAAGAGCTGCTAGTTTTAGACTGATTGCTAAAAGAGCCTCATCCTAAAAATGTACACCTACACTACTGATGACATTCTTTTCAGTCACAACATATTTCCTTCTGATAGTGTTGGTAGCATCCTCAAACCAGAAGGACAAAATGTGGGCAGTTTTTATTTCAGTGAAGTGTTTTGTGCCTGTTAAAAATATGATGGACTCTGTTAGAGGACATATTGTAGAGGAAGCTAAAATTAGTTCTCAAAGTTGCACATCTATTTATTTGTATCTTCATTTTAATATGGGATTAATGTAGTGATTGAATTGCCTAGTGAAGTGCTAACATAGGTAATCCCCAGGCCTGAGATTTATAACTCCTCTAAAGAGACGTAATAAGGCTATTTATACTGCAATACTGCTTCGTGATTACGTCAAGAAATACTATATAACTTACACTTAAAAATATATATATATTTATTCTACATGTTTTCTGACAACATCAAAAGGTGACTCAAGCCTGTGTTGCACCGCCGAGTAAAATTTTGACCACGATCAGAAATTCAGTTATCTGAAAAGAGCAATATGACAGTCTGTGACAATATCACCTAACCAGGGAGATTATAAGGTCCTGGAAGAGGTCTGCGTTGAGCTGACTGTTTCCTCGCGTGAACTTTAAATCTCCCTCTGCAGCAGCCCCCTCCTGTTCCTCTTTATCCCTCAGATTTCTACATCCATCTCATTATATTTCCCCACACAAAGCGTCTAGAGAAAAGAAGCTTGGGTCTCTGAATTGAATCACCACTTCCTTCCGATCAGCGGGGATTTGGCAGCATTCCAAGATCTGTATAAACAAACCGCTGTTTGTGACTTTTCCTTTTTGACAGGAATTAAATGTTCATCTGTGCCCCATGACATATAGCGTCATTTCAAAGTTATTCCTAGGTGGACGTGATTTCCGGCAAGGGCAAAACATTTAGAAGGTCATAAGCAGATGCACAGAAAAATCCATGGAGAAGCTTCTTGTTTAGTCAGGGTTTTGGAATTATTTGACTGGCTCATTTTATCACTTTAGAACCACAGAATTAAATGTATTTTACGATGCGTGCGTATTCAGGCCCAAAGAGCGTTTTTAACCCTAAATAAAATCTGTTCCAACCAGTTACCATCAGAAGGCCTCTAATTAATAGAGTCCATATGGGTGTAACTTAATCGCGGTAGAAATCCAGCTGTTCATTGAAGGTCTCAGAAGTCTATTAGAGAACATTAGTGAAAGAAACACCAACATAAAAACCAAGGAACACAGCAGGCAGGTCAGCAACAGAACCGAGAGGTTTAAGGCAGAAAAGTTGAACTTTTGTAGCCAGCGCTTAAGTTTAAGTTTAAGTTCTCATTTTTCCATCTAACACATAAAATCTGAAGAAAATCTAATAAAGTTTGATGGCTTTTATTACTCTTGCAAGGCACTGTGTTTGACTATATTCCAGATAGAACATTTTGTGTAAACACACATACGAATCAGAATTTTATTTGTCAAATAATTGTAATGGTTGAAACGTTTCACAGGCTGAATTTATTCTCTTCCTCGCAACTTTTTTAAAAACACATAATGAGGCTTCACAGTAGGATAGTTTTGCTGCAATTGATCACGAATCAGGATTCACTGTGTATCAAATTAAACTGTTTTTTAAAAGAATTTTTCTTCTCATAACACACAACCGGCCACAGGCAAACATATGGGGAACATAGAAAAGATAACAGAACTCCCGGCAAATTAAAAATGTGTCGCTTTACATACCAAGTTCAACCAGATAAAATAAAAAAAAAGCTTAATTGTGAGAATGTTTCAAAAATCAAAATCCTTCAGCCATGTTTCTCACCTATTTGTTTCCCTTTTCTATGACAACAAAAAAACTAGTTTGGACATTTCATGTCAAGTTGCACAAAAAATAAATAAATAGCCCAGAGCACTACAATAAAAGACCAAAACATGGAAAACATAAAGTGTGTAGAAAAGATCAATAACACCTTTTACTTGCAAAACAACAATTCAGTCACAATAGGATATTTTACCTGTTAGTGATAGAAGAGCGTGCCCATCTAACAGGAAGGCTTGGAGTGTCCTTGGCCTTTCCGCATGGAGTTTCCAGTGCATTCACTGACAGTGTGATGAAAGAACAGTCATGTTCATGCAATATTTGTATGTTATTCCACAATCTTCCGCTCTCTCTCCAACTTGAGTCTTCTGTCTGTGTGATGATGAAGGACAGATCTTGGACAGCTCTACAGCTTTTCTGCCATTTTCAGGCCCGAGTCTCAAACATTTATAGGTTGAAGGTTGGCAGGGAGATACGACTTTTGAGCCCTTTCATTTCAAAACAAGAAACTGTAGATAAAGACTTTACGTTTACTTTGCTTATATTTGCATGTTCTTGCACTGAAAACAATCAAAAAGCCGTTGGCCTGTCTTAAGCACCGCAGACATGGCAGTAAGGTGTGGCATCAGGTTTGAAATCGGGAAGGTCAGGTAAGTCTGTGCTTTCATGAACACATGGTAGTAGCTGAGGTTTCTCCTGCAGGTTGTGTTGTGCAGTCATGGCTGATGAGCTTAATGAGTATCAGGTGTGTTAGCTGCTGCGTTAGCCGCCCTCCTCCCCTCATGGAGCGGAAACAGCAGCAGAGGAGGAATAAGGAAAGCAACAAGAATTTTTCCATCCTGCTCAGAATCCTCCCACTTCTCCGTATTTGTCCCTCTTGGTCTTGTATTGATGAAAGGGGAGTTTTACCATTTAATAAAGTTTGCTTCAGCACTTCAAAGAGATCTCAGTGTGGAAAATGGTTCTTTAAATTAGGTAAAACTTTCAAAACAAACTTTTCACTCATCTAAGGCGGGCAAAGCCAAAGTTGTTCACAAACATGTTTATTGCAGGAAAAATACAGAAAAAAACCAAACATGTTTTCTCAGTGTTGCACAGCAGGGTATTTGGTAGCACTGTTGCTTAGCAATAAAAAGGTCCTGAGTTCAAATCCCAGCTTAGGGTCTTCCTGTGCATGTATGTGGTCTTTGTGAGTTTTTCAGCTTCCTGCCACAAACATGACTGTTCTCCAAATTGCCCTTAGATGTGAGTGTGGTTGTTTCTCCTGTGTTGCCCTGTGATGGACTGGCAACATTCAGGATATACCTGCCTCTTGTCCAGTGACTGCAGGAGATGGGCACCAATGCCCCACCACCCAGGTTTGATAATCAGCTGTAGACGATGGATGGATGTTGTTTTCTCTGCTCCTGATGCTTGGCATTGTTTCTATTTCCAAAACTTACGGGCATTCAGACCAGCCCTGGTTAGTCCACTTTCTAGTTTGTTTGTCTAGAAAGTCTGGTTTGTTTGGGGAAGTGTGAACAAGACAAGCAATCAAAGTCTGATGCAGACCAAAGAAGCAAACTCTGGTCCGCCTACAAACCTATGTCCCGGTTCGGTTGAAGTGAACTTTGGTGTCGTTTGAATGAGTATGTGAATGGAAAGTGGACCAGGGACGGCTCCAAAAGCAGGAAGCAGACCATAGTGCAGGGCATTCTGGGTAAATACAACCAAAATAAACATGTGAGTCTAGCACCAGGGCGAGAAATGGCTCATGGTCTTTTGTCAAAGAAAAACGAAATCCCAAAACTGCTAATCTCTGACAGTGTTCCTGTCTTATTTCCATTTGGTGAAGAAGGATTTTGTGCCCAATATCTTCTCCAGAGGTTTCGCTACTGCTTCCTTCAGTGGTTCTTGATGCAGCGCCACCACAGGCGATGGGGTGAACAGATTTTCAAAGGACTTGAACTTTGAACTGACCACTATTTTAAGAGAATAAACCCTCGTTCTGCCATTTATTGGTAATGCAAAAAGTGCTGCAAGTTTTCTCAAAACCTGTGCTTGTGTGTTCCCATGCCTACAGTTGTGTAGCATGAGGTTAACATGTCTAAGACACGTAAAGGGGGTATTTTTGGTTTGTGTTTAAATATTTGAGTAAGACATATTGTTGAAAAGGTCAGTTTTATGAAAATAATAACACTATGCATCTACTTCTCTGCTTTCTAACCCTTTTAGGATGTAAAAAAAAAGCTTCTTATCTTCATTAAATTGCTAAATCGAAGTTTGCAGTGCTACGTACGGATGATTTACAAAGCTGCTTCCTTCCATCGTTGTTCTCATTGTTTGACAAAATGTGGCACTCCTCCCTAATCCTCACTGTGTGATCTCAGAGCCTCTGATATGTTGGAAACGAATGGTCCAAACAGCAAGCACAAATTAGCTCGCTGTATCAGAATTCCCAACGTTATTACTTTTTCATTTAGATACCAGAACACAGTGAATGCCACGCACTGCAGCAGAGACTCAGCCGCTTTGGAATAATTTTTATCAGAAGAATGTGTAATTTCCACAAGCTTTTAAATGTGCGCCGATATAGAATCGGTCAAACCACACTGGTAGGAACAAAATGGAACACAATCCGACATTTAATTAAAACCTCCCCAGATTCTTTTTAATTACAAGGCTTATATCTGTGGAGCTGAAAAGGGCACTCCCTAAATGATCAAAAATCATGCACCCTTAAATAAGCACTTTTTAAATGAAATGTAGCTTAGTTTCTGAGGGGGAAAACTAAACCAAATGTAGGACTGAAAATTGCATGAAGCATAAAAAAACGTCTGACTGTTTGATATCGCAGTTTGGCTCTTAGTGGAAAGGCAGCGTTTGTTGGAGGGCCGTACTTTCCTTGCAACTCCAGGGTGAGTGTTAAACTGTGACCCGCATGAGAAGCTAACTCACAGCTCAGCTCTAAATCACAGCGTGAATCCCTGCAGAGACAATTTAATACTTGACTTTGTACGTTTTAGAAGGCTAAAGGATTCCTGGGAATGGATTGAGACAGAAGCAGCATCAACTGTTATTTGCTGGGATATTGCAGTGAGAGACCACCACCCTCAGTGTCTGTATGTAGGTTTTAAAAGATACAGCATGTTAGTGTAGCTGGAAATCAGAACTCCTTTTTTTTTTTTTTTATTTAAATGACCGATTTTGGAATTTATAAATCACATCTGATAGCATAAAACATAATAAGAGAAAACTGATTTCTATAAAGCTGTGATAAGAATATGTAACTTGAAATAAGTGGAAAATATTCGCTCCCTTCAGCAGGTCAGTATTTAGTAGATGTGCCTTTGGCTGCAATAACAGCCTGCAGCCTGTGTGGATCCGCCTCAGTCAGGCAGAACTGGACAGACAGATTCTTCCTGCTAAACTGTTCAATCTCTGTCTGGTTGCATCGGCTGCAAACTGGCCCTTTTCATGTCCAGCTGCAGATTATCCATCGGATCGAGGTCTGGGCTTTGACTGAGCCCCTCCAAAACATACACCTTGTTGTCTGTGTAGTTTTAGCCGGATACTTTGGGTTGTTGGAAAATAAATGAATAAATAAATAGTCAACTACTAAAGCTGTAGTTCTTCCAGATGGAAACAAGTTGTCCTCCAGGATTTCTTTTAATTTTGCTGCATTCATTTGACCTTTTACCTTTACAAACCTTGCATTCAACTTTCGATTAGCATGTTTAGAAATGCTCTGAAAATAAAATGATTATTTATGAATAACATCTTGTGGAGGGTTTCAGTCGGAAACTGGAGGACAAGTCAGCTGTTTCCCTAATGATTGTGTAGGCCATAACATAACATTTGGAACAAAACAGACCCAAACTTTTTTTGCAGGTTTTATATTTTAAAATTGCTCAAAAGCTACATTTTAGGTTTTCATTTACTGACAGCTTTATTAATCAAAACTGACTGAATAAAATGTTGTAATATATCACCTTTGGAAACAACTAAGATAAATAACTTGTCAGTGACACTGCAGGTTTTTGAAGCATCTGCAGTCCAGCCAACTAAAACTTTGTGTTCCAGTTTTCATGTAGTCACTTAAAAAAAAAATGATAAACTTTAAATATTTATAAGTTTTTTTGCATTATAAAATAATGTCTGACACATCATTAATAATGAGGAAAACTTCCCATATATGATTCATTCATTCAGGAAATGTAGTTCAACAACATTTTCATTGACAGATTTTTATCTAATAATCATGCAAATACCTTCATCAAATTAGTAGACAAAGAATTTGAATCTACAAAGGCAAAAAGACTTCAAAGAAAACAAAAAAAAAAAAAGAAAAAATATCGGGCTTTGGCAAAATGAACAGGCTGCGACGTCCAAATAAAAGACCAGCTGATTCTTTTAAGCAAAAAGATAAACCACTGCACCACATCTGAAGGACGCTCGCTGGGGGGTAAACATGTGGTTCTACAACTCTTCTATAAAACAAGGCAGACTTTAAAAGGGAAACTGAAAGGACTTGAAACAAAGACAAAAACCATTCAGAAGATTTATGATGAGAGAACTCAGCAGACTATAAAAACAAAAAAAAAGTACGACCAAAATAACTATTTAAAGAACATTTTAGAGTTGTTGTGGTACAATGTTCTCAACTTTCCTCATACCAGAATCACAAAGAATATACTAATGCTATGGATTGGTAAAGATGCATCAAGATTGACACACAGTTTTTAAGTGAAAACGATTACAAACATGGTGACTCCTAAACATTTTTAAGGCAAAACACTTTAACATGAACTTTTCAAGAAATATAAGTTACATAATTAGAGTAAGCTGCTGAAATGCCATAAAAAAAATATATATATATATATATATATATGTGTTCAGTTTCCAAGGACCAGACTGCAAAAACAAAACCTGGTAAAACAAACAAGCATTTAACATTTATTAGAATTATGCTGAGAATAATTAAGCTAAGCTAATTTTAAGTGTCTACAAAGCCAGATACATAAATGATCAAGAACACTTTATAAAGAGGAAAAGTAAAGTACACTGTGACAAAGATGAACATGCAGAGAGACACACACGCTGACATTAACCTGGGGGGTGGTTCATGCTTTAATTGCTGACACCATAGCTCTGGGCTCTCTGAACCAAATAGGTTTCCTTGCTGGATACATAATCCATTATCATAAATCAGATGCGCCAACACAGACAGGTGCTGCATGAATAATTAAAGGTCGGTACATTAGCACTTGTGTGAACGCGTGTGTTTGAGCCAACGTCACTGAACAGACTAAAAGCACCACAGAATCTCTCCCTCCGCATTAAACAGCTCGATGTTCTGCTCCGCACACAGAAACAATCTCCAAGTTGGGGGGAAGGAGACCGCCCCTGACCGTCTGCACACTTCCTCAAAGTGTTACCAAAACAGAAAGGTCTGAGAGGAAGAAACGGTGGGATAGACATTGCTTGGAGCACTGTTTGTCCCCATCTTCTGCTGTCTGCTCTTATCTCTCCAGGGTTAGCTGGTCCCCTTCTTTGAACCTTTTGCAAGGTAGATAGGTTACTCTGACTCCGTAATGGAGCCTTGAAAGCTGCAGGCAGAGCGAGCGAAAGGTCTGCAGAAGTAAGAAGACTTTCGGTCTGCAGATTTCCATACCGACATTAATTACACTTCAGGCACATTCATTTCAAATTCCACCCGGAGAGAGATAAGCTCGTGCTGCTGATAGGACGAGAGGGGCTCGGACGGATGGAGAGATGCTCTTGATTCTGCTCTTTCTTGACTCTGCAGAAGTTATTTTATCAGGAAAAAAAAAAGTTGTGTGGCCTCACTTGCTTCTTTTGGGAACTTCTTGGGAGAGTTTTTCTCTTTTTAAAGAGATTGTCCTGATCTTCAGTGGGGAGAGTTTCTTTCTTCAGAGTTAGTAGTAGGGGAACTACTACTGATAGTAGCTCTTACCTGTAAGAAACAGTTAGGAGAGTGGGATTTGTAGAAACGTAAATACAATCCTCAGAGAGGTGGAAGACAGAGCAACTAAGAGTCTTAAAGCATGTAAATGTTCATATTTGTATAATGCAATTTTATATTAGTTTGGAAATTACTGAGCTGATCAGATGATCAGGTGCAACAATATACAATAGTTGTTAGCTTGTGGAGGGTTGAACACCACAGACTTAAACATTATCAGGTCAAGTGGCTTTAAATTGTCCATCTGACCAGCTGTTAGCCCATAACCACATTATTTCTTCATTTTTATACAAACTCACAAATATATCATAACTATTTACTATAGCTAAAGAGAAAATACTTCAAGGGCATGTTTTAAAAGACACACTTAAGGTTTAAGTCTTCTGGTTTATTCTACACTGCAGTAAAATGTATTATTTTATAATCAATTTAGATCACCATGAACATTTTTTAATGCATCCATCCATTGCCTAATCCCATTTATCCTAGCAGAATCATGGACACTCACCATATCTAAAGGCATGACCATCAAAATAATTACCTGTGAAAGAGGCACTTCCCCCTCATCTGAAAAAAAATAGATTTTGATCTCCCAGTATTTGCAATAAAACTTCACTTCCTCAAGTTGTTTCTATTGCTTCATGAAAGAATCCATTCCACTTGATAGGTAGGAGGAAACGCTCAACTCAAAAAAAAAAAAAAAAAAAAAAAAAAAACCCTCCATTCTGGGTTTTCCTGGTTACCCACCACAGCTCACCACACCACCTGCTACAAAAAATAAAAAACAAAGTGAATCACTTGTGCAGGCTGCTGGAAACTGGTCAGGTAATGTCAGTCCCAATGACATCTAACACATGCAGCTTATGTCGTGAGGTGATAAAAGTTTCTGTGGGAATAACTAACTGACCTGCAGACATGTGTTGAACTGTGAACTTGTTACCATAGAAACATACAGATATTTCTCTCTCCGGGCCCGAGAGTGTAAAGTATCTTTAGCAGGTCCTGGGTCAACCTCAGGGTTTCCTGGTGGAACAGACTTAAAACCTCCAAATGGAGGTTTATGTGCAGGAGGCATAGGAAGCCGTCCCTCAACAATGTTGATAAATGGCAGATCTGAGTCGTAGGTGAACCTTTTACCGAGAGGCTGGGGCTCCCGCCTGGTGGGGGGCAGGAACACTGGCGTCAGTTTTCACGCAAAGGTGGTTAGCAGGTGAGACTGGGAAGCTGGACATGATCATTTCTCTTGTCTGGAGGATTTCTATGAACTGTCTTCCTTAGAATGAAGGAGCCGAATTTACACTTCAGAGGGAAACAAGATCTTTTTTTACACACAACCAGCAGATGAAATGTCTTAAAATATTAGCAAAACTTCTTGATCAGCATCGTTTCTTCTCCAGTATGCAATCAGTTACCATTGTAACCAACTCTTCTGCTGGTCGGTGGATGGTAGTCGTCTTCAACGCTTTCATTACCGCTTTGGTTTTAACAGCCGCTTGTTGTTAATAGCAGGTCAGCTCTAGCCGTGCCCTACTTGGATCTGTCGCTGGCCGTCCGTCCTCTAGCACGCCTACTTCTATCCAATCCTCCTTCATGACAAACCATCCATTATTTTCTGTAAATAATTGAACGTTGTCCTTATCTCCATTGGAAACTGAACAAACCCCTCTGCAAGGAAGCCCAAAATCAATGTACTTGCCCTGGAGCAAGAGGCTACTGCAGACATGTGTGTTCAACATTATAAATTGCAGACAACAAGAGTTTAAAAAATATACATCACATTTATTTGTACTGACACCAGAAGTCCGTACAGAGTCGTCTTTGTCTAATCATGAGTTTGGGCACTAAAGGTACCTGTTTCCTACTTCCATACATCCAACAGTGAACAAACTGTATCAACAAGCATTGCTGAGTCGCTACTAAAAAACAGTTGGACAGAGCTGACACACACCACTGTTATTTTTCCTAAAGGTAACACAATGTACAAAAAGCAAATCTGGAAATAGTAAGATTCTTGGTTCCATATAAAAGTTTTTTTTTTTTTTTTTAATATCCTTTCTTGGTGTGTGAATAAGAAAACAATGCACTTATCTCTACGGAGCTTCTGCTGCATTGCTGTTAGGCAGCCAAGGGGTAAATTGATGCAGATAAGTAATGAAAAGATACACGTTGGCTGATCCCTGTATTACTGCCACAGCAGCTTTCAAGAGACGGTTCATGCTCCGTGGATCCCTGGAGCTGTGGGAGCCGTCTGGAAGTGGTTAGGCGCCGGCCACCGAGAAGGACGCAGAATGCTAAAATAAACCATGTAACAAATCTTTCTACACAAAGTTACATTACAGCACCACGTTACTGTGATGTTCGGAAAGAATTGTGCAAATCAAACATCCAGGGCCTCAGATGAAACTGAAAAAGTATGAGCTGGGTGGCGTTGCGTGGAAACCGGCTGACTCAACCCCCGTCGGCATGCCTCGGGCCCTTTTAGATGGCTAAGGCCAAAGCAATCAGGCAGTCAGAGGGAGTTAGGGAGCAGATGACTGGTGGCCCCCTTCAGAAACGCGAGGACGTCAGGGTTTCCTCACCAAGAGGCCGAAGGCACCAGGAGAACCAGAATCAGCACTGTCCATGTTAGGCACCGTGTTGGGCGATGCACCGAGCACTGGCTGCTTTTTGCTCGAACGCCTAAGACAAGAGGAAAGAAGGCAAGGTACATCAATACACAGCAACACAAAGAAGCATTCATTTTGGATGCTAAGTAAGACCATTGATCCAATGGTGTCTGGAGCTGGTGAGACATATTCATTTTTCTTATAGACATAAAAGAACAGAAAAAAGAAACCACATGTCCTAAAAAAGATTCTTTATCATTTACAGAACAGGATCCTGCTGCTCGGGATTTAATTGGCTGCGCATGAGTAGGAAGGTTCATGTGGGCAATTTAATTAAAACAGAATTAAACAAAGGCAACTCAACTCACTAAAATAAACTTGTTGTCAGGATTAAACCCAAGACATAAGGTAGGCACAAAACAGAAACAGCTTGTGCGGAAAGATGTCATTTCGGAGGTCATTCACGTATATGCGTGTGTGAGTGAGTGGCGAGAGCGCTAACCAGCTTTGAGCTTACCAGAGGAGGTCACAACTCGAACTTGGGAGCTGAAGGCTCCCTCTCCGCCTTCACTGAGTGCATGCACCTCAATGGTGTAAGTGCCCCCCTCTGGCAGTGAGAGCATGGTCGAAGGGTTAATGGTTCTTGTCACCTGGATGTGGCCTCGGCCCTCCTGCTTGAGTAACACCTGCAGGGCATGTGCATATAGTCACTTTGGGTCCACACCGTGTGTACGTTTCACAACATTATGATAGACTGTGATGAAAAGCAGAGCTGTCAGTTGTAAAAAGAGACCTGCTGTGCAATATGGTGCCTGGCAAAAGCATTCATGTCCTTTGAACTTTTTCACTTTTCCTCAAATTACAACAAATTCAATGTACTATCGAGTTTTATGTGGTAGACCAACACACACACACACCATACTTGTGATGTGGACAGAATTCATTCTTTATAAATTAAAATCTGAAAAGAGTGTCTGTTTTCACCCCTATTGAAAAACGTACACAACTCAGACTGCACTGTAATCGCATAAAACTAGCTTTTACGTGAATCCTTTCAGGTTTGGTAGGGAATATTAGGAAACATCATTAGAAAGACAAAAAGACACACCAGACAGAAGAGATTAAAGCCAGTTTAGGGTGTAAAAATATCCCAGCAGCATTGAGAATCCCATGAACATGAACATGATTCAAATCCATCACCTGATGGCAAAGAGTTTGGCACAACTGTGAAACTCTTAACACTGTCTGGTCACCAAAACTGACGAGGCCAGTTGTGACTCTGCAGGAGCTCCAGCGAACCTTAATCCACCCGACCTCCAACCCTAACCCCAACCGACCTCCAACCCTTACCCCACCCGACCCCACACCTCAGGAGAATCTGTCATCAACATCTATGAGTTGTGAATTCTTCAAATTTGACCACAGAAAAGCAGTGAGAAGATGATAAAAGAAAGCCATAAGATTTGCTATCAGCAGTTTGTCAATAGCCATATAAGTAACACAGCAAAGGTGTGAAACAAGGTGCTCTGGTCAGACATGACTAACGTTAAGCTTAGCCAACAAACAAAATGTGATACACTGATGAAAACTAAAGGCTCTTCCGTATTTCGTCTATTTCATATTTCATCACCTCTCTGCAATGTGTTGTGTGATTGGTCAGAAGTTTATGGTTTAAATGTTTATCATGTACATCTTTGTAAATGATAAACATTTCACAAAATGTTTATCATTTCACAAAATCCCTACTAAGATTGTCAAATGGCTAAAGACTCCTTAATGGAAATGGCTGTCTGAAGAAAAGTGTTCTGCTCTCTGTGGTTGTTTTACATGTATGTTTAAGGGTGTGTGACATATGCTGAGGTGGGAAGGGTGTCTTCCAGGTGGCCTGCACCATGTGTGAAAGGTGTGTGTGAATACCAACATCCTGCAACCATGTAACCATGTAACCATGCAACGGCTTTTTGGCTTTGGAACAAGTGTGGGAGAACCTAAACCCTACCAAACCCTACCCTAGACATCATCCTGAATATAACATTTTGAATATCGGGCTGCCAGTATCTTGCTATATGAATATTTCAGTACATAGCATAGACCAAGAAGATAAAATAGATGGATTAAACATAACATAGTGAAATCCTAGCAGAAATAACCCTAAAAATCCAACCAGTGTTGCCCCAGATTCGTTTAGATCTCAGCATCTTTATGCGTTAGAACTGGCCTGCAAAACAATTTAAAGTTTGTGTTAAAGAGACAAATATAGTAGAAAAGTTCAAAGGGTCTGAATATTTTTACCAGGCACAATTCCCCCGAGTTTTAAGTTTACCCTGGAGTGAGCATTTCATTAACTGTCTTTGTCTCGTCAGATGAAATCACTGAGCATTGCCCCCAGATACAGAAAAGTACAACATTCTGATTAAACCAAACTAATTGAGCTGCTGTATGTTGAGGGAAATCAAGTGTGGCCACAGCTAAACATATATTAGCAAGCTGCTTTCAATTTCATTATATAAAGTCCTTACCATGTATCCAATGACGTCAGACTCATTGTCTTTTGCCTTAACTGGATCCCAGCTTAATGAGATGTTATTGCCTTCTTGAATCCACATGAGGTTGGACGGCGGCTGAGCAGGAGCTGTGTAGCGAACACAACGGCTCATGTTCCAAAGTGCTAATGGATAGTTTCATCCAACTAGGTCAATTTCAAGCAAACCTTGCAGGCAGCATGTGTTCTGTAAGCAGTGTTTCACGATTAGCATCAGTATTGAACTCACGGGACTTCCTGGTCTTGGCTGTGACAGCGGCACTGGCAGGACCCTGGCCAATGCTGTTGAAGCCTTTCACTGTGATAAGGTAGACACTGTTCCCTTCCAGGCCTGTCAGCACCATAGATGTTTCATTTTTAACCGTGCGTCGTTTCTCTCCGGACTCCTCCTGCTCTGCTTCTTTCCAGTAGCTGACCTGTGAACAGCAAGTAAAGACTGAAAAATTACAGTCATAAGCTCCAGCTAATGCACAAAGGAACTAATGCTCCAGCAAAATGCCAGAGAGGTACAATCTATATGTGTGACTGTACACAGAAAGTGGCACAGAAAATCTATAAAATAACCTCATATCCTCTTGGTTTTCCTGGGCCCGGATTGGGTGGTTTCCAGGTCACCTTAATTTCCGAGGAGGAAATACTGTATGCTTTTACATCAGATGGTGCTTCCCTTGGCTCTGTGTAGCAAAGCACACGACGAAAAGACTGTGGGCACAGTTCTGGTCAGAATTTTACACACTTATCAGCTCCTAAATTGAGTCTTTTAAACTGTTTTTCACCAGGGTGCAGCCATATCAGAATACAACCTCAATATACACACATATAAAAATTTGAATTTCATATTTTTTCTAATCCACACACACAAAAAAAAAAAAAAAAATATATATATATATATATATACGTGCTCAAATACAAATATACACCCGGGATGAGTATAAGTCTGGCTGAATATTAAACTTTTCCTCTTGTTGTTGATACAGTAGTAACTGATTTTAAGAGTAATTAACAATTAAAGTAGTATGTAATGTCACTAATTTACAAGTTTAAGTAGTAACCAATGGAAAGGTATTAGTAGTACAACTTTTTGCTAAAATATCACAAATAAAATCATAAAACAATTAAATTTAAATACTTCTGAGGCCCCCCGTTTACTCCATCTCTATTATTTGGTCAGAAATGTAACATCATTCATTTACTAATCCAAAAAACCTTTGAAATATGAGAGAAAAGATCGCTTGTACAGATATGTACTGATTATATCGGAGTAAAACCTTATTGGAGAAGGAATAAAGCAACCTTTTCTCTCCACAGAAGCTGCATCTGATGTGGCGTTCTGTTTGGCTGTCATGTCTTCCTGGAGGAGGAGGACATCGGCAAAAGTAACTCTGCCAGCAATTAAATGTGTCCCTCTGCTACTTATAACTTTTTACTTTTCATTAACATAGGAAGTACTTCTGGATCAGTTCCTCGTTTTTTTTTGCTCTGTCTTCTCAAACCCCCTGCCGTTTGTGGCAGATGGCAGCTCAAACTGAGCCAGGTCCTGGTTCTGCTGGAGGTTTCTTCCTGTTAAAGTCGAGCTTTTTCTCTGCACTTTCGCGACATTCATTATATCTTTATAACTGAGCTCAATGCACTGCTATATAACTAAAAATAGCTGAAATGCATGTGTGACTGAATTGAAATGTCTTTTTTTTTTTTAAAGTTCCTTAAGATTATATTTGTTGTGAATTGGCACTATATAAATACACTTTAAGTAATTAAGTTAAAAGCATAATGTCACTACTTAATCCATCCCAAAATCATTATCAGTTGTGTCAAATGCTTGATCCAAACTTTCTCTTTCCACTAAAAAGAAAATTAGGTTAGGATGTTTAAGAATTACTAAAGAACCATTGAGGTTCAAGCCTATTGTAAACTGAAAGATGATGCAACAGTGGTGGCACTGTTCACAATGAAGCAAGTTTTACATAAAAAAAAAAATAAAAAAAAACTTCAAGCCCATATACCTCATAGACAAACCAAATGTTTTTGAAAAATGTTTACAGAATAACAAGAAAGATTTTGGAGAATATCAAAACTGGCTTTGGAAAGCATTAAATTCACCAACGTTAAGCATCCAGAAAAACTTTCCCCAAGTCCAGAGGCCTGTGGAATATTTACTGTCTCTGCTCAATAAAAGACAGGTCTGACACTTACCAACAATTTAAATGAGCTCTACTGTTTAGCAGGGGTGTATGTATACATTTGACTGTATTTATAATAGTTTTATCCACTTTTGGTTTTAAAAAAGTAATTAAAATTGCATTTATTTAACAGTTTTATCAAATCATTAAAAGCCTAAAATTATTACAAAGTTCATGAAAGTGATGGATTTATACAAACTGATATTAGCATACCTCCCTCTGCAGAATGGATGACGACAACTTTGCTGAAAGGCCCGTCTCCCTTATTGTTGTAAACACCCACTTTCACTTCAAACGGAGTGAGAGGAGGAAACGTCTCATCCCTGTATTTGTACATCGTAGCATCCGCAGAGGTCACCATCTTCTCCTTCCAGCCTCTAGTGCCGTTGGCACGAAATGCAACGATATATCCAAAGCCCTCGCCGTTCTGGAACTCCTCAGACACAGGCTGAAGGAAGAGCAAATAAACATTTAGTTTTTTATTAGTTTAATAGCACACCTCTTTCCTGTGACTTCGGGTTGGAGATGGAAACGTGAATCATTTCCACATTTTATGCCTGGACAGTCACTGCAGAGAAAGCAAGCAACTTACTAAACATAAACTGAAGCAAAGAAAAGGCTTTTCTTTTTTTTTGTGATAACACCATATAGCCAGCTTTCACTTTTCTAACCATTTACTGTAACTGCCTGCCACTGTTAATAAAGATGCAGTCAGCCTTGAGTAATGGAAACAAATCATATTTGGCTCAGCTGTACGCATTATGTAGCTATTTATCTTTCCGTGTCTGACAGGAGGATTTTTGCGACACCAGGTTTCGTGTGCCGGCTTCGGTGATTATCCGCGGTTTTTCCTGAAGTGGTGAAACTGGGAGCTTTCTTCCACAGCTGCTCTGAGCTTAATCAAATCAAATGCCAATTTATTAAGTGAGCTAAAATCTAATTAAAATGTGAGCTGCAGGGATTAAATCTTTGGCTACATGTAATAAATGACAAACACCTGTACACCTGTTTCTGGCAACGGCTTCGCAGCTAACTCTGTAATGTGTTGCATTTGCATAAGCTACAGAGTTACGCTGTCCCCCGAAGGCATCAACCACATTAGACATCGAGTCTACAGAGGGAGTAGCGGGTGGATGGAGATCTGGTTCACATTTCATTCAACAAAGACCAGTCACCATGACTGGCTAATTACAAGGATGATGAGTGGAAATAAATTAGCTTTCAAAGATATTCTCAGATCTGGCATTGCTTTTGAGGAGATGGGGAGGAGTAAGGGTGGTTTTGAAAGCAGCGTGAAAAAAATGAGCAAGCTGAGTTTAGAAACACTTTCGGGTTTAGGGAGGAAAGATATTCAGAGATATGGGCAGAAACAGTGTGGGAGCGCTGCAAGGTAAGTCCTTTGGATGAAATCATTGGACCTGCTGGGCTCGTCGATGGTAACTACGGGGGCATCACTAATAGTCCTCCCTATGGCTCCTTGAGAGAAAGCAGTCAAACAGTCTACTCTAATGAGATGGCTCAATGAAGCTGGGGAGACTGTTTAGTCATTCATCCTGCTTAATAACCTTGCCCACCATGGCTGTCGAGGCGCTGATAACTCTCCGCAGATGACTGCAAAGGCAGGACTGCAGCGTGCTCACATGCCTCGACTGCCAAAAAGGGCAAACTCTCCTGCACTGCCTGCTTTCATATCCATCTTCATTGATCACTGACAGAGTCCTGATTTATTTCAGAAAGTGTTGAGCAGAAACAAGAATAACCAGGGCAAGGCAGAAACAATTAGAATGCTGCTATCCAACAGGAGGTGACTGCACCTTAGTGGCGGCGTTCCCTTTAAACACGCTCCTGGACGCCAACAGAGAGAAAACAACACCAAGAAGGAGAGCAAAGTTATATCACGAAAAGCAACTTTACTGTGTTCAAAACATTTTGCTCTGTTACAGCCACAAACACTGATTTATTTTTATGAGATTTTATCTGACAGAAGTCGTACACAATACTGAAGAGGGAGGAGAGTTCTCGCACAACAGCAAACACCAAAACAGAAAGAAATTCCAGTAATCTCATTTAACTGTAATCGCAATAATTAACACAAACAACCAGCGGAGGAGATGAGTAGGATCTGGGGAGGGAAAAGCTTGGCTCCTCCAGACTAGCAGCAACAGCAATTTGCAAACATCTGGTGGAGCTATGAGTTTGCTTAGTTCGTCATACAAACCACTTCTCAGTCCAGCACTTCAAAGAACAACAGCATAACTGAGAAGCACTGCTACAACAATGTACTGAAGGAAAAGGGTCAGAAAGAATAGGAGTTTCTTAAAGACACATAGGCCAATTTCAAGGTGTCAAACTATGAAGTCAAATTTCTTTGAAGTTATGTTTGATATACGCAGCATTTTATCACAACTGATAACATAATAACTTGGTTTTGCTATAAAATGTACTCTGTGCCTGAAAAATACATATTAATGCCTCTTTAAAAACAGCCTTTATTGCGTTGAACCATAGAAAGTATATGCAGAAATTGTCTTACTATAAATTACTTTACTAATTAACTCAAATCAATCCAAAGACTGGAAGGACAAGGGACCAATCCTTGTTTAGATACGGCTATTTTTGGGATACCATCATCATTTTCTTTCATCAGGTGGCCCAAGTTTTTATATGGAGGCTGTAAATGGGTTACACCAGCAAGGTAATCATGCTTATGAGATATAAACAGGACATGATAAACCAGCAACCACTGTTCCATCTGGAATGGGCATCATCTCCAATAACGTCGCACTGAGGGACACTTCTCATGACGTGAAGGTTACCTTCGTAATACTTATCAGGTTCCATACTCAAAATCTGCAACAGTAACTGTCGGTTGTCTCCACATCTGTTCACCGCTCCCCTGCTAATATATCTTTCCACCAATCTCAATTGCAAATGATCGTCAATTCTCATAGCAATTCTGCACATGCACCGCCCTGAATCTGGCTCCGAGCCAAGCTGTCCACCCTGATCTAGTCCACATTAATATCCCCATAACTTGGTGTGAGATTTATTGCATTTTCCACAAACACTATAGCGAGAGATTACAAGAGCGTATTCATAAACATCCCTGGGTTTAGTGAGAACGACTGGAAGAGTCAAGGTTAATCATCGCTGGGCCTCTCTGGTGGGACCAAATTTGAAATTCTCTACATCTTAATCACTTGTGCCGCTGATGCAGCTCTGTGTAGCCCTCAGCCCAGCTGGCCCTCTTCTAGCTTCATCAGCAGGTTTTTGCAATTGCGACCAAGTCGCCCCCCTCCTACCCTCACCCTTAGTCTTTAAAATCTTGGAAAGTTAAACACATTTCAACAGAATAAATTAGGAGCCGTGTTTAAAATGCAATGAGCTATGATCCTGAGCTACTGATGCACAGTTGTTATTAATAAAGCAGGAGTTTTACTCTGCTGGAAACAGCTCCGCCGTTTGCAGTACCGAAAAAATGCTCCTTTAATCTCTCAGCAAGGTGCCAATAACAGCCATTTTAACAAACAATAAATCTAATATTTTTTAAAATAATGCAAACATGGTTGTTTTGTACAGCAACGAGGTTCCTACATATTTTTTTATGCAAGAATGCAAGACCTTCCAGGTAAAATCTTGTGGATTTCTTGGTTATTTATGTTATTTTAATACGTGAAATACTAACCTTTATGATTCCTGTCATTCTGGGTTTAAATGTGAAACCTATTATATCTGTTTTTATGAAGAATGAACACAAAGGAAGAGAAACAAGCAATGGAGGGATCAAGGGAGGGAGGGAGGGAGGGAGGGAGGGAGGGAGGGAGGGAGGGAGGGAGGGAAGGAAGGAAGGAAGGAAGGAAGGAAGGAAGGAAGGAAGGAAGGAAGGAAGGAAGGAAGGAAGGAAGGAAGGAAGGAAGGAAGGAAGGAAGGAAGGAAGGAAGGAAGGAAGGAAGGAAGGAAGGAAGGAAGGAAGGAAGGAAGGAAGGAAGGAAGGAAGGAAGGAAGGAAGGAAGGAAGGAAGGAAGGAAGGAAGGAAGGAAGGAAGGAAGGAAGGAAGGAAGGAAGGAAGGAAGGAAGGAAGGAAGGGGAAATACAAATATTTTCTATAATTTCCATTTCCAAACTTTTCCAGACCTGTAACTAATGAGATCAAACTTTTTCAGGCTGCGAACAAAAAGTTAGTCAGAGTAACATTTTTTATTTTAAAATACTCAGTGTTTTCATAAGGTCGTCTTTAGAAGACAACACAATTTTATTTCATATTTTATTTCATATTGCATCACATCAGTTTATACCCTATGGTTTCTCTTGCACGATAACTTCATTCACCTCTTCTCTTGCGGAAAAGCATTTTATTCCAAGGCTGTAATGTTTTAATGTTTATTATTTTGTAGAATAGCAGTTGGAGAACAAATTCAATAAAAGTAGGTAGGAAATATGATTCACAATACAGGAGATGGGTCTGAAATATGAAAAGGTCACTTTGCCCTATGATAATGCTCACTGGAGCCTCACAGGAGAACCACAACCTTTGTGATATATTTCTGGTTATAATGTGCAGCTCACTTTTACTTTTTCTTTAAAAAAGGTTAAGGGTTCCTGGGAGTTTGTGCATTACCAAGTGAGTCATTTCCTGTAGAGACTCGTCATTATAAAGCTGCGGCAATGAAGAATTAAAAATAATTTTAAAATAAAATCAAAGTTTGTAAAAACAGAATACTTTAAAAAATACCACAAGAGTGCCTTTGTGTTTCTGAGCTGAAAAATATGACTCCCAGCTGAACACACTGTGACAAACTGACAATGTCGTCTGATGAGATTTGTGTTTATTTATGTAACCAGATTCTCTGTCGCGTCACATCGTGGTCTGTGTGTCATCGCATATAGATATTTCATTAGACTTCGGTAAGACAGAGATTTAAACACAGAAAATATGATGAATCACTCATCCATTTATCAGGCTACACAGTTCTGTGAAAGTTAACTCAGAGTTTTTGTCGCATTAAAGGCCTTCATTGAATTTTATTGGGGTTTTATGTGAATGGGAAACTCAAAATCAAGCATGACTGCAAATGGAAGGAGAGCAACACGGCTCTGGGAGCTTTGGCTGTGTGTTGAGGGTTGTTATCCCGCTGGAAGGCGGATCTAAACCCCAGGTTTGCCATCATGTCATGTATTTAGCTCCATCCATCCACTCCCAGCAGCTTCCCTGGGTTTGCTAAAAAAAGAAAGACTCACTGAGCATAATAGCATAATGCTGGAGAAATAACGTTAATAACCATGGGATTGAGCTTTTTTTTTTCAGGGTGAAAAGCAGTGTCAGTTTTCCAAAACATGAGGCATTTTCCATGTGGCTAAAATGTTCAGCTTAATAAGAAAACTTGAGCAGCCTCCTGGCTGCTTCTCTGATAAACACTCTCCATGAGTCAACAGGCAGATTAGGCGTCCAGTCGTGTCTGGGTAGGTTTGCATTTGTGACATGCTCTCCGTTTTCAGATGGCAGCTTCAGGGCTGAGCCGTGAAATGTTCAAAACTTTACACCTGGTTTGATAATGTGAATAATAAAACAAGCTAACCTTGCCTTAAAATCTTTCACAACTTAATTTCTGACCCGCATGTCTGGTGATCTTCATGATGTAAAATATTCTCCAACAAACCTCTGAGCTCTTCACAACACATCTGGATTCATAAAGAGGTTAAACTATACTTTTAATAATTAAAAGTGGGTCTGTTGTGTTGGATTTTCTTCATAGGCATCAAAGCAAAGATGAATAAATACAACAGACCTTTCAGATTTTTACTTGACAAAACAACTATGGACTACAATATGTCCATTTATCCCCAAAAGACTTGAAGTTTGTTTGCCAAAAAGGTTTAATACAACAAAATGTGAAAACTTTTAAGTAGTGCAAATTCTTTTCTATCAGTTAGTGAAGTTTAATACTGATGCCGAGCATTTCCATTGCACTGCGACTGCAGCTCTTCTCTAGCTAGGATGCTTGGCATGATACCAAAAGTTTTACACACCTGATAACTAAAATTTGCTGGAGTAAAAAGAGCAGTTCAGTATTACACAAATAAATGTTACACCCTTTGCTTGGAGTAAAACAGATCCTCAGGACTTAGAGGGGAGCCAAAAAAGAAACTGATTTCAACTACAAGGAACACAGGGACCGCAGCTTTGAAACATCCTAGGTCCACATTTATCTAACTTGATCGGGAGTCAAAGGAAAATACTTTGTAAGTTTTGTGATTCAAAATGTATCATTGCTAATATTTGTTGCTAAACAGTACTCAGGAGTTAGTTGATGTCTTTGCTTGCCAGACTGCATGCAAAATGACTTTCTGTATCATAGTTAAATAAATGTGAGGATAGTGGTAATAATGGGAATCTGTCCACTGAATGACTTTCCCTCGGAGAAATCCTGTCAGTGTCATTGGGATTTATAAAATATTTTATTGTCAAAGAAGAGATTGTATAATCTCAAATTTTCCCAGCCACCTATGCTCTAGTCTACGCTTTAAATACTCTCACAAATCCCTCAATACATTCACTCCTGTATTCCAATTTAAGAGCACGTCTGGACTCTTCAAAATCTGCTTTGAGACTTCTTGCTACATTTTAATTGGATCCAACTTTGATGGCTCAGGGAATAGGATGACAGGTCCCCAGCACACATGAAGATGAAGTGCAGCTATTCATCTTACTGTATTTTACCTAGAGTGAATAAAACTCACTGTAAAACTAATGCAATCATCTGTGCAACGAGAAATCATCAATCCGCTTCTCTCAAGCAGAACCACGAGGACCGGCGTCATTCATCAACCATGCTCTATTCCGCTTAATAATGCATGACAAGTATTCCCAGACAACAAAAATGAAAGTTTTTGATGAAAAGCACATGTAGCAGCAAGCCCTACATCACTATAAGTCACAATTACATTCAAAATGTATTATTTAGCGATCATTAAATTCTGAGGCCGACAATCGGGAAGTTCTATTGAGGTCCGCAAAATCAATGCTGATAACTTACAACGCTTATTTGAAAAGGTGATTACTTTAACTGAGGGTAACAGAATCTTCTTGTACACACATTGTAGGAGAAGTCTATTTAAATGAGCTCTATTAATGACTTGTTTTTCTCCAAAATGCGAGTTTTCCCAACTGAAACAGACACACCAATGTGACATTTGTTTTTTCTCCTCTCTCTCTTTTTTTTTTTTTTGCAAATGCTGTCACACTTGTTCAACAGAGGGAGTTTGGCAGAGGACCTACCTCCCACGAGATGACCAGTTCGTGCCTGCGGCCGTTCCCTCCACTGACGTTCGATGGTGCCACGGCTGGAACTGTGTGGAAAGGTTAACACGGCATCACTTAACATGCAGCAAAGAAACTCTAAAAAAATTCAACTTTCTCTGAAAAACTGCGAAGGTAATAAATTAAATCACTTCATGTGTAATACGGTAACATATGATCACTTGTATTTCGGAGAACTCAAGACTATTGCATTATTGCTAAACCAAAACTTAAACTGACAAGCACTGAAAAAACTGAATGTAGTAATATTAAACCGTATTGTTGACATTTGGCCCACATACTGCAGCATTATAGATGGGTTAATTGTGTGGAGATACTGTTATTAGTTTGTTAATTACACTGAAAAGATGGGACTGATTGTAAAAGCTTCTCTGAAATGACCGCTGACCTTTATAATTATTACATTTTATAGAGAAGAAATGACCAGCCAGTGAAGCGGCACAATGAATTTATGCACACTATAAATGCTATATGGTTATTGTTGCCTGAAGGCATGAAATGACTCACTGCTTTAGCAGAAAAAGTCAACTTGATATTTACTTGATCCTTCATGCTTATGTCTGTCAAAATATGGGTGTGATGTAGTGGTAGGGCAGCGTTACTGAGAGACTTTACCTGCTTCTTTCGTCCTAACTTTTCTAGAGGGTGTGCTGGGATCACCTGTCCCAATGGCATTGCTGGCCACCACTCTGAACTCATATTCCACCCAGGGGCTGAGCTCCACAGCCATGGATGACTCCATGTCCCCTGTCACTGGGTCTGGGTCTGCAAATAAAGTAGGAACCGGATTTGTTCAGTTAAAAAAAAAAATAGAGGTTTATATATTATACAAGAGGATCTCTAACATGAGGTCAAAGGTGGACAAACCGTGTCTAGTGTTGCAGTTAGAAAGTTTATATCCCCAACTAAGCTATGATTTCTTTCTATTCCCTTTATTGCCCCAAAATGATTAAGTAGTCATTTGAGAGTTGAAGAAAAAGTTGTATGTTTTTGCTCTAAAAAATATTTTCAATGTCAACTAATGACTCTCGTTGCCTAACATTAATGTGTAAAAGCACTGATTTATTTTGTATCCAAAATAGAAAATCATTTTATTTAACTGACATTAATGCCCTCAAGAGTTAAAACAATTTCTGTGTCCTCCCATTTTAAAACAAAAGAATGTTGTTTAAACCCAGTGGAAAGATAAAATGAACCAACCTGACAAAGCTCCAAAAAAGCAAAAATAAATATTACTAAAGCTAATTACTAATAACACTAAAGCTCTATACCATTATAATAATCAGTAGAAGATACTCTTAAAGTGCAAAAGAGGTAAATTCAACCATGTTCACCGTGTGTCAATGAAGCAACAAGTATTATATGTGTGTGATTAGGAACAGACATTTCATTCATGGTTCAGTTTGTAGTTAGTTGTTGATTATGTTGCTAATTTTACATAAGAAACCACAGTAGTTTCAGTCACAGGAACCTCAGTTTACTATAGAACTGCATTCTGGGTACAGAATAAACTTCATTTGCTTCACCACATCACAGGCGGTGATGTGCTCTGATGCACATCACCGCCATGAGAGGCAACAGAACTGCTGCTTAAACAGCCTTTACCCATTTCAAAATAAGAGCCTGAAAATAAACATCCATCTACTTCAAGATTTCTTGACAGTCGATAATTAAAACCTCATCACAGATAAAGTTTATTCAGCTGAGCGTGTACAAAACAGCCAAGTAAATTAGGGATTTAGAATTTGTTGGAAAATATTCATTTAGGGGAATCTAAATCTAAATCTAGAAGAGCTAACAAAAAGATTGTTCCAGTCTTAGCAAACCAGTGAATCAGTAGAAGTGTGCTAACTAACTAGAATAAACTAGATTGGATGTCTGATCGGATGGAATAAACTGTATTTTATGACGTGCCTTGAGATGGTATGGTACTATATAAATAAACTAAATTGAATTGAACCTTTATGCTCAAATGCAGTCCAGAAAATGCTAACATAAAATAAGCCAAAAATCTTATTAAGTTTTTTTATATGACAATAATAATGATGCCCTATTTTTTTCTCTAAAAGTCCAATTGGATGTAAAAACAGGTTTACAATTTCTGGGTCTAATATATCATATGTTTTTAACTGCAGCATAATTCCTTAAGGCATTATGTCATTTGAAGTTCGGATAGGAGTGCAGAGCTAAAACCATATTTATTGTCTTTGTTCTAACTCGCTGCACAGTTTTTCATTGCCTCTGCAGATTCACTGTGACTTGGCATATTTTCACACCAGGTGGTGGTGATACAGAATTTACTTAGCACTTGGAATTTGACATTTTGATGCATGAACAACTGCTTAATTGCAGCATCAGAGCACATAAAGAAGTAGAAGGCATTACGCATTCAATCAATTCTCAGACTTTCTGCAGAACTAAACTACATAATAAATCACAATCTGTTACTGAAAAGAATGAATAAACTGAAAAGAAAATTAACCACCAATCCAGTTTTTCCCCCCCTCCAAAATTCTATAATAAAGCTATGTCAACACTGATCTTGCAGTAACAAACATTACCAAAAGCTTATCCATGTCACAAATGAACTAAAGGTCTCTGAAGCAGTGCAGCTTATGTTCTTATCGCCCAAAGCAGCCGACAATGAGACCCCTCTGTCAAGCACGCTGCTCCTCAAACATAAGCTGATAGCTTTGTGTGCAAGGAGTGAGGGCTAAAATGCAATCCCTGTTACGCTAATCTGAACAAGCTAAACACTGAAAATATATCACTGACTCCTAATTGTGCTTCATTGAATTAAATATAGTTGAACAGACATAATGTGAGAGGAGTGTATACAAAGTATGATTAATATATCTTTGGGGACGTATCATTATCACACCTTGGTCTCCACTATTATTATCACACGGTATATTAAGACAGATTACACACAACGCTTAGCGAGCTTTCATCTATTATGTCAAATAATAATAACTCATGGTTATCCTGGAAAGTTACAGAAAAGGGAATTTAATTTGCTTCAAAGATCTGAAAGTGCTACACTAGATGAATGGCGAAGTCTGGTAATTCAAGTCCAAAAGGTTAATTTTCCCATAAGTGCTGATCTGACACACAATACAATTTCCGCCACTGACATTTAAACCAGACTCTTTACGTTTTACACAATTCTCCTGAAAGATACAGAATAAAAGTCTTGGTGAAATGATCCAGATCTCATATGCCTTTCTGAAACGATTTAATCTGAACAGGAAGTTAAAGTGAACCACTTACATGTTTGGACTACGGGCTACATAAAGCATGTTCATTACATTTTTGGTACAAAGTCATCCTCAATGAGATTTCATCTGCTCAGTTCTGCCTATTTTGAGCCTCTTTCAGAATGAGCTGTTTTAGGGCCTCTTGTCACTTTAAACCCAAATAAGCTGCTGCTGGCCACAACACCCAAATTAATGATTACTCTTTATAAATGTGAAAATAGCTGTAAAAGATTAGCAGTTGTAAAAAAAAAAAATACATCTTTGACCTGAGTCAGACCCAGAACCAGAAAAACATTGAGTCTCCTGTTTTTCGAACAGGACGAAGCAGCAGTTTCTAATAGCAAGTCAACAATAAAACACCCGTCTTTTCCAGCAGCCATTGTACAGCAGTAAAACCCATTGTAAAAAGATTGCAGCCATGCTGATGCTCAGCTTGAGTTGCTAAGTGAGTAACTGGGCTCTGCTGGGGGTGCTAGGTAAAGGAGTAGTGCCCGCCGATCGTGACTTAATAATGGGGAGGTTTGTGAAACGGCTTGTTTTCCAGACACCAAAAAAACCTTATCCATCCTTCATCCTATTGCCAGAAAACAGCTAGGTGTTCTTATTAAGTGCTTGTTGTTTTTAGGACCAACAGAGATCCAAAGGGAAGTAAAAACATAAATTATTTGTATACAAGGTCCCACTTAAGGAACAAAAAGTCACTGCTGAAAAAGCTAATTGTCCAGAGTGCAGTGCTACAAAGAGCTCTGAAGTTTTAAGTGCTTGTGCTGTATAGGACATGGGTATGCTTTTCAGCAGGGTGACACGTCTGAATGTCACCAACACAATGGCGGAGCTAGACTTTATTCGTCAGGGGGACTGAGGCTATTCTGGGGATCCAAAGATGACAACGACAATTTATTATATTTCTATGTAACCACTCTGTTTGATGAATTCAATGTGAATACAACTTTTTAAGTTGAATTACTGAAATACACCTAGCTTTATGATTATATTCAAATTCATTGAGTTGCTCCTATATGTGATCATCAGTTTATTTGGTTGTAGGAATGCTGCAACACAAGCAATGCTGTGCAAAAATACTGCAGTAAATACATTTTCTTTCAAAGTTATTAAAGAATGGATCCATCTAAAGCTAAATTAAATCACACAATGCTATAATAATAAGGGTATTAAAACTAACTTTGCTTTAGTTAAGCCTTTTCCTCATCTCTGTTTATGACTTTGGGCAGGATTAAGATCCAAGTTTATTGCCCCACATTCAGCTTTTAAATCTAGAGGCGGCTATTTGCTCCTTATCGATTACCTGTTTTGACAGTTTGCCACCCCAACGAAAAGGGGCTCCGGGCTTGTAAATTATAGGTGCTGATAGGGCTGTGGTTGTCGAGGCCACGAGTCCAGGACAAGGTGGCTGTCGTATCTGTGATCTCCTCCACTATCACCACTCCAGGGGGTCCAGGAGGACCTGGTAGGGGAATAATTAGGAGCCAGATTAAATTATAGCTGTAAACATTTAAGCCTCTAAACAAACATCTCCAAAATGTCAGGACATAAGGACAAAGAACAAAAAAAAAATCAATCAGCCGCTGTTCGAAAAGTGTTAAAGGGAACCTGACGGCGTTGCACTGAATAAGACAGCGATAGGAAACTCTGCATTTCAATTCAGCTGAACATATGTTCCTTTGAGCCCTCTGAGGTAAACGCAATCTGTAAGTGCTCTGAACATCTAAGGACTTCAGGGTGAACAGATGTAAAAGAAAAGCTGGCAGGTGACATCCTCAGTAAAAATCAGTGTAATGTGCACTTTTAACAGTTCCTGCAAGAGGGCTGCAATAAAAGAAGTACTTGCAATTTGGTCGTAAGAGTTAAACACAACAGTTGATGTAGGAGTAGTGTGACTGTCTCTTGGCTGCAGAAACAAACGTTTCAGAAAGCAGGCTACAGTATGAATGCTTTGGGACTGTATAGCTTGTTTTGAGCCCACGTTGGTAAAACAGCTTGTTGGTTTTAACGTCTGAAAAAATGCTTAAGTCTAATGTTTACTTCATGTGAAGGACATGCTACGTATCATTTCCCAGATATCTCATTTATTGTTTAGTTTCTAGCTGTTTATTAAATTCAGACACAGAAAAAAAATAAAATAAAAAAAATAATTAAAAACTATGGGAAACTTGTAGGAAAAAATCAAATGGAGATTAACAGACCTGATGTGGTAAAACTGAAGGACGTTGTTTACCATTATAATACCAAGAAATGGATTTAGACCAGTCAAGTCTTACTATCGATTTTTACAAATCAGATATGTTCTGCTGGTCTGAGCTTGTTTCCACTCAAACGGCTCCTCTCTGACTTTCCCCTGATTTCAACTGCTGTCTAAAACAAGTCTTTATACTGACTCTTCCCTCTAAAGTGGATCAAGGCCTCTGAATGGATACACAAACATCAATATGTGACCTGACAGCTGGGTAGTTTCAGTGCATGCACTGTACGATTGCTGTAATCATCAGGGTTTTTGTTCGGATCCTGGCTGCCAGAACTCTAAATGAATGACAGTCGCTCTTCTTTCATATCCTGTCTTGTTATGTTTTCTCTGTTTTTAAAGGCCAAATGATAGAAATACACTGGTGCCACTCTGAATCAGACACACAGCTACACTCTGAGGTTTACATACCCTTCCAGTGGATATGAATGTCATAATGTTTAGACTTTTACGTTATGTTCTTTTTTTGTGGCCTTATCTATACGAAACAAACAACTTAAATGGTTTCTGTGGAACAAGAAAGTGGAACTTCATGTGTGACAGTATTAAAAAACTATACATACAACCTTGAAGGTACACTGTACACACATCGACACTAATGTCTGACAATGAGTCCTTTAGCAATTTGTACCTTGACCAAATGCCCTTTTGTAGATAGCCTTGGGCATGTTTCTGGCTGAATAATTGACAACTTATCTTTGCAGTGTATGGTTGAGCTTGATTTAATTGGGTGCGTTCCAGGCATAGAACTGTTCTTTTTTTAAGAATAGTGCAGAAATATTTTAACAGAAGGTTAATAAAAGTCTGTTCTATCACTTCAACACTATCTCTGGTTTGTTTTTAGAACAGTTGTCCTGTTTGAAGATCCAGTTACGTCCAAGTTTCCACCAGTTGACCCAATCTTTCACCCTATGAGCAAAAGAAATTGGTTCGCGTGTTTATGGATGTCCAAGAAGCCACAAGGCCAGTGTTTACCATACTCTATCATGGAGGGACGCCAGACATTATTCACTCTGCATTTCCACAGACTGAAACGGTCTTGACCAAGAAAGAAGCATCTACCCTATGCTTGTTACCTTCAAGCTCAACTGAAATGTGTTGACGTCAACACGCATAAACTTCTGGGGAAAGTTTTAAAGGTCCCACATACGCTGGCATACTTCACTCTTCTGACACCATGCGAACTCAAACTGGCGCATGCAGCGCGGATGAGGTTGGGGGTTAGCGTAAACAGTTGCAAGGATGTGCAGCTGCTAGACTGCCACTTTGTACCACACTAACAAGTGAGAGGTGGCTTCTCTGGTAGAGACGTAATGGGGCTGGGCGCCCATCAAACTTGATAGTATCTATTCAGATTGTGGGAAATGAAGTAATTTATCACGAGAAGTATGCAATCTGTAGGCTCAACTATGAAATCACAACCATCTGCAGGCATGTTTCTGCAGACGGTTAAGATTGCAGAAACATGCAATCTTAACTGTATAATTGACAGCTCCTTAGGACAATATGTCCAAAGGAGTCAATGACTGAGCTGTTTGGCTACAATAACAAGAAGAATGTGTTTCAAAAAGTTAATGTGAGGCTTTCAATACTGTTGCAACTGACAAACATGGCGGTGGTAGCATGATGTTGAAGATACTGGTTTACTGAGGGAAGAAGACTACTTTCAAATTCTTCAACTTCCTTTCCAAAAACAGTTTGATGGTTGAGTTTTGGAAATAATTGAGTTCATTGACAGTGAACTCAATCACATTAAAACTGTTTTTGTTTGTTTGTTTGAAAAGGATAATAAATAAGCCAGAGTTAAGCTTTTTGATTTATGGACAGGGCTCAAAAGTACAATCTGTGCCAGGAAAAAAAAACATAATATGAATGCTCCATGAATTCAAATATTAGTAAGGATGTATGTACATATTTCAACATATCCTTACTTTTAGATCAAAGAAAATAAAATAAAACCTGAGAGAGAAAAAACATTTTTTTCTTTTTTTACATTCAGCTGACAGGTCAGAGTTCATACAGCAGTTCAGAAAACAATTATAATCTGAAAATTCATCTTGCATCCATTCTGATCTTGAGCTTTCATAAACTTCCGAGTAGAACTTTAAATGACAACCAAGCATTCTGGGTGAACAGTTTTTGTTATTTCATACGAGGCAATCTTAAAGTTATGAGGCATAGGTCCTCTATTGCTCACTTAGAGATAATTAACCTGAAAGCTTGTAATTGTCTCATAACATGATGGCCAAAAATCCCATCTGCATGTAAAATAATCAAATGCTTTTCCACAACATTTACCAAAAACAAGTTTTATTACCAGACAATAAAAGCTAAACATTTAGCACAGTATATGAAACCTGTTCAAGCAGTCAGGCAATCTGTAAGGCACTCTCAAATTAATAATATTAAATTAACCTAGACAGGCAAAATAGGTGCCCTAAATGTGTTAATGTGCAATCGTCCCCATAAGGAGTGAAATCTCAAATGTCCAATAAAATTAACCAACCTTTTACATGTTCTGCACCAGCATTAAAGAGCTTCACTGGATAGAAGCACTACTTAGCACATTTTGCAGGATTTCTAAGACACACATACAATGCCTTGATTGAGTATTTAAATACAACTTTTTCACATTTTCTCACATTACAATGACCATGTTTTAACACATACAAGTGCATCATTGTGAGGTGGAATGAAATGATTAATAGTTTTCTAAATGTTTGAAAAATAAAAACCCTCAATGACAGTGAATTTATGGCGGATAGAGTTGCCACTCATCCTGTAAAGTTTATTTGGTTGTTAAATACAGTGAACAAATTAATTGTGTCGTGTATCAGTTCAAAAAGGGACGCAATTTGTTCTGTATTTTTATGTATGTCCATCACACACATCTGTCATCCACACATTGTCTCTAAATGTAAAAATAATGAACACAATAAATTGCAAGTAATGCTAAGGCTGGCAAAATTGTTGCGGCAGAACTTGTGATGGACCTTCTGATCCGCTCTGGACCAATTCTGCTGTCACGGTTGCCAAGAGACAGACACTCCACACGCTTTCAACACCTTTTTTAAAAATGTCTACTTTCATATATTTTACGTTCTATATTCTATACAGTATATATTTTATAGTCTTTGTTTACAATAAAGTGACGATGATCTATAGCATCATAGCTCACTGCTCCATCAAAATAAAACAACTTACCTCGCACCAGAAGTTCTGCCTCTGCAAATACTGTGTCGGCACTGGTCTGGGCTCTGCATCCATACTTCCCAGCATGCTTCAGCAAAATGCTCCTAATCATCAGATCCACCGTTGAAGTCTGCTGCAATTGGGGAAAGGAAGGCATAAAAAAAAAAAAAAATCAGGCGTGAGGCAACCCTAAATGTGTGTGACACAAGACGTGTGATTTCATTACATCTTGTAGAGGCTCATGTGGCTTGAGAGATTCCTGTTTAATTCAGGTGCTTGCTTGGCGCTACATTCTTCAGCTACTAGTATTTTCTTGCTACTGAAATGAGAAAAGCCCGAGGCAAGACTGGGAATAATCCAAGGTCTACAGGCAGCTGTTTAGCACGAAACCTGATTAAAATTACAAACCATGCTCCAGCACAGCCTCTGTTGTGCCTTGTGAAGGACTGTCACTGCAAATACTTTCTCTCTTGAGCACAGTTGTGGCCGAGAGCACCGCAGGATATAGGTTATTTTTTTATGCTCACTGTTGATAAAGAAACAGTGACGTCACCATGGCAATTTGCTTTTGTGCTTTGTTTTAATTAATTAATTTCTTGGTAATTACGTTTCACTGTGTTTGGAAGAAAAGTCTAGTTTCTGTATTTTTTCCTCAAAACATAAAACAAAAGTTGAAGGACTTTTAGAACATTAGTCAACACTAACCTGTATTTATTGAGATGCTGAGAATCGTTGGAGAATGAAAAGGTCAAATATTATATAAAGGAAGCCAAGGTTTACACATATTTCTACATGAAACATTTTTTGAGTCAGTAATTGGATTTGATCATCTCTGCATTTCTCATACTCAGATTGACATTTGTAAAGAAACTTCATCTTGTAAGATTTCTTTTGCAGAAACGTTAGTGTATTTAGACAAATGTCTGCTCCTTGAACTTTTCAACCGTTTTGTCACATCAGTCATAAACTAACAATCATCAGCACGTAAACGCAAAGGAAATGGAGAACTATGCGTGATTATTTAAATGTATCCTTTTTTGTGACTCCTAAGTGAAACTCTTCAAAAGTTGCCTTTATGGCAGAAAGGTTAGAAGCAGTGGTGGAGAAAGTACTCAAAAAATTTACTTAAGTAAAAGTACAAATACACAGTCAAAAATGTACTTAAGTAAAAGTCAAAGTACCACATTAACATTTTACTTAAGTAAAAGTAAAAAAGTCCTGGCTTTTAAAAATACTTAAGTATTAAAAGTAAAAGTACTCGCTGAATGCATTACCTAATCACTAATATCATTAAGTGTGCCGATCGTATTTAATTTTAATACATCAGAAATGTGCCATTTTAATTAACACTACGACAGATTAAACCTGTTCTTATTGTGTTTATTCTCTGTAACAGTTTAGACTTAGATATGTGATTCTACGAATCATAATTTCAGGGATGGAAACATTTTGTCTCCTGTCCTAACATAGCATGAACTTCATTAGTCACATTTATTTAGAAAGAAATCTAACTGAAAGGGGATGTAAAGAAGGTGTGGGTGGGGTGGAGGACATGCAACCAAGGAGCCATGTAGCAGAGTTGTCCTCAAAACCACCGGTCCCAACACCAAGACCAGAGCCCCGCGCTAAATGACACAATAACATTAAGTTTACCTATCAAAATTGGTTCTCAGGTTGATCTGAAAGATCCACATTCCCATAAAAAACACCTAGATATTAAATACTTAGAGCTGAAATATATTTAACCAGTATCAATTAAAACTCACTTCATTCTGTTTTGCTTTCATCGCTGTGCTACAATCCGCAGAGGTCTCCTGCTATTCCTAGAAAAATAACGCCCTGGGCGGTTGCCCATATTGCATATGTCAGAAACCACAACTGAAACATCGCAATTAACGGTAAATAACGTTCAACTATGAACACTGTCCAACGGCGCAACAAGTAACCAAGCAGAATGAGCACCGTGACTGTTCTCACCCTCCCTCCCACTGCGATGTTTGCCACCATGACAGGAGACGAAATCAATCAATGAGCAATGAGCATGCTCTGTGTTCATACGTTCAACTTTTACTTATTCAGCGATTAAATGAATGTCTCTCTTCTCTCTCTCTATATATATATATATATATATATATAACTACTGCAGTGTACACAAGAACAAAGAACGGCTCTAAGTGAGGCTTCAGTCCTTAGGACTTAGTAAAGATCCATCCAGAAGAATCGGATCGTTCCTGAATGTTCTATCACTATATTGCAGACTTTGGTCACAGCGTTGTCCCATATATGCGACACCTCAGTCAACACCTCCACACAATAATTCAGCGCATGAGTGACAACTTTTTTTCATCAGATGCAACATGTGTCTCAGTACAGCTAGCTTTGCTAGCACAGATCTTACCTTTCTTTAAGCTTTCCTTCCAAGTGACGCTAAAAGTTGGACGAAGTCCCACCGTCTGTGAAAGCGAAGCGCTGCTGATTTTACATATCAATTTATGCAGCGCTATTATATTATAGACAAACATCTCCTCCCGCTCAGAGGAAACCACTGCGCATGTCTGGAGCTCCGCGTGCGAGTAAAGGTGGAGGCGATGGGTGACAACAGACACTAAGTCACGTTATTGCTTGGATTTTACGGCGCCACCTTAAGTCCCTGAACTTCACATTTTAACGGTAGAAAAGCTCAATGCGACTTGGATGTAACGAGTAACGAGACAGTTTGTAGAAATGTAGTGAAGTAGAAAGTACAGATACTTACTGTAAAATGTAGTGGAGTAAAAGTAGAAAGTCCCCATTATTAAATCTACTTAAGTAAAGTACAGATACACGAAAACTGTACTTAAGTACAATAACGAAGTACTTGTACTTCGTTACTTCCCACCACTGATACATATATGAGTTGGGAGATGTCAAGGAGTGACAGGGAGGCAGGCAGACTGAAAGTCTGGGTATGTATGTTTCTCTGTGTCCAGGATGTTGTTTCGCCTCTCAGAGAAAAGGTGAAGGGCTCAACTCTTATTTTGACAGGAGGTCAGCAAGCAGTGCTTTTATTTTGATGCCCTTAAATAGAAAGAGGCCTTGGCAGAGAAGGACTTCCTGCGAAGAGAGTCAGGGAGAAGGAAACAGGCAAAAGGATTGCCTTAAACCTCCCTACTCACTGTAAGGAAGCTAAAAGAGGAAGTTCAGCCAAGTTGCTATGGCTACCAAGGCATTTACAAGCAAACCCAGCTAAGGAGAAGAACATAGTAACCTGACATAATGTTTGTGAACTTCAAAGACAAAACCAGAAGTTTGCGAGAATCAGAGAAGGATGTGAAGAAATCCTGGACACACAGCATTCAGGACATGAGTTTGGAGGTAAAAGCTCACACACAGAGATAAAGAGTTGAGTTTATGGGAAATGTACGGAAAAATTAGGCATAGAGCCACAAGGCAAGACCCAAACAGTGATGGCCCATCAGCCAAACCTGTTGGGTCAGGCGTATGGAGGACCAAAACTGACATAATCAGAAATAAGAGCAAAAATATATGTTTTAATAAGAAATAAAAGAATATATATTTAGTTTTTCCTTTTCTTTACACATGAGTTTCTGTCAAGTAATGTATATATTTTATTTCCGCTAAACATGCGCTTTTGTTTGTTTTTTGTTGTGTTTTAAGAAAAATTTATATTTTGCTTCGTCTTTCTTTGCTTCAAAAAAGCAAAAAAGACGAAGCAAAATATCTTGATGGAAACTTGTGTGTAAGAAAAAGAAAAAAACGAAATATACATTTATGCTTTTATTTCTTATCAAAATATATATTTATTCTTTTATTTATATATTTATCTTTTATTATGTTGTGTGTGTGTGTGTGTATATATATATTTTTGATAAGAAATATATTTATTCTTTTATTTCTTCCACAGCTTCAATCCCCTCTCATTCTCCATCACCAGCCATTCTATATGGAGGACCAAAATTGACATTATATATATATATATATATATATATATATTTCTTTTATTTCTATTATGTCAGTTTTGGTCCTCCATATAAAATATAAATATATAAATAAAATATATAAAGAATAATATATTTCTTCTTAAAATATGTATTTATGCTTTTATTTTTTATAAAAAATATATATATACACAACATAATTATAAAAGATAAATATATAAATAAAAGAAATAATAAAAGATAAATATATAAATAAAAAAATATATATATATTATTTCTATTATGTCAGTTTTGGTCCTCCATATAAAATATAAATAAAATATATAAAGAATAATATATTTCTTAATAAAATATGTATTTATGCTTTTATTTTTTATTAAAAAAATATACAACATAATTATAAAAGATAAATATATAAATAAAAGAAATAATAAAAGATAAATATATAAATAAAAAAATATATATATATTTCTATTATGTCAGTTTTGGTCCTCCATATAAAATATAAATAAAATATATAAAGAATAATATATTTCTTATTAAAATATATATTTATGCTTTTATTTTTTATTTAAAAAAATATACAACATAATTATAAAAGATAAATATATAAATAATATATATATATATTATTTTTATTATGTCAGTTTTGGTCCTCCATATAAAATATAAATAAAATATATAAAGAATATATTTCTTATTAAAATATGTATTTATGCTTTTATTTTTTATTTAAAAAAATATACAACATAATTATAAAAGATAAATATATAAATAAAAGAAATAATAAAAGATAAATATATAAATAAAATAAATATATATATATATTATTTTTTTATGTCAGTTTTGGTCCTCCATATAAAGATAAATATATAAATAAAAGAAATAATAAAATATATTATTTATAATAATTATATATATATATATATCTCAGGCTGCACAGCTGGTGGCCGCCGCAGTCTTCTCGCCTCCGTCCGCCGCAGTCTTCTCTCCTCCGTCCGCCGCAGTCTTCTCTCCGTCCGCCGCAGTCTTCTCTCCGTCCGCCGCAGTCTTCGCGCCTCCGTCCGCCGCAGTCTTCTCGTCTCCTGCCGCCGCAGTCTTCTCGCCTCCGTCCGCCGCAGTCTTCTCTCCTCCGTCCGCCGCAGTCTTCTCTCCGTCCGCCGCAGTCTTCTTGCCTCCGTCCGCCGCAGTCTTCTCTCCGTCCGCCGCAGTCTTCGCGCCTCCGTCCGCCGCAGTCTTCTCTCCGCCCGCCGCAGTCTTCTCTCCTCCGTCCGCCGCAGTCGTCTCTCCGTCCGCCGCAGTCTTCTCTCCGTCCGCCGCAGTCTTCGCGCCTCCGTCCGCCGCAGTCTTCTCGTCTCCTGCCGCCGCAGTCTTCTCGCCTCCGTCCGCCGCAGTCTTCTCTCCGTCCGCCGCAGTCTTCCCTCCGTCCGCCGCAGTCTTCTCTCCGTCCGCCGCAGTCTTCGCGCCTCCGTCCGCCGCAGTCTTCTCTCCGTCCGCCGCAGTCTTCTTGCCTCCGTCCGCCGCAGTCTTCTCTCCGTCCGCCGCAGTCTTCGCGCCTCCGTCCGCCGCAGTCTTCTCGTCTCCTGCCGCCGCAGTCTTCTCGTCTCCTGCCGCCGCAGTCTTCTCGCCTCCGTCCGCCGCAGTCTTCTCGCCTCCATCCGCCGCAGTCTTCTCTCCGTCTGCCGCAGTCTTCTCGCCTCCATCCGCTGCAGTCTTCTCGCCTCCATCCGCCGCAGTCTTCTCGCCTCCATCCGCCGCAGTCTTCTCTCCGTCTGCCCGCAGTCTTCTCGCCTCGATCCACTGCAGTCTTCTCGCCTCCATCCACCGCAGTCTTCTCGCCTCCGTCCGCCGCAGTCTTCTCGCCTCCGTCCGCCGCAGTCTTCTCGCCTCCGTCCGCCGCAGTCTTCTCGTCTCCTGCCGCTTCAGTCTTCTCGCCTCCGTCCGCCGCAGTCTTCTCGCCTCCTGCCACCGCAGTCTTCTCTCCTCCGTCCGCCGCAGTCTTCTCGCCGTCGTCCGCCGCCTCCGGTCGCTGTTCACCTGCGCTGCCTGGACTTGGTGTTTTTGTCATGGGTCCACTATGTCAACCTCATGACCTACAAACCGCAATTTTTGACGATCTGTCCAAGTCATTCTCCATGGGCTCTGGGAACTTCCTCTACACCCGAGTTCCTCCCTTAGCGACCACCCGAGCTGCATGCTAGTTGGACTGCCAGTATCCATCAGCTGCTTCCAGGGTGTCAGTCCAAAAAGACCTGATAGTTCTCTATCTTTGGTTTGAGAGCATCCCTCCCTTCTGGTGCCTACGAGCTGATTTTAGGGTTGTCCCCAAAACAGGCACAGAAAATCTTGTGGCCACATCTCCGATAAGCCGCATTGACAATGGGGCGATGTTCTATCCACTCTCTCCAAAATGTGTTCAAGTTCTTCCAGAGGTGAAATTTGAAGCTCTGTTTCACAGATGACTCTGCCAGGATCCTCACAACACTTTTGGGCCTCTCTGGTTTGACTGGAAGTTGACTGATGATTGGGGAGGATACCAACCAGGGAGTGGTCAGTGGACAGCTCTGCCTGTCTTCACCCAAGAGTCCAAGACATACAGCCACAGATCAGATGGGAAACAACAAAGTCTACCATAGAAATGTGGCCATGGTGTCCTTGTGCTATGAGCACAAATGGACACCCGTATGCTTGAACAAGGTGTACATTATGGACAGTCCATGACGAGCACAGAAGTCACATAACAGTACACTACTCGGGTTTAGATCAGGGTGGCCGATCCTCTCAACCACAAGCCTCCAGGTCTCACTGTGAGTGCCCATGTGAGTGTTGAAATCCCCCAGCAGAAAGAGGAAGTCTCTTGGAGGGACACTCTCCAGCACCCCTCCAACAGCTCCACAAAAGGTGCCCAATGCGAACTGTTACTTGTTGGCTTTTCTCCTTGGTAGCAGATTAGCCAACCTACTGCCCTGCTGGCGAAGCCACTCGGAAACTCGTGACCTTAAATTTCCGGCATTTCTGCTTTCAGAAGGGACGTCCTCAAAAGAAACATCCACTTCTTCAACATCATTGCTTTCATGATGTTGTGGCTCAATCTGAACATGTTCTGAGCTTTCTTCAGAATCCATTTCTTCTGAGGTTGAACACTCAGAAATTCTCTCTAAAGGTGGCACGTAATTCTCCAAATTTAAATATCCCCGGATGGATGATCTCCTAGAGGAAACCACCCTCCTGTAATAATTTTTGAAGAATTCAATGTCATCTTCTGTGAGAATTTCTGAAGAAGATGGTTTTTCTGAAGAATGCTCAGAAACTTCTTCAAAATGTGCCACAACATTATCAGCAGCTGTGTCAGAAGAAGGGATTTCCTTTGAGGCGACGTCCGTATCTGCAGCGTCCATGCCATCAAAATGGTCTGCGTAATTCTGAACTCCGTCTTCTGAGTTTCCATCAACAGAAGACGCCTCTTCTACCAATGGATCCTCATAGACTGGTTCTAAATTTATCGCATCTTCCTGGCCGTCACAGCTCGTTTCAACGGCCAGGTCCATTTCGTCAAGGGGAACATCGACACTTGTACAGACATCAGTGTCTGCGTCCCCTGGACAAGTTTCCAAATGGAGTCCACAGATGTTTTCCAAAGCCACAGGAGCTTCATCAGTAAAAGATTCCAAACTTGTCAAGACACCTGAAGTGCCACTAACAAGGCTGGCAGAAGCGTCCATGTCACTTTGGTCTTCATCTGCATCCTCAGGGCATGTTTCTAAGTCCAGTTCACATCTGGACACCGTGGCAAGATCCACGGTGTCTTCAGGGGTAAAATCAGGTAAAGGTGTCAATACCCCTGAAGCGGCACTGACACGGTTGGTGGAAGCGTCCATGTCATCTTTTTCTTCATCTGTGTCCTCAGAGCAAGTGTCCCAATTCATTGCACAGATGGTCTCCAAAGCCACGGCGTCTTCAGGGGTGAAACTTGTCAATCTTGTCACGACACCTGAAATGGCGCTGGTGATGTTGGCGGAAACGTCCGTGTGGCTTTGGTCCTCTGGAATTAACTCCTCAAACCCAAAATATCTCCACCTGATATCCTCGTCTCGGTCTTCGGCAACTTCTTCTTTATGATGACCAAGAAGTTTCTCCACTCCTTTAGAGGCTAAGTAGCCCAGGCCCCAACCGATCGATAGCATCATTTTTAAGTTGAAATGGTGTGAAATTCTCTTTACGTGGATCCTAAGGCAGCTGGAGAGCAAACTGAAAATTCTTGTATTCCAAATGATAATAATAATCTTTTGAACCTTTATGACATCATAGATGAGAACATTGGTGGCATGATGATGTCAAACAATCTGTGACAGGTTTTTGTTTGTTTTAGTTGCTATGGAAACACAGAGTTATGTGTAAGGTGGGACTACTGTCAATAAAAAAATGCATGGTAGACATTTAAATCCGTGAATGTAAGTCAATAAATGTGCATAAATTTAAGTTTTGTATTTGTCCTGTTTTTCAACTCATACATACGTGTAAAAATCAAACAAATTAGTACAAGTGTTTTATAGAATATTTTCCAGAAGTTAAACACATCAGTCACTGTCTCTAAGCCTCTGCTGGATCTATTTTGAACCGTCAGTGAGGAGGATCCCCTTAAACAGATCATGTTTTGCCTTAATTGCTTGTTTTGTTCATAAGGAAAATATTTAACATCTAACAATTAGATTTTTTTTTACATTTGAATCAGTGACAAGGATGATGCACCAAGCAGATCAGCCAATTAATTAATTAATCTCACCTTCTTTATTTATTTTTGTACCTTTTCTCATTCTCTAACCTCTCAGCCTCTTCACTGTGTGTTTATGAATCGCCCCTCTGTGAGATCTCCTGTTTACTCTTAGCACCGCAGCATAAAGTGACAGTCCACCCAAAACATTTTGCTTCTCTGATTGCAGGACCAGTTAATGTTGTTCTGTCCGTTTAGTTGTGTTTTGTTGCCTCTCCTAGTCATTTATTTTGGCGGGTCAAACTGACAGATCTCAATTGCTGTGGCTGCTGTCGCTGTGGTCTAAACATATGGAAGAATAAGACTGGATCGAGCCTTATTAACACGGCCGAACGATTAAATTGGGTGTTTTCTGTCGACCGCTCGACGGTGAGTCGTTGAGGTGAGAAATGCAGTGGCGACACGCCCACTCAATTTGTGTATTAGTGATTAAAAAAATGGTCTTATTAATTAAAAGGTCATTTTCTTTTTGTTAATTTTGTGGCCGAATAGATGATATAACCTTAAAATGTTAAACAGGCCTTTTGATTTTTGTAGATTCGTCCTTTTAGGATAGTTTTAGTTACTTTTCATTGATTTTTGTAGACGGCCTATAGAACTCTGGGCTTGCTTAATTTCTTGGGAGTTGAGCAACGAACTAAAAGAGAAAAACAATTGTTTAATGAAAGGATATGAAAGTCAATTAAGTTTAATTGACAAGTTTAATTGACAGAGTCAAGTTTAATTGACTCTGTCAATTAAACTTAGATACAATTTGAAAGTGCACTTTAATTTGATCTGTAAACTTGATCGCGATCTTTAACTTGAAATTCATTTGAAAGATTCCTGAGAAATACTTGATGGAATATAGCTTTTTTTTGTAATTATTGAATGTTTGGTTAATTTGGATAACAGTTTAACCCTGTTTAAATGTGAAAGTTAATTTGTTTTATTTTTATTTATGACCTTGTTTAGGTCAGGTTTTTTTTCCACCCCTTGTGTCAACCCAGGATGGCGAGCTACAGGATCACCGCAGCTTTGCGGTAGGACTTAAATGAACCAAACTACTTTATTTTGGATCTAATGCCTTGGATCATGGACTAAAAACAGTTGGATTATTGATTGATGGACCATTAATCACCTTGGATTCACGAATGGACTTAAAATATAAAAAACGCTTGGGTGTCATCAGGTTTTATTGTTTTTTTTTTGTTTGTTTTTGTTTTTCTTCTTTGTTGTGTCTTTCGGTTATATTCATAGAAAATCACTGTTATTATAAATATTATTATTATTAAATATCTTCCTAAATATATGCAAGAATATACACTTGAATACAGTGGTGGAGAAAGTACTCAAAAAATTTACTTAAGTAAAAGTACAAATACACAGTCAAAAATGTACTTAAGTAAAAGTCAAAGTACCACATTAACATTTTACTTAAGTAAAAGTAAAAAAGTACTGGCTTTTAAAAATACTTAAGTATTAAAAGTAAAAGTACTTGCTGAATGCATTGCCTAATCACTAATATCATTAAGTGTACCAATCGTATTTAATTTTAATACATCAGTAATGTGCCATTTTAATGAACAATGCCACAGATAAAGCATGTTTTTATTGAGTTTACTCTGTAACATAGTTTAGACTTAGATATGTGATTCTATGCATCATAATTTCAGGGATGGAAACATCTCCTGTCCTAACATAGCATGAACTTCACTTTTTTTGCCACACATTTATTTTGAAAGAAATCCAACTGGCAGAGGAGGACCTGGAACCAAGGAGCCACATAGCAGAGTTGTAGTCTAGACCACCGAACCCAAGACCAAATCAAAACCAGCACCCCGTGCTACATGACAATAAAATTAAGTGCACCTATCAAAATTGCTTCTCAAATTGATCTGAAAGATTCACTTTCCCATAAAAACACCTAGATATTAAATACTTAGAGCTGAAATAAATTTAACCAGTGACAATTAAAACTCTTCTTCATTCTGTTTTGCTTTCATCTCTGTGCCACAATACACAGAGGTCTCCTGCCATCCCTAAAAAAATAACACCCTGGGTGGTTGCCCATATTGACAATGTCAGAAATTGCACCATTAAACATAGCAATTAACAACGCTCAACTATGAGCACTGTCCAAGGCCCAATAAGCAACAAGTAACCAAGCAGGAGGAGCACTCCCTCCTGCTGCAACGTCTGCCACCATGACAGGTGACGAAAACAAAGAGCAATGAGCATGCTCTGTGTTCTTAAGTTCTTGTTTTATTTATTCGCCAATTAAATATAAAGATATTTTAATGAAATAAAATAGCTACTGCAGTGTACACAGAGCATTACAAGAACAAAGAACGGCTCTCAGTGAGGCTTCAGCACTATAGGACTTGGTCAAGATCCGTCCAGAAGAATCGGATCGTTCCTGAATGTCATATTTCTATATTGCACTTTGGTCACAGCGTTGTCCCATATATGCAACACCTCAGCCAACACCTCCACACAATAATTTAGCGCATGAGTGACAACTTTTTTTCATCGCAGATGCAACATGTGTTTCAGTCAATACAGCTAGCTTTGCTAGCATCACGTCCACGGAGCTTACCTTTCTTTAAGCTTTCCTTCCAAGTGACGTTAAAAATTGGACGAAGTCCCCACTGTCTGTGAAAGCGAAGCGCTGCTGATTTTACATGTCGCCATATCTTATGACTTATGCAGCGCTATTATATTACTGACGCTCAGAGGAAACCACTGCGCATGTGTTAGAGCTCCGCGTGCGAGTAAAGGTGGAGCCGATGGGTGACAACAGACACTAAGTCACGTTATTGCTTGGATTTTACGGCGCCACCTTAAATCCCTGAACTTTACATTTTAACGGAAAAAAAGCTCAACGCGACTTGGATGTAACGAGTAACACGACACTTTGTAGAAATGTAGTGAAGTAGAAAGTACAGATACTTACTGTAAAATGTAGTGGAGTAAAAGTAGAAAGTACCCATTATTAAATCTACTTAAGTAAAGTACAGATACACGAAAATTGTACTTAAGTACAGTAACGAAGTACAAGTACTTCCCACCACTGGTTAGAAGGAAGCTTTTGTTGAAGAAAAATCTCAGGAAGTTCTTTTAGGCAGTTTGCCACAGGTCAGGTCACATGGCATACATGTGGAGGGAGATGCTGCGGTCTACGACTAAATTTGAACGTTTGGCCAAATGACAAAACATTATGTGTGATGAACCACCGAATCTGCGTTTCACCCTGAACACACCATTGCCTCCATGAATAAAAGTAGTGACAGTTTCACGTTGTGCGGTCACGTAAGAAGCTTAATAAAACAACAATACTTCAGCGCTACCCTTTCTAATATACGTTGCAATGGATTAAATCAAGCCCTATTAATGTGTTAGAATGACCAAGTCAAATTCCAGCCTTTAATCTAGTTAAATATCGCTAGTCTGACACAAAAAGTTACAGATGGTTGCTTTAGCTGATCTGACACACTTTGGGGCATTCTGCAAAGAATAATGAGTTGAAATTACCTTCTGAGATGTCTAAGAATTGCAAAAAAGATAGAATATAACCTAAGGCCATGCTTTTCAGATTTTATTTATGATTTTTTTTTAAACTGTGTATCCTATTCCTTCCGCTTCATTATTAAGGAGAATGGATGTTGGGCTATCGGATAAAATCCCAATGAGATATTTTAAGTTTGAGGCTGTAACGGGGACAGAATGTGTAAAAACTCAAGAGGTACAAATACTTTTGCATTACACTGTAGCCATGAAATGCATACTCTAAAGACAATAATCAAGGTTTGTATATTACTATATGAACTACTGGAATATGTACACAAATGTATGTCAATGTGTGCTTCACTACCGAGATTTAAGAATGTTTAACACCCAATATGTTTACATTCTAAGTTGAGGAAACACTCTCCTTTTTTATCTGCGGAATAACAGATCCACATTTGGAAAGATAAAATATCACACAACTAAGTGAAGATGGCCCACTGCATTTTTACAAGTAGCAGCTTTCTTCAGATGCTTTTTTAAGACTCCAGCCTTATTCTGGCCGTATGTCGAGTATCATTAAAACAGCCCTTTTTAACCACCGTAGCAGCAACTGTGACTCTTTTTAATGAGTATTCTGATTATTCCAGCAGCTGCTATGTTGGTGTGAATGACGTCACCTCAGCAATTCTTTCACCACCTTGTCTCACTCCTTCAACCTGCATCGGTGTCTGGAAAGGATACTCTTATTCTCAATAAAAGTTTTGATTAATTTGCATTAACATTTTTGTTCTGTAACTAGCCTAAAACTATGAGTCATTTTCTTTACGTTGTTTTTTATACATACTGGCATTTAGCAGTGTCAGAACTTTGCAGAAACCTTGATTTCTAATAACCCACATGCCAAAGTGAAGCATTCACTGATGTGTTTTGATACCTAGATTGCTGAAGCAGTACTGATTAGCAGTATATATGCTTTTTGATTACAGCTGTACCTCTTATGTTTCCTCTGATTTTCATTTGTTCTGATATTTGTTATTTTCCCACACGGAGCAAAAAAAAAAAAGGTTATTTAAGGACGTGCAACATAAAAGCATAAGCTGTTTTTTAAAAATACGTTTTAGGTAAAAGATAAGGTATACTGAGCTATACTTATTTTAAGAGAACGTTATTTTTTCCTTCATCCTAGGTTTCCTAAATAAGCTAAACCAATAAACTTGCCTTGCCTTGACTCTGTTAAATTAAATGTTAAATTCACCTAAAAAATAAATAAATAAATAAACCAGGAGTCAAATTTAAGGATAAAAGCAGCAAACTGTATTTTTTATAACTTTTTTTTTTAGATTTGTTATATTATGGAAGGCAAAAAATTATTGTTAGTTGTGCAATTTTCTACTACACTTTTTCTTTCCACTCAATTTTCTACTATTTTGTTAAATTACACTATGTGAAGATGCATTTTTGTTCATTTCTCCCTGCAACAGTGAATAGTCTTCTTCATGATTGTGTAGGCTATTGAATATAATTTCTGTAGTAAAAAATACATTTTTAAAGGATGTATGTAGTATTACATTTTTTGGGATAAACAGCAAATGTTGGTTTTATTAGCGTTTTATTAGCTTACGGTCATAGTCTTAAAAAATAACAGAAATAAGCTCGTAAAAACAACATGACTCATAGGTCTCACTTTGTATATTAACTTGTTGAAATAATGATACATTTTAAGACTGCCTTTGAATTATATTGCAGACTATTTACCACAGAAATTACATTAAAGGGTGAAAAACGCTTTGAATAAAAAAAAACAAAATTAATAATTTTATAAAATAGTGTAAAAAAAAACCCAAAAAAACAATGTAGCAAACCTAAAACGTAGACAGGATAAATGAGAAAATAAGATAGCAGGAAAACAAAAGGTTATCCAATACAATAAAGTTAAGCTTAGACTTAGCTTCTCCCCTTACTTTTGCTCTTACTGTCTGGATGTACTCAAAGTGGCTGCCATCTTGCTGAAAGTCGATCGGTTTCTGGTTGAAGAACCACTGAAAAGCCACATCCAACGACGTGTCGTGTGTTGCTTTGCAGCTCAGTACGACGCTCTCCCCTACGGTCACCTCCACTCTGCTCGGGCTCAGCACCACACGCATGGCCTCTGGAAGCACAAAACTGCTGCACTGTCACCGCAGGCTAACCCAAAGTCAAACCGCTGCATTTTTTGTGTTTCCACCTCAGTGCCAAAAAAAATGTCCAGTCCCCCTAAAAGTAACGTCTGGAGGGATAAAATACCCTGCTTGACTCATCTAGACTAGTGCATATATAAGAGAGACGGTTACGCTATTAAAACCTGCTACTGTAATATGATTCTTGAATGTTAAAGCCCTTCTTCATGGCTGATCAAGCACAATAAATTTTCTGGCACCCATGCAACGGTGGGGGTGGGGGGTGGGGGTGGGGGGGCAAAATGACATTGGAGACTGTTTACTGAGGGCTGACTTGTGCTAATTTGGCAGAAAATAAAGGCCTCTGGGGCATCACTTACCTTTTACCCACAGTATGGCAGTCATCTCTGCAGAGCCCAGCTGATTCTCTGCCCGGCACACATAGTTCCCTTCATCCGCTCGGCTGGAGTTAGCAATTTTCAAAGTGTTGTTCCGCAACACCATAATCCTATCAAAAAGGAGGCTGAAATCAATACTGGCATGAGAGTCAAATTCATACACCAGCTGAACTTAGGACATGAAGTCATTTGTTAGTTGTACAGAGTTAAAAGTATAGAAATGTTCACCCTGCTGGGGTATTTTTGGCAGAATAATCCAGCTGGGGTATTTAAAATAAAAATAAGCATTAGAAAAATAACTTCAAAATGAATCATTTAAAAAGGAGAAGAGCAAAATACAAGAGAATCCCAGTAAACTTCAGTGACATTGAAAGGTTAACTTGTTTCAGCAGTTCAATTCAAGAAGAAAAACATATGAAGTTATATTTATTTACCGGTGGGCTTTACTTAATAGTACTTTGGGTGGAGAGAGAAGGAGAAGATGTGCAACAAAAGGTCGGAGAGCAGAACGCGATCCCTGGGTAACCGGGTCGAGGTCGCTTTACCAACTGAGCCACCGTATTCACCTCAGTTTTAAAGAGTACTGCTTACAGCTCAAAAAAATACAGAATTTTGTTTCTTATATAATCCAACCATTACATTTTATAACACCAGAAACGGACAGTACAGTCAGGACAAAGAATACTAGCTTTACAGTTAATACCATCCAATAATATTGTCTACACACATAATACCGTTGCTGAAGAGGTTTTCTGTTAATTAAATGCTATATCCAAGAATATTACTGGAAAATTGAGTGGAGGGAAAAAGTGTGAAAGAAACGCACAAGCAACACAAAAGACTGCAGCTTTGATGGGATCATGAAGCAAAGCCCATTCATGAAATTAGTGGAGTTTCACCTCAGCAGTGACGCATGCTAATTGCCTCTATGACTCACTGATGTAATAATTCATGCAAAATATTCCCCCAGCAATTATTCAACAAACACTGTAGTAAATATGTGCACGAGGCTGACATTTAAATAATTTATTTGGTCTTTTTAAAAGTAAGCTTTCCCTACTTTTCTTCAAAATGGACAGAAACAAACATTTGAAATATACCACTTCATTCAATATCACTTCTGTAAAACCTTTTCAGTTAAACTCAGGTATAAGATTTATTGTTTTATCATCTGAGAATTATTCAGTAGGTTTATGTCTCGTGATGTTGCTCTGAGCAGATGAGAGTTTTCCATTCACTGAGGCTAAATAAAGAAATGTTGGGAACATGTTTGGAGATTGCTAACTGCAAAAACTCAGAATTTGCATAATCATCACTTCCATATGCCTTCCTGATCAAAATTGATTTGCTGATTCCCAGTGAAAGCGTCTTCCTCTTTACAAATCCTCTCAGCTCATCGCCGTTCACATGAAAAAGGATCCGCTTGATATCAAATTGTTTCCGACATTTATGCCGGGTCCATAAATATCTTCAAACTGGAGTGTTAATGACGCCTACTGATTTGGCAAATCCCTCTCAGGTGACTTTTGAATTGGGTTTAACTGGAACAAATGAGGGAGATGACATGCTAAAAAGAGCCACCGCTGGTACACAAGACAGGAGAGGGTGACGATATTACAGTCTGAGGTGTCATTTTAGATTACTGTATGGGCACAAATATTGCACAAATTGGATTCTATAACACCCAACGTCTCCCAGCTCCCCTAAATACACTTTACAGACACCCAATTTGCCAAACCATTGTTTTGGGGGATGGTGACAGATTCCAACAAGCCAATACTGTTAAAAAATGATTTTGTGCACGAAATGATATCAGCAGAGTGCCCTTCACCAACATGGTGTATTCTGTTTGGAGGTGAAAACATGTGGCCATCAGCTTCAAAAACAAACATCTGTGTCATGCATCCAGGACTCTGCTTTTCAGAAGATTGCAGGGAATTATTTTAGGCGTTTTGCTGCAGCTAAAAACCTTGGTTTTCCATGAGGTGTTCTAAAGTCAAGCATCGTTCTGATGTTGATGATAATCTCTGGTCAAGGGAACAAGAGCAACAGGAAGTCCAACAAGCAGATAAGAGCTGTTACATGCTGTGCAGGGACATTTCTTTCCCCCTAAACTAAAACAGGTTTGTTGTCATTCTAGCATTTTTCTTCTCTTTCATTTCAAAGATGTCATGCTGTGCAATTTTTTTTTTCTGTTTGCTGCACATGACTTCACTTGGAACAAAGGGAAATTTTTCTATTTTCAGCAGGAGGAATGCATTTATACTTTTGAATTGGGTTACAAGTGCGCATCACTTTCTGTGCATGGCCCTTCTTGTATGTCTTCACCTGTAGAAAATGTGATAAAGATAAGTAAATATGATGTCACATTTACAAACTTGGATTGAATTGGATGATGGAAACAATCTATGGTGTTGGTAAACATTCGAGTTGAAGCGGCTCATATTACAACAGCTGATCAGTTTTGTTTTGTTTTGTTTTTTTTTTTTTTTTTCAAAAAGAAAAAACCACAACTGTTTGGTCGATACATCGGCACCAGCCTCAAACTGAGTTGCTGCTGAGGAATAAGGTTTTATTTGTACTTGTAAAAATAAAATCCATAAGTTTATCATAGTTAATTTCTAGCAAAAACAACAAAACTATGACTGGCATAAATAGAATGAGCTGCAATTATACAAGATTTGTAGTGATGCAAACTCTGGAATTAATTAATAGTAATTAATAGCAATTTTAATGAAAACCAAAAACATAATGAGCTCAACAACAAATCTATCACTTACGATATTCAACCATCAGATTGGTACAAAGGTGCTGTTATGACATTCAGCTTTTAAGTTTTTCAGGAAACTGAGATCATTCATGTTACTTCTTTGAAAGAAACTTTTTATTTAGAAATGTGAACTGCGGATTCTGATATTATCGCTGGGGGCGTCTGTGCTGCTTGCTACACCACTGAGATGGCATTTTAGGCTTGAACTGCTTCAGTAATGGGCCAACTCCTTTTTGCATGACTTACACAAAACACTAGACTTTTTCAGCGTCCGATCAGATCATATTTTTGAAGAAAAAATGAATGCCCAGTGAGCCAAAAGAAACAGCTCTGTTGTCCGTCACTGTTGCTTTTGGTCGTCAGATTTACATGCGAACCAGAAACATGAAATATAAACCTTCCAGCTTAGGACTTCCAGCACTAATTATTTGCAAATTAGTTGTTGAGTTGGTGACAAAAAAAGGATCTGAGGTTGTGTCCAAGTTACACATCACTTTTTGTTTATGAAATGACACTGGCCCTTTTCCCACCGCTGGCAGGCAAAGCAGGTTAATTCATCAGGGTTTTTTGTGTACAAAATACAAAAACAGTGCCAATTTGTTTAAACAAATCCCAACAAATTCAGTGGTTAAAAATTTTACTTTTTTGTCACAAATCTTGTCCTTTTGGAGACCACCCACCAAGGTTGCCACAGCACAGCAGCCTCATGTGTCCCACAGCTGCGTGCTCACGTACTTGGCAGATACTTTACAACTTCCTGATTCAAACCCCTGGAAAGGGAGGGAGCAGGACTTAAAATGGGAACCTCTGGGTCTGCTCTATCACCTGAGCCAATGCAGTCCATTAATTTTATGGACAATTTAGACATTGTCTATAGATATTTTCAAATAAAAAAATGCTCAGTGATAAATTCTCTGACATCAGCACAGCAGGTTAGAGATGCCATAAATGTCAGCACAATTATAACATTTCTTCATGCTATGCTATGCTAAGGAGACGTTCTGTGCCCTGAAGAAAACTCACTCACCTCAACATGCTGAAAGCTTGAAATTTATCCAATTGCAGTGTAGTCAGCCCTTTTTTTTGACCAATTTAACTAAATATTTTTGGACTAATTGAAGCAGCCATAGCCTGTGCATGAAGATTAAACTTTCAACCATGTACAGAAAAATACAAAAAACAATAGGCAATGTCAGCATAGCAAAAGTGACTCCAACAATTTATACACTTGTGACCACTAAAAGCTCCATATCCAGCAGGGATAAACACGGTGCATTAAAGGAAACACTAATGTAATGAGGATGGATTCAGTGGGTAAAGAAATGTCTCACCAAGGTTTTGATGCCACACAAACATTAATTTCTATGTTTTTTTGTGTGTACAAAGTACAAAGCAGCTTTGTATCAGATCTTGTGGCTTTCAAGGATCACAATAGACTTCCATTTGAATAATTACAGTATAATTTGAAACTCATCAAAGGAAAATTTCTAGTACAATGTTTGCAGAGAATGCTACACAATGGGAAATAAAGTACATCTAGGGTTCTTTGTTCCCCTGCATCACTATTTCCATAAATCTAAATAAGTAGTGCTTTCATCTAGTGTAGGATCGGGGCTCCACGTGACGCAACCTAAATGTTACTGCATTCAGTGAATTGAGGGAAAAAAATAAAAATAAAAAACTGTCAAACTCTGATGTGCATATCACCAGGCGGTTCTCAAAGAAAGCCCAAGTGTAACATGGAGGAAAACAAACCTGCAAACATCACTCCTGCATTCATAAGTAGGCCCTCATTCAGCTGAAGGACACAAACAAGTCGGTGCAAACATTTTGGTTTGACTTGTAACAGCTGGGGAATTAAATGCTTGACATAAGATCGTATAGGACTTAACTATATCCAACGAGGCTGCTTGCAGCTATGCGTGGATTTGGCTGAAGGGCAGAAATCACGTCAGTATCTTGTTATGCTGTTTTTTTCCCCCAAAGAATCAAATAAAGCTATTTGTTTGAATTACATAACATTATTTCGGATTTGATTTTAAGAAAAAAAATCAATGAAGCCCCTGGTATATTTTTGGTGTTTTTGTTTTTTTAGAGGGAACATATTGCTCACATTGAAATATTTTAATAAAGCCAACCTCAAACTTTAAACTTATTTAATCAACAGAAAAACAAATCCCTCGCTGAGAAATAATTATTCTGAACAACATCCTGTAGCACAAAAACCTCCAAGAACGCATTAAAATAAATATACCAGTTTTCTTATTATCATTATTTTACACTTTATATGATTAGTGTCTAGGAGCTTCAAAATATAGTCTTTTATTTATTTCTTTAGGATATAAATATGAGATTACAGCAGTCACCACTGGCCACGACCCTGAATGAAGATCTAATTTTTGTCTTTTTATCTAGTGATCTGGATGGTAAGGTAGTAAAAAAAATTAAAAATCTCTAAAGCAGCAAATTGTAGCATTGTGTGGGTCGTTAAGTCTCCATATCAACATTTAGAGAATATCTACAAGATGAACAAAGTTTAAGAATTAAACAAAAAAAGGCGTCTTTCCTTAATCCTGATGAGTTCAAACAGGTAGAGTTGCTGAAGTCTAGAAGGACTTTAACTAGAATCTTGTGCTCCGGTGAATAGTTAAAGGTTCCTCTCTTCGTATGCTACAAGCCAATCTTAAGGATGTTTCAAAGGGTCTGTTCAAATTCAGGGACTTCAGTCTTTGAAGGCTGCATTTAAAGAATAAAGTCACAGTGGTGAAATGAAGGCTGTCCAAATTCAAAGACGATTTCAAATGTGTCCTTCTTATTCTCTAATCTGAAGAATGGGTGTGGTGTAGCCCACCCTATCCCAATATTGTGGGCTAAGCGGGAGATATTTGTTTTGTACCAATGCCGAATGAAGTAGGAGAGAAGTTCAATTTTACACACATTAAAATCTGTACATACAAAATTTAAAATGTAAAAATGGCTGTGTTTTGGGGCTTTTGTTATTTGCATGGGCATTTTAAAATATATTTTGCTAAGAAAATAATAATAATAATTCATTAATGTTTAATTTTTACCAGTGTATGTTTAGGGTGGTCATGATTGCTTGGCAATAGGACAGGCCAAGCAATAAATCTAAAGCTAAACTATCCAATTTCACAGTCGCTCAAATCTGGTCCTTGTGGTCAAAGACAGCATGTGGGAGTTTGGCCCTTTAATTTTAATACTCTTTACATGTTTAAAATACATTTATTTAGGCCTGTAGACAATCTGATTAAATTTGAAATAAAATAAACAGACTTCAGTGTTAAGATACCCGATGCACTAGAATGGAGTTTGGCGAGTTAAAAAAACTGTTTTATTCAACATCAAGCAAAAGGTATTGAAAGTTTTTCTTGATAATTTCTCTACTGTTGGGCATTTATCCTTGCAACACAGAGCACTTTTAACAGCAGCAAGGTGATTGGAAATGGCAACGAAAGACTCATGGGGGTGAAACGAAATCTACCTGCACATAGACAGTTAGGCAACCATCCACAGCCAGGAGACATTTTTCAAATTAGGGAGGATATTCACATCCGACAAGGACACTGAGGCAGAAAGGACAAGATAGAGACTACTGGGTATACAGAATATGCAAATGAAGCCAACCTTAAAAAGAACCTACAGGAAACAGCAAAATATCACAGAAAACCTTTATCATTTGGTAACAAATCTGTTGACTTGAAGGGTGTCAGAAGTAGAATGGAAACAGAGTGATCATTGCTTAAATGCTAAATCATTAAATTCGAGCAGATTCTTTAAAAAGTTTGGCAAAGAGAATAGAAATTCACAAATTACTCACTTACAGTCTGACAGTAAGTCCGTGTATTTCAAATGAATCTGCCACGTGTTCTCAAGCTAATGGGATTAATACCTTCTGTTTAAGAGACAAAAGCCCTGAACATTACCGGAAATCCATGTTAATTACAAACCTTCATTAAGTCAGCACAGCTGTCAATGCCAGATAAACGTGAGGCGGCTTCGATTCCTCCCCTCCTCCTTCAAGAACACAGCGTCTCTCCATCCAAACACTCTTTACTATAGATGGTGTCAGAAAATCCTTGCAGGAGTCACCCTGACCCGGACCTTACAATGCACGGCTTCTCCCACTTTGTTTTAGCTGTTTGAGATTGCTATCAGCCCTTCACAAGGTTGATCGCGATTTAAACAGTGACTCTCCTAAACACGGTGTCATCCACTTCATTAACTCACTTTGGGACATTTAAGTTGCAAAAGACAGGCCATTAAGGGCGTCAAACTGAAACGAGGTTTCAGTCTCGGATAACAAAGCCCCTTTCTCTTGCATCCTAGCTTTACTGAAAGAGAGATTATAGGAGGATGAATCATACACATCTGTAATGTCAGATTCCATAGTGAAAGCAGGTGGTGGGCACCGTTAAATAAAATGTTAGTTGCGTCAACTCTGGGGCTCTAATCATAAGCATTAGTTCTGCCAATCCTAAAGCGCTTCACCAACATGTTATGTGGCAGAAGCTAATGCTAAAGTGCTAACTTCAATTCAAATTGAAAGACCACAAACCCCAATATCAATTTCATTTTGACAGATATTGTTTATGTTCATATATTTTTCTGTTGTGTCCATTTTTTATTTTGTCCCTGCATGTTTCTTGTTCGAAATACAGTTGTTGGGGGGAAAGATTGATAATGTGACAAGAATTGGAAGTACTGCATGAACAGTGTTCGCACCCTTCAGAATAAGAGCATGTTTAAAATGCCTAACTGAAGAATTAACAGTTGATCACCAAAACTTCAATAAAGATATTGAAGTTTATTGAACTGAAAATTTACAAAACACCCCAGTAAATTAGCGCTTTATAGTTTATCAGGAAAAAACTAAATTTCTAGGAGCTAAGTGTCTTAAACATTGACAAAGCTGGCAAAAACAACAAGTGAAAAATTAGCTCTGCTGCTAGCACTCTAGCGAAAGTGTGCTCCCCATTGGTGAAAGTAAATTGCTCTAAGATGACAGATAACAACCTTGAAAATGTATTCATACCCCTCACCTCAGTCACCTAATTAGTAAGTAGATTCCACATTTGAGCAATTTCATCTTAACACAACTTCACCTGTTTCACAACTTCAAAAGAGTTTTGCAGTTCTCAAGTACAGCAAAAGAGTGACACTAACTTCTTCTATTGAGTACATTAGTGAACAAACAGCTACAGACATTAAGCCCTAGACCACATTGTGGGGAAATTTAACAAAAGGTTGGACTATGAAGCACTATTTCCAGCTCTGAACAACTCAGAGCTCCATGTAATCCATTATCAACTACAATCTAACCCACAAATCTGGCTTGTATGAGAGGCAGGAAGAAGGTAACTGCTTAAAGAAACCCAAATTAAGTTGCATTTGTAGTTTGCTGCAAACCTTGTATGGGGTACATCAAACAGGAAGGTTGGATAAAATTAAAAGTGAACTTTTTGGCAAACCACTGTATGTGGGAACCAAGCACCAAGGCTGAAAACCTGATACATTTTTCAACAGCAACATGGTAGGTGGTCAGAAGTGATGGGGAGATGGATGTAATTAAATAAAGGGCATAGAAACAAATGAGATGCTTCAAAAGACTTACAGCTGGGGCAGAGGCCCAGCAGGATAATGAGACTAAGAGTAAATAAAGCGTATTCCTATTCATTAATAACCCAGTCACACCTAATTCTAATTGGAAATTTGCAGTAAGAATTTGAGCTAATTTGCAAAGCAAAACTGGCAAAAATTCTGAGTCCAAATGTGCAAAACTGATGGAAACACACCCCAAAAGATCTGCAGCTGGACCAGCAGCCAGAGATAGTTCTAGAAACCAGGGGAAATTAATTTAAAAAAAAAATCATATAGCATTTTTTTTTAAAGTTTTTCCTTCCATTTCAAAATGATGTGACTTTGAGATTAATCACCACATAATCAACACTTCAATAAAACCGACAATCCTGTTGTAATTTGACAAACTCCAACACTTTAAACAACATTCTTAACTGTAGTCTTTTTCAGAACATTGTTTTAAACAAGGTCATAAACAAATATGATGTAATTCAAAACCATACCAGTGTAGTTCAAAACAAAGGCGAATTTCACCCTCCAGTGACATAACAGCATCAAACCCAAACCCTCTTCAGTCCACCTGTTGGAGTTGTAAAGATTTGTAGCTGTCTGTTTGAAGGAGCCACACACACTGAGGATCTGATTATCAACCCGCTGCCCTTGCCGTGAGGCTGTTGAACAGACTACTAAATCTTAGCTGATAAACAAACATCCCCTTCCTCACTCAGAACTTTGGATTCTCAGCGGTAAGTGATAATTTCAGCTGCGTCGTTCACTTTGATTGATGGGTTCTTGCGCGTATTCGGCCCCCACCAGGTGCAGGCAGGAGATGCTTCTCATAAAAGATGAAGCGGCAAACTGCATGCGAATTCCAAATGAAATTGTAGGGACTAAATTGTCAGCATTCTGGAGGAGCAGAGGGGGTTAAGTATGAGCCTCCAAAGCTCTGCTGGTACCTCTAGAGTTGTATTCCAACAGTGACACTTAATTTCAGAAACTTTACTAAAAATGGGACGTGTTGGAACAAGACATGTCTACCAACCCTCACAGGCTGATAACAGTTGGATTTTTGATTCAATACTATGAGAGAAAAAAAATTATGAGCCAATTTAATTGTAAAGGGCAATAAAATCTTTAAATATTCCAGCATAAAGGACATTAAAAATTATTGCTATTTAAAAAAAAAACACTTGAAATTGAAATAAATTCTTCTTTAAACCATCTAGCCTATTATTATTATTTTTAGTGCAATAAGGGGATTACAACTAGTATATTTAAATTTTCCATGAATTGAACAATATATGACGACATATAATATATTTAATAAAGATTCGGCCAACAGGTTTTTTGAATAACCTGTCCAATTTTGGTAACATTCATTTTATATTATAGAAACTTAAACCACGACACACATCAGGCAGCTCACAGTTATTGCACGCTCAAACTAGAGCCAGGCTTTACTGAAAGCAAACAACTCACCTATTTCAGGTCTTGTACCGCTTCAGCATGAGAGGGGGGGTTGTGTTATTTAAATAAATCACTAGAGTGTTTTACCTTTTGTTTGGTTGTATCCTCCTATCTTCTCTTTTCCATGTTATGCGGGGTTTGGGCGATGCTTTCGGCTTGCATTCCAGGGACACGTCTTTTCCGAGCGTGGCTATGACCCGTATCGGATTGGGGACGAAGACGGGCGGAGACGCTGGGTGGGACAGAAAATCAACGGTTTTTTGTTTTGTTTTGTTTTTTAACTGTGGATTTAAAAACTATGTCTATAATGGCATGGCTTACTTCATAAATCAACATGATCATTGAATAAATGCAGATATATATTGTATTAAAAAACAAAAGCTTTTTTTTTTGTTTTGTTTTTTTTTTTTTCTTTGACAAAATCCCCAGTGCCACAGTTACTGGGCTGCATACTTTTCTTTTTTAGGTCGAACAAAGTTGCAAGGAATTTCTAATTACTAATGTATGACTTCATGTTTTCCTGGGGTATAAATATGACATGACACATAGGCTCATTTTAATTAGCCACTGGTCAGTGAGCTACATAAGGTTCCATATTTATCATGCCACCCTGAACAATCAGCAGGATGAGAGGTGAACATCTATGGGGGAATTTTCCTGCCATAATCCAAGAGCACACATTTTCAGTCTGAAAGCAGGATTTTATGTCTTTTGTTCTCAACACTTTTAATACTTTTGCCTACATTTTTATTTTGAAAGCAGGACTTCACATCTTTCTTTTCTAAACTTGCGATGATTGTACTCCGAACCTCTCCTCGCACTCAGTGGAATTTTCCTGCCATAATCCAAGAGCACACATTTTCAGTCTGAAAGCAGGATTTTATGTCTTTTGTTCTCAACACTTTTAATACTTTTGCCTACATTTTTATTTTGAAAGCAGGACTTCACATCTTTCTTTTCTAAACTTGCGATGATTGTACTCCGAACCTCTCCTCGCACTCAGTGGAATTTTTCTGTCATAATCCAAGAGCAAACATTTTCAGTCTGAAAGCAGGATTTCACGTCTATTGTCCTCAAAACTTTTAATACTATTGCTCCTGCTTTCAAAATAAAAATGTAAACAAAAGTATTAGAAGTTTTGAGAATTAAAGATATGAAATCCTGCTTTCAGACTGAAAATGTTTGCTCCTGGATTATGACACAGAAGTTTCCCCATAAACATCTGCTTAAATATTTGCATTTTTGGGCCACCAAATCTTTTTTGGAGGTTTTTATTGGCACTAGTGCCTTTCATTCACCTGTAGATTCACAGAGAGAAGAGCAGAAAAAGAAGGGGAAAACATGTAGTGAATGACCCAGGACCAGGAATCAAACCTGGGACTGTAAACTCTGTATGGTGTATTTGGTCTACCACTGAGCCACCAACCATTAGACATAATGTTAAAATACTTTTGTCAGTTTATGAATCCCTTAATGGCTTGGCACCAGAATACATCAACAACATGAGACCACTCAGGTCTCTTGATTCAAATCTACTTTGAATCCCCAGAACCAAACATGAAAAATCAATATTCAGTTTTTATTCTCCACTAATCTGGAACGAGCCTCCAAAAAACTGCAAAACAGCGAAAACACCTTTAAACCAAAGGCTGAATTCCCACTTCGCTTGTTTACTAGAGTTGGTTTTGATTAATAATGACTGGAACATTGATTAGTTCTAGTTTTTACCCCAATGTTTGATGATAATTATTCTTGATGACTCTGATGATAGCATTTGAGAAAATGTGACGTTTGTTGCTTGTTTGCTGTTCTCAACATAATTAGTTATTGTGTTATGTTTTTATCATGTGAAGCACTTTGAAATGCCTTGTTCCTGAAATATGCTGCACAAATAAACTTGACTTGATGATCATAATCAAGCATCAATCTTGTAACTTTGAATACAAGTGAAGTTATGGACAATTGTAGCCTCAAGCCTGTTAGTGACAGAGTAGATTATTTATGTGAACTTCTACCGGTACAGGATTCTCTCATTAGCAGAATAATGAAGTATATTAGTATAATAAAGCATAATAAAGTTCATATTTGTAAAAAGACAATACAAAAGATTGTAAAATGTACCAAAGTGATGATAAACCGAATTATTTGAGTATGTTATATTGCCAACTTGAAGATGACACAGTTGGGTGCTTTGTGTTTTTATTTATTTCTATGTATTTTGTTATTGGCATTAATTTAACCAGACTGCCTGAGAGAGTAGTAAGTACATAAGATACAAATACTAAACAATTATGTAGCTGTTTAGAGAACCATGCACTGGCCACGCACAGGCTCTAGGGCTTTGTCAACACTGGTTATTCAAATCTTGAATGATGCCTCATAGGTGACGTTATACACAATGACAATTCAATCTCATCTGTAGCTACAGGCCAACCCTTCTCCCTGTAACACTTGTGTCTTTGAGCCTGAGTAGTTGTCTGAGTGGCGGAGGTCCCTGTAGACACAAAAAGGAGCAGAAACCGGAGCAGTTGCTGTGTGTATTTGCTTTAATCAAAGCTGGTGGCACCACCACTCACATGCCTCCATGCTACCACACTCCCAGAAGAGCTGGATCTGGGACAAGATCGCAGACGTGAGGGCAGCCGTTGACCCCGTGCAGCCTCTGGTGATCGCTCATCTGCAGGCTGTTATTAGTCATGTAATCTGTCCTGATAGTGTTCGCTTCTGGACATCGAGACAGAGCGCAGGTCACTGGGAAGACGTGCCCGTAGGGTAAAGTTATGAAAACATTCATCAACGGCTTCCAAATCTCATCCAACGTGACTGTGACTCCGAGGAAGCCACGAGTATCTGGTCGTCGGCTTGGATAAAGCCTTTTAAAAGCCCCGCAACTTTTAAATCTTGCAGACAAACACCTTGAATCTTGAATATAAAGCTCACCAAGCAGTGTTGTTCTACACAGACATCCCAGAACGTACACAGAAAACTTTATCCATTTGCAGTAAGATTTTCAAAATGCCACAGATTCCCCTTCAGAAAAGGGCAAGCCATAAAAGACAGTAAATCAAGTCATCCCTGAGGGAAAAATGAAAGGGGAATGGGTATCACCAGATGTGTCCCAGTATCGAAGATGACAAGGAGAAAATAGTGCATCAGCACAGAACAGTGGACAGCTATTTCAGCACGACTCTTATGTTTTAGCCTGCAGCCTTAAGGCAGAGAAGCTCTTTCTCTTTGCCTTTTAATGTCTAAAAAATGTCCAAGTGCACATAGTGCTGGTTCGGTGGAAAGAGGAAACAATAATGATTATACAAAGTTATTCGTAAGTAGCCAATTGTCAATAACTGCAGGTGATTAGACAATTATGGCAATCCCTGACAAGGCACTGACTGTTTTGCAGTATCAAGTTAGTTTAAAGAAAAAAGACAACGTTGGCTGTTTGCAAAGTCGTGCCATGGAAATAACAGAGCTTCATCTATCACTCTTATAAGGCAACAATGTTGTTTCTTGTACAAATACGTCTCAGTAAAATAGAACATGTGCTCTGATGAGACGCATTTGTCGTATTTTAAATGAGCTTTTAAAAAAATTATCTCTAAGCATGTATGAAATGTTTCACTAAGCTAACATTTCTGCATTTTTTTAAATTTTGATAAATATATAAATACATTCTAACAGAATATATTAAAGTATTCTAATCTAACAAAAATATATGCCATGTTTTTATTAGTTTTATGTGGAGTATTAGCATAAATAATAGAAATAAAGGCTTGAAAACAGTCTGTATGTAACTGATATGTGTTTCACTTAGTGAAATGAATTACTGAAATGAAGAACATTTTCAATAATATTCTGATACATTGAGATCCACTTATGTAATTTTGCTAGTATCTGTTAAAAGAAAAACAAATCCCACTTAATACAGCCTGGTGTGATGCCGTCTATTTCATGAAGCACACGTGATATATTCCCACAAAGTAAGATCTTTGCATCTGAATTCTTTAGCAGACTGTAATCTGCCAGTTTTATGTCAAGATTCAGTTTTTAGAAGAAAGTTGTGTTTCAGATTATCCGAGATGTGCCTAAAAATAACTGAGAATTGACATGTTAGAAACCCACAAACCCATGGAATCATCTAGGTTTTGTAAAGTTCTGATTTTGAATAAAATAATTATTTTAACAAAGTATTTCTCAATTTTCTGGTATTTAGCAAACAAACAATTTTAGTAATCTGAACTGAGCTAAACACGGAGAGTTTAGTGAGAGAAAACAAAGGTTAAGTGCGTTTACTTTCAGTGTATTTAAACATCTGGTTTCAGGAGTATTTAATGAGGTCTAGCTTGAAAAACACAGATTCCACTGAAAAAGGACGTGATGAAAGTCAAGAAGTGAAAGTTTGTTTTTCTTGGAAGTGGGCATTTTCATGTGATAGCAAACAGAGCACTGATGAGAGCCTAATGAAGTCATTAAAATCCACCAAACAAACCACTGCCAGTGTTTGGTTCCATTAGCTGAAATCCATACCTACAAGTTACTGGTTTACATCCTCCTCAGAGCAGTGCCAAAATGTTCTAGACCCTCATCAACTTGATGTGCACACACCCCTCAGTGAATACAACCAGGAGAGTCATTAGTTTGTTCATCTGTCCAGTGCCTGGGTTAAATCAGGGGCCATTGATTGGCAATCACCATATCTCACAGTTCAGCGTTCTCCTCTTGCATTTCAATTTCTTCGCCTATCAGCCAGTACCTTAATCAGACATCAATGGTTCAGCCGGTATTAGATTAAGAAATGTGCTCTAAAGGAAAGTGACATTAGTCTAGAAATTAGCAGCTTGGTCTACATTAATAAACCAGGTGATACGTACCTAAAATCTTCAGCTCTGCATTGGAGTAGATGGCTCCGTATTTATTCTCAGCCACACACTGGTACATTCCTGAGTCCGTCTGTTGCACTTTGTTAATGGTCAGTTCCCCGTTCGCTGTTTCAACTCGACCCTGAAACGAGGCAAAAGCACCAGGGAAAATCAGGACTTGAATGTGGACATTTTTTACCTCTGCATGAAGTGTGCAATTAACGACGTGGAGGGGTGCTATGTGTATTAAAAGTACCTGGGATGTCAAGGGCAAACCGTTACGAATCCAGCGATAGGTGGGCCTTGGCCTCCCGATGGCCTTGCACTCCCACTGGAGCTTCTCTCCACTATCCATCTGAGTGTCATTAATCATTCTGACCCACTGAGGGAGGGCTGGAAGATAGAGGGGAAAATAAAGAGACATAAAAATGAGTAATAAATCTTTAAAACATGCAAAAGCCACAAGTATGTTTTTTTCTGTAATTACAATAGGCAACAAGGAAAAAAACATCCAAAGAAATGTGTTGCAAACTTTTATAACATTTAGATAAAAGTCCAAACTACATATTTTGTGTTCCAAAAGGTTCTTGGCATTATTAAGGCATACAAAGTGACAACTCTCCAGATCGGTATACGGCGTATTTACAGCCTGGAAAAATAGGCCCTCAAAATGTTAAAAGATTTTCAAATATTTTTAAAAATGGAAAAGCAAAGTAGGTCCTAAGATCAATACTTTGAAAAATCATTTATCACAACAATTATCACTGCAGGTCTTTTGAGGGTATGACTCTCTCGGCTTGAAACGTCAGCAGGCTAACATACGGTGGACTGCCGTCTATTTACGGTTCAGTATTCACAGATTTGTGGATTCTTCTGTGGACTTTAACTGTAGAATTTATGTGATGTGTTTGCAGATTTTTTTGTGGAAAATCTAAAATATTTGAAAAACAAAATGCAGTTTGGGAACCTGATATATGTTGCTGGAATGCCACTTTACTCCACCTTTAATAGCAGTTGCAACGCCAACCAACACTGGTACGATTTTTGGTCCGATTGAATAGAGAAAGTTCATCAACATCAGTTTAGATCAGGTAAATCTGGGCCTCCCTGCAGTCATAAATCTTCATGAATTTCATTGTGATAATGTCAACTGGATCAACAAAGAGTAGGTCATCACAACTATTACAAATACAAATCTTTACCCTGATGCTCCCAATAGAAACTCTATAGTAACAAATTGGTTCCAGAAGTCATATAATTAGTATGTAGAGTACAATAAATAAACATTTGGACTGATGCATGTTAAACCAGTAAATAGAGGTGTGCCGATCAATCGGTCACCGATCATAATCGGGCCGATTTTCGTGAAAAAGTGCATGATCGGTGATCATTGGCTCTTGTTGCCGATACCGATCACCAGCATCTCATTTCGCAGCCTGTCTGTGCAGCTGGTCTCCTCTTTCCTTCACACTGCGCAAAAAAGAAAATCGATCTCCTCCCTGTTCTGCATAATTACTCCACTCAGTCAGAAACAGCCACTCAGAACTAGCAGTAATCAGCTAGCCGCCATGCTAACAGGAAGTTTTCATTCAGTAACTCTGGATTGTTTATTGTAATGGAACCTGTATTTGCCTTTGAATGCTAAGTTTTATACTTGAATTTTTTTGGCAATGTTGAGAGGTTTTATTTTGGCTCTTTGCATTATTTAGCCTCTTCAGAGCCTCCATATGTTATCAGTCTGTTAAAGATAGTATTTGTTTTGTTTTCTTCTTGGAAAAAGTGTTTAAAAACAAGTTTTGTCTAAATTAAGGTGAATTTATGGTTTCTTTTTCCACATAATGTAACCGGTAGTGTTTATGATTAAAAAAAAAATAATTATGTGATCGGTATCGGTGATCAGCCCTCATGGGTGATCGGTATCGGTATTGGCAGGAAAAAACCTGATCGGCACATCTCTACCAGTGAACATTACAATGCAAGGCAAATAATAAACTGAGCCCATACATCTGAACTAGATGTTAATAAAGAAGCAACTCAGACAAAAAAACAAAAGTGAGGCTTTTCTGGGCCCACAGGCTGCATTAAAAAGAGGAAAGCCTCTTTTACCGTCTAACTGCACAACTCTTTAATGAATGTGTGTATCATTGTGTAATTTGCATGCAGAAAATGCCAGGAGGCAATTAGAACTGGAGTAAATGAACACACAAAGTTCTCAACCAAATGCACACAAATAGTCTTTGTCTCTTCTTTGTGAGAATGATTTTTTTTCCTTCTACTGGAAAACAGCACTATAAGCTCTGCAAACAAGTCTACTACCTTTCTTTGGGACTTCATTTTTCCAACGTATTCTGTGTTGTCAAGGCTTCACACTCCTGCTCAACAACATCCTGCATTAAAGTCCCAGAGCTTGTGTTCTAAAAACCATGAAGACTGTTTTTAAATCTAGAAGACTCTTTCTTTTACTCACCCTTATATGTTGTATAATAGAAAAATTATACAACAAATAATTGCAAAAGAACACCGTCTTTTCTTGCAATGACATTACAGTAATTTGTTCTTTCACGGGTAAAGAAGTATGATTCTTGTTGAACGAAGTGGAGAAAAAAGTAAAACTAACAATCTCAACACAGAGTTTTGTAGGGTTTGAAACATTAACTGTACAAGAAATTTATTGCAATATATGACAAATGATAAATGTCCACCTCCACACTCCAGGCATGTTTTAATGAGGGAATAACACTATAGTATGAAATAAAGCTAAAAAAAAAAGATTTTAAATAATAATTCTTCCCTCCAAACCCTTTAAGTTGGTGGAGCTCTTAAAAGTCATATATTTTACAACCCTTATTAATGAGCTTTGAAATGTACATGCACAGGTTTTGCTTGATTTATTTCAGTTTCTGTTGCACAGGAATATCAAAAAGTGTAGATTCAGACAGAGCACAGAATCAAGCAACATTCTTTGCATCTTTCCTCTTCACCTCCTCAGTGTGTGCACACACCCCGACTATTGAGTTGTTTCTTCCACGGCCAGCAGACTCTTTTCTTTTCCATGCATATGCCACCTTCAGCAGAATACGTTTGGTGTGCTTTGATTGAATGATTATGGTCAGCAAGGTCTCCCGCACAATGAAAGTTCAAGCTGCCAGGTGACCTGTGTAAATTACATTTAGTGCAGGGCTGCTACAAATTAGCTCCCTATTCTCCTTGTGATGTCAACAGAATGGAAGTTGCCAAGAACTGTGGGGCCTTGGAAATGTGTTCTACCAAGGTTGAGGTAGTCCATTATCTTGGTCCTGTGCACAAGGCACAGACAAAGAGAAATGGGAGACATGTACTAGCTTAGATAAGTTTATGATCACAGGTACAGCCAGCAACTCTGCTCCATTATTTGTGCCTCTTATTGTCGGGAGGCTAAAAGCAGCACTTTCCAAAGAAACGGATTCACATTTGAAGCTTCATAATTCAATACCAGAGCATGCAAATATTGACCACAAAATCTCTGGCTATAAATTATTTGTTATTTAAAGGATTTAGTGTTCCTTTAATTAGCAAATAAATCTTGGAGCCATAAAACTGTACACATTAAACATATGAAGCATAAATAAATCTTTCCATTGTCTTAGTTAATTTTTAAAAAAGGCATTTTGTGACACATCTGCAAAAATATTTCAAACATTTAACTGAGCTGCAAGATAAAACAACTGAAAAATGAAAGAAGTAAAAATCATACCATATGCTCTTTAAAAACATCAAAAACAATAGTCGTTTCAAGCCACACACAAAAAAAAGCATCAGATTATGTTGAGAAGATGGAAAAAAAAACTAATTGTTTCTTAAATTCTTGTCGGAACGTCCCACTTCTTTCTCGGCCTGAACAAAACAGCAAACCAAGCATGTGAGAAATGTCTCTCAGATTTTCTAGGATATATGCAGAACAAAACCCTTTCAGGATTTCTCTACAGTTTCTTGCCTTGAATTTGAAAAAGACAAACAACAATTATATTATTTAAAAATTGCTTGGAAGTTGAAAGTAGAGCAATAGTGTAGTCATGCTATTCCTGGATCAACAATTGTGATAATGTATGCTTGCTCTTGGATAATGCATGACGGCTGAGCAGAAGCAAAAATGATCTAAACAGACCAAGAGGGGATAGTAGCATGGATGCCTGAATAACCAAGCAGTAAGACTGCATGCATACCACATACCCACATTAAAAAGTTTGAATTTTTGCCAGCAAAAAAAGTGCAAAAAGAAAGCGTAAAAGTGGTGCACTCAGACTTACTGTAGACCAGCAGATGCCCTTTGAAAGCAGTTCCTCCTCTTGTGTTCTCAGCCTTGCATTCATAAGTTCCCGAGTCTTCCAGCTGAATATTGGGAATCTCTAGTACGGCCTGGGACTTCCGGAGTCTTGCCTTTTTGGGGAAGATGCCATTTATCTTCCTCCATGTGATTGTTGGCACTGGACTGTAGGAAGAAAATAACTTTTTTTACAGTATGTAATTCAATACATTGTAAAAGCAGCATTAGCTTTAGCTGTGGTCAATAAAAGGTTCGCATGGGAATGATGCAACTTTTAAGACGAACTTTTAAAGTTCGTCTTAAAACCCATTTATTTTACTTGGCTTTTAACTCCTGCGGGATCTAGTTTTAGAGTGTATGTTTTTGTTTTTAAACTGTAAGAGTTTTTATTTATTTATTTTTTTTATTATGCTGTGTTTTAATGTACAGCACTTTGTATCAGCTGTGGTTGTTTTAAAGTGCTTTATAAATAAAGTTGGTATGGTATGGTATGGTACAAACTGTCAGGTTTCGTTAGGCAGAAATATTACATTGAATTTCACCATCTATCAAACACACTTTAATAATGTTGGTGTTTTGGAATTTCATACCAAGTGACTACACACAGAATCAAACCAAGATAAGTTCATACACCAAATAAAGAAACATGCATTTCTTTTCCCTCTCTGTATGAAGTCAAATCAGACCAAACTTCTCTTGTTTCAGGTCAGTTAGATTAACCAAAAATATTTCTATTTGCTAAAGACTAAAAAGCTTAACAACATTCTGTAGTGATTTATTTGAAACGTTCTTCGAATTCACATTTGGTCGGTATCAAGGATAATCTGCTTAGTATAAGGGCTAATTGTCTTTTAAACTGCATGACTTGGGTCAAATGTTTTGGGTTTCCTTCCATAAGTTTCTCTGCAATATTTCATTGGAGTTCTGACCCTTTGCTCCTCACAGAACCGGTATAACTGGGTCAGGTTAGTTTGTGTCAGTTAACCTATAAGAGTTTTCCAAAGACATAATCATCTGGGCTTTTCCGTCATTGTTTTAAAGAGACAGTAACCATTCCATGAGTACATTTCTGATTTGAAAGGCATTAATTAATAAACTTCTGCCCTCTCTGTCATTGTGAAATTTAGCAAATAGACTTAATTGTGGGGGGTGTGAGCAGACTGTATATTAAGTTTTCTAGTTGATGAATACAGTTTGGGTTTGAACCTGATTTTTTATTAGCTGATTTTAGAGCGTTTTCCCATGCTAATTCAGATGCCTGGATGATCTCTGTTGGTACTTAAACCATATTTTGATGATAATAAGTCACAATATGTGCAGTTATATGCAGATGCAGCTGATTGAGTCGCTAATTGGGCTGCTGCTGCAAAGCAAAGTTAGTGTCTGGAATAAAAACTAGCTTAATCCACACACTTCTGTGTTCTGTTTTGCTTCGCAAAGCAAAACAGAACACAGAAGATGTAGAGATCCAAGCAAAGCAGAATCCTTGAAGAAGGAAGTTTAAAACATTTCTTTCCTGGATGGGTGAATGTGACAAGCCCAGCAGACAAAATGGATGAGAAAGGCGTGCTGACATGGACTCAGCAGGAATATCAGGATTGCAGCATAATGTGTTTCATCAGGGAGGGACTGCAGAAGTATCTTCCATACTCCAGCACTCTGAGATTATATGGGCAGACAGAGACTTCAGACAGAGTGGCAGATGCAAATAGCTTTTCACGCACCCGGCAAACCCACCAACTGAAATGCTCCCATCTGGGAAATTGTGCAGGACAATAAAATCCAGCACGCACAGTGAGGAGAAGCATTTATCCCAGGGCTGTGCTCTTTATCACTTCCTGCTCTTATACACACTAAACACCAGAAATTGAAAGCACACACATTAGACTGTATTCAAGAGCCAGTGTGGTTACTCCATCCTGAGGGGGTGCAGCAGGCCAGGCGAACAAATCCAAAGAGCAGTGAATTCTAAATTATTTTTCTCACTTTTTAAACCCACTTGACAAAGAAAATTATTTGCATATCTGTGAACATTTTTATAAAGGATAAACTAGGAAGTTCCTAATCAGCACTTTTGTCTTTGACTTGAGGCACAGAAGAATAACGCTGCGTTCCAGTTGCACTCGAAACAGAAAAACCAACTGGACCGCCCTTCGAAGACGGATTTCCTACTGGGAAACTGGGAGCAGCTCCAACTACTCCGTTATGACTTGTAAGGCTGACGTCGCCTATCAATATGGCCGCTCCTCTCATCAGCAGGAGTCTGATGTGGTGGAAACCTGTTTATTTTACAATGTACACATGTAAGTGTGCATCTAAAAATCAATATTACATGTCGCTTCTCAGATCTAAACTGAGCAAATTAAAAGTGGTGTTTGCTTATGGAAAGTAAAGCTTAAAATTATGTTTGTAAACATCGTTTATGGACGTCGCCATGTTGAAACTTTGACTTCTAAACTATAACGTTGCTATGTTGTCAAACATAACAACAAACACCAAACTTGATTTTGGTGGACTCTGGATCATTGCTTTTACTGCACAGGTGAAGTTAAGCTTACAAACTTTTGCCAAAAGATTATCCTTCAGGATTTTTAGTCAGAGAGGAAAATGCTGGTAGTTCGACAGCCTCAAACTAAAAAAACTACCACGCCCACAATTGATGTTCTTTTTATGAAATGCTGTTACTTTTACATCGGATCTAACGGGAAACACACCTTGCAAAAAGTCGTACTGTTTTGTCAATGGATGGAATATTTTAAGTCTTGAGGAACATCGGAATTTTCTTTTATTTTTTGCCAATGTAAGACGACCTCTTTGGTAAGCCGTTGTTTTCACCTTACAACTCACCTGTGGGGGTATTTGTGTCCAGTATTATTAAATCTTAAAAGCCTACCATTACTGAGGCAAGTAAGGCATGGAGTGTTTTAGACATTGCTTTGTTTTGTCCCCGTCTGGGTGAGTTGTTGAAGTGCGAGTAAATTTGGTAGGCTGGCCACTCCTGGGAGAATTCACTTTTCTCTACTTGATAGTTCTTACAGAGGTTTGCTGGAGTTCCAATGCCTTGTAACCCTTTCCAAACTGATGGATGTTTGTGACCATGTCTTTTATTCTTAAATTTCTTCAGATTGGGGCAGGTTATGTTGCTTTGTGAAATCTGTTTGCCTACTTCATGTTGTCAGACAAGATTTATTGAGGCGATTTCTTCATTCTACAGGACTAGCGGTAATAAGACCTGATGGTTGAAACTGAACCACTAAAATGTGGTTCACATGGGAAACGCAGGAAGTTTAATTTGAATAACTTTTTCCTGAAAGAAAAGGAGGTAAATACATTTTCCAGCAGTGTCAATGTCCACCGTTGAGTGTTTGACCCCAAACCTGACACCTTTTAAAATCCTTAATTCAAGGGCACATACCCTACAAATGTGGCAGATTTAGTGTTGAAACAATCCACATCAATCTTTTCTTTTTTGGTCAAGAATGTCCATGTAGATTCTCATGACAGATGACTTCCACATGTGGAATAAGAAAGCCCTATAATGTGTGCAGTATCAGTCATCTTATGTATGACAAGTGGATCTGACAGGTCCCTGAAAGATGGAAACATGACACCACACGGAAAACCTTCACCGAATCCATCAATCATTTAGTCTTGATGGAAACGTTTTTTTACCCTCTTCGCAAGGACGGCGAATTGCCCTTGGCTGGCACGGCCTTGAATTAGAATTCAGACAAAGTTTTATGTAAAAGCAACAGTTCACTTTCACTTTGGACTGGACTGTTGTAAAACTAGAGTTCTGTATGTCTGACTAAACAAAAGCTGTCTGGTGTAATGAAGATTTAAGCACCATACAGGAATTGGGGATTGAGTAGTGATGCAAATTATACTTCCTAATGGACAACCCTGGAGACTTTTGCTCTGACTAAACTCTCAACAAGCGCGAGAACAGAGGAAATCTATAGAGACCTTGAGGGGTTGGAACATAACGGTGAATCTTTGAGAGTCCGTGGCAGGATTTCTCTTTGGAGGCTGAGTAATGAGTGCCGGGACTGTACAAGCTCACGGCCCCTGGGAGCGGCACAGAGAGAAAATGGGCCCACTCATTTTAAAAGCAAGAAACCCTTCATGTCAGTATCCACTAAAGCTGTTGGCAGAAAATCCAAAACTCTGGTCCTTCTGCTCTCTCAAACTGTTCAAGCTAAGCATACATGACACTGGGAAAGGGTTACACACTGGAGAGTATGTAAGGTGTTGGAGTTTTCAATTTAGGTCTGTGCCTATAGGCGGGCTGTGTAGATTACATCTTAATTAGCGTTTCATACAATTGCTTTGCCCTCATCTGGACTTCTTTCATAATAAAAGGTTCAAAATGGAGTCTAATACCAAAATATAATTGAGAATTAGATTATTTCGCACCATTAAAATCTAGATAATACCCTACAATTTAGCCCATTTTCTAAACTCCAAATATCCAGGTCCCTTTGGAGAAGTTTAAGCCATCCTGAAATGAGTAAAGTGGTGAAACAAATATACATTTTACCTGTCTGATATCAGCCCAAACAACTACTTTTTAAGCACATTAACCACAGCACAAAGTGTATAAAATGGGTTGCATTAATAGCCACTCTCTGATGCTGCTGATAATGCGGTGCTGTATCGCCCAGCAGAGGACAGCAACTGGAGGAATTTAAGAGCTTGATTCCCACTGGGGTCACTGAAACTAAAAGTATAACAACTACTCCACGGCTATTTGGATAAAAGCACCCGGTACATCCCATGTATCATCCTTTAAGAGGATGTGAGTGGGTTGAATGTGTAACTCCTCACATATACAAGGCTTTTTGAACCACAATGAACTTCACACTTCAGTATGTGTTAAAAACGAAGGCGGCCAACAATATTTCACTTTTAAACTCCTTTTAGAAGACCGTGGAGACAGAATCTTTCTGTGAATAAGGGTAGTTAGTTTGTTTCAAAATGACATTTACATTTACTAACTACAATTTATCAAGCAGATTAACCACTCTAAAGTTACACAGTCCTCCTATGTAAAGCTATCGAGGCCATGCCAGTCAAGGTCATTTTTATTTCAGCCTGCTCTATATGGTGATAAAGCCACAAAAGCCTAATATTTATCAGTAAAGCCAATAAGGCCAGTCCTTTATTGAGTGTGTATCCTGTAAAATCACCATATTGCTTCTGTATAAACCAGAAACTGAGCATAGTCTGATTGTCAAGGGAGTAGCATTGTTCCTCAGATGTTCAGCCTGGATTTACTTACATTTTTTTATTTTCTGTCAAACCTGTTTCCCTAGATTACTTATCCTGGAGGACAAATGATGCACACTGTAAACTTAAGGTGTGTTAAGGATGTATCAATATTCTTAGAAAAATAAATTTAGACATAAGAAAATCAGCAGGTCATGTGACACAAAAGTTACAAATTTCACTTGAAATAAAATTGTTTCTTATGTAGATGAACAGCTAACCGATACTTTACATGACACTAAAATATTTTAATATCAACATAAAAATTTTACAAAGTCTCTAAGAAAACATAAAATGTAGGTATTAAGCCTGTTTATGTTCAACTCTTTATTTCAGACAAATTGCTTTGTGCTATGATTTGAAAATAAACATCTTATCTTGAATGCAGACAAAACAAAAGAGATGATTATAGATTTCAAGAGAGCCACGGTTAGGTCAAACTTTATTTCCATTATGGGAGAAGAAGTGGAGATGGTAGAGGAACAAATAACTTAATGTTCCTGGTAGTAGAGGATTGTCTGGACAAAAAGTACAAAGAGTAACCTGCAATTTTATATGAACAATTCTACGGCTTGACATCCTCGTTAAAGATCGGTCAAAAGGTTTAAAATACGTTATTTTGATTTGGTGGCACCTCACAGGTAGAATAAAAGCAGAAATAGTTGTGAATTGAAAACTTTCCAACATCCTTAATAATACAAAGTCGAATATTTATATGTTCTTTGACATTTTACCATGATACATTCTGCTGCCATACTCAGTTTTGCTCAGTTTCTATCCAACTATTTTAAGATTAAAATTTCAGGCTTTTTCATTTTGAATTTAATACGGTAGCCACATTCCCATCAGGAGACAATCCCAAATTATCCCAGTTCCACAGAGTTTCTTCATGACACCAGCAACTTTGAAAGAAAAGCAGCATTTGGTGCCATGAGTTCATCAAACTCTCAAATTAAAAGAGAATCGTTTTTGCTCTGCTGTTTTACTTCAATCCTCCTCCCATTCTCTTTGCCCTTGAAAGTGGCCTCCCAAGGCGCAGCCACTGGTAAATATCAAATAGGCAATATCATTAAGGAGCTTTGGCAGTAATAAACAAAGAGCCTTTCATGCCCTAGCAGGGTAGTAGTGCCATCATACATATTGATCAACAGTGGTACAAAACCCATTTTAACTTCATTTTCAGCACTATATAAAGACTGGCATGTCTTAATTTGGTGAATTGATGAATCATTCATCTCTGCGTACAAGGGGGACTCAGTTAGATCACTGTCAGACTGAAAGCCATCGCACACAAATTACTTCAATGAGGGAAGCACAAGGCAGGAGCAGAAGCTGCTTGGCTGTTCAGCAGGAAGTCAGAAACCACTGCTTAGCTTAATAAGTAACACTAAGCGATGGGAGATTATAATTCAGTCTGTTTATTTACTAAATAAACTGATAATTGATATTTACTCAGGTTTTTTATTGAAATACATGTAAGAAGTATGTGATTTTTGGTCATCTGTAATTTATAGGCTGTTTATAAAAAACTGTATCACAGAAGACTTAATTCAGTTGCTTTGATAAAAGGTTTGCGCTTTTGATCTGTCCAAATAAACAAAATCTCTGCATATATTTATTTCTTGCTTTCAAAGTACAAAAATGTTGCTTATTCATGTATGGTCAATTTGAGTCCATTTACAGGGTCATCAAAGCGTAGCATACATTTATACGCTGTTCTCTTTACTCAGACGTCTAAACAAAGTAAGATTTTATATGTGTGTAATTTAATCTCATTTTCAACACAGCTATTCTGTGAAAGCTACAGGGGTTCATTAAAGAGCATTAGTGAACAAACAGCTTCCTGAACACTAAGGGATGTAAGGAGCATGTTGAAGAAAAGCATATTTCTTTTAATTTTTCAAAAATGGAAAAAATGAGACGCAAATGCAAATCCACCAAAACATGACTGTCCTTCTAAACAGACAATCCAGAGAAGACGATGGTTAACCAGAGTAGCATTGAAGAGGCCCATGGTAAATCTGGAAGATTCAGAGCGGTCAACTTAACTATTAATCCTTGTTCTGACCTTTACGGAAGTTTAATGTTTGCCAAAGTTACCCAGCAAAGATGTGGAAGAAGGAGCTCTGGTCACGTGAAAACAAACATCCTTTTGTTGGCCTACATGCAAAACGTGCCATGTGGCAGAAAACCCTGATTACACCATGCAAAACACTTTAGTCTGGGATGGGATTCCATCTCAGCAGAACAACAACAAACATACACTCAGCGCTGTATTGGAGTAGTTTACATCAACATGTATTCACGTATTAGACTGGCTCAGTCAACATCCAGAGTTATGCAAAGATAAAAAAATATTTGCAAGAAAGAGGACAACAAAACTGTTTCTCCCTGTTCCTGATTTATTTAAGCATTTTTTCTGATCCTGGAATAGTTTTCTTGGTTACACAAGCCCACAGTTTCATACAATACAGTGATGTGCGAAAACAATTAAGACAATTGGTTGGAACATATGGAACCCTGTCTCTACCCCTGTCAGATAACCACTGACACAGTTATGTTATCACTTGAGATAATTACTGACATGTGAGGCAGACACTTTCTGAGAAACACACAGAGATTAGGGCTCCCTATACTTTAAGCGTGTGTGTTTGACCCATATAATATGTGCGTGTGTGTGTGTGTCTCTGATAAGCAGGATGCTTACCATGAGCTCTTAAAACAGAACTAGAATTTACACCATTCTATGACATTTTTTCTACCCTAACAGTTAATTATCATTATTTGAAACTTGCTGAGTTCTATACATAATCTGGTAAGGTTTAAGCTATTTTGCAAAGACAACTAGACAAAAGTTTGATCCTTTTTTATTAGTACGTCTCTAGTAGTCTGATGTCTGTAAGTCTGTTTTTAACCAAATACTGAAGGAGTTTTCACACCTGATAGCGGAGTTGGTTTAAATGGGGATCAAAATGGCCACATTTGTCACCGTTTCTATTGGTGTGGTTCGCTTTCACACTGTATTGCGTCAACTGAACCAAACCCTGTGAAAAACCTGGTCGTTCCCTCACCTCTGGTGACGCTACACCAAGAAACAACACAAAACGCTTTTAGAAGATACTGAGCGCAACTTCCTTCTTCACAAGATGTAAACAAAATGGAGTGGGATCAGATTTTAGCATTTGTAGGATTTCTCTTTTGTCTTTGGTAAAAGACCATGAACCATTTCTAACCCTAATACTAAACTGGTTGTAATTACCCAGAACGCCCAGTGCTGTAGTGCTTTTATATATGCATTTGAACCGCACCAGAATTCACTTCATCTGAACTAAGATGTTTTTAGGTGGACCAGAGTTCGCTTCTTGATCTGCATCAGAGTTCGATTGCACATTCACAAAATTAGAGTTTGATTAAAGCTGACAGGGCTGGTGTGAATGCACCGTAATTGTTACATTAGGCTGTATAAAAAGTGCTTTCTATATTGACTGAGAAAAAAATGTAACCGTGTTGTGTTACCTTTATCCCAATAAAAAAGTTGTTATAGATCAAATGTTTGTGGTTGTAATGGGAATTGATTTGAAAATGTTACCACGTCACGTGTGTATTCTATACATCACAACTGTTTTTTAAGACAATAGTGACAACTTAATAATGTTTTGATATAAAAAGGTAATAAATAGTAAATCACTCAGGAACCCCCCCCCCCCTAGTGTGAGTGGAGTTATTCTCTAAGGATAAAGAGTCTTCTCTCCTCTGACAAATGGCTTTTATCAATTTCTTTTTTTTTTCTTTTTTCCAAAACCCACAAAACCTTGGCTTTCTTTACAACAGACCCCGAAAGCAACCAGGAAACATGGATACATTAGGGCTCTCAATTATAAGAACACACGGATCCCCGGGGCTGAATTCCCCATTCAGGCCCCCCGCCGCCCTCCTATTGCACTAACATGCCATCTAACAGCAGAGCCGTGATGCTGCACTTCTCAACACTCACTTAACATATCGCCTGCAGTCAAGATATGCCTCCGTTCCCTCTCAGATAATGGAATAATGAAATTTAAAAAAAGAGGAGAGCAGAAGAACACAGGGCAGCACTATCTAAAGGATCTCCCAGCTCTAGTGATGAGAGGCTGCAGTTCACTCATCTTGGTGATTAATAAACAATTATCTATCTTTGTGCACTTTGTCTGCGCTTACTTACTTCCCCAGAGCAAAGCACTCCAGCCTGACAGTCACTCCTTTGGCAGCCAGTACGGATGTGGGGAAGTGCACTTCAATTTTGGGCTCGTATTCACCCATGACACCTAGAAAAGGTTAAGAAAGAAGAATTGGAGACATTAGAACCCAGCAGATACAGCTTCAGGCATCATCTTTTCTTCCATTCTCAGTTATTCTCTTCCCTTCTTCACTGTTTGCCATAAAGAAATGGACAAGCATTGTTTAGCAGTGACAAGGGATTTCAAGCATAGCATATATAAGCAGTAGTTAGGAAACAAACACAAACTTAAAGGCAGCTGGAACTCAAATCTTACTGAAAACATCTTATTAATAATGTAAGAATACAACTTTTAGCTACAAAATGTTCAAGCATAAGCATAATTATACGTTTATAGTAAATTATAGCATTTTCCGGACAATAGAGCGTACCTCAAACCCACAAGGTTTAAAAAAAAAAAAAAAAACTGGAAACATATATATATATAAGCCTCACCGGGCTAGAAGCCGCTGATATCTCTCCCGCTCACGATTTTCCACAGGGCTGCGTCCTTAATAAATTTGCTATTAAGGACGCAGCCCTCCGTTTCCAACACCGAACCATGGATTTGTTTATGCTGAGCTTACGTGCATCAGCTCCACTTCCCTCCTGTACTGCTAGATCAGGGGTCACCAACTCCAGTCCTCGAGAGCTACCGTCCTGCAACTTTTAGATGTGTCTCTGCTCAAACACACCTGGATCAAATAAACTGCTCGTTTCCAGCCTATTGCAGAGAGGAATGAATGCTGGTGAGGAAATCCAGACATTTTGGAGCAGAGGTGAATCTAAAAGATGCAGGATGGTAAGCCCTTGAGGACTGGAGTTGGTGACCCCTGTGCTAGATAGATAGCCTTCAACTTAAAAGCTGCATCATATGAACTTCTTCGGTCATATGAGAGGATATGAGTTTGAAAACATTTCTCCGTAGTGTGTGCTGCTAGCATGTGCTTGTTCTAAATCAGTGTTTCTCAACCTTTTTTGTGCCAGCGCCCCCCCTAGCCTTTATCCAGGTCCCTCACCGCCCCCCCACCAAAGAATTTGCTACTTTGGCTACTTTGCACTGACCATTATTTTATTATTAATATCATCTATATTAATAGATGTTTTTATGCTTGTTTCTGTATTTATCATCAAAAATAATTTCCCAAGGACCAAAAAAGCCATGGGAATAGAGATTATTTTCACAGGCGTCTACGAAAAATGTAATTTACATTCAACTTTAATTGGTAGGCCTAACAGCAGCCAGTCAGAGCGGAAAAAATATTATTTTCTACCATTTTCTAGTTGTTAAATATTCCACAAAATGAGCAGATAAAAGATGTACAACATGCCAGTTTAAACTTTTAACTATTTGAAAAACGACTGAGCTCTGCAACATTAAAACATGGATAGAACTGTAACTACATTAATCATAGCTCTTCTTCTCTTCAGTGTTTCTGTCGGTTTCTGGTGGTGCAGCTCTGTGCTGCCTTCAGGAGAATGGGACATCAGAGTAGCATCCATAAAATTTCACCCACATGGCATTTATTGTGCAAACCAGAGCTTTCAGTGGAAAAACAAAAGTTCCAGATCCTTTTAATGCCATACAAATATGAGACAGAAATATGGATTATATCTTTATATAGACCTGTCTATTGATTTATAGATTGATAGTTTTACTGGACAGAAATTACAAAGAACAAATCTGGTTCTTAATTAGAAAATAATGAGTCAAATTGAAAGTGTCATGGAGTCATCAGCCTCATGACATTAAAACTGACATGAAATATAATATTGAAGAAATAAATATATCAACTCTAATTAAAAACATAAATAAGTGATCAGTTCTTTACTGTTATAGTCCAAGATATATTTATTCTCAGTACTAGATGTGGTCTCAGCAAACCCATAACATTTCAACAATATTATTTTACCACTTACAGCACCGGTGTTAACGCTATAAAATGAACGCTCTCTATCGTGGTATCACCCATGGAGGGATTTCTTTATTTAAATTGGTTCATTTTTCAGAGAGATACACAGTGAGGGTATCGTGATTTTAGCTACCAGTAGCAGGAGAACCGAGCTGCGCCAAGAAGCTAACAGGAGCTAACAAACACTGAATAGAAGAAGAAGGAGAGCTGCCATCGATACAGTTGCAGCCAAGCATGGTTTATTGTTACACAATACAGTTTTACCAAGTAGCTCAAAGTCTAAACTGGGATTGTTGTGCATTCAAGGTGTAAAGTTTACCTTCGACCAAACGCCCCCCAAAGGCATCCCAGCGCCCCCCTTTTGTGAAAATGTCCGCCTCTGCCGTCCTCTGAACGCCCCCTGGGGGGAGCGGTACCGCCCACGTTGAGAACTGCTATTCTAAATGAAAATCAGCACTTTCTTCTTTGATTTCCAATTTTGACTTCCAATGATTCACTTCCTGCTAAAGCGCCCCCTGGTGGTTGAATAAAAATCCACAGAAAAGCCGCACCGGGCTACAATACGCATGGTTCAAAGCATGGGGGGAAAAAGTAGTGGCTTATAGTGCGAAAAATACGGTATGTCATCTTAATGTACCTGTTGGCAAAACAAACAGGTACAATTTATGTAAAATAACCAAACTTCAATCCAGCAACAGAAAGAAGTGCCAATTTAATGTCATTTAGTCAATTTCAATCTTAGTTTTACAGCTGTGTCAGATTAAAATATAAATTAAAAGTGAAGTTATTTTACTCAGTGCAATAATAGAAACTCATAGATTAATTACATTTATTTAAGGAGTTTTTGTCCCTATGCTACCAAATTACATCAATGTGAAAGACGTTCAAATACGATTTAATTTCAAGAAGTACATAGACAACTATTTATTAATAATTTAACACAGTTTGCTAATGGATAGTTTTATCGATACATTCTACTAAAACTGGTTCTTTGAGGAAAATACTGATCATGATATTGATGTGAAAATAAATTTCACGCCCCTGCTCTGACGGTTGCAGTCATCCATATTGTTTAAGAAGTTTTTTTCTACAACAGTTTTTCCATCCACAGAATTTTCCGCACAGCTCTCTGTGAATGGCACGCTTCACATTCACATTAGCAACTCTCCTTTTGTGGCTTTTCAAATAAGCTGCCATAGTTATGGTTATGGCCACCATACTGAAAAGTATTTGTTATTAAAATTAATACTTTAATTGATCTAATGCAATATTTCAATTTTCTAAAAAGTTTCATTTTGGGTTTCAATTAGCTGTGAGCCACAATCATCAAAATTTAAATGTTTAAAATGTCATTGTGGATAATATCTCTAAAATAATCTATATAATATAGAATGTGATAATATTGAGCTGTTGACTTTGCTGAAATCCTTCTTGCTAAACCAGCAGGTGGTGACAATTTTAATTATTTAAAAATGTTGGAATCATTGAGAAAGAGAGCAGGTGCCAGGCAACATATTGCAGAATGTGCTGAAAATGGAATGGCAGAAAAACCCCAAAATCTGTCAGGACAAAAAAAAAAAATCTAACAAAAAGCCCCAAAAAAGACAAAGAAGGATGATGTACCAGCAAATATTCTCCAGTGACAACAGGGAACAGAACAGTGCTCCATTGTCCTCCAGAATTAGTAATCCACTCCACAATTCGCAAACACATTGTGAAGGACAAAAGTGATAGTGTGTTATCAGTCCTGCTAAGTGCCGCGATGCCTCACACCTTCACTCTAAGTCATAGCTAGAGGACACACATGTTTGTTCATCTGTATGTTAAGCCGACCATCTATTTCCATTTACCGGGATGATGTGTCAGATGGCATTGAGCAAATGCAGAGTAACAAAGGCAAACACCGTCATCTGGGATCTAATTACTATTACCATTTTTTACTAAATGGGAGTTTACAATATGAATATTACACGAGCATTTCTCTTTTCTTTGCCCAAAAAGTGTGAATCTCAACACATGTGAACCACTGGCGACGCCACTTCCTGCAGGAATACGTTTCAAAACATATCATGACACTGCAGGGAGTGCTGCTTCACATGCACCAAGGAGTATATGATCAGTAAGACAAATGACTGACATGGCATTTCAGAAACCATAATTACAATTTTTACGTGCATGTGACATTTTTTATGTAATAAAATGAATTCAGCAGAGGAACAGAGTTATTGAATTGTGGCTCGATATGTATGGAAAAAAGAGTTTTATGATATTTGTCTCAAAGAACTTTTCAATTTCAATCTCATTCCCAACATTTATGGCTCCAAAGCAGCCCTTCACATATAATGAATTTGCAATATTTCACCAGCTCTGGTTATAGTATATTCAATATCATATTCAGTCTCAGCGGTTGGCCTTGATAGAACTGTAAAAAACAAAGTTTAAAGTGGATGCCCTAAAACATTCTCGGCCCGCCTCTTGCAACATGGTCATAAATTTTGTTTCTGTTTCATTTATTAATCATAGGAAAATTATATTTCTTCTGTTATGCTATAGTTTTCCTCAAACCAATTTAAAAGTAATAAGACTGAGCCCTCAAGATAATAATGAAAAAAAGTGTCTTGTGTGGTTAGATGACCCCAAAGTAGAAGTTTGAAATATAGAAAAGAATGAAAAACACTAAAGATAAAGACATTGTGCATTTACATTACACTAATTTAAGTCATTAATTTGATTTAATAATGCTCTATGTAGTATTTCATTCAAAACAATCTGAAAAGGTTCAAAACTAGACCTGCATCAGTTGCATAACTGGAGAGCTTGGCAAATTTGCTTTAACTGAATTAACTATTTTCTTTAATACTGTAGTTCCATTTTAGATACAGAAAAAAAAGCTACAGCCTGATCTCACAATAAGGAATATATTTTTGACAAACATCAGACGAAAGGAATTTAGCTGTCATGTTGCCATTTACTAAACAGTAAAGCAAAAGTAAATTAAACTTGATTATTACAAATTAGTGCTTTACTAATAGCTTTCGTAAATATACTGATACCAGTAAAAACCAAAGCGATGTTTCAAATAAATAGTGAAACTGAGCTTAAAGTACAACCAGACAAAATGTCGACTTGCCTTGTGACTCATTTTGATGGCTGACAGACTTAAACTGAGCAAATCCGAGAATGTTCTTTAAACTGGAGAAGGATAAATGACCCTTCATGGTTTGGTATCAATGTACTGAAACTGTATATGGGTGCTGTTTTTGCATTTATGTAAATCTGTGAATGAGAAATGTAGCTATAAAAAAATGATCAAATCTCATGTACAATTTAATTAAATGGGTAGTTTTCTAAAAATATTACAGTTTGGTGTATTTTGACCCAGTAAAAAGATTTGTCCAAATGGATCATTAAATGCCTCATGATGACTGCTAACCAACTTCTGACTGGCACTGTGTATGTATTAGATATTAGATTGCCTGTGGGCAGACTTTTTTCATAGCATAAATCCAAACATCATTTTTTCCTGCAAAAACCTTAGAATGTACCTATGTATTTTGAGGAATATTGTGGGTGATCGACAATTTATATATACAGTTGATGCCAGTTAACTGTATATGTAAGTTATGGATCTCCCTCAATCCATAACTTATGGACCACAGGACCACATCCAGCCGCGAATAGCTAAAATCTGTAAATACTTGAGTTGCTCCCTAAAAACTAAAAATGCTCGATTAAATAGTTCAAAAGCCAAATAAACCTCAGTGTGCATTAATGCACACAGCAGAAACTGTCTTAGCACTACCGCAGATGCTAACATTTCCACTGTTCCTTATCTTTGCTCATGGGGGGTACAGCCAATCAGAGCCAAGAAAAATGAATGGATTATCTGCTTTGCAAACACCAACCAATAGCATTGCACCTAGATATTTCAGCTTCCCAAACTTCATTTTCTTTCAGATATTTTAGATATGCTGTATCACAAATAGGGGCATTTTGGAGTCACAAATTCATAAAAACATCTCCAAACAGTTTGCTCTGCAAATATTAAATCATAATTAGGTTGGGGAAGGTCTCTTCGCACAAACCATCTTGTCATGTAGTATTTTCAGGTAGTTTGTGTACTTCTTTGAAAGCCTATTTACAGAAAAAAACATCAAATTCACATGTTTTATAGATGAGCTTTTACAAATTTTATGTTGGATACCACAAGTGTGGGGGCAAAAAGAAAACTTTACACCGTCTCTTCAATGCTCCAGGCAGGTGGAATGCAATATGCCTTGACATATTTAGAATTGTCTTTTGAAAAATAAAAGCTGGAGAGTCTGCCATCTCCTGCAAAGCCTAGTCTGTTTGTAACTGGCTAACTCTTTGTCCAAATGTAAAATTCACAAGCTGGTCCTGCTGGAATCAAATGAATATGCATCTCTAAGTGCCTCAGTAAGTCATCAATCTTTCTAAATAGATTTCCAGGAAAGAAACTTTAAAATACCATTAAGGATACACACAAGGCAAGATTCTTTTGCCATTGATGCGCTAGCTATGAATAGCTGCATATTTATGACATAAAACGCAAAAACTCTTCAACATCGTTTTCGATGCCTCGGAGACTTCAATAATGAATGATTGCACAGAACACAGAAAATGTGCCTGTATGGAGATGACACCATCCTGAAGACATTATGTTTCTCTGATATTACAGCAAGGCAAAGAGAGAGAAATTGTCTTGTAGCAACAACCGTAGTACCAAACCAATAACCGAACTATTTATCTGGAAGCAAAACATAACATTAATTCAGAGTCCATTCTAGCACCTGTGCGGTAATCATTCAGGATCAATTTCCATAATCTCTGGTTGCTGCTGTCCATTGTTTCACTAAAAATTCAACACGCAATGAACAATTTTTAAAGGAAATGCCTCTTTAGAGCAGATGAACATATCTGCAAGAACAGATGCAATGCCCCATTTCAAAGAAAGATAACACAAAAGCAAGCAATATCTTAGAATAAACAAAGCATATGCCAACACTTTCGCATGGTGAATCACATAAGAACAGCTCTAAATCTGTGTTGATTTCAACAAAAGACTGTCATGAGAATGGTGGAAGATAGATGTTCAAAGGAAAACAAAACAAAAGATATAAGAATATTTTTATATTTTTTTTAAAGTACATTTAAATATGATATTTATACAAGATGTTTCAGCAGTGAAGTATAATAAAAGTTAATCTTTAGTCCTCTTTCCATGGGCGGAGGCGGGTTGCAGCAGCACTATTAATGGCCTCTAGCAGTGGATAATGGTGCCCAGATGCTTGCTTTGATAAAGACACTCAGGGCTGGAGCTGACAATACGCGAATCACACACAGATCCAGCGTAAAGTGTCTGCCATGTGATGATCACCAACTTTTACTGAGGCACAGATTGCACAGTCTAATTGGTCAGAGTCCAATGACTGAAGGGGGGTAGCAAACAACATGACAACATTTGGGATGGTGTGCCAGTGCAATGCTGGATTTTACATCCAAATTCACAATTCAGAAGACTGCCAAGCATCACAAGACATAGACGGTGAAAGTGTCAGACATTCCTGCAGCACAGCAGAGGTAAAAGGTGCAGAGATTTGATTGTGTTAATTTGAGAATGCAAAGTCGTGAAAAAAAAAGGGACTTAAAGCAACATTTTCTAACAGGCAGAAGCAACAAGAAGATGGTAGATATCAAACGGGTCTATTTAGGAGTATCATATTTTCACTAGGTAATTTTTATATACTGATTGTCATAATGTTATGACAGTACAGCATGATACAGATAATCAGTGAAAAAAATTGAGCTCCTATGATTCTTCCCTGCGATCCGACTGCCATTTGCAGAAATACGTCACTGTCGGTCAATCTGAAGGAAGGTCTTAGCGCTGTCAATCACACTCACATATGCGCTGCAAATGTGCAACTGGCAGAGAAGTAACATACCATTACAGAAAATTTGTTTATTCGCAGTGATCTATGCTAACTACCCAACGCATTCACGGTACTAGCTATAGCCTAGCAGAGAGTACAGCAGCTAGTACCCGAACTTGATTGACAGCACTAAAAACCTCCTCCTGGCTCTTATTGGTTGTTTCTGACTGAGCTGTGCATTTCTGAAGATGGCGGTAGAAAAGCAGGGAGGTGGGAGAGGAGGTTAATGTTTTTCACGCATTATCTGTCTCATGTTACATACTGACAGGACAGTTTTAATGAAAATGCAAAGAAAAAACACATTTTTCTTTCATAAAAGTTACCCACTCTAACTTTAAACACTGAAAAGACTGGAGACTATTTTAGGTGTTTTTATTTTTCCAAAGAAAAAAGATAAAATGCATGTTTTTATTGATGGGATTGCAGCACTCCTGTAGATTTTTAAAAATCTACAGGAGTGCTTTCAACACAACAAAAGAATGTGAGCTGTTTAAATGCTCTTAGGTCATATTGGAGGGAGATTCATTCAGAGCCTGACTCACAATAAGACTATATTTTATTCTTAGATTCATCTTTAATCCACAGTGAACCCAATAACATGATGTATCATGATTGTTTCTTTCTTTCTGCACTGTGCCCAGAAGCAGATTACTTGTTTTACAGTGCCTTGAAAAAACAGTGAAGTTTTTCACATTTTAAGACAACCTTGAACTTCAAAAGGTTTTCAGGGAGATTTTATGTAATTAAGCCGTCCAAAGTAGCATTGTGAAGTGGAAGAAAAAGATTTTTTTTAAATGCAGATAAGAATCTGAAAAGTCAAGCTGCTTTTTATTCACGTCCCTTTAGTCTGACCTTTGTAATTAAAATCCAATGCAGCCAGCTGCTTCCAAAAGTCATTTATTTAGAGAATCGTGTCTAACTGGCCTTAATTTCATCTCAGTACAAATACAGCTGGTCTGTGAAGGCCCCTGAGATTTCTTTGAGGACACCGTAACAGATTCATGAAGACCACGAAACACACCAGACAGGTCAGGGATAAAGTTCTGGAAAGCTTTAAAGTTTTCAGATATGAAGCAATGCTTCAGTCTGAGCATAAAATGGTTCTCTGCAGAAACTTACAGAACCTGTCAGTTAGACAACTGTTACTGTAGTTTTGTACCAAAATCTGGCAGAGATACAATTAAATTAACACTATTTGGTCTTTTTCAGAATTACTGCCAGTCAAGATGAAAGCAGTGGTTTTCAATATGTGTTTAAGACTCCTGGCTTAAGCACACAGTCAAAGTCAGGAGTCCAGTCAAAGTCCAAATCTAAATTAGAATATGTTGGAAGGCAAAATGTGTAAAAGTTCATGGGTTATGATTGACTTTCTTTTCTTCTGATATCAATTTAATCAGAGAGGAAATGAGTCAGTAACAAGTACTCTGATATTTTCTATCTTCTTAACTCATTTTGATTTTTAAAACTGGGCAAAATGACCCGTTCAACAGATCCAGTTGTGTCTTTCTATTGCATTATGTTGTATTTAATAAGAACCTCAATGAGTGACAGTTTTGAAACTAGTTCTCAAAGCGAGCACCAAAAGAGCTCAGTCTGTACATGTTTGAGTTGAGCTTCTCAATAACTTGAATGAGTTTTGCACATGTAGATATTACAGTGTCAGAGCTACTACAGTAAACAGCACAGCCATAAATTCATAATCTATTCAATAATGTGTGCCCATCCTGAGCTCCAGTAGATTCAGAAGGTTAAATTAGCATAAATTCTTCCTTTGGTTCCTTTGAATAGTTTTCCAACGGCCTCTGACAAGATCATGGTGATGTTTCTGAGCACTCTTCCATGCATTATTTTGTTAGTTTCAAGATGAAGCTCTCCCCTGTGCTGTTTGTTTCATATGCACACACAAGTTTCTATGTAATTCAAACGAAAGCTTTAACTTCACCCTATGACAGCCGTTCTGCATCTTTAACCTTTTGTTGCCAGGTCTGCAAGAGTTCTTCAGATCATTATTACATTAAAAGCTCAGGCTCTGGGTAAAAATGCAATTGGCACATAGGTGGAATAATGTTGCCATTAAGGACTCCTAGAACCTGCACAGACTTCAACGCTGAATCTGTGGGAGTAACCCACCGAGACGACCTCAAACCTTGTAATTGGAACCTTTGTACTTCTTTGTTGACATTGTTTTGGTCATAAATGTTTGTGTTTTTTTTTAAGAATCGGTGGCCTCAGAAGCACAGAAGAAGTCTCCACTACTTTCAAATAACTTGTGCATTTCTGGCAGAAAAAAGAGAAAAGGTGACGGGGGAAAGACAAGATCACTTTGTAAACAATGTAAGAAAGTGTTGCCATGCAATGTTACTTGACATGCCACTGACTGACATTTTCAAGCAGACCAATTTAGGTGTGCTATTCTTTTCTTTTTTTCCCTTTCTTTTTTTTGCTTTGATGTGCTGTAGCCCCAAAAGCGGAGATAATAAAGACCATAGATGTTAGCTTAGCATCACACAGTCAGTCTCCACGGTAGGTTTTTCTGAATATCATGATATTTGGTGTTTGAACTATTAAAATATGCTTCTCTAAGATTTGTTCGGCGGGGTCTCAAGTATTTGCTAATTAGAAATAGGCAGGTCTATGCAGTAAATGCTGCTGGTGGTAGTAATGTTAACTGTTTTATTCAGTTCCTGAAGAAAAAAAGTGACATTGTGAATTTTTTTATAAAACATACATAAACATGAAGCATTATAGAAATATATTTTTTACATGAATTTGCAACCACTACATACACAAAAGCAATAAAATCAAGGAAAAAATATCAATTGGTAGAAAATTTACAAAATAAAATCTTCCTAAAGAAGATTTTACGTAACATAACTGCAAGCAAGCTTTAATGTTTTCATTGATTAAAAGTTAATTATTTTTTGACTAAGACAGATTAATCTGCTATCTAATTAAAAATACAAGTGCTTGCAAAATGTCAATTTTATATGCAACTTCTTTGAGTGTTTAGCTGTAGTACAGAACACTGTTTGCAAAGGGATCAAATGTTTTTTCAAACGTAAAAAAAAAAAAGATCCATTACATATGAAGTGATAGGCATTTTGCACAAATGTATGTGACTGATGCTGCCAAATTATTTTCCCTTCCCATCACTCATTGATAAAAAAAAGACAGATCTTTCTTTCCTCCACAGTGAAGAGCTGATAGAAGACTGACCGCGTGCCCCTCTGACTGCATTCTGCTTTTCGTTTAGCAAGAGACACAAACTAATTTAGCATGGTTGTGTGCAAAGCATTATGCATGTCTCACAGGGCAACTTCAAACACTTATGCAATTAAAGAGCAACAAACTTGCTGGGAGGAATGTAATCCTGCTGCAACATTAGGGAAAGAATTCAGAATACAAATGGTATTTCACAGCTTCGCTGGGTGTGTAATCACGCTGGTTTGTATAAACTTTGACAACAAAAGGCACCTGGTTTGATGTGATGGACGTTTTGTTTTGCATCAAGTCATAGGTGACATGCCTCCAGGTGGTATTCACACCTGAATTCAACAAACAGTTTGCGAGCCTGGCTCCTGCGCGGCAAAAATAAAAGACAAAAGCCCCATCCACGGCAAGGGCCATTGATTTAGATAATTTTATGCAGGAAAATGATTTCCCCCATGGCCATTTTCACGAAAGCACATTGTGAGCAAAGCGCCCCACACCCCAACACTAACGTTAGAGCACTGCTCACTATCTCCATAAATTGCGGATCCTGTTCAAAACACCTTGAGGCTTCCGGTGTAAAACTTCCTCCAAACACATTACGGTATGATATAGTGCAACATCTTGATGTAAAATCCATCCCAGATTTTTATCTGAGCAAAAGCAATCCAGCGGCAGAAGGCAATAGATGGATTTCAGAAAAGGCAGCGCTGCAATCTGATCAGCCGAGCAGAGAGAAGACTCGACAACAGTCTGCATATCACTTAAGAGCTAAAAATCCTCACCGTCCGTTTTCAGTGTCAGAGGAGTCGGCGGGCTCAGAACCCTGGTGCTCGTCACCGCGTTCTTCACCAGACAGATGTAGCTTCCGACATCCGAGGGCTGAACTTTAGAGATGTACAGGTTCCCTGTGACCTGGGAGATGAAGCGGCGACTGTCCTCGGCGACAAATGAGGGGAACTCATTAAACACCCAGCTGTATATTATCTCTGTGGAAGAAAAGAAAAAAAAGAGGGCCCATTTATGTCTTACATTCGTTTCCGAGGCTGACCTACTCAGTATGCATGAGAAAGTTCAACCCTTTGCTACATAGAAGTGTAATGGTGTGAAAATGCAAATCTACTGGCGTATTATATGTATCTTTAAAAAAAAAAACACCCAGGATTCTCTTTACAGAATACAGTCAAAGGACCATTTGGGGTTCATTGTTGATTTGGAGCTCATTTCAATCCTCAGGTGATATCTGGAACTGGGATTCAGTGTGATGGACTGATTCCAAAAAGCGTGTGTGTCATCATTGTTTAGGCTCACAAACAGCTGCAGTTACAGCAAAAATAAACAGGAAGAGATCAAGCAAAGGATCATAAGACATAATCATTCCTGAGTACATGCAGAGTCTTGTAGACCCATTTGAACTTCACATATTGTTGCAATAAAACCAAAGAAATTGCACTTTAAAAAAAAATAGATTTCATGTGACAGAACCACACAGAATTGAGTACATTTGTGAAGTGAAAGGAAAAGAAAAGCTTACAAGGTTCTCAAAGGTCCTCAGTCGATTTGTGGAATCGCACTTCGCTGCAATTACAGATGCAAGTTCTTTGGGATATGTCTACAAGCTTTGCACCACCAAAAACTCAATTTATTTCCCCATTTTTAGCGGATTCGCTCAAACTCAGATTGAATGAAGAGGGTCTAAACAGCAATTTTCAGGCGTTGCCACATATTTTCTTTTGGATTTAGGTCTGGATTTTGACTGGGCCATTCCAACACATGAATGCGGTTTGATCTAAACCATTTCATCTCTGTCTGTAGGTTTAGGGCCCAGATAGAAGGAGAAGCTCTACTCAAATCCTCTGCCGCCTCCAAAGGGTTCGATCAGGATTTCCTAGTATTCAAGCTCTGTAGTTTATACACTTTCTATGTTTTCTGTGTAATCAACAGTTTCTATTAATACAATTTAGATCTATTCCGTTAAAGTTTAGCTGTTATTAATGTGCCAATGTCAATTTTATAGGGGATAAATGACTTTATGTTAATCCCTTATCAAATATATGCTGATCCTTCTGCACATACCCAGACTCAGCTCGACAATCGAAGATGAAGAAGTCAGAAAACGCAGAAAGAAGGAGAGTTCTAATCATTTACCACTTTTACTGAAACTACTTTTTTTATTACAACATAATCTTTTCCAAAAAAAACAAAGATCATAGCTCTGGTAATTTGTCTTTAAAGTGTCATGTTTCCTCTCTATCAACATGGACCAATATTTGCCAAAGAGAAACATCCAAACTGAGTCAAGAAAAGGGAAATACACTTTTCACAGCTCAGTGATTGCCAACGGAGACCTATTTAAATTTGAGTGGATTTGAATGTCTTTAAATCCTCCCACAACCAATTTAACCCAAACACAGTTTAAAGTCTAATACGAATTTCACTTGTGGCACACTAAGACTCACAAGAACATTCATCAAAGTGGCACATTCAACGCTTCTGTCCAATCAAAAAATATAGATCTTTTGATTGAATATTCTCTATTTTGTTAATGTAATTCTCACTTGAAATGAAATCTATAAACAGATGTGCATTAATATAAAATATCAACTGCTCAGAGTGGCAGATTCCTCTTTTTTTTCAACAAGTTAAAACAAATATTTCTAGAAGAGAAACATTTTGTGTGAGTTATTTACATAAAACTTAATCATGGATGAGTATCCAACCAAATAAAAGCTATTTTCCTCAAACAAGAATAATTAATTTAAATATCAATTGGTATCCAGTCTTCTGGGATATGTGTCTAACAGCTTTGCACATCTTATCCATCTACTATCTTCCGCTCATCCCGGGTCGGGTCCTGGGGTGAGCAGCCTGACTAGGGAAGCCCAGACTTCCCTCTCCCCAGCCACTTGAACCAGCTGTTCTTGGGGAATCCCAAAGCGTTCCCAACACGGCCCCTCTAGTGTGTCCGGGGTCTTCCTCAGGGTCTCCTCCCAGTGGGAGGCTCCCTGGGGGCATCCTAACCACATGCCTGAGCCACCCCAACTGGCTCCTCTCAATGTGGAGGAAACTCATTTGTGCCGGTTGCATCTTTAAACTCGATCTCCTGCTCCATTGTTCCCTCATTCGTGAACAAAACAGATATACTTTGACTCTTCCACTTGGGGCAGGATCTCTTCCCCGATCCGGAAAAGGGACTCTACTGTTTTTTGGCTCAGCTGTGAGCTGCTCCAGCGAAAGCTGTACATCTGATGAAGCCAGCAGAACCACATCTTCTGCGAAAAGCAGAGACGTAATCCTAAGGTCACCAGAACAAATGCCCTCAACAGCCATTGCTGCGCCAAAAACATCCGTACATAAATGTTCTGAACAGAATCAGTGATAAAGGGAAACCTTGGTGGAGCACAATGATCTCACCAGAAACAAATCCGACTTACTGCCAGCAATGCAGAGCCAGCTCCAACACCAGTTGAACATCCTACCAGAGTTCCCCCTACCGGACACGGTCGAACGCCTTCTCCAAGTCCATAAAACTGATGATTCACATCTACATTGATTTTCTTACAAAATTGTTTAATCTCACTCAAATTGGTTGCCTGTGAAATTTTCAAGTTCTGCCACAGATTATGAGATTTTGCTGACGGTCATTCTAACATGAGTAAGCTCTAAACTAAACAATTTCTAGTTGTATGTTTGAGATGCCTGACCTGATGTCAAGTAAAACCTTTATCTTTTTCTAAAGTTGTAAGTATTTTTTCCATCTTCTTACAGACTTGGTCTGGCAGTAAAAAGTGTTGTGGCAACATGTGAAAACATTCATGTATTAAAACTAATCTCCTCACACTGCTCAATTTTTATTTGTGATGACAATTGTGCCACGTGCTATTGGGAGACATAAAGTAACAGCTTTTGCAAAGTAGTGTCAGCTGGAGGGCAGGATGGGTAATTTTCTGATATTAAGAGGAGTTTTTAGCTTTTTGAGCTGAAAGAAAGAACAAGACCGATCTGCCACTGTGCCCTGCTGAGTTTGTTTGCATCTCTGAAAATACCGCTTCAAGGTGCAAGTTCCTGGATGAGTGTTTTGCTCCACGGGTCAACTTAATGCAGCACAGCATGAATGTTTTACACTATGTCACTGTGACTGATACCTGGATCAATTATAGTTTACAGGAGCAAGGCTGCAACAAAACTAAGGACGGCAGAAAATCTATATTTCCATCATCCTCCTATCCCCTCATAACACTGTGCACCATGTGTGATTTTTATTAAATGTCAATCACAGTTATAACTGTGGACAGAAAAATATGCACATGTAATTACTTTTCAAATTAAACGCACAAAATGCAAGATGTTGTGAGAGACAAAATTCCTTACCCAGATTCCAGTTACAATGAGCTGCAAACTTTGGACTTTTTTTTTTTTTTTTCGCAAATGACAGAAACCCTTAGCAAACATCCCCATCACTAGGAAAGCATGACATGCTGATGAACAGGAAACCTGTAAGTGTCTGGGTTTGCATAATTTAAAACAGATGACAGCCGTGGGCAGAGATCTTGTGCGATTTGTCTATCGTAAATAATTGGCTACTGACATCTCACTCAATTTCTCATAATCCAAAGAAAACATAAACTCTGAGAATCTGTGTCCCGGTTTTGTGCTGACTGCTCATCATCTGAAAGGCATGATGATGAGACTTCTTACGAAATGGAGACACTGATTTATGTTGGAGCTCAGTAAAAGGAAAGCTCCTGTTACCTGGCGAATGAGGAGGAGGGGTACACATGAGCACCACGCCTTGGCCTTCACGCACCGACACGCCGCCCCGGGTCCTCGCACTGAAAGCACCAAGGTCTAAAATGATACAAAACGAAAAGCAGCATTAGCGAAACCAAACTTTGATATGTTTTCATGTGATTGCAAGGAAAAGCAAAGTGTGTCTCATCTCCTCAGGAAGCCAAATGAGTTAATACAACGGATTAGTAAAGCTTGTTTCAAATCCCTGTTTTTGTTCTAGCTGGATTCAACTCGGTGATGAATCTCAACAAGAACTGCTTAAACTGGGCTTCAGCAAATGCAGGCGGCACTGAGGTAAAATGGTAAAAACTCGGATCGTGTTAAATTCTTATAGCAGCTACAGTCAGTTTGTTAATTCCCCTTCAGCGTCCAACTTCAGCAGCTTCATGGACGTTCTACCTCCCCACCAAATGCACCTGGTTTCATCGTTATGCTGCAGACAGACAAACAATTGACGTCATATCAATTTCATATTATCGCAGAGTGATAGAAATAAATGAACAAGCTCATGATCCATGTTTGGTCTTTATGTCCAAACCACTACTGTTCCATAACTTTGCACATTACTGCTGAGCTGTTGGGCAATTATTCCTCAATGGCTTGTGAAAGCTGCATTTCTTGCACATTTAGCAATAATGGTTCATTGACTTCATTTTAAAGTGTGCCACACAGCAATGCAGAGTTTAATTTGATGTTCTCGTCTCACAAGTAGCTTTTTTTAATGCTTCAGCTCAACCTGTGCTCACAATGAATGTCGTCCCACAGCGTGGTAAAGGATGAAGCAAGAAGATGCAAACAAAAAAGCAGCGCTAATGTTGACTGCAAAAATGAATAGTGGTGTCATGAAAGCCAGATTAGCCATGACAAGCAATAAAATAAAAGGGTATAGGCAGGCGCATGTCAATAAATGATCATATTAAAAAATACATTGATTTAAAAAATCTAAAGCAAAAATTTAAAATTCCACTGCTTTATTACACACTTATCTATATTTTACTTTCAAGGTGACACCACTAATGGAACCCTAATTTCTAGGAAATGTTTACATAAGACCAATAAGATTGCTTTAGAAAGCAGAAAGGTTTATGCAATATGCATGGCCACATATTAGCTTACACAATTATAAGCCACAAAAGGCCATTGTTAAAGAAGTTAGCTGTGCAGGGTGTTGTATTCATATCAATGGAAAGTATAATGGCAGTCAGAATGAGGTGCACAACCAACATGGATATCAGCAGCCTTACAGCTGCAGTAAGTAACTTTTACAACAATGTTTTTTTTACGTATTTGTTAAAATCATCAAAATGGCCAGACAGTACAATAAGAAACAGAAAATCTGAAAAAATTAGCTACTCTGCCTTTTTCCTGTAGTCCTACTACCATTAGGAGAAACACTCTGTCTGGTAAGAAACAACCAATCAGAGCCATAAGGACGGTCTTAGCACCGTCAGTCACCCTGATGACCTAACATGACAAGAAAACTGGTCATCCGTCGCCATCAGTGGCCATGCTAACAAGCCTGCACAGGATCTGCAGTGCAGCAGAGAGCAACAGGGAGGGTGTGAGCAGCACGTATACCAGTGTGATTGACACTGCTACGCTCTTCCTCCTGGTTCTGATTGGTTGCTTCTGACAGGGAGTGGCGCATTTCTGCAGGTGGCTGTAGGACCACAAGAAAAAGGCAGAGAAAGTTGATTTATTTCACAGATTATGTGTCTTATGTGAAATGGTTTGTGGAGCCATTCACAGCTGCTGGTGTTGCTCCATTATGTTTCATTTGGTCTACAGTCAATAAAAACAGTCTGGAAACTTTAGACCAGGGGGCTCCTTTAAAAAAGTATTGATGCAATATTTCACACACAAGCAGCTCAGAGCAACTATTCAGATCTTACATTTTACATCCCGTGTTCGCAAGTCTGATTGGACATTACCATATCAAAAAAATTGGTGTTGCTATTACTCCTATATCATATTATATTTTATAACTTTAAATATTAAAATTACCAGAAGACACTCTGCCATGCCCTCGACTTTGTGTGCTAAAAACAACCCACACACAGCATCTAGCAGCTGGTGGACGGATTCAGTGCATTCATTCAAGAATAAATGTTCACACACATAATTTACACCTAATAACAAGGGAGTGTAAAAACAAATAAAACAAGGAGGCCAAAGAGTAAATATTATGCATTAATAAAAGCTCTCCCCGCTGAATCTGCATGGAAAAAAGTTAAAGTTGCTTGTATACTGTCATATAGAGAGAAAGAGAAGGAGAGACAGACTACAGGTGCAAAGAAATGAAGCAAAACTACTAACAATTTAAAAAACAAACAGAAAAAACATTAAGAACTGCAAGCTGTGATAATAAAGACAAAATTGTGCCATTAATTTATATGCACATTAGCATTTAGTGTTCTAATTCCAAAAGGAAGTTCATCACTGGAATCAAAATACAAGTTTACAAAAGCATAGATTAAAGTTTCAAGCTTTCATTTAGACATAACGTACGACTTCTGTAACAATGTCAGAAGAAGAAGAATAGGACTTTACTAACATGTTTACGCCTATGATCCATTTTAAAAACTTTAAATTACACTTAAAAATTAGAAAATTGTACTATATAATACTTTATACAGGAAAAATCTCTTGAGACTCATTTACAAGACAAACCTGGATACATCACAAAACTATAAAAACAATACAATTTAACAATTCTATAAGTGTTTTGTAGATTGTAATAAAGTATTATCTTAAGGGTCAGGAAGGAAAGAAACACCATGGATCATACTGGTGCATTCGGGTCAAAGCAACAGAATTTGAGAACACTCAGTTATGATAGTCAACAGAAAGCGAGAGAGAGCATAATATGAGTTAGGAGAAAATAAATCGGTCAATCATTTGTATAAAATAAAATATAGCTATAAATAATTATTAAAAACAGCACACAATTGGCAGCAGGTACGCCAAAGAGAAAAGAAGCCAATCAGCTGTTGCGGGGATAGCATAATTGGTGTTGGCACAACAACTTCTATCTGAAAGCTAGGACCTAAACCAGCTGAGGTCGTGATTCCAGCCAAGAGAATCTTATGATCCACATTATCAAAGGCAGCTGTTACGTCCAATAACAACTGAGTCTGGAATCCCCTTAGATGACAGCCAATTCAAGCACAGGAGCTCAGTTTGAAGTAGAGCCACGGTGCAGATCCAGGTTTCTGTGATGGTTCTCAGGTTGCCACCCAACAGAAAGACCTGTCATCACAGATCATTTGGCATTCAATGAATCTTTCTTGTTGACAAACGTACTGCTAATGCATGGATGGAAAGCAAATGATTGTTTACTTTGTTCAATATTGATTTGACAGCAAACAACTCAGTGCAAGTTTCTACTGCTTCATTTCTAAACCTTTTAAATTCTGACACGTCAGTCATTGTTATTAATGATGCTTTAAGGCCTTTTCAGATGTACAAAAATAAAGCTGTTAAATCAGCAGATAGCACAAAATTAGTTTCCAGTTTTAAGGTATAGATTTCAAAATCCCTGCGTCAAAACCATTTTTTTTAGTCCCTGCTGTTTAAACTCTTTTTAATGAAATACTACAGACCTGCAGTTTTCTCCAGTTATGTGCAGTGCTGAGTAGTGCTCTCATTCACCCTTTTGAGTCTGATGGTGAAAGAAGGGGAAACCTCATGAACTTTTCCCCTTGGAAAGAGAGGGAGGTAGCTGTTTGGAGATTTTGCTGGTAGCAAAATGCAAAGACTGTCATGGCCTGTCTGCCAGAGGAGTGCAACTCATCATCATTCTACAGAAGCACTGTTCTGAAATGGGAAAAAAAAGAAATGAAAGATGGCAGTAAGGTAAACATATCGTCTTACAGTCACGCCCAAAATAATTCATATCAATGACAAATTTAGGTTTAAAGTAACCTTGAGTTTCACCAACATGTTCTGAGCCCAACCAGAGTCCATTGAATTTTGAACAGGTTGCTGTTGAAAATGAGAATTTGTTCTCAATCAACATACTGGTAAAAAGACAAACTTTAAAAAAAAAATCTATGGAGGGATCTACAGGAAGTCATCCAACCTCAAAAACATGAACCTCAAGATATATTGTAAAAATACCAGTGGAACCAAGCAGAACAAGTTGGTCAGCATCTATAAAATGGGTTTGATCAAAAACCAATAAAAATAACACGAAAGGTAAATTCTGGGCTTGACTGTCAAGTCACAAGGTCCTTCAGTGGCAACAGGAAGTCAGACTGGACTGCAGTGAGATGCTTTGTTTTACTCCTGAGCTCTCAATTTGACATGGAGCATTAATAATCTAATGATGTAGTTATCTTATTGAAAAACTTTGATACAAGGTAATAATTTATAATCTAGAGAATAGAAAGAAAGACCCCAATTAAGCTAATGGTTAAAGTTAAAGGCAAATTAAACAACACTATCACATATTTTAGCTTAGTTAATGTCAAACTTCTACTACACAGAGGTTTGTGTGTGTTCTCTCAATTTGTCACACACACACACCCACGCACACACGCACGCACACGCACACACACACACACGCACACACACGCACACACACACACACGAGTGCATCATCATTTTTGATTAATAATTAACAACCATTCATGGCAGAAATGCTCACTAAATTACACACCTTCACTGAGTAATTTTGTTGCAAACATAGCAGTATCTCACACCTTTCTACCAAACACTTTTGAGTCATCAGCGATGTATTTATTTTAAACTAATGTGGCCTTTTGGCTGCCAATCCCTCCCTCGCAACATTTTTTTAGTTCAGACTTCGCAGCGCTGCAGCTACAAGAACAAAAATATGGAAGGGCTGTAATGGTACAAAAATCGAGATTTGATATATCCTTGGTTTTAAAGTTCTGTTATGGTATGTTTTAATCAAAACACAAAATGATTTATGCTTGTACTTGTGCATATACTCTAGGTATACTACTTGTTTATATATTCTGCACATCAAAAAAATTAATTCTCCAAGACAAATTACCTCAATCGATAAAAACAAAAGATATTCTTATTGTATTTCTAGTCAGATACACCTGTTGTAACTGCACAGGAATTCAGACTTGAGCATATCCAGTTTAAGCCTCTCATTAGAACACACAGTGATGGTTGTTTTCTTTGGGAAATGTTTCCAGGCAACTGGAAAATAAGACATTTAACAACTGAAGCAGGAAATAGTTTGGTTATCAGTGGGAAATCAGTGACACCAACATAAACCTACACTAACATCACACCGTCATTTGAGAAGCCGAATCTAGACGCTGTGGTGGCTTAGCATGTCAAACGTTTAAGAGAAACGAATTTGTGATGCAGGTTAGGATTCAGAAAGAACAAAGATTAATCAAAGATGATGCTGTTTAAATACAATTCCTGGCTTGCCAAAATTTTCCTTTTGCAAATTAAAGGAAAGCAACTGATAAATGCATTTTTAATAATGTACAGAATCATTAGGGCTTCCCTTGAAAGCATGTACCTGTGTGAACGTTTCTGGTACTGATGAAATTTGCAGCAGGAGTTCTAAAAACGTGCTCAATGCAAATCACACGTTTGAAGGTCAGCGGGAAATCAATCCATGGACATGAACAAATGGTACTGCAGAATATGTCTGAGTCCCGTGTTTGTGTCGATCTTTCAATGCTCGACTCGGAGCAACACTTTAATGTCATTACCGCAGCTCTGCTTAGAGAGGCTCGATACCTGAGCCTCTCGTCTGCAGAAGGAGAGAGAAGAAGTCTTTGGGGAAAAAGATCAGAGGCCCTCCAACCTGCCGGCTGCCTTCAAAGTTGTGGCTAAAAAACAGCTCAAGAGCGAGTTCGGTGGCTCAGAATTTCAAAACAAAAATAGCAATAAATAAGAATCCTACTAGACCATGTAGGCAATGGAGTGCATGACCACAGGATGCAACATAAAGAGCCTTGACCAGACTTTCCTCTTCACAATCTTCATCGAAACTGCAAACCCTCTGGATGAGACGCTGTAGCAGAGGGTTGCGCAATTTTTTTTCAGCTGATTTCTGAATGAACAAATGATTTCACCCCATTCGGTTGGTGTTTCTATGAACATAAAAACTCAAAGTTCAACATTTTAATATGCCAGTAAACTGCACAGCACAAGTTAAACGATGAATGATTTATCCCGTGTCAAAGCAATCTAGACCATTACTGCTTTAGATTATCAGGAGAAAAATAATCCTGAAGCAGGTAAAGCAATCAGCTGAACCGCTGCATGAAAATGAGCAGAGTGACCATAAAAAGGGAAGAAGTAAGGCTTCACGCAGAGAGATAAATACACACTGTTTGATATGAGGAAAGAGCGAGGGAAGGTTTTGCATTCAAATGTGGGCAGCAGGGCACCTTTATTACTTCCTGCTGAACACTCAGACAAATCCTGTCTTAAAGAAATATAGTCTGTATTTGGAAGCTGATGAAACATAAATAAAATAAAAAACTGTGGGTACAGGTCATTATTGAACTAAAAGAGGAATTAACTCTGATCATAGATTTAAATATGTTTCAATGCCAGATCTGATATTTTCCACAAAATTCCCTAAAAACAACTTTAACTAACTTGTGGCGTTAGGGCCGAAATTAAGACTCCTGCGTATTCAGTGGTGGCTACTTCCTTATCACAGAGGCTGCGCTGGAAAGCAACTACTCCTTTACGTTAGCACTGAAGAGGCTAATGACTTGCATACTTTGGTGACCTGCTTTATTGGACATGTACTTTTTCTTTAAAACAAGAAAATGGTTGACATAAAACATCTGTAAGCGACATGCATTGATGTCTTCTTTTGATATAACTCATAAGACGGTAACAAACACGGCCAGGTGATCCAGATTTCTTTCCTCAACCAAACTCTCCAAACAAACATGTATAAAACACAGAAATCTCTTTAATTCTTCAAATATGTGATGGGCTTAGCTTAAAGGTCATTTAAAAAGCTCATCCATTAGACAATTTGATTTCATATGAGATCATAGAATGATTAAGTAAATAAGTATTTCAGTAAAACATTTCGGTTTAGCACAGCTAATTCTCTGCTACACATATTATTTAATTAAAAAAACCTAAAATATATGTCTGTTGCGTGTTTATAAGTCAGACTAATTTCCTGTAATTTTATACAAAGCATCCAATAACATATTTCCGTACTCATTATTATCTCAACACATTAAGATTTTATCCGTTTACGGAAAATATATTATTGCATTCAATCATTTTTACTCTGCTTATCATGACATGATGTATTACTAGCAGATAAGCAAGAAAATTGAATAATGTTGCTTTTCCAATAATGGGATTATAGTCTGTAATTATGTCTCGTAATAAAGAAGAAAACAGCAGTTTGAATTTCTGCCTCTAAAATCTGTGTAGAGCTTTGATTATTTTATCTCTCGGTCTCCTCTGCGCTCTCAGTCGTTGTCGACTCACAAGGGTGAAGTTCCTCAAAACCAGAGAGCAGGACACTCAAAAGAGGAAGCAAAATGGACTCAAGGCTGCATCTCAAGGGTGTATCACTTGTGCTGAAGCAGAGATCGCTCGTTATCACCAAGTAAGAATAAAAAAAAAACAGCAAACAGGAAAAAAAGACAGCAGCTGCAATTTATCAAACAACCTCTGAAAATGCAGAACATAAACCTGCAGAAAGAAGATGCTCCTTGTGCACTCAACCCATTTCCCCCCTTAGTATTCACAACCACAAGGTTTTATACATAAATATGAATAAGCTACAAGAAGCAGCAATGACATGGCTGAGCTGAATGAGCTTTATGTATTCCATGCGTGAGCCGCACCTGCAGAGTTGGGTTTCTTTGTATTTCAGCAGTAATAGGAGAGTAACAAGGATGAACAGCAGGAACAGAGCTGTTTTAGTTACTTTTATGCAAAAATGTTTCAGACTGTGCAGCTCAAGGATTTTGGAGACTAATATTTATTTAACAAAAATCAAGAGTGCCGTGTTCTCTAATGTTTTCTGCATATATTCATCAATGAAACACACACACACACAACACACACACACATACACACAATCACAAACACAGAGTTTGTGTTTGACTATTAGTAAAATCAAGTGAAAATCTGTCCATTCTCTATCCATACTTGCTTATCCTGGTAGCAGAACAGAAAACAATTTTTGATGTGCATTTTGGGTTTTCTTTAAAGATCCAAATCTAAAATGTATGTTGTGCAATTTTCCTTCCCCTCTATTCTGATACCTGACAATGCAAGACATCCAGCGTGATAAAGGCCAGCAGAGATCCACGTTTATGAAGCACGTATCAGTTGACAGGACTGTAAGAGTCTAACATGGTCAGACAGAAGTCAATCTGTTGACATGATGCCACTTGGTTACGGGACGTTCATTTTCACACAAACTCTTCACGGTTCAAAAGAGAAGAAGGATCCCACTGCACTGCATGTTGTGTGTGACAGTTTACAACAGCATGGGAAACAGTGAGAAACGACTATTACAAGCTCAAAAGTTTGGAAGAACAGAAAATAATTTTATTTTAATTTTATTTTCCATGGCAAAATACAAAAAAAATGACAGAAGGAAGGTTGGTGGGACTTGTGTCTGCTGCATCAGACCAGAACTAAGCAGGGACAGATCAGTGTTCAGGTCCAACAGAACGCACTTCCTCACAGCCTCTTACTCCTTCAAAATATCCATTTGAATCGTTGGAAAGCCGGTTTCTCTGGCTGGAAAATCAACCATGTCAGAAAGGCTCAAAATCCAGACATAAGTCCAATTTAGTATCTATACCAAGACTTAAAAAAAACAAAGTTCAACACTTACCATCCAATCTGATTGTGCTTCAGCTATTTTACAAAGGTCTCTAGACGTGTGATGCAAATTATGGCATCCAAAACACCTAAACAGTTACTGTAATGCAGTGTATCACAGAAATATACACATAAAAAAATACAATGACATTTCTCGTTTTTATTTTTCACAACCTTTCAAAACTATTTATCGTTTCCTTTCCACTTCCCAAGTCTGCACCAGTTTGTGTTGGCCTATCACATGCTATCCCAGTAGCAGACACCGGGATGTAAATGTAATATGTTAATTTAACAGTACCGTTATTTGTTTTGGTACCAGCGCACTCGGAATCAAAACATAAAACCTTGTTGGTTTGGCAGTCGGCACCAAAACCACAGTTTGTAGCAGGTGAGCTGTGGGATTTGCTGCTGACTCAACTGCACAACTGAGTCACATGTTTATTCAGTGAGCGATTCTTCAAGGTTGCAGAGCTCACCGTACAGCATGAGTAAACAGTGATATTGTAGAAAAACACATGGAGTTTATCGTGGAACTTTAAGGCAAATATAGGCAAATTTTTTTGCAGCAGCACTTTTTAAGCCTGGCACAGTCTGTCATTACTCCATCTCTTCAGATTACTCCCTGTCAAGACTCTAACAACAGGATACTGACTCATCTGTCTGCCAGAAAATGACCTGTCTGCTAGAAAATCCAACATTTTGTAGAGGCGGTTTAGGTGAAGCTGATGTGTGACAAGCAGCCATCATATCAGCTGACACTCCTGCCAGTCAGCCATGCGTGACCCCAAGCATATAATCTCAGAATATGTTTGAAGAATTAATCTCAGACTCCCACCGAGGAACAACATCCAGGAACTTGTGTGTGTGTGTGTGCGTGTGTGTGTGTGTGTGTGTGTGTGTGTGTGTGTGTGTGTGTGTGTGTGTGTGTGTGTGTGTGTGTGTGTGTGTGTGTGTGTATATGCACATATATATTCTTGCAATGCATTTTTATTCTGTCGGAATGTCTGCTCTTCTTGATTTTGTAGTTGTTTAAGTCATCTAACATAATCTAATCTAACATCCATTACTGTCTCTAAAGTTCCTGCTAGAGTAACAGTTGCTACATGGATGGGGCGTTTTAAACCAGGTACCAGGATGACGAGGAGATGTTAGTTTTGAATGATTAGTTTCAGCAGGAGTCTATGACAAGACTTCCCTCCTAATATCTGCTGTTAATCCACCATCTGTGATTACATCTGTCCCATTCCTAAATGAACCATGTAGGCTGATTTGTACAATCAGCTTTTAACAGTCACAACCTTTCATCATGAGCATTTCCAGCACAAGTGCTTTTTAAGTGCTCATAAACTTTGTTGTTCAAAAAAAATGTCTGGATGTTGGAAAACAAATTATGAATGAGCTTTTTGGTTGGCAGATGATGAGTTCAATATTTGCAGATTTTTCTGAGAAAGTAATTCCAAATTTTGTATTTAAGAAAAATTACCTATTCACAGATTTTCTAACAAATCATATCAGAAATTTCTGAAAGAAACTGAAGCTGAAACACTTGGGTATAATGTCACTTGGCACATTACTGGCTGATGTTTGCATTACAAACCGACAATCGAGGACCGACGTTCATTTTATAAACCCAAAAGTGAAGAGGAGGGAGACTGTTGATACTAGATCCTAATGTAGCACCAAGACAATTTCTGCTGTGCATATCGGTGCAAATTGTGATATATTTCAAGTTTGCACTATTAAAATATGCAGTTTTAGAGAGGGTTTCAGCTATCTGTAGGCTAACACCCACTGTGCTATCAAAGCAGAGTGAGAACGCTTGAGTTAGCCTAGCACTTCACAACGCAACTCTATAAAGACATGCAGAATTTGGACAGAAGTAGAAAACGTATATAATTTTAGTGAAAAACACACGTTTGTGCATCTGTGAAGATACACAGCTCACATTGGGGATTGAACAACATCAAGGACTGACAGTCCAGCGGACAGAAAACAAAGTGCTGCTGTTAAGACGTGCTCAAAGTTTTATGCTGCTTGTCTGCTGTCTCAGTCTGCTCCCATGTAACATTTGTATGTCAGATTAGAAATGACATCTTGAAGAAACCTACTAGTTGCATGGCAACTACGATTCAGTTCAGCTCTGCCACAAATGGGAGCACTGTAAGCTAAAGTTATTGATTTTAGTGGACAACTCAGCACTTTCACTCAGAGGTCAGTTGGAAAAGCCATCATAGAAAAACTGCTGTGTGGCTGGGGGAGCAGGAGGTTTCGGAAAAATAAAAATGAATGAACTTTTATTTTGTTAAACCTCGGGAGAAATAAATCGATCTGCCTTATCTGCTCAGAGAATTTAATAGTAAATGTCTGCTAGAGGTCCCTAAAGTTCAGGGGTGAAAAATACAAACTAGAGGCTGAGCTTCAGAAATTTCACCGGCGTGTTGAATTACAGGAGACCTAAGATGTTATGCATGAATTTACTAACTGCAGTGAGCCAGTCCAATTAGGAAGAGTTTGGCATTTTTCAATGGGGGTCTTAATAAGCAATCAAATCTTTGGGAATCACTGGATTAAACTAACAAGTACATGACTTGAATTTGAAGCACAGCTTATTTATCTCAGTATATTCAAAGTACTTGGAGCGATTGCACAGGGGTTTCATAAACTAGCCCATCTTGCTGGCTGTTATAAAAGCAAGCAATTACTGACACAGATCATAAAACCCCTCTATGATGTGGCAGTCAAATTAGGTTTGAGCTTTAATCATCACAGCCACAATCATTTTAGTCTGAAAGACGGAAATGTGGACGGTAAAAGCTTAAACACCTTCTTTGAAATCCTGAATAAAAAAATAATAAAACCTCAAGGGTGGCTGGAAAGATCTTCTGCCATGCAAAAAAAAACAGGATGTAAGCAAAAAAAAGGGTAAAAATACCTTAATAATGAATTTGATGGATAATCCAAGCCAGCCAATAGTTTTTATGAAAAAGTATAAACAGCTGTCCCTGACTCAACACGAGGCAAATAAATGAGCATCTAAATGTTACACAGCTCATTTTCAGGCAGGTTGCATTTCTCAAGCGCAGCCTTCAACACACAAATATGACCCTTGACCAAAGTGAGGAGGAGGAAAAGATCTAGACAGATGAAGGCTCTGGTATTGGTTGAAATGCAGCATGTGTTGCTCCTAACGTAGCAGCGCTCTTAAAAAAAGGGGGAAAAAACCTTGTATCTGCGCTTCATTTTACCATCTGGGCATTTCTGTCTGCCAACACAGTCTGTCTTATATTTAAAGTGAGATCAGTTCATTCATACATTCATCTCACAAACCTACTTTACACACTCACACATGTACATTTGGAGTCAAGAATTAACACGGTGACCAAAATGATATATTTTTAGATGGTGAGGAGGAAAAAAAGGAATACAAACATCGGCACTAAAGAAGTTCTTACTCATAACTACAGTTCTTCTAATAGTACAAAACCATCCAGAGACATTAAGGTTTATGCTACTGAAGAAATATTAGTATTTGTTAGTCAGTCAATTAACTAAAGTAGTTCATGAGTCCTCAGATCCCGTCCGTGAGGCTCGGTGTCCTGCATCTTTTGGATGTGTCTCTGCTATATCACACCTGAGTGAAATAATGAAGTCATCATCAGGACTCTGGAGAACTTTTATTAATTATTTTATTAATAATTTTATTTATTAACTTTTTTTAATTAGCTCTGCAGGTGATTGAGCCACTTTACTTAGGTGTGTTGCACTGTGGACACACCTAAAAGCTGCAGGACAGCAACCAACTAGGTCTGAATTTGAAGACAGCTGTTCTAGTTCTAGAGGTTTCTCGTGGTGTTCTTTACTCCCTGCATGTTTCTATTTGAATATCTAAAAGATTTTGTGCACATTTGTAATGGAAATAAAGACCCATATGTACCATGTGTAATATTTGAAACAGTCTAAAACATTTTCAAAGGTTTGCAGAAGGTCTTCTTTTTCTAACATCACTTAATCCAGTCATTTTCACCCCACTATTTGACAACTTTTTACAATAGTTCTTTACTTTTCTTTATATTCCCACTCTTCTTGATTTGCCAACTAGCAATAAACATGGTTAAAACATAAGAATGCAAGTGCTAAAATAGAAAAAGGAAATTTGCCAAGAGCACTTCAAAACAAAGCAACTATTAGATCCAAGAAAAACAAAGAAAACCATGTACTTTTCTTTTAACTTACAGTTCAGTGGCTGAAAGTAGTAAGTTTCCAGTAAGTTACCAATAAGGCTGTTACGGTCACTGCTCCAAGGAAAACACTGAGTGCACCAGCGATGGCTTTTCCTCCAGGCTCAGTCTCCCTGCTCTTTTGTTATGTGCTGCCTTAGCGCGTGATGATGCTTTGGAGGTGGGCCAAGGGGGTTTAGCGGATGGAAAAAAAAAAAATGTACTTTTGGCTCTCATTTACCACTGAGACACCACAGTTAAGGGCATGCACCCAGTTAGGAGCGTAACTATACAGCATCAGACAGAGCCTGTGGGAACTGCATCCAGCATCTAAACCGTACTGCAGACCTTGTTGTGTTTATTCACCTCTGGAACCAAGATGGTGCAATTTCACTTCGATAGGGGGGAATACTGGGAGCATACTAAGTGCCTCATAAAAACAAAGTCAGTTTGACAATGTAAGCCTGAAAATGCAGAACTTTATTTCTGAGTATCAAACTATTGATTGAATTTTAAATTTCAAGCAGTAAAAACGTAACAAAATTCTAAAACAAATGAACACGGTTTCAAATTATTACTTTCATAGAACTTCTGTTTTTAACCATTGATTTAAAATAAAAAAATACCATTAAAACTGCACATGAAAACAGTCTCTTGACTCTGTGTATTTTGATGATCTCGTAAATGCAGCACGTCAGATGCTCCACCGCATACAGGAGCAAAAATCACAGAGTATCACAACATTACTAAATGTTAAATGCACCTGGACTTTTGAACTCAACTAAACCAGCAAGGTTTTTTTTCCAGGATATTTTTGTCTTTATTACAAGCTGGAGAAAAGAACAGGAGTAGTCCTCTGCCTCCAGCTAGCTAGCGGCTACTGCAAAGAAAGCTAAATTGTACCCAGATGGCTATAGCATTGTCTGGCTGATGCACCACAAAAAAAAGGCAGATAAACCTACACAGTTGTTGTTGTTGTACTCCTTGTAAGTATTTCCAATGATGAAAACATAATCTTTTGCTCAGACCTCTTTTTGTAATCTTGTGGTTATTTCACATGAATAACAAACACCAACATTAGAAAAAAAAATTACTTTTACCAGCTCCTTTTTTGATACAATTACTTCAGAATGTTTATCATTCTTTGCTTAGTCTTAAAAAACTGAGTTTTTGTCTTAAAAACAAACTTTGAAAACTGACATGAGTCCAATTACAACCCCTATCTCAGGAAATCAGTGGTCAAAGTGAACTGCTAAGCAGAAATTGAGTATAAAATTATTATTTTCCCACCTGAGCCACCATATAAATGAGTGGGGTTTTTTTATGGTAATGTTTCAACTTTGAGGTTCTACTGTTCTTTTACTCAACTTTCCCCTCAAGGAACAATTTAACATGCATTTGATTTATTAACTAGAGGCATTCCTGGACCGTTGGGTAATAATAATTCATAACATCTTATTCGCTCACTGTAAGCCAGAATCGAGATATTTATGGTTCTTCAAATAAACAAAATCTGGTTAAATTGACTTGGAATATTCTTCATATTCATGCACTCACTACATATTGCTTCTCTATTTATGTTTGCAAAGATCTGAAAAGCAGCGTTTTCCTAGTGAGCTTGCAAATCTCCTGACTCGAGTTAAGCAGAAGAAAAGCCTTTTAAATCCTATAGATTGTGCTTTGTAATAAAGGAGAGGACAATGTGAGCATGGGGCTTAAACAGGGGTTAATTATGTCAATGAAAGGTCACTACTGAGTCTTCAAAATAAAAGCAACTTCATTTTGATTCATTTAGATGTTTGACATTTGTACTACTTTGTATGTTTTCATGTAAAAGCATAACCATGAATTATTGTGTTCGGCATATTTTATTAGCAGTTTTTACTGATTCAATGAAGTCTTCAAAAAAAAAAAAGAGGTAATGATGAAGATGTTGAATGCTGATGAGTAAAATTAGGTTTAAGGATAAAGATTTAAATTCATGACTTGCAGCAATTTCATGTTTCCAGCAGATTAGATCCCATGCAGATGATAATAAAAGGATATTTTCAATCATTGGAGACTTGAAGCTATATTTGGATTAAAATATTTTAAAATTTTCAACACATCTTAACCTAGAAAGCTGTTATAATATAGGTGAATGCAGTTAATTTCTGAAAAACGTTGAACGGAGCAGCCATTCGCGGGTCCCCAGCTGAGTTCCCCCCTCATAAAGCCCCCTTTCCCCGTGTTTCCCCCACTCAGTTCCTCCAGACTAGCGGCAGCAGCAATTAGTAAACACCTGGTGGAACTGCATGTCTGCTGAGCTCCTAACCTAAAGCATTTTCATAAGAACTGAAGGAAACATCTTTACTTGATAGTGCAGTAAAATGGCACTCTGAAAAAAAAAAACATAATACCCCACTGTTATAGACAGACCATTTTACATTGTCACACCGCTTGCTGGAGGGATTTAAAAAAAAAATACTCACATGCAAACTGTAGCAGAGCCTCTCGACTGAGGATGATTCCATAGCTGTTCTCAACTTGACACTGATACTTCCCGCAGTCAGTGATCTCGCTTGCATTCGTTATAATGAGATCTCCATCAATGAAGCTGTAGCGGAAGTCTGTCTTTGAATCTACTTCTGTCCCGTTAATGTACCAACTGAAAAACAAACGAGGAGCGTTAATATGTTTGTAATGAAATGCATCCTAATGAGGTGTGAAATCAGAAGCAGAGACAAAAAAAAAAAAAGAAGCACACACCTGTATGTGGGCAGTGGATTCCCCCGCGCCTCACAGTGCATCATCACTTTCTTTTCATCAGAATCCAATGGAAAAATAACATCATCTGGCTCCTGGATGAAAACGGGCCCAAACTCTTCACTTTCTGTGAAGATGAAAAAAAAAAAAAAAAAAAAGAGGAAAACAGAAAGAGATGACGATAATTGCGCGGTTCACACCAGGAGTGCCAATCAGTTTTACAGTCCAATTACCTCACAATTACGAACAGAAAGGAAAGATGTACAACTCCATGCTGTGACTGAATTGGAAACAGCTAAATGGCATCAGGATGCAGGCAGCATATGTTTTTCAGACTATTAAAAAGACACAAGGAAACAAGCCTGAAAAAAGCCCAAATGAGAGATAACAAATTACATATATGTGTGAAGTGAGCCTCGGAGACCTTCCTGTTAATCCTGCATGATTAACTGAAAATGGGAACTATAATACCACTTTTTTTTGGGTTCATGTAAGCTACTGCCAAATTACATTTACACCTTTAGACCTAGCGCGGTTTCCCTAAAAGCCTAAGTGAGATGAGTGAGATTTGAGCTTTGTAGAAATAGCTCTCGGCCAAGTTCAGGAAAGCAGAACACAAAGTGAACATCAGTCATCTCCCTGGCTTCATTCCCACCTTGGCTGGACTTTTTAATTTTCTGTTCCAACATTGATGGAAAAAATATTTAAAAAATAAAAGAGTGCCATGCAGAAATGATACTGCCGTGTATCATTCCTTCCTGAAACCCGTCTTCCATGTTGTTATGAGTTTGCGAGTATTACAGGATTTTAAAAGGTTCCAGGTCTCAGCGCTGTGAACATTTTTCATCGTAACGCTTTCAAAGTGCGAAATCACTTCATTTGCAAATGCTAAAAGAAAGAGCCAAAATGTTATGACATTAGTTTGGCTGTAGGAAGCACAGAGAAGTGGAGATTTACGGGCGCACAAAATTCAAGGAATCTGGCTAAGAAATGTATGTCCAACAAAAAAAAGATATAAATTAAATAAAACATTTCAAAATGTTAAAATCTATTTAAAATCTATGTAATTCATTAATCAAAATTAACAAATTCAAGTCCTGGCTGTTTACCCCCCCCCCATGTTAAACATAAAATGTAATATAAAATATTTAATAAATTGTTTTAGTGACCATAAAAAGAAATGCTGTTTTTCTGTTGTGAATGTCATGCTATGTGTCTAGTTTTATATTTCAGTGTTAGTTTTGTGACTCAATGAAAAGAATGGGGGGGAAGGGTAATTCCATCAGTTTAATAATATTTTTAATCTGTATTAATATAGATCAAACATAAACATTTAATTATTAATTTGGCAGTTTTCTGTTTTTGTCATCTATTAAAAATCTGTACTACGGTTGATAAAAAATGCTAATCAAATAATTGAATACTCCAAAGGCATCTAAAGCAAGAATATATTGTTCAGATTATATAATCTCCAGCATATTTATGTAGGTCTAGTTGGAGTGTCTGACAGATCCTGTTAGGAATCACGACTACTTCTCCAGTTTATTCTGCTCTGCTGAGCCTTCAGCTTCCACTGAATCATAGACTAGACAGCTTTTCACATATATTGTTCTGTGTTTTGCTTTTCTGAATTTTAAAATGTACAGAAGACCGATGAATCTTGCATTTTTCAGAAGAGTCGTTTTCCTGCAATGTAAAGAATTCATGAAGACATCAAGTCCGGCAGACAAACTGTCTCTGCGCGAAGATTTATCTGAGTAATACACGTCCTTTTCTGTTGAAACGTAACATTTGCTGCCTTTGAGGTTGATCTGGAGGACTCTCGACGTAAACATCGAAGCCACTCAATCTTGCCTATTGCTACCATTTAGAAAGGACCTGGTGTCAGGATTAGAGTCAAGGCTTTCCTCTCACTGTGTATACAATTGCACCAGGCATTTGTCACCATTTCATTGCTCTGCAGGGAAATGAAAAGCTTTTCAAGTAATATCCCAATCACTGGAGGAAAATTCATCAGTATTAAGTTGCAAAGCATGCTGTGTTACAACCCACAGTCTGAAGCACTGGTGGTGTTAAAAAGAAATGAAAAAGCTGACTTCTCTGCTTTCACACCATTTCCACTGAGCTTAACTGTCTTCTAAGTAAAACAGACTCAACAGTATTGATTTGTTGCATCTATCCAACTTAGCTCTGAGTGGCTTGTGCAGCTTGACAATAAGTGTTATTACAAACAAAATCATATGGATTATACAGTTATAATACACTTAAAACAGAATAATTGCTTGTGAGTTATGCTGCGTGTCTCCACCGTTAAGTGCTGCCCCACAAAAAGAATAGAGAATAATATACTGACAACAACTCTATCAATGCTTGGTCAATGAAAGAGTCCAAGGAAACACCAGACATTCAAATACAGATGTAGCTGCTAACAACCTGGTCCGAAAAGGGCCACGATTCAACAAATGTATGAAGCATTTCTTCGTTATGTTGCTAATCATTTGAAACTGGTGACTGCGCTGTGCAGTCTGACCTACAAGACACAAGGATAACCTGAATTAGTTCCAAGTGTGCTGCGAGTAAATACTGAGAAAAATCACAAAATAATTTCATATTTATCCTCTATTTTTATGACTTTCAGGTGATTAGTTAGTTTCTTTGTGGTTGTTGAGCTCTGAAAGTTTTAATACATTCATTCAGAGTTATAATGCAGAACTTTGGATTCTGTCATGCAGCAAGAGCAACAAATGAAATATTTAGATTAAAGCATGTTCACGTCTTCGAACTGCCCAAAGTTAAAGGGTCAATATTTTATTCGATCTCCTATTTTACAAGAGGCAGTTCTACAAATGCCTGCCACACTTTTCAGATGTGTTTTCTTTAATTTGGGAAAACCGTGCGTCATTATCCCAAAACATCTGAACTGAACACTTGCTTGTTTCGGTGTAGCTCATAAAATCTCAATAAAATACATTGAAGTTTGTAACAAAAAGGAGAGAAAACTGAAAATGAGAAGACAAAGAAATTCATATAAATTATATATCACTCTTATGTCGAGGTTATCTGCTGTGTGAGGGGAAACCACAACTTTCTCTTGGGCAAAGATATCCTTTCTATCTTGACAAGAACACAAAGGGAGCTGAATACAGGCATGAGCCTACTTCAATTTCACAAAGGCCACGACCTGGTCAGTGCAGGCGATGCACTGTGATAATAGATGGGTAAGATACATTTCAAGATCAAATCCAGACAGACAAGGCGTGCGTGAAACCTGGAGTGTTGGCAGAGAGCTGAGAAAGAGTCTATTCACAGCAATCAGGTTTCCAGGAGTTCAGTCAAACTCCTGGGCTACATCTCTGGTTTTTGTTTGTTTCAGGAACTAAGACGATTGAAATAATACAGAAATTCAGAATCTTGACTGATATTTTGTAAGGACTGAAAATGTAATCCTGGACAAAAGGTAGTAAATAACATTCTTGAGGTTAGAGGTTTAGTTTTATGAGCCACTGTAAAAAGGCAAGTGAGCTTTTATGTTTTTAAATATGGAATAATTTGTGTACCGTATTTTCCACACCATAAGGCGCACCGCATTATAAGGCGCGTAGAATAGACGCTACAGTAGAGGCTGGAGTTACGTTATGCATCCACTAGATGGAGCTGCACTAAACCGAATGTCAACAAAACAATCCGACTCCGGTCGGCGAGGAGAGGCTTCCGCTATTGGGCCAGGGCGTGGCCGGACGATGGTCACCCTTCTCCATTCGTACACAGCACGTTGGTGGAGAACGTGGTGCTAAATGACCTGCAGACGACCTGATTCTAGACGGTCAGTATAGATAGGTCAGTCAAACTTTATTAATAGATTACAAACCAGCGTTCTGACAACTATCCCAGCATGCACCACACGCTTCTTCTACGGGGAAAATGAAGTCGGAGGCTGCTTACCATAGTTGCTAGACCTGTTGTGGCTCAATATTGGTCCATGTAAAAGGCGCACCGGATTACACGGTGCACTTATAGTGCGGAAAATACGGTATTCTGTCTGACTTCTCTAGCTTTAAGTACCTTAATAAGAAAACATCGCAGTGTTTATTTAATATCAAAGAATGTTCATCATCTTTTATCAAGTTACAGAAAAAACTGCAAAAGGAAACTTTGAAAAAAAAAACTGTTTTAATGCATCTACAATTTTGATATAAAGAATTTCATGCCTATAGAAAACACAACTTGTTACAGATGAAGCCAAATAAAGCATGAGCTTGACTGCAACATTAATTTCACCTTCACTCCTGAGGTCCTCCTGAGAGCCCAGCAGGCCGAGGGCTGACAGAGGGTGACTGGAGAAAACAGGCCAGTCAGGAGTCACCAGCCCACCACTGTGCTGCTGTCGAGGTCTGCTGCGCGAGTTGAGCGCTGACGAAGAGCTGTCTTGTCTCATTCGTAACACCGCTGCGTATGACATCGGCCGTGCCGCAACAGCTCTCGCAAACTCTGGGGGAAGAAAAAAAAAAGACGAGATAGAACATGAGCAGTCCAGAGTTATATTTCTTGGTACGTTTCAGTGGGATTAAGAAAAAAAGAAATGGATACATCAGGTGGTTTAAGAATGAATAACGAACAGTGCAATGTAACCATTTTGATTCACATCCCTTTTTTTGCTATGAAGTCATCTAACTACTGTGCAATAAAATACATTTTAAAATGCAGGAGCCAAAAAAACACCCGAAACCTTAATAAGATGTACCCCACTTCAGATAGAGCTGGAAATTAAATAAATGGTAAAATGTCCTACAGTGAAGGAACTGCAAGGGAAGTTTCCTGAAATAAAACACAAGATTATATTTGAAGCCTGGAGGAAGACTTAAAAACTCTTTTCTGACAGGTATGCAAAACATATTGTTGAGAAGTACATTTATGAAACCTCTAGCTCTTTATTAAAGTTGGTACTTTCTGCTGCTCAATCAAATCCTATGCTTGTCTTCTGGCCTGTTGTGGAAGATTTTAGTTTTCATAGAGCACAAGTATCATCTTTTGAACTGGTTGCAAGAAAAAAATGTAACTATTTTTACAAAATGTCTTTACTACAGTCTTAATATATGTTTTATTGAAAATATGTGGCGTATCAACTGTGATACCATAAGTCAGTACAGTGTGGATTTTTTATTTGATTATTTCACGTGTATAATTCATTCCTTTAACGTAGGAAAAATGAATGAAATATGTTAATATGTTAATGAAAGCATAGTATCAAAGTGATGAAATAATACGATGAAAGGTTACAATTTTAAAATACAGAATGCTCAGACTATAGCATCAGGCTATAACCGGAAAAGTCAACTTTATATTTCAAAGGGCAACCAGGTGCAATTTGAGCTGATGTTGCACTTTTTTTCTAACGTCGCCCAGTTTGGTGTCGTATATAAAACTGTATTTTAAGTGAGTAAACGTGTTGAAATTGTGCACAATTTGCGAAACATCAAATCACGTCACATCTATAAACTCGGAGTGGTTTATGATGCGCCTCTGTCATTTGTTTTATAGTGCAGATGTAGTGGGATGACAGGCATAAAAGTCACAGCGCGCTACTTTAGGCTTTTTTTCTTAGTCCATCTTCAGTGACCCTGCTTGGGATGGAAGTTTAATGCTTTATTAACTTTATGATTGGCTGACCAATGGTCAGACAATTATAATCTGTCAAATCAAGACAAGTTTATTTGTATAGGACATTTCAGCAACAAGGCAGCTTAAAAACACAATAACCAATTACATTGAGACTATAAACAAGCACATTTCACCAAACGCCAGCATTAAATTCATTAAGAATAATTATCAAATATTCATGTAATGTTTTAGTCAATGTGCCAATTGTTATTAATAAAAAGGCAACTCTAAACAAGTTGTCTTGCTTTAAAATAGCAGTTTTAAAGGGTCAAGGGTCAGAGTCTTGAAGCTTTTAGATGTGTCCCTTGTCCTACATGCTGCCTGCAGCTCCACAGAGCTCTGCTAGTGAGTGAATACCGGAGCCAGGTGTGCTGAAGCAGAGAGGCAACTAAAAGATGCAGGACACCTGCCCTTGAGGAAAGCAGTTTAAAAAGACTCAGTGTTTCAGCATCTTTGCAGTTTTCTGGAAGTTTGTTCCAGATTAGTGGGGCATAAGAGCTGAATGATGCTTCTCTGTGTTTGGTTTTGATTCTGGGGATGCAGAGTAGATCTGAACCGCTGTAACACTGAAATGTGTAAATATAGCATTTGCAAAGTGTAAATTAAAAGAAGTTCTCCAATTATTGTGGCATTTAGCAAATAGAAAAAAAAACTGATAATCCTAACTTGCCTAAAACCGAAACAGTTAATTCTGATTTCACATCAAACAGTCCAAAAAAATACATGCATGTGTCTTTTTATGAATGTACTTTGTATGTAAAACTGTGTGTATTTGGAGTTTATAATTGTGAAACTCATGCTTTGTAGCTTCATCCAAAAACATCTGGCAGTCTGACTGGAGATCGACTTGTGGACTGCTGGGACATTAGTTGCAGTACTTGAAGCCACATCCTTTCATATGCTGTGAAATGCAAATAAGAACAGCATGAACTGTTTTTATTTTTTATTCTATTTTATCAAGGACATCACACGAGGCATGATAACAAAGCAGCAGTTGTTTGGGACGAAGGTTTCCTAGCCAAAAGCTCATTTGCAAACATGGCAGATAGACAATAGCGCAATGGGAGGTATTTGATAAATGGCCTGTACTGTATAATGCTTTATCAAGTCCTGAGGACCGCAAAGTGTTTACTCTACAGAACGAGCCCCTACCGCCGTGGCCACCTTCGCTGAAGGTGTTGCCTGACGGTGTTTCCCTCACAAGTTTCAGAAATGTCTGGGGGTTTTCAGTCTTCATGCTAATTTTATTACAGATGAAAGAGAAAAAGAAAAAACTTCTCATTTAGCTCTAATACAGCCTGACGTTACGTATGCAATTTCTGCCCAGGTGTCATCTTATATACATCCTCCAAATTCACTTTTCATGCCTCGCTGGTAAAGACATGAATTTTCTAAAATGAAACATGAATACACTTTATCATCTTTCATTAAGGATTATTTTATTCTACTCTGTTCCATATCTGTAACATTACAAAGTGGATAAGAAACCCCCCAAAAAGGGGCTTATGTCATGGTTATTCTTTGTTCATTTCAAAGAGTTGTAATATTTCCTTTACTTTTGAAGAATTCAAACTTCTTTTTTTTTCAGGTAGGCTAATGAGACATTGTGCTGTGCTTTTATTAAGCTAAAAATATCAGAACTAAATGCTTTACCCACAGATTGATGAATATGTAACTTTTCTTGAGTAACTGTACAAAACTGCTGTAGGTATAGACAGCAAATAAAACACAGCGAGCCAGATAGCAGAAGCAGCTCACGCTAAAATGCAAAAGACAAGAACCTTAAAGCACAGCAAGAGTCTAATCAGAGTTCTACAAAAGGGGGAGGGGGTGTGGGGGAGTTTTGCGCTACATGATAAAGTGCTATGGAAGAACTGAATAAAACAGAGAAATAATTATGTATCCTTAGGGACTTGTCAGCACAAAAACACTGCTATCTAAAAATGGAGAGCAGGCAATTACTGTATAACATATTCTTGGGTACAGCAAGATATGGAACTCTGAAATTAAAAGCATTGTGAGTTTGAATATTGCAAAGCAAAGCAATGGGTAGTTGGATGTCATCTTGGCAGCCGGTTTATCATGTCATGAATCAGTTCAGCTGAGGTGTACACAGACTCCCTTCTGCACATAACAATGAACCTATCATTACTGCAGAAAAGTTTGCTTTAACAGCCATAAGAAAAATTGATTTTTTGTTTTACAGAATGTATAACTACCACTTAGCTCTCTTGTGCCCAAACCCTAAAAGGTATAAATGCATGTTCTTGTTGAATTTTTAATGGATAAGAAAAGCATGCATTGCTTAGAAAAATGAGTGAAAAGAAAATAAAACCTTCATGTAGAAGAATGAATTTGCAATGAATTCATATTTTTTGTATGACTAACTGTAGACTGTTTTCTATTCTGGTTGTGGCTTGACTTGGTCTGTCACAAAAACAAGGTGAGAAGTTTTAAAAAACAAAAGTTTTAAGTGCCGTAAAACCTCTTCACTGAGTTGCATAACCAACACACGGATGTTTGAATCTGTGGATGCAGAGTGGCAGAGCCATCAATGTCATGGAGGCTAAAGTGATATCCTAGAAGTCACGAGTTGACAATTCTCTTATTTTGGGATTAGCAAATATATTTATATGTAGAACTCTGTCTTTTGTATGAATGTGCTTGTCTTTGGGGTCCAAGTGGCTGTCATATAGTAGAGATTATTTTGTTACCTACAGTATAACATGCTCTCATTTCATTTTAAATTGTGCGCTGGGATCAGTGCTGTGGAGCTTACAGAGTTGCGCCGTTATTGGTCAGTAATGTAACGTTTTGGTTATGTCAGAATCTGGTTTGATTCACCTATTTTTATTTTTTCACATGACCGTCTAGATATGACTTTTTTTTCCGTATATATTGTAAGTACTTAAAGAAATACAAAGCATATCTGATGTGATTTTGTCAATTTCGCTTTCAATTTTAAAGGATCCAGATTGCCAGAGTGCGTGAAGCGTCTGCATTGTGTAATAAGATCGTAAGTATTATTGGGCCATTGCTCCAGTTGCACAGTTCACAGTTGCAATCACAGTTGCAATATTTCTTTAATAGTAACACACCTTTATATAGTGCTGGTTTAAAATAGAAAACTGGTTTAAAACTGTTTTCTCTCTCTTCTTTACACCATAAAGGTTTCAAGCCACTGAACCCTGCTGGGCTCTTTTTTCTAAATTTAAATAAATTAATTCAACCCAGACAGTTTTTGCTCAAATTGCATTCCGGTATAGAAATGGCTCCTATTTGTTGCATCCATATATGTATGAATGACAGCTGTGATGTGACAGTTGCAGTGTGTTAGAGGGAAGCTCAGAGTGATGACAAGGAAGCGGCTTATTATACAGTAGCTTGACACAGTTTAAAGAAGACAGCTGCACCGTCTGCATTCAAACAAAGTTTAAAGATTCTCAGCTACTTTTTTACTCAGACAGAAGGAACATATGCATTAAAAATACATGAAAGCTGGTTGTGTTAATACACTGACATGTACAGTACTTTGCAAAAGTCTTCTAACTGAACTTAGAACTTTGTTATAATCTTGTCATGCACAACCTCAAACAGCCACGTAGCACACTAACACAAAATAAGACATAACTGTGTAATTGTGAAGCCAGCAGACAAACACAACTTGTTTTTTGCAATGAATAAAAAAATCCAAAAACTACAGCATGAATTTGCATTTAATCCTCCAGTCAATAACTTGTAAAATCATTGTTTGCAACAATTGCAGCTGCAAACCTTATGGGTGTTCAGACTCCTATGAAAAAGTCCATTGCTATCTTTAAACCCTTTTAAAATTGGTTAATTAAATCTTAAACAAGCAAAATATCAACACACTGATACTTTTGCAGGACATTATACTTAATGTTGCCATCATAATTTAGAAATGATGTTTTAGTTTTGCTTTTTGTATTTGAATATTCCATTAAAAGCCTGAACCTTCTGCCAAAGCCATGAGGAATATCACAAAGGAGCTTCAGCACAGAGTGTCATTCCCCTTCAGCTGTTGAAAATTAAGCATTCACAGAGTCAGGTACATTATTCATCGTAGTTGATAAAGGATTTAAAATTAAATATCCCCCAGACCTGTAAGCTGACACTTGCATAGATTGCATTTATTTACTTGCAATCTATCTGCTTTCTGCCACCGAGCCATCGCTGAGCGACTGATGATGTGTTCATTCAGCTACAGGAGACACGTGATGTTCCGCGCAATTAGGAAGAACAAATATATGCTTATATCCGTATCATTCCTTGATCAAACACAGTTGGGGATATTGGAAAAAGTGTAACAGAGTCAAAAAGTCACAGACTGATCGTTTTAAAGTATGACTTACACCAGATGAATGCATATTATTAGTTATATTTTATAACATATCCCCCCAGTCAAACTTTTGAAATGCTGAAACATGATGCAATATTTTCCTAATATGAAAATCAGAGCTGTGCGAATGTGAGCGTTATGTTGGGTAAGACTGAATATGGATTTCTCTCTTTATGTGAAATCAACAAATTTAAAAATCTCAAATAGAAGACACTGGAGAAGATTTCTGGTTGGGGTCTTTGAGGAAGGGATTTGTCCACCACAGTGGCCATCACATCCCGTCAGATATTTGCTCAAAGTGTGACATACAGACCCATTTGGCAAAAACATGCGGCAGCAAACACTATCCTCATGCACAGTCACTTGCTGTGAATTCTCAGAGCCTCTATCTGCTAGATTTACAAAACTCATGTTTGGACACTTTTGCTGGGTAAAGCATATCAATTGGGTCTGATCTGAACCTGCGGTTTCTCAAGCAGCAGCTCTTTGGGGTTTTCTGGCACACGACAACCACAAACTTCTATATATTTATTTTAGCAAGAGCCTCTTTTTTGGACCAACAAAAACCGTGTATAATTGTGGTGTGGAAAGAAAAATACTTTTTTCTTCAAAATAAAAACTCAAAATGGAAACAAGAGTTTGTACCCACAGAGCCAATACTTTGTAGAGTAAAAATGCTGCTGCAGTTACAGCCGTAATTCTTTTGTGGTCTGTTTCTACAAGTTTCACACGTCCAGACTGATGTTTTTTTCTTTCTGGAAAGTAGCACAAGATACAGATTGAATAAATTGCTTGTGGACAACATACTACAGATTTTCAGACAGATTAATTGCCTGGACTTTGACTTGGTCATTCTAACACATGAAAATGCTTTGACCCATTCTACCTTGAACTCTTTTGCTGGAAACAAAAATCTTTCTCCAATTGATTTTCTTCTACAATTGCCTCATAAATTGCTCCATCCATCTCTGAACAAAGCATGATGCTGCCACCACCATGTTTTATTATAAATAATGATGTGTCAGTTATTTCTGGAGAAACTCTTGCATGTAGACCAAAAATGTCAATTTTGGTCTCCTTCCATATGCTAGCTGCCCACCACTCAAAGCATGACCCCGAGCACATAAGCCAAATCCTTTACATGCAACCAAACTACAACTATTTTGTTTTTCTGTCACAAAATCTCAATAAAATACATTAATGGTTGATGATGCACTAGGATAATTTGGAAAAGGTATGAAAGGTATGAGGGAAAGGAGTGCTTTTGCAAGTCATTATACAATATACAAATATGCAATATTTATGTAGCACCAATTCACAACACATGCTGTCTCAAGGCACTTTACAATAAATAAATAAAGCTGGGCCAAAGACTCAGCAGAGTGGAAAGATGCATAACATTTATTGCTGACAAACTGGAAAGACTGACAAATTTCTGCAAATCTTCAACAAATAATACTTAAAAGTGCATTGAATTCTATTTAAATTGTTTAAAACAAATTGAAACAGAGTATTACTGCAGTGTTTCCCACACAAACGTACAACATCACATCTACTATGTATTATAGCAACATTGCTGGAATATTCTGTCAAAATTTCACACTGAAGCAAAATCCTGAACACTCAGTGCAAAGAAAAAACTCCCCTTTTGTTTGTTTGACTACTGAAGCCACCCGGCACTTTCTCCTGTCAGCTTTCACCTTCATCTGATAAAAGCAATGACCCTTGCAGATCCCACTGATCCCTATCTTTCAGAGGGCGTAAAACCAGAAACACTCCTTGTTGAAAAGACTCTGTGTGCTCCATTTCCGAGAGCTCCAGCCCAATGCCATCAGTTATTGTTTGAGGTCGTAACACCAGCGTTACGATTACATCTCCAAAGGTGGCAAATGCCATCTGATAGCCAAACAGGGAACAAAAAGCCAAACACCGCTGTTACTTGTCCTTATTATCATATGAGTGTTCAGCTATTAGAGCCTTTGTTTTAATGAAGGTTACATTATTGGGGAAGTGACACCTACTTGGGACAGTTATTCACCTCTAAGACAAAAGGATTAATATGCAAGCAAATCACGAACAGAGGGAGCGAGGGAACTTAAAGGTAACGACAACGGTCTGGAAAACAAAGGAAACACGAAGCAAGCGGAATAGAAAACCTGCAAACTTGTATGAGGTCAAGGCGTTGACACGTGGGGGAATGTGTGAGCCTTGTGAGAATTTGTCTGTCTCCTGCAGAAATCTGTCGAATAATGTACAGTAAGAAGGCGAGGCATTCGAGGGGACTCAAGTAGACGGACATGATTGGCTATCGCCTGTAAGATTAATGAAGACCTTCAGAGGGAGATTATATTGACTCAAGCTGATTATGCTTGAGACCATTTATTCAGCTGAATATCATTACAGATGGAACAATCCATACATCATATGCAACCTCGCCTTACCTCCTATCACAATATACTACTCACTAAGCCCTGTTCTTTTTTCATTACTCTCGGTGTACTAAGGGGATCATATGAGCTGAATCAACCTTGCTGGGGTATGAACCGGCACTGACGCTGTATAATGCAGGCTTTAATGGAAAATATGAACATCTTCTCCATTCTGATTTATTGATGCACGTTTTTGCTGTGGGTTTCTATAACGCAAGAAAACTTTAAGGTGATAGACAAGTTTTGCAGCATCTTATTGTACTTAAAGTATTCAAACAAGGAATGCATGATATATCAGCACCAACATTGGTATTGGCCGATATTAGTCATGTTTTAACACATTGGTTTTGGCCCAATCGCCAAAACTGTGCCGATATAAACAACTGTTATTTATTCCCATCTTGTAGCTGTCCGTTTCTGGTATTTTCTTTCCCCAAAAGGTGTTAAAACAGAGAAATTTATTTAATATTGGTTATCGGCCATAACAGCTATATTAATATCAGATATCAATATGAGCCCGAATTTTCATATCGGTGCATCTCTAAATTATACCTCTTGGAGATTTTCCTTCACAGCAGGTTTTCTTCCAGAATCAGTAGAACAATAATGATTTGTATGCTTTGTATTGCATTAGGCACATGATTAATCTCTTCAGAAGAGAGTATTAATCTCACCAAAGTTCAATCCAGATCCACATGGCATTCTCTGGGACGTAGCCAGAGAAAAAGCTTTAGCTGAGCAATGTTGATGGCTTCAACCAACTCCCTTTCGTAAGCTAACAACTTGTGCAGCAGCAGGTTCATGTTGCTTACTAGGCCACATTTCATTCCTTGGAGGTTCGTCAATTTTTACGACCAGTTATGCAAACTTTGTGATGAACTGCTAGTCAGGAAACAGTGGTCACATCAAATTGTTTTCTATGTCACACCATTCACAATGTCGAAAGTTATAAAGAGAAATGCAGTCAATCAGTACACTGGAATATGGATCTCAAATGTCCATGAACCGCATATATACAGGGTCCACATAGTTGAAAGAATAGACACATTTTGCACCCAATATGCGCTTAAAAATATAGACTGGACTGAAAGGAAAAAAATTGTACAACAGTTTGACTAATTCAAATGGTTGTAATCCTCTGTGTGCAAGTCAAAAGTCTCCATATCTTGCTAATGACCTGATTATTTAACTCAGGTGTGAATCTTAAAGTTGCAGGATACCGGACCTCAACCAGAGGGCTGGAGTTAAAGTCTGCTGGTCGATTATAAAATCCACAAAAATAACGAAAAAAAACTGTAAATGGTGATGCTACGGTGGTTAGGTTGAGCATTTACCTTTTCTTCTCAACACTGATTACTGATTTGGAACACCTGAGGACGCGGTGAGGCCTTATTTAAAGCCTGACTAGCAGCTAACGTCTCTCCTTCACAGGCAGACATGCTTCCTCCTTTTGATTTGTAGATGATTTTGATTGCACATTACAACACTTCCACATACGTTCCCCACTCAATCACACCACACACTTTTGATTTCACTGCCTTTCACACTTCATATTAGAAAGTTTAGTTTATGTTGAATAAATTCAGATTTCAGAAACTTTTATACACGGTGTGTTTCCACTTTTCATAACCAAGTACAAAAACTATTAAAATCTACCAGAAATAAATAAAAAAAAACGGGAGCCATCATTGTCCAACCCAACGGTTTAAAAATCATTGGTATCAGAACACAAATTTATGCACTGAAATGCCAAATTTAAATCTTTTGCCTGCTGATTGAATGCCAGAGCTCTAATTGTAACGTTCACTCAAAAATCTTTTTTTTTTTTTGCTCCCTTTCCCAGACTCCAGTTGCTCATATAAGGCAGTCACAAGTCAGACTCTCCTGCCAGCTGGAGAAGACCCACTAGTCTCAGATGGTGGGATTGGAAATAGATTTTGCATATCTCAGTTTGACTGAACTAAGTTCAAGTCATAAGAGTTGTCGTTATACAGTACTGTCCTACTGCTAGTACCAAACTTGTTCTCAAAGTTACTAAAATAACTGGTGATTGGAATTATCTACACCATTTACCACCATCTTTTAAAACAGATTTTCTGTGGTTTCCAATCACTGCAATATATTCGCAGCATAGAGTCTGTGTAGCAAATGTAAATATTCATTTGTTTCCCCACACACAGTCATAACCCTGGTGTGTGACTCTTTTGCCCTTCGCGAAAATGACTTCATGCATTACTTATACAGCACTATACTTCTATATTTCCTGCAACCCACTTTTAATATTTAGATAGCTCGGAGTTAGCAGAGGAAAAGGTGAATTACCATTCCACACTTAACACTCGGAGCAACATTTTATTTCAATCAGTGGCCGACTGTGGGGGAGAAAAAAAAAATGGCCTCAGACATCATGCCAGCCCAACCCACTTTTAAACATAAGAGAAATCTAATTGTGCTGCCCTCTCTGCCTCCGCATGATTTAAATATCTGCGGAATGAAAAGAACTTGACAGGGGAGACAAGTGGAAAAAAATGGAACACAGAATCTACTGTCTTCAAAGCAAGCGTTTTCAGAGCATTCAGAGTGAACAGTAGGTCAATAATCCATTACACAAACCATCATGTCAAAGTATTTTAATGGACAAAGACACCATCATATCAGTGGGGTTAGCTACTCATAGCTGCTGTTGCTGATAATATTTGAAACCAGTTTGGAGTGCGGCTCTCCTGCTGAGAAGGGGCATTTAATAGCTGCGGTCAGACATCAAACTTTGTGTACAAATCCACACAAAAAAGCAAATATATGCACACATTTCACACTTTTGACTGAGACTAAATGGGTCTTTATCTCGACATTATGTTAAGATATGAAATATTTAATCCTAGAGATTACACACAATGTTGATGATTTTGAAACAAATCTATGAATATACATTAAATTATTTCTTAATGTTGAGTGATATTATCCTGGTAGTTAGGAACTGCGGAAATAACCAATAAAAACTCATCATTGATCATGATGCGCTTAGCAAACATCACAATCCTCTGTAGGCCTGCACACATCCCTGGGGGGCTCCTGGGTTCAATGTGATGGTGTTGGAGCTGATGCAGCTGATCTGGACTGTGAAGTCGTCCAGTAAGGGAGTCCAGGAACCAGCTGCAGGAGGAGGTGTTCACTCCAGGCAGGTGTAACTTGAGCTGCGAGGCAATGATGGTATTGAATGCTGAGCTGAAGTCTATAAACCAGCATTCTCACATGGGAGTTGAGGTGTGACAGGGAGTGAGATCCCTTCAACCGCTGACCAATTTGTGTGGCATGTGAACTGCAGCGGGTCCACTGTAGGAAGGAGCTGGTTCAGAACCAGCTGCTCAAGGCACTTCATATAATTGGAGTAAGCAGTCAATGAGCTCTGAAGCTGTGGCCCTTTTTTGGAGCGGGGCTAATGGTGGTGGCCTTAAAGCACTGTGGGACTCTGTGGGTTTTCTTATTGATAGATCTGAGAATGATTAAAAACAAACATATTTCATAAATAATTCATTAGTAGGTTTTTGATTCATAAACTCATGAAGTAGCAGTCTCAGTAGTTCAATATTTAGCATTCTCTGCAGTGTTAGAAGTAGGAAGGATGAACAGAAACATCCATCTGTCAATTCTGCAATTAATTCCTCCATTTTCTACTTCCAACTTTGACCTGGGAACCTGCAGTCTATGCAGAGACTCTCTTTATAATTTATGAGAAGAAACCAACACAATAAAAACAGAGATGCCAAGACATTGCTCTGAAGAAGCAAATTTCCTCTCCATCTTCCATGCCATCCAAAAGCAAACATTACTCTTTCTTTAGAGGTACTGACTGCTCCCTGTCCTAAGTGGGCACGCCACCATTTTCCTAGAGGTGTCAGACTTACAGATGTTTCCACCCTTGAAGCTTCTGGGTAAATTATAGAAAGCCGCACTGCAACTTTCTACAACCAGTACTGTAGAAAGTAACAATTCGAGGGAGAAAACGTGAAACTGGACACCTTGACTTTGTATAGAGAAAATGAAAAAATGATTACATGTAACAAATGTGGGTATGAATACTTTTACAAGGCATTAGGAAGAATGTTTTCTTCCTGTGCCAACAGTATTTAGCTCATTTAAATTAAGTAAGACAAACCAATCTATTATATTTTGTTTTATACGCAGACCTCAGAACTAAACTGGTATTACTTAAATACCTCAAAACACCATTTTGTTTGTTGCTTCAGTATTGCTCATGTCAAATATGAATCTAACTTGAGCCAATAGTAACTTTAAAATGCATGGACTTGACACACAGATGGTATATCAATCTAATACAACAGAGTTTTTCCTGAGTTTTTACAGTGCTTTGACTAGACTGAAAGCATCTAGCAGGTTAAATACTCTCATTTTCATCCATCACTGCTTATCCCTCTCCAATCTGACAATTTTGGACTTGATATTTGTACATAGTTTGACTTTTTTCTCTCATCTCCAAAATCCAAAATGTTTTCTTCTAGTTTTAGCAAGTGCAAAAACAACAGCATCTTTGAAACAAATCGATTGTAATATTACCCACTCATGCAGTGATCTGGTTCAACAACACCAAAGGACTCATAAGTGCAAATTTTTGGAAATTGAATTTAGCATCAGTAGAGTGCCACTATCTGCCAAATAGCTTTGGTTTCTGCTGCATCTCTGTCAAAGCAAATGCTGCGTAAATCGAAGCAATTTGAAGCTGGATTTTTAGTCTGTGACCTTTATAGTAATAAAAAGGTATTATGTTGTCACTGCGAAGAAATGGAGATCAGTTAGATACACTGGGAACATTCATACTTAAAACTAATAAGTAAAAACAAAAAGCAGGGATGCCCTGATCTTCCCTTTATGGTTTTATTTCAGATGCAATTACAGCTAAGGCGTTGGGATAGAACATGCCAAGTGATGTTGCTAACCTGTACATTGTTCTGAACGATTTTAAAATAGAAAAGAAAAACATTTCATTTGCCATTTGCAAACCTGGTAGTTTCTTCCCAAGACGACTGTAAGAAAGTTGACTTTAATGTTCCCAGTTTGATTTAAAATTTTAACTTTAGGCAAAATCCAACCACACCATAAAACTTGGCGATGTCGTAAACTTTTGAGGAAACTCTAAAGAGATTATCCATGTGACAAGCAAAGGAGATTAAGAATAAATGACTGCCTTGCATGTATTTTGGGAAATATATGATATTGCAGCTGCTTGGACCACAGAATGTCCTCCCATTTCAATCCAACTGACTAGAGCTACTTTATTTATTAATCCATCTGCAAATATTTTAATTAATCATTTAATTTATGAATTTTATCCAACAGTAGCAACAATTAAATTTTTTTGTTAATTTCTGCACAGCTAATTCTGATATTTGAGGGAAATCACATGCGGGGAAAATTGCTGAGTGGCTCAGTTGGCAGGTAGAACCATGCACACTCCTCTCTCTCCACCGTATTTCCTGTCGATTTGCTGTTCAAAAAAAGCCACTTGTTCAAAAAAATGTTTTTGACAAGAATTAATCAAATACAGAAACTGAAATGTGTAAAAATCATGAATGTCAAATGTGATTAGACTAAATTCTAAGTAAAATTTTGACTACTTTTATGCTACAAAGGACAAAAAATGTTTCAAATAAAGGTTTGTATTAAACCTTTTATTTTGTATCATCCTGTGGTGGACAGGCGACCCGCTTACTGCTGGACATGGACTCCAGCCTCCCCCTGGACCCGGCCTGGATAAGCAGGTAAACCAATAATGAATGGATGGACAAACACTTTAATGAAGCCTAACTAAGCCTTTAGTTATTTACAGTATCTATTATGTATGAGTTTGTGTTGTTTACAATTTATTCATCAACCAATAAACAACAACTCAGTCTCAGAGCATGTCATTCAGGTTAATAACTGTGCTTATGGTGTGTTGTGTGCAAGTCTGATTTGTAAAAAATATATATATAGAAACAGGATTAAGATTTAGGAAAAGATAAATACTTAAGCTAAAATGATCAGTATTAAGGTAAAAACATATTGGCTGATACAACTTTGGAAAATACAACGAATGAAAGCATGGCTAAAAAGTTCAACTTGCAAAGAATATTAAGTCACTAATCTATAGAAAGTAATGAAAGAAAATAAAAAGCTGGGGAAAATGCATGCTATCTGGTTAGGATTATATTTTCTGGTTTGCATCAATAGTTCAGTGTTTACACATTTAAGCAGAAGAGTCATAAGGTGCGAGAGAAAACAGAAAACTACTGCAACAAGTTCCTACCTGCACTCTCAGCCATTCAGGTTTTATTTTTAGGTAAAGATTTTTTTGTTGTTTCCTAATTTTGCTTTACAGTTAAAAGTTGTTCTCTGCATTACTTCATATTGTAGTTAAAATATCAAAAGTCAGACAGCAATAAGTTCCCGGTACTTCATTTAAATGGGTTAGTGGTAGAGTTTTAATCAAGAAATTGTCTGAATATAAACTGCTGTACAGCAGCAGTGGCACCCACTGTGTTTATATAGATTTACTGCTTTTATGACACATTCCCACGCATTAGATGAATCACTTACAAAATCTCTGGGGAGTCTCTAATGACACTTTGCAGACAGTTGTTGAAATGGCTCATGATTAAATTACACCAGCCCTCCATGTGCTTCTGCTGTTGGCGTCTAAACTAACATCACAAGTGCTTGATAACACCAGACGTTGACTTTCTATGGGAAGAAAAAGATTTGAAACCGTGGAAATTTTGCTTTCCTTGCACAATGACATTCCAGTCTTTTCAGAAGGAGGTAAAAAAATAAAAATAAAAATCGGCACTACCTGTAAATGTGTGCACATCTTGAAGCAGATTCAGAACTGCTGCTAACGAGCTGAAAAGGACTGCTGAGTCCCAGTCTGACTATTATATATTATATATATATATAAACTAATACAGACGTTAAAGGTACCCTAATGATGTCAAGCTGATTTGGTATGAACCCAAAGCTGACTATGCAAATTTATACCTCTTACATCTTTAGGCGTAACAAGTTTGTTTGTTGTTTCTTACAATTTGTCCTAAGGCTGAGTTATTGATTAATCTTGAATTTAAATTACAGACATGATCTTACACACAGAAAACCTCCTTGGTGATTCAGACAAATACTCTGCTTCTGCTTCAGGGATAAAAGTTGGCTATCTTTAATGAAGCATTGGGTCAAAACGTGACCGCCATTTTGAATAACACAATTTGTTCAGACTTTACTAAACCTCTTCAACAAGATTCAATAAGAAACAGCAAGATAGTAAATTATGCTGTGTGATAATACCAGGGGGTTACTTTATGCCCCCTAGTTCACAGCACATGAGCTTATTCATTTAAGCCAACCTTAATCTTGTGTGTTTTAGCGGAAGCTAGTTAGCGCATGCTAGTGGAAGTTATGTTCAGAATTCAAGCTTTGACCAAATATGTGGTCATAAAGTCAACCTAGACAGGCAATGTTTTATTCAGTGTTTTCCATACACACAAAACTGGGTTGAGTTGTTCAGACAGAAGCTGTGCAAGTTTTCATTTTAACCCAATATCAATCAAAGGTGTCACAATTTGTTGGGTTTGTAAGGAAACTAGAAAGATCTTAACCATTCTTCACATATTTCCATTTTGAGCATTTTGCATATTCTTCTGTGGAACATAACTCAGTTATTCAAGTAAAATTAGTTGTTTTCCATAGAGCATATCTAAAATATTCAAAAGAAGATGCATCTGACATACCTAGACACAATGTTACTCGATATGCTTATGACTGGCGTTTGCAAAGCAACCAAGCCAGGAGCAACATTCATTTTCTTTGGCTGGAGATATGGGAAGCTGTAGTTAGCATGGTGACAGTTTCCACTCTACATATTGGTGTATATTCAGGTATATTTAGTGTGTTTGAGCTTTCAAAGTAGGCAGAGACAGTTTCTTTCTCTCTTATTACACAATGAACACCTTACAGCCACAGTAGTCAGCGACTCCACTATGAAACCAAATAAGCATTTTTGCACTGTCACATCAAACTTTGGGTTTTCTTTCTTATTAAAAACATGGCAGTAAATGCATGGATATCCTGTTTCTTTGTCCTTATTTTATTTCCTCTGAAGTTTTTCTATTCATACTCTACACTCCTCTCTCCTCATTTATGCACACAATCTTGATAAAAAAAATTTAAAAAAAGATTCTGATTTTGGGCTGAAGCCTAAATTTGTCAATTTCTGTACCAGGACTGAGTTGGAAAAATAAATAAATAAATAAACACAGATTTTAAATCTGTATTCTTTAGAGCACAGCAGCTGAATTTTACAGAATCTCTTCAGTCTGATCCTATTACATTTAATATTTGTTCAAAGAAAGACATTTATGCTCATTCAACTATAAAGCAATATCAGAGAGAGAGAGAAGTTTTCTTTTCTATTTTTGGATTGCTGAGAGCACTACATGAAGGCAGGCTTATTAATTTTCTCTTGTCAAATTGATTGTAATATCACTCAATCAAACACTGACCTCATCCAGCTGAACAATTCTCAGAATAATCAGCAACTCATTATAAAACAGCAGCAAAAGACAACGAGCTTGTTACCATCTTGACTGAAAAAAAAAGCAGAAAACAAAACATAACTGCAAAGTAGTTTTTGCTGTTTATGCAGGTGGCTCATTACAGGTAATAATCTGATCTGCACAAATTGCTTAACTTAGAAATGACCAGGAAGTGTTTCAATTGCCACTGGTTAGTAGGCCAACATCATAACTGGCAATTGGCATTTGAAAAACGCAAACAAGAAACAATCTGTTCTCTCTCTTCTAGAAACAAAAACAATTTACTCAGAATGCAACAGTCTCGAAGGACAAGGCTCAAAAGTTAAGAAACTGTTGTTGCCATTTAATAGTATGGTTTAACAAGGGGAAGAGAGGTCAGAGCTGTTTGTGCGAGTCCCATAAACGAAGCTCGGAGAGAGCCACGGAGTGCATAACCCTCCTCTGGTGGGCTAAAAGAACCATTTAAAGGGCAAAATCCATTAGAGTGGCAAACACATGCCTCTGAACTGACCGAGGGAAGGCAATTGAGCTTTAAATTCTGCACTCAGTCTGAATCACGCTGAGAAAATGAGAAGGCAAAGCATTAAAGATGGAACATTAGCACTGTCATGTTGCAGTTTTAATTGCTACCGGGACCCAAAGGCCGGGAAGGTAGTTTGTCAATGAAACTGAATGACATTTTCCTTTTTTTTTTTTTTGAACAGATAAGGAAGGTATTTTTAGTCAGGAGTTGTCAAATTGTCAGAGGAGACCAAAAGAACAAACGCAGGTGGAATGTTAAACTATCTCAATTTCCTCCCAGGTAAGCCAAGCTCATGATTGAAATGATGCAGATTCCTTCTGTCCCAGACTTAAAAGTTTCCTCCTTCATCCATTCATCCAGAAGGACGGTTCTGTCAACCGAGTCACCTTTGCAGAGTGCAACTCCTCTGTCATCATCTGAACAGTTCAATGAATACTACACAGCTGTAATGCCAGCGCTTAAAGAGATTATTCACTACATTTATTTCCTATTATCTCTGACGCTACCTTTTGAATTCCTTACCTGAAAGGCCACTGATGACAGACAGGATGAGAAATGGTTTCCATGGTGACCCCATACTTGTGGAAGAGGGTCCCTTCTGCTAGAATGTTAGCAGGTCAGCTGCTTCATGAAAGCCGCGCCTGCAAACAGAGTGAGAAAGAAAAAAAAAACTGTAGAAGAGAGGACGCAAATCACACATGCAATGGAGGACAGCAGTTTTATTTTAAATAACAAGGTTTCACATCCCTGAACTCTTCAAGTGTTTCCTCTTTATATTCAGTCTCATCACATTCAGCACAGAACTTTCAGCAAGTTTTGTGCTGAGGAAAATCAAGTGTTTTGAGTTTTGTCCGACTGTGATTGGCTCTTATTCTATAAGAGCCAATTTTGAATACTAGTGCTATTCCATAACACTAGTATGGAATAGAAGAATGTATGCACCGAGTACCCGGCATGAAAAGCTTGTGACAGGAACATATTTTGGATGACTATGACTTACTAGAATCATGGGAGAAATGGCTTTCGGTCTCTTGAAAATGACAACAGAGAAATCCTCCAACCGCTAAAATCTCACGCAGTGTGGAAACATCTTTAGTTTTGTTACAACCAAAAACCTTGATGCATTTCATTTAAATTGTGTGTGACAGACCAACACAAAATACTACATACGTAGCATTGTGCCATGTTCTTTTTCCAATTCTGGATTTGAAAGTGATCCATTAGATCCAAAGCTCGGGTTTGGCCCATTTTACTCACTTGTTACTTTTCCAACAACTTCATCTTTTGGCTTCATTAAGCAATTTCTTCAATAATGTTCTTAAAAACATTACACTTACCAATAAAATCCTATCTGATGGGAACTGGTTGCACTGGATTCTATTTAGAGTATCAAAGTAAATGGGGATTTTGTATTTAAATTTAATACAACTCATATAAAATTGCTATATAATACATAAAATCATATGGCTAGAAAGAGACAAAATGTCAAATAGTCCAACGGCTAAGAACACCTTCTTCCAAGGCTTTCTATTTTTCACAGTGAATTTTAAAACTGTTGTGAATCTTTTCCACTGGCGACTCTGGGAGCCGATTTTCAAACGACACGTCTCTCCACAGCCGTTTATCATTTTCCAAACCAAGACGATCTTCTGCTTGTCGGTTTCATTCATTCGTTTTCCTTCAGGGGTATCCGGACTTTGCTCAGATTGGTCAAAACACAAGTTTCAAACACAAAAAAAAGTTTTTGTTTCTGTGTCTTGTGCTTGCATCTACGAAAGGGGGAGGGAATTAGGGCTAGCTCCTATTCTCTGACAAGATCCGCGGGGAAGTGTCTCGTTGATCTGACGGCTGAATTTCACTCACGACGGAGTGGGATTGACAGATGCTCCATCTAATCATCTGCTAAGAGCATTAACAGTCTGCCCTTTGCGCGATAATCTGTGGCATTTGACATTTCTTATTTTTAAATGGCTTGTCGCAGCCAATTTAAAATGTCTTGGAATAACTTTCCCAGTGTGTTGGTTAAACTAATCACCAAAAAGAAAACAAAACAAAAATGAAAGCTGCAAAGCAATTCAAATGTGAAGTGTTAGCAACATTATTGTATTTGAAGGTTATGTTTTAAGCAGAGCTAATTCTGCAGACCCTCTAATTTTGTTTCCATAGAAAAAACTGTTTTCCATTCATCTGAAAAAAAAATCAACAAACCTTCATTAGAACCTTCAATTTGCTCCCTTTTCTTTTTAATAATAGGAATAGCATCCGTCACCTTTTCAAAGAACCATTTAGGTCATTCATAAAGTGGCAAAAAAGCTGTAATGTTGGACAGAAGAACGTCCAAAAAGTGACTAAACAATCACATTAGTTGGTTTGTCCTCAACATACATCATCTATCGTCTTGCATTACAAAACACAGTAGTATTAAATCTTGATGAAAGCAACACATGACATATAGAAATAAGAGACATAAAGCAAACAGATGAGTTAATTAACTTCTCGGCAAATGTAATCATTTTCAATTAAAGAAAGAAACAATTAAGGGTGGCGCTGAATTTTTTTACGTGATCTCGGTTTTCATTCTCTTTGCTCGCTGTTGTAAACAATTAAACAGCTGAAGGTCATCCGTCTAGACAGCTGTCTCACGGCGGCCTCCTTTTTGGAAAAGGTGCTCACACTTTCACTCCACCGTGACTTTTTATCATCTCACTAGCTAACAGGCGTGTTAAAAAAAAAAAAAAAAGCATATTCAGAGGCAGAGCAGGGGCAGGAGCATGACCAGCATTCTTTATAACTTCTCTTTGTTTGGGAGAGTAAGGGTCAGCTGGGCTGTAGTAGTTATTGTGCGTTGTATGTATTCACTCTATTATTTCATGCGTTTTTCTATCAGACATTATTTCTCATCTTGTATAAAAACATGTCATTTTTGTTTAGAATAGAAAGAGTAAAATGATCTGTGAAGTTCTCCAAGTCCTTAATGACTGAAATGACCAGTTTCCTGTCAGTTGTATGACAACTAGTCTGAGACTGGTCATCAGTTGCTTTTACTATTTACTATATGTGTTTATAAAGGGTTTTATTTTCTCTGTTTTAATGATGTAAAGTACTTTGAACTGGCATGTTGCTAAAATCTGCTATACAAATAAATCGAATTGGTTATTATACATTTTTTAAAATACAGTCTGGCTTTATCCTTGACCCATTTTAAAGAAGAAGGGGTATTACGCATTTTCCAGGCACATAGTCCCCTTTCATAGCTACATTAAGTAGCTATATGTTATCTGTAGCTCAGTAAATGTAGAAGCTGAAGTGGAGATTGCAGCTGAAAGGAGGAGCTTTGTGGAAATAGGCGGAGCTTTGTAAGACCAAACATTTCTTCTAGGATTTCTGAAACATGCATGAACGAATCAGCGCAAAACTCCAGGTATGTTTTTCATAAGAAAAAAAAATCTTAACATGATAGAAAGCTTAAAAAATATTGATTTTACATGACACTGCTCCTTTAACAACAGTGACAGTCAATGCATTTTATTCAACAGCCAACAACAATGTTGCAAACAGCTTTGAAATATTTTTTAAATGTGTGTAGGAAGCCAGTCTTGGTCTTTATTCGGATCATTTTCTCTATGAGATCACAAAATTATGAAACAAACCCATGTGTGTTTACGAGTTGTTGAGCAAAACTCTAATGATGTTTTCCGATGGGGATTAATCTTCTTTGAGACAAATTAGTATGAGAAATGGAGTTAAGGAAAAGTCCAACATCATGTTCTGCCTGCATGTTTATCCGCTGCAGACTCTGTGGAAGGCAACGGGATTTAGACTAAAAATAGTTTATTTTTTTAGACTATTTATTAGTCTAAATAGACTGATTGAACTGAATGGAAGACAAGAATTATTCATTTCTCTGCGATAATTGAAGTTTTTTTAGCCAAACAAATAATTTATCTTGTATCAAGTAAAACATCTGGGCATGCTATTAAATCACAGAATATTTAGAAAAGCAACATTTAGAATCAAGACGACCTAAAGATAGATTTGATGGAAATATTCTAACATTTATCCTTTATAAAACAGAGGAATAGACAGATGCCTCCCTTATTCTCCGTGCAGCCACGGTTCCTTCCTGGAAAATTGCAGCCACTGCTTTTTTCTCCTCGAGTGCATCGGTTTTGAAATGTTTTCTCCAGGGACAAAGGAGGTGTGAACAATGTGTGGTGAGCATCACAACACAGAGCCAAAAAAACAAAAGAAAAATCAATGAAGGAATTTGCAGCTAACCCAAAGTATGACTAATTTAACCGAATTGGTCGTTACGTCCCTGGATTGCACGCAGACTTCAGGAAACGAAGAGGTTTCAATATCGGCAACATCAGCTCCCAGTTGATGTTCTCAGCAGCTTCTGTGTTTATAACATAGTTGTTTTTTTTTCTTTAAAGTTTTCTGTTGTTTTACTAGAAGTACTAATACTAGTGGTACAGGAATACATCCAGTCCCGGGAGAAGATGATACAAAACTCTGAGTTCAAAATAGAGACAAGATTTTCACAACAATTTTAAATCAACCTTTTTCATTTGCTTTAACAAATTGCAGCCTGTTTTTAAAGATCATGTTTTTAAGGATATGGTTGCCTAATTCATAGATGGTCTTATTGCCAAGATCCATCAAAAAAATATCCCCCTTGTGTTTAGAATAAAGTTTCATACATCTCAAATTGTGTTTTAAAGAATCCGTTTTGTGTAAAACCATCCAGATCAATTATGATCTGTTTAAATGTTTTGGATTTTGAACAATCCAGACCTTTATTTAAAATGTAGAAAAAAGCCCATTAGTTTGGGATCAATAGGAAATCATCTGCACTTATTCCTATTTTTATGTTCTGTCTGTAATTTATCTCATTGTAGAAACAAATAACACCTTTCAGAAAGCTGAGCTGTTCCTTCTCATAACTTCATGTTTGTTCTGTAGTTGACAACTTGACTCTGTTTTTCTGTTTCTTTATCCTAGAAAAAAAAAAAAAGATTGTTGTTGCTAAATTCAGTGATATTTATTATTTCATGGATTTTACTACTATCAGAGTTTATCTTTTTTGCCGTTCCCCTCCCAGATAGTTTCTGCTCTGTTTTCTGTCAGCCATATTGCAGATGGCCAATCTGCAATATGCGACCATCTGCACACAGCTACGATCCTGTTAAAATGACGACATCCACCTTTCCACTGTCACATGCATGCTGGGTATCAGGGATTGCTGCAAAGTTAAGAATTTGATAAAAGAAAAGTAAAAGGCAGTTGATGTAAGAGGATGATTGTGTATGTAAGGATATTGGGTGTACAAGCTTTGCAGGAAATGCTAACATTAGCTTTGTTAGCAGCCAGTTAAGGTATTCTTACAGGAATCATTTGTTTCCTGCCTCTTTTTTCTACCACGTGCCCAAAATGTTGCCAAATAACTTAAATACGGTGTAGGGTTCCTAAATGTCTTTGTAACAAACACTTTTATTCTTCAACTGTGCAACTCAAACACACAAACAAGTTGCCAAGCTTGGACTTAACTTTATCCTCCTAGTAGCAGCTCAGTCTTAACCAGATGAAGTCACACGCTGACAGAGCATCAAGACGTAGAGTTTACTTTGACTTTAAGGCATTATTTTACATCTGCACAAGATGAATGTGCTTTGTGTTGCAAGTTTGGCATAACTTCAAGGAAGCTGATACGTTTTTCAGAATCTCATGCACCTTTACTAATGCAGCTTCAGTCATGTTGAGGAGTTGGTAGCAATAACCCTTAGACACCAGCTGACAACAGGTGAGGAAATGAAGAGGCAACAGAAGAAATATACCAGGCATGAACTTAAAATTTAACACTTCAGATTTCTTTGTTCTTGGTCTGCAATTTTGTTTGATCTCCAGCTGCTGTGTTCTTTGTTTTATAGAAAGCCCGGTTTTCCCTCTTCATCCTTACTCTCTGTATTCTAGCAGAGCCAGGAAAAGCTTTCACTTTTTTTTATTTTAAACACGTTTTGAAATGATTATAGAGTTTGCAATCTCGTTTCCAGAAAGTGTTCTTGATTTGTTTTTATAATCTTTACAATTCTGAAACAATAATTGGCTATAGACATATGGAAGTGTGATATTCTCACAGTATAACATATGTTTTTGTTTTGGTTTTTTTAAACAAAATTGTATAACACAATCTAGAAAACCAGCACTTACAGCTACTGCTGCTAACATGCTGATAATTACGGTAAAATCTTGTGAATAACACTTTAAGACTCAAGCAAAGACAGAATAAACTCACCAACAAACACTTTGAAGCATTTTGAAGTGCTTCTTGCTCATAATTTGTTTGACTCCTTAACAGAGTAGCACTAGAAGAACAACCAGCTGATATAAGCTGGGTAATTAGTCAAGATATCTGCTCCTGTAGCCAGTTTACAGCCAGCTGTAACTTGTGAACGATAGATTATAAATATTTGCAGGTAGGAATGCAGAACAGCTGATTAGTCATGTTTTAATGATTCGGTACCGGTCCGATAAATAAAACTCGGCCAATATTTATAGTCAATAATTGCCTCCATTTTGCTGCATTGCAGTACTTCTCCATGCTTTATACTCAGGATTTTTGCTTGCATCTTCAAACACAATGTGAAATAGTTGCATGCAGGAATTGCATAATAGGACATTTTAGCAGTACTGAAAGCGTATTGGTGATGGCAACCAGTCCATCCCTAATTGGCATTGGTGTTTTTTTCTCCTCTTCTTTGAAAGCAGCATGATTTTATGATTGGACGCAAACATCAATTGGAAACAGGAAAGGGAATTCTGAAGATTACAATTTACCCACTATGTGTAATTTTAACTTGACATTAGCAAAAACAAGAGAACAAAGTTTCTAACTGTGCGGCTCTCTGTTATATCTCCAAGTCTGTACCTTCGGAGGCTGTAGGGCCGGGTTACACAACCCCCCTGATCCCAGCTCAGCCACACCATTATTAATGAGGCAGAGCAAAGGGAACGACAAGGTCCACACAGTTCATAATGTGATGCTTCCAACGTGTCTCTTTGCTGTATTTTCACGTGAAGCGTTCCGCATGAAGCAAAGCAGACATAAATCACCAGGCCATAAATATCTCCTGAACACATCACCCACAGCAGCCATGTTCTCATTAACCACTTGCTGTGAGATATTGTGTATTTTAGGGCGAAGTCACTAAGGGATGTCATAATGTGCTTCTGTTGGTGTTCCACAAGCTGCATGAATGATATTTGTCTCTACATGGCAGAGACACACTTCTGTTCAGTACTGTACACGTTTGTCAGCTCTGACATTCTGTGCATCACTCTAGAAATTTTATGAGGCGTTATTTTTTATTTTTTTATGCAGCAGCTTCAGTGCCTCCCTGTAGAAACATCACAACAATCAGAAAAAGTCATAAAACACATGATTTAAATACAAATATTGACATGAGGACAACGTAAAAATTGTTGTCTGGGTAATTAAAATTTAAACTCTGTATAGGAAGAGCTAGTGATTAACAGGAATGATAATGGTAACGGCTGGGCTGGCTGCATTTTCAGCTATAAAAACATTAAAATCAGTAAATACTGCAGCAGCACTTACACCTCTGCTCATTAGTAAGCATTTCATAATAATTATGCTAAATGTATGTGTAAGCCACAGCAACTGAATGACACTTCACCGTGTTGTGATGCTAATCCCCGTCACGCTTGTTCGGTGATTTGTGCATATTGTGACAGCGGAAACTATGGGCATATATTGTCCATATCACAACAATTGCTTCATCAGGCAAACAATAAGATAAATTAGCAATTATTCTTGTCCTGCAACAAACACAACACCTAATCACAAACTGTAGATATGCGGCCGGTGGCCAAAGCAGTCAAAATGGTTGGAATAAAAAGCACAAACTCATATATATTCAGTCAAGTCAAGGTTGTTAGTGCCGCTTCCACATATTTACGACATAGTCCTTTTTATTTGTAGATGGAATAAGTTTTACCTTCAGTAAGTTTAAGTCTATGTTTCTATATTTATATTTCTGTACAGCTGTTGACAAAAAGAGATTAAGGACAGATTAAGTGTTTGAAAAGCGTAATGTTTGTCAAAGTGAAGTCTTTTGAACAGTGACATTTATTTGATGGCACTAAAGTAATTTCAGCTGTTTGTGAGCCCTTTTAAATAAACACATTTAAAAAAGGACGTACGCTTGTTAAGCCACTTTCTTCATTTAGGACTCTTATTTTGAAGCATTAAAGGAAGTAATTCTTGATTTGTCTCTAATTTATATCGAGTAATTTCCGAAATAAAAACATCAGACATGCGACAATACTCAGTGTTGAAGAGACAAGGTTCCATGAGCAGACAGTCACTGATGAGAGGCATCATAGAAAAATTAGAAAAACAAAACTGGGAAAACTCTAGAGCAGAAAAATTAACGGAGATATGGAACGGAGAAAGAGAAGGGTCTCCAAAAACTACGATCCAAAGAGCCATTTTTACAGCCACTAATGTTAAATGTCCTTTTGAAAAAAAAAGATTTTCTTCTATGTTTTAATATTTGGGAGAAAATAAATTTAAGAAATAAAAGACCAGATTATATAAACAGATAGTTTCCAAACTAAGAAAAATAGATTATAAAATTATGTATTATGTTATGTAAATATTAGCCGCAAATATCCCTTAAAAAGCTACATGAATCTGCTTTTATGAAAATATCTACATTTAAAAACGGCTGCTTTTTGCAATTTTCAACTAAACTGATTAAGAGTCCTTATTGAAGATCCAAAAATCCACTTGTGGCTCTGAAGCCACAGGCTGCAGACCTCTGACCTCTGACCCCTAACGGCCAATTAACCCAACATTCACAAGTTTGGACTGAGTTAGAAGGAGAACCTGGAGAAAGCCTACATACCTCCAGAGAGACCGAAATGTGAGCCTCTTGGTCCAAGTGCATATTTGGTGGCCATAGAAAAGCGACCATCAACTTGTTGGGTTTTAAATTAATCTTTTAGTAATAAAATCAAGTTTTAAAAGTGGATTTAAAGAAGACAAAAGCACTGCCTTGAGATGTGTTTATATCCCAGCCAAGCCTGCCAACACTAAGCTCTAAATAAGTGTTTTCATACATTAGAGGATTCAATTAGACTATTAAGGCTGAACTTAAAACTACTTAATAGCAGAATTAATCCACATACAAGTTCACTCATTTAAGAAAGGAGCGATGTTTGGTAAAGTCCATCATTAAGTCAACTTTAAGCCTGTTATACCATCAAGTCATAAAAAACACAATAAAAATGATTTTATTGTGATTTTAAATGATGATAAAGAAGTGAGCTCATTTTGTGACTTGCATGATCAAGCTATCATGCAGCTGAGACCTTTTCTTCTGTTTAGTGTTTAACACTTAGCTTACCTTCACCTTGCTCCAAATTTTCAGTGAAACTACATATACAAACCAGCAGGCAAGCCTTAAACTAAGGAACTATAATGTGGCTGAAATAAAAAACACAGAGAATTTAAAAACTACTTGTTTCGCTTTAAGAAAGGTAGCAGAAAACTGTCCAACGCCTCAGCTCGTAAACTTCTCACCTCCACTTTTAACTTCTCACTTTCACCAGGATATGTTCGCTCAGAAATGGCGTTGGCCTCAGGCTGGGGCCGAGGGAAACCTGCAAAGCCACTGAAGTAGGTGAACCAACTGGTGGATGCATGCATTGCTATTAACATCTAAGCAATGTCACTTCTGATTTATAGTAGCGCCAAACTGTGGCACAATATACCATTGTGTGCCTTTTAGAATTGTTCATTAAATTATTGTGGACGGATTCTGTGCTGACTGTACATCAAAAACTGACAGCTTTTACTCACCAGAACTTTCTCCCAGCTGCTATATAAATCTCTGACCTTACAGTGCTTTGGCGATCTCGGTTAGGGTCCTTTGGTCTTTTTCAAAGAGGACAGATCATTTGGAATCAGAGCCCTGAGGCGCTAGAATACCAAGCCTCCGGAAAGGAGGTCAACTAGATCAGTGACCTCATTTAAATGCCTTATATAGATACACTTTCATCAACAATCTTCTACTCGAGTTTCAGTCCATCCAGATATAACTTCCAGTTATTCTTTATGTAACCACTGTTGCACCTCAGAATCAGATGACTACATGTTTTCTTTGCTGCCTTTGTAAAGCACTTCATGACGGTAAGTGGTGCATAAATAAAGACCGTTATTATTTTATACCGCTGTTCCCCAGATTCTCAGCTTTCGGTCATAACTCTACTGATGGCCATTGCATGGTGTCCCACCTATCAAATAATTATAACACAATCTCGATGTCAACTACGCTCATTACTTTTGCATTACAACTTGGGATATTCCGAAATGTTTGCCTGAAGCTATAAAAACACAATTTCATTTACACAAGAAAGTCCCATTGAGCATCAATGAAAACTTGAACATTCGTAACTTCTAAATCAAAACTTGACGGTGTTTTTTTAAAAGTAAAATATTAAAATCTTTCCATTATTTGTAAATTATTTCCTGTGTACATTTCACTGAAAGGAAACAAAAAATTCTGAGCCTGAAACTTTTTTTTGGTAATCATTGGAATTGGAAAATATTTTTACATGTTTATAAAAAAAATGGCTTTCAAAGGTGCAAACATTTAGGTTTAACAGCAGAATGGTTTCAACGCCAGATATAATTTGAATTGAAGTTAGCGCTTTAGCATTAGCTTCCGCTAAACACTGTGTTGGTGTAGCGCTTTAGCGTTAGCAGAACTAATGTTTCTGATTTGTGCTTCAGATTTAGAGCAGCTAACATTTAACAGCAGAGACAAACAGAAACAGTATTCCCTGTTAGTGATTTTTCATCATTTCATTAATTACACGTAGCTCTATGCATTTTAATCATTTTTATCCCAACCTGCCTGCGATGACTGTAAAGAGGACTCCTGCATAGAGACGGTAAAATTTAATGTCTAATAAAAACTGCACATGATGCAAGAGACAAAAGCAAAACTATAAACAAGCTGACACTTATGAGACATGTGCTACAGTATAAACTGACTTCTGATCCCATTAAGAGTCGCATAAAGATTCCCGCTTGTATTGTGAATTAAGGACAAATAACTGAAAACAGCAACACTATAATTACCTGATAAAACGTCAGACCATAAATAGGGGCATTGCAAAAGAAAACAAACCAACTGGTCATTAGTCTAACACAGTTTAATTAGATCACATTTACACGTTATCGAGTAAACGCATATTTTCCGGTTCGTTATGAACAAACTTCTCTTCCTTACTGAGGAAGTGTGATACCAGGCACTGTAATGACTCCTTAGAGCAGCAGCACCCGTGGTGATTTGACAGAGACAGGGGGACATTTATTGAATGTCTGAAAGTGAAATCGTCTGAGCCCAGAGCATAACTCATTATTTCAGTCTCGCTGGATCAGCTCCAAAAAGGTCACCAGATAACATCGTGATTTAAGTCCTGATGCTCGGCTTCACACCTTCGGGAGGCAAAGTGTTAGTGTGCTGATATCCAATTTGTTGTTGAAAATAATCTGATGTAACACTGCCTTTGCTAAGAGGGTAATTCCCATCATTCACTTCTTTGTTTATTTGGTTTTCTGAATGGTAAGAAATGTCTGCTTATTTTTATTCACCACTGCACTCTTATTGACTGTTTGTTGCTTGAAACTAACGGAAAAGCAGCATCTTTAGATCTAACAAAACCAAAATGGGTTTTGCTAATCTTCCGTGTTTGTTTTTGATGCTTTGGAAGAGAAGACCATGAAAAACAAACAGATCAATTATAAAATTCAATTATTTTTCATCAATGCTCCGTCCACATTTAGAGCAACTCGAGGGTAATTAGTTCACCAATAATTAAATTTATGTGAAAATCAGGGTTAGTATGGCTGTAATGACACATTGATCTCACAGGACGAGAGAGGATACAGGGTCCAAGAGTGATAAGACAAGACTAAGAACTCAATTTTATGTTTTTTATTATTGTTATTTTGCCTGTTTCTAAAACACAAAGGTTTCAAAAATCTGTGATTGAAAGAATTTGTAGTAAAACAGTTCAGTTTGACTTGTCTAAGTGGGCTACCGTAGTTTTCAAGTAGGAACGTTTCCTTGTGCCAAAATTAAATCACAATCTTTAGTTCTGTCGTTTTTGTAAAGTGCTTTGAGATTATATTTGCTGTAAATTGGTATCATTCAGATACAATAAACTTATTGAAACTTCTTAAAGTGAGAAGATAGAGACTAATTAACAAGCTAAGAGCTGCCAATAATGCTGTCAGTGTTTTTTTTTTTTATAAAAAGAACGCCAAAGAAATGGACTCCTATAGAACTACTGTGCATTTTAAAACTTGAAATAAGTAAATGTCACAGATAAATTATAACTAATTAATTATTGGTTTGAGAAGCCATGTTGTGAATTGGCACAATATAAACAAACTGAATTAAAAGTTGAAACAACCATCGCCCACTGCAGAGAGAGAAGTGCCGAGCTGAACGACATCTTCAGTCTCTGTTGGCTTCGCTTCCAGTGACAGAAAAAAAAAAAAAACCCTACAACTACCAAAATCTGATGCTACTACACAGCCAACAGAGACTGAATGGCTTTGTTCTCTTCCTCCACTGCCAATGCCAAACTACAACCACACGCAGATTACAATCCCACCAAAAAAGATATTTTCTCAAGGATATAATGAGAATGTAAAATCGGCCCATGTCTCCACTGACATTAATCGCAGCATAATCAGACCAGTAAGATCAGAAAAGAGAAGAACTGTTGTCCGTCTTGTAACGGCGGGGCTTCGTCAGTTCTGGTCGAAGTGGAAAATAAAAACATAATATGGTGCTATCCTGAAATCTTTACGACTGCGTTTCTGAAAACAAAATAACTTCACCGAGCGTTTACTGACCATATGCTGGTGCAGATCAATAATCCAGGTCATGTAATGCTAAGTGTTTCAACAGAAGGCAACTATTGACTTGGTTTAAAGTACTTTATATTCAGAGGCTGTACTAATTTCTGCTTCCCTCAGTGAATGCATGGCTCTCCACTTTTCACTGCACATCACTGGAACTTTGAAAAAGTAAGGGAGGCAACATGACAATTTCAAACATGGACAATAACTCTCCAATGTATTTTTTTGTTTGTTTTCTTACAGGCACACTGTGTGTCCAGTTTTCCATGAGTGCTGCTTGTACCATTTAGCAGGTCAGGGTCGAAACAGAATGTCAAAAAAAACAAAAACAAGATGACTCTTTATTTCTCTTAAAAATTAGAAGTTTTTTGGGGAACTACAGCTGGACCGTTAATAAAGGATACGTATCAACCCCACAAAGCCTTAGTGAGTTGCTAGCAGCTGCAAGCAATTGATTTACACAACAAATCTTTGACGCAAATCTAAATTTAATCGCAGCCACTTTTTTGGTTTAAATCTCCCTGAGATATACACAAAATACAAAGATTGAAACAGACTTCAATTCCACATCATCTGCAGAGACAGACAGGACAATTTAGTCCCGCAACACACCCTGAACATAAAAAAGAATATAAAATAGAATAGCTAGAGGAGATAAATAACAGCGAATTTGGAGAGACGAGTATTTATTTTATAACTCTGGCCTCATAACCGTCACTCAGACGACTGTCACAGCTGAGGCAAACAACGTTTGAATGCCCAGAAACCATTTCCTTTCCCCACTTTGAATAGTTTATCAAGTTTTTTGTCACAAACGACAGCCTGGAAAAACCACTGACCTGCTTTTGACACAGCTTGGCTGACTGATGCATTTTGCTTTCATCAATAACCATTTCAGATTTACAGTGAGTCATCATGCAACAAGCAAAACCTCGTCTCTGAACTGTTGACAGGTCATGATTTTTTTTTTCTTGCATTTTACTTGTAGCAGACATTATGAATAATGCAAATCATCTTCTGACACTTTGACTCTAATAACTAGTGTTTCCAAGTATATTATGGATTTAGCTACACTTTTTGTAACAATGGCCGTCTGCTGTGCTGTGTGCAGGAATCTCCTGATGGGGACAGTTTCTGTTTTCATATGAACCTAAAAAAAAACTAAATGAAACCACATCCTGCCTGTCGGGCCTCACGTTTTGTCCCTCCTATTTAAAGTTAAACCTTACCTTTATCATTATGAGACTTTTTTTTTCAAATTTAAGTTGTTTTACTGCTTAGCATTTGTTACATGGATATAAAATGCACCTCAACACAGCAGCTAGATATGAAACCTAGAATAAAGGATTATGATTTTAGCCTAAATCTTCCAAAACACAGAGAACCTCATCTCTAATTACACTCTCTGGCTAACTTAAACACTTTATACTTTGATACTTTGACATGTAAATTGCCAGAGTAATAAATGTTGCCAAAATTGCAACATTTGTTACATTTTCAGCTTCACTGTGACAAACAAACCAAACCCTTTGAAAAACATCCCCCCCACCACCTGAACCAACAACTACTGAAGGAAATGACAAAAATTTCTAACGGACACACCAACAACAACTTCTTTCTACTAGCATCAGATTTTAGTAGTTGTAAGATTTGTTTGTGTGCCACTGGCAAAAGGCCACATGATATTTTTCCAGCTAGCACTAAACTCGTATGTTTGTTTTGGTTGTATTTAACCAGAATCCCCTGCGCTAAGGTTTGCTTTATATTCTGGAAGTGGTCTATAGTCCACTTGCTATTCATATATGCATTCAATCTGTGCCACAGTTCACTTCAACCGAACCGAGTCCTAAGTTTTTAGGTGGATCAAAGTTTGCTTTTTCTGGTCTGCATCAGATTTCAACTCCGCATTCAAACCAGGCTTTCAAAGCAAATGAAGCAGAGCTCGCTCAAAGTGGACCAAACAGGGCTGGTGTGAATGTACCCTTAAAAAGAAAAAAGATTTTTAAAAATCCACACATTTAATAGACTGCCATACAACAGTAGACAACTTTCTGTACATTGTCCTCTCTTTACTTCATCGGCTTTTTCCACACCCAATTATCTCCTGCGTGCGCTTTGTTCATCTCCAGCACCACCTGGCATAGCTGTCTAAAGTCTCCCACTACCACTTTTCATCCCTCAATGGTTTTAATTGTCCCGATGACCTCAATCAAAAGACAATTACCAAAGGAAAGAACAGCACAGGCAGTTATTGTCTCCACTATGAGACTGAGCACACCTGAAAGGAGCTACTGCCTTTCACAGCGGTAAAATCACATGTGCTGCCAGGCTCTCATGATGACAGAGCGAGCGTTAAGAGTGTCCCTGAAACCCTTCAATGTCTCCGCTAGATTTAATAAGCCGATACTTTAAAGGCATCACTCATTTATCAAGCTACGTGGAGAAACTCATAGCCAGATATGAACATATGGACTGAACTTCCAAAAATCTTGCTGTGTAATAATTGTAGTAACGTCAAACTCAGCTTAATGGAATGTCTTACAATGTAGAAGAAATCACTGTCATTTGTTTTTTTCTTTTTGTTTGTAGTTCTGTGTTTATTTGAATTTATTGCTTTTTTTTGTCCAGTAATTCCCATCCATGGGATTCCTTCATTTGTCCCAGTTTCCAGCTTACCACACCAGTAGTTCATTAGCACTGTGAACATCTGCCATTCACTCCAGCTTCCCAGTGCTGATTATCAAATGTTTTTAATCTCTCTGCCAGATTCTCTGGATGTTTCCCCATTATCGCTATGTTAAAATGTATTTAGTTATTGTCTTTCTGTCATGATAGAGTTTAGATTTGAACCAACCTCCTTTTGTCCTTGCTGTGGGACCTCAAACCCTCAACTTATGGGGCCCTCCTGAGAGTCAGTGCAGCATTGAGGGTGGAGAAACGACAGCCGTTTATTGAACCATGAAAATGGAAATCATGTCTGCAGTTTCTGAGGATCAAGGGGAGGGCGGAGAGTAATTTTGTATATTTATGAGGACATGAACAACCCAACCAAAAGTAAAAATCAAGAAAGCAAACAGAGTGTGCAAACTAGATCTGTCACTGGCAACTTTTCTCATTTACATTTTTGTTTTGCAATAAACATTTATTAAGCCTTTTGTTACTTAAATAATAAAGAAATCCATATTGTTGGCATCATATCAAATATGATGGGAAAGAATTGGAAACAGTCCAACAGAAAAATAATTAGCTTCTATTAATCCTTTTTAAAGCTTAATATTTGAAACTGCAGCTCCAGGTAACACACATATCCATCCATCCATCTCATCTGTTGACCGTTTGCATGTGACATTACGTTAATTCCTGGGAAGCCAGTCAGTCCAAAAACAAGATAGTTGGTGGCCTAATATCACTGCTATTTAGTAGCTTTCATTGTAAAAATGGTCACAGATCAAGGCCATGAACACAATGTTGAAAACTGCAGATTTTTCACATTTCTTCTCTAAATGCAGGGCGAGGAAAGGCAGACGAGCCGTGTCACACACACACTGAAGGATGCAGACAGTTTGTCTCTGCATTATTGTATTATTTACCGTCTTTCCTATGGTGTCAATGACAAATCCACACCGAGCAGAGAACGTGTTTTTGATTTCTGCTAATCTTTGTTGAGCCACAAGAACAGGTGTTCCACCTCACTCTCCCCTTGTCCTTGTTGCAGGTTGCACATATCACAGGACATCCTCAGAGGTGTTGTGACCTAACAGGTCGGCGCTGGTCTTGCAGTTTCAGCAGACGTGACACGCTTTGACATAATATTCCCTCAGATGCCACATCAGAAATGATACCTGCTCATTGCTTTGCTTCACCTCTGAGCATTTCTGAATGCATTTCTACATTCTAGAGCAGTAGTTCTTACAGTTTCAGATGCGCATTCACTGAACCCTTCTGTAGTAATAAATAAAATATGATTTTCCCCCCCCCCCAAATTCAAGACAGAGCCACCGTCTTCTTAAAAGGTAGAGTCTCTGAGAACAGTTCTTCAAAATATAGTCAGTGTTTTCAGCAAAGTTGAGCTGACTGTCCAGGAACGACCCAAGGTATTTAAAATTTACCACAGTTTCCACAGGTTGGCCATGGAGAGAAACTGGAACCACTTTAAGGTTTTGTTTAGATCATTTAATCGGCTCTACATTCTTAAGAGAATGAAAAATTAATAAATAATAAAGACTTTGCGGTATTCTGATTTAGTAATGTAATTATTAATTGTGTTACCACCCCCACGCCACTAGAGGCAGTAGCAACCCCGAAAAGATGCGACTAAGGAGCAGATTTAGAAGTACACCGAAAGCTACAGAATTTGGTAAAAACTGTGAGTTTTGCTGAAGTAAATAAAGACACAAGTTCAAATCCATGCTGAGAGCCGAACTCCTTCAATCAGCTCCTCCGCAGCTCTGATTGGCTAAGCAATGTAACGTGATCCTCTGATTGGCTAAGCAATGTAACGTGATCCTCTGATTGGCTAAGCAATGTAGCGTGATCCTCTGATTGGCTAAGCAATGTAGCGTGATCCTCTGATTGGCTAAGCAATGTAGCGTGATCCTCTGCAGCAAGTGATGGCAAAGCGGGGCGTCATCACGACTTTACACAAGTGTGTCTTTACCTCAGCGGCAGAGGCTCCACCGAACCCCTGGGGTTCGATCGAACCCAGGTTAAGAACCACTGATCTAGAGAGATACTGAAACGTAGCAATCACCTTTATGTTGTGATGCGATCTGATCAATTTTAGCCATTGCATAAAGATTGCAGCAGCTGATAATGTCTTTTTTTAGTTTACTTTTTATGTAATCGTTATTTCCCTCCCCAAACTCCAGATAAAATGTATTTTTTCATCCACTTTATGGCTTGTGAGGCTCTGACTGCTCTAGAGTCGGATGTACAAATATATAAAAAACAAAATATAATCTTGTATATCAATGTTGACCTTAATTGAAACCATTGTTTATTAAAAGCTCCTAAACATGCTTTAATGCATTTCACAGTGTTCGGCAATACAATATCAAGAAACTGAATATTTAATAGATTTTTTTTTTGTCATTCATATTTATGAAAGTTTCTCCCATTTCCTGTTGAAATCTATCCAAAAAGTCAGTTCGAATCCAAATCCCGTCACAGAATGCGAGCGGCGCTGAACACCATGGACATGCTGAGTTGGCCCCCGATGCTGAGCAGTGTTAGAGAACATGATACCCTGCCACCAGCCATGACAGCTGCATCCACTGAGCTGAGGATGAAAACTGAGGCCCTAGTAAACAGAGCAAGTTCCATCTGAAGGGATGCTTGCATTAACGCAGCTCTGCTCACTATCCCCTCATGACCATCATGGAAACCAATGAACTCGCACCATCCGCTGCAGAAATAATCCAGTATATGAGATGAAGGATGCGCCGTTCAGAGAGGGCCCTCTGTGGAGAGGAAGGAAGGGCAGAGGAATGTTTGACAGCTAATAGAGGTGCAAAAGGGAGTCATGGGAAACAATAGAATCACCGGAATGAGATTTGAACACATAAAAGAAAAAGCAATCCCAACAAATCACCAGATGCTCGTTTGATCCAGCGAAGCAGACTAAAGTTGTCTGCTTGATTAAGCTCAGGTGTGGGTTTTAAGGCTGCTGCTCGAGGGTCAACGCACGCCATTCACACCTCTCAGTGCTTTATTTTGCCACACCGTGCTACAGGCTATGTTTGCAGAGCCACAGATGGCCATGTTGGCATCTAATTATCCAAACATGAAATTACAATTCAAAAGAAGTTCCATATTATGCTGATCTGACGCCTCTTTTAAATAGCATACTTTAAGTATTTCACATTTTCACATTTGGGACGCATCAGCTTTATTTCACTTTTATGATGGGCGGCTTGAATTGATTGAATCCCATGCAGGTGTTATATTTAGAGTACAAGTGAGGAAACAGTCCTCTGAATCAACAACTAGCCTGTGTTTTTAAAAAAACAACATTTTTTGCACATTTTTCGTGCAAAAACATGTTCCCATCACATTTTTGCACAAAACTTTTTTAATATTTTGCTTATGTCAAAAATGCAATTAAAATCACACACAAGTGTCTGTTGACGCAGCAAATTACTCATATTATAGATATGGCTAATGCCATGCTTCAGCCATGGATACCCTCTATGAATGCCCAAAATAATGAACTTTTTAGCAGATGTGCTACTGTACCACTAACAGCTAACTGATGCAAAACTACAAATGAAATCTTCAAACGTGGACAATAACAGATTGAAAGAAAGGTTTCCTGGCCAGATGAGTTGATTTCAGCTGCAGCATTTAAATGACAAGTTTGAATCTGACCTAAACAGACGGATCCATGACCTAAACACAGATCCGTCCCGGCTTGTGTCAATGATTTGGGCAGGTGGTGACAGTCAGGCATCATTTAACTCCTACAGACTACCTGAGCGTCTTTGATGACCAAGTCCATCCCGTGTGACCGCCATCTGTCAATGCCTACTTCTAATGCACCATGTCACAAAGCTCAAATGCTCTCCAGATCGTTTACCTAACATCACCATGGCTTCACTGTAATGGGAGCTTTAGCGAAAGTTCAAGCTGGAAGACGCCACCCCCTTCGTTCGCCCATCGACGTCATGCTCATCTCCGACCTCAGCGCTGGACCTCACCCGGCGCGTTCAATCAGCAATCAGGCTCTGCATAAAAGGATCCACACCCAAGCCGTCAGCTGATTCCCAGCTGCGTTCAACCCACCACCTCCCCTTCTCCACCCACATCCTTCAGCTCTAGGATGGCACCCTTTCCCGACCACCACCACCAGTGTCGGGCCCCGGGGGAGAGCATCCCTAATCAGTTTTCGGGATGTTCATCGAGTTCACATCAAATCTCAGCTCAAATTAGCTGCCGGGGTCCGAGCGCCAAAGAACTGTTATTCATTCCTGTCATTAAATCTTTTAATTGTTCCCTTTTGTCCGTCTGAGTCTCTCCAGATTGAACTGCAGTGGCCTTTACATTCACCAGATCTGGGATGAGGTTCATCTTAGAGAGCTCAGTTAAGCCAACAGTCATGTTTGTGGATTGTGGGAGGAAACTGGAGAACCCGGTTGGAACCACACATTCACAGGGAGAACATGGAAACTGTGAATACAGACCTCAGCTCGGGATTCAGACTCACTACAAGGCAACAGCCAAAAGCTGCACCACTGTGGGGTTCATTTAAAGGTGTTTTGTGTAAATACAATTCTTCTGTTTTTTTCTAAACTAACAGCAAATATCCCACTTATGCAGATAATTCTTTATAATTCTTAAGCCCACTTTAGATTTCTAAATGATTATTTTTTAACTAGACTATAAACTATCCCATGAAATGTCCTTGAATTAAATACAGTTCATTATAAGATGATCTGACATTCTTTATCTTGAAAACTGCCCATGTACTTTATATTAAATACCTTTTTAAAAATTGAGTTTTATTCACTTGATTGCACTTTGAAGGTTACTGCCAATCAGCTTCAAAACTTATTGATTTTAAATGCTCAGCTGTGAACAATATTGTTTTGCTATATCAGTATTATTATCATACTAGGACAACATCCAGCATCACGAATCAGTTTGAGCCTAAAACAGCTTGGTGTGAATAAGCATTTCAAATCAGTATTGTAAACCAACCTTAGTTTAATTGAAAAACATAAAAACAGGTCATATTGATATTGATCTGCATTTGTTTTCAATTTTCTAACAGATCCATAATGCCCGTCTGCATTCACTGATTAGTCATGTAGAACTAATTATGTTCTCCAGGAGTAAAACTGCAGTCACCAATGTTTGCTGTGTTATGGATATATTTTCCCTTTCATTCTCGAAATGTTAAATTGAGGATTATTGGCCACCATATTTACAAGTATTGACGAATTATTCATGAAGAGAAGTTATTAAGCATGGAGTATAAGAGGTTGTGCTTGGTTTACCAATAAAAGTGTATTATATTGAAAATGCCTCAGTGCAAACTTAATATTTAACTAAGTTTTGTGAGGACATTAAACTCGGAAAGGGATTCCAGTTTTCTCAGAATTTCAACACAGCCTGCTGCCGTTGCGTCATGTTGTGGAGTGAAAACAAAGACAGTAAACAAAAACAGGGTTTTTTTAATTTAGTAGGAAACATGTAGTGTGCTATTAGAAATGCCATTTCATTTTCTTAATTAAAATAAACAAATTTAATAAGAAAAAAAAACATTTTAAATGCAACCCTAGCATTTCAGTTTGAAATCAAAAATACCTCAATTATCCCAGAGGGACATTAAATGATGTTGCAACTCAAATTGTCCAAGTTATTCTCCAAAGGGTTGTTTTGGATGCTAATGGCTGTAGGCAGTAAGGATCTCCTGTAGCTGTCTGTGTTACAGCAATCCGGAAGAGCCCTCTAACTGAAGATATTATTTTGTTGTATAACAGTCTGATGAGGAGAGTTGCCCATACTCTTGTGATTTCTATGAATATTATTTCTTTCCACCATCATCTCCAGAGGTTCTCCAGGACAGAACAGAACCAAAATCCCTGCTTCTGATGCTGATGTTGAGATTACGCTTTCAACAGACTCAAAGAAAATATTTGATTTCTTGCTGCAAACACTGAAAGGATCCAAGCTTCTCTAGAAGTCTGCTCCGTCCCTTGTCTTCACTTTTCCAGTCTGTTCTCCAGAAGAACACTGAGCTATTAACTCCTTAAAAACCTCAATTTCTTCTCTTGAAATCGACAATCATCTCATTTTGTTTGCTGAGACACGGAAAAAGAGAGAGAGATGTTTTCCTTATGAATGAAATGGTTTCCGATTTCGAGGATTACCATGATAAAATTCAGAATGTTAAATCAAATTTCAGTCAGAAAGAAGTGAAAGTAAAACAAGGATATTTCCAAATGCCAAAAATGCTCCTATATTTTCTGCTTTATGACTCTACAAGAAAAATTTTTCCACTTTCTTTTAGTCCTGTGGCCGAGCAAGTAATGCTCAGAAAAGCCGAAGACAGTCTACACGGCTTTCATTGTCTTTATGGATTTTTAAGACTACAGATTCAACAACTGACTTTGCTAAGGGATGAGACACTGCAGGCTTTTTCAAACCAGCTAAAAGCAACTGAACACATCAAACTCTCATAGAAACAATAAAAACAGCGACAATTTGACCGGCAAACACACCAGTAGGTGGCGATCATAGAAAACCGTCTGAAAATTAAAAACAAGTTAGAACTGTCTGCCACTCACCGACAAAATGAAAGTGTTTGGAACATTTTAAGTTTCACCAAAAACTGGACAGTGAAATGTCAATATTTAAATTAAATCGCATTATCTTTATGTTCAAAAAGTGAGCTCAGTCCTAAGTACTCTTGTGTGTTTTGTTTATTACCAAGTGATTGCAATTAGTTTAAAGTTTAAATAACATTCACAGTTGTTTTGCATTGATTTATTGCTACAGTTAAGGTTTTAAAAAAAAAATAAAAAATCGACTGCAGCTGATCTTGTGGCTAAAGAAATTCAAACATTTGACCGCTCTTCTCCCCTCACACTCACAGTTTCCAGTCTTTTCACCCTCTACCAAGATTTTTGTGCCGACTCGTCCTGCCAGCTGACCTCAGCTGCAGCAGATTGATGCAGACTTGGGACTGGGAATCAGAGGTAAAATGTTGTAGTGTGTCTCCAGCCAGTTAACCTTTACCCAGATGGTTGCCGTCTCCAGTGTGGGTCTGGTGTGTCTGCTAAACTCCCCAACAACCTGAAACTACCAACACACTGGCTGAGGCTGTTTGTTGCTCACCTGGGCAGCCAAAACAACACTTTTTTTTTTCTTATTTCTGGAGAAGACAAAAAATTCATTCACAATAAGAGCCTTCAGCAGTCTGTGACCTTAACTTCTAATAATATTAGCTAAAGCTATATCTAATACTAGCTACATAGCTAGGTGCACCTGACTACCACGACTAAAGATAATAGTCATAATAACAATAATAGTTTTAATAATAGCACTTATGTTCAAGTCAAACTGGGAGACGTGATTAAATTGTTCACAATGATCATAATTAAAAATGCTCATACTGTTATGTTCCCCAAATACCAAGATATTAGATTTTAAGTCTAAAATAGGTACTTATCAAATTAATGAATTATGGTTCAAATAGAATGGGGATTCTGCAAATTGCCCAAACCTTACAATCCTTAAATAGACACAAAAATAATGTTGTGGTGGGAAACGGAGGATATATTTCATATTGATTTAGTTTTACATCCAAAGTTTTGGTAGTTTGAGGCTGATGTTGGATTGCAGACAAGGAGGCCATTTTCAAAGCAGAAGCAGAAGCTCGGCCGTTCCATCATCAACACATGAAATAAACCTTGGATAAAACAACATACACAACTCCGTCCCCAAAGAACCTTCTGCTCTAACAAAATTGAGTGCCAAACAAAACAACGGACTGTTTGGAACAACATGTTTCAAGAGGTCAAAACCAACATTTGTGCTAAATTCTTGTCCAAGATTGCTCTACATTTTTAAAAACTTTCCATAGACGTTCTTGATATTTCTGAGAAACGTGTTACGCGTTTGATTTTTACTGAATTAAACGGCTTTGTTCCCACTATGAGAAGGCGACATGTCCAAAGGGGACTTCAGGGCTAAATCTGCTAATGCTCAACAAAATTCTAAGCAGGTTTTGTAGAATATGCTGGATAAGCTTTTTATGAATCACATTTACTTCTTGCTTAATTGTTGTAATTAAAATATTGTCTCATCATAAATTAAACATGAAGTGCAATGCCTCAGTTTGACAAAGAGCACAAATCTTAAAACCCTCATAACTTTGTCATGCTCATTTATTTTCTAGATAATGTGCATAAACAGCATTTAAACAACAATGACAACACAATACTCCATAAAAGGCATCTGCTGACTTACACTGAATAAGTCATAACACACTACAACATTACTCTGACATCTAGGTAGTTAAGAGAAACACTAGATTTAGTAAACTTTAATGTATCAGTGAAGAATCATAATTCCACATATGTGCACAACATTTTTTAAATCTAAAAAAAAAGATGAAGACTTTCTATTTTGGAGCAAAATCATTAAGTAAAATTTTCTCACAATATAAAATGTTGGCAACCAGATATAACCAGTGACTTATTAAAAAGTCGACTTTGCTGCATCCAAATCTGCTTTTAATTAATCTATCAAACATGATTAAAACAGGTGTTTTCTAAAAGTGACTCAAATCCTGATTTTATTGATCCATATTGACTAAATGCCTTTGTATGTTTTTGCCCAATAGACAATTTGCTACTAAATTTCTTATTCTGATTTCTGCAAAACCCTTTTTAAGTTTATATCTATTATAATTTACACATCCCATTTCAACAACAAATATAAATATTTCATATGTTTAAATCAAGTGTTGCAATGCTTTTGGCCCTCCAGTAATTTTGACGATGATTTTGGGTCATGTGACCAAAGGTTTGCACACCGTGGGTCTAAACCTTACTCTGGTCTTCACAAAGGATTTTGTGGAAGTTCTCGTCCATATAGTAAATTTAAATACCTTAAGCGTTTCTTTTTGTTTGGTTTTTTTTCAATGTGTCCCACATTTATGCTTCAAATGAGCTGTGCTACAAATTGAAATTTAATGAGTGTGTGATCTGGGGACTTTCTCTCAGCTCACTGTTGGATCTCTACTGCTCTGGTCAACACAAATAACATCCATCTGCTTCATAAATGATAAAGTGGCTTTTACACAAGGAATTAGTTTCTCAAACAACTGGGCCACAAGCAGTGGTATATGAAAGGCAGGGAAATAAAGAATCTGTGTCAACCATAACATTATATACTTAAATATTAAATACTGAGATGTTAAAAAGACAAAGAAAGTAGAACAGAAATAACCTCTATTGCCTCACAGTGGGTTGAAATTGTGGCAACCAAGGTGCAATAAACCTCTAACAATAACAGATGCCTTAACTGAACTTTGAAAACTTTGATGCTGCTTAAGAGATTCAGCTCATCACAAAACAGCTCGACTGAATCTGTTCTGAGTCGCGGCACAAACTGAGCAAAACATTGATAGGATGGAAGAAAAATCCAAATACTGATGACACAAGCTAAATGAAAAAAAGTTGTGCAACTTTCTGGTACCTGTCTGAGGCAAAAGTAAATTAGGGATCGATCCGATACCTAGTGAAGGAAGTTAAATCCGTGTGGCTGCAAAATGCCAAAAACATAAGAGGATTGAATTCCAGGAAAACCTGGTGGAGCAACAGACTGGAGCAAATGATATTGTTACTCATTTAAAAATGATGCTTTGGTCACACGCTCCAGCTGTGCCAAATAAAGGTGAAATCCAGCAGGTTAAACAAAAACCACATGGAGTAACCCATCACTGTTTTTTCCAATATGTGGGAGATTTAAAGTGAACAGGAAAAGCATCGGAGCTGAACGCTGCTGTGGAAAAGGGGATTTACAAACTATTATGACTGAAAGAAAAACTGAGAACTTACACAGAATAAGAAAAATAAAAGGTTCAGACACTTATCTGAACACACATCACAAGACAGAATGCAGACTTAGCTAAAATAACGAAGAAAAAAAAAACAATTCAAGAAAAGCCAGGGGGAAACTGCAAACTGCAAAAGATTTCATCAAACTTCAGAAGAAGCAAAGCTAAGAGAAAATAAAGGAGCTGGAGAAGCAAAAAGAAGCCAAACTACACAACAAGAAAAGTTAGAGAAAACAACTACAGGCACAGGCAGCACAAAACTGCTGAGCACGAGAATCTACAGCTTTAATCCACTCAATACCCTGAACACAAAGACATGGAGCAGGACATTGACCCAGAAATTAACTTCTTCAGCAACATCAATAGTGGCTACCACCGCTACATTGATGAACATTTAAACTGAATACCGTGATTTATTAGTTGCTCATTTTAACAGTCAACGCCTGTACAACCACCACTAATAAAACGTCAAACAGAATTTGAACAATTTTAGCCACAAATTCAGTAGAAAGCACAGAAACCTGGCAACCAGGTTCAGTCCAACGGGTGGAAATAACAGAAATTATGCACCATCAGGTCTCAGCAGTTTAGGGAAATATGAGCTGAAGAAATAAATTGCATCTTGACAATAGAATAAACCGTTTTCCAGAACTAAGCAGCTCATTTATTGCATTGTTTATGGTGATAAGAATTTAGATTTATTGTCATCACAATAAATTCCAATTAAATACGTTTAAAACTGTCTTAATTATTGGGTTTGACAGCTTTACCGAAAGCTTCAGTAAATAGCAGTGCATTTGAAAATACGGTAACTGTGTGCAGCTTAGTGACACAAACCCGCATTTCATTTGACTGGTGCATTAAAAATGAGAAGAAATGTTTTTCAATTGCTGTGACACACAGTTACAGCCATATAGTCACTTATCACTTTTATTGCAATCATAATGGTACCTAGGGCTGTAGTGATACAAAAATCTCACGATACAATACACGATATTCTGCTCACGATACGATATATATATTGCGATATTCAGCAAACGGTACAATTCAATACACTTTTGCAATTTTCTGAAAGATTTTTGAGGGACAGAGTGATTTTGGTGACATTTTGTGACTGTTATAGAGTTGGATTTAATTAATTTAACTGAAAACTGAGTAAAAGCACCAACTACACAAAACCTGGTTCTGGCTGGACATGGACACAGACTTAAAGTCGACAGCTGGACAAAATGAATCAAAGAAGTGGTGAGAAAACATGTTTCTTTTAATTGAAACGGTACAAACTGTAGCTTACATTCATTTGTAAAGTAAATAAAGCCACCAAGTACCTGCTCTGAATAGTTTGATACCATTTTAACCTTGACACTTAACATCTGAAGGAATCACTCTAAGCCTGATGACCTAATCACTCTCCCGGCGAAGCAAGCAGTGAGTGAGCAAGGTGACAGTTGGATGTTAGGATACTTGCGGATGAATATCGATTTTTTTTTCTAGGAAAGAAAATATCGATATATATCGCAAAATCGATATTACACAGCCCTACTAAGCACTGCATTGGAAAAGTCCTATATTTAGTACACAGAATACAGAAAAGAAGAAAGGAACTGGTATCTATCCAGGAAAGAAACAAAATCCATCAGGAAGACGGCCTCAAGCTGTAAACTACTGACTGAATGCCTTAAACACCAGAAACCCAGGAAACCAACTATTAGATCTGGTAAGTGAACTAAAGGTCATATCTAACGTGACCTGATTCCCCTGCTGAAATCATGTGGCATATGTTGCTATGGTAACAATACTATGGTGTGTAGAATGGAAAATGCCATGAAAAAAAAAAAAAAAAAAAAAAGGTGCATTTGGGGAAACTCGCAGCAGTGACGGTTATCTGTAAACGGTTAGCAGAACATTTCACAGCCGGAAAGTGGAGCAGGAGATCCACTGCGCTGACAGGAAAACGTCCCCAGTGGAAGTTCGCACCGTCCCGCGACGCGTTTGTCGCAACGATGCACGTATCTGATTAATCACCAGTTCATTTCGGAGAAAACCCCCACAGTCTGCCGTCTCAGGTGATAAAATGCTTCAGTTTCTGTAATGTAGACGCTGCTTGCTGCTTATTTATTGCTCATTAGAACAGGGATTATAATTTGCCGTCATCTGCTGAATCTATAACCATTAATCCAGAGAAATTAATCTGGATTAATTGCAAATGACAGTAAATCCAAATGTAATTATGACAACAGTGCAACATTGTTAGACTAAATGATCAATACGGATTCAAAATTTAGTTCATCATTTTGACTTGATGGGGTTGTTGTGCCTTGAAAACATCTGCTACCCCCAAAGTCATTTGTTCTTGACAAGTGCATAAAAAACACTTGAACTTTTTCACATTTTGTCACTTTACAACAAGATTTAATAGGTTTTTAGGAGGATTCTATGTGACAAACTGACCACATTTCCTCATTTTCTTCTCCTACTGCTCTCCAGTTTGCCGTTATTTCAACTGTTAACTTTATGTTTCTCTCAGTTCTTGTGTTTCTCTCAATGATGCGACATAATCTGGTGGGTTCCTGCATATAGATAACTTTTTAAACTAATTTGAAACACCATTTGAGTTGTGCTCTACTCCGTTTTCAGGTGTTCAAAGTTTGGGGTGATGTTTTATAAAACGACGGTCTTTTAAACTCTAAATCTGATGGAAATCCATTTCATAAACATGATTTTATTTACTGGTGTCTGTAACTACATATTAGTGCTTTAGTGTTTGAATATGAACAATAAAGCACCTTTCATTTCAGTTGTGTCACAAAATCTAAGTGGCATTCTTTGAAATTTGTGGTCAAACGTTTAGATCAATAAAATATTTTTGAACACGAGTTGAATTTGAAAATAAGACAAAATATGAAGACAAAATAGGATTCTGCAAGGTACTATTTATATATGATGCAAAGATTGTAGAGGTGCTTAATTAAAAAAGGTAAAATTGATCATCTTGAACTTTTCTGTCTCAAAAACCATTTTAATTGGGAAATATTAAACCCTAAAACTGATATAAGTTCTAAAGCTTTTTGTGCTTTACAACTATAAACACACTTACCATAATTGACCTGCTATATAGCCATTTTATGTTCATTTATAAACTTGCGGTGAACATCAAAAACAAAGTATAAGAGCAAATAAAACCGTAGCTCTGCAGGAATATCACATTTTCTACCATTATTCAGAGAGGATATAGATAATCCTTACCCCAATAGTAAACACACTGTATACTTTATTTGCAAAACAACATTTAGGTCTGTGAGCGTGGAACTGGGATTGATTAAAAACAAACCACTTGCATTACTATTCTAATTTTATTGGCTCAGATATTCAGCCGTTTTCCATTTCTCCTTATCTCTCTTTTTCAGATTCCAAAATAAATTTAAAGAACGAGCCGCTTCAGCTGTGATGTTGCTCAAATTGAACCAGACAGTAATATACTAGACATTAAGCCATTTTCTGTTGCAGCATTAGAATGTCATCTGTTCGCCGCAGTTCAGGAAATAATTAAGTTCAGACTTTTGGACATTTTGCAATAGATATAATTTTATGCAAGAACACTTCGTACAACTCTTAAGTTAGGATAACATCTCCTACTGAATCAGACATTTCTGTAATAAAAGCAGAGCTAATATGTAAATATTAGTTCAAGCCGGCAGATGGATTTTATTTGAGATGGTTGCTAAATGATGGACAGTTTGTGGTTAGTGGAATGCGGCAAGAAAAAAAAAAAAGAAAGTCCTCTAAACCGTTTCAAGCTATTCCATAAATGCTCTCCCTTTGAAGCTGGACTAATTAAATTACCTAGATGAATGTATATGTGCTCAGACTGCTGAACGCCCGGCTCTCCTGTGCAGCAGATGTTTTACGTAGCTGATTAATTACAAACCTCCAGTTGCTGGGCAATTTGAAAGTGCTTATCAACTGGTCAGATGAGAATTCAGCTCGGCGGTTTTACAGCTGTATTGTTAAGTGATTATTTGGAACTTTTTCAAAACAAACCGCGGCTCCTGTTGGTTTTTCCGATTCCAGTGGCCGCCACTTCAGTTTAATTTATGTATTTGCAAATTATTATGCTCCGTCAACCCATGCCGTCACCAGGTCTTATTAATGTCCCATAAATATTGCTTCTATTGATCGACTGGACTGCTGGGAAATGAGACAATTCAGCAGCTTTTTCTCAGCTAGTCAGGTGGGGTTTATGAGGGGCTCAAACGTCAGTTAAAGTGAAAAGTAAATTTTCACCGAAAACGACAACCGCAACTGCGAAAGTGTCTTTGCTGCACCAAGAATCGTTATTTGGAGTACAATTCGTCTTTTGTTTGGTTATTTCTGGACCATCGCTGTAGCCACAATGCAACCCACAGCAAGCTGACAGCTGACATCATGAAACGGTGTAAACCTCCACACTTCAGCTTTCACCACGCAACAGCAGCACCGAGTGAAAGCTTCAAAGAACAGCTCTCTGGCTTTTATTTCCAGAGCGCTGCATCATCGCTACAGTCTTATCCCAGAGCCTAATGAAGCTTCACTTCTGTCCAAATATCTGGGGGACAATTTGTTGATGCTGGGTCAAATATCTGTTGTAGCGCTGATTTCAGATCAGGTCGTTGAACTCCGTCAGATATGTATCGGCGACTCTTCAATTATTTTCAACTAATGTGGCTATTTTTCCATCACTTTGTGGCATAAAAAATAAAAACCTTAAAGCATATTCAACTGCCTCCCATGTGCCAAATGAATCTAAGGTTTGTCACGCAAGAGCAAATAAAGAGGGACTATGCAAACAGAGCTAAGCACAGCAACCCTCTCGGTTGTGTTTTATAGATTTCCTCATACACTTTTCATCTCTCAGGGGAAAGCAGGTGTGAGAGTAGAAGGTAGAATATCATCAGGATCCGGCAGGATGCATGACTTGATATGCTTAGCAAAAGGTGACCCTAAAACACTGTACGCCTCTCTTTTTGCCAGACTCAGTGCTGATGGTAAATATGGTATGCAGGGTTTCCAAATGACTTATGGATCCCGACAACAGAAGGTCCTTGACGGAAAATAATCATCTGAGAGAAACTGAACAGAACTGGCCTGAAGGGTTACTCTCAGGGCAACAAAAAAAAATGTTTGCATTTTGGAATGAGTCATTTTTTAAATGCATGAAGTGGGTTGACATGATGGAAGACGGCTTCAACAGCAACAGTAGTTGGGAGCCAGAAAAAGCCCACAGAAGATTAACTGGCTAATATCCGTGACGGTGTCAGAAATGAAAAAATATTTGACTTTCCAACTTTATTTGACATTTCCACTTAAAAATAGGATTTAACCGAGAAGTGGTTCAAGTCAAAAACATTGAAAATGTCACGTAATTAACAGTAGTAAGCCCAATTTTTAGCATTAATTAAAGTTAGCTCCCTTTTGGGTGATTAGTAAATATCAACTAAAAATGATCCAACGCTTTCACAGTGGAAGGAACAGGCACAAAAGATTTTATAGCATCACTGGATAATGGAGCAAATAAGCAATTAAATGACAAGGAAAAGCAATGCCGGTTGCTAGGCAGCAGCAAAAAGAGGAAGTGGGAGATCATACATTAGCAACTTTACAGCATGTGGAGTCCATAAAAGCATAGTGTGCAATCAGTGGTCCATAGTGCTGCGGCAGAGGAGTCGTTGCAAAGTTTAAATGCAATGGTTGAGTGCAGAAGGCAAGAACCAGAGCAGACTGAAGGATCGCCTGACAACCATGGCGGAGGAAGAGGGGAAGCACTTCATACCGGTGGGTAGCCGAGCAGATAGGTTAGCCAGCAGCAGCAGAAATGAAATGTTCAATAAGCGCCCAAGAGACAGGATATTGTTTAAGCCTGAGGAACAACAAATAATAAAAACACATTTAATATTTATCAATATAATTAACTGAATGTTAGCTTGTTATTTTTTGTTAGTTTTATGTAAGTAAAATTAATCAGTACATTTTTAATCAGAAACTCTTAAAACTTAAGCTGAATTACTGAAACATTTTGAATGGTGGACTGAAATTAAGGGTGTTTCCACATCTGAGAGTCCAGTGGACTCAGTTTGAGTTGGGGACCAGAATTGCAACATGGGGACCAGAATTGCAACATTTTCAGCTGGTTTGGTTCACCTTCAAACTGAACTGTGTCAAACACACCAAACCCTTTGAAAAACTTGTTCCCCTCCTCACCTGTGGTGGCGCTGCACCAAGAACTGCTGAAGGAAATGACAAACTCTGAAGAAGGTTTATCTGTTGGGCGCAACTTCCTTTTTCTCAAAATGTAAATAAAAAACAGAGTGCCGTCAGATTTTAGTAGTTGTAGGATTTCTCTTTTGTGTTTGTCAAAAGACTAAGAGCCATTTCTCGCTCTAGCGCCAGACTCGGGCGTTTGTTTTGGTTGTATTTACCCAGAATGCACCTGCCCTATCGTTCGGTTTCTGCTTTCAGGGCAGTCTCTGGTCCACTTGGCGTTTACATACACATTCAAACCTCACCAGATTCACTTCAACCAAACAGAGAACTAAGTTTTTAGACAGACCAGAGTTTGATTGCACATTCGCACAAACAAACCAGAATTCAATTAGACCGGACTAAACAAGCCTGGTGTGAATTAACCCCAAAATACATGAGGAATAAAGGCATCATCACAAGACATGGACCGGTTACCAGTACAAGTTATACTGCGATTTCATAAGATTATATTTTCTGTCATAAATCTAAAATCCTAGAGAGACTAGAAGCTATCTGATTGAAACATAAAACATTCCCTTTCATCTGTTGCTGCATCCTGATAGCTGGATGGCTGGAATTAGATACAAGTTTATTCATTTCAGTGGCTCAAGTGAAACTCATTTGATTGATTAACTACACACAATGTTTTTAAGGCTTTTTCCTGTGTTAATTATGACCTTCCACTTAGAAATAATGAAAACGTGACATTTAGGATGAAAACATTCATGAAATGTGACTATTTCCAGTCAGGAGTGCCACACTTCACTCTTATCTAAATAACATTTTAAAATCTGTTGAAGAGCTATGCGTAGCATGTAGTGGAGTGCTGGAGCTGATTGGCTGACCAATTAACAAGCTATGATTCATTTTTTGTACAGTATAAAAATCAGTGTGTTAAATAGGTGTAGTATTAAGCAATAAAATGTGGAAATCTGTTATTTTAGTTTCACTCGGAGAAATTGCTTTGTTTTAAGCTATGCAAGTAAATTTAAAAAACTGTACTTTACTCAAACGTGAGAATCGCATGCCGATTTATGTATAGTTCACCTGCTTGTGTCCAATATGAGTTGGACACAAGCAGCATGTAGAGAGTTCACCTGTTTTCACCTGATAGTTTTTCACATATTGTTTTTTTAGGGTTACTCTAGTGACTGCAGGCCACAATGCCACATCGCATCAGCAAGCAAGGTAGATGTTGACGACTAAACACACCAGGCCTCCGTGGCCTTTTCAGTAAGATCAAAGATGAAAAGTATAAAAATGATTCGACGTAAAAAAAAATAAATAAAAAAAAAGCTTCACATTTTTTTAAGGAATTTATTGTTTTGCTGCCCGTTTCTCGTTTGAAATTAGAAAAATTCAAACACAACAAAAGCAGATGTAAATGGATGCTAAGGTTTGGATTGTCTCAGAAGATGTGAAGTAAAAATGATTTACTGACACCTGGGATCAAGATGCAGGTTCAGGGATTTGAATGAAGAGACAAGAAGATATTCTCATCTCTAATCAGCTAGAAATTATACAAAAACCTTGCAGACAATTACAACTTTGTTTTTCTATCTCAAGAGTTGCCAGTTAGCATTAGGATGAATCCTACTTTCTGAATGTTTTAAATCTGAAGGTCAAATATATGTCACTAAATCCTGCTCCTCTTTAACTTTGTACTATCAGCGTGATGCAGATATAGCCTTTGGATCTTATATGAGACTCTTAAAATGGCGTAGCCTGATTTTACACCTTCAGCTCACTAATCTTTCATGGGCATGAGATTGTTACTTTTGAGAGATAACAAATCAAAGAGTCTTCTACTTCATCATGCCCATGGTAGATAAGGCCTCTTTACTGTCACATAAAATCAGGAGCTTCCTTCTGGGGGGAAAAAAAACAAATAAATAAAACTCCATCCTAAGGCAATCTCCCACCATCAGCTCCCTCCACAACATCTCTGCAAGAACTGAAACTTTGTTCACATACAAACACAATAAACTCCCAAACAATTCTGAAATGGTATTTAAAACTTTTACCATATCAGACTGTAAAAATCTTAAAGTCTTATTAAGTTCCACTGTGTGGAACTACCTTTTGCTGTCAGCGGCAAATTTTTTGGGTTATTCTTGTTTCAGCTTTTTAGATTTATGCCTCCATTTATTTACAAAATACCTCAAGAGAAATCAGAATCTATGAGAATGCTGGTTTGTGTTATGAATCTCCAGGCATATCTCAAGTCTTTGGCGAAGACAGCAGGTCTTGATGCTCAATTCCAATGTTTCTGCTAAAATGCTAATTTTTCTTGCCTGGTCGTTCACACTACCGACTGATGCGATCGCAATCGGACTTCTGTGTGAACGATTTATGACCCCAAAGTGACCCGCATGTGCAGAATAACAACGCAGGCATCACACAGAATCACACCGTTTATGGAAACGATAACGAAAGCCGCCATCTTTGGATCTATTTTAATGCTATTCAGAAATGGAGCCGGCAGCATTTTCATGAGATCATAACAAAATGAAGATCAAAAGAAAGCAAAACTAACAGCGATGGCATTTTGAGCAGCGCTCTCTGTTTGGTTGCGTAGTCGGAACCAGGAGTGGTGGGATTGTGATGTGATGCGTTTCACTCACAGACTTCTGTCGTGAATTTCAGAATTCTGATTTTCAGCCGTTGCTTACATCTGGACATACTGCATCTGGCTTCTTCAGGAATTGTGACGGATGGCTTACGTCAGTGACGTGAAAATCGGATAAAATGCGACAAGATTGAGACTGCAGAGGCTCTGAAAAGCATTAGACACAAATCAGATTCAAAACTCTTTATGGAAGAGGCACAAGTCAGACTTTTTGGGGGTGAAAAGATCAAAATGCAGTGAATAAGTTGGATATGGGTCACATTTTTCTGCTGTATGCCTTCATGGATTCCTTTATCTAGCTCGTTTTTCCACATCAAATCTGAACAGCCTTGTTCCTCAAAGAACGCATCCCCACAGCATCATGCTGCTATCTCAATGTGGGTAATTTTTACAAACTCAAAGCATTGCGCATGTAGGTCAGAAAATCCAGTAGTGGTCTCACCCAACCACAGAAACTTCCTCCACATGTTTGCCGTCTCCCCTAACATGACTTGTGGCAAAATGTAGACAATAAATCTTCCTGCTGTCTTTAAACAAGACTTTTTCATTGTCATACTTGAGTTCAGGCCAAATTCTCTGGCTGCTCCCCTATTGGCAGTCCTGTCATCAGATTCTCCCACATGAGTTGTGGATGTGAGGTTCTCAGATTTATGCTGTTCTTGCCCGAAGTTTTGCAGAAGCCATTTTCCATTTTCGGATGATGTATTGGGAAAGACTCCATGAGATGTTTATCGCTGGGGATGGTTTACAACCCAGCCTTGCTTTTAAAACTTCTCCACAGCTTTAATATTGACCAATCATTTGTGTTTCTTGGTCTTCATGATGCTCTGTGTGAACTTTTATTAACATCAGGGCTGGGCAATTAATCAATAGCAATATAGTATTGAGACAGACACACCATCAATATCAATAGAAAATAGATCAGATGGAATATTCAATCATTTAACTGAACTCTAATCCGGATGTAGGCAGAGGAAAGGCTCAACCTCTCACGGCTCGCCAAGAAAGGTTGGTGACATCCACTAATTCACTCACTCACTGGTTGCCTAGCAACAACCTGTTGAGTACCTCGAACAGAAGCAGTTTCAGGTTTTGTCACCGTGCCACATGACTGCTTAAAACTAAAATAAAAATTAATACTCAAAGAAGCTTGATTCTTTTTGTCACAGATTATATTCATCTCATATTATATCTATATATTATATTTACTGGTCTTTTCTTTATGAGAACTTCATGGAACTACTTGAACATACAAATTGACCCTCATTACTAATTAGATTACTTCTGGAGGAAGCAACTGGATTTAAAAAGCTGCATACATAAGCAAGCCACACTCTTCAGATTTTTATTTGTAAAAAAAAAAAAAAGTTATATTATGTGTTGGTCTGTTGCATAATATTGGAATAAAATGCAACAAAGTTTGTGGTTCCCATGTAAAAAATATTGTCAATGCTCTTTCCCTTCCATTGCAAATTCTGGTTTTATTCAATTGGTTTTGTTGTTAAAACGCTTCTCAAAACCTCTCTACTCGATTTCATGCATTCAGCTAACACGTTCACACTTTGAAACCAGCCATTTAAGCAGCAACCCAGGGGAGGCCCGCGGCTAGCTACAGATGACTTGTTCAAAGTTAACACAATGAGGACAGCACAAAGGCAAACAGTTAGAGGGCCTGCATAATTAGCCAACCCGAGGCGGAGGCACGTGTTAGCTCACCACACCAAATTATTTCAGCAATTTCAGAGCCGATTCTGAAAACAAAAATCTGCAAACGGAGGAGCGGAAGCCCAGGCAGCGATTCCGCCACACCAATTGTGCTAATTGCATTTCTGCCTTACAGATGCACACATTTGGCATGGTGCAGGGATTAACTGGCCAACAATCTGACGAGGACGAGATCAGAACCCTGACAAACGATGCTAAATGAAGACGCCTCGCCGAACACGTTCCGTGGAAGGAGGACGCAAAACCCGGTGGCCAATTAACCGTTTTTTTATTCTGTTTACACATACTTTCAGAGTGACACGGCGGCGGGACGTCAGCTCGCACGTTTGACTCATTGGACATCAAATCGAAGTCATTCATAACAGTGACAAGCAGAGGGACGGGGGGGAGAGTGGGGGGGCGTGCGGAAAGTCGCTCTTTCTTAGGCAGATGTTTCAAGGCAATTATATAAATTAAGCTGTCAGATGGGTCGTGAGGGACGTTTGTCTTCCAGGCTCGGATAGACCAGTGGGCCTCCCTCCCTCACAAACAAAGCGCTCGATGAGAAAGCAGAGAAAAGGGGTTTTTCGCTTCTGTCAAGATCACCAACGCTGCTTATAGGAAATTTCTTTAATCTGAACAAATGCAAGTCATCTCGCATCTTAGTGGGGGAACGATTCCCAACGGAAACGCTCTTAGTCACTGTTGTGTTGTTGAGAGCAGAATTACACCCTAGCATCCTCTGGTCACACAAAACATGTTATTTACATATTCCACAGTGCCCGGCAATTTCCTTTTATTTATTTCCGTCAGTCGAGTCGCCATAAAAGAAATACCAACAGGGTGCTGTACAGCTGCGTGGTGCGATATTTTCCCGCCTTTCAACAATCTTTGGGGACCGGTTGAGTACAAACATGTCAGCGAGGCGTTTTTGTCTGTTCTCACTTTATTATAGCTCTTGGGTATTTGTCAGTAAAATAGAACTCCCTCAGGAACCATTACCTTTGTGAATCTGTTTCTATCTGGAGCCGCTCTCACTTTGGGTTTTTTTTTTTCCCCCGTCCAAGTGTCCCAAAGGGTTTCTTCTATCAAAGATGTCATTTTCAATTAGCCATACTCTAAATGACTGTCTGTGGGCTCGTGTCAATAAAAATTTCATTTATGAGGATGAGGCAGCTGTAAATATAAGATTTATTTCATTTAAATGAAGGTGAGCAGATCATCTCACACCTGTCCTCTCGTGGATTTTCCAACATTTCTAGAGCATCTTCTGCAAGCAAATAACTGATTAACATCCAATAAAGGACAGAGGTAGATGCAAATACATGCCGAGTGAAATTGGCGCAGCTGTGCATTTCCTCCAGCGATTCCCCTGATGCGCAGGTGAATCTTCTTAGGATTGCTTCATCTGGTGACTTAAACCTTATATCTCTGGGTGAGTTAAAGCTGCGCTCAGATTACCTTAGGAAATGAAACTCGGCTGTATGTATTAACGGCATGGAAAACATTTGGCTGTTTGAATTACAAGCTCGCAGTAAAGTTTTACGTCCATCGTTAGGCGTTGATGGACGCTGTGTAACATTAACAGGAAACAATGAAAGTATCATAACCTAATGACAGAAAATGTGGGTAAATTTTTCACTGCTGGGGATCAAACTGGGCACGAAGCGGTTAATGGTTCCAATATTTAAAAAAAAAAGTTGTGCCTTTTTATGAGATAAAATCTGACATGGTGGCCAGAGTTTTATTTATTTATTTTTGTGTAGCAAAGAGTCGTAGGATGATCCACACCCATTTGCTACACGCCGCAAATGAGTTGGCTGTTAAATGCAGCTGGTAAATTTGTCCGTTTGTGTTTCAGTTTGCAAAAACAAAAAAGGGATGGTCTTTTTTTTTTTTTTGCAACTACTGCCAGCTATAGCATTGTTTTTTTTATCTTCAGTCTAAATCCTTGCTACCTTAAGGAGCAAGGCTGACTCCATGCTCATATGGCTGAAAGCTACTCTAAGAGGAGTTTACTGAGTGATTAAAGGAAAAAAATGTTTAAATGATGTTCTAACGAAAAGGGTGAACTTTCATTACCTGCTTAATGGATGAAAAGGAAAAGATGATAATCATGCTTCTATTAGCATGTTATTTATTAATATAAGTACATTTAGGTTTGCTGGATTAGTAGATTTTCAAATAATGTTTAGGGCTGAAAACTGTTTACTTCCATACTCCATCTAAAGATTGTTTTAAATGACCCAAAAGTATGAAATTAGAAGACTGTCGTCTGTCTATAAAACCAAAAATTTGGTTAGGTTATAAAGATAATTTTATGAAAATATCTTACAATTATAGAAGTTAGTTTGTGGAATCCCTGATGATGAAAATATGAAACTAAAATAAAATAACTAAAAATAAAAATCCCTGATGATGAAAATATGAAACTACACAGACTATATTAAGTCTATATTAAGTGTATTAAAGTTCATGTTATATTTGTTTGTTCTTGGATAGCTAAAATAAGTGATGCTTCAGTTTTTTGTTCTCTATTTTTTATGGCAAAAATCAATGACTATCAAAAATCCTACCTATATAAGATAAGCCTCCATATAAATTGAGTATAAATCCAGAATAATGAATTATGAAGGCTAAAACTAACAACCAGTCCAAGTGAGACAAACGTCCATCATCTTAAATTAACTCGACTCTCAAAAAACATTACAATAGTTTGTTAAAGTGTCATGAATGAACCTCAAACAGGTGTCATTTTTTCACTGAATGAATATTTACTGAAGAGCTGATGACTATTTAAAGGAGGAATTGGAGGCAGGAGGTGGTGAGAAACCAAAGATCTTCCTGTTTCTCCATGCTGAGAAAGAAACACACAAAGCATTTGAATAAACCCAAATATTATATTTGCTTTTGATATTTGTCATCTTGTTACTTTGACTGGAAATACTTGTTACATTCATCGTGTAAGTTGATCACTAACGATGCACCACCTCCTACCTAAATTTCCTGAATAACTAACTTTTCTTTTTCTGCGTAAATAACTGCAACACAGATGTTTTAAACATTCGTAAAATAACCAGATTCAATTCAAAAACCTTGAACTATTCTATAAACTTTATCAACATGAAAGTAGCAACAACTAAATGATCTGAATTCCAATATCTTAGCTTTGAGCAGCAGCAGGAATAACTGTTGCTTTGTTGTTTTGCTGCAAAAGCAAACAATTACAAAGTTACTGCTGCACACTTCAGGCTGTATTTTGATTATGTCACAAATTTTATCAAGGCTGCAGATTATTTAGGTGTGAAAACATGAAAGTAAAGAGAGCAATGTTTGAAAGAACAGAAGAAATGAAAAGGTTTCACTTAGCCGGCAAAGATTTCCTGAAAAGGTAATCAGAACTCTGTGTCGACTTCGATCCGTTCCACGGAAATACAAGAGGGTCGGATAAGTACATCAAATTACATATACTCTGAAAATGAAAGACAAAAAAAACCACTGAATTCTTCTTTTCTCTTTGCGAATCAAACATTAACATACAAACCATTCAGGCACTACAGACTAATACAGCCTGCCAACTGTTGAAACAGTTTCGATCAAAGCAATTATTAGACTAACAGAAACTATTTCCTTTAGCCAGAAATTGTACTTGTATGTCCCCTATTCTTGAAATATCCTGTATTACACTGTAAAACTTCAATTTCTCTCCTCGGTGTTGGAATTTAACAGCACATTTTTTTTGATCTTCCCTTTTCCCCGACAGTATTTGAGTGAGTAATGTGTGTATCAGCGGGGCTTCAAAGTAACACGTAATCAGAAATATCGCATACATTTTAATTTATGAGGTTTCTGGAAAACGCAGAACACAAGCAAAGAAAACTGGCCCAAAGGTTGATCATCTGGATATCAAGCCGCGTTAACACACTTAGTTACTTTAATTTAGAGTCATGGCTTAAAATAGTCCAATACTCTGTCCTAATGCCTCTGAGTGGACCTACATTAAAAATGAAGAGTGCCCAGGGCAGCAGAGGGATGTGCTGACAGCAGACAGATCTTTTAAAGGCTGTGTTTTCCTCCTGCAAACTTCATTCTGGCTGCCATCACTTTAATAATTGCTATCGCTGCGAAGAGAAAAAGAAAAGAAAAAAGAAAAAAAAAAATCACACACACCTCAGGAAGATAAAAGAGAATAATATTGTCATCAACTAATGCCATAATAAGACCCCCCATCTCTGTCCAACGTAGAGAAAAGAAGCCAAATCAATAAGATCAAAAGGGAGACCGAGCCTCTGAGCCACAATGCAGAACCCAGCAGTCACCGTCAGATGATAGCATCATATCCAACCACAGCAAAGCCAACAACAACAAAAAAAAAAGAAGAAAAATCTGGATTTCTTCAATTTGCATATCTCTGATTAGATGAATCCTGTGGGTCCACTTGTGTGGTAAGTGGTGTGTTAAAAGCCGCCTGCTCAGCCTGACAAAAAGCCGCCAGAAGGACCTGGATCTGCCCTCGTACAGCAGAGCCCAGCTTTCTTCGCTTTCCCAAAAAATATTTTCAGAAATCCCTTTGAGCCGTTTTTCACAAGCAGCTGGACCTCAAACACACTTCTGTTCAAAGTAGATTTCAAAAGCCCCCCCCCCTCTCTCTTTTATTCCTGGGATGTTGAGGGCTTTTATAGAGCAGGACACCTTTGACTTAAAACTGGATAAAAATAAAAAAGATGTTATGAACTCTCTGGCAGCCTGATGAACAGCAGAGATGTTTAATTTGGACACTTTTCAGTGGGTGCATCTTGTCACACTCGGCAGCCCCCTCGCCCACATGCTTCGTTTCTGCCTTCACTCTCACTGAAAAGAGGGAAGTTACTGAAACAGCATGCGGGCAAATACTCACACTTCATTTATTGTTGTCACAACGTCTCCCGGCGCGATTTCAGGCACAAAGAAGAGAGTGAAAAACTCCTCATATTTGACTGTTTTCGAGATCATCGCCAGCAGAACTTGTCTGTTTTAAGCAACGTGAGTTCACGCAGTGTTTGTTGGAGAGAGGGGAGGGGGAAAAAAAAATAAAACAAATAAAAACAGAAACAAAGTAAAGCAGGAGATGTACTCACAAATATGCAAAAAGTCCTCCTTCGGTGGGCGTTTTCCCTTCTGTTCAAAAGATGATCTCTCCCGACCCTGAAAGGCGGAATGGCAGCTGTAGCACCGATATCCACTGAAGTCCAGGTGCTCCTCTATCGGGCTCGCCAGCGCAGGCGGCGCATCTCTTCGAGTAACCGAAGCAACCGGGCCGTTTATTTCGATTTCTGAGCCCGTCGTTCCTTCCTCGGCTTCAGGGAGCAGCGTGTGGCTGGACGGAGCGCGGCGTCGGGACGGAGGTTTGTTTTGGTGTCCGCACAGACTGCCTCCACCGCTGCAGCCAGCTGAGGCTCTCTCTGCAGCGCAGCATCCCAGCTCACTGGTGCTGCCGAGGAGAGAGAGGGGGGGGAAAAAAAAAAAAAAAAAAAAAAAGAGGTGGCCCCTCAGTTAGTTGTAAGGAGTGGCTTTGGCTCAGCTTTGCTCCCCATTCACATTTCTGGTGTGGGTGGTTTTTCAGAACGGCGTGAATGCTTCCAGAAAATTTAAAAATGCAAAAGTTTACCAACTTTGATATTGAACAAGGTTGTATGAAAACCTTAGGCGACTATTGATGCTTAAAGAGGACGGCTGCGGGATGAATGCAAGCTCAAAAATACTCACTTTCACAGTTGTATCGTCAGAATCTGTTCCTTATTTTTATTAGAAATTAAATTTTTAATTAAATTTAAATTTGACTAGAGGTGTGCAATGCTGCATTTTGTGTACATGTCCCATAAAACAGGGTTTGCGTCACCGATTCCAATACTTTTTAAGATTGATGCATCAAACGTCTGACCATCAGGTGTTTTTCTTTTCCTTTGAATTATTTTGTTCAAACATTGACAGAATTAAAAGCTTGAATATTTGTACCAACCTCCATTTTCTACACTGCAAAAATGTATTTTGGTAGCTGTTAAAATTAATTCTAGTCAGTGATTGATAACTGGTAAGAGTGAGTAGATCAAATTGAAATATCAATACCAAATGGGTATTAGTATTGGATCAATACTTGGATGATAGAAGCAATACTTTGTTTCAGATTCTCTTTTGAAATTTTATCTTTGTAATGTACTTTCTCAACTATTCTATAAATAAAGATTTTGTTGTGTTTTCCTCTCAAATGATAATAGCTTGCAGTTTAATTTGAAAAGAATGAGCAAAAATATGTTCTGCAGACTTGATCCAAATTCTCTCATGTTTATAACCAAATTATAAAGAAAGAAAAATCATAAAAACACCTAAAGATCAGAAGTTTTATGATATCCAAACCTGAATAAGTAACGTATCAGAGATACTGGTCCTGTATTTACTTGGTATCGGATCGATACCATTCAGTATTGCCTCCAGTAGTTGGAATTTATCATAAACTGCTAATGAAAAGCACAATAAAGGTCAATTTATTAATTAAAAACAAGCATTTATCTTTTTCTTTTAAGCTGGCAAATGAACAAAAATTTTAATTTGGTTCCATTTCCTTTTTCTTATTAAAATAATACTTTTTTTCACAAAGAAACAAATCCAATATGTTTGGATTAGTTTAAGCATTTTTATATTGTGAGCCCAATGCCAAAATATTCACCCCTAGTCAATGTTTGCATTGTGATATCATGGGCTGAAGAATTGGTGTGAATGATGTTCAGATGTTGCAACTTTTGAAACTAAAAGCGTTTCCTGGTTCAGGGTGTAACACCACACAACAAACTAAAATGACTGAAAAGCCCTCTGTCAATTAAAATGCATTTATTTACAATAAACCAAGGGAAAATAAGGATCTCTGAAGACAAAGCAATAAAGGAAACACCCACCGTCTAACTGGAAATTAAAGACAAAAAAGATCATGAGCGAGCTCCCTGGCTTCACATAAAACAGGAGTAAAGAAAGAACCATAAAGCTTACATTTTGATTTTAAACATCTCAGAAGAAAAAAACCCTTTCTGATCCGACGCTACAGGAAAACTAAAGAAAGTACACAAACTCACAGAATCACAAACAACATCAGTGCTGATCCGGACCCGCTGGGAAAGGGTGTGGCGCTTGGTGGGGGCATTTTAAAGCAGAGACTGACGAGCTGCAACACTTCAGCTGTGGCCTGTTCAGGTCAGACACACCAGCAGCAGCACAGGACAAAGAGCTGCTGCAAACAGAGCCCCTAGAGGCCAGAGGCTGTAAGAACAGGCCAGGCCGGGTTTTCTCCGGTTTTTATTTTCATTCTGGAAAGAAGATGAAAACCAATTTAATTGTTCGCTACGCTTTTGTCAGAAAAAAATAGACTGTTTCTAAGTTAAATGTCTTAAATAACAAAAGAAACAAAACATCTTTTTAGTTTATTTCTTTAATTGGTCGTTTTTCCAGAGAAAATCCTATTACTGAAACAAGTCGACTGTGCAAGAATGGCAATAGGTTTTTGCATCAGGAACTAAAGAAATGAACAAACTAGCATAGCTGCTGGATAGTATATGAACACCTTATGTTGACATCGGAAATAATGCTGTCAACTTTGTTTTTTATTGGTCAACTCAAACATTTTAGGTACTATTTCAAAACTTGTTTTGAAATTGTATTTCCGTTTTTAGATTAGAAATTGACTGAAGACAATAAAGAATGAATGACACTGATATGTTCATATAAATTAGAGGCGTGTGAGCCGTCTAAAAACCGTCTAAAGAAAGAAAAATGTGTGGAGAAAATGCTAATGCTAATGTTAAAACTGCTAGCAAACATTGCTATTTTTGGTTGATCTTACTAAAGAACAATAGACATTAGTTGTGCTGCTTTAAGGAAAACGGACATGCCACCTTGTTATAATATATATTTTTTTAAAACCTATTATTGTAACAGTAACATACATGCTATTCTTCCATTATCTCTGGTTTGCTCTCCCCAGCCATTTGGGAGGAATCCGCTTTGGGTTTTCCTCTGGGATGTGTCCGGAACGCCTCAGCAGGAAAACGTCCAGGATCCCAACCAGATGGCATGAAACTGGCTCCTCTACTACAAAGAAAGTGTTTATTTTCCACAATGAGGCAAAACTAAATAAGATCATAAAAGAAAAAAAAATGAAGGTGCTTAATCATTGTTCTACTGCATTTATTTGATTATTGAGCTTAGAACTTGTCTTAAATTAGATCATTCTTAGATTAGAAGGTCTAACTTTTCATTGAAGCGCCTGTTAGCTGTTAACTTACATAATTTACACAAAGAAAAGGCAGAATTTATTAAAATCTCCTTAAATAGGATGTTTACAAATTCCTACACCAATTTCATTGCCCAAATTATAATATATTGTTTTACCAGAATATATGCAGGAGACAAAATGCGAATGAAAGTGGAATATAGATTTAGAACAGATTTTTGAATACAAGGTGAAAAACGTCCAACAGTCTATCCCCACTTTTGAATAAAATGTGTGGTTATATTTTATCCATATTATGTATATCTGCTTGAGGAGCTGAGATTCGTAAGTTAATGCTACTGGCTGCCGTTTCAACCCAGGAGGCCGTTGATTTTCCATGGCGCTGATTGGCTGCGACTAAAGAGCAGAAACCAGGAGGACTGTGGACTTTAGCGACAATTTCCACTGTGTGCATTGTTACATAGTTAGCATCTAAAGTACTAAAATAGGCAGTTGTTAGCATTTTTAGAGGAGGACTCAAATATTTACTGAGTTTACTGTTGTACTCTGTTCTATATTGACAGAAGAAAACATGGTTTGGTTTGTTAAAGACTTAAATCTGATTAAAAGGTAAAGGTAATTTTATTTATATAGCACATTTTCAGCAGCAAGGCAACACAAGGTACTTTACAGGATTTAGAAGGAAATACAAACAAAATAAACCAAAGGAAAGACCAAAAGAAGAAAAAGCTAATAATGTTGATCCAAAGTAAATAAACTAGATACTCCTGTTTGGGTTGGTAGATAAGTATAAGTAAGTATCCTCTGGTCTAATTCCTTTTCTGAGTTGGAAGAACAGGAGTCTAAAAAGTAGTTGCTAAGGTAGTTTTTCTGGATTCAAAATTCTAATGCCTAATCAATAGTTATCAACTATGTAACTTAATATTAATTTATGACTGCCAACATTTTGTGGTTGCTAAAAAACCTCAGCGATCACAAACTGTTTTTACACGGTATCAAATGTTTTGTGGCATCAACCCATGTATTATCTACATATGTGCCTTTGACAAAACATTTGTTTTTGAATATTGGGTGTTGGGAAAACAAACAACAATATGTCAGCAGAGTGTAAATGAAACAGCTCGAGAGGCTTTGTTATGTTTTTAAAATTTCCTTTTCCTTTATTGCACTAGAAATATATTTAGTTTATAAGATCTGCAAGGCGACAAACCCCAGAGTGCCTCTAAACGGAGAGACTCCACAAAAGACGTTTCCCCTAAACATCCCGAGACACCTTGTTTGTATTCCAGGTTTATTCTACCACCGCTTTTCCACAGCGCCATAAAAAGCATTTGCATAATGTCTGCTCGGGTAGAAACACCCATCTTCAAAAGACAGGATCGTTATTCTTGGAGGTTGTGCATTCATGTATTTTCTGCAGAAAAAAAAAATCATCTTAAATCACATTAAGCAATTCATTTAACAGCTGGGGATTGAGGCTGAGGAAAATAACAATTGACCAAAATAAACAAATGTCAAAGTTTTGTTTCAAGTAACATCAAATGAAAAACATGTTTGGGCTTCTTCAATCGTCAAACAAAAACTAATTGCGTAAAAATATGACACAAAAAAATCCCAATCGATACAGAGATGCAATTTTGAATTAGTAAGATTTTGTTGTTATTCTCTCACAGCAGCTGAATATATTTTTAGGCTCACATATTCAATTTATTTTAATCTTCAACCATTTTTTAGCCTTATTAAGCAGTTGTTTGCATTTTTCAAGGGAACATTTTTTGGCATCTCTTGAAAAATAAACTGAAAACTTTCACTCATATTTAAGTATTCGCATCATGAGAAACAATTTGAAATTGTTAGTTTTCCTTGTAATAGAATTTCTAAAAGTCTTATTGTTTGTTCCTTTAGGTCCCTAAGTACCATTGCATGCTATCTGCTAAACGCTAACTGATTATTTGAGATGTGCGTTAGATAAATAAACTTTCTCTCCTACCAACACAAATGTGAGCATGTGGATTTTACAAAACTTAAAATGTAACTGAAATTGTTTGTTTTTTGCTTCAACAACAACAAATACTCCAGGTGGGTCCGGCTTGAAACCAATGGTGAATCAAGTCAAGTCAATTTTTTGTATCGCACACGTCAGCAACAAGGCATTTCAAAGAAAAAAAAAGAAACATAATACAGAAACCAATTATGAAACAAGCATTAAACATTACGTTTTGTCAAATGCATCATCAAAATCATGAAGCAATTATAATATATATGCAAACAGACGTACATAACAGATTTTTCTGTTCAATAGGACACTTTACCTGCACATAGAGCTGTACAGGTAGATTTTGAAGGTTGTTTGGGAAATGTCTTATCTGAACTTATCTGAACTTGAGACGGCATATAAATTTGCTTTGTATATTTTAATTAGCTATTTTTACATTGTGAACAGTTCTTTTGAGAATATATCAAGCAAAGTCGGGAGTATTACTGAGCACAAAGCTGAATTTAAAGGAAAATGTTTTTTTTGGTATAAATAAAACTGGACTCTTTGAGATCTCAGTTTGCAAAAAATCTGAAAAAAGTTACCTGCTTTTGTTTTGTTTTGTTTTTTTTCATTTCCAGCTTTTTTGGAAGGGATAAATGTAATGTACGGTTAAGTTTTCAAGTATAATCTTTGCCATTTTGCATTCAGAGTACTTTGGGGAAAACAAAAAAAAAAAAAAATCAGTTAATGTGGGCCGTGCAGCAGCGTCTCCTCCTTCCAAACAGATCGCTAATGGCTCTAGACTAGAGAGTATAGATTATCTCTCTCTGTTTCTCATATCAGTTACATAGCTCATATTGCCACCCTCTGCTGTGAGTCTTTGACTGACAATATGGAGCTAACAGCCTATCTCCATCCTCCATCATTAATTAAACAGTACCATGACTGAGTGCTCTTCCTATTGGGCGATTGATCCATCCAAGTGCTTGTGGCTGTTATCAGCTCTTAGATCAAATCTTTTCAAAGCAGTCTTCTAAGAGTTCCTTTTTACAGCTTTGCTTATTGGCACTGACATCAGTTGGACAGATTTGCTGATAGTATGTACAAATAAATGCATCACACACATTGTGGGTCGGCTGGCCGGAAATTGTGGCTTAAATATGTTTGGATTGTTGCCGATACCTTTATTCTGTAGGAGGCGGGGATGGTGGGCTTGTCCAGGCTATGTGCTTTAACATTATAAATGTAAGCCAGGCACAGATAATACACACAATGGGAGCAATTCTGTTTTACTCTTTGTAAAGACATTTAAAATCTATATATAAAAGAACAAAATAAGAGACGATTTCATCTTCTTTCTTGTAAATATGTATGTAGAGAAAGTTTTCATAAAAGAGGAAGACAAGTGCAAATATACATGGTAACAATCTGGGTGTTGTGACTGTTAAAGGGGCAGTACTATGTGTTTCCCAGGCACACAGTGCCATCTCATAGCACAATGAAGTAACTCGTTTACCTTCAAATTTGTAATTTAACAAATTTAAGTTGGACCTCTGTCTCTTTAAGAAGCTCTTGCTCTTTCTCACACTCGGCCTTCAGGAAATAACCACAACGCTCCTCTATCAACCCTTTAGCAATGTTTTTACCAGTGTTGCACTGAGAAGAAGTAGCTTGTATAATGAACTCAGCAAATGTTCAATTCCACCAAGTGTTTGCTAGTCACTGCTGACTAGTCTGAAGGAGCTGAGTGGGCGGAGTCAGAAGCTCTGCACCTTGGAAACCGCAGCTCTGAGGAGGAACTTCATCCTCGAGGGCGTCGCTCATCCATCCGCCGTTTTGCACAGCTGAATGGTTGCCATGGGAGATTAAAGGATGAAGCTCAAAAACTGTGATTTTACATAATATCTACTTCTTCAAGAGTTTACATGGAGCCAAACTAACATACATTTCCTGATGAGAAGAGGCTGCAAACATCTCAATGTCAAATTATATAGAAAGACAAAGTCTAAATAGTTTTATGAGTCAAAATAGATGCCATTACGAGAGAAACATGAAAACCATAAAAATAACAAGCAACAAATGCAAAAGAAAAGAATGTAATTTTCATCGAATCCTCACCTCAAGCAAAACAATGATCCAGAACAGTTAACATGTTCATAAACACCATCAACAGTTTTTTTTTTTACACAGAGGCTGTGCAACTAAGCAGATAGAGTAACGGTAAGTAGGTTTTCCAAACTCAATATCCCTCTGGAGACATGCATGCAAATTGCTTGTTTGAAATTATGCGAACCATTTGATTGAGTGATGGCAGATGAAGCCTTTGCATTTGATTACTGGAAAGGAGGATGAACATTTCAGGGTATGGTAATTTATTTTAAAAAAAAAAAGAAGATAAAAAATGAAAACATCCAACTGATGCACTTCTTCACATCAATTGTCACAGATTGATGTGATTCCCAGTGGGAAGAAGCCCAAAAACGGATATAAATCAGTTGTTTCTAATTAATATTTAAAGCAAAATATAAACGTGACACTGCGTAAGTTTATCCATTAATGCTTTTGCTAAAAGATTCATATACACAGATGTTAGTCCACTTCCAGACTTGTAGCCAACTGCCCACACTTGACAAGATGTTTGGTACTAAGAAGACAGCAGTCACATATAATTAGAGAGGTTGCTCTCTGGAGCTAGACAGGCAACGGAAATTAGGACCTGACAGCTCATGTCAAGTGGTGAGATGTCTGGCAGGATGTAAAACTGCAGAAAGGCAAACTTAAACTGATATTGCTAAGTGCAATTTGTGAGTTGAGGATAAATCACAAGGTCCTGTCAAACCTAGATGTTCTCCTGGTTTCAGAACTTTTAAAACTCATGTCAGGATGAAGAAGAAGAAAAAAACAAAAGAGGTAAAGCCAGGGGATGGTTTCTTGATGTTATGAGTTTGGTTTTATGGTTATGATGCAATTCAATCACTGAGTTTTTGAATTAGCGATATGAGTTCTGGCAGCTAAGCTGCTTTGGAAAAGTATTCATATTCTTTCCTCTTTTACAATTTGTCCAATAACAACAAACCACAGCTTGTTTCATAGGGAATGTTTTGGTTTTGATTTACACAAATTAGTGTCTAAAACTACGTGATTTTCATTTTTTAACTGATAAAGTGTGCTGTGTCAGAACCACATGTTGTCTGATCTACAACCTCAAGCTGTGTGGAGTACGTCAGCATCACATCTACAAGCTGGAGTTGCATAGATAGAGGCCGAGACTTTTCACCATTTTGACCATTATTCTTTGCAAAATTACTCAACCTCAGTGAGATTAGCTAGAGACATCTGTAAAAACAAATGACCCTCCTACAATAATGGCCTAAGTAATTTTTCCCCATAAGTGATTTTTATTTATTTATTTATTTATTTGCCTAAAACATCTTTTGGAAAGAAAAATATGCTTTTTTTGGTTGCCAAATCATATTTGCCAAAAAAAGGCTATTATCTTAGGAAGATGACGAAATGTTAATTTCCAAGTCTTTTGTTCATCATTATTTCGGTTGACATGATGCATGTTTGAACACTTCTTTTGTCTGTGCAGTTGGAAGGCTTTTTGCTCTCCTTATGGACAGTTGTTATTATTCATAACCATGGCAGCACATGTGTAAACAAACAATTGGTTGCACAACGAGGAGCACCCAATTAGCTTCTCAAAAGATGAAAAAACACCTGAGGAGTTGAGAAGTAGGTTTGTGGATGCAGAGCAGAGCGAGGAGGAGGAAGTTCAAACCATCTCCATCGATCACAAAACGGGCGACTCCAACATCTCTCTGCTCGGCATTTTAACCAAACAACCAGGAAAAGATTTAAGGACGAGCGGCAAAAGCAAAGGAGGTGAACTCGTTGCCAACAACTGAGTTTTGTCCTCCAGGATCTCTGCTGCCTGGAAACTGTGCTGTTAACATGTCTCAACAGTCATGAGACCGTCGTACAAGAAAAGTCTTCAGGCAGAGGCCTCGCCAGATTTGTTGCAAGACTGACTTCTACTGGAGATCCTTCCTGCCCACAGAGTCGCTTTAACAAGGTACTTGGATGATCCGAGTTATGACAACATTTAATTTTCTTTTGGGATAGACAAAGTGTTTTTGAGTCCAGTCTAAACCAGGCTGCATGTTTAGGGTCGTCGTCCTGCTGGAAGGTCAACCTCTGCTCAAGTCTCTAGTCTATAGCAGCAATTTTTCTTCCAGCATTGCCATGTCAACCAGCCTCTGCACTGCAGAGATAATATTAAATCAATCATGTTTTTTTACATCACAGAAACTATTTAATCGGTCTGTTGGACCAATTCCATTTGTTAGCTTCACGTTTTTACTTTAAAAATGACATAAAAATGAAGGTGTTGCTGTTTTAACTTCAGTTAAATTGAGATAGGATCACAGTTTTCATCTGCTGCTCTAAGTGTCCTTTGTGATGCTGTTTGTTCAATAATGTAAATGTTTTACAGAACAGCTCTATTTATTTAAGTATTTACATTAAAGAAAATAGCTGGAAACCTTTTTTAATAATTTTCCTTCCACTTCACAATTATGCTCTACTTTGTCATAGTCTATCACTCTAAATCCATTAAAATGCATTGATGCTTGTGTGCACAGATATTAAATTCATATTGTCTTTTATTTTTAATAAGATCTTGACTGTAACATGTCCCACATGACGCATAACACCTGACAGAAGCTCTTCTTTACAGGATTTTCTGTCACTCAAATCCGTCTCTTGTTCTGTTGCATGGCGTTTAACACACTCTCATATCTGGTAACCAGAGTGTGTTACATCTGTGGTTTGCAAGGGTGGTATGTAATGTTGCAGCTGACTGAATCTTAATTTCCCAAGAAAGGGCTAAAAAGATAGAGCTCCTCAGAACGGAGCCAGCACAGCGGTGTCCTCGAAGCAAACGTCTTAATTCATCTTCATTACACACTCTGAGAGCTGCGTTGGGCCGCGCTGCTTTCCACTTCGCCGCCGCTCTCTGCTTTGCAACAATTTCTGTTTTGACGTGGAAGAGAGCACAGATTTTTTGACTCTATCTCCGAACTGTGCCTTCAAACGTTTCAAGGTTTCGAATGGTAACAAAACAACGCTGGTGTAATGGGAGTTTAATTTCATTTCGTGGTTGTATTTTGTTTTTTTTTTGGTAGTTATGCACACTTATGTCTTTGTTGCTAAACGAAAGCTTTATATCAATTTAAGTTACAGAAAGCACAAACATACAGATGGTAGGCTCTGCTGATGCTGGATTGATGAGGCTTCATCTTGTTGTTTATACTGTTTCTGTCTGTGAGTGATAACCTTCATGTGTTTCCTTAGTCGAGATCTCGCATCAGTCTGCTCTTATTTCCACTTCAGGAAACACATAAAAGTATACAGGTACAGATGGTGAGATACCTGGCAAATTAAGCAATTTGTATTTATTGCTCTGCAGATGCTAACTAGATGGAGGTAGTAAATTATAATTTGGTTGGCAGACTGATTCTTTTCATTACTGGAAGCACCAACATCTGCAGGGCGGCGTGTTATTGCATGCAAGTGGCGGCACAAAGTCGCACAGAGGGATGGAAGATTTAGAGCCTATTTTAAAAAAAGTGGAAACGGCATGAATTGGAGCACAAGTTAATTGAACAAAGATATGAAACTGTTCAGACCGATGACAAGCTGACAGATAACTAAAGGAAACTGTCTCATTCTGAAAAGTGTTTAGCGCTGTGGCTTTTCAAAGGTTTAGACAACTTAATTTTAGAGGATACCACAAGGGTGTGTTGTCAGTGTTAGTGAGGAGGAAATGGAATCATTTTCCATTTTGTGATAAATTATATAAGCATCTAATTGTAAATGGACGTTATTTTCGGAAACGGCTTTCTAAGAAGACAAATTATTGATGCAAGCTTTATTATCAACGTGGTAGAACACTTTTGACTGTCAAAGTGAAGCCTGAGAATGCAGAAACGCACAAACAAGACGGGCTAGAAGGAGACACATCTGAAGGAAAACAGCATAGACTGAAACTGGTGAGGAAAAAGAAAATTGTTGAGGGCGTTGAATGTGTCAAGGTGAACTGGGACGATTGTTATGGGCAACCGAAAACCACAGCAACCAAAAGCGAATGAAAAGCCTAAATAAAACAGGATGTATGTTTAATTTATTTAATTTGTCCATACATTATCTTCCACCTAATCCAGGGTTTTGTTTTGGGGGTGAACAAAATGACTCAGTTCTGGGGAACTGATGTCGTCAGTTTGGCTCTTGACCCTTTAGGCTCCTGCACTTGGGGCAGGACTTTCTCCCCAACCCAGAGAGGGCAGCCTACACGTTTCCAAATCAAGACCAAAATCAGATTTTGAGATGCTTCTCGTCATTTAAAAGCTGTAAGTCTCAATCTGATGTAGCCAACAGAACCAAAAAAATCATATCTTTTCTTTTACATTTCATCTTTTTTTTTCCTTTATCACATTTAAATGCTTCAGATAATCAAACAGACATTAAAAAAATGAAAAAAGGTGAAATCAGGTGAAATTATCGGGTGGTAATGGTTGACATGTCAGCCTAGAACCAAAAGATAAACTAAGCTAAAAAAAAAAACTGGGTGACATTACCAAGTTATAACACAGAATACCCTATATTCATTTCCAATGTAAAGTCCAAACCATAACCTTTTACATGTTGAGGATAGAAAGCTCCTTTTTTTTAGAGCAATTCCCCAAACCGACCGTTTAGAAATCCTATTGATCCGTTTCAGTTGAAACCAACAGGAAGTTGTGCAGCCAAATTTTAGCAGTGATGGACGATTCTCCTTTGGCAGAACTTGATTTGCTCTGTTGGCATTTTCTGGGTACTTCGTACTAACAAGAGACTCAGAGCAGACCCTGAAATCAATACATTTTGATCCGGGAACGCTTTGGGAACCCCAGAATATTCTTGGAAAGTGGCTCCCCGGCGTAAGGAATCTCTGAATTTTTTACTCCTGCAACGTCATCTCAGGTATGCAGAAGACAACGTATGAATAGATTGATGGATGTCGTGTTCGTGGTGCAGGTAAATCGATAAGAGCTGACCAGAATGATGACAGAACATCATCAGAGTGGAAGATTGATGAGTCCTGGTCTGTTGGGATTACAAAGCAGGTCACTATGGCAACGAGAGGTGGGGGCTCAATAAAACGTTAAATCTAAATTCCTGTTCAATGTCTGTAAAGAACAAAGAAAATGAACATGAAGTGTGAATATGCAGAAAGTAAGTCAGGGGTTCATGGTTGCATGTTTCCGCCTTTCCAGAACAAGATCTGATTTACAATAACTTGTACATCTAAAACAAATTAATACTGGGTAAAAGTGCAATATTTCTTGCCAGTCATGCCAGAAAGCAAAATGGTAATTTTAAAGAATTACATTGCAAGTAAAGTGAAATACTTAGGGCTTATTTTTATTTTTTATTTTTTCCTTTTTATTGTTAACAAATAAAGAAATATCACATTGTCAGAATATCACATTAAATATTTTAATTCTCAGCAACAGATGTTTTGTCTGGAATGGATTTCACTCGACAGTCTCTGCTCTTATCACCTTTTCCTAGCACACTTCTTCCTTCCACTCAATTTCCTGTTGATATGCTTGGATATATACAACTCTGTGAACAACCAGCTTCTTCAGCAACGACCTTTCCTTACCCTCCTTGTGAAGAGTGTCCTGTGTGGCCCACAGACCCGTGGTGAGAGACGGTCTAAAGCCTCAGGAGACCTTTGCAGGTGTTTTGCATTAATTTGCTGATTAGGGTTTGACACCATGAGTTTCCATTAGTGACCTCTGCTACAGTATTCTAATGTTCTGAGACGCTGAAATTTTAGGTTTTATTATCTGTAAGAAATAGTCACAAAATTACAAGAAACAAAGGGCTTGGTATATATCAGTCTGTGTTTCACTTTCTTTCAAACTTCTTACAGTTTGTTGTCTCACTTTCTGAGATGGCTGCCAAGAAACATTTCCCTTTTAGACAATAATCGAATTGTCCAACACATATATAGAAGTGGGACGGCGTGTTATCCGTATGTAGAGCTGCATGTACACACTGCCTGTGTTTCCAATTAATTGGTACATTTCCTAAGGTCAAGTGCTGTAAACATGTATTTTTGCCGTTTAATAATCAAAGTCTTTCAAATTAACCTCAGAGACTCTTCAAAGGTTAACATAGCAGCTTGTTTGCTTCTCAGCACAAAATAAACAAAACATATAATGATTATTTCTCGGCCCTCCTTTCTAAATTGTCCAGTTAAATAGATTTAAATGGTGTGTCTTAATCTATATTCAACTTTATTTGGGAAACACAGAAATTTCAGCTAAATGAGCTCTCAAGAACAAGCCGGGCGAATTGATTGGTTTATATCTACATGCAGCATTAAGAATCAATTCCTTTGTAATGAGATTGAATCAAACGTGTGACCGTGTGTAATGTGAATGGTTGCTCCGAGTAATTAACTCACAGAGAATTACTACCCAGCCTTGCAGTTTCCTCAGAGTGCTTTGAGCTCATTGTTTAGGTGTCTGGCTAACAAATTTAAGTTCATTTCTGTTTATGGGTTTTCTCGCTACTGAATTAGGAGGGTGTTTCTGTTTGGAATGAAACGGCAAATCCGTGTTAAATTAGGAGGTGTGTGGCGAGATCAAACATCAGAATTCGGGGAAAATCTTTTTAATAATAAATGTAAGCAGTGCATGTGCAAAAAGTGTGAATGCAGCGTTGTTAAAAAGTAAAGATGTTCACATATTTTCTTTATAAAATCATTTGTATTCAGGGGGGGGGGAATCTTCCAATCATCCTGCATGAATGCTTCCCTGATATATGCACCTTTGAACAATGAAACTTTGAAGAGGAAGAGAAGCCGTGGCATTACTGACCCATAATGAGGCATAAATAAAGCCAGTCTGAGTGGGCAGCTTGATTTGCACCTAGTCAACTTTTATGTGAATGCAGAAGTCTTGGAGTTAACCTTGTGCTGCTGGTCATTTTGCTCTTGGATAAGATGGGGTGAGTTCTGACCTCTGCTCCTCGGCTTCTTCCTGCCATCCAATCTCAGCGAACTGAAACAGTAAGAAAAATTTATTTTTCATGTCTACAGGCAAATATATACTTATTTTGGTGTCTAAAAGCATTTAAGCAAAGAAAATAACTCAAACTATAGTGAATTGCAAATGTATTTTCATGCCCTAAGGAACATACTTTAGTGTATTTTTGAGAGATTTTAAAGGATAAATGTCACATAATTGTAAACAAAACAAGGTTTTACGATTTTCTGAATTAAAATATGAAAAGAGCCATGCATTTCAATTCAGAATCCTTTACTCTAAAAACAGCACAAAAGCAAATTAACATCAGAAGTCACCTTATAAGGCTGACCTGTTTGTGATTTCATCTCACTTTAAATAAGGCTGTTCTGTGAAGCTCTAAGAGGAATATTAGTGAACAAAACCACAAATACAGAAATATAAAGTTGTGTCAAATTATAATGTAAGCTTAGATGTAAAACAAAATCCCAAACGATAAACGTCGCACAGAGAACTTGGTACATCAGCATCAACTGGAAGTGAAAGCCCAGAGACTGATTGTAACTCTGGGAGAGCAGCAGAGATCGGATTAGGCAGGAAACGGAGCTGTTGGCACGTTATGACAGCAACAGTCTTACTTCAGAGGCCACTTCAGATTCACTGCAAGACTGACTGCTACTGGAGATCCTTCCTAAACACTTTGTAAACATTCACAATTTAAACTGAATGAAACAATGTGGTGGCAGCATCGTGCTGTGGGACTGCAATGCGACAAGAACAGCAATGCAGATGGTCAGAGTTGATCGGAAAGGTTATGAAGCTAAATCTGAGACATTTCTGTCTGAAAAAGTAGCTAAAAACTGGAAGATAAACCAAAGATTTGGGAGGAGATTCCTTTACAAATCTATCATAAATAAGTTTGCTATTAAAATATGGCAAAATGATTCAATGCATTTCATTCTGAGAATCCATGTTTATTATCTCCCAGCTTAACCTCCATTTTGCTCCACATAGTTCAGATTGATGTCATCTGTATTCGTGTCAGAAGTTGCGTATTTCTCTGTCAGAAGGAAATGAGCGACTAATCCTCTGTCTGGATTCTCAAAAGCTTAATTGGGGTATTGTTCTCCTTTTTGTCTGGCCAGAGGGTGGAAGTTGTGATTCTCTATTTGACAGTGAATGCATCATTCATAGAAACTGTGATCCTCAAATTAAACCTCGTTTGATTTGAAGCCATTCAACAAAGATTTCCTGTGTTGTGCTATAAGCACCAACAGACGTTCGTATGTGATGGAGGGAAGAACTGAGTGAGTGTCGGTGGTGTAATGACTGGACAGCTGGTTGCCACAGTAATACCTGTAATTCAGTGTTTAATAAGCTACCTTGACAGATCACAACCAACTGCACGACCACATTTTATTGAAAGCAGATGTGTTTAAAATGTTCTGGTCCACTTGGCATTCACATATGCACTCGAATCACATCCGAGTTCACTTCAACCCAACTGAGACTTTTAGGGGAACCGCAAAGGAACCAGGACTTTCAACACAACTGAACTAAAGTTTGTCTAAAGCAGACTAAACAGGGCTGGTGTGAAAGAACCCCAAAACATTAATGAGTGAGTTTGACGTGGACGAACTGTAGTGGCCTGACATCCTTGGGATGAAACAGATACTGTGTGTGAAGCCTACTTCTCCAACATCCGTGTCTTCTGTATGAATAGCAAGGTTCTCCAACAGACACCCTCAAACGTTTTGTGGACCTAGATGAATGGAAGCTGTTTCAGATACAAAGAACGGTGCAAGAAAATATTAAATCCTTTGGAATAAAAACTGAAAACTCATTAAAGTTCCTGTGTGTGTAAAGCCAATACTATTGGAAATATAGTGTTTACAATTAATCTTAGCCATCTAAGCTACAGCTTGCTTTTTCATCAGTGTAATATCATCACTTTCAACTGACAGTTGGTCAATAATGTTTTGCTTCATTTTTTTTTTTTGCAGCCGTAGAGACCAGAAGCTCAGTGGGGCTTTTATTTCAAACAAAACCTGGATTTCAACTTCTGTTGTTGTATCCTGTTCAGAACTCGGTTACCAGGGACCATGTGGGCTCCTAAGTACAAGCAAATCTGTATCTATAAATTTTACATTGTGATTTAACTAAACCAAATTGCCATTTTCACATCTCAGCAGCTTTAAGCAGTGGAGCTGCCCTCACTTGACTGAAAGTGCAGCTGTCAGCTCAGCTGGGATTCAGTCCTAATCTGTTAACCCTGAAAGCAAGAATCTGAGTACGCTGCTGAAAGGACCACAGTTTGAATCCAAGTGGAATGCTAGAGCATACAGACGTTTGTTATTTTACGCTTTATAGCTCATCTTGTTAGAATACAATAAAATCATACAAAAAAAACGAAAAAAGAAAACTTCTACGAACGGCATTTCCTGTGGAAAAGCTTAAACTTAAAGGGGCTGGTTGATATGACGCTGATAAACCTGCATAAAAATGCTAACGTTTTATATTACCGTATAAAGACAAATTGTATTTAAAACAGAAAAAAGATAAATATTTCTAATAATGCAAAATAAATATAGCTTTGGTTGTTGCTGGTGTGGTTGGTGTACCTACATAGTCACAGAGCAGTTTGACTGAGATTTAATCAAACGATCATGTAGCAAAAATCTGGGAAGGTTCTCTGACATGAGTGAGAAGCTAGCATGCTAATGGCAAAGGTGCTACATGCTATAAGTAGCAGAAGCCAATTAAAATATATTTCTTTCTCCTTTGTGGTTTCAGTCGTTTTCTCACAGATTCCACAAAGTATTATGGTGACCAAACTCTCATAGCAATTTTGGGAGTTGTTAGTGATCCTGCTTGAACTAATAAGTATCAGAAAAAGAGCTCTTCACTTTGGTAAGGTAAAAAAAATAATGTCTACGTATGTGGAAACAGGATTCTGTCCCAACATTTGCTTTGTGGATGGAAGAAAAGTTTAACATAACTGCTTCTGGAGAAACAGAGACTGCATAATGAAGACAGAGGAGCTCAGTTTAATCAGACGTGACTTTACTCTGAAGCAAGAGAGCTTTAACAACCTTATGAAACTCACTACAGCAGTTTGAAGCTTTCAAATCCTTCTGTCTCTTTGCTTTTATTAATGGAGGTTTACAGCACATACATATGCACTTTGCTCAGTTTTGTGAAGTGTTCGGATGTGTGTTCTTATGTTTTTATGACACACTTAAAAACTAATAACCATATTTAATTTAAAGGCTGAAGCTGTGGGGAAAGCAGAGGAGATCTGGAAGGGAAACTTGAGAGAAAAGCAAAAATGAAGAAATAACATTAGGAAACACAAGAGTGACCAATAATTCACAAAGTAAACAGATCACAGTGCACCAGAGAATATATGAAAGTAGAAGATGAACGAAGTATTAAAACTTTAAACCAAGGCTTCCAAACTCCAGTTCTCAGGACTTCAACTTTTAGATCAGCTTCAACACAACTGAATCCAGTAATTCGGTCATTAGCTGGACTCTAGATCAGTGTTTCTCAACCTTTTTGGAGCCAGCACCCCCCTAGCCTTTATCCAGGTCCTTCACCGCCCCCCACCAAAGAATTTGTAGGCTACTTTGCACTGACTAATTTACTGTTATGGCCTGTAAGATATATTTATTCTCAGTATTAGATATGGTCTCAACAAACCTATGGTACTTCAACAATATTATTTTACCTTTTATAGTGTCTGTTTATTCTTGCCATACAGTCCTCCATATTAATTATTGCTCGAAAGATCTTGCCATACCAGTTTATATTTATTTTAGTTTCTTAGTTTATTCTTACATTTTGTTCTTCATTCATTTCCATTTAGTTTCCTTTGATTACTATTGCCCTCTCTTGGTTTATCGCTATGTCCACTTTAGTTTCTTTCCTGTTGCTAGATTTATTTTATTGTTTATTGACCATCAGTAATCTTCACTCTTCACCTGCTGCGCCGCCTAATCGTCGTGTGTTGATTTTTCACTGTTCAGCATTGGATTCTCTGTTTTTATGCCATAATTCACATCTAGTTCGTCGCTCCGTTTTATGTCCCGCTTCTCCTGTTTCAGAGTTTTGCGCAATGTGCGCGTCTTTTGTTTTAACCCCCTAAAGTGCAGGGCGGTCGGGAAACGTATTGATGGGGAAAAGGCAGAACCTTTTAAAACAACGGAAACAATTTCGGTATCCATCCATCCATTCATTCATCCATTTTCTTGCACCCTTGTCCCTCAGTGGGGTCGGGAGGGTTGCTGGTTCCCATCTCCAGCTAACGTTCCGGGCGAGAGGCGGGGTCACCCTGGACAGGTCGCCAGTCTGTCGCATAATTTTGGTATTCTGATCATTGAAATTTAAAAATTCTGTGGTACCGTTGTTCTTTCACACCCGTTTCATACCGGACCACTTACAGCACCGGTATTAACGCTATAAAATGAACGCTCTCTAACATGGCAATCCCATGGAGGGATTTTTTTATTTAAATGGGTTCATTTTTCAGAGGGATACACAGTGAGGGTATCGTGATTTTAGTTATTGCATGTTTATAAGAGTGATTTTCTGTTGTCCTTCCATGGTAGCGGGCAGCTTTCAAACGGAAATAAAACACTTTTTAATATAAGTTGCTGCTTTGACATGATCACAGAACTGCCAAAACATATGTACAAAAATCCTAAATAAAACATAAAATATTTGAAAATCGGACACCTGACAAGTGAATCACAGCACTGCGCCAGAAGCTGCTGAATAGAAGAAGAGCTGCCATCGATACAGTTGCAGCCAAGCATGTTTTAATGTTACACAATACAGTTTTACAAGTTGCTCAAAGTCTAAACTGGTATTGTTGTGCATTTAAGATGTAAAGTTTATCTTCGACCAATCGCCCCCCAAAGGCATCCCAGCTTCCCCCTTTTGTATAAATTTCTGCCAGCGCCCCCTGCCGTCCTCTGAACGCCCCCCGGGAGGCGATACCGCCCATGTTGAGAACCGCTACTCTAGACTGTAACTGCATGCCAAGGAGATAATTAGGTCATTTAATACGTTCATTGGGTCATTCCGTTTCTTTCTCTTTCATGTTTTTGAAAAGATTTTAAAGCACAGAACAATTTCAAGAAAAACTGTTGTGGTTTTCAAGACAAATTTTTTAAATCTCAAAAAAGTATTTTGCCAGTAACTGACCAGCCAAAAAACGCTAATAAGGTTCTTAGAGCAGGATGAACAAATCCAAAGCAAATTCTCATCACTTCTCTCTGCTCACCCAAGTTTTAAACCTTTTTCAGGTGCCTAAGTAACCACTACATTCATCTGCTGCTTCCTTGTGTTCGTGGTTATCGGTATTTTTGGGGCTCATAACTGCAGAATGTTTGCGTCTCAAATCACCCAAACCAGAATCATCCAGTGGAGTCAGCACACTGCTATCTGCACTGCTAAAATAACACACTCCGACTCCATTCAGCTGTGATTGCAAATAACAATCATAATTACCATGGCATAATCATATCCCTTAGCAATGACTGTCACCAGAGAAATACAATTTCTCTAATGTCACAACAAATCAGCTGGTTTCAAGAAAGGGGGCCAGCAGAAAGCAGGCGGGGTTGGACTTCACAATTGGGAAGATTCTCAGTCGTGCGTCGTGTAATTTTCAGCCCTGAAACAGCCCAGCCGGAATCCCTCTGCTTGGTTCCGTAATTTATAACTAAATATTTGGAAGGCATTTACCTATTGTTATCTTTAATCCCTCCCAAAAAAATCAGGCGAAAAGAATTCAGTCATTCTTCCAGCTCCACAGTTTATTGTTTCACCCCCTCAAACAAGCACTATTCAGGATTCCTCTAAAGAAAGAAGGGCTGCTGGGTGCTGCCAGTCACCCTGCTCCCTCTTTCTGAGAGGATTCCTCCTCATCTCCCAGGTGGCGTCCCATTTGTCCTGGAGTAATTCATTACCTGTTCATTCAGTAGTGACAACCCGTCAATTCCATCTGGCTGTGCGGTCTCCTGGGGGTCCACTAGCCCTCATATAATAAGGACAGCCACCAGGAAACATATTTGCTCACCCATTACCTCAATAACTATGTAATGATTGATTCCTTGTTGGATCATCCATGTTTCACAGCACAGCCAAGAGACGATTAAATGAGAGAGGCAGTGCTCACTCCAGTTATTCCCAGTGACAGATATAAGAGCCAAGCATACGGCCAAGAATTTGTGACCCGGACAGGTAATGTTTCACCAGGCGAAGTGTTTGTGAAGGTCTTCCTTTTAATACAAACAGATTTATTTTAAAATGAAAAATCTAGAAACTATCTACACTTTTTTCCCTAATTATCCCCAACTAAAAACTATTTTCCTGGTGGCTAAATGCAGTGGCTCATAAGACTATGTACACCTGTTCCACTTGTTTCTTAAAGTTGCAACAATAAACTTGAAATGAATTTGAATGTTTCTGAACTACACAAAATACAAAGAAGAGAAAGTAAGATAAAAAAACATTCAGCCCTGTTTATTCAATACTCTACAGTGTCTTTTGCCATGTCACTGTCAGCTTTACACATTTAGAAGCTGCATATTTTTGCTTGATTTTCTTGAACAATTTAAAACCATATGTCAATTTTATTCGAGTTTAAAATCTTGCTTTAATTTGTGCTCATGTGTCACAGAAACAATCTTCAAGGTGACCTTCTATGCTTCCTTGAACAGGTCAGGGTAGATCTATGCTCAATAAAAAAAACAGGTTCTTTACATTTTCTGCATCAAATCAATCTTAGATGACGAGATTTTGGTCTCAGCAGTTCTGCCTGTATTAGCAGCTCTTGTCACTTGTCACTCAAACGTGAAAATGGCAAATGCAAATAGATGCGTAGTTATATAACCATAGATCATTAGTATAGCCTCCTTCACAATAAACAACAATGCACCAAGTGGTTTCTGGATTGTAAGTCAACAACAAAACACTCTTCCAGCAGCCATTGTTCAGTACATATGGTGATAAAATAAATTGACCAAACTACTGGAGCACAGCTTGGGTTGCCAGGCGATGATGGGTGGTGCTCCATAGGGGTTGCTAGGTAACAAACTGGGCTTTGCTGAGATTGCTAGGTAATGGGCAGTGCCTCCTAATTTGTGATGTTTCATTCGGAAGGTTTTTGAAATGGCTCATTTGTCTTTAGAAGCAGTAGAATCCCAAATGGAAGTACAAAAATGTGAAAAATGTGAATTTTGTAGTTGCAGCACGATACTGTATATTTCTTTAGTTCTGTAGCTTATTGTACTTTTACACCAGTAGGTATGAGTAAAGTCAAAACAGGAAAATACTCAGCCAGAAGTTTTCTTTTAACATATGACGAATGACAGGAGCAAAGCGAATCCATCCAAGGACACGATGGTATTTAGCAGGGCTACAACACTGTGACAGGCTAACTGATAGGGCCACCTCAGGAGACGTTTTGTAGTCACCCACAGCAGACAGCACCCACCCGGAGTATCGCTTCAGAGGCCGGCAGCTGCGCCTGGCAGTCGGGCACACACTGTTTCCCCTTCCCTGTGGTAAGCCCGAGAAATGCACTTTCTACCCTGGACTTACATTTTCAATCAAATCTGTCCTTGATCACATTAGAATTCACTCGCCAAATCTGGACAAACATAAAAGGCTTCCCGTGGTGCCAATCACGCAATATTTTAGGAGTGCAACTTTCACTTTCATCTGGAGTGATTTTTAGTGGATGCAACAGTGGATTAAGTCTGTAAAAGCCCAGTATGAAAATGTTTCTGGCACAGCACTGGGCAGAGATACTGACACCCCTGGATTCCAGTCACAGCCACGAAATAAGAGTCAATGTCTTAAACCTTTAAAATGTTTTAATGAAATGTCTGAAGATATTGAAGAACTAAAAAAAAAGTGTAAACGCAAACACAGTTATTGTTATTCATTAAAAAAGTTTGACTATCCAATTTTCAGTCAACACTGACAAACTCAAATTGCATTTATAAACAAGCTGGAAGCTTTTAGTATACAGTTTGGTTCTGTCACTATTCCTCTAGTCTTTGTACAGGAGTGCTTATGCAACTGCACATTTCAGCTTTAGAGAGGTTTTCAATGGATTTAAGGTCAGACCCCGTAGCTGGTATGTTTTAAACGGGTCACCCTTTTCTCTCCGACCCTTCCTTTGTGCAGATGGAGTTGTTCTTTGGGTTGTAACACTAAAAGGCATGAAGGCCTTCACCTTTTCTCAAACTGAGTGACACATCTCACATTAAAGTGTCTGGGTTTATTATTTCCCTTTGATGCTCCCAGTGCATCCAGCAACATCGATACATCCTGCAGAAATATCTTCTCTGTTTCGGATACACATACAACACACACTAAGGTTCATAAGGGTTTAAGCACAACAAGGCTTCCTGATATGTCTAAAAAACATGATTTTTCAAGAAAGAAGAACTTTAAAAAGCCCTGCTTGCAATGACTACTGTGACGGCCAGCCACACAGGGTAAGGTCCACGCCTTATCATAAGTTGGCTTTCACTTTAGTTTGTTTTGTTGTTTAATTATCCTTTATTTTCTGTCTTCCACCTTACAATGTTTATATGGAGTGCACACATGTTAACAATGCAGGATTGAAATTTAATTATGTTGTATTAATATTGTTTTCTTTGTTTGAGTTACCTGGGTGTTTGGGCTCCCCTCTCTGGACCAAAGGAATGGCAAAGGGCTGAGGTTCCTGATATACATCTCATGGCCTTATTGGACTGAACCACCTGCGTCATGCTGGGGGGGGTTGTGGGTTTATTTCATTGTTTGGGTTAGTTGTTGGATTGGCAGCCATTTTGTTTTCCCCTATTGTGTCTTCATAGTTTAGCTAAACTTGTATTTAAATCCCCTTGTGTCTTATGTGAGCAGGGCAGTTTGTTGTTGTGTCAGTTATGTCTTGAGTTCCGTAATTTATGTTGACCTCTTTTATTAGCATGCCCATTTAAATGCTATGTTAAACTTTTGTTCATATTTTTGGGTAAATAAAAACCCGCCTTTTTGAATTCAATACCTGTGGTCTGCATTTGTACTGTCTGGTCCCTGACAACTACATACGCATGAATTTCTTAATATCAAAACATTATATGCAGATCCTTGGAATGCAGTGGAGCAGGACCTATTTGTGGTTTTCATCATGGAGAATATCTAAAATATTTGAAAGAAAATGCAGCAAGGGAAGCTGAAATGTTCAGGTGCAATGCTACTTTATAAGCTTTTACCCTGTATTTGTAAAGTAGCCAATCATGAAGCACCTTTTATTTTCCTGTTGATATTTCTTTCTTGAACTTCCCAGATTGCTCATGACCAAATATGGAAATTAAGTGATGACACCATGCAGTGAGTTGGAGCAACTGTCAGAACTGCATACTACTTCCTGCTAATGCTGCTTTACTTGCTGAGGAACAACAGTGAGAACAACTGTAGATATGAGCTTCTGTAGTCTCGCTAAAATGGTTTTATCTGTGCATATTAATGCATATTATGGTATATTTGGTGTTTGGCAATGGTAGGCACTACTAACTAAAAAGTTAGTTGCACTGACCAGCACTAATTATAAACATTGGTTCTGCTAACGCTAAAGCACACTGTAATAATGGTCAAGCACTAATGATCAAGTGCTAACTTCAATCCAAATTATACTCTCTCTTGAAAGACAACAACTAATTTTCCATAATTACAATTTTTCTTGTTATGCCCTCAGATGTTGTATTTAGTTTTTGTTCTCTTTCTGTGTTTTATTTTGCTTCTGTATGGTGCTTGTTTGAAACAAAGTTACTGGGGGGAAAAGAGAGCATATGAGCTGCTGTGTAGACAGTCTTTACCCACTTCAAGAACAGCACTAATATATAAACGTCTAACTTAATGGAGATTTCTTAAGGTTTACAAAACAGCAAAGTAAATTAGTATTTCAGAATTTATCTGGCAAAATAACTTAGGAGAAGCTAAGTGCGCAAAATGTTTTCAAAGCTAGCAAATTGCTAAACGAGAAATCCACTAATGGCACATTAGCAGATTAATGGAAAAGTGCCATGTGTTAGTGTGTGAATTATTAAAATAGGTGGTCATAAGAGTTATTAGAGCAGGTCCCAAGTATCCAAAGAGTCTATCTATTACAGGAAACCTGATCGCAAGCTGCCCCTGCAAATACCAGGGATCTACTCTGCAACCCTTTCACTCGTTGTTACTTTATTTAATTCAGTATGTTTTGTTGGGATTTTATGGGGTAGATCAACACAAAGCAGCGCATGATTATGAAGTGGAAGAAAAATGATAAACTATTGAAAATAAAACTCAGTAAAGTATCCTGGCATTCTTATAGAGAAAAGCACAACATGCTGCTGGTCCCCTGCATAAAATATACAACATTTTGTGATTGTGACCTGACAAAACATAAAATATTTAAAAGTTAATAAGTACCTTTCAAGGATCTGTAAAGCTTTTATTTCACGCAGTAAAACCCTCCATCCTTCCGTTTTGTTGGTCAGCAATCTAAGACACTCGTTTAATTTAAGGAGTCCAACCAATGGACAGCGTTTTGCTCAGCCATTATGCTAAATGTCTACCTTATTGTTAGGACCATTTTGCTGATGTCATGGTTTTCTCGTTTAGGAGACAGCATTTAAATCTCTCCCTATCCTGCCTGTGCTGCACACCGCACCCTGCAGATAGATGCATGCACACAGGCAGCATTCTTCTGATTCTTTTTGCTCCCAGGACCGTGCATCTGGGACGTGTTCCAGCTCGACTAAAACTGATTAATAGTGGCTTTAATACCACAGAATGCTGATTGCAAACCCGGCATCTGCGTGTCCTGAAACATGCTCCTTCCAGTCTCATCATCGGGATGTGTGTTTTGGCGAAGTTAATGAATAAGTCATTAGGAGGTGACTATGATTGATGGGTTAGAAACAAACAAGCTAATATCAGCTGCTGCTGGAATCAGAGTCGAGACTATTCTGCCTACTCCAGGTGAAGCAACTGCAGACAGTGCAATGATTTCACCATATGTGCTTTGTTTGCCTTTGTTACAGAGTGTGATTTTGTTATTAGAAAGTGTCATTTTTTCTGTTTTATTAGTTAATGCGGAGATTTATTGTCTCTTTCCTTGCATTCATTCTTTTGCTTTTTACTTGAACTTGACTAAAATTCTCAATGACAAAACAAAGAGCTTTAGACTATTTACTTTCACCAATTATGTTGTGAAAAACTGCTGATTACTCAACACGAAGGACAAAAACGTGTAGGCTTTCCTTCATATGCATTAACTGCTTTTCTTAATCGTTGCTTTAGTCAAAGCAACTTGTTATTTCAGCCAGTTGTGACCCAGAATATCACATTTTCGTGCTGCACTAAAGGCCATAATTATTCATACCCCTGTCCGACTTAAAATAAAAATGATTTCCATTTAACAATTGGATTTGTTTCTGACAGAAAATGAGACGGAATCTTGTCAAAAGAGTAGTGAAAGAGGAGAGCCAAACCAGCATTTTAATTCACATTTTATCATTTCATTAACTGTCATGAGATGAATAAAAAAAAAAACTTTTGCAGCGTGATCAGTCTTTCCAGATCCAGCATCATTAATTGATCGTAATCCAGTATTTTTTTTGTGAAAAGTTCAGAAATACACCCCTCCAGAGATCCAGGTATTAAATGATGGTTTAGATCTACTAAGGGGTTTAATTTCTGCAGTATTATGGTTCTGGTGCTGAAAGCTGATGGATCAATAACAGTTCTGTATTTTGATTTCACCTCCTGGTTTTCTTTTGCACAGAATAAGAACATATAATCAGCACTAGGCTGGGAAATACCTTTCTTCTGTATTTTTAAATGAGCAAATTTAAAACTAAATGTAAACTTTTGAATAAATGTATTGCTGCAGTTATTTTGTTTGTTCCTCAGGTTATTAATTATTTAATCTGTAGCTGTAGAGCAAAGATAGCCTGACTGTTTCTGTTAGTCTTTATATTTGTTTTTGTGTTTTGCTTAGTTAATTATTTGTGAATACACAGTGATTGGATTAATAATAAATGCAATTTCTGAATCCAACAAGAACCCTAGTACAGGTTTATTTTATTTAACACTTACACCAATTCTGGTTTATTTAGATTGCTCTCTAAGTGATATTTCAAAACCTGCTTTTTGGATTTACTCAGGTTATATTTGATGATTTGAACAAAAAGGCAAAAACAGAAAAACTTTTTCAGATCACTACACACAGAAAGCTCCTCTTGCTTCTATAAGATGGGGATTACTTCCTCAAAAAATAGGATTCATCCTCCAGACTGAGATTTGATAGATTATGATACAGATTTTTCAAATACATCTGCTTAATGTTGCTACAAACATTGCAGATAATAAAACTTGGTGTGGAAAAACATGGAGCTACTTCAAATATTTATGACTGTCAGAAATATTCCTGTTTGACAGCAAAGAATATTTTCTAAAATTTGTTAGGAAAATGACAGGCGTCAATCATTTCCTGAACATTTGTTGGGTTCCGCAGAGGGCAACTCCTCGGGTCGGGGTTTTGAGAAAAGCATAAATATTTGATTATTTCAGTCCCCTAAGTTCAAGTTTAACTTGGGATCAGATTAATTTTTGCTTCACTGAACTGCAAACCAGCAAACAAAGCAAAAAACTTAGAAAACAGAAGCTGAACAGTGACAGAACGTAATTCTTTTTGACAGTCTGCTTGTGCATGTTTGAAAACATATTCTGTATTCATCGTCACTCCGCCTGATTTGTTATTGCATTTGTCTTTTCAGAAGATGCTGTTGAGATTTAAAATACCCCCTAGACCGTGAGGGATATGAAAATCTTGAAACGTGTTTTACAGTAGTGCAAACTCAACATTTTGCCCTCCCTAGGCTGTAATACAGCAGTGAAAGGTAATAAGCTGCTCTAAAGACAAGAATTCATGCAGAGACCAGCTGCTGAAATAGCTTTGAGTTGCATTACCGCCGGGCCCTTCAGCCGAACAATTTCCAATGAGTTACAGCTTTGTAAAACATAAACTCATAAAAAATTCTTACCCGGCTTTTTAAAGTGTCAATAAAATCTTGCGCAGTACTCTGCAGTCGTCTCCAACTAATATGTAGAACCAAAGTGACGCCGGTGAAGCGTGAGGATTTTAAAGGTTGCTGGTTGAAATCCTCAGATATATTCAGACACAAACAACTATTGTGTCCTCTGGAATGACTTTCCCAAGCCCTGAATGTTAATCCCGTCCCACACTGTGGCAGCACTGGAGAGCTTCCAGCTGTAACTGTGTTGGGAGCTGGTCGAGTGTGAAATAAGCGTCGCAGGAAGTGTTTCTGCACACACAGGAAACAAGTAAAGCTTTATTTAAGACTTAATCAAAGCAAAACAGACTCACAATTAACAGTGATATCAATCATAGTTTGGCATCAGCAGATCTCAGGTTGGGGTGGGGGATGCAAATTCTAGTTGCTTTATTTTACAAGACCTAGATGTATAGTGTGAAGGCTCCCTTTAAACAAAGCTGTAATGACCCGTTTGAGTAAAACTACCAAAGGTTTCCATACAGACTCCTTCTAATGAGATGTACTAACACAAAGTTTTTACTGGTAAACATGAAATGTTGGATTTTTTTTTTTTTTTTTAAATCAGCCATATTTAAGCTACTGGGAAGAATGGAGAGATTTAATCAAATTACCCCGAGAATTATAGCAACGGAAGCAAAGTTGCAAGTTCTATAAATGGTAAAGGCTCAAAGGCGAATGTTTTTCCTCTACAGATAGGCACAATATAAGGACAAAAATTACTTAAGCATAAATAAATGAAGTCAGATTTACTCAAACCTGCCTCAGGAATTATTAAGTACCTCACAGTGGGAATCCACAGACCCTGACAAAATGAACCTTGGCAGTTTCTGGGCTCTGGAACAAGACTGTGACTGGCAAGTGCCTGGCAAATGTATTCATATCCCTCAACGCCTTCTCCACCACGTGAAGGGAGAAAAATAGAAACCAAACACCGGCCTGAATTCACCCTCCCTGTGGGGAAAACATGGCTTTGGCAGCATCATGCTGTGCAGATGAAAGCTGGCCAGTGTCGACGGGAAGATGGGTGAAGCTGATTACAGAGCAACCCTGAAAGGACATTGTTAGAGACACATGTCCCAACCTGTCCACTGGATTACAGTAATACTATATGGATTATTATCCCTTTAATTCAAGGGAAGATTATTACAAAAAAAAAGGGAATCATTCACAATATTCCACATGTAGAGTAAATCCTCTCTGACTATGTTGCCAGGTCAGGACATGTGAGAATAAGACAGTGATACTAATAATACTTCAGAAAGTGTTTATACCAAGCTACTTTAATCATTCAAACACCAAGTACACCTTAACATGCATTAATACGCACAGTGGAAACCATATTAGCGTCACAGCAGAAACTAATACCTACCGTCTCCCTTATGTGGGCTCTGGCTGAGGGTACACACAATCTGTGGTGAAGAAAACGAATGGTAAGTACTTTTATTGCTCTTTATCTCATTCAGAGGACTCTAAAGCTCTTTTACATGACTACATTCAGTCATTCACACATGGTGGTAAGCTTACACTGTAGCCACAGTTGCCCTGCGGCGGTCTGACAGAAGACTGCCCTGTGAGGCTACCATGTAGCGCTGTCACACGGCCCTTTGACCACCAGCAGACAAGGCAGGTAAAGTGTCTTGCCAATGGACACAAAGACTGAGATTGGTTGGTTACAGGACAAACTCCTACCTTCTGTTTTATTTAGTTGAATTCAATGTGAAACTGGTCATTGGGTGGTTCGCTGCCAGCTACACAAACAGACAAGGATGCAAACCAAACTTGTCATTTTATCGTTTACCCTGTGATGAGGAAAGAAGACGATGGATGACAGTCGCCAGTCGTATGGACTGGCAGCCCTTGGTGGATTTGTGGATTTGCAACCAACACTTTTTACAAAGTAAGGAGATTAACAATCATGCGTACATAAGGTGCAATCAAATATTGCATGATAGAGAAGGTATGGAAAGAGGTCATGTCTATATTGGCATAACATCCGTTCAATACTCCCGTTCCTGACTTCCGATGCCCATCATGGAGCTTCAACACGATTAGTCATTGTAGCTAAAAAGTGTCAAGAAGCATGCCAACTAGCATTGCACAGATATTTCAGCTTCCCACACTGCTTTCAAATATTTTAGATACGCTACACAAAAAAATCTGAGAATTTGCATATTACCGGGTAGTAATTTGGATTAATTTTCCGTGGAAAAATGAACGAATAGGTGAGTCCATGAACACACAGGAGTTCACTGTACTCAAAAAACTGTTAGTGGAGAAAAGGTGGTTCTTCAAGCTATTGACTCAGCAAACTTGATCTCAGCAATAATGTGTTCATTTATCCTCTTACTTCTAATTATTGCACTCTATATGCATTTCTGTATCGCATAAAATCCCAATAACATACCAACAGTTTTGTGGCTGCAATCTTATGATACATAAATAAATTCAAAAAGCAAACTTTGGAAATGCAATGTACAATAAGTAATAAGGAAAGGTTAAAGTGTTCCTACTTATGTGCTTGAACAATAAAAAAATTAAGTCTCCACATTTAAATGTAATACTTTCAAATGCCACCCCTTGAAATGACTAAAGTCAGTGCTGAATAATTAATTGATGTTTTTGTCTGAAGGCAGAAGCTGTGAATTTGCACCGTGCAGATCCAGGGTGACTTTGAGGACTCTATAAGCACATCAATGCTTTTAGAAAGTGAAAAAAATGGATATAACCCTAAATAAAAACTACCTGAGGAGTATTCTGTCATTGCTCATGGTTGTTAATAGGTTTTCAAGAGTGTCGCATCAAAATTTTGTGAAGCGCAGCCCACCAAACTTAAATAGATGAAAATAAATGTGCATATATCTTTTTTTTTTTTTTACTCTGACAGTAATGCATTTCAGTAGTAGGAGGAGGAGGCTGGTCTAGAGTATAAACCATTTTTATATCGTTTGCAAGTCACCCAGAAGTTCATTTAACTTCCTGTCACAGTTTGATGGTTGAAAACTCACACCGACTTGATTCCTTTTTCTCTTCTTCACATTAATAACCAACACAGGGTCTTATCTTCGTGCCCAACTTATTTATTTTACACCTCCCCTTTATCTGCGTAACAAGCTACCTTTAGTCTTCCCTCCTTGCCATGGAAACCTTCCTTACGGGACTCAACGGGAATTATTCACAGTCTCCTCGGGACTCTGACAAGGTCATGAGCATTTTGTCTCCCTACTCTCCTGGCTTCTGTTCTGAACCGTAATTGATTAGGTTAAGCAGCGAGAGAGGGAAGGTCACGCCTGCAGCGGGTGATCTGGAGCACTCAACAGCACGCGTGCCCACCGACACATGCTCTCCATCACCAGGAGACAACCACGGCGTGGACAGCAGGATCCACACTTTGAAATGTATCGCTTCACAATTAGGGTTCAGCTGCAAGACGTTCAGGTTTTATGCAATGCGAGCCAGTTACATTCATTGAAGATTCACTTGAACAACTGATTAAAAATAAATCTGTTGGATTAATGTTTCATTAGAAATTTCTAATGAAAATTTTAAGATTTTTTTGTGTATTTATGAGGAATGTGATTATTTACACCAACAGCACTACAAATTTAATTTTGAGAAAGTACTTTCACTTGTACTTGCTAATTATTTCAATAAACACATCTTGCAACTAACGATGGCAGCACTGATTTTTACTTTGCAGCTACAACTTAAAGGGAGGGTTTTCGTTCAAAAGATTCAAACTGATCAAAGTCTATGATCTATGAAACATTTATCATTTCAGAGGGTTAAAATAATGGCTTTGTGGTCTGATTCTGAATCTTAATACTCATGTCAGGCTAAAAGTGGAAAAGAGAAACAAGAGGAGGGGAGAAACTCAAAATACCAAAACTAGTTTGATCCTTTTGCACAAACTGTCTAGACTCTTTCTGTGATTTAGTTTATTACCTGTCAGGTTTTACGAGTCAATCTGCTGGTTTGAGTTGGACTCACAGCTCACATTTCCTGCTGTATCTGTAAACACTCAGTTCTTAGACACAGCAACCCAGATGGCATTAATACATTTTGATATAAATCTTGCCTTTAACTTTCGTTTTTCAGTGCTCTTGGTGCCAGCCAAAGACTATTTGGTTATGACTGTAAGCGCGCACAAGCACAGCTTGCTGCTTAATAACTTAGGGTGGAAACATTAGGGCATCTGGCAGGAGACACCAAGATAAATAAAATGATTTGGTTGGTTAAACTGTCTCCATACAATACAATCCTCCTCCAAAATCTTAGATTATAACATAAGAAGGATCGATACACTGGATAGACGTTTATAATGCCCTAATTTGGCTTTTGGAAAAGCAAAGTGGTTCCTCAAAGAACAAGTTAAGAACTGCCTAAACAACAGCTCTAATTAACGACTCGAACCACGTTGGTGAAAATTTCCTATTGGAAACTGGCTGCTGCTGGCTTTGGATCAAGCCTCTTGGATGTCTGGGTAATTCCCCGCTTTGGATTCAGAGCAGGGAACTTCTCAAAGGAAGTCTCCAAGTGACGCTGGACACAAGTCCGAAATGTGGAGCAAAAAATTAGAATTCTGCACAGCTTTTCACAAAAGTAACCAAATGCAACATGCATCATGTCATAGGATGGAAACGAAAACAACAGCGTGAACAATCCTGGCCAAGATTCTGTTTTACTGAATCTGGTTTATTGAACAGCTTTTCTTCCTGCAGTGTGAGATGTCAAGAGTCGCTGATCAACCAATCAGGGCAGAGCTGTGGTTAGCGCTGCTGTGTCACTTTAGGCAGCAAACGAAATGGATACCTGTGTTGTTTTTTTCTAAATGGGACTTTATAAAAAGTCTTCATTTGCGTCATAACAAATACCTTTAAAGTCAGAGGGTTGTTTTCAGATTTAACATAGTGAAAATGTATTGATTGTATGGTTTAAAGCAGCAGCATGTAACTTTAATTTTAAAAGAAAAGTTTTCTAACATGTTTGTCAAAACCAACACGATATTGTGACAGTATCATGAGACAAAATGTGAAAAAAAATTATGATAAAAAAATTGAGCTCCTCTGACTTCCCCCAGTGCTACAAGCGCTACAGAAACACACAGTTCAGTCAAAATGTGAACGGGCAAACAGAGCCAGGAGAAGGTTTTAGGGCTGTCAATCATCCTTGTGTACAACCCCCACTTTTGTTGTACACAAACAGTTTTCCTGTAATGGCAAGTTACACATTTTACTAGCACGCACCTGGGGTTGATTAACAGCAACGAGACCCTCTTCCTGGCTCTGATTGGTTGTTTTTGACCGGGAACAGCGTATTTATTCAGACAGCAGTTCTGGGAGCAGGAGGAGGAGCGTGATCTTTTCACAGATTATCCATCTCATTTAATATGTTTTATCAAATATATTAAAAAAACAGATTTTGTGTGTTAAAGTTACATGCTGTAGCTTTAATAGAATAGTCTTTACTTCAAATGAAGTAACTTTAGGTTATTTGAAAATGTATTAGTTTTTCTAAAGACTAAAAACTAATCTAAAATCTTCCACAAAATATTCTGAAAAAAAAGAAAGTACTTTTTGTAGCACAATACCTGCTGAGGTTGCAAAAATGCTGAATAGCTCCATGGGGATGAGAAGTTGCTGTGACTAAATCTAAAAGTCCAGAAAGGACATTCTGTGGAGACTTGGAAGAAAACACTGCATGCAGGGGAAAGGCCAAACTGGATTTTTATTTATGTGCACCAAATGCAGCTACTTGATAAATAATTATTCTTATTTCTGTTTAATGTGGACATTGCAATAGAACCGATCAAGTCAAACGTTATAGAGAACAGCTTAAAAATAAAGCCCAGAACTCACATATTGTGAGGTGGATTGGAAAGAATGCAGAGCTCCATTTGTGCTGCTCGGGTGGCTCTGAATAAGCCTGACTTCATTAGTCGGCCCAGAATTGTTCTAGAGCGGCATAAAAAAAAACCTCACCAATTTGACACAGGCAGACTGGATGAGGGTACAGTAAAATCTGTGGGAAGATCTGAATGTTGTTTCCTTTTTTTCTTATTCTTCCTTATCTCTTTGTATGGAAGTCAGTCAGCCAACACAGCAAATCCAAAAGCAGCAGCTTGCTGGCCCAGGTTGATACCATTCAGAATGGAATATCAAAAACTGGAAATGCTCACAGTGTGAGCAAGCACAAAATAGGAGAATCCAGCATAAGCATACAAAATATATATTTTTCTCTGTTGAAGAGACGTTGACATTTCTGGTCTCAGACGGTGTTCCTGGAGAGATTTTTAAGATATAGAGTGGAGAACCAAAGAAATAGTAAGATATTGTGCAACATAAGGGGGTGGCCTAAATGGAAAACTGAGCATGGGGTTGCCTTTCATCCACGTCTCAGTAAAGCTTATTCAAACAAAGCAAAAAAAAAATTCAATAATAAAAAATAATAAAAAAAACAGGAAGAGGGATGATCAGTCCTCTGGAGGCTTTATTTTCACTCGGAGTAGTCAAGCAAAGAATAGACGTATTTTCTGTTGGAAATGTTGTTTGGCATAAACAATTTGACTTTATTTATAGTTTCACGTACATCTGTTATTCTGCTTGAGATGCCTCTTTCAGATTCAAGCTGCACGCTGCTGGATTCTGGCTTTCACTTATTTGCACTGGTTTGAATTGTGAACAAGAAAATAAGGTTTGGATAAGATGTTTACTAAGGTATGGAGAAATTAGTTGGCACCTTTTAAATTAGTTTTTTGTCTTAAATCTACATAAGCAGTGGAGAAAAACAATATTATAGGAAATATTTGTAATGAACAATCACTGATACCCCTACCAACCTCATTTTTAAAACACTTGTACGGTTTAAAGTTTATCACAGCTTCTAGTACAATTTGTAAGCCATGACTTTCTGATTCCCATGGTTATGAATATGGCATGACACACATGCTAATTTATTTCGGCTGCTAAGTTAAGGACCTTTACTCACATGGCTCTGCACCACGCAGTGAGCAAGATTACAAGAGTTTTAAGGAGGACCTCCAACACTCACTGTCACATAATGACATCTTAGGGTCAATTTCACTTGGCAGATCTTGATGCTCAATTTAGATTTTTTTTGCTGAAATCATTAATTATTTTTTTCGTTTTTTTTTTCTGTGGACAGATAGGTAACTGAGTTAATACCAGATATAAAGGTGACATTAATTGGATTTTTGTTGTTGTTTGTGAATTGAACTTAAGAGGATTACGACCACAGAAAAGAGAAAGAACTCTGACTTTTTTCCACAAAATTCTGACTTTTACGTCAGAATTTTGTAACATGATATCAAAAATACAAATAAATAACCAAACATTCTTGGGTATATGTTATCTTACTATGTGAAAATAATCACAATTGTTTCTTCCTTGTTGTCGGATCTGTAAACCTGCACTTTATCCACACTGAAAGCTTGTCCCAAATGTATTTGTAATATCCGAGTTTTAAGTCAAGATTAGCCCGGTGGTACATAAACCATTTAAACATTTCTGATTCTGAGAAAAAAGAGTGAATGTTTTAATCTTGAGTAGTACAGGAAAAGACTTGAGTGCTTTTTTGTTGGAAAATTGGTTATAGAAAGTGTTAACAGCATAGTTATCAACCTGTGACTTTGTAGAAACTATTTCTCAAGATGTGATTATTTCACTCACTGAATAAATGCAATAAAATAAAAGGTGGTAGTTTTGAAAAAGTTTCAGTGTGATATTATGCTAATGCCACAGAAGATTAAATTATTTACAGTTTTTTTTTTATTTTCGTTTTACACGTCTTCTTCACGGGTGCATTGACATCAAATTTGTCTGTACCTGTGGCAAACTTTGCAAAATAAAAACAAAAACATAAGTGAACATAAGCTGAGGTCCCTTTGCTTTCTTCTGCTGTGAAGTTGTGGCTTTACTGTGTCCTTTGTTTCTTTATCATGCAGATTTCAGCAAAGCAGCTGAAGGGACTTTTGCTCAGTTTGAGAATTCCTGGAGCAACCTTTGTGAGGCGGGTGTTATTTATGTCCCTCTGCATCCCCACTTGATTAGTTGTGTCAGTTGGATGCATAGCCGTAATTGTCCTAATTGTTTTAAATGGCCAAGGGGTATTTGTGGTGAGGCTCGCTCAGTTTTTCACCAATCTTTTCTTTCGTTTTCTTAATGCAAAGGCTTTGAATTTTTGTACAGCTCGATCATCATATATTAGAGGCTTTAGGCTGAATTGATACAGATTTACCTTAATATAACAGAGTAAAGATCTCATATTTATTTATAATGTAAAGTCTTGTCTTACTAGAACTTAGTGAATCAATACACAGGATAAAACAGCATTTATGTGATAATCCATGGAACCACAGGCATTTTACACTTTTGTACCATGTGAATTATTAATTGCTCATTCATTTGAATTCAGCTGCTGTTTTTAATTCGGTCTGGCTGACCAAGGATCAGCACGACTCAGAGTCAAGATATATGAAATGCCGAACTAACAGCTGCATGCGAATGAGGAGCGGGGGCTCCGCCATCCGAATGCAGGGAGCAGCTTGGAGAGAGGCAGGCCGGAGCGATGATGAGTCCATCCCTTGCGAATAAATTGGGGTTGACTTTGTGAGGGCCTTGAAGGAAGGGAAAAGGAATAGAATGAGAATGTGCTGTTGCTACGCTGCAGGATTATATTCATGGAAGATGAGGGACGGTGGTAAGTGGGGGAGGCCGTGAAGCTTCATGAAACCCGAGCGCAGGGAAAATGCAGATGACCCCAAACGACGGCCTGGCTTCACCGTAACAGCAAAATCATATTCAAATGGTTGAAAAACTCTCCTCTCCGTCGTCTTGCAAGGTTGATGAGCTTTGTTTATTAATATAAACAAATAAATCATTCAAATCAGTTTGGCACAGCAAGTCGTCACTTTCCCGTTAAAAGATTTATGTAAACGATTTAAAGAAGCAAAGCAACAGGCCATTTCAGATACAAAAAAATAGTAAGAGCCTTTAATGGCCCAGAAAGGGGAAATTCGGGTGTAACAGCAGCACCAGATATACAGATTCACAGGAAAAGTTATTAAAGTCTTAAAACACCATATAAAACACAAGATTAACAATAACAGATCGAGGTTTATGTTGCATAAAAATATAAAATGCTCATATTTTAATTTGTAATTATCAGAAAACACTAAGAATAAATAACACAACCAATAAATATTTTTTATAGATTACAGTACATTACAAGATTGCATTGTGCCCTTGTTTATATCTTTAATAGTTTTGTCTTTAATTCTATAAAGACAAAATATGTCTGGTGGTCCAGCTCTGATTTACATAACTTGCTAAATTGCGGGTTTGAATATTGCAAAACTTTCTTATAACAAAATACAGCTGAAGAAAGAAATTACTAATGAAATATCTCACATATGCATAGTTATATGCTCTGTATAGAGATTTTCCTTAGCTTTGAATGTACATCTCACTATTTCGTAATTTATCAGTTTATTAAACTCTGAAAGCTGAGAGGCTGTTAATATTCTGTCCTAAAATGCGGTTAGATGGGCCCTTTTTTATTTTGAGCACCTGCCCCTTTAGTGGTCTCTGCACGGCCCTGCCATCGATATTCCTCAATCAATGGACAGCAATGGTGCAGGTGTGGCGCACAATAAGTCGCGTAATGTTCAGTCATTTATCCATCAATCCTGCTGCCTCGCGCTCTGTCCTTCTCTCGCACTTCCCGCTACTTAGCAGTGGGTGTCAGGTTACATTGTGTTGCATCCAATGTTATCGGAAAAAAGAGATTCATGCGCTTAATGTCAGATTTCTCATAACTATTTCTTGAATTCATAGTCACCAGCTGGGGTGGCAACGTGGCAAGGCTCTCATTTGGTGGTGGCAACTGCCACCCCACGCCACCCCAGTAGATCCGCCCCTGGACCGAACTAAACACAGGAACAAGAGAGACTGGTGAAACCTCTGAATCCCAGTAGGCCCAATATGAACCCATCTTCATGATGAGCTCCTAGGAAGGAGGCGTTGCCTCTGAAAGCAGCCAAAGACCTGAACTGTGACGTTCAGGAAGTAGCAGATAAAAAACTTAAAGTAGGATGTGGCTCCAGATTCTGGAGCCACATCCTGATCACATCAAGAGACAAAGCTTCACTCCACATGGAGCAAACAGCTCTGATGCTGCTTCTGTGTCTCTGCAGATCAGGTAGGACTCCACTTTCATCAAACACTAATATTCACTAGAGTTCAAATTAAAAATGATCTGCTGATAAACATGTTAAATGTTCCAAACTAAAAAACTGGAAACTGTTTCTGGTCTAAGATCATAGAGCTGCTACACAGTTAGTGATGTTTATATTGTGTACTTGCTGCTGAGGAGACAATAAAAACAAGAATTGTTGGTTTTTGTATTTTAATGCTGCGACACACTGGCGACTTGTCCAGGGTGACTCCGCCTCTCGCCCGAAACGTTAGCTGGAGATGGACACCAGCACCCCTGCCGACCCCACTGAGGGACAAGAGTGCAAGAAGATGGATGGATGGATGGATGGATGGATGGATGGATGGATGGATGGATGGATGGATGGATGGATGGATGGGTGTATTTTAATGATGTAAAACAGAACTACCTTGTTGCTGAAATGAGCTGTAAAATAAATCTGATTGGTTGGTTGATAAGGAGAAGCAGCAGAAACTCTGTGCAGTAAACAGGTGGAGCCTCATAATTAATTCTGCAGTAATGATTTGTTCAGATGGCTGTTTTTTTATATCAGTGGTTTGAAAACTGATGAGAGACATGAGTTACTATTTGAATCAGATCAGATGAAATGACAGGCAGGACTTTCTGAAGAAAAGCTGTGGGTGTGATATCAAGACAGCAGGAAGAGGAGCTGAATTTGGCGACCTTCAAAGTTTTTATAGTTGAATATTTGAAATTGTGTCTTTTATTCTGCCTTTGTTATGTTCAGGTACAGCATTGATATTGGATTTAGTGTGGATGTGCAGATTAATCCTCTAAGTTTTTAATTTCCTCTAAAGAAATGTGCAGGCCGTGTTTGATTGCTGGTTTGTGAGCCTGTCAACTGTGGCAAATAAAACTCAATCATTGTTCATGGTTTATGCAAAGAGCGTTTCCCTTGAATGTTTTAGTTGAGTCTTTTTTTTTTTAAGATTTTTTTGGCTCTACTGACCTTTATTTGATAGCTAATTGACAGGAAAGTGGGTAATGAGAGAAGGGGGAAGACATGCAGCAAAGGTTGCCACGGCCAGGAATCGAACCTGCGACAAGGACTAAGGCCTCCATATGTGGGTTGTGCTTAACCACAGCACACCCGTTTTATTTCAGTCTTTATAGATTTCATAATAAATGTGAAGCTGAGTTTTACTCCATTTACGTTCGGTTCTACCACAGAGTCGTCTTGCAGATCTAACTGTTGGCACATATTTTGTTCCTACGAGACACAACCTTCACTTTAGTGGGAGCAATTAAATCAATGATAATCTGAGATGTTAGGGTGGAAGTTATCTAGCAGCTCATCTACAGGTTGCAGCATGAAGGCGAAGTGGGGAAATATAACTGATTAAAGTTTCTGCTGTGTTTCAGTAGAAGATTTTATGACAGAAGCTGTTTGGCTTAATGAGTCGATGGTTATTGTGGTTTCAAACATAACAGAGCAATAATCAGACAGGGAGACATCAGTTACAGGAAATATTCACACCTTACTGATGACCAGGGCCGTAATGTGACCTCGATTGTGTGTTCCTGGGTCAACAAGCTGAATTAAACCAAAATGATCAAGAATATCAGCTTTTAATCTCCTCCGTCTTCAGGCTCGTCAACAAGGATGTTGAAATCTCCCACAATTATCTAACAGTCATGATCAATGCATATAACAGATAAAAAACCATTAAAGTCAATAAAGATGTTTTCCACATATGATGGGATTTTGTATAGAGTTAGCATCAGAGCTCATTTATGGCCTTTTACCTGAATTCCCAGATATTTAAGTTAAAATAACCTAAATCAACCTTCTTCCAGTTTTTATGAATCTGATATATTGTAGCAACCCCTCCTCAGATTTCATGTTTTCTATTCTCACTTAAAAATTGTAATTAAAAATCACTGATTCAATTAGTTCAGATGAGTCATTATTGATATCCAGCCATGTTTCTGTCAGGAACATCAACATTCTGCTCAGTGATGGAGTCAGTAACTAATAATCCTCTTGCTGACAGAGATCTGAAGTTCAGCAGAACCAGTTTAGTGACTTGGTGGCAGAGAGTTCATAAATTTAAGCTTTGATCTTAGACGGCTGCATTCAGTGTTTCTGGTTCTGGTTCTGTTCCGATTTCGCTTAGTGATCGGTCCAGATGGGTCCAGTTCCTACTACTGGGGGGTCAGACTCATTCTGGAGGAAGACAGATGTTAAGCTAATGTCTGGAACCGGATCTCAGGCTGCTGAGGCACATAATGATGATCGCTCTGCAGTCAGAACCAGAATCAGAACCAGAACCAAAACCAGAATCAGAACCAGAATCAGAACCAGAACAAGAATCAGAACCAGAACCGAAATCAGAACCAGAACCAAAACCAGAATCAGAACCAGAATCAGAACCAGAACAAGAATCAGAACCAGAACCGAAATCAGAACCAGAACTAAAACCAGAATCAGAACCAGAATCAGAACCAGAACAAGAATCAGAACCAGAACCGAAATCAGAACCAGAACCAAAACCAGAATCAGAACCAGAAACAGAACCAGAACGAAAATCAGAACCAGAACCAAAACCAGAATCAGAACCAGAAACAGAACCAGAATCAGAACCAGAACGAGAATCAGAACCAGAACCAGAACCAGAATAAGAACCAGAACTAGTACCAGAATCAGAACCAGAAACAGAATCAGAACCAGAGCGAGAATCGGAACCAGAACCGGAATCGGAACCAGAATCAGAATCAGAATCAGAATCAGAATCAGAATCAGAACTGGAACCAGAATCAACTGGATTTGACAACTTTTACACAAAAACAAAGAATTTGACTTTGGTTGGTCTCAGGAAAGACATAAATATAAATGGATAGAAAAGGTGAATAACAAAAACATTTCAGGTTTTACTACAGGGCATAAATAGCATTTAGGTCTGGGCTTTAACTAGGCCATTCCAGCATAAAGAAGCTTTGATCAGAACCATCCCTGATAGCTCTGCCTCTAAGAGAAGATCAAATAAACACCATCCTAAATCAATCCGTCTCTGCCTTTTGTAACCCTACATGTAAATGTTGTGTCTTCCAGCGCTGTCTGATGAAGTCAGACTGGTAGCAGGAAGGAGTCGCTGTGGTAGCCGACTGGAGAAGAAGCATCTGGGAAACTGGAAACCAGTGGAATATGGGGACTGGAACTGGAACCTTACATCAGCAGCTGTAGCTAGCAGACAGCTCCACTGTGGATCTGTGGTGTCGATACAAAGAGATGAGATACAATCTACAGATCATCTGTTCAGGTGATTTCATATCCTGGCCATTGCCTTCCTGTTCTGCTTCCAACTCCACTTTAAAAAGATTCTCACTTCCAGCTCAGTCTGGGCTTCTTCCCCTTCACCTGGATTCCCTCTGGTAGATTTTCTACTGGACCAATCAGCGAACAGAAGGAGAAGTTTGAACGATGACCTTGATTTTCTGTGTTATTTTAGAATCAGTCTGTAGTTTTAGCGATGGCAGCAGAGGAAGTTCAGTCCATGTTGGTCACACGTCCAAATACTGAATTAACATTAACAGCCGCCTCTGTTCTCTGTTTTGTGGTGGACAAATTATTGTAATGCAAATGCTGGTGAACTCTCACCAAGTGAAGCTATTTGGGTTGCATGCACAAGGTTGGGAGATGTTTTCCTGCAGCTGCATGAGGACCAGACCGTCTCTCCCTCAGCCTCGTTATAAAACTCATGTTGTCTCTGCCTGGGAGAGTTTTCAATCAGAAGTGTTTCACTATTGATCGTCTTATATTCTCTCTGTGTTGTGCACAATATGCGAATAAACCTGATGGAGTGACTTCATCTAACAGTGCTTGGTAATAGATTATTTCCATATCATGTTTGCAGCCCAGGAAACTTCCAGTAAACTTCTTAGTGTGGATCTGGTGCATTGCATGTCATGGACAAACGTTAGCAACTGGGTAAAATTTAAACCTCAACACAGTCCAGACTCTCTGAATGAAGCAAAGTGTAGAACAGAGGGGTTGGTTTTTACCAGGTTAGTGATTTAATGAACTTTGTTTCGATTAAAGGAACCAGTGGAGCAGATTCAGGGTTATAAAAACCTGGATGTCACTGAGAAGAAGCTGACAGCCAAGAGGCTGATCAAAGATTGCACTTCCTCTACAAATTAAGTTTAGAGTGTAAAAAGATGGTGATAGCTTTCTATTATTCTGTGATTAAATCTGTCCTCACATTTGTTTTTATCAACTGGTTCAGCAGCCAATCAGCAGCAGACAAGAAAAGGGTGAAATATTAATGAATAATTGATAATTCATACAATCTTTGTGCTGTTGTAGTGTAATTTTCTCTGTTTAAGTTGATCTTTTTCCACTGATCTCCAGGGCCTGCAGTACAGGGAGACGATAAGAACATTAAACACTAGATTTAATAATAAAACTCTGCCCAGCTCCAGCTCCCCTCTCTGGTTCGTTCCTCCACACAGAGTCTGCAGTGATGTAGCTTTGCTGAACAAACTGGAACCAAATTCAGTGAAAATGTTGAAGAAACTTTTTTTCTTTCTGCATCCACAGACTCAGTCAGGCTGGTTCAAGGGACCAACCGGTGCTCAGGCAGACTGGAGGTGAAGACCAACCAGTCGTGGTCCTCAGTGTGTGAAAACGACTTTGACCTGCAGGATGCAGAGGTGGTCTGCAGGGAGATTCTCTGTGGGTCTCCTTCAGTCCTCCAGGGGGCGCTCTGTGGAGAAGCAGAGGCTCCAGTGGGGAGCAGAGTTTCTGTGTGAAGGCAGTGAGTCTGCTCTGCTGACCTGCAGCAGCAGGAAGAGTTCAGGTAGAAACAGCTGCTCTCCTGGTCAAGCTGTTGGACTCACCTGTTCAGGTAGAGGAGGATCTGCAGACCTGCTGCTGTTCACTGCTTCACTTCCTGCATTAATGAACTCTCTGTCTCTGTGCAGGTCATGACATCAGGTTGGTGGGAGAGGCCAGCCGATGTGCCGGGAGACTGGAGATGAAACATCAAGATGACTGGAGACCAGTGGATGTTTGGAATCCTAACTGGGACATGAACTCAGCAGCTGTAGTTTGTGCTGAACTGGACTGTGGTTCTGCTGTTTCAGCAAAAGAGTCAAAGAAAAATTCAGAGAGACCAGTTTGTGGGGATCGGGTCTGACTGTTTGCAGTCAGGTTCTGCATTAAAATTCTGTTTACCTGGTGATATAAACATTGGTCGGAGCCATGAGTTCATCTGCTCAGGTAACTCTGAACTCTCATATTTATTTGTTTTAAAATGTTTCTTCATCAGGTTCCAGATGTCAGCAGAGAAACCGTCATCTTTAACTAAGAGCCTGAAACCTTGAGGAGAGGGAAACTAAAAACGGTTTAAATATTACTGATAGACTAAAGATCTGTCATAAAGTTGCTAGTAACCATGTATAAACATGCTAGTAACCATGGTAACCAGTCTGATGAGCTCCTGTCTTGTTCTCATGCATGTCATCTTGTTTTCTACCTCAGATTAGATCCAGTTGTCTCTGTGTTTCCTCTGCGTTCCCAGGTCTGCTGGTTGAGCCGCTCATCTTCCTCTCTTCCTCCACTGACGGGGTCTCCACAGCCAGAAAGCAGGGATCTGAGCTCCTCATTGGCTCAGATTTCAGCATCATGTGCTCCATTAGGCCTCAGTATGAAGGCGGCTCCTTCCAGCTCGTCTTCAACTCTTTTAACTACACTCTGAACCGCACCCTGCCGGCTGTTAATCACTCCGCCCTCTTCCTGTTCGCTGCTGCTGGCCACGCCCACCAAGGAACCTACCGCTGCCTTTACCACGTCTACGTTTTCTCCTATAACTTCTCCTCTATGAGCCAGCCTCTCAACCTCACTGTCTCAGGTAAACTCATGGAGTCCATCAGGAGAAGTTCTGCTTCAGGTGAACCAGCAGCTGTCTGCCTCATTCATGAGGTCAGCGAGGAGGATTGATGATATTAATGTTCATGATCAGATCTACAGGCAGCATGAAAACAAGGGGTTTATATGATTATTGTAAATTTCTAGTTTGACTCGTCTGATGAAAGCTGATCCTGAATCTGTTTCGTTCGGTTTCAGACTCTCTCACTGCTTTGATCATCGTACTGGTTGTCGTCCTGCTGGGTTTGCTGGGATCAGTCCTGGTCCTCTACTTTAAGGTGCTACATGTGTCATGCATGATGTGTTCAGTTGGGAAAGTTCTTGCATTGAAGCTGAACCATCCTCTGTTTCCAGGCCAGGAGAAACCAGAAGTCTGGACCAGAAAACAACCATCATGATGAAGGATCCAGAGCTGAAGGCAGCTTAGAGGAGGAGACTGCAGTCTGAAGGAACCGGGAGAAAAGGATCTTCATTTCACATCCACAGGAAGGAGCAGAGACATGTTTCAGACTCCTGGAAATCTCTCCGTCTGTGTGTCTATGATGAAACGTCTCTGTGCTCCTGCAGCAGGAAGGAAGTTCAACATTCAGAAATTTGTATCTGGACTAAACCTACTTAAGTAAAAATTATAAAAGGGAACACAAAGCAAAACATTCAACAAAATATAACAGAAAACCCACTTATTTGTATCTTTATTTCTCATTAAAACGACTTCTTGTAATTTTAAGACATTGTTATAAAATTGCATCTTTTATTCTGCTGTAACGATTACTGCATTCTTGCAATTAAAATTTCTTGAATCCTGACCGTAATGCTCCCTATCACTATCATACCTGAAAGAAACAAAATTATCCAGTAGTTCTAATATTGTTTTGGTCTGAGTGAACCTCTTTTAAAAACTCCAGTTTATTCATCCAACCTTATTTTATGATAGCTATGAGTTATTAAATGGCCACCCATAATCTAGACCCCCTGATGGAATCTCCTATAGATAGATTAGACTATAGATTTTATATGACTCAATTTTAAGGTGGAAGTTGTTTTTAAGATGGCAGACACTAGTTTCAGTCTGTCAGCGTTTAGCAGCAGAGCTCCAAGTATCGAAGGGGAAAGGAGAATACTTTCACTTTGTGGTCCAGAATCAGACTATGGGCTCATTAAGGGACTCAGTCAGTCCAATTACCACGATTCTGTTTGCTTAGCAGAAAAATCTGAGCCGAAAAAGCTGTTGATGCAGCCGAAAGGTCGTACAGAAAGGCTCCTGGTCTGGCCCATGTTCCAGAACGTGCAACTGCATTCTGTATTCAGATACAAAGGATAAACAAAGCTAAATCTTGGATAATATATACACATTTAAAAGTAAATTAGACAGACATAGCAGTCCTCAATGCAAACATGAAACTGAATTTCAAGCAGTGGATCAGGCTTGACTGATTCGGACACAGATTCAGCTTCTGAGGGCAGCAACCATCACAAGAGAATGACCATCCAATCAAAGGCAGACTTTGCAGGTGACCCCAATGACCCCACTCAATGTAGCATTCACTGACACATTTTTTTAATTATTATTTTTTACCACATTTTATAAACTAGAGAAGGACCAAAAACATGAACAAAGTAGCATTTTAGGTATTTGGGTTGATTTTCTCTTTTGGATTGCTGGCTGTGGTCGACTGAGTAACACATATAATCACTATTGAATATAAAAACAAGTTCCTATTAAAGGTTTAAAACATTAACCAATATTGAAAGTAAACAACTTATGGTTTATTATTGGTATTTATTTAAAAAGCTTTTCACAATCTCTAAATTAGCAAAATAAGCTCATTAATATTTGAAGTGCATTAACAGAAACTCAGCAGGGCTCTTCAGGTCATCAAAACATTGATATTTTAAAGATACACCGAGACCAGGGGTGTGGGATAAGAAGTTATTATGCCCAGACCTCTGGTCCATCAGGGGTGTTTTAAGACAAAACTGAGGGAAAGCAGCTCTTATGGGTGAAAAATTAGATCAGCATGTTTGTGAACGTTATTATTACTAAAATCAATATGAGCTGAATAAGATGTTGCTCTAAATTTTGTAGCACTTCTATTTCTTTTCTATCTTAAGATTTTTTTTGCCATTGGGATGTTTTTTTTTTTCTCCCTTTAAAAGGGCAAAGCCTCATCTGAATATTCATGAACAGCTCTATCTGTAGACCTCTGCCTTTGAACGCATTAATGGAAACAGGATGTTTTCTTTGTTTTTTTTTTTTCTTTTAACAAATGCAACAGTAACGTTGCCATAAAAGTGCAGGGCTTTCTGAAGGGGGTTGTTCAACTTGAGAGAATAATAAATCCTCTTATACATACAGCTTTTTAAATGTAGCCATGAAGTTGAACAATTAATTTTTTTTGGACCTCCCACAGCGCGAAACGGTGCTAATTACCATTAGATTGCCTCAGCGTGATGAGATGAACCGGTATCACACAGGTGCAATTGTCACATTGTTTTGTTGAATAATGAAGGGGCTGACATTAACTTGTTTCAAGGGCTTGTTAAAATTTGAGCAGGAAAACCAAACTTGCTCTTTGAAAGGTCTCACGAGCAAAAAGGTGAAGGTATAAAACCTTCGCTGTGATCTAGTGTTGGCGAACGACGACGAGCGGAAAGGAACATTTAGATGTCTGATTTAGCGTTTGATTTAAAAAACAACACTGTGAGCCTTATAGTGAGCTAACCATTTAACATGAGCCAGGCTGGGAGCTTACAGCAATGCATTGTGGGTTCAATGTCAATTAAATTTGCTGCACTGTATCATTGCATCATGAGCACAATTATATTAGTATCTGTTTTGGAATTGTTACTCAAGAATATTCTGGAAAGATACGACAAATGTTTCTTTGAATTTTTTTTAAAGTCCTTTAAGAACTAAGGAATACAGAAAAAATAAAACATGGATGCTATTGTCAATAGAGAACAAGATGCATAAATAAATGAAGCATTTAAGGGCATTATAGAATATGATATTTTAATGCCAAAACTGAATTGGTGTTTAAGAATTGTAATCTTTCAAGGGCCAATATCATTTGAGTGGTTTTGACTCGATTTGTCTAAATATCAAGTTGGTGGGTTTTCACCAATAAAACACACATTTAGTACATAAAATATGATTTTTATATGCTGTACACTTCATATTTATTGGGTAGATAAAAATAAATTTCACTAAATCCCTGCTGTAACACAGCAAAGATTTCTTTACTCCGATGAACAGGTCGACTTGGAAGAAGTGAAAGCAAAATGGCCAAGCAGCTCGTGACCTTCCTTGTCCAAGGTCTGCTGTCACAAATCAGTAGTTTCTTCACTTGCTAGACAAGCTCACGTGTTAGTTGATGGCTTTGTTTTCCAAAAACATTCCATGATCTGCCCCTGCAGTTGTTTTCTGTGCTCAGAAAGACAAACTTTGCTTTCACACCACAGCCCCAAGGCTGACCCTCATTTGCATACGCACACAAAGCTGAGGAGACCGCTAACATATTTGCTCATGTTTGACAGGAAAACCTCCGTCCCCCATGTAACATATGCAGTGTGTAGTCACAGATTTAACCTCTACCACCAATTTATAGTTGCATAACTGACCTTACATTTCGAAATGACTGTTGCCTGTGGTTCGATTTGTGATGACGAAATAGTCCAACATGAGAAAAAGGAGTTTTTCTCATGAATAAGCCACAATTTATTTCTTTCAAATTCAAGCTCTGAAAACATGATAGGAGGTATCTGTTCACAATTATCAGGTTTTGCCATATTTCAGAGCTTGTGAATTGTGAGTAATCCTGTCATGGTGCACAGTTGTGGGTGTAGGAGTGTGACTACATGGAAGGGGGAGAAAGGTTTAAGGGGGATGCCAGCGGTCTGAGTGGAGTACACAGCTTGTTACCCAGACATGAGGACGAGTGGCTGGATTCATGGTGAGGAAGACAAGCTCCCTGCAGGGGAGCGATGGCGGTGTGCAGACGGACAGCATGATAAATGAGGGAGGAAAGCTACAGGAGGCCATAAATCAATATCTCCTCTTCTCTTCTCTCTTTTAAGGTTGATACTCCCCTACCCATCTTCTTGTCCTGTCTTATTTTAAAGATGATGGAAGAACACCCTGAATTAACACACTGCCTGAGTTTTGACTGTCATGGCTTTTAAGTTTAAGGCTTGCAATATATATATATATATATATATATATATATATATATATATATATATATATATATATATATATATATATACACACATGAAGATGAGCTGCAAGTCAAAAACAAATAAAAAAAAAAAGTAAAAAATAAAAAAAATCCTATTTTCACCAAAAACTTGCTTTGCCAACACATCAGAGGAAGGGAAACAATCTGTGTGAACTGCGTATTCGACTTGACATTGCATCATTCATCAGCTGTTAGTTGGCACACTGTGAACTCTGGTCGCTGACCAGCAAATTCCCAGATAAGATATAGTTTCCCAGACATCCCTGGAGTTCAGAAGCAATTTCTGAGGAAAAGCTCTCATCGTTTTCCTCTTACAGATGCTTTGGTTTCTTCCTAACATTGGTTTCTAGGTTGTCACAGAGATTTGACATTCTGATTTCTCCAAAGATAAATATAACCACATCATCCAGAATAAGATTTCATAGATTCCTAATATATCGTTAGTGAAAAGGTCATTACCTTTGTAAGCGTCTTTGTCCTATACGTTATATCTTTATTTTTATGCTGCATTGATTTTAATGAACCTGCAACTAATAAGAGCAACAAAACATGAGTTAAACATGTCTGAAGCATGTAAGAGTGAATAGTTAAGGTGATGCATTTTCTTAATGTAAAAACATTAACTGAACCTACTGTATGCCACTACAAAACTAATCCAACTCTTCTACCTTAAAAATCCAATATATCACCATAATGATGCCTCTGACTTTTATACAATCCAGTTTTGTTATGGGAACGCTTATAAGTAACCAACATTATGTTGCCAAAGGGTATAAATCGATGTGTTTCGACATGTTGCAATCACAGGCAGGGCGAGGAGAGAACAGAGGAGCAACAAAATAATTCAAAGTAACCTTGAAGGCACTGCAAACATCTACAGTACAGATTGAATAATCTGTCACCATGACAATTAGTTGTGGACTTTGTAGGTATCTATGGCGTCAAGACAAACAGCCATTGTTGAAAGGAAGTCATTTTGTAGAGGACGGTGACCTAGTCTGATGACTACAGAGAGGACAGAGACTAACACTGAACCTCTGCCTGAACACACCATCCCCACGATGAAACATGTCAGGTTCACACAGAAAGATTTCAAAATTATCAGTTGATTTTCAAAACCCGAGAGACCACACACAATTAGAAAAAAATTATAGATATGGCAGGTTTGTTCCTACACTGTGGGGTGTACCACCCAACAGCAAACACAACACTCCAGACATCAACAGATTATATTCAAACATTCAGATCCAAAACAAAATCTTGCAAAACCTCTCACAATCAAACTTGACATCAGAGTAAACAAACATGTCCGAGGAGGTAGAAGCAATAGCGACAGTTTGGGGAGGATTTTAACAGCAAAAAAAAAAAAAAAAAACGGGGCATCCTTAAGACTGTCATAAGGGGAAAATCCAGTAAGAAAATCGTTATGTAAACCAGGCTGAAGAAGAGACTGTAAATGATTTGCGCTACAATGTACTTTACATTTCTAGAATAAATTCAAGTGTTAGAATGTTTAACTCCAGGTCTAAATCCAAATGAGAATCTGTGGCAAAATTATTCACCTATAGTTGTACAATGAAAACAACAACAAATATATGTGTTTTGCATTCCACTATAATGCATTGTTTTGCTTTTGTCTGTGATATAAAATCTTCATAAGTTATATTTTAAATTGCGAACACAAAATGCAAAGTACACTGGGTATGGGTGATTTTACAGGTCGCTGTAGTTTTAAAGTAATTTCAATTCAAATGGTCATTTCAGCTTCTTTTCAGAGTCTAAAAATAGTTGGCTCTAGCAAATGTCTTAATATAACCTTGTCTGACTACGGTTGAGTTCTAACAATCACTATAATGTTTTACTGATAGCAAACATGAGCATTAGTCAATCGCAGTTTCCCAAGATTTCTTTAACCAGTTCAAAGATCCTCTAATGATGTACTTCCTAACATTATGGTAGCTGGAGCAGATGTGGAATTAGGTCTTAGAATACGAGGCATTTGTTTGACAGTTCTGTACATTCAGCAAGAGTTGATAAAACTGCTTATAATGTCCTGCCTGCTGTATGGAGCTAAATTAGTATGTCATTCCTGAAGGTTTGGGAATGATATAAAGCATTTAGGTTGGTGCCAGACTTCTATAAAACTCTTAATTCACCATTCTGATGTGGTAATTAGGCAGAATATAAAACACCTTTTACTGTCAAGCTGCACTAAATGGTTAGTGGGTTGAGATGAAACACATGACAGGAATGAGATGAATAACACAGCCCGGAGTGTATTAAGGGGAAAATTTAACAAGCATTCAGAAATGTAACAATTTCTACCCATTTAAATAGAAATTCCCCACTGTTCATTGTACTGTCTGTGTTTTGAGGCTAATTCTAATCGATACAAGAGGCCGTTTATTCCTCCAAAAATTACGTATCTGATAAGATTTTTGAGCCTTTCATTTTAAGATCTCCGTCCTTTAGAGGTGTGCAGTCAGAGAGCAGTGACGGGGAGGGAAGAAGAGGGATGTCTCTGTTGGGGGGGCCCCTACAGAGCATCATTGTTTTCATGCAGACATCCTGTGTTCGGCTAAGCTGATTTGAAAAGGCATTCGTGCAAACCAGTAACACCCAGAACACAGTGGCTGGCAGAGAATATACCAGCAGGACATCATCTGGCAGCGTCCTGGGAAATGGGTGGTGATACCGAGCTGCTGTGAAATTCTGATTAGAGACGAATACCATGAACCCTAAGCAACTGTTTTGGATGACAGAAAGGATCATTCACAAACCAAAAAAAATAAATAAAAAATCTGTTTAGAAGAACAAAGCATGTTATTGGAACAAATCGAAGCTTGTAGAGTTTAAAAATGGGATTACATGTGATTTCTCCACAAATGTGCCAAGAATTAGTATTTAACTGCCCTTCCCTCCGTCACTCCGATACCCCCAAATAAAACAATGCAACGAAACACCTGCTGAGTTTCTGCCACTATAAGCTACAAAGTGTATTGTCAACATTTGCTGGGATAATTTTGTGATTACGATTTAGACTAAGGACTGGAGTCGTTGTTTTGTGTCAGGTGAAATAACTGATCCATCAAACCCATGAGGACGTTGCTGGTTGCTAAGTGTTCAGTTTGAATGGAATAATTTGTCTCTTCCACTCCGTGCACTTGTGTTTGGGAGCAGAGACAGAATTGTCCAAAGGATAGCCGAGAGGATGAAATGGAAGTTGTACATCTTGAGCATGACAGATACTCGTCCTGAATATTACAAACGTATGAAACACCAGCCTGCTAAGGCAGTGTCTTCAAAAGAGAACTTTCCAGATTTCTGTCAATGACTTGTGATTCTAGTTATGAGCTAGCGTAAGCGACCTACGTTCTAGGTTTGTTATATAGGAATAAACATAAAGTTTTAAGCCTCTCTCCATCAAGCTCTGTAGAGTTGAGCTTGAGAAGCGAACAACGCGTCATACATCATTCAAAGATGCTTCAATAAACGAGTAAACACAAAATACAGTCATTGTCTTCAAATTACAGCGCTCCACTATCGACACGGTGGAACCGGAAATTCATCTGTCCTATTAACCAAATGCGGAATAGTAGCATGCATACAGCCCATGAAAGTGATCATTCATACTTGATCCAACACCTGATGGCTTGGTTTGATGCTCAGCAACATGTACCTAGCTACCTACTTCCCAAAAATCATTTTATTCATTCCAACCATACCTATGAGAGTATTTATTGTCTTGTTTGACTCCTGCTTCTTTCTCCTTCTGCCTGCTCCATAAACCTAACCATGACTGTGTCAAGCACAAATTTAAAAAATCAAAAATCAACACAAGTGGAGGGAAAGTGGCAGCAAACTACCAATCAGATTTTCCAATCATTTTCAATCCTGATGTAGTTATGGGCTCTTTTGAGTGCCTGGGTTTTTCTCAGTCAAGGTGAAAAGAACAAAACCATGTATTTTTTGCTCAACCCTTTACTTAAAAGTCTATTTGGTGATTCTAATATTCTTTAGTGCAGTGTACCAGTACAACAGAAGGTATCTAATGTTTACTCCTTCACAAATTGATTATCTTGTTTACAGCTTCTTAGCTTCAATGCACACATTACAGGACAATGCTTTCCCTCTGAAAAGAAGGTAATCAGTCTGAGCTGGCTGGCTCCTTGATTTAAAAGCTCTCTACTTGAAAACAAACAACCAGAAAGAAATGAAAAAGATAGTTATTTTACCCTGTTATTTCATTATATTTAGTTATTTATAGAAAGGTTGTTGAACACAGTTGTTAATCATGTTGTGATTATTTCCGTTGGAAACAGTCCAGAAACGGCGCAGTGGCAGGCTACAAACAAGTCAGAGTGACTCCTTTAACCTTAACAGTTTTGGCAAAACTAAAGAATAATGTTTATTCTACCAAACACTTCTCCAATGACACTTAAATATAATCACTCTGAGATCATGTTTATATTTCTCCAATTTGAACGTAGACATGCCTGGAGTTTTACTATTAAGTTCAATCTTAAACAATTTCAAAGAACACCTTCAAGTTATTTTTTTTAAATCATATCTTTATTTCATAGACAATATTAATTGGTCATATTTATAGCACCATGTCATGGCACTAGTGCAGCCAACATTTGAATGGTTCCCTGGAGATAAGAATTTGCCTTATAACAAGTGACTTTGCAAGAGATAACGTTTGACAAAATAACTAAATTCAACTCCGACTTCCGAAGACCAAGATAGTGATCAATGACTTTTCCTGGTTAAGTGTCTTGGAGGTTTCTGTCCTTAAAGAATTACCTTTTTGTTTAGAACCTGATCAAACTGACCCACAAATATATTTTGTTCACAATATTCATAGTAAAAAGCATAAATAAGTTGGGATTTTCTATGGCTTTACCACAATAGACTCGGATATCAGCTATCTTTACAGAAGAATAACAGTTTGATAAAAAAAAAATAAAAAAATTCAAACTATGTGCCTTCAGATTTTTGCTTTGTTTTGTTTTTTAAAGTGCCAGTGAGAGCAGCTTTATGAACCGAGCAGACATCCGGCTCGATGCTTCCTCCGTTATTTACTCATGTGTATCAGGACTTCCCATGAGTGTCGAGCAAACAGAGTGGCCTGCAGAGAGCCGTCTCTCATCACATCCTTCCTTCGTACTCCCAGCAACACCATCCATGGGCAAATATTTAACTTGAGATAAGTTTCAAATGACTAGGAAATCTAAGAAATCAAATTCCTTGGCAAAAAGGGGAAGGATACCTTCTCCCTTTTCAACTGAAACACGGATTGGAAAAAAAAAAAACTCCATCATATATCAGTTTTATCTATTTTCAAAATAGCAAACACAAAGACTAAATACATGGTCTCAAGATTAAATAAATACTGAAAAGAAATGGATAATTTAACACTGGTAAATAAAACCTTTGCCTTTTGAATTTCACACAGTGCACAATTAATCAAGTATCACTCTTAGTTCCTCTTAGCACTCATTTGTGGAAAATAAAAATAAGATTTTGTACAGGTGCAAATTTGTTAATTATTTTACTGAAATTCAATCATTTCTAAACAGAAATTTGCAGTTTTGTTTAAAAATTATCTAAACTGAGCTCTTAAAAAAAATCACAAAAGTGGTTCTCTCTGAAATGAACAGCTGGATCAGAACATACAAATTTGAACATTTTTGTTTTCAGCTGTAACCCGAGTTGATTTCTTAAATGGGTGATGCGAGTTCTTGCCCAAAATGGTAAAACCGTTTCAATCATGTTTTATCTCATATTTACATGTCCAGTTATTTCAGAGTGGGTACAAAGCTGGACAAAGTCTAATCATTGTGTTCAGGGCACCAAGTCAAATTTTTACCATGATTTTGTATCTCTGTTTTGCAATTTCATCTTTACTTCCACCATTTTGTTGTGCTAATAAACAAAGCATTTTGCACCTGTGCACCTTAAGCCATTAAGCAATAGTTCATTTCTCTTTCTCATAAATTGTGAAAATGGCAGGTTATTGTAAATTACAAAACTAACCCAAATGTTGGTTTGTTTTTATTGTTGACTGGGCGTAGACAGAGAGGACGTGCGCAAGAACCCAAAAGAACAGAATTAAGTATTTCTGTGTCTTTGTAAAGAACCATAACTTTTAGCAAACATGGCATCTACTGCTTAGTATTGCATTACCTCAGTGTGATAAGAGACCTGAGGAAAAGTTGAGGATTTATAAGTCTAATAACCCTGGGGTTTTGCATTTTATTTTTATGCATACGAGGTTGCACAGAGCACAAGTTCTCAATATGCTTACCTTTTTAGTCTCATCTAAGGAGAGCAATGGCTCAAAGAACCACTGAACGTACCATACTAATACTCCCTCCCAATTGTCAATCAATTTTATGCACAACAGAACCAAACATTGCTCTAATTGTGTTTGTATAAGATCTACTTGGTATTACATTGGCAAACAGCGCTGAACCACCCACTTCCACTTCACTGAACAAGAAAATAGGACCTCTGTTATGTTGGCAGGGGAGGATAAAGCTGCCACTCCTTGGGAACTTTCACACTTCTTTTAGACAGAAAATTTAACCACAAGTATAAATACCAAAGGGACACTTTACGAATAACAAGGAGTTTGACTGAGCCGAAACAGTGTGCCTTCATGTGTATATAGGGTAATTTTCTTGTTCAGCTTTGGGCAGATAGATAATGTAAACTTTCAAAGCTAAAAATGTACATATTTACAAGTTTTATATGTTAAAACTTGTAAATACTTTAACTTTAACATATAAAGTTTTAACAAGTTTTATATGTTAAAACTTGTAAATATGGGACTTAAATTTCAAAAACTTGGAGTAAATTCCTGTCCAATTTTTTATTTTTTTTTAGGAAAAAATCTGGCAGATTTAATCCACAAATCGCATTTAATCCGCAAATGGTTTGTTTTCTGATGAAGAAAATATATGCAGTTGCTAAAACACAATGGGGAATGTCAAAATAAAGATTCAATCATATCTAAAATGTATAATAAATTGATGAAATTAAAAGTACAACTAAACATTTAGAAAACAATCAGCAGTTCTTTTTTTTTCCCCAAGTAGTGAAAGTGTAATAAAATTAAGAATATTTGGAACTCAAACGCACTGGACAATTAATAAAACTAAGCATGCTACTGCAGTTGCTAGTAAGTGTAGCTTTAATTACTTTATTAATATGGACATTTTAATTATTGGACAATTTCACCTATGATCTATGGAGCTTCCTGAAGTTGGTGTCTTGCTCAAAATACTAAACTGTGCAGACATTCTTGTGTTCCAGGTCTCTCAGAAAACAATCAATCACATTCGACTCCCTCTGTCTCAATATTGCAATTAAGTAAACAAATGTGTGTTAAAACCAATAATGGGCAACATAAACAGCATCAAGTTCAATAACACAACTCATCACATCCATCACACATTGCGTGTTTCTTCCTACTTTTTTTTAATCAAGCAATAGTAAAATTAGGAGTTATGGTGACCAGCACTAGTAACTTATCAATTACCAAGACGTATCCTATCTAAATTAAGGGGAACAAAGAACTGAAAGAACTTCTATTCAGGTGAAAGTTAAATATGGCTTTTATTTGGAAATCAACGATCTAGAATCTGGTGGAAAGGGACAGAAACCACATCGCCGGATTGGCTGTGGGAAGTTTCCACAATCAGTGATGGTTTGGGGTTCCATGCCATTTCGCTGGTGTTGGCTCATTGTGTTTCTTTCTGTGAAGAAAGACCAAACAATAGTGATGACTTCCAGGTCACTGTCAAAGCTTCATGAGGTTCCATTACACCTCAGCAGCCCCACAGGCTGGTCACTGACAAGCCGCATTGATGCAGTAATTCATCCAAAAGGAGACCCCACCAAGTATAGAGTGAAAGTGAGCAGTTTTTAGAATCTGACATGTCTGTCTAAAACGACTTGTTGATCGAATGTAAAATTTGTCTAACACATAATTTGGGGTTTTCAATAAATATTCAAAATTATATTGAAGGTTGAAAACATTTCACTCAGTGTAATCAATCTATGAGTTTCAGTTTCTGAAATAGTAACAAAAACTGTTTTTTCATGACATCCTTATTTTAGCCATACCTGTAGCGATCCGGCTGCAGACAAGAAAAAAGTTCAACATCAAAGCTTTTGCTGGCAAGCCTAAGGTTATACATAAGATGTCAGACTGTAGAGCAAACAAAAGTGAGGAGCAAGCAAAAAAAAAAAAATCAGGAACAAAAAGAAAGGTCAAAGCAGGAATGCCTGGAAAGCTTGACGAGGGTTATAATAAGCCAGTCTGACAACAGACACGGGGAAGGAGAATTTTTAGGTGTTGAACTGATTTGCAAACCAAACACGGGTATTCCTGACTCACAGAATTACATCACAAATATTCTACACTTTACAAATATAATGAGCTGCTTCTAAATTTGACCTTTTTTGATAAACGCTTCTAATGACTAACGATAAATAATATAAATTCTTTGTAACCAGATATAAATCTTGCTTCCTCCTTTACATCCAAGTTCCAGTGTGGCAGAGAGCATGCAGTCTGAGTATGGTGTCAGGAGACACCGTTGGTAGCGGATGCCGTCTTACCAGATACCTTTGCTGTTCTCTTCATCTGTACAACTAATCCCTAAAGTCATCTGCTCTACCTCCCTCATCCGTTCACTGTGGACACACACTGATTAAAATATGATGGTTTTGAGTCATATCAATTTTTATCTAATATTTCATTAGAAAACATTCATGGTTAGACATTTCTTTCTACTGTACTTTCATTGACATATTGTTGCACATTATCTAATGACGCTGTAGTTCACGACCACGAACTGCTTCGTGAATTAGCTCTACAAACCACAATGGCATCTTGATATATTTTTTAATGTTCATGTTAAAGTTCTCTTAAGTTTCAGCTCGTTACAGCTCTTAGTTTGAACAAACAATATGTCAGTAAGCCTGTCAATTAATCGTATCGTAAATTCAAATGAGATCAGTAATTTCCATTTGTATGATTTATCGTTTTCTCTCCTTTTCTAACAAAACTGGACAACTGCTAAATTATTAATGTTCTCGATCCAAGTTTACGCTCATGGTAGATTTATTATTTGTTTTTGCTTGAGTCCTCCTCCTTGTCAGTCAGCCTCCTGCTGTGACTAACAAGCAAAAGCAGCTGCTGTGGTTGATCTGATGCAAAATGATGCATGGAGGAGGACTGAGGAGTGAAGCAGATTTTCTACCACAAAATTAACATTTATATTTGAATTTTTGTATGAAGTCAACTCTGAGAATACTTCTATTATTTTTATAAGTAAAAAAAAACAAAGCTCTTTTTTGAAACCGGAAAACTCTCAGAGTGCTTTTTATTTTGAGGGTGTCGAAAACCTTTTCCTCAGAAACTTCTGGTATTTTTGCTCTTTGGACTTTATTATGATGCAAGAATAGCCACAACACTGATTCTTTTTCTCTATAGATGGTTTACATATTTACTTTAAGAAGTATTGTCATCAGAATTTCAAGGAAACTTAGAAATACAATGTTTTGTTTTCTGACTGAAAAAAAAATCTAAATGTTTTTTTTCCTCTCTTCTACAGCCTATGTTTCTCTAAAGAGGTCTATGAATAAATGTATACAAAAGCAGGCAGGTCTATGTAGGTCCCTCTGTAATTGAAGAGCACAAATTCCTTTCAAATCTCCACTCTAAGTAGATCCATTAGTCCTCTGGTCACTGTACATGTCTGACATCTCAATCGGAGATATTTCTCAGAAATGAGAGTGAAACAAATGCACCAAAGTTTTCCGTCATTCCTCCTGACAAAATCACAGCTGTTTTTAACTTTCATGCAACAAATGAAGCTTGAAATTGCTTTGTCTTTTTTTTTCCTTCCCAATGGAACAAGTGTTTGAAAATCAGCAACCATGAAAGTAGATACAGACATATTATCCAGTAATGACTGACAGGCATCATGACATATTGTTGTTTTTTTACATTCCAACAACGAAAAGGGATTTTTTATTTTATTTTTTATGACAAGATACAAATTTATTTCCAAGTCCTGTATGTACTTTTTAATGTCGAGTTTTGGCAATTCAGAAAGCTCTATAGACTTGTGTTTGTTTCTTTGATTTAGCTTTGAAAGGAAACGTACTGAAAAATGCATTGAAACGGCACGTAGCTGAGATTCATTCAATAACCTTTACCTGTGAGATTTCTGAGCAGAGAAATGCCTTTGATTGTACACTTCTAGATACAGATATTTAGTTTACTCTCATCTTCCACATCAGGTGATTCTGTTATTTGAGGTTTTTTTTTTTTTAATTCCAGGATTCCCGAGAGCAGTGGAGGAACATATGGTGCGCACAGCATGCATAATGACCCCAATCAAAGCCATCAATAATCATCATGTTCTTCGAGAAATTTATTTAACAGGAACTTGGATGAGAAATGAGATACTTAGTGCAAGACTAACCTTTCTGCAAACTTCATCTTAATGTCCTGGGGAAGTTTGAAACATTTTGTTGTTGTAGCATGAACCTACGAAGGTTTAAAAGGGACTAAATTAAATAAGTACATCATTAAATCATTAATTAAACGTACCATGAAATAAATAAATGTTTCATTAAATGTTTAATTTAATGTGTCATAAAATCATTAAAATGCAAACTCATAATAGGCACTGAAGATAATTAATCAAATGTGTATTTCATTATTTCATGCTTCCTGTTCTGCAGCGTCACCATAAAATGATTTACTCTGCAAAAGTCGTCCATCAAAGTCGAGGGGCGGGGCTAGGGGCGGGGCTTAAACAGATCTGTTCAGCTCCATTAGCTTAGCCTCAATTTTTCAGTTGCTAGCATATGAAGGTAGCATTTAATCAGTTCTTCGACTTTACCTGGCGATGTGATTTTTTAAAGAATGAGGGTAGTGAAGTGTTAACTCCGCCCCTCAAGTTTGACAAATCAAATTATTTCACGGTGATGCTGCAGGAACAGGAACCACAGCTTAATTAAATACACATTTAATTAATTATCTGCATCGGCTATTAAAAGTTTGCATTTAATGATTTTATGACATATTTAATCAATTTTCAAATAATTAAATTATTCAAACATGTATTTTATGGTACATTTACTTAGTTATGTAATGATGTATTTATGTATATAATCTTGTCCGTTTTAACCCTCCGTATGGAACCGGCCTTGAACTTTAACCTTTGCTTCTCTGTCATTTTAAAACCGCCTCCACTGCACTGGACTCTATTAGGTGTCAAAATACACAGTTGTGACAGTTAATCCCTTCTTTCCTATGTGTAGTGATTTTATTTCACTTTGATTTATGCAGGTTATGTCCTGGAATATAGCATCATAATATTAATAAACTAACTATTCATTTTGTCAAAATTCTGGATAGTTGTGACTATTTTGCATGTTAAGGTATCCTCAAAGTGAAAAGCAGCATTTAGCATATCTGTTAAAAAGAGAATGTGACATCTCAAACAAAGACCTTTCCCTATTGTCAATATATAATCAAAATGGCTGCTTTTCTGCCTGACCTGGCCCATGTCGAATGCAGCCTCACCGTGTGTTCCTCACAACTGATTACAAGAGAAGGCTTTTAAGGAAAAAGCGGGGCTGTTCATAGTGATAGACTGCTGTTCCAATCATTTATTATTTCAACCATTGTTCGCATTGACAAGTTGTTTATTTTTTAGCTCTGCGAGATTCGATTTTTGTGCTTTGCACTTATCCCACATGGGCGCTATGAGCGTTCAGAAACTTTCCCTGAGGAAGCACTCTGCATGAATAATTTCCAAAACTAAAGTCAAGGATCACCAGAAATCCAAAGCCAGCATAAAAGAAAATGACCTCGGTGGACCAACAGAAACAATACTGTCGAGACATTTCTGTAAGCCAAACTGAAAACAGTACATTTATAAATTAATGGTTCTGTGAACTGCAGCTGGCAGCACTAGCTGGATTCCTCTCGTCATGAGAGGATGCTGAAGTGATGCTTAAAATAACTGTTTAGTCAGACAAATCCGCATTAGTACATAAAAAAAAAAATCTCAAGAATTAAATAAATACTTAAAAAGTGTGTCTAGTTTTGCTTTGTCTTGTCTGCTTACTTTATAAGGTACCTGGGATTGTTTCTTTTATTTTAAATATAACTGATCAGTATTAATGTAAAATTTCTTCCTATAGTTTTAAATAACCGTTTTACGCTACTTATTTTTTCAATGACGTTAATGAAAAGACTTCTTTTAGGAGCCTAGTTAAAAAGTGTGTGCAAAGTTGTAATTTATGCTACAGAATAAATTAATTTTGCTGAAGAGTCATAATAAGTTTTTGATTTTTGACAGCCAACAAGGCTTGAGTTAGTAATAACTACTGACATAAAGTTTAGTGGTTTAAACAGGCGGTTACTTTAATTGAATGAAGCCAGTTTTTGTTCTCAGCGAGAAGCAAAATTCTGTTATAAAAATAATTATACATTTCAGTCAGTTCAATACCTAGAGGGACACTAATAGATTACATTGGCATATAGTCTATTTACAAATAGAAAACAAGTTTCATTTCTTTTTCGACTGATTTTCGATGAAGTCACTTCCAGCTCTGAATATATTTCTATTTTTTGTCACTGAATCTAAAAGCATCACATTTATGTAGATGTTAATTCATTCCTGATTTATTATTCTATTGATAATTGTCTGACAGCGTTTTGCTAATTAATTTTAACCAGAGTGACATTTTTACATCAATTATTTTATTTCTGGTCTTTGGAAAAGATTTAGGTGACTAATAAAGTATCAGGCAGCACATGAATGAATATGGATAAATCCTGAAAAAAATGACAAGAACAAAATAAAATGATGAATTTGGAGATTTTCATGTTTTGAAGTTTACTTTTCTGAAGCATCTGGAATCTTCTGGGTTATGCTTTACAGCACTTAGAAACTACCTTGAGGAAAAAGTGCAAATGATTTACTGGGTTGTGTATTTTTAGACTGACCTCAGTAACATTCAAAACTTTTCTTAAACTGTAAACATCTGCTACTTGTCAGCTTTATCAGCTCATTCCTTAAAAAATAACTTAACATTTTTGAGCAAAAGTCACAACTTTAGCTCATCTCAGAAGAGATGAAAAGTGCATTTCATGGGAAGCTACTTATAAATGTTAAGGTCAAAATGGTGTGAAATAGCCTACAGTAACCGAGCGGCTATGTAAGCTTCGTCATGTTTCCCGGTCTGTTTTTGCTGGCCGTTATTTGTCTCAGGTGTCTCCATCATTTTTCTTTTCACAGATTTTTTAACCTTTTCTCCTCCGTCAGCTCTGTACACAGCTGTGCCTGCATATGCTACTTCTACTGGATTGAACAGAAAGCCTGTAGATTAGTTTGACCACTGCTGCCATCTAGTGACTGGAGGAGTGTTAATTGTTTAAGAATAATTCAAGAAATTAAAGCTTCTTTTTGCTTGACGCATCCACCAGATCCACACAGCGCCATGCAGCTAAATTACATCACTTCAGCAGCATCCTCCCTCCACGGGCGCCCAAATTTTCCACCCTGCGCACACAGGAAAATGTCTTTACAACGCGGATAGCCCCATAAGGAAATCATGGCAGATGAGCAACAGCTCCTCCTGGCAGAGGTTCGCAAATTCAGACATCTTTTTGATTCAACCCATAAAATTACAGAAGTGAACAAACTGTTAACAGTTCCTGGAAAAAGACAGGCGAGGACGCATTATCAAAACAGCTGAAAAAATTTGGAACCATGTTAAGGCAAGAAAACGGGTGCTAAAGGGAAAAGTGGCAATCCAAGAAGAAACAAGAACGACCCCGACTCTTGAAGGAGATGAGTTTGTATGACTGAATTGAAATGATTATTTTTTTGTAAAATGCCCTGACTTGACGACATTTGTTGGGAACTGGTGCTAAATAAATAAACTGAATTTTCTTTCATCTCTTGTAAAACACAGAAAAATGTATTAAGTCCATCCATCTTCTTACACCCTTGTCCCTCAGTGGGGTCAGGAGGGTTGCTGGTGCCTATCTCCAGCTAGCGTACCGGGCGAGAGGCGGGGTCACCCTGGACAGGTCACCAGTCTGTCGCAGGGCAGCACAGAGACACACAGGTCACACAACCATGCACACACACACTCACAACTAGGGGCAATTTGGAGAGGCCAATTAACCTGACAGTCATGTTTTTGGACTGTGGGAGGAAACCGGAGTACCCGGAGAGGACCCAAGCACGCACAGGAAGAACATGCAAACTCCATGCAGAAAGACCGGGGCCGGGAATTGAACCCAGAACCTTCTTGCTGCAAGGCAACAGCTCTACCAACTGCGCCACTGTGCAGCCCAGTAAGTCCTTTTTTTTTTTTTTTATTTTACATGAGAGCCCATCATCGCAAATGTAATAACAGTAGATCAGCTAATAAAGTCAGATTCTCCTCGTTAGATCATTGTAACCTAAATATTCATAAGTAGCTCGCCAGCTGAAAAAGTGTGGACTCCCCTTTAGAAAAACAAACTACTTGTATAAAATAAGTTTCATTTTAAAGGCTGCTGTGGAGTCACAGGTTTCTCTCTGCCAACATTCACCCACTTCTGCATCGTCACTTTCTTCACCCAGCACCTCTGAATTCAGCACAAAATGCCCCAGAACCCTCCAAAGCCATTTTACATTCATATCCCCAGAGGAACAAACCTGCAATTCCCCAACATCCAGAGGAGGTAGACGTAGTTATACTTTGCTTTGGAGTACTTAATGATATATTTTAAGTACTCGCTGTTTTTTTTTTTCTCAGAAAAAAAGGCTGTGCTTCAGAGAGAGAGTAGGCTCAGAATCGAGACAGAAAATCCGTGAAGAACGAAAACAACGAGGATGTAAGATTTGGCTGTTTTTGCTGATGTGCTAAAAAAAAAAACAGTGGAAAAAAAAAAACTGCAGGCAAATTCTATATATATCAGGTACTGTATGAGGCTATTGGGGTCAAATAACTCAGAGTACTGTTTTGCTCAGAGTTGCTTATGAACAGAGTTTCAAATTCCCGTTTTCACAGTTTCACAGCCAGTGTTTTCCCTGGGAACGTGGCCTCGGTGGGGGGAAGACAGGAGGCAGGGGGTAATAATTAGGGGTACGCAGATTAATCGGACGATCTGCTTAATTTTGGGTGATCGATGATCGCGCAGTACTGTTTAAATAACTACGCAGTGAAAGAGGCTTAAGTAAATTTACCAGTTATTCAGGTGTTTCCAGTTAGCTTTACACACATGACCAAAGTCCGCTAGCATTAGCATACAGCAAATAAGCCTTATTTCCAAAAATAACGTTCTAGTCGACTCACAAACAAATAATCTGTTCAACTCTTGAAAGTACGCAATATAGAAGCATTAAAAGACACATTTACTGACCTGTGGCAACAGGTGTGACAGACATGTTGATCTTTTTCCTCGTTGAACGTGAAGGTTTATTCTATTTCCGTTTGCCCATAAGCATACTCTGTGCAACCGGTGCCCCCTAGAGGCTGGATGTGGAATAGCGCTGAACATTGAAAAAAATGCTACAGGAATTCAAATATACGAAAAAAAGGAACTCTGACTTTTTTTTGTTGTTGTCAATTTCTAAAATTAAGGTTACTTTTTTCAGTGTCCCTAATCCTCCTCCGGATAAAACTGAACGTGGGATAGAATCAGAAAAAAAAAAAGTTTGGTGCTTGTTTTCTCTTTATACTTAATTATTTTATTTCTAACTTGTTTGTCACTCCCCTGACGGACTGTGCTTCTGTAAAATTAAACTATTTAATAAAATATTTTTCAGTGTTGTAATATTTGCTGGCATCTTTACAGATTACAATAAATACATATTACTGAAGTGAAAGCACACTACTTCTAGTCTGATGACGTAAGAACCCCAAGTACTGCTTGTAATGTCAAACTCAGAAATCGACCTAGACATGACAAAGAGAAAAATGAGAAGACATGTATCGGTCATGTTTATTTACTTTGAACTCACATTTGATTTTGAGAGATTTTGTGAGATTTCCCATCTGACATCAGAATGTTTTAGTGAAATCTGCTGATGTGTGATGTATTGCCTTTGCTGTGTGGCTGAACATCACACACTACCAAACATGTTTGTATGATTAATTGTCATTTTTGAGGTCTCTTAGGTTTTGAAAATCAAATTTTGCCATGTAAGCCAGGCATGACTAATTAACTAAATAACCAGTTAACACTATGTTGGTTTAAAGTTTTGGAAAATGAAAGAGTTAAAAGGATCAAAACAGCTGAAAGTGTTCATATATCACAGCTTATTTGTGCACTTCCTTCAGGTTACCGAATAGCAGATCTTTTTTTAAAACTTGTGCTTTTAATTTACTCGTGAAAATTGTCACCTCAAGGAAAAAGAAGTGAGAGGGATATTTTTATTCAGAAAAGGGCCCTGCAGTAATAAAAAAAACTGTCATCATCTCCTGCACCACAGAGTATTCCTTCCTGTCATATTCTGACCGCGGTGTCTCGGTGGTACCTGATACCAGGCCGGAGCTGAGTGTGTCTTTGTGAAATTCTCCCTCATATTTTAAAAGGTTTTCTCAGAGCTGGGGGTTCATATATTAGCTGGGAGAGATTCTTTTTTTTTTTTTTTTAAGTCGTAACATTGTCAGTCAAATACTGCAAGTGTGTCAGTAGATTAAGCCATCACTGTAGCTGGAGAACACACCAGGCCTGCATGAAAAGATAGCAGCTCCAGCTGGCTCCAGTGAATCAACCTGAGGACAGGTACTGCAGCTGCTGTAGTTTTTATCACACACCTGAAGCTGAACAGAGTTTTATTGAAAGTGTTTCTTGTGTTGCCATCTTATTCACCAGAGTTTTGATGTTCCCCTTGTGTAATTTTGGTCCCAGTGTTTTGGCATAATTCCTCTGTATTTACAAATGCGAATAAAAGTGTTGCCAGCCCTCATAGGGGTGATAATGCACAGGTGTGCCAGCTATCCAGAGAGGAGAATAATGAGAAAAGACGTTAAAAAGATGAAGCGATTTCACACCTGGACGTTAATTCAGTTTCTGTCCTTCTTGTCCAGGAGAGATACATTAATCAAATGAGTAAAGAGCAAATTGGCTGTGGTTTTTACTCGATTTTTTAGAATGGCAATTTTACGCTAGTCAGGTGGAGCATTATGACCACAGACAGTTAAGGTGAGTTACCTGAATTACCGCCTAATAGACGGGATATTATTAGACAGCATGCAAAAGCGTGCAAGCGTAAAGATTTAATCAAATTTGACCAGGGGAAACCTGGATCAGAGTAAAAATGCAGATTTGATGTGTTTACAAGGATTCATATCTATCAAATGTTGTCCGAGGATTGAACAGTGGTGACAATTGAAAAAAAGTGAAGGCTGACCCATGTGGTCTTATTAAGCACATTAGCTACTGCAGCACGATCTCACACATAAGAAGGTGTGAGAAATCACATCACAGCTGTGTATAGGGATGCATAGCTGCAGACCAGCATGGCTGCCTTTGCTGAGCCTTTTTCCCTTTGTAGAGCCATTTTTGGGTTCTGACAGGATGGATTACACGTCTTCAATGAAAGAATGAGGATTATCTGCAACAACTCTTCACTAATCCCTGAGTTTTTCTTGTTATTTAGTCTATTTTTACATGTGTTGTGTGTTTCCGTGCCCCCTACTCTTTTGTTCACACAGCGGAACTGACCTTCTTCTGGACATCTCTGTTTTTATTTATTTGTTAATTTCCTTTATTTAACCAGATAAACTCCGTTGAGATCTAGATCTCGCTTTCAAGAAGGACCTGGGCAGAAGTCTGCAATACACAGCAACCTGGTTACAAAATAAAACTAATTAACACATATGCACAAATGTAAAACAGTCGAGAACAATCTAAAAACAGTTTACACAAATGCTACTCAAATATCATATTAATGGGCCCATAATTTATCCTTTGCGACTCTACAAAAGGCTGTAATGGTGCTGAAAAAGATTCACTCACCTCCAGATCTTAGATGCTTGATAGTGATAGAATTAATTACTTAGGATTTATTCGACTAATAATTACCAGACTAGCATTACTTACTAATAAAATAAATTGCTACAAAAACAAAAGAAATCATATACAATTAATTTAATAAGAAATTTGTACTCTGTAAGTAAGATTCATAGAAGTTTCTGTAGCACCATTTAGCTTTGACCCTGCCTGAAATATTAGGGACAAAATATAATATATTTTGCATTTATTTTAGTCGCGCCAAAATTTTGTTTGAAATAATCATTGAAAACACTACCTTAATAGTATTTGTAACACAAAAAGTAGTACAGACTTTTAAATCTAAATGTTGTGTAAAGTATACCAAATTTGGACTCAATCAGATGAATCATATTTATTTTAGAATGGTATTAGTGAGAAATTTCTTAGGCGGAGAGGCCATTTTGGCACATTTATCCAAAATGTCACCAAACTGTGCCAAATGTGTTTTTTACATCAATACTGGGGGTTTGTTAAAATTAAATAGCTTATTACCACCTAATGACACTTTCTACATATAATATAACCATTGGTCATGACATTTACCCCATTTATATGCAAATGTACCATTGTGCACAGTGTAATATGTATATAATGATGACCTGAAAGCTCTTTCTTTGACTCCAAATAGAAAACTTTATTGAAACAAGATAAAACAGTCAAAAATACTTTTTGAATAATTTAAAAGAGCAAATAAACAATTTTGAAAATCCACCACCACCATCACCACCAAAAAATGGACATCTTACCTCAAAGAAGGTGAAGAATCATGAGAGGTGGGGGAGGTGGGGGGAGGTTCAGCTCCACCTGAGCTTGATGGTTCGGCTTCCACTCGACTATAAATAAAAATAAAGTATTTGAAGAATTAGAGGTTTATTACAAAGTAATGAACCAAAGTAAACATGAAATCCTTACTAGTAAAATAAAACATATTTTAGTAAAACATAAGTAAACAAATAACCACATGGTTTTACTTCCTGCCGTTATTACAAGCATATAATCACTGAAATAAATAAATAAATAGAACCAAAACATCAAATATTTTGTGTGAAATTGCGGCGGAAAACTTACACATCACCGAGATCAAGTCTGTCAGCTGTGTCCTGCTCTTCCTCTTCCTCTTCCTCTTCATCCGAATCCCACCAGCTATCAGAAGAGCTAGCTCCACTCGTAGCAAATCGAAAAACTGTTGTTGTTCAAAAGCCTTCAAAAGCCTCTAAATCGTCCAGTTTCTGCTGCTATGATCGATTTATCATAAATAAATCAAAACTGAACTCACGGAACCGAGATAACTCCACGTGCTCAGACTCCGTGTACCACACGTGCTTATGCACGGAGAGCGCACAGAGATGAATGAATTACGCATACATTACGCATACATTTAGATCGGGTTCCGGAAAATACGTCATGATTTTTCATAGCCGACATCTTGTGCCATACTCTGAGAGTCTTTCCACTCTCACGTGAAGCCATAAAATGGCCGTGATGATCAGCTGATCGGGGTTTTCCGGGCAGTTGCGTCATCGCCCGAGGACCTTTAAATCTCATCAGCTGTTTTTAAATAGCTCTAAAATCTTAACATTTGGGCAAAACCTTTATGCGGAATAGTTTTTGAAAGATTAAAGCCTCTTTTAGCGGATAATAATAAAAAAAAAATTTAAAGGCACACGGAGCTTTTTACAGAGCGATCGAGTCACATGGCAGCTGAACTCGAGGTCGTCGGCTTCAGTTATAGAATACCAGAGAGCTAAATCTCTTTGAACTTTTTTTTTTAAATGAAATAGCAGACTAAATCTTGATAGTATTTAACACTGTTAGCTCCATATCATAAATCCTAGTACATTTGTTCTATTCAAAACAAAGCACATCAAATTTGATGTACCACAAAAATCCAATATTCTCTCCACATTTACACTTTCCTAAGGTGTTTCCATATATGAGTACACATCGCAAGACAGAAAACATTGTGACAACTGCTATCATTATGGAGGATCTTCTGTTTTCTGCTAAATATTGTCTTGACTTACATTATCAGGTAAGTTAAGGTCAATCATCATTATTGAACATTACCTGTGGTTAAAAGAATACAAGGACATTAATGAGCATGGCATGCGCAGTACTTCTAAGTAGAGTGTGTTTACAGCACTGAGACGAAATCTGGGCCAACATTTCGCCGCTGAAAAACAGAAGTGGCAAGAGGAAGATGTTATCTTCAAAGGAAAAACCTGGGGATGTGAGTGACTCTTTAATTGTGGTTTCATTGCTACAGACCCAGTAGGTGTTTGGGCACTGATGACCGTACCTCAGGGGCTTCCTGTCTTTGGCCCTTTTCAGCAAAGGAGCACGGAAAGCCGGTGGCAAAGAACTGATTGTGACCTACAGTGACAGCGGTGGTCCTACGTACATTACATGAGAGGCACAAACCTGGATGTCATAAATCCTTTAGTGACTGAGGATGAGCAAGATTCTGAAGTCCCTCCTTTTTCTTTTCATGTCCCTCTTCCTGAACTGTTAATAAACTTCACCTGTGAGACTTTAAACTGACTCAGAGTGAATTTGTACTCGGAGCTTTAGAAAAGAAAAGAAATCTTTTGTGCTTTGTGTTTGAGGTCTGGAGCTTAGGTGCCAGGGTGGATTTTTTTTTTTTCTTCTTCTTTTTGGGAAAATCCCACAAACTGTCGGTGCGAGTTGAACTGTAAACAAAGCAACAAAAGGAAGGAAAGCTGGTGGGCTATCTGCACAGCATACAAAAAAGAAGCTGTAAATACAGCCTAACCAAATAAAGACAAGTCTCAGGGACATCTGTGATTACTGGCAATGTGACGCTCTCCTGACTGTGGCTTGGATTTTCAGAATAAACATATGAATAAAACAGAAGCTAAGAGAGGTGTATAATTCAGTTCAGTTTATTTATGTAGTGCCAATTCGCAACAGATGTCATTTTATGACACTTTACAGAAAAAAACATCCGTCCAATCATACATACATTCCAATTGATCCTAATTATCAAAACTAGCATACAGCTAACTAAATTCTAATTGTAATATGTTTTATGAGGTCTAATTGGTTTTAAAAAACGTATTGTATCTATGGATACATAAGCTAGATTGCTCTTAGTTATATATATATATATATATATATATATATATATATATATATATATATATATATATATATATATATATATATATATATATATATATATATATTATATTTGAGAAACGTTTTTTTCCAGTCCACCATGACCTACCTTCTGTCCTCGGAACAGCTTGCACACAATTTTTAAAGATACATTCTTTTAAAGCAATTATGAGTTTTTATTTAAGGCAATATTTTCAGATTCTCAAAATAGTTCACAACCCTCCCGACCCCACTAAGGGACAAGGGTGTTAGAAAATGGATGGATGGATGGAAAGTGGTTCACTGTAGTTGCCATTATAAAGGCTTAATGTTAAACAGCCTTATCCCTTCCAAATCCAGCTATGATGTATATTTAGGATCAATGTCTGGAGCAGTGAAGGGAGATGAGAATCGAGTGGATTACCTTGGAAGGCAATGACCAGGCTGTCAGTGCAGGATGTCGCTGCTGAATGGACTTGGTTTGCCTTTCCTTGATCATGAAGTGTGAACCCTTCTCAACCACTGGTTTATAGATCCATTGAATATCAAACAGTAAAAATACTTGTAAGTGATCTCCTAGATTTTTTTTAAAGCAATAGTATTTATTCAGTTGTTTGTTTTTTGTAAATGTTGTATTAACCGTATTACCTGAGATTCTGGATGCCACAGTTCATGCCATAAACTCTGTGCCTTCTGCATTCACTGCACCAAATCCATCCACCCGTTTGACAAAATGTGTGATTTAGCAAAGTTATGGAAGAAAACCTCAGGCTGCACTAACACAATCATTTCACGTCACATTCCAATCATGATTTTCTTACTAGACAACAAGTCAGCTTCATGAAGCTGAAATCTTCACATTGTGATTATTTATATTCAAACTGTGAATAGCGCCTATAGTTGCAGACATCCAGACAGGGTGCGAACCAGTCCTGATTGCTGTAAACTTATATACTGCTGTGAATCTCATGTAAAGCCTTTTGCTTACACTGCTACCAAAGACATCACCTGAGGACAGGATGAGACACAGAATTAGGAGAGAACACATGTTCAGGGACTACAAAGACATCTTGCACCAAAACCGGCCCATGAGGCAGAAATCAATCTCAGCACATCTTAAAAGATGTCTCAGTTCCCAAATTGCACCTGGAGGACAGAAGAACATAGACAGAAGAGCTTTGTCAGAACAACTGTGAGTGTAAATGCGCTGGTGGATTTGTTAATATGGTTTATGGCAACGAAAAAGGAGAATGAATTTACCATAATGTAAAACAAATAATCCTTATCTAGATGCTAATTGTTTCTCCTGGTGCTGTTGTGCTTCTAAACTGATCAATTTTCTCGTGGTCCATGTAATTGTACTTGTCATTTGCTGTTCTGTCTGCATATATTTGTTGATTTTACACCTAAAATAATTAAATAAGATATATATATAGCTTGAGCACTTCTGTGTTTCTTCACTCAAATCTCAAGTGTGTATAAACGAGACATCAATGTGCAAATAAAGAGTGAAAAGACACTATAAGGTGAGTACTGCCTCAGGATATGTGTCCACAGGTACTTTTCTCTGAAATGGTGTGGTTGATGGGGAATGATGCAAATGTATTTCTATGTTGAATGTAAAGTAACGTAAAAAAAAAAAAAAAGTGGAAGAAAACTCACAAGACAAGAAGAAACAGTTGAAAGTTGCTGAAGATGGATGAAGTTATACTTATTACATAAATAACTGAATAATTAGTTAATAAATAATGCACATCTAGGACAAAACTTATGAGACTAAAGTGTGCAGCGTGTATGTGAGATATTAGGATGAATGAGTGTAGGGTAATCCGTCAGCTGAGGAGAAATGCAGTGTGACAGCAATAGCTTGGGATGTAAAAGTGCTCAATGGCCCAGTCAAAACATGGCAAATGGCCACAAAATTGAGGCCATTATTCAGGCAGAAAATGCCAACACTCCCATTTTACTAAACAGCTGTGTAAACAGGATACTTACATTAGTGAGCCATGTTTGGGCATAAAATACAGTAGCAATGAATGGAAGCAGCTGAAAGTGTCAACACATCCGGTCTGCATTTTACTTATCAAAGTGTTTCTGCGCTGCAGAAGCAACGAAATTGTGAAAATGTTATTTCAAAGTCTGTCAAGCCTCTTAAACTCCACCAGTCCATCTACAATTGTTTTCACACACCAGGGTGTTTGGTCCTAAAAAGCCATTTCAAGCTAACATTGACATGTGATTGACGAGAGGAACAAACAAGTTGCTGCTGTGGCTAATAACAGAGAGCAAACATGACAGAGAAACCTGTCAAAGAGCAGTTATTGATTTTACTTAAAAATCTGATCTATGGACGTGCACATTAAAGCAAGTTGATTTCTTAATATTGAAACTTGATGCTCAAAAACAACTTCCACGGTCACCTTGATGGTCTGGCTGGCGACTCACTGCCAGAGCTATCTGTCTGTGTTGCATCGTCATCCATCAGCCTGGGTGGTTCCTTCCCTAAAGTCAAGGTTTTAGTCTTGAAACAGAAGTGACTTCCAACAAAAAGAATGTTTTTGGTAGGTAAAAAAAAAACTCTAAAGAACCTCTCCCACGTTTCCTTTGTAGAATTATCTTTGGTGAAAACAAATATGCTCACTTCACTGTTTTCTGTGCTGCTAATAACTGAGCATATACTCTGCAAATCCCTATTAGGGTGTTTTTTTTGTCAATGAAAGTTGTTTTGTGTCCACAGTAGACAGTTTTCAGACAACACATCATACTGTAGAGTCAACAGCTCTTTTGCTATTTGGCAACATCCTAAAGGTAATGAGACATTAACTATGATCATGAGGTGTAACAGGTACAATAAATCAACATTTGGGAATTTCAGCCCAAGAATTGATTATTACCTGTAACTTTTTCTCTTTCTCTGGGGATATTGGTTGTTTTTTAACAACTGAAAGTGAGCTGTGTCAGGTAACATGATGGGCTGATGACGTCATTTTAAGCTACAAAATGGCAGACATTCTTGGAGATAACCCAAAATATGATCAACTTAAACAAACCTGAGTTAGACTGAGACTAACTACATGACTTACAAGTCTCTGTAAGTGTGCATGAGTTTATTCACTACTGGCCATTTCACTTACCATCTTTATGTAAGTTTTTGTTTGTTTTTCGGTTTCTGCATTCTCTATAGCATCCAGCCAGTCTGGGCTGTTGGCCAGCAACATCTGCAGGGGTCTTGTGAGAGTGCTGCATGGAGAAAAAGCTGAAGATACCTGATCAGTGTGATGGATGCCTGTGAGAGTTGTGTGGCTCCGACACGCACACCTGCCGCCTGTGCCCCACTTATTGAATCCATGAATCAATTTAATGAGCAGAGGACAGGGTCAGGACTTCAATAAATACCCCACGAAGCTTTCAAATTTAATGTCTGCACAATGAATGATACTGTATGTTCAACAAACACCCGCAGCAAAAAAAACAAAAAAACACTCCCACTGTAAAATTGCTTGTGGAGTTTGAAGCAATCAGATGCTATATGCAATGTTTATAGGTTTCGTGCATAAACATTTTGAGCATGCGGCCTGACTGCAAATAAGTTCAAACTCGGAGCAAAGTTTAATTTAGCCGTGTGCTTGTGTGTGCCAGAGGAGACGTGCATGTGTGTGTGTGTGTGTGTGTGTGGCAGGGTGAAAGACCGAGACTCCAGAAAAAGAGTCAGACATCTTCCATTGATAATCAATACTGCAGCAGTGACCTGAGCATTTGCTCTGTGATTCATCCCATTTAGAGCTACAGGATTGGCTGCCTGACAGAGACAACTCCATGATTTCCCTCTGGACAGAGCACTGGAAAATCCACACAATTTAGAACATGGCGTCTTCAGCATGTACACATCTCTGATCCGTATAGCTATCATCCTCTCCCCTGTGTTGGACTCTCTAAAGCAGGAATAAAAGTGACTGCTTTGCAGCAATAATCACCTCTCATATGCACATGACTGATGTGCCTATTTAGTCACTTATATTTACGTGACACAACATGCTCTCCATCTTTCAGTAAAATTCCGGGGTAAAGCAATCTGTCAACATCCTGATCTCCGCATCCTGCGATTATGGAGTTACTTTCCTCTCTGCTGATTCTGACACAAGCGTGCATCCAGTCGCACGGCCACACCGAGGGTCGAGGACGCGGCGGAAAGGACGAACGGTCGCTATTTAGATGTCTGAGGCACCAGTATCCCAGCAGTGAATACATTTTTCTTCATCCGCTGGGGACGCGAAGGCTAATGGAGCATGAGAGTGGCATTTTCCTCGGAGTTGTGTGGCTGAGTCACGCCCCCGTTTGGAGAGGAGCTGCAGGCAACGGTTGTATGAGACTGGGACCAACAGGGCATGCTGTGAGAGTCTGGGCCAATTCAGGGGTAAACATCGATGGCAGTAATTGGAGAACAGCACAGCAGGGAATTTCATACATTTCTGCTCTATGTGGCTCAGCCGACAATATCCTGACTTTTCCAGGTGAAAAGAAGCGACTGCTTGTATGCCAAAGGTCTTTTCTGTTTTCTCACAGAATTTCCCGCACTCCCCCACGGCACACATTTCACATATAGTGTGTTTTATCGTCGCAATTTTATTGATTGAATGAGTACAAAGCTCACTGGCTCAGAGCCGGCCTTAATGCAGTCGCTGCACAAGTGAAGAGCTTGTTTGGCTGCTAACACAACAAGCTGTTGCTGTCCATCATTTTCTCTAATTTAGTGGGGCTCCAGTGGAGCTATTAGACCAGTATTTGTAATTAGATTAAATCAGTATCATTAGTCACTTCACCATAGGTGTTTAAGGAATTCATTTGCAGTCTATGCATTGGTTCCTGTCATATTATTTTTTACATTATTTCTATGTCTTTTTGAGATTTTAAATAAAATTGTATCTTTAAAACTTCTGCAGGAGGAGTATAGAGGTCTAAGAGTGCCACAATTTAATATGAATCATTTGGTCATTACTTAATTTCTTCTTTTACTAAAAACACAAACAATCAAATGCAAACGTAAAGGAATAAATATGTAATAAATTGATAACTTTTTGTGTAAAATATAATTTTATTACACTAGCACTTCAACACATTCAATGTTTTAATGTGATTTATTTTTTTCTATCTGCTGTAAATTATAGTTCAGTTTAGTCACCTGTGGAAAGCGATGTCTAAAGTTAGTCGTTTTACCTTAAAGCTGCTTAATCATAAACATTAGTTCTGCTAATGCTACAACGCTGCACCAACACAGTATTTATCAGAAGCTAATGCTAAAGCAGTAGCTTCCCTTGGAAGACTGAAACCCTGGAGCACCAAATATTGCACTTATGTTTATATCTTGTTCTCTACTGTTTATTTTGTTCTCATATCTTTTATGCTTTAAACAAAGTTATAGGGGATAAAAAAAACATTAGAAGAGGAAGTGGAGCTGCTTCTTAAACATCGTTCATCCACTTCTACATAATAGCATGAATATAAACATTTAACTACTGGAAGAATTTGTCACAATATATTGAACTTTATTCAGCTGAAAGTTTACAAAACAGTCAAATGTATCCAGAAAAAAAATATTTAGGGGAACCTAGGTGCTCTAAATGTTTTCAAGATGCTAAGTAAAAAATTAGCTCTGCAGATTAGCGTAGGGGTGATCACCTCTGACCAGTACAACGTAGGGATCTAGTCTGCAAGTCAAAGTGAAAGTTTCAATTATTTCAAGGCGTACCACAGCATATGTTTGGTGAATTACATTAGGATTACTTTTATTATTATTACTAAAATTCATGTCGTCACAGTAGTTCTTCATTCAAGCAGACCTTGACTAAACGCACTTCGGGGTTTAAGGTGTTAATTTCATGAGGCGTACTTACTACTTATGGCGATTTCCAATGCAAGCTGCTTTTGCTTTGCATAATCCTGTATATTTATTCCCGGGAAGCAGAGTGATATAACTCATTTTAGTATCGTCCATGTCGTTCTTGTCTGTTGCTTGTACGCTGTAGCAATCACAGCGAAGGAAAACACAGAAATGCTGCATGTCAGTGTTCACAGCGTTTTGTGCAGATAGCGTCAACGCATGTCGGGTATATGCGAATATGCCTCCACCGAGCATTACTGAAATAGTTGGGCAGGTAAACAGGGAATGGTTGGAGTCACAACCTGTGGTTCCACTGAGGTCCCTTATCTGTGTCTGCTGCTTATCACTCTACCCACACCAGCAGAAACACACAGAGAGCATTTCAGCTCAGCCTGAAAGTAACCTGAAATTATCTCCGCCAATGTATGTCGCATGGCATTTTTCTGCTGCTTTTTTCTGTGCATATACCAGGTAAACTGGCGGATCTCAGACCCCAAGAGGTAATTTGCAAAATAATATACAAACAGTATAGCTTTATATGCTCTGCACCAGTTTTTAGGGTCTCTTTCACTTGTCAATTTTGCTCAAATCAGTATGTTTTGTAATTCATGATAATTTTATGGTGGACTTATTCATAATAACTGATTATATTAACATAATTCTACTTGACCGATTCGACAGGTAAAAGTCGAGTCAGTCAGTTAAAATGTAATTGCCGCTGCACAGACTGCAACTAAACAGCCAAACGAGATAATTGGCTCTTTAACTGATTGTCTTATTGAACAGAATCAAAGTATAATAGCTTTAGCTTGTTTAACATAGTTTGGCTTTGGCAAAAGCAGGTCGCTGAGGACAAATAAGATTTTAAAAAGTTGTCGTTTCTTCAATAGTAGCCGGGCAGGAAGAAAGGAAAAACGGCAGAGAGAAGGAAAAAACATCCAACTAATGTCAGGGAGCCGGGAATCAGACCGGAAAGTTGAGTTCTTTCTTCATTTGTCCACTGGGTTTCATCCCAGTGTTCATGTCTATTTATTTACTTCCATTTTGTTATTTCAGTCCATGAAATTTGGTTTTAGATGTTATCATATGGGGTGAAATTCATCTTACTTTCAGCTATTTGATACATTTTGTTGACTTATTATATTGAAATCTACTCATTTTATATAGTTTAGGTTGCTGTGGGTTTGGGTTGTCTCACCATGTGTCTGCTGCCTTAAGTGTTTTGTTTTCTTTGTGTCGCTGTTTGGTGGAAGCTGTCTGCTCCCACCTCTCTTCTATAACCTCAGCTCCTGCTTTGTTTATTTCTTCTCTCCTTTCCTTTTCAGGTAAGTATTTTTTTGGATATTTATAATCTTGAATTTAATGAATTGTCTTTTAGCTTAAAATCCCGTCCCAGCTGTGATAAATATTTGAATATACATGAAACTGTGTGCTTTAAAATGGAGTAATATTCCCAGGGTGGTGTTGCGGCGCTGCTTAGCTTCGAGGCGTGAGAACTTGCCGGTTGCATAAATGTTTTTGCATGTTTAAAAAAAAAATTGTGGCAGCTTATATCATCTGGTTATAAAATTATGCAACAGTTTAATATGCAGTGTAAAGATGGAAAAAGAAACATAAAATAAGCAAAAGTCATTTTAAAAATAACACAGAGCTGTTCTCCTTTGGATTGGAAGCAAAACATAATTTAACTTCTTTACATAAAGTAGACAATTAAAAAAATAGCAACCTCAATCTACGGATATAAGTATACAGATATCAAATTGCGCTGAGTATGTTGTGTGTAAATAGTGAGCAGTCAGTTGACATTTACTTTAAGATCAACTGAACCTGTAAAGTTATGTTCATTATAAGCCTAAGCTACTTTCTACTGAGAAAAGTCTGAGCCAATAAATGACTCCAGTGAGCTTCATCACCCAACTTGTCTGCAACAAGACTTTTTTTTTTTACTTCTTTTACGAGTTTTAGGCAATCTATCATTTATTATGGGTGTATATTGGGCATGAAATGGCATGAAGCTGAAAAACTTCCCTGACATCATACCCTCCCCGGCGCCCCTCTCTCTCTTTGCAGTTATTAGCTCCTGACATTAGCAGAACGAGTGGAGTGAAATGTCTCATTTACAACTTTGGAGATTTTTGTCGGGCTTCTGCGTATTCTGCATTAATGATGTAAAATGACACAAAGTGCGCTGTCCTCGGGGAAACCTGCACAGACTTCATTAAAAGACGCTTTTAATGAGTCTTGATAATTAAAAGCAGAATATCAGGTGCAGAAAAGCTGGAAGCTGGACTGAAAGGGCTATAAACAATTTTATGCTCACCAGTCCGGCCTCTCAAACTGTCTTCTTGTTACTCAGCCAGGTGTAAGGAGAGTAAGGCGAGACCAGCGGAGGGGAGATTTTAAAGAAAACATTTTTGACACCATCTTCATTAAATGTTCAGGGGAATGGTGGTGTGGGGAGCGTTACCAGTATAATGGCGCAGTGAAAAGCTGTGGTGAAGCCGACTGCAGACGTTTCGACTGCAGACATTTCGACTGCGTCTGCGAGCTAAATGTTGGAGCATGCAGTGTATAAGAGCAATATAGCATATTATCAACCTAAAGTCATATATAGTCCACACCTGTGTCGAAATGCCAACATTTTGTGATGTAAAAATATATTCTAAAGGTTTTCCATGTGTAAATACTATATAATTCATATGAAAACTAAACAAAAATAAAACAACAAAATTACTCCAAAAATTCAGACTAGGAGTTATTCTCAATAAAGATGTTTGTTTTTGATTGGCATCTTTAAAAGAATAATGCAAAGTTTGAAAAAATAATTGTTTTGTGGTTTTCTTAGTTGTGAATTTTTATATATGTTATCAAACATGGCAGGAATATATGCTAGCACAGCCGTTAGCTTTGTGGTCTTATACCAAAGCCAGCCTGGGGTCTTTCTGGTTGAGGTTTTTTATGTTTTCCGTTTGCGTGGATGAGTTCTGTCCAGGTACTCCTGTCCAAAAAGAACCATGATAGGTCAATTAAATCTCTCTGGAATCTCCTGAATGGGTATATGTTCATATATTCATTGGTATTGCAACAATTAAGTTCCCTTATAGTTGGTAAACATTTTGTATGTTCCCCCTGGCATTTTGATGCACTGTGTTTGCTGATCAGCTCCAAGTCTATGAGATGGAAAGCTGTCCTTTCTATTACTCCAGTCTTATTGTCCAAAATGTTAATATTACTTCTAGTCAAAATGTTGGTAAAACAAAGACAATTTGTGACAAACCGATTCCTTACATGCACCTTTACAACATTCTATAGAGTTACAGTTTAATATGTGTTTGTGTACGTCTCATCTCGTGCTCCATGTGCAATATGGCAGACAACAGAAGATATGGTGCAAAGACGAGCATCAGACTGTGTTCTGTGTTTCAGAACTGGTGAAGGAACGGGACACGAAACGTTGAGACAAACTCCTTTCACCCTCATCAGTAACGTCTAGCTGCTGCCATCAGATTCCACAACATAAGAAAGATGAAACAAAAACGCTTCACTGCTTTCCGCCTCAAGCTGTTTAAAATGCTGACTTATTGTTTTGATAATAGACTTCCCATTATTGCATGTTTTTTTTTCTGTTTTTATATTTTATAGCTTTTCATACTGTTGAAGATCCCAGAGAAGTGTGGTTTTCGTTTTATCACTATACATGTAATTATTTGACAATATGTTTTGATTTGAGTCAAAATTATAATTTTGATGATTTTGAATAATTTAAAATGCATAGATTGTATTTAAAATTTTCCTTTTTAATTACACATATCTTCCTGTATACGTCAAAAACTGAGAAATATGTAAAAAATAATTTTTAAAAAGTGTGCAGAAGGCAGCCAAAAGCATTAGAAAAGTGATGATTTTATGTTTGGAATCGTGAAGCCAGGAATCTGCACATAACGCTTCAAACAAACATAGTGGTAGCAAAGTCTCCAGATCAAATTATTAATCATAAAGGGTAAAATTTAATATGGAAAACTAATAGGAGAAGGAAGTCAGGAGCAATGTCAAGAAAGTTGGAGACTCAACAATCCCGCACCCTACTAAGTGACTTAAAAGCATGCCTATAGTGTGCAAAAGTATATAATCTCAAAAATTGCTGTTAAAATATCTGTTATCATTCAGGAATATGTTGCAGTTAGTGAGTGCAAAATATAAACAGCAGTGAATAAAAACCACTGACAGCCTCACCGTTTTGCACATGATCAGTTTTTTATTTTACTCATCAGTATTTAGATGGACTTCAAAAAATATTTTCAGGAGAGGTTTGGTTTTTAATGTTATATTTAATCTTTAACTAAAAATGCTTAAATTGCAGTAGAACCATTTCTGTCTTAGTTTTAGCTAAAAACAAACGTTGTGAGCACAAACGTCTATTTATATTCATGACCCTGCAACAGTACTTCATGAATGCAGTTAACTCAGTGCCCAACATTAAATGGGAGGCAGAACAATAAAGAATCTGTCTTTGATTAATATGAAATTGAACATGCAATCCACGCGCCCCACACAGCTTTTGTTTTATTTGAGGATTTTCCTCATTTATTATTTGAGCCCACCTCTGGGTTTTTGCATTTTCATAGCACATTTCCATAACATTTCTAAAGCTTATTTAAGGTCCTCTTGGGTTGTGCTCAGTAATAAATACAAACTGGAAGACTCCTTTTTCCTTTGTGAAAATTCAGCAGAAGTACATTTTTCAGCCTGCTCTCCCAGTGGTTTCAGCTTATTAATGTGTTTTGTCAGGTATAATAAACTAGGCAGAAGCTTCAAAATGGGGGCAGTCTTTAAAGGAAATGGATATAAAAGAGAAAAATCCCCAAAAAGCACGAGGATATAGTGAGATATATAGGAGCTTCTGTATTTTACTTGGATTACAGCTCTCAAGTTTTAGTGGAAACAAGCTAGTATTCAACTTAAAAGCAGTGATGCTAATGTGTCTTGCTGAGTGCTGACAGCTATTATAAGCCTTAAATATTAATCAAAGTTTCTCTCTGACATCTTAAGATTTCCAATTATATTTCAGAACATTAGGTTTGAGTTAAATGACACGGAGCTTGTAGGAATCATTAACCTCACAGCTCAGCATTGTTAAAATCCATGTTACAGAAAATGAACACACTGTAATTATCTCCTTTTTTGAGCCACTATACGTTGCACAACATCTCAAGCTGAGAAGTCATTTGCTGAATTTGTTTAAAAGCCTAATTTCTTTAGATAAACAGATTGTTACTCAACTGCCTCCTTTTCAAACTTGATTTAGTCACTCATCTTTTTTGTATAGATGTTGAGGAAATTATTTAAATTGTATATTTTTAAGAAAACAAATGTACAATTGAAACACTAATGAATAGCAAATATATATGCACAGTAACTTATTTGCAGTTTTACACATTCCAAAAATAATCTTTTTATTTCCAGTGAAAATTAAAATTCTCAGAGGGGCAAAGAACATTGTCTTTTTGAAGTTGGCTGGTATTTTGAGAATAGGTGTTACAGTATTTTTTTAGAAATACGGTTATTTGACAAAAGAAAAACTTGAGAGTGTGCTTACAGTAATGTATGAACTGTATTTGCAAACATTTAATATGCCTAATAAAGTAAACGGTCAACATTTAATGACCTAATTACAAAAAATTAATTATTGATAAAAAGTCACAGTCCAATACTTCTTTAATCAATTTAGTGCCTATAAATGTTCCAGAACTAAGCTGGCTTTAATCCGTGTTGTTCACTAGACGGATTAAAGCCAGTAGGAGTAAAAACAGGAGTCTCTGTTTTTACTCCTACAGTTTTCAGTAAACTAACATCTGACCCATACTCTTGATGCACAAGGCTAATGCTAGCATGTTTACTGGCTTCTAGTCGTGGATTGTGAATTATTTCTGGCTAAGTCTTATAGAAAACGTTGTTCTCTTCATCACATACTTAGCACTTCACTTTGTACCATGTACAGTTTTACAACTATTGTTTCTGCTGCTATCTGTGCTGCTTTCCACCCAAACAGAGAGCTGTCTGTGGATTTCTGAACCCAATGTGTTGAGCTGCGCTAGTCAATACAGACTTTACTTATTGTGAATGTTGGATTCACTCCTCCCATTCCACTAGGGGGCTCTGTGTTGGTACGCGAATTAATGTGTAGAAGAAGAAAACGAACGGCGGACCAGTAGTATACCTAGGCTGCCGTTAGCTTAAACTAACAAGCCGAACCTGCCATAAAATCACATCTTACTAATGTTCATAAGTGTTGCCCAAGGTGGTGAGTTATATTAATGCTGTAAAGCTGTAGGAGATAAGTATTTGTTATCTGTTCTAAACGTGCGCTTGGTGAATTTGGTAGAGCTAATTAGCCAAATGTTAGCTGTTGTTTGCTGCACTGTGATATATGAATGCCGACGTTTATTATATTACGAAGTGTTCTAAGAGTAAACTGCTTTATAACCGGTTAGTCAAGTCAAGCCAAGCTCCTAAATCTGTTTAAGTTTGTGTTTTATTGAATATTGCAATACTAAGTAATGACGTCTTGTCTTTTTTCTTTTTTTTTTACTTTACCGGCATGTCCGTGTAAAGGCACTCGGCAATAAAATTAACAACAACTACAACAGCGGCTACCTTATGTTCTTTGTAACAGTGAATGCCATTGTAAAGGCCGTGAAACCTTGAAATCATGGAAAGTACACCAATAACAAGTACTAGAAGTTAAGTTTCAGCAAGGAACTCTGGCACTGTTCATTCAAAATGTCCATGTTTTGTGCCAAGTCCGAAACAGACATCACTAATTGTTTATGCTGCTGATCCACCTCTCCTAAAGGTAACAGTGTAGTTTATGACAGGTGTCAAACGCATTTTCATTTTGGGTCATATCAAGATCATGAATGCCCACAATAAATATTGTGGCAAACAATATTTATAAAACCCATGAACAAATTGTAAAAATATGAATAAATGGCAGACTCTAGATTCACTGAGCACTTCTTAAAATTAAATATTGAATATCTTTTCACACTGATGTAATTTGGCAAGTTACAGTTTAGAGAGCCACATAAAATGTAAGGACATCCCATGTTGCCATTTTGGTCATTTAGGTTTTTGCTACTCTGTTGTCCTTTATTTTTATATGTTAAATTAGTTTTAAAAATATATATAACTTCAACATACAGACAACGAAATTATCACGTTATGACAAAATCTCTAGTAAAAATAGTTTTGTCCAGCATCACATCCACTTTTCCATCATTTCCGCCTACTTGTCCGTACTGATCCACAGTTACTCCCAAAGTACACACTGCCAGTCTATCACAGTACACACACACACACACGCACACACACACACGTATTAATACCTTAGGGGAAACTTATTGTTTTTGACTGTGGAAGGAAGATGGAGTACTGCAGCAGCACTTAACAGCCATATATTCATATTAAACTTGTATTCTACAATAACAAGCAAAACAAATTCTACTCATAGCTCCAATAAAACATTTTACACATGACTTGTGTTGCATACACTCCACATGTCTGACATATAATAGATCTAATGAGGCGTAGCGCCTCATGAAGTGATAAGACTCCCGCTGTAATATCTTGAATACAAATATATTTTTCAAGTTTGTTGGTACCAACATAATGTTTTAAAACATCTCATTCCCTTCTGTTCAAATAGAAAAGCAGTAATTTTTACTAAATATTGCTGTTATTATAATGTTACTTATTGTTGATTGGTTCTGATACAAGACGTGTAAAAATACAGATTGAACCCAGCATTTCATTAGTATTCAAGTGATTGTTCTGAGAATACTATAGTTTTTTGTTTTTTTTTGCTGTTCAGTTCTGCGTAGAGGAAACTCTGGTTTCGCTGGCGTCTCATTAAAATGACTTTTAGACTGCAGGGACAGTATGACAGAGCAATTTTGTGCTTTAGAAAGTTTGCATACCTCCAGACCAGTAACCTGCTGATGAGAGGTGGAATAAATAACACGGCTCCCCTGCACCTACAAATATATTTTTAAGCAGGCCAAAATTATGCCATTCCTGGTGAGTTCACACATTCAGAATGGAAACTGGAAAAATGAGAAACAACTGGTATCATTGTCATAACGTGCCGTGCTTTTCACCAGTTGACACCATCTGAACCCGTGTAAAGTTTCTGTATCGTTTTGCACAATTTGGCTTATGCATACATTATTAAATTATCAAGCTGTTGTGTTATTTCTTGAGCTTTAACTCTTCTGGTAAGTACATGTTTTGATCTCAGCTGTGAGGCAGAAAATCTAACTGTTTTGAGACTGCGTGCTAAATACCCAGCAGCTGGCAAACATTACTCAAGTTACAATTAGTTATTGGAAGAAAATTTCCATGCACATAATCTTAAATGTTCAACCAAAACTCACTGGAGTTTGTTTTAATTTAAAATATAAATGATATCCTTTTTGTTCTCCACCTGCTTTGAAGCATTCTGTAATTTTGCTGGAATAATTTGAGCTCAGCACCAGAACACTCTATTCTCAGCTATAAAACAGTGATGCTGAATTCCCTTTTCTTCACCATGGTGTCTGTCCCTCCTCTCTGTCTGCCAGTTGTAATGTATGCTGATTGCAGGGTCTATAGAGAACAAATCAGCTGGCTCTGATAAGCTGTTCATTGTGATCTGCAGCAGGACAAAAAGAAGAAAAAAAAGAAGCATTCAGCACATTTTCTACAGGGGTATGAAATAGCTGCTGGGGATGTTTTCAGACTGATGTGGAGTAAGTAAAGGGGAGGATAGTTCAAACAGAATTAATGTAAATTAGTGTAATTACTTGTAGCTATTTAGGCTAGTTAAGCACCCCACTGTTTTGAACAGCGTTGCCTCTGAGAGAATTAAATTGATTAAAACGTATGAATGACAAGCCTGCCTGAGAGAGGCAGATGCAGATTTTTTAAAATTATTATTATGGAGAAACCTAACAGCTGTGGACACTTTTTAACTACTGCAGTTGTAATTAGGGATTTACTTTGACATGATGAGATTTTTTTGTTTTGCTCAAGAAACTTGAGAAATTATCATTATTTTTCAGTGAGGGATCTCACACACATTTTAAAGCAAGTTGCAAACCAAGTGTCACCTAATTCATGTAAGGTTGTGTGTTGCTTTTTATTATTATTATTTTAAAGGGCAGAAAAGACTGCTGGGAAAATGTTGGTTGAATTTCCGAAAGTGTGTGACTGACATCCAGTGGTCAACATGAAGCATGGCAAGAGTTGATAAAATACAAATGAAAAAAAAAAAAAAGTAAAAGTACTGCTTGTGACTTTCACTGTAACCCCTCTGGTACTGTCATTTAGCTCTACTGTTAAAACAAGTACAGTTATTTACCAGGGAAGGGATTCAATATCAACTAAAAGCGTGTTATGAACATGCAGTAGCTGAACTGCTAATTACTCGGATTATCTGCTTTCATGGTCACCCTCTCGTTGTGGGGTGGAGGTGGAGGCTGTAACTTGACCTTGGTTCTTAATGGCTGTGTGACAACGGTGCCCCATCCCACTGGCCTGTCTGCCCTCTTGTTGTGTCTATTTATAATGTCCAGACAGTGCAGAGGTTATTCAGAGGTGCCGGTGAACACAAGGCGACAGAAGAACAAAGGGTGAGAATGTTGTTATTGTAGCAGCTGCTGACTAAAACCTTTGTTAGCTTTATTGTAGAATTGCAATTAAAAGTGTTGCATTTTAAGATTTACATATTCTTGCTGCTTTTTCTGTACGCTGCATTTTATGTTACAGGACAACAAACAAATGTTCTGAAACGGTTAGATTCCAAATGGTGAGTACAAATATTTTTACCTGCAGCCCAAATATTAAAAAATGTGTTTAAAATATGCGTAGTTTTCAACAATGAGCTCTCTGGCTGCTTTATTAGGTTTGATGGATTGGATTTGATCCTCAGAACTTCCTTAATTCTTCAAGACGCAGAGTCAACAAAGACTCTGCGTCCCATCCTAGATTAAGGTCCACACTGTCATGATGGCATCATGCAGTTGCAGCAGATTTGTCGGCTGTAAATCCATAATGCACATAATGCAAATCGCCGCTTCCCCCTCATCTCAGAGGAGCTCTGTTGGATTGACATCTGATCAGATTGAAAGCCGACTCACTGCCATGTTCAGTTAAGTAGTTGGAGATGATCTGGGATTTGGGACATGATACACTACCCTAATGAAGAAGGAGGTGGTTTTTAAACAATGCTGAACTTGTGTTACGAGGGCTAAAATAAAACTGGTGTTCTGAAATAAATTCACTATAACCCGGTTTCAAAAGTGGTCATTTCTAGTCTCCCAAGATGCTTCATTCTTTTGGCACAGCCTAAAAGACAAAAAAAACTCTCGCATAAAATTGTGTCCTTGTCAGCGGAGCCTTAGTTACTGTCATCTAAAACCAGTCTTCCGACAGCACAACTGAAGATTGGTATTTTTGTTATTATTTACAAAGAGAAAGCTGGTGAAAATGCCTAGCAGTTGCAAAAATATTGCCCACATTGTTACTACCCTCTGTGTTGTGTTTTTATTTGTCTCTCCAGGCAAAAGGAACAAAAATGGCAAAAGGCATCCACGATCACTGTGACAACTGTTACAGTGTCACCTGTCAAGCCCCGGTGAACCTTTCCATCTCATGTGTGGTCATTAAGTGTCACAAAAACTGTGGCGCCACCTTTCATATGTGTAAGCAAGAAGAGCACCAGCTTCTCTGTCCAAACGAGACGGTGCCTTGCTTCAATGTTGACTTTGGCTGTCCGCTCAGAATGCCTCGCCACAAGTCAGCCAAACACCTGGAGGTCTGCCCAGCCAGTGTTGTCTGCTGCTCTCAGGAGTGGAACCGCTGGCCTGTTCCTGGAACAGACATGACCTTTTACAGAAACGTTTCTGAAAGTCTTCAGCCGAACACTGAGGCAAACCTCGACGTTGCTCTGGCGCTCCGGGATCAAGCCCTGCTGTTTCAGTCCATTAAAATGAAAAGCATTTTTCCTGAGATGATGGAGGAAGAGCCTGCCTCTCCAAATATTTCCAATGGAGTTAGCTATTCTATTGAGGACACCCCCTGCTCCTTAGATTGTGGTGAATTTACAGAAAATCACAGAGCAGAGATGGAGGGAAAAGAATTGAGTCAAGAAGAGACAGATGCCTTGGCAAAAAATGGGAGTGTGGCAAATACTCAAAATTACAATACATGGGAGAAAATATTTAAGAAGGATGAGGAAGGGTGCAACCAAGCTGTTAAATGTTTAAATAATGGAGGAAAAGAGGAAGAAAAAGAAGGGCAAAAATCTCTAAACTATGAAGTAGAAAAGGTGGGAAACAGAAACTCACATCAAGCTGAGGTTAATGAGTCCAGAAACGTGAATGGTGCAACTGGCCTTGCACCGTGGCAGGACGGTGTCCTTGAAAGGTTGGGCAAAGAAGTCAACATTGCAGAATATAACATGTACCTGGTGCACAACGGGGCAATGCTCATTAACTTTGGTCAACTTGCTGCATGCACTCCACGAGAGAAGGACTTTGTTTACGGTAATCTGGAGCCAATCGAGGTTCAGACTGTCCGCTCATTTAATGTTCCTGCCAGCTACAGAGCAAAGCGCAGTCACCTGAAGGACCCGTCACACAAGGCCAAAACTGCACACCAGAGTGTGGGTACTCTAGATTTGGACGTGTCAGTTGAAAATCTTCCCATGTCTGAAGAGATCAGTGCAACACTTCTCTGTTCCCTCGAAAAGGAGCTGAAGGGGCATTTAATTTCAGAGAGTGTTGCGACAGATGGTCTATATGTAGACATAGGAACACAAACGTACAACTTTTCTTCTGCCCCCTTTAAAGCAGATGCAACTCTAGCCAATGTCGTCGCGGAAAGACCCTGTGGCCTTTATGTTGATGTTGAAACTGAACCCGTCACAAGAAGATACAACAAAATCAGCTCATCTTTCAGCTATACGTGTGGCCACTCCTTCCGCCGCGATGAATTCCAGTCTCATTTCAGGAATGCTCACTGTGACATACAGGCCTCGCTAAGTGGCTGGTTTCAGCAGCGCTGCCCCTTGGCATACCTTGGCTGTACTTTTTCCCAGATAAGGTTTCACCCTTCGGGTCAAGAAGCTACAATCAAATACCGCCAAGATGTCAGCGCCCTGGTACTCCAGCCACACTTCCCTTCATCCTTCACAGATGCTGAGAAAAGCCTGAGTCCTCCAGGAAGTGCTGGTCAAGATTTCAATGGCCTCAGCAGTCTGCCTCTTGAGATCCTTCAGCATATTGCTGGCTACCTTGACAGCTTCACTCTGTCTCAGCTATCACAAGTTTCCCGTCTGATGAGAGAAGTTTGTGCCACGCTGTTGCAGGACAGAGGAATGGTGTCTTTGGAGTGGAAGAAAAAGACATATTCTCATGGTGGAAGTTCATGGAAAAGTCGGAAAAAAGCAAGTATTTTAAGATTTTCCTTCCTTTGTTCATTGCTGCAGATTATTATTTTTTTTTTTATTGCTTTATCATCTCAGTTTAATCTCGATTTTATAGAATGGTTACATTTTAATCTCAATCTTGTGAAAAGTAAAAAAAAAACAAGGTCAGATTTCTATATTGGTACATCAGGTAGTAACTGTCACCATTATGTTGTGTGTCATTGGAAGATTTCAGTCATTCATAAAACATGACAGCAGCTGCTGTAAATACTCTCCAGGCTCTCAGTAGTCCTCTCCAACAGTATTTCAGTCTCTAACAGCAGGGTTGGCAGCTTTTAATGGCTTCCCACTTAAAGTGGCTTCTGACTTTTTTCCCCCCTTACCGTCTTTAGTGAAGATTACTGCCCTTTAGAGTCAGGCGGCAAAGTGAAACGTGAGTGAAGCATTTTGTTCCATGTCCATCAATGGTCCATTAAACTGATGGCACAGTGGCTTGTAAAGAAATGCATCCTACTCATAATACAATGAGGACATTTAGTTTTATGTAATAGACGACAAAAGGCAGTACAGAACTTTAAATGGAGGAGAAAAAGTTGCGTGGTTTTCAAAAGTTGTAAAAAACAATGCAAAAAGTGTATTTAATATTACCCTGAATCCTTAATGTAAAACATTTGTATTCATCCCGTACCACCACTAGAATAAATCCAGCAGAATACATTACTGTTAGAAGTCACCTGAGGACTACATTCACCTTGCAGGCAGATGTGAAACTGTTTTTTTGCTCCTGCGTAACCCTAACCAACTTTTCACTGCAATCTGAAAGGCCCAGTTCCAATCTGTGCAACCCTCCAAAAAAAATCTGATTTGTGCCATTTCCATATAATAAACAAAATCCATTAGATTTCAATTAGTTTTCAAAGCGTTTGTAGTCTGAACAGTTGTGTTGCACTTTCTCCTACTTTTACGTCACCGATGTGAATCATGCGCCATAATTCTGCAGCAGCAGAAGCCAGTAAATTCAGACGTAAACTGTGGCTGAAGCAAGCAGTTCAGACGCATCTTTCTTTATTTATGATCTTGTGACAATAGCGTCAACTCCTATTGATTCACAAATGTAAAATTGATCAATACCCGGCATCCATAATTACTGTGTGAGCTCTATGTTCTTCTGTGTATCCGGATTGCTTTGGGGTCATAAATCCTTCGCACAAAATCTGATTATGGTCACATTTAACATGAATGGCTAATCCGATTATGAAAGAGACAAAGGACATTTTCAAGATGTCAAATTGCAAAGTCAAATGGCACATACAGCTATTTTACATAGTTACTCGATTGTGAAATAAAATGGCACTAATTAAAATACAGTGCAACTTCATGAAATTTTGAATTCCAAGAAGTATCAATATTCTTACATAGAGCTGAAAAGATTCATTTATTTCTCCTGTGTTTTTTTGGGAGCTCACAGCAGCTCTGGTCAGAGGTCATATTTAACAGCTGTCATCTCACCAGGTTTGCTGGGTTTTTGTTTGACACAGAAACCAGCCTCCTTAGATGCCGGTTGTTCCAGGAAACTACACCGGCATAAGTTTCACTTAAATCTCATTCAGATTTACGAGCGCTGTGTAGAAGCTGTTGAATAATTTAGAAGTGCTGAGCAGTAGTAATTGAAAGTCAGCGTTTTGTGTTAGCACCGTCTCCTTCTGAAATGCATCCAAATCTGGAGGACTGCTTGAGGCAGAGCAGATGAGTGCACGGTATTAATCGTGCTCAATTTCAGTGGCAGGTGCAGAGTTATTGAAGCGGTGTGTTGGAGCAGGCCATGGAGTCTAAAAAGGCATTTAAAAATTTTTTTAAACAATAATATATTTAAAATCTACAAAATAATTTTAGATCATTTCTAAAGTAAAAAGTAATTAGTACAGATAAGAATAAAGTGCAGCCCATTACAAAGTTTTTAAAAATATATTTCAGAAACAGTCTTACAAAGCTTACAAAGTGGAAAGACATTAATTCATGCACCTATTTTTACACTGACTGTTGGTCAGGCTGTAATCACGAGACAGAGAGGATTCCAGTGATATCATTGATGAGGAATGGCCTAAAACCAAACACAGCACTCCCAGTAACTAGTGGGATATATGATCTCTCATGGAAACACTTCAGGTTGAAACGAATGCATGGGCAACAGCTGGGTATTTGCTCTGCAATGAATGGCATAATTTGTATAAATTTGTAACAGATGGCATTGAAATCCCATCGTGCTCTGACATGGAATAAAAATACTCGGTGCTCTAGATTCCATCTGAATTAAAAATACAGCCGCCACCACTGCACTTTGCCCTGCTGCTGAAGTTATGTTTTCCTTTATGCTTCACAGATCTGGAGGTTCAGCTCTCTGTTTTCTCCGGTGGACCGCTGGAGCTTCAGTGATGCTCCTTCCATGTCGGAGCACCTGAAAAGCTGCTCCTTCTATCAGAGAGAGGAGCGCAGGGAGCCGGCAGCTCTGGCCTGCCTGCAAGAGGTCAGAGAAAAACACCAACAACTGAAGCACAAAAGATAATCCTTACATCTTGGAACGCAGTGGGTGGACCACAGCAGGAGCAGCGCCATTTTTAGGAGTCACTGGAGGAATTGGCTGATGCATGTGTGCTCTGCCCATCTGCTGTGTCAAAATGGAAGAAATCTTCATTAGACATGTTGAATCATCTCACTTAAGAGCTGAAAGCAAAAAATTACCCTTGTTGCTTGTGAAGCCAAAAGGAGGTGCTGCTGTTTCAATGTGGTAAGGCTGACATCCAGTGGAGCAGAGCAGAAGTGCCTGTGCAGAGCATGGCATCACATTACAGAGTGTTAAAAAAATTAGATATCTGAATCCATGTTGCCTTAGATATTCTGAATCCATGTTGCCTTATATATTAGTTTAGATTAGGAAAAAATACTTTATTTTCAACAGTTGGTAGAGCTGTTGCCTTGCAGCAAGAAGGTTCTGGGTTCAATTCCCGGCCCGGGGTCTTTCTGCATGGAGTTTGCATGTTCTCTCTGGGTACTCCGGCTTCCTCCCAGTCTGAAAACATGACTGTCAGGTTAACTGGTCTGAATAAATTCTCCTTAGGTGTGAGTGTGTGTGTGTGCATGGTTGTTTGTCATGTCTGTCTCTGTGCTGATGGACTGGTGACCCGTCCAGAGTGACCCCGCCTTTCGCCTGTTGACAGCTGGAGATAGGCACCAGAACAGATAAATGTGTGGATGTGCCATAACTTTTCCCAGCTGAAGTTATTATCTTTGGACATAAAGAGGGCCGATCGAGAGTCATCACACAGCTTTGGCTATTGCTGAGATCAGGCCTGAAGTCTGGGTGTAGTGATGAACTCTGACCTGAACCTTCAGAGACACATGAAGACGGTAACAAAGTCGGCCTTCTGTCACCTGAGGAACACTTTTTTTGGATTAAAGGACAAAGTCTCAGGAAGATCTAAATAAACTCATCCACGCGTTTATCTTTATTTACATTTGTTACTGAAACAGATCAGACAGCTGCGCTTTCTCACTAAGACTGGAAAAAAGAGCAACTGACTCCAGTTTGAAAGTCCTTACACTGGCTCCCTGTAGCTCTCATAATAAACTTGAAAATACTTTTATTAGTTCATAAATCACTGAATGGGTTATCACCAAAATACATTAAAGATTCTAAAGAGGGTATCTGATTCAAGTTTACTCTGAATCCCCAGAACCAGAACCAAACATGGAGAATTCAGGTGTTATGCTCCCCTAATCTGGAGGAAACTTCCAGAAACACAATAAAACAGCTTAGAAACTGAGTTTGTTCAAATAAAGGCTAAAACCCATCTGCTTAGAGTTACCTTTGATTCATAACTAGAACATTGATCAATATATTTGATGTATCTTTTCTTGATGATTTGACAATGTAATGTTTATTGCTTGTTTCATAATTGTATTATGTATTTATGGTGTAAAATACTTTAAACTGCCTTTTTGCTGAAATATGCTATACAAATAAATGGCTTGAATACACAAATACTGAACGGTGAACAGGTGGGCGGTACAAGTCAACTCTAACAAGGTGGCACGTTAAAGTTTAGCTGACAAGCACTGCTGCTACCATTCATTAGCAAAGGCCAAAAAAACCTTAGCTAGCTATTTTCATCTCTGTGTTAGCACTGACACAAAACTAGTTAAAGTTGGAAACAAAACTGCTATTTTTGCTTCTAACACTTTTCAGACACTTTCTCAGCGTCAAGTCTGTGACTTATTTATTTTCACCAGACTGATATTTTCATTCATAATATGACTGTTATGAAGAAACAGTGCCGTGTCACAAACAACAAATGAGAAAAACAGTGAGCTGAATGAATATATTTAGTTAAATTAATATATCTTTTTAGCATTTGCTACCAAAATATTTTGCAAATGTTGCTGGAATTAAAAAAGTGCTACATGTTTCATTTGTTAATGTATTTTTTGTTTTAAAATGTTAGTGGATAATGTATGATATACACCCAGATTCCTATTTACAGTGGAAGGAGCACTGGCGACAAGGTCAAAAAGACATTTAAAAAGCAAACATTTTATTTTTCTGACATTCAGCATCAAAATGAAAGACGCTGACAAAAAATATCTTCACCAGCTACTCCATCTCTGGCAACTTGGGGTTGCGAAGATTGTTGATCACCTCTGACAGCATTTTGTTGCACAGAGCTGCATACGGATTAAGAAGCACTGCCTGCTGTCGAGCAAATTCACTTCCGAGAGCAGCCGCTTTCTCAAAATCCGCCCTGGCCTCATCATTCTGGCATGCTAGTCTCCGCAGGAGGCCTCTCTGCACCAGAGCCTGGCAGGCGCTGCGTCCCGTACCGCCGCTGAGGGAGATGGCTTGATCGAGATCCTGCAGGGCTCCTGGCACGATAAAGCATGTAGATATATGTTAGGGAGAAAGATTTTCTTTCTAGTATGTTTAACTAAAGAATCAAATACAGCAGTAAACTTTCATCTACTGCTCATTTCTTTGAGTAGTTTTTGCCTGAATTGCAGCATTTGTAAATAGTAAAAGCTTTTTTTAATATAAACTTTATTTTTTCAGGGTAAAAAAAAACTCGAGATGAAAAACCTCTTTTTCAAGGGAGGAAGCAACAAATGCAACATAGCAAAATAAACAGAATAAAATAGAAGTTATGAGAGAAGTTTTGTGCTTGAAACACACAGACATGTATTACAACATTGATAAAGTTAGAAACGACTAATGACTAAACTTCCTGTTAACACAAGAAAAAAAACAAAGAAATTCAAGGTAAAACTGATCATTTTCTTTGATTGACAGCAATTTTCTGGTTGGTTTGTGAATTTCCCAGTTTTTCCAGTTTCAGGATGCAGTTCTGAACAGTTCAGTCTTTATAACCTAAACTTGCTTTAATGTCTCCACAACTCCACCTAATTATTCATGATGCTGTTTGTTTATTAATCCTCTAAGGTTTTCACAAACCAATTTACTTATACTGACATTAAATGACATGCAGGTGGACCCTAATTACTAATCTCTACAGCTAATTAGTTGCACTAAATTTTATGTATCATTGTAAATGGGCTGAATACATGCCAAAATTATCATTATTTTCACAAAATGAAAGGGGTCCAGCAACACCGACGCGTCGGCGCATGCGTCAAGCCCACAGACCAAAACCCGTGTCGTTGCACGTGTTGGTTTCAGCAAGTCACATGACCAATACAGGAACTGTTTCAAAATGACACTGGATGCCAAACTGTGTTTATAAGGAAGCAAATCTGTCAAAAGCATTTGCCAAACAAATTCTTGATTTTTTACATTATCATCTATGGAGCAGCTTCAAATGAATGGTTTCCGCAGTGTGGGACCATTTTGATCTTAGATTGGAAAATAAATTTGTTTTCATTTTTGTCGTTTCATCTGGTTCTTGTCAGTTTCTACTTAATCTATCTGAACCCAAATTCAGCTGAAACTGACTCTTAGTTTACTTTCATATTATGTTCTGCAGGTTAAGTGTCGCATATGTTTAATTAAACTGTCTTATTTAAATAAATCCACCTTTTCAATGCTGAGGCATTATGAGGCCAGGCATGAGAATGAAGTCCCAGATACACAGATAAACTCAGATATGCAGTCATTCTACAAATTACTCTGTTGCTTTTTATAAATTATTTCATATACAGTGAACCCTCGCTGTAACGCGGTTCACTTTTCACGGTATCGCTGCTTCGCAGATTTTTTTGTGCAGTTTTTTTTCCACAGTGTTCTTCGTCCTAATTGACCATATGATTGGTTTCTTCTTCTCTACCTGAGTGCCAATAACGTTACAGTGTTTAATACAGATTGGCCACTCAGGAGATGGAAACTGAAACTTTCAATGTCTGCTGGAAAAAAAAACTGTGGCCAGAGGCAGCAGAACCCGACCGGAGGCTCGTTTGACGAGATCCGTCGCTCTGCCGTAGATACAGCTGTGAATCAGGCGGGGCAGGTTGGAGGAGACGCTGTAATGACATGACTGCGGATTACATTAAGGCCCGATTGATGCACACACACATCCGCTGATCTGAAAACAGGTTTTGTTATTTGGTTTCAATGTAGAGTATTTATTTATGCTGTATAATAACTGTAAAAATAAAGGCAACTACTTTACGGATTTCACCTCACGGGTTATTTTCGGAACGCAACCTCTAAGAAAAACAAGGGTTCGCTGTAAATGTAGTGTACTCAATTTTTTTCTACCGAAGGAGAAGTTTTGTCAAAAAAGCGTAACAGGCTAGATTTCAAAAGGTTGTAAAAACCTTTTTTTTTTATAAAAATGTGTGGGAAAAAAACAGTCCATGCATCCTCATTCCAAACACATTCACTTAAATTTTCACTTTATGGTACATGTTCACATTCTTTATTGACTGTATATCAAATATATTTTAAATGTAACTGAAGATATGACATAATACAACATTCAATATTCAATAAAATACAAAGACTTAAATCCTATTGTATAGACTGTCATCAAATCACTACGTTGCCTGTAGGAATTTTTAATGTCCAGCAGGGGTCAGTATTGAGTGACACAGTATCGACACAGTATCAATACAGTGTTGCTATGAGTCGAAGCGCCTCATGACGTCTCATTTACCCATCACTAGGACAGAGATAATCTGCAAATAATCTGTCTAGTGCTACCAGTAGTAAAGTCTTTTTTTTTTTTTTACCAAAGACAAGTGTCGCTAAAATCTGACACTACTCCATATTTGTTTACTCATTTCTTCTTGTCATGCCGTTTCCTTTAAGTGGTTCTTGGTGCTGCGCCACCACAGGCGGGGCGAGGAACGGGTTGGTATCAGCTAAAAATGTTGGAATTTTTATCTATAAAAAGAGTCTTTTCAGGTGTGAAAATGCAGTTAGATGAACGTGATATGAACAGTAAAATTCTTCCTAAAGCCCCAGCCATCTTTAGCATATAAAGACCATAATAATAAGAGGCCAACACAGGGCTTATAAATGCAGCAGACAGGCAGAGTTCCTGCATTGTGTCACGCTGGCCTCAGACTCAGCAGTCTGACATGCTGGCACAATGCAGCGCCTCTGGGAAGGGTTATTACTGGATTTGTTGAATTTACCTGCTGTGTCCCCCAGCAGCCGCAGGGCCTGGGCCCGGTTGTTATAGGCAGAGGCTCGCTGAGGCAGGATGTGGACTGCCTGGCTGAACAGCTGAAGAGCGGCTTGCAACTCCCCAGCCTCTGCCGCTGAGACACCCCGCATCTCCAGCTCTCTCACTTGCTTCAGCAACTCCATGTCAAAACCCCTGTCTGGCAGGAGGAGATAAACAGGTTGGAAGCGCATTCACACTCAGCTGACAGGTACCGTGGCAAAGAAAAACACAGAAATGTCACCCAGAACTAAGTTTTGATTACACTTTTTTTTTCTCTCCCTCGGAATGGAATGTGTTCAAATAAATTCAATATGCTGTGACATGATATGCAGAGACGCATCAAGTCAGAAGCTCACGCTCACCATCATCAATTAATTCTTCCTCTTGGTTCAGGGCAGGAACATCTCCAAAGGGGGTGGTGGGGTTGAATATAGCCTGGAGAACAGCTCTGTCATGTGCTGAAGCCATCTTCCTGCTGTGTGTGGAGTAGGCAGAGAATTACAAAAAAAAAAAGAGGGAAGTAATGACACTTAAATCACAGCAGGACAGGGCATTCTTCCTCCCGCAAACTGTGCCATCGCTGCCAGCCAATCAGAGAAGGGGGCGGAAGCAGAGGTGGACTTTGAGATTCCAGCACATCTGAATTTGGTTAACTCGGGGGAAAAAAATGCAAGTTAGAAAGCACTGAGCATATCAGCTCTCATGTGGAAGAAGAAACTAACAGATTAGTATTATGTTTTAGTTTGTTATTTGCAGAAAATGTAAGAACAGCTTACAGCTACTAGGCCAAGAGCACAGCTAAATTAACAACATATAAACAAAGTAATTAGATAGATGGGATGTAGAAAAAAATAATAATAATGAAAGATGACTAGTTGAGGAAGGTGGTTTGCTGCAATGCCAGGAGCTGAACAACAACGCATAGGCTCATTTTGCTGTAAGCTTGTTTAATTCCGTGATATTTCATCTACAAGTCTTCGCTGTGCTGCCCTCTTATGTTGAAGGGTGGCTACTGCAGGTGAATCTTTCTATTGGTTACAACGGTACAGTTTGGTCCATCATTACATCGCAATTACTGCAGTGAGACTGGTGCTTCACACGTTGTTCCTAAAGTTAACAATAACAGAAAAAAGTCGCTAGGTTTGTTCCGATTTTGTTTTTTGAAAATAAAAACAAAAAAACAATGCAACCTCCCATAAAAATCCTTAAAGTATGTGTAAACGTTGAGGAGGGCAGTTCAATTTCTTAATGGACTACATGAGTAGCATGGAAACAAAATAGCAGTTATTAGTCTTTTTATACTTTTGGTTTCTTAAGGTATTCACATCTAAACTGACCATTGTACCAAGTAATACAAATGTTAAGATTCTGGCTGCAGAGTTTTCCTAGAAATACGTTAAAGGAAGACAGATGAGAACCTCCAGAAGCATTTCCACATGAACATGTTTTTTTTTCCAAAAGAAAAAATAGTTAATGTGCTAACAGCAAATAAAAAACTGTTTTCCGTGCTACTCTCTGAACTAGCACACAGATGTATTGCAAGCTTTTCCAGTGCAAATACCAAACCAATACCAAAGGCAATTTGCACCAGCGTTGCACATGAAATATTAAAACATACAATGCACCTATTATTATTTCTGCTCCTGCTCTGTTCCCGTTTGATGCCAGAGGAACAATACGCATTTCCCAGAGAGCAACATTTACTGTCAAAGGAAAGGCGAAGCACTGTTGTCTTTTTTGAAATAGAAAAGGTCTTTGTGGCATTCACAGTATTCTCAACAGCAATTCCTTTTCACTGTATGCCACTTAAAATAAAACTGTATTAAAGAAGATGTAGGTAGAGCAAACCCTAGGCTTAGATTTTAAAGAGATAAACATAAATGTTGCTTTAAATGTCTGCCAAGCTAGTGCATAGACCTATTGCTGGACACAAGGCGGCTTTTATTGTTACAATTAATACATTCATGCAATAAATAAATTAATACATTTTTTTAAAATCCAGGAATAATGTTCAACAGAAAAATGTACATGAGTACGAGTTGCTCTGAGATCGTAAGTTTGGCTGGAGACGCAGCTTCAAGGAGGAGCCCCCTAAAACTCATCTATGTCTTCATCGTTAGGCCAGTTGATGCTATCGATTATCATCTGCCCCAAAAAATGAAATGCTAAAACATTTTCCCTCAAACTCAGAGTAAATGTCAGACATAAGCTGACAGAACATAAGCTAAGTAAATTCCCCCAGTGGTAGAATTTTGAACGATAAAAAAAGAAAAAAAAATACATACGTAAGCTGTCGACTTACATTAAAACTAGAAGAAACACAAGGAGGGAAGCAAAAGAACACTTGCTCAAATTACGCGTTGGCCTGGCCCTGGGGCTTTGTGTTGGAGGAGTTGAACCGGTGGTTGCTAATGAAGTGACAATATGATTAACCTCTTCCACAAAATTACAGAAGTATAGTTAACCAAAAACTTAACGCGTTCCAACTCATCCAACCTTAACAATTCAGAAACTGAGCGACGTTGAGATTCCTGCATAACTTCAGGACTTTTGAACTGAGGCCGAAAGCGGCAAGTAGGAAGGCATGCACAATCGATCTGCACACGGATCGTTCTCTTTCCTGTTTATTGACCAATAGAGAGCTGGACATAGAAGGCAGCCCACCTCATTAACATAACGATGCAGCAGAAATACAGCGAGCAAATAAAACAGCAAATAATAGAGCAGAAAAACAGCAAGCAGAAAAGGGAGAAGCAAAACAGGCAAAGCAAATTATCAATTTTTCTTGACGGAAACTCGTGTGTAAGGGGAAATGAAAAAGAAAATATATATTTATGCTTTTATTTCTTATCAAAAATATATATTCTTTTTTAATATATTTCTACTTTTATTTATATATTTATTCTTTTATTTATTATTGTGTTGGATATATATTATTTTATTTATATGTTTATTCTTTTATTTATGTCGGATATATATGTATTTTTTAAATTTATATATTTATTCTTTTATTTATTATTGTGTTAGTTTTGGTTCTCCATAGTCTAATCTAAATTTGTTTGAAAATACAAAAGGTAGTTACTCTTTGTACTTAATGTTTCAGAACATGCAGTTTCGGATAGTTTGGTGCTAAACGTTTGTTTTACGGGTATTTTGTTGTACCTGTACCAATACCTGTCATATTTAAAGGCAGATGACAAAAGTAAATGAAACATATCAGCTTGGGCAGTGGATAAGAAAGAGACTTTTGCAGCAAACGGGTTGTGGGAGAATGAAAAAGGAATATTTTTACCTCATCAGAATTCAAGTTCGCTGTCAGAAAGTATGTGTTGTTACTTATCAAAATATCCATACATTCACAATTTAGCGAAAGAGCAAATACTTTGAATAAGTCAGAACCAGGCAGCGGTTGCACAGAAATATTCCCTCAACAAACTTCAGTGGGACTCGACACAGAAAACGCTACAAACACAAACGGCTTTCAGAGCCTCTTCATCAGTTAAAGTAGTTCAGGTGGCTGCCAGTGAGAATGGCGCTCTAGCACTTATCGATGATGCAACTGCACAGAAACAGAAGCCATCAGGTAGATGCACAGCTATGCAGAGGGACTCTGTGTGCTCAGATTTTGTCCAGTACAATAAATAAATATCCAGAAGCTGCCTGAAGGCTGTAGGAAGCTGCCTGACTCGTCGAGTTAGCTGCTTGTTTCACAGGGAAACTAAACCTAAGCTGACTGAAACTGGAGTATGTGGTTCTCATGTGTTTCTGTTAACAGGAGGAAAAAGTACACAGACTTGATTGACCACAACATTGATACCACTTGAACATTTTTACAACTAGTCATGTTACATCCACGTTTTGCTGTAAATCTCTCCCATCTTTGAACATCCAGAGGCTAAAGGTGAACCTCCTCCATGCCTGTAACTGGCTTCCTGGCAGATTTGCACTATTTGCATCTCCATCCATCTTCCCATGTAAATACTGAACGATATGATCCTCCCAGCATGATGTCATCACCACGTTTCACTGTGGGGATGCTGCGATCAGAGAGAAGTGTCAGTCTTCTGCCATGCACAGAGCAGCTTCTTCCACATGTTGGCCTTTTTTTTCTGGATGTCTTCTGGCAAACTGAAAATCTCATGGCGCTCTTTCAACAATTATTATCTTTCCTTGCCACCTTTACATAACGGCACCATTTGGGGCGTGCACAGCTTCTGTCTGCTAGAAGTGGGCGGATCAATCCAAAATAGGGATAATATTGATCCCAGATTGGCATCAGTATTGGTTTAACATTAGCATGATAAGATTGATACTTTGGTTTCAAATCACTTTTTAACATTTTGTTTTATTTTTGTAGTTTCTCAATGCTAACAAAAAAATCTAATTAGTTTTGATTTGCTCTCAACTTGGATGTTAATTTGTTATTTGAAGTATTTTGTAGACGCCTATTAACTTTGTTCAAATTCAGTCTTAGGTTTTTTGCAAAATAATTCAAAGAAAACGTGAAGGAAACACCTAAAAGTCAAATAATAAAATAATAAAAAGTATTAGCGATATTGGCCCTGTATTTACTTGATATTGGATCGATTGTGCACATTTTACTCTCATCAGATTCTTCCACCTGAGTTCCAGCTCCTCCACTGCTCCTTTAAAGCTCTGACATCTCTGGTGTGTTACTTGGTCTCCATGGTTTTGTTGCCGTACTAAAATTATTCACCAAACCTCCTGAAAACAGCTGTATTGATGCTGAGACTAATTATTTGCCAGTAAGGTGACTCCTGCAGGCCGTTGGCTACATCGGATTTAATTTAGCACAAACGACTCACACAGTTTCCAATTCTTTGGAGGAAAATATTAGAACTAAATATGCTGCTGCACAATATCATATTAAAACATGATGTGGAACAAAAGGTACAAAGTTCAAATCCTTGTTTTCGTTTTTTTTTACAAAACACTGTATGTAAACCTCTGATGATACAAGCAGTGGGACGTACAAAGCTGCTCTTATTTTCCAGGGACAGATGAAACTGTAATAACTATATCAGTATTGCTTCGGGTTGTTATCATGGTGTTCTGCTTCAAGTTTTGTGTTCCTTTGAGATTCAAAAACTCATTTCAAGACCAAACCTCAAACAACTTGTGAATTCACATTGCAATGATTTCCGATAGAACGCCCATTTTCATGAATAGCATAAATGAAAATACAATTCAAGGACATGGAGAAGTTTCCTGTTTCACCACTTGAGAGAGCTCTTGCAGCTTCTGTCTGTGCTTGTCCTCTCATTCCCCTTCCCAATTTTACCGCAGACGGTTTGATCTTGCAGGACTCCTATTTTCCACAGGGTAATGCAAGTTAAAGAGTGAGGTGAGGCTATCCTGTTCATGGTCACTTGGTGGGCAGTAGATTGCCTGCAGAAGCGGACCGTGTCCCCCATGGCCTCCCCATGTAGTCCAAAAGAAGGAAAGCAATTGTGTGAGGATTATCAGTCTCCTATTACAGCAAATGTCACCACATCAGCACCACTCAACCTGATTATGTCAATAAAGAAGCTCGTTGGCAGTGTTTACAGGCTCCAGAAGCAGGACCTGAGGGAGACGAGCCGCCTCAGCTTCAGGCCAAAACGCCTGATAAGAAATAATCAAAAAAGAAAAAGAAGAAAGAGGAGAACAAGTAAGTGACCTTAAGTGGTAGTGCTGCTGTAAAACCCGCAAACGCAGGGCTGTAAACACACTCTTTGTTTTTTCCTTTAAGCAATTACAGGGACAAGATTAAATCTGACTGCAACAACAGTGGATAAATAATGAAGCAGTATTTGCTTAAGTGCAAACCGTGCATGACAACAACATTATTACTCATTAGGCGTTCAGACAGCAGAATGTGTTTCATGCAACAGTTCGGCTTCCCCTAAACCACGCAGAGAGAGTTCTTTTACTTCTTCAGTACAAATGACCCACAAAACCTGGATGAATAAAACATGAAAATAAACAACAATCGTAAACAAAAGGAATTTCACCACCAGCCCTTTCTGCATGTTTTCATAATTTTTCCTCTCCCTTGGGTTTCTTCTTGCCTTATAACGTCTCATAAACAAACAGATCATTCTGAGAGGCACTTAGGTGTTTTTCTCCACTGTCCATAAATTTGACATCAAAGCTCACGCTAATCCGTCTGCAGCACCGAGGTAAACGGGTCTGTGTGCTGACACCTGGCCTGCTGCTGCATGATGACAAAACGCGGATGCATGCTCTGCGTGGGCCCTGGGAACGCGATTAAAAAGTAATCCAGTCTACTGAGAGTCGGGGAGAGTGAGTGCAGAGAGGACCAACGTTAAGCAAATAATATATGTCGTTGGTGGCAAGTTTTAAGTAAAAGCGCTCATTCTAATGTGCTTACATTAAACAAAATATAGTTTAAAGTTGATTTTAGCTGTCCCGACCCCACTGAGGGACAAGGGTGTCAAGAAGATGGATGGATGGATGATTTTAGCTGGCACCATTATGCTAATTAAATGAGAGACAAATGTCAATGTGAGGATAGATGACTAATTTCAAATTGCAAAAGCAAAGTATGTTTAGTATTTTTAGCATTTTATGGCCAGTAGAGATATTTTTTATTGCGCTAAGTATTAAACCAATCTCAGAATTTGGACACTTTTCAGTTAGCTAGCAGTACATCCAAGCTAAATGTAGAAAAAGTTGTTAGATAGCAATGATCTTTATTTTGTTCAAGTTCAGTTCACTCAACTCAGTTCAGTCTGACTCAAATTCACACTGAGTCTAATTCTTTCAAGTTCAACTCTATTCATCCATCAAATCATATGCAAACCTCATATCTGTCTCCAGGGTCCATTGGTAGACTGATTGATCGATAATCAGTCTATCACAGTGCAAACTCAGTTCAGTTCAGTTCTCATCTGAACTTCTTCAGTTTCTTTAGTTAAATTTAACTCGGCTCACTTCAGTTTAATTTAATTAACCTCAGCTCTCTTCAGCTCAATCCAGCTGTTTAGTTCAATTGATTTTAATGAATCAGTTCAGTTTATTTCAGCTCAGGTCAGTTCTTTTCAACTTGACTTAGTTCAGCTCAGCTCATTTCAGCTCAACTCAAATGAATGAAGTCAAGCTGAAGTTATTTAATTCTACCCACTTCAGTCTTGATAAGCCTAATTTCAGTCGAGTTCTGTTCACTTCAACTAAATTCAAAATAGTTCAGCTCAATTTTATTCAACTAAACAAAGTTCAGCTTCACTCGACTAAATTCAAAACATTTGAGTTTCATGTTTATTAGTTCATTTTTTAATTATTCAGTTGTTTAATTGAAGTTAACTTGAACCAACTCAATTTGATTCAAGTCAGTTCATGTAGGTGCAGTCAAATAAGAGCCACATAACAGATCATTAAATACAAACTAAATTTCAAATCAAATTTAATCCAGTTAATATGCTTATTTATTAAACTACCACTTTAGTTTACCCCATTTTTAAATAAATCATGTCAGTGCAGACAAATTTGCTTCAAACAAAGAATGTAAAAGAGCGAAACACATCATCGCACTCTTCTAACTACGATTGTCAAAACAACTGCAGTGACAGATGATTCAAGTGAATTACTTACTTTAATCCAGTAAGAACGTAAACAACAGGCAACAAATATGTCTTACATGCAGAAATGAAATGAAGAACCAGCATAAAGAATGTGGAACAAGACATAGAAAATATAAAACCATTACGTTCCAGGCGCTGCATCGCCTCAGAGAATTTGACAACAAAATTAGAGTCTGCCAGTTCCTGTGCTGTATCTTTGCAGCCATGATTAAAACCATGATTGTATCAACTGAGGCAAAGAGGGAAAGCAAAACTAACAAAACCAAATTGCAGTCTAAGGACTGGGGGATACCCTGGCATGCAACTGTAATGCTTTCCCAAAGTAATGTGGTGAAGCGGAGCTGGAACTGTCATAACGAGCCCAGGATGATTTATGGTTTTAACTCGGGCAAAAAAACTGAGGATTTCAAGTGGAGCAGGTTGCTTTGTTAGAGGTGTTGTGCCCCTTTCAGCTGCTGAAAAGGAAAACAACTCAGTGAAACTTTGGAGCACAACAGAAGTGAGTGAGGTGAGCCAAACTTCTTCTATATTTCCCCAGGCTAATGTACGTTCCAGGCCTGCGGGGAGCGCTCGGTGGATGTTGAAGTAAATGTGATTGTGTTTAGGTGTGTGTTGTTTGAGGGAGGTCTTATAGCGATGCAGCTTGACTGCTTCAAGCAATCAATATAGTGTTACCCTGCAAATTAAAGGTGCACTCAACTTGTGTGTGTGTGTGTGTGTGTGTGTGTAGTCTGCAAAAGGGAAACGCACCATTTAATTTCAAAACAGAAGCTGACTCTGAACAAATGCAAGACATGCAAAGGAAGGGATGTAAATTAGCTAAATTAAACACTGCAGATATTTAGAGATGTGTCATATCTATGTCTGCACTGCAGTGGCTGTGTGCAGAATCTATTCGCTCTACAGTCGGCTGTAGCCACAACAAGCATTGAGTCTCTGAGGTCCAAAGTAATATTTGTCCTTTTGTGGTAAAACCAAAGGGCTAAAGGGGCATAAAAATCCCCTCAACAATAAATCACTGGGGAACGGTGATATGCCTCTTTTTACTTAAAAGTCTGCAGCTCTACTCAAATCAGGCACAAAAACAATACCCAGAGTTCTTGGCTTTGCTTAGCTCTTAGAAACAAAGAACAGTGAGCTGAGCAGCTTCTCCTTTAAGGCAATACTTAACCTACGAGTTAATAACAGTCCCAAACGGTGGAAGTGACTGAGACAGTGGCTTGCAGTGAGTATTTATACCCCCTGATTTCTTTCTTGGCTGGATGGTCAGAGTTATTGTGCTGCTGGAAGCTGAATCTCCGCTCCACGTCTCAGATATTTTGTCTCCTTCAACAGATTTTCTTCCAGGACTGCCTGAAGTTTAGCTCAACGTCTTACATAACCCTGACAGAGAAAAGCCTGCCCACATCATAATGCTTCCACCACCATGTTTTGCACTTTAAGGTGATGTTCAGTGTTAAATTTGTGATCTCGTTTGAACAAAGCACCTTCTTGTCCCCTGAATTCGTTTGCATAAAGAATTAAACTGGATTTTTCTGCATAACAAAAATATTTGTTATGCAGAAATAACAAATATTTAATATATATTTAACATTTAACAAATATCCAAATATTCCTAATTCATTTGAAGAAACATAGACAACTTCCAAAAAAGGAGTTTTTTATAACCCAGCGTAATCAACTGTTGTCCTTAACGTTGCTGTTATTTTTAATTTGTCTGTTTTTTTTCTTGCTCTGTCATTGGTTTGTAATATCCTGCTAATGAACAACAACAATTGCTTCGCTAAATTAACAAAATCACTCATAATATTTTCCTTCTCCAATATTGATGGAGCACAGCCAGCGTTGTCTCTTTTGAAGAATAGAACAATTGCTGAAGCAGAGCTTGTTGGAAGTAAACTAAAATAAACTGGTAATTTAAACACCTATAAGGCATCTGAATATTCAAGCGGCGGGTTTTTTTTTTTTTGTTTTGTTTTGTTTTCTTTGCTTGCATTCAATAACAGAGCGGCCTCTCGTAATTGTCTCTCTTCTGCATGACGAATCAGCCGCCAAGAATAATCACGAAAATAATGAAATACAGTTTGACAACAATGTTTATCTTCGGCATATTACATCATCCCAGTTCCATCAGGGAAAGAAAAGAAGTATGAAAAGGTGTAATGCTTCAATTTTTTTTCCCGCGGAAAGCCTCCACCCCGCATTGCTTTTCTGATGCCTTTTTGGAGACAACTGTTGTCATGGCAGGATGCGCTTGAGCACGCCGAGGCTGCCTTTGTGAGGAGCCATCTGCATGTCTTTAAAGTCCTCTATTAGAAAGTCAGATATGCACATGAATATATCCCTGGAGATCGTTTAACCGAATTGAATAGAAAATAAGATTTTTATGGTGGAGTACACATTACGGTGCAGCCACAAAACAGAATGGATAGCCTCGGTCCGAAGCTTATTTAACACTTGATGTCATGCGGCTACATCATTTGTGAAGGCGGGATTACTCATTTGGAAAATGAAAAGTCCCTTGGAGTGATGTGTGAGATCTAATCGGGAGCAGCATTGTGTGACTCGTAGATTACTTCCTGTCTGTCAGTTTGCAGAGTGTAAAAATGTAAGTATGACTGTGAAACAATCTGCATTTATTCCACCTTTTGAAACTTATTACTAGGAGATATTGCTCACTTTTTATTTTATGCGCGCAAATAAGTGGAAGGAGGAAGAAATCACGAAAATGGCAACGGCCTCTGATTTTCACCTCCAGGCGTTCATGACGACGCCTGTTGCTGCAGTTCTGCTCACTGACCAAAGGGTGGAGCCCAAAGACAGAGGTTTCCGGCTCTCAGTTGGTCACTTCAAGGCATTTGGTCTGTGCAGCTCATGCGTGGCAACTGAATAAAACATGATGCTTCTCTTTGGCCATCAGCAGTACAACAACATCAAGACTCCAGTTCATTGCTGTCAGGAAGATACTGCATTTGATTCTTCTTTTTCATAGCTTTAAAGTACATGAAGGGTTCATCAGATTCATTCAATTCTTGCAATTATGAGCTCTCTCGTGTTTTCTGCTGAAAGGCTGACAAGGTGTTATTAGGTACGACAAAGGGACAGTCCTATAATATATGGACTGGTCTTTTGGTGTGACTTAAACGATCCATATCTGGAGGCAGAGCTGTTTTCTTTCTGCTCCTCTCTTTACAGCCGCCCACTTGCAGCCTTCGTGTAAATACAGCTGTTTGTTACGAGGTGTAGCTTCAGCTAAAGGTTGGAGGCAGTGACCTCAGTCAAGCTGTAATTAATTGACAGAGCTGTGAAACATCCCACGTCATTAACCCTCACAGGAGGAAGAGGATCCGACACGGTAAAGCCTGGTGTTTTAAGCTTGGCTGCCACGTAATTTCCCCAACAAGCAGCTCGGTTCATCAAACCACTTGTTTTTCTCAACGTTGCTCAAGTCATTTGGGTTGCCTTTGGACGTCCCATCTGCTAAATCCTCACAAGAGCAATTCTGAACAAACCTGACAAACCGTTTTGTCATCGAGACACGAGGAGGGATGATACCGAGGACGTTGTAGCGCCGCTGCAATTAAACGCACATGTTTGAATCGTTTGCAGCACCAATCAGCTCTGACTTTCACGCGAGCCGGCGAGGTGGGATTATGAGAATAACAAATGTGTATTTACTTTCAGTTCCTTCTCCGAATCACGCTGCCAAACTGTTACGAGTTCTCCTTTTAGAGGTCAGAGAGCCTCAGTAAGGAGAAGGCATCTGTTTCACAGTTGTTTGCTGAGGTGTCGTTTGTGGATCTGGAGAGAGAGAGAGAGAAAACACAACTTGTCATGGAGAGAGCAGGGAAAGCTACGCTGTCAAGAAACTGAAAACGAGTGAAGCCTCGGCTTTTGCTATGCGTCCTGATTTGATCTCGAAAAGCTCAGTTTTTTTCATCTGGAGAAGTGGAGTCCGTGCTTGTTTTAAATTTGCCTTATCTGGCCATGCCTCAGAAAATTATGTTATAAGACTGTCATAAAAGAAAAAAGCTGGAAGTAGATGGAGATTTTGCCTGGATGTTAAGAAGAACAATCAAGATTTAAAAAATAAATGAGTGTTTTCTATTTTTGTGCCTCCCTGATTTATTTTCTTCATTTGTCTTCCTATTTGTTTGATTTCATCTTTGATGAAAGTCAATATTTGTCCAGTAGACCTGATTGAAATTAGGTTTCCAAAATTGAAAATTAATCATTCAAGTCAGTCAGGCTTCTCTGCATGGGGAAAGAACCCGTCAAATTGAAACCAAATATTGCAATTTGTAAAATAGTTGAAACTTATGATTGGAAAAATAAAGATGGAGGCATAGCTACTAAACTTTTAAATACGAGTCTATGAATCCATTTGGTAGTTTTTCTTGGTTTTTAACCATCTATCTATCTATAAGGTATTTACTTCAATAAATAGCTTACATTGAAGTAGCTTTCATGCTATCTAGCTAGCTACCTCTGTACTAGTTAGCTTGAAAACAACTAGCTACCTGTCAAGGTGGACAGGAGAGCATCTACCTCTTATAGAGACTCTAAGAGTATTTATAAGATACTCTTATAGAGTATCAAATTCAGAATTTTTATTTGAATTTCACCTCCTCTGAATTAGAAAGGAGGTGATTTAGTTAGCTATCAAGGTCAGTTGCTACAAGTTAAAGTTAAGGACAAATTCTGTTTTTTAACAATATAATTTTGCTCCCAAACAGCATTGAGATAAACAAGAACACAGTTCAACCAAAAACAAATTTATCTGCTGCTTTTTACTGAAAAAACTGGAGGTCATTTTACAAAGTATAAGTATTTAAAGAGTTAGCATTTGAACAGGTAAATGTAATTGATTAAATATATGTGTAAACAAGGAGGAAGCCAGTTTACACATTTAAAATGCAATCAATACACACAATGTCAACAATATTGGTATGGAGCTTGTGCCTACATGCCAATAAAATGTTATAGATTGTCAATAGAAGATCATTAAAAATGAACACTTTCTTAGTGTATTTAACTTCAGTTTCTCCTTTTTCCAGGGAAAAGTTGAATTAAGTTTACCCTGTGTGGAACAGCTGATGCTCAGTGCCCAGGGTTTCCTTCTGACCAGGCAATGATGGCGGCCTGTGGTCATTGTGAGGCTCCATTAACTTTTGAAATATGTCACAGGGGCTCACTTCCATGCTGCCGCAAGCTTGTTTTATTCATTAGCTTGATTTATCAATTCCACAACTGGCAAACAGTATAGTGTGCTTGCTTCTGGGGTTATTTTGGAATACATAAACAACAAAGCTCTCAGAGAAAGCAGTCCGTGTTGTGGCACAACCTGACCACATCATCTAGATTGATTTTAACCTTTCCAAATGTAACCTTTCATGTTTTCTTGATGACTTCAGTAAATAGCCACAGGTTGATTGATCGCAGTCAAATCAGAAGATCCAAGCTGATTCCAATTTTCCAACTGGAAAAAACAAAATCATCTGTAGGCAAAACTAGTAAACGCCTCCACGAACCAACTTTGCATCATTACTGTTGTGCAGCAGATGACAGAAATAATGCAGATACAGAGTGAAATTCCCAGTAAACACTTTGAAGTTTGCGGTCGTCAAACAGGGGGGATACTTTTGCCAGGCACTGTAGGTGTTTTTATGCATGCAGAGAGTTGAATCTTATTAAAAAAGCAACATTTACAACCTCACAAGACGTTCCCCTCATGGCTCATTCGAGAATCTTTTGCAGCACAGTTGGCGAGTGGAGCTAATTTCTAATTGTCTTGTGCTGAGCTCTGAGGAGGGGCGGCTCTCTGTGTGCCGTTTCATGCGACAGGAGCTGCTATCCCAAAACTAATTTATTCATCTTTTAACGGGGAAGTGGCATTTCTCATCAGGCTGTTACAAATTAACTACTAGCTCATATCATGTAGTTAAAATCATAGAGACGTCTCATCAGCTGACCACTGAGAGAAATTAAGAGTTACTTTGGGTGTGTTAAATCCGTGTTGGTGCTGTAGCAATTATTTCTGCATGACAAAAATCCGAAAGTCACAGTTTGAATAAAGTATGAGCTTGTCAGCTTTTTCTGTGCAAACAGGTGCTGATGGCAAAACAGGTAAGAACGTGAATAAATGGATGTCACTTTAATAAATGTATCAGGCCATAAAATCAATTACAATTGATCTTCCATTTATGAAAGTTGGCAGGAACATTTATTAAACCTCACAGGGTTTGCGATTTGATTAAATGGGCCGAGTAACGGGGCCCGGTTGTTTTTCGTGTCAAAGCGACACGCGCTTGTAAAGCGCTTTAATAGTTTGTCGGGTAACATTTCTTCGCAAGTTGCGTCTTGTCAGTTTGTGGACAGAAGTTGCCTCCATGCCTCGCTGGCAATCTCCTCCATCCTGAAGTTAAATCTGGGGGTGTTGAAACGCTTTTAAATACACGCCACATGCCACGAGGGCATGAATTTCACTCATGCATTTTTTTTGGAATACAAGTAGGTGGAAAAGTATGTTGTCATTTTGACATCACAGCCTGGAGGTATTTTTTTATTTTTTTGTCTCCACTTTTGTGTTTTCACAGCTTTGGCGTTGTGGTTTGTTTGTGCCATATTCCTGCCGTTTTAGATACACGAGTCAACAGGCTTGGACAGCCAGTCACTGAAAACATGTTAACTCAGCAAACAAGGCAAGAAGGGAGAGCGTCTGGCAGCAATTCATGAACAGATAACCGCTAAAAGCCATATTTATGTGAGGTAATGCTGAAACTCTGCAGTGCATCTAATGTATTTCCTGCAAATATGCTCAAAAAACAGTGGAGATAAACATCAGTTTAGCTTTTAGAGACATTAGATTTGCATTAGTGTGTCAGGCTGCATCACCCTTTTTGCGCTGCTTCCTGTTTCAGTAATCAGATTTCTTTCATCGTAGACGTCAAACGTGTTTCCACTAGAAGCCACCGCTGGAACATTTTCGGCAGCATCTTGACGCGATCGAAGTTCAGAAGTCTAATTTACATTTGGCTCCGTGTCACCAAGCTAATAAAAGATTTAAATTTGTTTGGATGGCAAACACTAATCAATTTCTCTTCTTTTCAGACACTTTAGTGGAGTCATCAGGGGGAAAGTTTGGCACACAAGTTGGTTTAACAGGAAGCTCCGGGCCCTGAAACCCACGGTGATTTAAGCTCCATTGGAAAATTGCCTTAACTTTACTTTCCCCCTAATTTCCATGTTATACATTCGCTCTGCACAGAGGCGATTAGAGGGGTAATTTAATTGTCACTTTAATTGTCAGTGAATGAAATGTCAGATACAAAATCACACAAATTACAGTAATGAATTCAAGTGTCATCCTTCATTCGTTCAATTAGCTTGTATCTATTGCAATTTCTGTTTAATTTGATTACGTTTTAATTGTTGCCGTCGGTTAATGTACAGATAAGGAAAGCTGTAAAATGTTTGCAAGAGCAAAGAGAGGTCTGTTAGGATTTTACAGAGTCTTGCAAATATGTTAATACCTCTTTGAAGTTTTTTACACTCTGGCATATTTTTGTGTAATAGACCAAAACCAAGTGGTGCTTAATCCTAAATAAGACTCAACACATTCAGATGCCTTTAGAAATCACCTCGTTGCTCATTTTTTCATGTACAATTTCCTCCAGCTAGAAATGCAGCTAAAGGGAACATTAGATCACAGCAAGATCAAGGAATCCAGCAGAAAGTCAGAGTTGAAGTAGAGTTGGGTTTTAAAATGCCACAAAAAGGTTTTGTACATAAATACATCATCCAAAAGTTGGAAGAGGACAGCACACAATTCATCCATTCAAGACTTAATTTTAAGTTTGCTTAAATATGTTGTCAATCAAATCAATGCTGTTTTTATCTGTTTACTGCCAAATTATATCAATCAGTCACTCCAGTTTCCAGAGAATTATTGTGGAAATTCATGGAAAATCAACAAATCCCTGAACTTTCTTTGAGCTAATACATCATTGGGAGTTTATTAGTGATTGTCAAAAACTTTACTTGTTCTAACAGCTGCCTCAGCCTTCATTGATGTCAGATTATAATCCGTGATCTAAACAGCCAGTAATAAAAAGTCACATTTATCATCATAAATAAGAGCAAATATCAAAAACATTTCCAGTTTAACACTACAAACATTTTGAGTTTTATTGCAAAAAATCACAAAAAGTGTCACAAAATCCTGGAGGGACTGATAATATGTACAATAACACCATTTATTTTTGTATGAATTCACTGATATTTTACCAGTTTGTGAACAGGTTTTATCAATACATTCTGGCACAACCAGCAATCTAAGAGCTTTTATGATCTTGATTTGGCCCAAAACGAAAATGTGTTTGACACCCCTGACCTAAAGTGACACAAAAACATTAGTTGATGAAGCAGCTAAGCAGTCAGTTTCACAAACATTTAATGAAATGTTTTCATCCAGAAGTAACGAGAGAAAATCCCAGAGCTGTATTTCTACTCCCTCAGACCTTTAGACCTGGGTTGTGGTACATGTGCACAGCGTTGGCGACAAACACAACAAGAATGGCAAACAATTTCTCTAAGTTGATTAATGATGTTCTGCCTCACATCCATGAACATGTAACCTGTTGTTTAGCAATGGTGCATTTGGGGTCACAGGTCAGGTGAGGTTAGAGGTCTGTCCAGAGTCGGGCCTCGCCGGCCGGTTCCCTGCATGTTTTAGTAAGGCGGGTCAACACACCTGAATCAAATGATGGCTCGTTAGCAGACCTCTGCAGAACATCGACATGCAGAGGACGAAGTTACCGTCTCCTCAGCCTGTCGACGTTCTGCAGAGGTCTGCTGACTTTGGACACGCCTGGATTATTATGGCCAATGTTTTCACATTCATTTGTGAGGGCAACATTTTCACTGTGGAACCCACTTCCAGCTTCCAAGAATAAAAGTGTTTCAAGTCCACAAAAACACTGTTTCATGAAGCAACTCTTAAAAAATGAGGGTTTTTTTCTTGTTTTCATTTGTAAAGTAACTTTAAAACCTTCAACTACTCGAATATGGACGACTTTCTAATCTATAAAAACCCAAATGAAATACACTGACGTTTGTGGGTCATGTGACAAAATCCTCCGAGGGATGCAAACTCTCTTGCAAGGCACATAAAAGTACAAGAACGCATTGAAAACATAAAAACATATTTTCTTTCTCTGAGAAGAAGTGCTTCTGTCTGCCTAAAAACGAAGCTGCTCTGTAGCTTTTTGTTTGTATTTTATGTCAAGAGTCTGTCCAGCCGTTAGCAGGAGTGTTAATGGGTTTCGCATCGTGACCCTCTCATCTGGCAATCGCCTCACTTCAAGCTCTTCTGTCAAGTCTGGTTTTGGATTCAGCTGTTTACTCTTTATAGATCCCCACAACATGCTTAGCTTTTCATTTGATTTCTGTAGTACATTTTGAACCCTGGCAAACTGAGTGGGACGAGTGCGACCCGAGCACCAGCAGCGATTGCATTGATTTGGATCATGTTGTACTTCTGGCTTTGTGCAATATTGCGCTTTCGAACCACTTAGACTGGTGGAGTCAATTTTATATTTTTATTTTATTTTTTTCTTGAATTTGTCTGATAGAAAACTAAAGGCAGCTTGTGAAGTCTGAGTAAACAGCAGAAACATGAAATAAATAGCAAAAAAAAAAAGCTGGTTTCCTTTTAGAGACATACAAATATCCAACTGTTAGGCTTCGGAGTTGATAACCATCGAATCCACGTGGGAAAGCGCTAAATATAACATCTAAGTGAGTCACTTATGATTCATTCATTCTTCACAGCAGACCAACACACATTTAATCACTGAAGCACAAAGAGTACTGAATCTACTCTTCAATATTGTCTCAGTGAGACAAAACTGTCTGGAATCACCTTTCAATGCGTTTATGATCTCATAATTTCTATTTTTAAGCACAGCTGCTTGATGTGATTTTTTTAAATTGCCTTTTTAAATGCTCCTTATGCTGTATGAAGTTTATCTTGATGTTTTTACAATTACCTTCTCTTTTAATTGCTTAATTACTTTTTAAAACATTGTTGTTTTTTTTTGTGGGTGGTTGGTTTATTGAGGTAAATGTTAGCAACATAAATCACAGCAAAAATATTCAACTTGACTCTTTAAGACTCAAGATCTGCTCTACATTTTGAGCTGAAATGCAAAAAAGATACAAGTTCAGAGTCAAAGCAAGTTCTTTGATCTCATTTGGCCTCAGCTTCTGAAGCTTTTCCATGCCAGCCATGGAATCCTTACTCATGAAAAATTGCATCATATCACATCTTATCACAGCTCAGCCTTAAAATAACTGGTAGTTCAAAAGTTATTTTAGAGTTCAATTTGAAAAAGAAAACGGATCTGAGAGAAGCTATGCCATAGGAAGAGGCCTGAAAGTTTTCTGCTAAGACAAAACAGGGAAGGATTCCTGCAGTCGTCACACATCCATGAACAAACTCCAGTCTGTTAATTTCAGGTGTCTGTTTGCAGTGGGTTTACTTCGCTTTTACATCATGCACCCCTTTTTTTGCAGGTTTCATATTTCCCAATCAAACCTGAACAAGCTCTCCTTAAAAAGAAACATCAATCCCCGACTCCTTTTTGTAACACTTTTGTCAGAATGATATCACTTTTTTCTTTTTTACATCAACCCCACCAGCACTTATTAGTGTTGGAGAAGCAAGAATAACATCATATTTCTTTTTTTTTTTTTCCACGTAAAATTCTTGCTCTTATTAACACTGACAGTCACAGCTGTGTCTTGTCTGATTAAGCCTGTTTCCTGCCTGCAAGTCAGATCATTTAAACTGTAACTGCACGAATCTCAGAGACGATGGCTTAGTTGAAAAGCGAAAGAGAAGCAGACACTTTAAAAAAAAAAAGAAAGTGTGCAGTTAAAAGAAAGCACCATTCTTAGATTTTAAGATAGCAGTGCAACAAATCTAGGATTTTAATAATAAAACTTAAATATTGTGTTTGCCTGTTGCAATTAAACTGTATATTATACTGACAAAATGTCCAAATTTGGAGCTGGAAAAAGTTACAAAAGTTACTTTGAAGCTACAAAATAAGAGGTTTCACGCCATGCAATATGGTTATCCTACATTTATCAGTCATATTTTACTGGTTACTGCAGCAAACAAAGTTCTTCTGGCAATTGTATCATGAAATATTTTACACACACAAAGCACTATGCAGTCTCTTTCAGTGTACAAATGTCCACTGTGGTTGAAAGTAATGAAATGCAGAGATCTGCTTTGTTGCTTGCTTTGCTAATGCTAGTTAGCTAATAATAGCTAGCCTGCTGACTTAGCATATGCTAAGTGGCTTTTCTGTAAATGGATACATTTTACAGCCTGAAACATTTATTTAAAAAAAAAAATATTCACATGCTTACCTCACATTATAACAAACATTAAAATAAATTACAGTGCAGATGAGGCTCAGCTTTTCCCCAAATTGATGGTTGCCTAACTTCTTGGGATGAAAATTCACCAATCTATGCATGGTCCATTAGTGTGCCCCCAAGTGGTTTAATAATTATTAGCTGAATTACTAGAAAACAGGCCAATGTCTGCTGTATTCTCTGTATCGACATGCTGAGGGGACTGACTGCTCTTTAGTGCTGGGTAGGCATTTCCAACAGCATTAGCTGACGCTAAGGTTTAATCAGGTCATTACTACAAAACATGTGTAGTACTGTTGTACGTTTGATAGTGGTGAAGTCTAAAAGTGGAATATATGGAAACTCTGAGCTGTGCTTCTGCAGCAGAAATGTTCAGCATGCCCACAAACTCAGTGGCAGTCCATCTACAGCTGGATATCACTTCATGTATGCTGCATGGCCAGATTTGTAGAAATTCAGTGCTGAAATGCTGGTAATATAGAGACACATATTTTCAGATGGCACAGAAATGCATGGCAGATATGCAATACTATGATGGTGCTATAAAGACGGAGCTTTACCTAAAAAAAGAAAAAGAAAAGGAAAAACCATGCAATACCAACATAGCATGAAACATATCTTGTCACTTTATTCTTGCATATCTAGAAATGTGCAGAAAATGAATGTTTTATGAGGCTTATAAGGACATTTTCATATCTAATTTGAACACATGCTGAGTTGAAAGCCATTTGCTGCTTCACATGTGTAAATATATCTGTAAAAGTCAGCTTGGTGGAAGTGTGCTGGGAGAAGATAATGTCGGATGAAAAATGGCTGCAGTGGATGTCTCAGTTCTGTCGTTATATTCAGTCAAATAACCATCTGAGCCTGTCAATAGCAATAACAAGCACTTTTAAACGAGAGCTTGTTACTTTGATTCAGTGAAGTATATCTACTCAACTCCGGACCAAATCTAAACGGTTTGTCACTATTAAGAAACAGAAGCTGGAAGGGCGAGAAAATGAATCCCATATTTTTAAAAAAACACCTAATTTAATATTCCAACAGTGGTTTGATTACTTCTTTTCATCCTTTTGCTGGAGGTTTTTCAAAAATATGCTCAATTTAGTGCAGATTAGAAGAAAACGTCAAGGTTTTTATATTCATTGGTCGCTCTTCGCCTCATTATACTGGAAACATCCTGATCCTTCAAGCTACAATGGTGCTCTGTGACTAAACACCTTACAGGCCCGTCATTGAAATTTCTGTGCTTTGCAAAACTATTCATATCCCTTTACTTTTTCACATATAATCAACAATACACTTCATTATATTTTCTTGAGATTTTGTGATATAAACCAATGTAAAATAATACGTAAAGCAGACAGTGGGAGAAAAATTATGCATTAATAAAAGGAGCTGCAGAAACTGAGTGACAGAAGTTTTATTTGCCATTTAAGGTGACGCCTGTTGAACTAAAGGCTGAACTGAATGTGAACACCTGTGTGAAAATTTGGTGAAATAATCAGATGAGATGTCAAAACATTCTTTGAGGTGTTAAATATTTCACCATGTAGCTCTACAAATAAGAAGACCAATAAAGTAAAACCAAAAAAAAAGACATTTTAAAAGATTCAATCATCCAGAGCATCAGAAAGACAGCTCATTTCTGAAAACCACTTGGACTACGTGACGCTCTGCACGGCACACAAACTAAATGTTGCGTTTTATTAGGAGTCACACGTGACTCTCTCATCTGTGGCCTCCTGTAGGGTTATATAACTCCAACATCCCTGCAGCCAGTGAGACAGAAAATGTCGTCTTCAGTTCACTGAGGCATACCAGCCCCTGACAACCATTACTGTGGCCCCGTGCTTCCTCTACATTGTGAGCATGAATACATTTCAATGACTCCCACATGCTCAATCTTTTATGACAGGGATGTGTGAGAAAATTTTAAGCCAGCCTTCGTACCTACAGTGCAGAGCGAAGTGTGAAGCCAGCAGCGGCATTAGGATGGAGAGGAAGAGGAGTTGAGGTTGTATATGCTGCATCCTGCTAGACTGAAGGAAAAGAAAAGACAAGCTTGACTTAAAACACTAAGAAAGAAACACAGAGTTCAGAAATAAAATGTACTTTGTGAAACGATGAAATCATCCGGTAAGTGTGGAAACCTCCACATCGAGTATTTCCTGTACACATACCAACCGCTTTGATGTCCCTCAGTCCGGTTTCCATGCTCACCGCAGCGCTGAGACCGCCCTCGTCAAAGCGGTCAGTGATATCCACATAAATGCAGACTGTGGAAGAGCCACAGAGCTGGTTCTGGTCCTGATGGACCTCAGCGCAGCGTTTGAGTCTGCTGACCATGACATATTACTGAAACAACTGGATATTTCTGTTGGACTCTCTGGAACAGAACTTGACTGGTTCAAGTCTTACCTAAAGAACCGACTGAGGTCTCTTGAAGGGAACCCAGAGGTCCAATCCTTCTTTTTAAGATTTACCTGCTTTCACTACCACAGGCTTCTGCCAATAGATCAAAGTACGGGCTGAATCAATTACACACCTCAATATTCCGACTACCACTGCAGTTTAATATATGTGGTGAAAGCACATGCATGTGTTTTCACCACATCTCATTGACCTGGTGTGATATTTGAGGAGAAAAAAAAAAAAAGCAAATATCTCAGTCTGCATAAAAGCTGCTTCAGAAAACTGGCTTTTAGATTTTTATGTGTATAGCCACTGCTGTGCATCCTTTTTCCATTCCATCTTTATTTGTAAAAGCACTTTAACAGAGCTACCGCTGACACAAAGCGCTGAACACACACACACACACAAAAAGAAGACAACTCCTTAGAGTACAATTACATGCAATTTAAAAACCCAAGTCCCACTAAGGTCGAAAGATGAGGAGAAAAGACAAGTTTAAAAACTGTGACTTTGTGTCTGTTTGTCAGACAAATCCCAACAAAAATCATTGAAGTGGGTGGTTGTATTGTGACAAAATGTGAAAAAAATAACAAACAATGTCTTTGCAAGGAACTGTGACTTCAAGTTCCAGATGAATGGGAGTGCCGAGTATTCCCACACAATTTGTACCAACACTGAATATGCAAGAAAGAGAGGAGACTAATGATGCTTGCCAATGGGGGCTTGAGTTGATATTATAACAGATTGCACTCCAGTCGGGGTCTAGCCAGTGGGAGAAAGGAGCCGCTTCTTTATTCATGTAGAAAATTGCCAGCACAAAGACGAGAGGTAAACGTCATGGATGGGAGAGAGTTGTTTACACTCTAAGGGAAATTTTACACTTCAAAGGACTTGTCTTAGTTTTGACAGTGAAAAATAAAGGTTTTTTGAAATAGTTTTATCCCTTTGTACTTGCCAAACCAAGAAGTCCACAATAGTACAGTGATATTTCACTCGCGTCTCTTTTTTTTTTTTTTTTTTTTCGCAAAGCTTATCAGAGAACTTGAGTAATTAATTTGGAAAACTGAACAATAGTGAGGCTTCATCTGTGATGCTCAGCTCCTCTTTCATTTGCCACGTCCTGCAGACCATGTGGCGCATCAAACAGAAAACGTGGTTCTCTTTTAAGAAAGAATGACAAATGTGCGGGAAAGATTAAGGTCTGGGCTATACTGTTACTCGCTTGAAAGACGGTCCAGAGGGCGGAACAACAAAGGGCAGGACCAAAACTTATCATCGCAACGATGCAGACAAACCATAAAGAGAGAGAACCCATCGCCAGGCAGTCCGTCTGATGCAATACACTGTCACCTGCAACGCTGGCCTGCCTCTAGTCCATTTATTTTCGAGGCAGGACTGGAAATCAATCAAAATATTACATGAATCAAAAGGTTTTTGTAGAGTCTGTTGTCACCTGTCACAAAGATAAATTCTCCTCCGAAAGACAATTCCTACAAGCTACAGTGGAGAAGTCTTTCTGCATAGACAGAGCGAACTCCTCCAGTGGTTCTGACCGTAAAAAGTCCCAACGTGTGTGTTCTGCATGCAAACCGGCTTCCCTCAGATGCCTACTTGCAGCGGCAAGCTGTTACCTGGATGATTCTTCAAAATAAGTTGTCATTTCCCTCCTTTTGATGTGCGCCGTTTTGTCGTCTTTCTGTCGGAGCCCTCTCTCAACATCTCGCTTTTGGAAAATTTCCATCTGTGCTAATAGGATAAAAAAAAAAGTGGTTTTAGGCACAGCTAGCATAAACATCCTCTTACCTGAGATAAAAGCAGCGTCTCCATGATGAAAGTGCATGCCTCAGTGTTTTTCTAATTTTCTCATTTTTTCGTTCTCACCTATGTCAGCTCTTATTTTCAGAGTCACAACGGAGAGGCAAAATCTGAATGTCTGGCCGTAATCGAGAAACCGGAGCGAAAAACATAAAGTTGCTGGATCTGCGTAAAGTACCCAGATCCTTTCATCTGAAAGTTAAATAATGGTAGCCGTGTGTGACCTAATGTGTTTTGCTAATCGAGTTTCGCAGTGGATTGCTCCAGGTTCCCGTTTCTTTCATGTTCCTGGTGCTCCTTATCTGAACCAGCTCCCCATTTCTCTGATTAAAAACTTTGTAAGAAAGCAGGTGCAAAAGCAGACTTGGTCCCTACCTCTCTGTTTAATATGCCATAATCATCTGATGAAAATGTATATGACAAATCTAATATCTTCCATTTTTTCCCCCCCCAAAATCATCTTTCGTTTTTGACTTACGACACAAGCAAACAGATAAAAGAGTAATGAGAATGGTACGCTTGAATGTTTTCTACAAAACTGCAATTTTTTTCCAGGATGGTTCTTTTGTCCTTGAGCTATATCAAAGTGGGCAAATGCAAAAAAAAAAAAAAAAAATCTGGGTTAAGAGAGACGGAAAAAAAGTACCTTCAGTGTACTTTGATGTTCGCAAGTTAGCTTTCTGTAAATTATAGCATTATTGTAGTCTCATCCTTTTTTCTTGTTATTTTAGGGCTTATATGATAATACTTGACAAACTTTTTAGTTGTGTTCAAGCTTGTAGCTTATGATAACTATATTTATTAATATAAAGGACAAAAGAAAGGTTGCAAGTACAAGGCAGCCAGAAGGTGCGGAGCAAAAATGGTCAAAGCACAACACAAAAAAGTAGCAACAGTAAATTATGTCATGCAAATGTCAGTTTAGTGAAGATTTACATGATGACTTATCCTGAGAGTCTGAGAGGAGTAGCTTGGGGACAAATGGAGGGAATGAAAAGCTCTCTGTGGTTTGGCTTGTCTGCTTCCAGTTCCCAAAAGTGACAAACCACCGCTTGAGATGAAAAATGTGCATTTCTTTGAGCTCTGAGTTTGCTACCGAACCAGCTTGTGTTCATGTTGACAGGATTTCCAGCAGATACTCTTATGTGATTATCGATCCCACGAGTCTTTTGGTCTCAAGTCCGAGTCTCAACATCAGGACAAAATCATATCGGGTGGTTAAGAGTCAGACAGCAAGCGGTGCGTCTTGGCTTTAGTTCTCAGAAAAGTATTTAATTCAAAATTGCAAATGACGCAGCAGAGAGGGAATTGAAGAAAAGTATGAACTTAAACTGTGACATTAATTAGTACAGTTAAGACATAGTGAGTGATGCAAAATCCATGCATGAGATTGTGAAATATTCTAGATTGCCAATGACTACACATAGTATTCTTGATAAAGAGTTGTTTGTTTTCAGTAAAAGACAGCAACAAGCTTTAAGAAACTATATTATTATCCACAAATAATGGTACCTTCCTGATTTAGACGGTGACTCAGAAAGCTCCATTTGTCCTTAGAGAAAAGATCTGCAATTACATCTTCAGTTTAAAAAAAGCAACTAATTTTACACCTTCAAGGTTCTTTGTTTCCTGGTTCTCGATAAACTTGATAAAACAGACAATCCCAGCATTAAAAAGTGAAACAATCTGCATTCATACTGCCTTACTTTAAACAACCGACCATATTTGCACCTCAGAGAAAGTTAGCCATCATCACCAAGTATTTAATCTTCTCATACATCAGTCTATTTCTAGAAAACTCCAATGACTTTACATTGTAATTGGGTCACTGATTTGTATGATAGCACAAACAGTGTCAGAACCTCTGCAAGCATCTTTGATACAACTGTGACGGGTGAATGTGCTAGAAAAGACAGCAAACACTCTGCCATGTGCATTCCAAGAAGACATCAAGAGCACTCGCCTGTAGTCAGGCAATTATATACAGTAACCTCTTCTTAGGTAGAGCAGGAGCAGAGCTGCCTACGCGCCGCTCTGTAAAGGAAAGAGGAAGGGAGGAAAAAGAAACAACCTGCATTCAGGGTTTCTTTTAAAAGTGATCAGAATTCAGTGGTTGTTTTGCTGAAACTCAACAACCTTCTTTAGCTCTTGCAGGGCTGGTATTCGCACAAGGCCTCGCAACTTGCCTGTTGAATAGACAGTTGGATATTGATGGAAATTATGATTAGGTTACCTGCCGTAAACAAATTTATCGAGTCAACACTTAAAATGACATGTCAAGCGAATTTAAAGAAGAAGATCTGATGGATCAGAGATTTACAAGCCGTCACTTTGAATGTTTAGAGAAGGTCAGTCGGTAATGGATGTTTTTGGAGGCAGCTACAGTTAGCAGTTGGAAAAGGTCCAAAACAGCTTAAACAAGACATATGATGAGAATATACCGCAGTATGTAGGATCTTAAGGTGAGCAGTTTAATTTCATACATGGATAACTTTGTGCCTGGATTAGTCTCTAAACTTTAGGAAACTGATCCCAACTGTTTATATGGGTTTTGGATGCATGGGAGAAAGCGTTGCGTTGTATTTATTCATACTACAGGGGGAGTTTTTCGGTGACAGAAACTGTGGTAAGAACTGGGAACCATTGGTTTCTTTTTCATTGACAATAGAATTGCGCAAATTGAAATTCCAAAAACAAATGGGTTTATTGGAAACACAGCAATCTCAAAAATAAGTTCTTTGATGAAAGGTTTTTGTGCTAAAAGGAGGTTGTTTTTCAGCTGCAATGGAAACACTTTTTAGCATCACGAGTGACGTGATCAACAGCCGGATGTTGCTACTGGTGAAAACAACAAACACGTTTACAGGAAGTAGGAGGATGATGGTTTGTTTCTGGTTTATTTGAACAACGTGCTGCTGGCTCTACTCTACCAAAGGTGTCTTAGCTTCGCACAGTTCAGTTGCAAATTTGTGTTTTTTGACATTAGCAGAATAGTGACACAGCTTTGTGCACATTTGTAATAAAAATGCAGTTACTGACACCTAGTGGCAGACATGTGTAGCTGCCTGTTAAATCCTTTAGATTACAAGAAAGTTGTGTGGGATTCCAGCTAAATTGTTGGTGACAGAGATGATGTGTGAGTCTGAAACCAACAGCATGTAGTTGGACTCAACTCCACATGTAACTCCCATAAACTACGCTGGTCTGTCGGTATGTTTAATGTGTTGTCTTATTAGTTCTTAGGATGTCCTGTAGAGGGCACTAGACCCAAATTCCTCCTGTGTCGGTAAAGAAGAAGAGTAAGGCATAAGGGAGAAGAAAGAGAAATGGCAGACTATGCAGACTAAGCATGTTTCAGCAGAAGTAGAGACGTCACTAGTCACTACTGCTGCTGTTATACGAATTAAATCTGTAATTTTGAACTGGACGATGTACATTCTGTTCCAGGATTTCTCCGGTGAGTCTGTCGTATTATTTTCAGCTGCTTATTTATGCAGAATGGCTACCTAGCCGGAGCTAATGTTGCTCAGTTTTTTCTGAACAAGAAAAAAAAAAACAACCGGAGTATATTGTGTCACTCTGTAAGTAGCATAATTCTGTGAAATGAGACTGTTATGGTGAAGTGATGTTATTAAGTAAGTTCTTCGTTTTTTTTGTTTATTTGAAACGCTAATTTGTTTTTTCAATGAGAAGTAATTGAATAAAATCTCGTTGATTTCCATATACCTGCATGATCGGTTAACACTTTGCATGCAGGTTGGTTTTTTTTAATGGCCGACATCTGAACGAGCCCGTGGAGTTCCAGAAGCAGGAGGGCCCCGCCGCCATCTTTGTGACTCGGACTGAGCCTGGAAAGAGGAGGGACTGTGCGGCTGGAGCTGGACATTTTGCTTGGACAACAGATAAGATTTTTGAACAAAAAGGGGGGGGCCCAATACCTCGAATTAGTTTTATATTCCACAAACTATTTGTTCAGGAACATTTTTTCCCAAAAAACTGACTATGTGCACATTGACTGAATTGACCGACTGAACTGTATATTGACTGACTAACTGGAATATGTAAACTTTTTCTCTTGGGGAAAAAAAGAAGCGGTTGTAGAAATGAGCTTCCTTAAGTTATAACTTAAGAAACCTACCCTTATTTTCCTGAATATTTTATTTTATTTTTTTTCTGAGGGTGGGCAATTTTAAGTTTTTATTAATCTTCATGAAGGTAATTGGTGTTATGTGAATTATTATTCTTTTCTGTGGGGAAAGAAAAAATAAACTGGAGTTGAATTTATTTGCTTATCATCCTCATGTGTGATCCTAGAACAAAAGTAACTTTACCGCTGAGTTTATCGCTAATTAAACTAAGTAGTTGTTACACACACATAACCTGGACTCTGAAAACCAGCCACTGGAGGGCCTGAGTTTCTTCTTCCACTCTGGGTCATTCAAAGTTTAGCCAATTAGCCATTTGCAACTCAGAATTGTTTTAAAGCTGGCAGTGGAGATGAACACTTTTAAGACATTTTTAGGGCCAAAATGAATCTTCAGATGTTAGGTGCAACTCAACATATTTGTCTTTTTTGTGTGATTTTGAACAAAAAGTGGCAGATACTCTTGGTGCAGAGAATAAACTAAAGGCTTTTGAACTAGAGAAAACAAAAACATTGATTCAAAATGTTTTGTCTTTTTTTATAACTTTTATCTCACATAAGTGTGAGTGCATTTTTAAATGAGGATCCACCATTTCTCTCAGATCCATTTTCAAAAAAAAGATCCACTGCTTTCTTTTTTTATCATTAAGCAGGAAACAGCTACTCTAAAATATATATATTTATATATGTTTAAAGCATTTCAGTAGCCAATGAATATTTTCAGTTTGATCATTTTGGTCAGCATTGGTAAAAGAGAGGATACTGCTGCTGTAATGTGATGGAGGCGCTACATATATCCCTTCTGGCCAAAATAGCTCCTTTTTGTAAGGTTTTATTGGCTCTAGTGGCCTTTATTTGATAGTGAATTGACAGGAAGGTGGGTAATGAGAGAAGGGGGAAGACATGCGACAAGAGTCACCAGGCTGGGAATCAAACCTTCGACAGCCTCGTCGAGGACTAAGGCCTCAATATCTGGGTTGTGCTTAACCCGTCCGCCACCACAGCACCCCAAAAGAACTCCTTTTGAGCCTCTTAGAATGAGCTGGAAATGGATGCTGGGCAGAGGAATGTCTTGGCTTCCCTCCTGGACCTGGTTCTGCCAAGACGGATGGATGGATGTTAATCACAACATGTTTTATTTTTTGCTTTGACGTAAATATACAGAATTGGAAAGACAGGGTGATGGATCCAACTAATAGAATATATAGACACTTAAGCATGCAGCTAGCAGCCAAATCTGGTAAGTGGTATGCAAAATGGTAACTAATAAAGGGACAGCCAGGTCTTAAAAAATGAGGAGCCTCTTTAAAGAAGACAGCTCTCCCAGTGGCGTATTATTTTAACTGAGTTTTCTCCAAGTGCTCGCTCAGATGGAGCTGGATTTCTCTTTATAGTGTCTTTATGCGAACTGACACTGTCTGGGTTGGTGAACTGAATCCTTTGAGAGTTTGTTGATCCAGCTGACAGGCAAAAGCCACAATTACTGTAAACTAAACACCGCACAAAATAATCCAACAATGCAAAACTGTCAGTTAAAGGGAATGTGTTAATACTCGTATGTTTGCTCTCATGAGAAGAGAAAACACACATTTTAATTAGAAAAGCTCTAGTCTCATCTCTACAGCAAATAAAATAAAGAATCCATAAAAAGTATTCACGCCCTTGGAGGTCTTACCCTTTTTATTGCCAATCATGTCCAACTAGGTTGAACTTTTTTGACAAAAAAAGTATAAAAAAAACCTCAGTGTCAAAGTGGAAACTCATTTCTACAAAAATAATGACAAGTAAGCAAAAATATGTATCAAAATAAGTGACTGCATAAATATGCACCACTCTCAAGGCACTACTTAGTGGGTATTTATGCTGTCACTTATTTTGTGTTCATTATTTATGTCATTTTTTTGTAGAAATCAGTCTTCGTTTTGACATTAAAGTGTTTTTTGTACATTTGTCAAAAAAGCCAAATTTTGTCGATCACAACTGATTGGTAAAACCAATACGAGTATAAAACATCCAAGGGGGCGAGTACTTCCAACAGGCACTGTAATGTGATTCAGTGTCACTTGGAAAAAGATTACCTGCTTTAAACAGACTTTGAGAGATTGTGTTGAGCATTAAAAAAATATACACTACAGGAGAGTAATAAAGCATATTTCCTGTTCAACCAGGCCCACTGTCATTTCCACCTGGAAGCACCTGAGGCTTCGCTCATTAATGCTACTGCGTTGTTATTGTGAGAGATGGGGGAATACATTTATTTCACTTTTGGGATTCTTTCACATCAGCATACAGTAAATAGCTTTTTAGGATGGAGGTGTTCGTTTTGATATCCCAGGCCATTTGTAACCGTAGAAGCAGGAACTCCTCATCAGCGTTTTAAAAATTACTGACTTCCAAGAGAGTTTTTGGAGTTTTTTTCTCCCACCAACACTCCAGATCCAACCCTCTGATGGTTTCCACAAACTGGAAGACGCTTTGATTCCTTGATCATTTCCAATACTTGTTTACTCAGCAGCAGCTGACCCTGGAGCTTTTTAAAGGTAACTACAGAGAAAATTTCTCTGAGATTTCTGCATCCGTCTTTTGAAATCTGCACAATGAAGACGACTGATTTTGCTGCCCAACACGTTTCCATGGAATGAAATTCGGGCCTGAAGTTTACGTACGCATAAAGTCTAAAAATGTTGCACCATTCTTTCTCCAGAGTGGGGTAATTATACCGATTTCTTTTTGCTTTTCACTTACATTTTTCAGATTATCAAATAACTTTTAGTTAAAACCAGAGGTTTACATACGCACAAAACACAATAAAAACCGACATCCATCATTTTTTGATGTGACGTTAAATCAGACAGTGAAAAATGTAGAAATCTCTGAAGGTTAACTGGCATTTTCCAGTTAATTGGAGGCAGATTTTGCTTACGCCACACCTGGAACACAATGCTGCCTGTTTTGACACAATGAGAAAGTAAAAAAAAAAAATTTGTAATAAAAAATCTGCCAAAATATGAGGAGGATAATTGTGGGGCTGTACAGGTCTGGTTCATCTGAGGGAACAATTTCCAGATGTTTGAAGGTTCTGCATTCGTCTGCTAAAAATAATCATTTGCAAGTGTAGACATAATGGGAATGTCCATCCATCATAATACAAATAATAAGGTTACAGGGTCTGTGTCCCAGAAATGAATCTGCAAATCGTGCAGATTAAGAACCTTGTAACGATGCTGCTGAATCATCCACAGTAAAACGATCCCGATACCAACAAGCCGCTCATCAAAGAAGAAGCCATTAATCCAAAAGACACAAAAAAGTCAAATTTCGGTTTGCACGTGGGGACAATGACCTTCATTTTTGGAGACAAGTCCTGTGGCTGATGAAGCTGAAGTGGAACAGTTTGTTTGGCCACAGTGACCATTGCTACACTTGGAGGAAAAACTGTGAAATATGTGGGTGACATCATGTTGTAGGGCTGCATTACGGTAAGAGGAACTGGTGCATTTCATCAGATATATAGCATCATGAGGGAAGAAACATTGTTAAAATACTGAATCAACAGTCAGGTAGTTAAAGCTTCGACACGGATAAATCTCCCAAATGGACGATGACCGAATGATGCTCTCACTCCCATGAATGATAGCACTTACTGTGTCCTTACAGTGAAAGAATACTGTGAACACAAATTTGAAAATGTTGCAGGGTAAACTGATGTGCAATGCAATAAATAGCTTCATACAACAAACTAAACTCATACTGTACTTCCTGGTTGCTCATTGCCCTTGTGTGACTCCCACTGTGACGCTGCGTCTGGATTCTGCAGGATGAGTTGAAATCCTGCTACTTCAGTACAAATCTGTGCTTTTACATCAAAGAAGCCACGTTGTTCTGACTTTTAGCATTTAGCTGAGTCTACTGAATTTATTCTGAACGCGTTAACCGCCTGTGTGGCGAAGAAGTGATTGGCTTCTCACTGCGTTGCCTCAGTTGTTGCAGGTTTCTGCACATCAGCACAAACGATTTCAAATCTCAGCGTCTGGGAACGTTTGAAGTTCACATATTTACATTTCAGGTAAATTAAGTCATTAAAACAAGGGAAAAGAAAAGCACTGCATTTTGAGCTTTGTTAACGGGAATAACAACCACCTTTGATGTAGGACATCCAGATATGGGCATAAAATAAAAAAAACCTCAGCTTTCGTCTTTTGTTGAGCACAGCAGGCCGCGGTCCCTTTCTACAGATTTGCAAGGATGAATGCTATATTGCTTTACTTCCTTTGCAGAGTGCTGATCCACAGGAAGCCACTCACGGTTTGAATAGCATTGACCTATAGAGCCAGAACCTGTAATCACGAAACATCTTTCTGAATTTTCTGTGGTGAGAAAAAGTGGTGTCACAACACTGTGTTCACTGTTCAACTCAAAGTAGGAATGTGACACAGCCTGAGAGAGCTGGCATTATAAAACTTTCAAAGTACTACTTACCGCAAGGTTTACTTGCCACCGGGACAAACAGTTTTTCTTTTCTGTTCTTGTATTATTATAGTAAGTTTCCCCTCCCCCCCCCCAAGATCATTGTTATTACTGAAATCGTGCTCCGTTTGAGGTGCGAAGGGCAATACATCCATTCTAAACCTCTCCCTGATATTTTTCTGGCCGTGTGCTTTTGAAATAACAACATTGGTAACTTTTTTTAAACTCAGTGTCATGAAGTGGCGGTTTTGTGATGGTGAGAACAAACGCAGGGACCCAGCTTGAGATGATGATGAAAAGTTTAATAAGAAAGTTCTCAAAAACAGTCCGGTTCAGGCAGCACGGCAGAAGACACGGCTAAATACCGGTAGCAACTGAAAAATACAAGACTAGAAACGAGAGCAGAGTCGACGCAGGACACTGTGAGCGACACACAAGAATCTGATAAAGAACAGAGACAACAGGTGGGCTCAAATACACAGGTAGTAATCAGGGGGACTAGACACACCTGGGAAACAATTAGGGAGCAGAGAGGACATCACAGGGGAACAGAACTAAATAAACTCAGAAAAAAATAGAAATAAATACACAAAAGAACTCAAATCCTCACACACAGCATATTTTCAAAAGTTGATAAACCCCTGCAGGTCGTCAAACAGGAGCATGATGACTTCAATTCTGAGGCTCTTTCAAGAGGCCAAGAATGAAAATGCTTGGGTGGATTTTTTTCTTTTAAATTCTAGTAACGTGTGTCTTCAGGTTTAAAAGTTATTCCAGCTTTAGTTATAGTGTGAAAGACCATCTTGTTTGCACACACATCCTAAGCAGCCTTCAAAATTGGAATCAGGATATTAAAGAAGAATAATTATCTTTCAAGCCAAATTGAAGTTTTTTTTTCCAACCTTTACCAAGTATGTGTGATTTCCCAACATGTCTTGGTAAAAGCCTTACACAATGCTTTTTATCAAATTATAATCAAAGACATTTTCTCCTTTTATTAGAATCTCAACAAAAAGTGGTGAATAATTGTGAAGTGGAAGGAAAAAGGACAACTGGGTTTACATTATTTAAATCTATGAAGGGTTTCTGCTTTTGCATTGAACTTTTTTAGCTGATGCTTTGTATTGTCTCATGACACAGGCGTCCTCACAGACCCATTGACTTACATGTAAGTGTTTTAAGGGTGACAGTTAACGGGTTAACCAAGTTATCATGGGGTGTGTCTATAGCAGCAGTTTGTACATCTGGAATTAAACCCATTCTTTACAAACTGTTTTCATCCTTGGAACAGCAAATTTAAAGTTTTACCATAGATTTTCAACTAGAGCCAAGTCTGGACATTGACTAGGCCAATTTAATGCATTAGCCGTTCCATTGGTTAGGCTGTACATACAGGTTCGTTGTTCTGCTGCGAGGCGAACCTTCAGTCTTACAATACATCTAACAGGCTGTCTTACAGGATTAGTCTACCTGTGTTTCCATTAACCATAAAACGGCACAAACTGGAATTATGAAAATAAACTTGCTTCATGGAAACACAATTTTGGATAAAATGTTTTAATGCCTGGATGAGGTGTTTTTTTTTTTTTTTTTGACCATATACAGATTTGTGTATTTGGCAGAAATGCAACTGGAACGCTTCTTTTGTGTCAAATGAGTCACATGATCAACAACCAGACGTCACCACTGGCAGAAAAGACGAAGAAGACGACAGGAAGTGGTAGGAGGATGATTGGGTGGTAAGTTTTTTAAAGATTTCTCGTGAACAAACATAGTCATGTTATTTTAATTGTTTCTTAGTTAATGGAAACACCGTAATTGCAAAATTGTGTTTTTTCAACATCATCAGAAAATACACAAAGTTTTATGCACATTTGTAATGGGAACCCAGATAATGTGTTCACGTTAACACTGAAAAGCTTCCCTGTCTGTGCTAAAAAAAAGACCTAAGCCCACTGTATAATGGTACCACTACCATGCATCACCACAGGAATGCTGTGTTCATAAAATGTTCTCTAAATGTAGCCGATTGATCTGAAAGCTTTTTGCTGTATTTAAGCAGCGCGCCTTCACCACATCTTAACTTTACTCCCTTACATCTCTTGAGGCAACTTTAAATACAAAAAGAACCATCACAGGGGTAACGGGAGCAGACAAGACCAGTAGCCAGAGGTCGGCACAATCTGAGGATCTGACCAGTGATTGACTGAAAGGAGAGGCTGATTAGTGGAACGTTACACAGCTGAGTTAACGAACAGATTAGGAACAGCTGAGAGAGAGCAGGAGGCTGAGGAAGGGAGTGAACTCAGGAATACAACGAAGCCCAAAATATTAAAAAAATAGAATCTAAAACTCTTAAGTTCAACTTTGTTTCATCTGCAAATTTAATCTTCATAAAACCAAGATGGCTGGAGTGTAACAATCAACTAATGCTCTCTGCCAGTTCCACTGGACGGGCATTTCTTGACAGATTTGCTTTTGTGGATTCATTCCAGTTTTAACAGATTGAGCAGGACTATGTGAGACAGTTAAAGCGTCACAGAAAAAAGGAAATAATTTTCTCACCAGACTGTTTGGTCTTCAAACCTCTGAGACTTTCAACTCCGATTAGACTGAGATTAAATTACACACATGTGGATCTGACTAGGTGACTTCTGGAGGTAGTTCAGCGTGCTGCCATTATCCTGTCAAATTAAATCTCAATGAAATGCATGGAAGCCTCCGACTTCACAGAGACAAACTGAAAAAAAATCCTGAAGTACGAATACTTTTTCAAACAACTATACATGCATGGAAATCTATTTAAATCCACATCATTAAAGACCGGGCTGACTTGCACAGCTGCAAATTTTTGTCCGTGAGAATTTTTTTGACAAGATTCCAGAAACCATAGAGCTCCCCTCGTTAAAATACACATCATGATCCAGCACTTTTCATTGAAGAACTCCTCTTTCGTGATTTTCAAGAAGCATATTTATTTTCCCCTTAGTTTTATCAAATATTCCTGTTTTTGTTTTATTTTTTTTTCTTTGTTTTGATGAACTTCATTTCGCGGTGCGCCTTCAGTGTGCTCACAGAGAGCAGAAGTGAGGTTTAAATGCCTGTGGCACATTAAATTTAGCATAATCAAATCTACAGTACATTAGCATGACATGATTTATGCTGCTCTGCATTGGAGACTCCTAGGAGTTGAGGTTTTTAATGCTTTTATATTAGAAATGTGAAAATCAGCATGTTCATGCCAGCCAAACGGGGGGGCTTCTGCTGAAGGAAACGGAAAGCTCAGAGAAAGTGAAGGTATTTTCATCATCATGTGCATATTATGAATGCACAGGTCACGGTTTGTTAAGATCCATGACAGTCTGACAAATCTCGCTTGCAAATTTATACCAAAAAGACTCAGAAAACCAGTATTTTAAGTCAGTACAGAGCACACAGCTCGACATGGGTAATCTTCCTGAGAGGAGCTTAAAACTGACTAACAGGCGATCTCAGCTTACCGCAGGGTTTCATTCGAGTTGATCTAAAACCGCTGTAAAAATGTATCGTTGGCTAGTACTGAGAACACAATGCCAAGAGCCTGTAGCAGTTGTTTGGGTGATGAGATCATAGGCAGCAGCGAGCAGTGAGGCATCCAGCCAGAGGAGCCACGCCCTCCGGCGATTAGCCACACAGGACAAAACAACACACAGGTTTCCAAGAAGTCTATTTACATTTTTACATGGTTCCATTTTTTGCCCAGAACTACCTTTTATTTTATTTTATTTTATTTTACAGCAGAGTATACAAAATTTGTGTACATATAGCTTCGTTATTTAGGGCCAAGTGTACAACCTGTAGAAAGGAAGGTGTTACAGCTAAATAGGACCCCCGGGAACGTGCAGCTATGACGAACACAGACCTCAGGATGGCTAATTATAAGTTTTATCAAAAATAAAGGTTTTAATTCTAGTCTTGGGGTCAATTCACACCAGCCCTGTTTAATCCGCTTTAATCAAACTCTAGTTTGTTTGCCTGGAAAGTTCAGTTTGTTTGGTGAGGTGTGAATACGCAGTCAAACTCTGATGTGGACCAAAGTGGCATCTGCAAACCTTTGGTTGAATTGAACTCTGGAACAGTTCAAATGCATTTGTCAATACCAGTCGGATCGGAGGCCTCTCCAAAAGAAAGAAGCGGACCACAGCGCAGGGCATTCTGGGTAAATACATCCAAAACAAGCATTATAATAGTGGAGAAGTGGCTTGTGGTCTTTTCCCAAAGACAAAAGAGAAATCCTCCAACCGCTAAAATCTGACTCCATCTTTGCTTACATTTGTTTGGTTTGTTTGACAGCATGAAAGCTGAAAATTTAACAAATCTAATTTTTCTTCCCAATCGAACCAAATTTCCTGAACTATGAGGTGAGAAAACACCTTAAGATGTAGCCAGGGTGTCTGCCTGACGGACTAAAGCTCAGAACTGATTCCACTGGAAGATCTGCTTCTCATTCTACTTTTAAAAACTCTCTAAACCGCCAGGAAACCATCAGTCTGACTCTGAAGTGCTCCGTTATGTGGAACCATCAAATCTCTGATATATATGGTTGAGCTGGATTATTAAGGGCTTTATACATAACGAAGGGAATGAACAGAAGCTAAAACAGTAAAAATAGAAAAAAGATCTTTTAATTTAGGCATTTTATTCATATTTTATATCTGCTGCTATTTGTGTGGTAATTTATCAGCCTGGAATCAATTGGACTGAAAGCAACTAGACAATTTATTTGATTATCTCCTTATTGTGTTGCAATATTTCCCACATGGGAAGAGCTTTTTTTCCAGTAGAAGTCTGCACATGTGGATTTAGACTCATGCAAGGCAACACAATTGAAATGAGGCAACAAGGTGCAACAAATAAAGCTGCATATGACAGCAGATATTCTTCTGTGGAAACCTAAATGATAAAATACAGGAGAAAACTCTCAGTTGTGATTCTGAGCTGTCTGCATGTGAAATCTCCTGGTTGCATGGCACGAGCTCCACGTGCCGAGAAGATAAACCAAAACTACAAAGTGAAATCCAGAGATGTTGCCTCGAGTGATTACTGCAAGCCTTTTTGACGGCGGCTTCTCTGCCTTGTTTTTCTGTCCAATTGGCTTTTTTTTTTCGTCTGACGTAAGCAGAGGACGGTCAGCCTGGCAAACATGGACAGACTTTATGCTGTTTAAATGAATTTAGAAGATGCCAATCCTGTTTTAAGAAAGAATTTTATGCTTTCAACCCAGCAAACTACTCATAAAAAGTGAGAAAAAAACAAGCTATAAAAATAAGTGATGGTAATCATTAGAAAAAATGCAATCAAGAGAAACATCTGTCTGACTTCTGATGTACATCAATTTTGTTTTTATCCGTTTTTCTCCACTTGGCTTGTAAACATCTAAGGAGAAGTTGCTGAGATTCAGGCAATGCATATTTTTTTATTTTAATAGTTTAAGCCATTTAATTTAAAAATGCTACATGTGTATATTTTAGTGTGTCAGGAAGAAAGACTTCCACCCACGATTGACTTTCGTTAAGCTAGTAAAATGCCTTAAAATACTTGAAATCCAAGTTTTTTAAGTGGGTTTTTGTAAAACTTTAGCTGCCTCACAGAGGAGATATTTTGTGTTGGTTCTGCCTCATCACCCTCATTTCGCCTGTTCTTGCAGAAGCAGACCTGACACACGACCAGACTGGGGCGTTCTCCGACGAATCCGAGCGACTGAGATATCACTTCACAGGTACCGCTTTCCTCTGAACCACAGATACGGCAAGGCGGCCTCTGCTAGGGCGACACCGTGGCCAGTGGGGTGCACCCGGCCGAGACAAAATACAGCCTGATTATAAATCACTGGCAATGGCTCCGGGGCCAAAAGCAGCTGTGGCAGTCACGCCGTTGAGCTGCATCATGGACGGAGCTCTGAGCTGGCAGCAGGCTGAGGAGGTGATGAATTGTTGAATGTAAACCGCACAACACAGCTTGGTGTGTACGGCCCCTTGCAAAAACGTTCATGGCCGTTGACCTTTTTCACATTTCGTCACATTACAGCCATAAAAGTCAGTTTTACAATGTAGGATACACATACTGGCCCCTGTCTCCCATAATTGTGATAGCTAAAAACACTTATGACGGCCTATTGTAGTATTACAAGCTCCAAATAAAACTTAACCCTTTCATGCATAGTGGTCACTACAGTGGACAGCTATCTAAAAGCCATTTTCTTGTGCTTCTTGTGGATTTTTATGTTATAAATGCACACAGACCACTGAAGTGGACACTAATGCATCATAAAATACACCATCAACTACTGGCCATCAGCTGCAAATGCAAGAAATTATTTTTGTTCAATCCAATATGGCCGACAGACAAAAAAGCATGCCGACCAACCCGGTCCCTCCTTCTACTGCAGACGACTCTTGCAGGTAAAAAACATATCGTGACATCAGATAATCCTTAAAGAACAATACTACTGAAGTATTTTTCAAATAACAACTTTGTATTTGGAGAAAATGGTAATTGATCACCTAAAAAAATGTTATTTTTACAAAGAATTTTCCTACCATTTTTTTATGCCTTAAGAAAATCAAAAAATCTTTTGGAAAAATGTCCTGACACAAAGGATAATAATTCATGCATGAAAGGGTTAATATGAATTAATACACACAGTGGAAACCATCTTAGCGCTACAACAGATGGAAATTTTCCAGAACTCTTCTCTCTGGGGTACAGCCAATCAGCGGTACTTCAGGAGGGGGTGTGAGATCCAGAAAAAAATAACCTGGAAAAATAACTGCAAACACCCTGTGGGTGTAATAAACTACACCCACAGGGGGAAAAATGTTTGATTTGTAATCCATAAAGCTCTGGTAGGGACAAGATGGAGTAAAAAAAATCAGAAAGTGTGACCATGATTGTTTAAAGTTAGATTTTCACAGGCAGGATCTGAAGATGCTCCACAGCTACAGTGTTGTCTGCAAAGCTCTTCTAGCTTTGCAGACTTTTGGCACTGTAAATGACAAAGCAGCTAAAGCTTCATATCATGTGGTGCTACCATAGGCGTAGGAAGCAGGGGGGCCGGGGGGGACATGTCCCCCCCAATATTGAAGAGAGTCACATTCGTCCCCCCAATAATTTCACCTCAGTTGCGAAGAATTTTAAAATCTTCCACTCGCATGCTTTTATTTTGAAGGCCCACAACAGCACATTCAGCAAAGCGCTTCCTCCCCTCTCTGAACGGCTCAGAATAAAGGCAGCAGCAGACGGGTCAGAAAAACTATGTTTGAATGAGGTAAACGATCTGTCAGGAATGTTGCCATGAATATCGCTCGTTTATAACATCTTGTTCTCAGTTTATTTTCATATATAGAACTAAATCTTTTTGGTTAAGCTGTTTTAATTCTGCAATAGTCACATGTCCAAAATTTTACTGCTAACTTTGTTTAAAAGTTAGCTAGTCTAGTCACAATGATTTAGAATGAGACTGAAAAAGCAGCAAAATTAGCCTTTTTATTATTTAAAGTGAGCAACACCTGATCATACGCGACCGCTTAACGTGTATTTATATATTATATTATATTATATTATATTATATTATATTATATTATATTATATTATATTATATTATATTATATTATATTATATTATTTAGATATTTAGGAGAACAGCAGTGCTAGAATGATGTTGAAGAAAGGTGAAGAAGCTCTGGTGAGGTCTTCATTTAGTGTAGTGAAATATGTATGAACTGTTTTTAATTTTTAAATAAGCTAAATTATTTTATTATGAGAAGATCAGGCATAGGAGAGCCAGGTGGAGTTTCAGAGTGTGAAGATAACCCTAACTTGCTAGTTGTGAGGCAAATGCTAAAGTGGAATCCTGATTATAGGATTGTAAATAGTAACGTGTTAGAATACTTGTTACTGAAACAAGGGTCAGATTAGAGTAACGCATTACTGATGTGTTGATGGCATAATTGTTTGACATTTCTGCTCAAAATATTTACTGATCTGTCAGGTTTCCGATATGCGTCGCCCCCAATGACAGACTCGTTCATACGCCCTTGCCTAGAACACTAAAAGGCAATACCTATTCTTACTTAAATTAGGTTTGTATGCTTTACTCAAGTCTCACTAAATTGTTTATTCAACTCAAGTAATGTGAGCAATGTACATGTTTGGCCTGAGAAAAGTACAAAACTGCATTATTTTGAGTAAACTGGATTTGACTATTTTTGTCGCTGGAGTGAATGCTTCAGCTCAGCGGTGCGCATGTGCAGTAAAGTGCGGGAAGCTTCCATTGGAAGAAACAGAGCTTCTTTAAAGGTGAGTTATTCATCTTCAGTATATTTTCATGTGCCATGTATGCCTTTACTACTCGCATATATGGTTACAGGTTAATTTTTCTTTGAAAAGATGACGCATAAAAGTCTTTGCAGGCTAATATGCTAATGTTAGCATTGGCTCATGGGTCCAACATTAGCTAAAACCGCCACACCTTTTACTTGAGAGCCTTTAATGTTTTTGTCCATTGTTGTGGAAAAAAACTTACTAAGCACTGTTCAGGTAAAATCACTCAATCAGGTTTATTTATGAATTATGCACAATACAGAAAGCTTGTAGGACAATCAATCATGAAGCAATTCTGGATGGAAAGCTCTGCCAGGCAGAGACAACACATGAGTCTTTTACACACATTAAAGTTAATTTTAAATTGACTTCTCTTATGTCTAGAAGAATGAATTTCTAAACTCTTAAACATCCTCAGGAGTCAAACAACTAAGAATGATCATAATTAAGCTACCCAATTTCATGTGTTTTCTAGGAAACCCAACAAAACAAAAAAATTACATTAGTGCAGTGAAGGTATATTTAAGTGTCCGTTCAAAACACAACAAGAAAGCACAGATTATCCATCTGGAAAGTAGGTAAAGCGTAGAAGCAGGAACACTGATCGCCTGTCTGCTCAGGAGGATTTGTTACTTCCTGTCATAGAAGTCTAAAACTTCATTCTGGACTTCGGTCACTCGACAGTGGACCAGCAATAGTTCTTTGAGTGGAGAGCCTTTCAGAAACATCTAAACTAGCTGTTGCTCTGGACATTGTCCTCTTTGGTGTCAAAAGTTGAAGTACTTGATACTTGGTAGAGGGAAGTTTTGCTGCTCACTCTGTTGCTCTGTTGTTTCAGATTTAAAGTCGTGATCTAGATGGACATTACAGACAGGTCGTCCTTCACAGTGGTTGATGTGGATTCATGTTGTTCCTTCCTTCTCGCCCCTCTCCCCCACTCGGTCTCGGCGTTGCTGCAGCGAAATCCTCCCCCGTCTCTTTCCTCTGGCTTCCTGTCAGTCCAACTGGTTCTGGTGTTGGATCTTTGGGTTGTCCAGATCGTCCCTCAGGAAATGTCCATGTTGTCCACAGATGAAACAAGCGTCAACAGTTCAGAGTCGTCTTCTCTCACAGCTCTGAAGCATGTTTAGCTTTTCTTCCTCTACGCTGATACTGGACAGCAGACCAGTGGAGGTTGTTAAAGCTCAGTCTCACACAGTTTTCAGTCCAAATGCCCAACAGGAGACTGACAGTTGTCCCCTGGAGGTGATGGAGGTCTTTTCTGTCTTCTTGATCCTCCAGATCTTCTCTATCATTTTCATCGGCTGGTTTTGTAGGAGGGAGATCATCTGGTCCATGGGAGGACGGATGGGAAGAGTTGAGGTCAGAGGTCAGATGCACCGCACGAGGCTCAGACAGAGAGAAAGAGAAAAAGCACATAGATATCAATTAGGGTTTGTTTTGTCATGTTCCTTGTTGTTTTCTATACATATATATTTATGAATCTTATTTTAACCTTTTACGTGATCATATAGTTTTAGTCATTTATTATCCGTCCAGTATTAAGGCTCCTGTTTGTGGAACAGTTTGTTATTTCCAATAAAGGTCTTTAGGATTCCAAAAAGGTTTGGTTCCCTCAATTTAGAAAACTCAAGGAATCACCTGCCTTATTTACCTTACCTATGACTCGTGTTTAGTCAGAATGCTAGATTTGGGGTGGAGCCCTCCATGCATGGTCAGTAGTTTCCGAGTGTCTTAACATCGGTGGTCTTCATCTCCTCCTTTGGCCAGCTGATTATTCCTGCAGGGTCTCTGATTACTCTGGTGAGTAGCTGTTTATCGCACGGATCTTGTTCTTGCCATTAAGCTGGCTTCTCAGGACTTGCCTTATTCGTTGGAGGTACGAGGGGGTGGCCAAAGGTTTTCAGAATGACGCTGCTGCACGCGCAGTTTTTGTAGTACACGATTCTGCCTCTAGGTATTTGTTCAACCACGCCTTCTCAATCAGTGTGCCAAGCAGCGTTGATGTGGAAGGTTTCATCTACCCACAGTGAATTTCCTTGTAAGAGCTGTTTTGTCCAGACGTCATTTTTCTTCATGGAGAAGTTCTATGAGCAGCGCGCGGCTGAAGCTTTGCTTCCTGCTCGGGAAAAAAGCATCGGAAACCGTTCAAATGTTGAAGACCGCTTACAAGGATGACGCTATGTGTTGAGCTCAAGTTTACTCGTGGTTCACCCGCTTTAAAAATGGTGAAATGTCAATTGATGATCAACCGCTTTTTTCCGGCTTCACAGCGTGGCTGTGAAGTTTTGCTTCCTGCTCCGGAAAAAAGCGGTCACCTTTTTCGGGCCAGCGCCCCCCTAGCCTTTATCCAGGTCCCTCACCGCCCCCCACCAAAGAATTTGCAAGCTACTTTGCACTGATCATTACTTTATCAATATTACAATCACTATTGTAGATGTTTTGATTTTTATGCTTGTTTCTGTATTTATCATCAAGATAATTTCCCAGAGAATAAAAAAGAATAGAAATTATTTTCACAGGTGTCTAAGAAAAATGCAATAAACATTCAAGTTAAAATTGGTAGGCCTAACAGCAGCCAGAGTGGAAAAATATTATTCTTCTTTGCCATTTTCTAGTTGTTAAATATTCCACAAAATGAGCAGATAAAAGATGTACAACATGCCAGTTTAAACTTTGAACTATTTGCAAAAAGACTGAACTCTGCAACATTAAAACATGGATAGAACTGTAACTACATTAATCATAACTCTTCTTCTCTTCAGTGTTTCTGTCGGTTTCTCCTGAAGGCAGCTCTGTGCTGCCTTCAGGAGAATGGGACATCAGAGTATCATCCATAAAATTTCACCCACATGGCATTTATTGTGCAAACCAGAGCTTTCAGTGGAAAAACAAAAGTTCCTTTTAATGCCAGACAAATATAAGACAGAAATATGGGTTATATCTTTATATAGACCTGTCCATTGATTTATAGATTAATAGTCTTACTGGACAGAAATTACAAAGAACAAATCTGGTTCTTAATCAAATCGTAATGAGTCAAATTGAAAGTGTCATGGAGTCATCAGCCTCATGACATTAACACTGATATGAAAAATAATATTGAATAAATATATCAAATCTAATTAAAAACATAAATAAGTGATCAGTTCTTTACCGTTATGGTCTGTAAGATATATTTATTCTCAACAAACCCATGGTCTCAACAAACCCATAACATTTCAACAATATTATTTTACTTTTTATCTGGAAAGTGTCTGTTTATTCTTGGCATACAGTCTCTGTATTAATTATTGCTCGAAAGGTCTTGCCATACCAGTTTATTGCTCTGTATTTACTTTAGTTTCTTAGTTTATTCTTAGTTTATTTACCTTCGACTAAACGCCCCCCAAAAGCATCCCAGCACCCCCCTTTTGTGAAAATGTCCCGCCAGCGCCCCCTACCGTCCTCTGAACGCCCCCTGGGGGGCGGTACCGCCCACGTTGAGAACCACTAACCTAGCGGCAGAATCGTGCACTACGAAAAATGCGCATGCAGCAGCGTCATTCTGGAAACTTTTGGGTACCCCCTCGTATTTGGCTGTGACTCCTTTCCTTGTGACCTCATCGAGGTTGCAATTTGCTTGTGGTATTCCCAGGTACTTGTAACTGTCCTCAATGTCTGCTATTGTTCCTTCTGGGAGTGAGACCCCTTCTGTGTGGATGACCTTCCCTCTCTTTGTAATCATCCGCCACAGTTCTCTAGTCCGAATGACATCCCAATGTCAGTGCTGTAGGTCCTGGTGGTGCGGATCAGTGAGTCGATGTCTTGCTCGCTCTTGGCGTACAGCTTGATGCCATCCATGTAGAGGAGGAGACTTTTGGTGGCTGCATTCTTGAGTCGGTATCCGTGGCCAGTCTGGTTGAAGTTTGGAGCCATCCCGTTCTTCGAAACAGCGATGGTGCTCAGAGAGGCTTTCCTCCCCCATTGCTCCTTCCCACCTGCCTCACCCGGAGAGCCAGGCCGCTGCTGCTGGGACCTCTGTCCGTGGAGCGCCGGCTCCTTCGTCCAAAGAGGCGCAGGCGATTCTTCTTTGTGCCTGTGTCCTTGAGCTACAGGCGCGCCACCTGCAGCTCTGTATGTTTTTCTTTTTTTTGCCACCATTCGGATCACAGAAACGTGGGTGGGCATCTGCCTGCGCCTGCTTACCAGCAGGTTTCTGGAGGTCCATATGGTGGCTAGGGTGAGCCACATCTCCATGAGGCCCCATTTTATGTTTTCCGGTGGCTCACCCCGTGCAGCACTAGCTGCGTGTCGAGGACCTCCCTTGCTGGCAAGTATGGGAATTGCAAGGAGCCGGCCTTTGCCCACAGGCCCACAGCAGCGCTACACTCCCACAGAAGGTGCCTAACCGACTCCGGGTTGGGGCCAGATGTCGCGGGAGTGCATGATGGCTCTGACCGGGAGGATCCCATGAGCCACCATCCTGGAGTCTGTTTGGAAGGACGGGATGGCTCGCGTTGATGATTTGGCTGTGGGGATTCAGACCTATGCAGAACAGCAGTGGGGGCAGAGAGTTTCCTGGAAAGAATTATGATTCTTTCCAGAGTTTTTGATTTCTGCCCCATTTGATTAACACTTGTGCAAGTGGTTTGCAGTTGCAGGTTTTTTTTTATTTTTATTTTTTTTATTTTTTTTTTAATATATACTGTATACTGCAAACTGCACAATTGGTTTGCAGTTGCAGTTTTTTATCCATCCATCCATTTTCCTACACCCTTGTCCCTTAGTGGGCTTGGGAAGGGGTGCTGGTGCCTATCTCCCGCTAACGTTCCGGGCAAGAGGCGGGGTCACCCTGGACAGGTTGCCAGTCTGTCGCAGGGCAGTTATTTATTTATTCCATCCATCCATCCATTTTCTTTACACCCTTGTCCCTTAGTGGGGTTGGGAAGGGGTGCTGGTGCCTATCTCCCGCTAACGTTCCGGGCAAGAGGCGGGGTCACCCTGGACAGGTCGCCAGTCTGTCGCAGGGCAGTTTTTTATTTATTTATTTATTTTTTTAAAATATATACTGCAAACTACTTGCACAGTTGGTTTGCAGTTGCAGTTTTGTTTTTCTATTTTATTTTTTTATTTATACAAAATGCAAACTACAAACCACTTGCACAAGTGTCCACTGCTGTTCTGCATCTGAACCCCCTCAGCCAAATCACCAACAAGACTGGCTACGGATACCGACTCAAGCATGGGGCCACCATTAATGTTACCCTAACACTCCTCTACATGGATGGCATCAAGCTGTACGCCAAGAGCGAGCGAGACATCGACTCACTGATACACACCACCAGGATCTACAGCACTGACATTGGGATGTCATTCGGACTAGAGAAGTGTGGTCGGATGGAGGGAAGGTCGTCCACACAGAAGGGGTCTCACTCCCAGAAGGAACAACAGCAGACATTGAGGACAGTTACAAGTACCTGGGAATACCACAAGCAAATGGCAACCTCAATGAGGTCACAAGGAAAGGAGCCACAGCCAAATACCTCCAACGAATAAGGCAAGTCCTGAGAAGCCAGCTCAATGGCAAGAACAAGATCAGTGCAATAAACAGCTACGCCTTACCAGTAATCAGAGATCCTGCAGGAATAGCTAGTTGGCTGCCTAAACAAGGAACAAGGAAGGTAAATAAGGCAGGTGATTTCTTGAGTTTTCTAAATTGAGGGAACAAAACCTTTTTGGAATCCTTTACTGTAGCTATTTAAAATAAAACCTATTGGGCGTATGTATGTACAGTAAAAAGAGGAGTGGGCCCAAAACTGAACCTTGGGGAACCCAAGCTGAGCATCAAGGTCCCAGAATACTGAAATATTAAAACTGTACAATTCATGTTTAAGGTCAGAAATCAGCAACTTAAACCCAATATATGGAAAATGTTTTGTGACAGAGAGGGAAGTTATAATTTAAGAGGTGATGGACATTTTAAAAAACAATGTATTAGAACAACCATGCAGAGTTTTTGTTTATTGGCATGTGGAGTAAATGTATTGAATGGATTGAATGATGAGTTAAAAAAAGTAGAAATATAAACCAGCTTAAAAAACTGATTAAAAATGAGCTCATTGCAAAATTTGTTCTATAAGATGACTGTTTTAAAGTCTGTAAATACTATTGATGATATAAATAGTGTTTAAATAATGGGACATCTTTAAATGTCATGTAAAATGGAAACAAGTTGTCTTGTTTTGATGTTTTGACAGTTAATTGATTATAAATTGATAAGTATTAAAGGGGCAGGACATTATAAGATATTACATCTTCTACCTGCTCCTTTTCAAACAGAAAATATAAAATTTGCTTGTCACTTGGGCATAATAATTTGTTTTATCTCTTATTTCTGTAGTCTGTTTCATTCTTTTTTTTTCTTTCTTGATTGTCTTTTCTGTCAGTTAGAAATAAAAATAAATACATAAATAAATAAATAACTAGCTGGCCAAAGGAGGAGATGAACGCCACGGATGTTAAGACTCAGAAGCGACTAACCATGCATGGAGGGTCCCACCCCAAATTCAGCACCCTGAGACTAGCCACAAGGAAAGAGGCAGAGGACTAGTGAGTATGAGAGCCACTGTCCAGGATGAAACATCCAAGATCCATAAATACACCAAGGACAAGGTCTCAACAGACGATGTGCTCAATAAATGTCTCAGACAATGGGGAACAGAGGATGAGGTGCTGGAGGTACCTTCATGGGAGGACAAGCCCCTACATGGGATGAACCACCGACAAATAACTGAAGTGGCTGTTATCAGGAAATCCTACCAATGGCTGGAGAAAGCTGGACTCAATGACAGCACAGAGGCTCTCATCCTGGCTGCACAGGAACAGGCCCTAAACACCAGAGCAATAGAGGCGCAGATCTACCACACCAGACAAGACCCAAGGTGTAGGTTGTGCAAGGAGGCCCCTGAGACAGTCCAGCACATAATAGCAGGGTGCAAGATGCTGGCAGGGAAAGTGTACATGGAACGACATAACCAAGTGGCGGGCATAGTGTACAGGAACATCTGCAGAATATGGACTGGAAGATCAAAGTGGGGATCACCCCCAAAGGTGGTGGAGAATAACCGAGCTAAGATCCTGTGGGACTTCCAGATCCAGACTGACAAAATGGTAATGACGAACCAACCGGACATTGTGGTGGTGGATAAAGAACAGAGGAAAGCCGTTGTGGTGGATGTAGCAATACCAAGTGACTACAACATCAGGAAAAAGGAGCACGAGAAACTGGAGAAATACCAGGGCCTCAGAGAGGAACTGGAAAAGGCCTGGAAGGTGAAGACCGCAGTACCATACCATCCCATACCAACTTTATTTATGAAGCAGTTTATACACCAATAAATTGATTAAGAACAGAAGAAAACTGACCAGCAGTAGAAGGGTTAAGAACACGATAGAACCGAGCTGCAGTGCATGCTTTAGCTTTAGCACAGGACAGCGTTATCTCAAATAAAACAGGCATATGGTCTGAAAATAATGAGTCACCAATCACTAAATTACAAACTGGTAGACCATAAGATAAAACCAGATCAAGACTGACCATGCTCATGGGTAGCACCAGTCACAGACTGCACAAAATTAAAAGAATTGGTAAAATTAAGAAATGACTGAGCCATAGGTGAAGTAGGACGACAGACATGAAAATTAAAATCACCAACAATGAGAACTCGGTCATACCATGGCATAATATCAGCCAGGAAATCAGAAAAGTCATTTAAAAAGTTTTTGTTGTACTTCGGTGGCCGATAGACCGCTGCACACAGCACAGTGTGAGAGCTGCCGAGTTCAAATAGGCTGATCTCAAAGCTACTAAACGAGGCCAGAGGCAACTGTTTACAAGTAAAACTGCTTTTAAAAACAGTCACTATTCCTCCACCGGACCCCGACATCCTTGGAGCATTAAAATAGCCACAGTTCCGCAGTACAAGTTCATTAAAAATGCTGGAGTCACCAAACCACTTGTCCATGATTCTGTTAATAAAACATCCAATCAATAAGTGGAAAAAAATCCCTAATGATGAAAGCTTTATTTGTCAGCGACCTGGCATTTACCAAACTGATCCTGGCAGAAATCGGCGGGTCTACACCATCAGGTGGCATCCGGTGCTCCCGGCAAAGAGGCCGCAGGTTGCTAGGATTCACCCTGCGTCTACAGGGTGGAGCGCAGGGACCTGTGGTAGTGCCTGTGGTCATCGGGGCCCTCGGGGCAGTCACCCCCAAACTGGAGCAGTGGCTAAAACAGATCCCAGGAACAGCATCAGACATCTCAGTCCGGAAATGTCAGGTTCTAGGCATAGCCAAGATACTGCGCAGAACCCTCAAGCTCCCAGGCCTCTGGTAGACGACCCCAGCTCAGTGGATGAAAGAGTCCACCTGCGGAAGGGTGAGAAGGAAATTTATATAAATATGAATAAATAAATATACACATTGTCTGAGTATCTCCAAGCAGGTTAGATTTTAACTAGCGTTTCACCTAGCAGTAAACTACATTATTTTTTTCTTATGTGCACAACTATCAAACGTTTCCCAAATACAATGTGACCCCAACACTGAAACTGTGAGTTTCTGTAACAGTATATGTTGAGCAACTGAGGGAAATAATACAATAACATACAATATTTAGGGCTCTCTAACAAGCACCATGATGTGCTCACATCCCATAACTATTTCTAGCATTTGCAATGCTGCAGCCACAAATTCCAAGATATTTTACAACAAAGATGATTACTTCAGATCAACACAAAGTGCTGCATAACTGTAAAGTGTAAGGAAAATAATTTGCAAACTTTCTACCTTTCTGATAACATTTTAAAACTTAGAAATCTGACTCGTTATCAAATTTCTGGGCCTCGTCAGAGAACTTAGGAACAGGAAATTTAACAAGGCAAGTGATATCAGATCTGAACCTGTCCGAACAATATCAGATGATACATAGGATGCTCACAGAAAGGAACATTTCAAGTCTGATTTTAAAGCAGGTGTTTGTTTTCTAATAGAATTCCTTTAACTCAAGAGTTAAAGCCAGTTCTAGGAGTTTAAGATAAATGGTGTTTTTTTTTCTCATTTCTGCCTTTGCAATGATTCTGCTTAAACATCTCTTTCTGTAAATATTTCTGTCTTTGTTCTGTAGCCTATACTTGGTATCACAAAACATTAGGCAATATCAATATCGAATAATGGTAATATTAGCCTAAATGCAGCCAGTGGCATGTGGGCTATAACTAGCATGTTGTCTTACATTGACTTCCTCCATTCAGTGTGCTAAACATGGTTAATAAATAAACAAAATAGCTAAAAAGCTTATTTTAGGAAAAAGCCTACTTTTAATGTGGGTAATAGTTACATTAGAAATGTTTGTGCTCTGCTTTTTGATTTTTACTTACTTTTGAAAAAGTACAAATCTGAAGTTCACTTCGTGGCACTTAGTTACCAGTAAACACACTCATCTCTTAGCAACAGATTAACAACAAAAATTGTTATTGTTAAAAAAACATAGGATTTCTTCTGCTCTCTCTCAGACGTTTACTTTATGGAACTTTGTGGACCTTGGTTACCAGAAAACGCGATCATCTCTAAGCAACAGATTAAAAGTGCAGCAACAAAAATTCTTATTGATAAAAAAATATAATGTTTCTCCCGCTCTTTTAAAATACCACTTATTTTACACTAACAAGAATTGTGCAGTTGGTGAATTTTGCAGAATAGTTGTTTTTTTTTTTGTTGTTTTTTTTTTTGTAATTCATAAATGTATTTAACACATTCAACACAAAAGTAAAAATCTCGATTTAGACTTCGTGGCAGTTCGTTACCAGAAAAAAAAAAACCCCGCTTATCTCTTAAAACCAAATTAATAACAAGTAGTTTATAAAACAAAAGCTCTTTCGAAATGACGCTTACCTGATTAGATACAAGACATTTACCGTTGGCACATTTCGCAAAAGTAAGAATCTGAAGTTCACTTCGTGGCTCGTGGTTACCAGTAAACACAACCATCTCTTAGCAACAGATAAGCGACAAAAATTGTTATTGTTCAAAAAACATAGAATTTCTTCTGCTCTCTCTCAGACGTTTACTTTGTGGACCTTGGTTACCAGAAAACGCGATCATCTCTAAGCAACACATTAACAGCGTAGCAACAAAAATTCTTATTGATTAAAAAAATATAATGTTTCTCCCGCTCTTTTGAAATACCACTTATTTTACACTAACAAGATTTGTGCAATTGGTGAATTTTGCAGAATAGTTTTTTTTTTTTTTTTTTTTTGTAATTCATAAATGTATTTAACACATTCAACACAAAAGTAAAAATCTCGATTTAGACTTCGTGGCAGTTCGTTACCAGAAAAAACCCGCTTATCTCTTAAAACCAAATTAATAACAAGTAGTTTATAAAACAAAAGCTCTTTCGAAATAACGCTTACCTGATTAGATACAGGACATTTACCGTTGGCACATTTCGCAAAAGTAAGAATCTGAAGTTCACTTCGTGGCACTTGGTTACCAGTAAACACAACCATCTCTTAGCAACAGATAAGCGACAAAAATTGTTATTGTTCAAAAACATAAAAACTTCGTGGCACTTGGTTACCAGTAAACATACTCATCTCTAAGCAACAAAAATGGTAATTGTTCATAAAACATAAAATTTGCTCTGCTCTTTTGAAATGGAGTGGAGCGGCAAAGTGAGAAGGAAGGAAAAAAGAGAGCAAGGAAAAACCAAAAACTGGACACATTTTGTTCGTCGTCTTGGAGATGAAGCGGAGTTTTTTGTTGGCAGCGATTCAGACCCGCCAAAACTGCCAGCCCAGCCAGGGAGCCAGGATAGCAACTCTACTGTTAATCACAATGTGAGTTAACTGATTATAAACTGTACCAGCCCCAAGGTTTATAGTTAAGGTTTACATTGGAGCCTCCTGGGGGAGCGGCGCGCGTGATCCGCACTGCGTGTCCGCTTCCACGCGCACAATGAACGGAGCTCCGTGCTCAGGATAAATTAAAACAAATTCAATCATTTCCATTGGCATGATTTATCACTTCTTTTTATTTCTCTTTCTTTCTACAAAAAACTGTATGATAAAAGCTTTCAGGTTGGTGCTTTGGTCTCAGCTAAACCTTTTTTTGAAGGACAATTTTATTTACAAAGACTTCAAAATTCATTTTATTTGTCGTTTTGTTTATTTGTTTTGGATATTTGAAATGCCTTCCAGTTGCAGTGTTAAATGTTCATTATAATTTAAAGTTTACTCATCTTTCAGATTGTGTTCTTGCATTATAATTATCCCATTAACATTTATTACTTAAAAAATGGGTCTAAAAACAACAATAATATTGTTTATTAAAAATCAAAATTTGTTATTGTGACAGGTGTACACACATATATACTGTAGTTAGTTTATTGCCTTGGATGGCATAGTTACTTTGAAAGAGTTATTTGATCACTCAATGAAAAATTCATCCATCAGCTAGAAAATGTGCATCTCTTTTCCCTCCATCGTTTACGTTTGTGTCGCTGGTGTTACATATGAAACGCATCTCCCCCAGAAAAAAGAAGAAAGCAACAATATGTGTTTTCTAAAAATAATCACAAATACTCAATTTGGTTAATTGTAATCTGATTATTGGATTGTAAATAGTAACACGTTAGATTACTCGTTACAAGGGGTCAGATTAGAGTAACATGTTGATGACACCATTGTTTGACATTTTTGCTCAAGCTATTTACGGATCTTTCAAGTTTCCGATATGTGACCCCCCCCCCCCAATGATAAACTTGTTCCTACGCCCTTGGGTGCTACACATGACAGCAGGTACAACATCAGTGAAACGTGTAAGAGTGTAAGAATGGAACATCAAGCATAGCAACAGCAAAAAGTTTACACATAAAGTAGCAATGATGTTTAGGGTCAAAGGGGAATGCAGTTGTGTATTATTTCTCTCAAACTTTGAAAACCGATGCTCTGAATTTTCTATGAATAATTTGGAGTTACATTCCACAGAAAAATAGGCAAATAACAAACAGGCTCTGGGTCACTGTAGTTCGCTTTATGAGAACTCTGGAGGACCTGCAGATATTCACAGAAAAAGTCCCGTCCTTGATTGACCACAAGCCATGTGTGGAGCATACAGGAAAATATGTGGGGGGAAAAAAAATATTTTATTTCTTGAAAATGATTGTGATACGGGTTGCTATTATTCACAGTCATCAGAAGGAAACCGGCAGAGAGTGAGAAGGGGTAGCAACATGCAGCAAAGGTCCCAAGGTCATGAGTCAAAGCCCTGCGTTGATAGATGATGGCTCATCTGCAGGGGGCGCCAGCTTTACTACTACAACACACACAACCCCAATCATGTGGAAGAAAGCTCTCTAATAACACCATAAAACATTGTGATGGCATCATCATACTGTGGAAATGCTTTTTCTTCTATCAGGGGCTGGTGACCTGGTCAGGGATCATAAATGGAGCTAAAAACAGAGCAATTCTGTAGAATAACATTTAGGCTGAGGGCCGAGGTTCACCTCAGGAACATACAGTCATAGGCATGTTAATAAGCTAAAATGACCTAGTTAAAGTTCAGACCTAAACCCTGCTGAGCAAATGTTCACCAACACTAACCTCCCAGTCTGATTTAACTAGGCCTAGATGTCAGGGGGGGGTAAAACAAATGCATGTCGCGCTACTTGCTCGGTCTTTATTTGCAAAAAAAATGCTACAAGGCATGAATCATTTTTCATCCTCTTCACAAATTGCACAGTTTTGTTGTTCAAAAACGATCAATAATGCCCTTTCATTGCCAACTTTATGTCGCCACCTGAAACTTGATCATATTTCGCGTTTTTATTTTTGCACGTCTCAAGCTGTTGGATGATGAACGACTTGTGAGACCAGTTTTTGCAGTTCTGAACAGCCATTCTGCTTGCAGTCCATTTTTGCTATCAGCCATTCACTCAAACATAAAACCCAAGCAGCGAAGCACAAGCCTCCACGTAGTCTGACGCTGCCAAGTCATTCTCCACACTTACTGGCCACCCTAGTACAGAGGAATCATCATCAGAGCTCATTGTGACTGGATAAGCTCATAAAGCAGGTGATTCTATGCAGTTATTACCGTCGTAGCTGGTTCACGCTAAATGTCTCCTTCCAAAGAGCTATGAGAGGTAAAGTGTTGTTGCTAAACAGTAAAGCAATAGCTTACACGCCTGAGGTGAGTTAAGCCATCAGCTGTATGTCGAATCAGCCTCTCAGAGTGCTTCATCAAATTCCTCCCTGCAACGCTCCGTCATCGGCTCGCAAACCTTCTGCTGCCGGCTGGACAGCTTAGCCGCAGGCCGCCAGCGCAGAGGGGCTTTCAAAGGGAAGAGCTACCCATTACGGTCCAATCAAGAGCTAAAACTTTCCTTAAGTTTTTCCAGAACTAAATCAGGACAGAAAACAAACTTCCAGATTTGTCTTTTCCTCGCCGCTGCGGCGTCGGTGAGGGATTTCCTACCCAGAGATGAAGCCGCCATCTGATATCAGCACACGAGAGACGGAGTTTGTGTTCCTGACTCCGACTGTGTGGCTCTTTGAAGAAATGAGAGGGAATGTTTAAAAAAAAGTACATTTGCAGAACTTGTCACAAGGGATTAAAGAGTATTGGGACATGATGCACAAATGTGACAAACTTGTGATAACAGCGACGGGATGGAATTGGATTTGTACCCAGTTTAAAGAATTTCATTTTATATCACATCATTACCCTCTCTGCTGTCAGTGGGATATTTTCAGTTTATGGTTATGAACTAGAATATTAGAAACAAGCCTTTTTTTTCCCTTTCCAGCCATGTTTTTTTGTGATTTCAGTATCCAAATAATGCTACTTCTTACCTGACACTGACAATTCAGCCTTTTTGCTTCAATTTGGTAACTCTGCAACGTTAGCAATATTTGAGACACCTGCCGTGTTTTCCCACCATTTTCAAGTTTTTTTTCCAGCAAGAATATAAAGGGGGAAACAGGACACTGCTCCAGTTATTTACAAAGCAAACAACATTTCATTAAAAATCAGTCTGGGCTGATCCACATTAATTTTAATAATTCTTAATAACACCTGTCCTACAAACTCCTCACCTTTAATAGGATGATATATTGTATACCGGCTTGTTGTTTACAAACCATATGGCTGTCTGTCAGCAGTTAATTAATTTCATTTGTATCTTTGGAAAGGTGGGCCAACTCTGATTCATAGTGCAGCACAGAGAGAGCTTTTACATCGCCCTGCTGCTTTCATTTCACCATGGTTTACCGCACTTCCTGCTTTTTGACTGCCTGTGAAGACACATTTACATATTAAGGGTACCCACACACATTTGCTGTTCCAGTTCACGGTTAATAAATATTTATTCACTCACCTAAACAATATCCTTCTGAATGAGAATGGCAGATTTTGTTTTTATTTTCACCAGAAAAGATGGTTTGTGATTGACGCAAGTTCGCGGACCATGCAGCAGGGAGGGAGTACACTATATTTCCAAAAGTAATGGATCACTTACCTTTACACTCCTGAATTGTAATGAGATCCCTCTTTTATAATGCAAAGGTTCATCCTCAGTAGGCTGAGGAGGAACTACGGCTCGGTGGGAAGAGTCGTCGTCTTTCCACTGAACATTTGTGGGTTCATCCTTTGTCACGTGCCGATTGGACAGGACACTTAAGCCCAAATCTATATCATGTATGTTGTCAACGAATGTCTCAATGTAACCCTTTGACTAGAAAAGAGAAATTTTCCCATCCTTTTCACATAAAACACTTTTAACTCCTCTGGGAAAGGGAATATCAGAGGATTCGTCCAATCAGGAACTGATGTTAGACAAGAAACGTGTCTCCACTGTAATCCATCTGGTGTTGAGAAACATGGCTGGTATGTAGCCCTGACCTCAAACTGATAAACCTTCAATGTTCTCATGGACCTCAAAGTGTCAAGAGCATCAGGTTGTCCAAAATGTCCCAGTTTGCTGAAGAGTTACTTGAACAAACTTCACTCTACGGAGGTCTGCACATACTTGAGGAAGACTCAATCTGGACTCAAAGACTCGGCAGTGCAGAGATGGATTTTTATGACAGTGTGTGTCAGCTACACAGTTAACTTCTCAGTGGTGTTTAAAAAGCAACACTGAGCTGATGAGTTCAAAACTGGTGGAATCTTGTGGATAAAATGGAGTTAAATTTTGAATCGGATCTGATAAAAGAGGTTACAAAATCTAGGAACTTGTGTGGGAATGTTGGGACTTTCAGAGAATGGAAAACATGAATAATACCTCAAACCCTGGGTGAGTGGAAGTCGAGCTAAGTGGCATTTTGGGAAGTTAAGGAATTTATCAGAAGAAATGTAGGAAATCAGTGAAATCTCAACCGTCCATCAGTGCGGACGGAGTCCACACGGCTCTTGGATCACCCACAGTACACAGGAGAGTATGTGGGACCATTTAAGAGTTAACCTCACTGTGACTCAGGGAGTGAACCCAACTCCTGACAGACAACTCCACACCATAATCCCTTCAGCACCATATTGTGCTCTTCTCCTGGAAACTGCCAAACCCAGACTCATCCATATGATTGGCAGACAGGCATGAGAACACATCTGCTCTGCGCCAGCGTCCAGCGGCAGTGTGCTGTGCAGCTGGTGACGTTCGGTTTGGATGCAGTGGCTCTGCCATTGAAACCAACTCCTTGACACTCTTCCTGTTCCTGAGCCACTCTGAAGGCCAGGCTCATCCATTTCTATGGTTCTCACGGCTTTCCACTTCATGGCTGGTTGGCGTTGCTCCCAATCACTTCCACTGTGTTATAATAACCGCTAAAGGTTAAGAAGGTTGTTGCACATCTTACATCCTGCCACATCAGGTGGTGGAATCCACTGAGCAATCTATAGTGGACTCCTGCCTCCCGAGATTCATAATTCATGGATTTTTTTCTGAAACATATCTGAAAATTATTTGTGGGGAAACTCACCTATTTGTGAACTGTTGGTGTTAGCTTCTAAGATAGTACTAACACAGTTTCAACTCTGTGTATTGATGGATTTTAAGGTATATTTAGAGCTCGAGTTTTTAAAATGGGCAGCAAAAAGACTTTTTAAAGGGTGTCTCAAGACTGTGCCTTGGTTTATTTTACACCAGATTTAACTGGTTTGGATGATTGAGCAAATACTTTTGACAACAAAGTGTGTTTGTCGAGATACTAAAAGTGCTGTCACACTGCAATCATAATCCTACACGTGACATCCTGTCATGTTTATGAAGTCTGTGGATGACTCATAAAGTACCAGCATACATGTAACTAATAAATAAGCAAAAGAGAAAGAAATCTGCAAAAGAAATCTCTGGTTGTGTAGGACTATTTTCTAACAGGTTTTCACCAGGGTTGCCAGGTATGTAGCTGCATCCATCTTCCTATCAACTCGGGTCAGCTGAAGAAGGCCCGTCATCGTGTCTCGCTGTGGGGATGGTGCAATCAGGATAATGTGCAGCTCTTGTCTTCTTCCCTCTACAGACAGTTTAAAATGTCAGCTTCACATAATCTTGTCTTTGTTTTAAAAATGTAAAACAGTGTTTTACAGCAATCTCTCTTTCATGCGCAGGGTTGGACAGAGACTTAGTTCTTTCATTGAGCAATGAAAGAGTGCAATGCAAACTAGAATCAGCTAAATCAGGGGATCAAAGCTAGATCTGAAATTGGCCAAATATCTCTACATCTCTAAATAAAAGTAACTGAATAAGTGGTCAAATAAATAAACGGCGCATTTATGAGAATTGTGCAAAGGATACACCTTATCGTTTGACTGCTGCCTCAGCTCTTGGCTACCTCATCAAACAATGTCATTATCCCCAATCAGCGTCCATTACAAGGGTAGATAAGAGCAGTGAAGTTATACAGGAGTTATATACTGCAAGTGGCCGACGGTAAATTCTCTGCAGCAGCTCTATTAAATCAGAAGCTCTCAGCGGAAAGGTGTCTCCTCCTGAGTGAACATGTGTGTTGCTTTTTTTCTGAATATATATATATATATATATATATATATATATATATATATATATATATATATATATATATATATATATATATATATATATATATATACAGCCGTCTGCCTCATCTCCCTTTTAAAATACGTCTCGTTTGTCCTCTGTGAAAGTTCCTGATGTCCTGCAGCACATATTACCAAACGGCCCAGCACGTGGACAGCCTTCATTGGAGATCAAAATTCTAATTATGTAAATGAAGAAGATTTTATTTAAAGATTTAATGCTGATAGTGAACTTCCCATTTTGGGTAATGCTATTCTGCTTTGGCTGGAAGGTCAGTCTTTCATTAAATGTCCAGCCTTGAGGTATTGCCAGCAGAGTATAATCACTATTCTGCATTAATATGCTGATCAAATCCTGGGTTCCAGGCAGAGACTTGGCTTTTCATTCCTATTTTTCCATCAGATATTCAGCACCAAATTTGAGCAGGCATCATTAGGGCTGTCTTGGGTGCACTGTACCTGCTACAGGGTTACTTCCTGACATCAGGCAGAGAGGATTGTGCATCATGAACGTCCAGCTGAGCATGACGAGAAGGCTGACGTTGCTACGCCTGGCTGCAGACATCATCTACAATCTGCTTGGTTTCTGCTGCTCCACATTTGAATGCATTCTGCAGAAGGAAATGATCTCTTTCTGAGGAACGCACAATCCTCATGTTGATTTGGCTGTGCCAAAACATGAAAACTCCTCATTATCTTCTGTTTCAAACAGTGCATTAGCTGAAGCAAATAACTCTGTGCAGTTCCAGTTGAGTCAATAAACCTTTAAATTTTAAAATATTACTGCCAAGAAACAAATATTGAAAGTTATTTACTTTTTTGCGGGGCTTTGTATTGTATTCTTATCTTTAAAAAAAGCTGCTAGCTAGCAACAGTGCCTCAAAGCTCTGCATAAGGCAAGAGATTTGAAAGTCCTGTGATGCTGATGCATTCAGACGATGATGCCTTGTAGCATCACTGTCATACCCATAATCACAATAAAGAATGCCCTCTTCTTTTATACTTCTTCAAAGGCATGGTTGCCACCCCTGCAAACATGATTTTACGTATAAACTTCTACACTCACCAGATGATCTGCAGTTCATCTGCGAGCAAATAAAGCATTCTTATCCGCTGACTTGATCCACATTTCCACATAAGAAGCAGACGCTTCAGGGTTTTTTATTGGGACGTTATGTGAATAACACAAAGTCAAGTGCATGCCAAAAACTCTTTTTGTTTCGTGTTTTGATTAATTTGTGGACAGCTTGTTCTTTACTTTTTATGTTTTGTTTTGTGCTTATTCATTTCTAATCCTTTCCGGGATCATCATGTTCAGTTATTTCCCTGTGTAAGACTTCCAACATTTCTCCCTCAATTGTCCCACTTTGTGTCTCTACTCAGATGCAGAGCATTCGGTTAATTGGTCTCACCTGACATCAATTTTCACTAATCAGTGCCCCAGATCTGTCAGTTCATTGTGAGATGCCTTGAAAAACTTGCTCTCTGTTGTGTATTCTAGCGTTCTTTGAATTTCTTCCTGAATCTCCAAGTTTCTTTTTTTGTTTTCTATTGTTATAATTCACAATTCTTGCTTTCCATTGGGTCTATTTTCTCAACCCCTCATGATGGCATTTTTGTTAAATGGGAATACTATGTAAATTCCACTTTTTTCTTAGCTTTGTAAGTTATTTCCTCATCAAAAACATACTTGGAGTTTTGGTTTGATTCTCTCATGCATGTTTGAGGAATCCTTGAATTTCCCATGCCTGCCATTTGGTGGTACCTAAACACTTGCTCTCTTCAGCCTCTTTTGGGTTTTATTGGCGGTTAGCAAATCCATCCATCCATTTTCTTGACACCCTTGTCCCTCAGTGGGGTCAGGAGGTGCTGGTGCCTATCTCCAGCTAACGTTCCGGGCGAGAGGCAGGGTCACCCTGGACAGGTCGCCAGTCTGTCGCAGGGCAACACAGGACAAACAACCATGCACACACACTGACTCCTAGGGGCAATTTGGAGAGGCCAATTAACCTGACAGTCATGGTTTTGGACTGTGGGAGGAAACCAGAGTACCCGGAGAAAACCCACCATGCACAGGGAGAACATGCAAACTCCATGCAGAAAGACCGGGGCCGGGAATCGAACCCAGAACCTTCTCGCTGCAAGGCAACAGCTCTACCAACTGTGCAGCCCGGTTAGCAAATCAACTTAAGCAAATCACTCCCTATTTTCACAAACCCCTCCAAATTCCTATCGAAGCTCCTCCAGACTAGTGGCAGCAATAAGCAGACGCCTGGTGGATCTGTGTAGCTTATCACAGAAGCTAATTCTCAGCCCAGTGCTGCTAAGAACAGATGTAAACGGCACAATGAAGCATTGTTATGATGATGTGCTGAAGGTAGAGTGTCAGAAAAAGTAGAAGCTTCTTAAAGAGACAGAGACCCATTTTCAAGGCCAAAAATTATGAACTCGTGTTTGATTTAAACATCATTTTTATTTCAAGCAATTTTGCCTGGAAGTGACATAATGCCTTTAAACAAAATGAAAATGATTCATGATTACCTAAGAAGTAAATAAAATCAACCTGTGACTGATTTAATCATCTGTTCAGAGATAAAGTTGTGGAGTATCTCACAGAGCTTTGCTCAATCCATCATCTGATAGTAAAAAGAGTATAGAACAACTGCAAACCTACTGAGACATAAATGTCCAACTGGAATGACAGGCTGGGTGAGGAGAGCATTAATAAGAGAAACAGTCAAGGGAGTCTGCGATAGCTTGGGATGAGCTGTAGGAATCCACAGCTCGGGTTCTTCCAGGTATCGACAGGACAGCTATTAGTATTTCACGTCACAAATCTGGCTTTGATTGTTGAAAGGATGTCAGGAACTACGTAGAAGGAATAGCAAACGTATGGACAATAGAGATGGGGTCACGTGGGACCCAAACTGCACTTTTAGCCAACATGCAAAACGTCATGTAAAGAGGAAGGTCCAGCAGCATCATGATTTATGGACGCTATTGTTCATGGAGACAGGCGAGCTGCTCAGAATTGATGTAAAATTGTGTGGAAGGAAATCTCTTAGAAGATGCGAAAGGGGCTGGATCTGGGCTGGATCTGAGCTGGTCACTGCGGCGCCCTGGGGCTTCTTCACCGTGATCTGCTCAGTGGTCTCCCTCGGGCTCTGCCCTGCTGCTATCTGGAGGAGGAGGTGGTGTGGTTATCCCTGCGGTGGTCTTCCCTGCGGCTCAGACACAGATCTTTAGATGTCTCCCCTCATCTCTGCCTCGGGTCCTGCGGGGCCGGCTTGTGGCTCCTGGAACGTTCTTATGGAGAAACCATATTTAAACAAGCATGATCATACAGCCTGGAGGGGCTTTCATATACATTTGACTGCAGTTACCATTAAATACATCCTTATTAATTAGCACTGTGTACTTTTCAGTGAGTTTATTTTTATATATGCAGATGTTATGGTTTTACAGTTCCTGTTTTTTTTCTCTCTTTCTGCAGACTTTGGGTTTTGCCTTATTATCTCTATCATTCCATCTCTCCTGTATTCTTTTTTTTCTTTAACTTCTGCCCCACAATTCTTCTTTTTTCTAAATCAACTAATAAAATTTCATATATAAATCTATCAAGTTCTCCTTGACAGTTCTGAGTGCAACACTACTGGACAGGACTCATGAAAAAAAACAAAGAAAATGCTGCAAAGGTCTTTAAAAACAGGTGGAAAATTACCTTAAACATGCAAACAATACATTAAATGGTTCAGATAAAAGTATAACTATAGGGTGGAACTGGACCAGTCAAAGTACAGACCTAAAAATTGCTCTTCACAGATTCTCTCCATCAACTAATGAAGAAAAATGTGAAATATTTTGAATATTTCTCTAGTTGTGCAGAGCCAGAAGAGACAAAGGACTTGGCACAGGGTGGAGGCAGCATCATGCTATGGGAATGCTTTGCTTCAAAAGTTGCAGGTGGTTCCAGAAAGTGTTGACTCAAGAGCATTTACATATTTTATTTCTAAATTTAAAAAAAAGATTACTTAAGAAAAACCTATTTCATTTTGCATTCACTTCATTATTAGGTTTTACTTTATTTTAATCTGTCACATAAAATTCACTGCAACTGTAAAAGAGTTCAAGTAGTGTGAATAGTTTTATAAGACCCAGATAATAGAGATAGAAAACATGTTGAAAAATAAAACTTACTGAAAGGCAGGTTTTATAACAAAAAACTGCAAAATGAATAAAGGAGCATAGCCACAGGTTATTTTTATTATTTAAATTCCGAGCGAGAATCACTGGGTGTGAGTGTCTGAAGATGGTTACAAGTTTGCGTTCAACCTGCAATGGTCAAAGATTTGCACTTTACAAAATCCCAACACACACACAAATCTCTGAGCAGCGATGACTGTCATCCTGAAGGTCAAGATTTTCAATAGGCTGTCTTCAGAATCTGAGATAGCCGAGGTATGAGGAGACAGAGGAAGAATGAGAAAAAAACGGATTATTGTGAAATCTGGCATTTTCTGGATGAATGCACTTTGGCACTCTGCGACTGATTGTGAGTGACACAGTATGACCAGTCCCAGCCTGTCTGAGCAGCTGCGCTGTCAGAGACACTGAGGGGCGAAAAGGGCTCCGGGTGTGTTATCATGCAGCTTTTTACTCTCTGGCTGAATAACTTACAGCTGGAAGATTACATTCGACAACATTATGAAAAAGTAAAGGAGGCTCTTGGTATTTCTTCTCTTTGCAGCTCTCCTTTGGGTGATTTAATGTTCTCCTGCCAGCCATAACAGAAGCCCCTCGATTAACCAGCTTCTACTGCCTCTAAACAAAGTGCAAAAAATGTTGGATAAGCTCAGTTTTCTTGACGTTGATTGTGCTCTACAAATAGATTTGATTTATGTTTTATTAGGACATCAGATTGTCTGCTTGTAAAAACACTGATTGGTCTGGTAACAGAGACTTTTTATATCACATAACTGGGCCTGCCAGCAGTGGTTAAATACGGACTGTGGGAGAACCACAGTGCTGGTTCTGTTGGACCTCAGTGCAGCATTTGACACTGTTGACTACGACATTTTACTGAATCGACTGGAGAGTTGGGTCGGACTCTCCGGTCCAGTGCTCAACTGGTATGAATCTTACATAAAGAACAGGGATTTCTTTATTTCAATCGGAAACTTCTCATCAGAGAGGTCAAAGGTCACATGTGGGGTACCCCAAGCTTCAATCCTAGGACCCCTTCTTTTCAATATTTATATGCTCCCACTGGCTCAGGTTATAACAGGACATAGGATTAGCTACCACAATTATGCGGATGATACAGAGCTCTACATCACGATGTCACCAGGTGACCTTTGACCCCATCCAATCACTGAATAGATGCTGAGAACAGATCAATGTGTGGATGTGCCAAAACTTTCTCCAGCTGAACAGAAACAAAACTGAAGTTATCTTTGGACCTAAAGAGGAGCGAACCACAATCAATGCACAGCTTCAGTTATTACAACTGAAAACCAGCGATCAGCCCGAAACCTGGGAGTAGTGATGGACTCTGACCTGAACCTTCAGAACCACATTAAGACAGTCACAAAGTCGGCCTTCTATCACCTGAAGAACATCTCCAGGATTAGAGGATTTATGTCTCAGCGCGATCTAGAGAAACTCATCCATGCGTTTATCTTTAGCCGCATTGATTACTGCAACAGCGTCTTCACAGGTCTGACTAACAAATCAATCAAACAGCTGCAGCTGATCCAGAAGCTGCTGCTCGGGTTCTCACTAAAACCAGGAAGATAGAGCACATAACACCAGTTTTAAAGTCCCTACACTGGCTCCCTGCAGCTCAGAGAATAGACTTTAAAATACTGCTGTTAGTTTATAAATCACTGAACGGTTTAGCACCACAATACATTAAAGATCTGTTATTACTGTACCAACCGTCTAGACCCCTCAGATCTTCTGGTTCTGGGGATGCAGAGCAGAACCCAGGACTTGATCAGCAAACGAGGAGAAGCAGCATTCAGTTTCTATGCACCACAAATTTGGAACAAACTTCCAGAAAACTGTAAAACAGCTGAAACACTGGGTGCCTATAAATCTCAACTTAAAACCCACCTGTTTAGAGTTGCTTATGGCTAAATTAGGGTTAGAGTGCGGGTTTTGATGTCTTTGATGTTTTTATGTTTTGACCTTTTTATCAAGGGCTTCTTTTTCTGAACACCAAATTACTGAAAACAATAACAAGAAGTGCTTTTATTTTGAAGCCAGGGCCTCCATAACCATAATATATTAATAGCAAAAGAAGAAAATGTTGATAAATTCACCCTGTATTTCTGTCAAAGCTGTAAAGATGAAGGAACAATGTTGTCTATTTACTCCAATAGGCTGTAACCATACACTAATAAAGTTACCAGCCAAACTCTGGTTGAGTCGATACATTTACCCTCAAACATCCATGGGTATGTAGCCAGATCGTTAAGCACCAAATGCTAACGCTGAATGTTAGTAAAACACAACAAGTGTATGCAAATTATTACTTGGCACACGAAATAGAATGTAAGTGACAAAGCAACAGGGTAATAAGCCTCATAATTTAATTTAATGCATAAACGTGGAATGTGAAATAAAGAAGAATGTATAAATGTAAATTAGAAATGGCCTTCTCCTTCTGCTACCTACATTTTAGATAAAAATATCTGTCCTGATACTGCCCTGGTTTCTCGTTGGAACAGAAATCTTTTTCTCAGCAAGTTCTTATCTCTCCTTACCTGAGAAGACTTTATACTAATGTCTACTCCTTGACTCTTTGCTCTTTCTGTTGCGGCAGAAACAATTTCTTATTGTTGTGTTGAGAGCAGCAGAGAGCACAACTCAGGATTGGGTTTATTCTTAGCATTAACTATCAAGGAATGTGACGTTGGTAACAAAAACAACTCTTGCTAACAAGCTTGACATGATATATTGGCATCAGGGCACTTTGGATTAAAGGTCAATGATCAACTTCATGTCATTGGAAATAGAGTTCTGTGTCTTGAACAGAGAGACGGAGTCGTAACCTGACCAGTGGAGGTAGAGGGTTTGATCCAGTTGTGGGAAGCTCCCAGAGAGACCTGGGAAACCCAAAAGATTGGTGAGGGTGAACAAAGTACAGACCCCTGTCAGAAGATCTGCAACTGGCCCCTCTGGGAGGATTCCCTCTTGATTGGATCAGTAGGAATGTAAATCTGAACGGGTTTCCATTTCAGATGCAAGTTCCAGGATTTGTAGCCTGAGGGTTAATAGGGTCTGTTGAGGTGCCAACCAAAGCAGCCATAACTGTGATCGAAGCCTTTAGGCAAAAGAAAGAGGTTTTTAGGGCATGAAGGCCCCTGGGGTCTGAAAGTTATCGGACAGCCAGGAGGACTACAGCTTCTGTGGTTGAAGAAGTTTAAACCCAGATTTTTGTTGTTGTTGTTCTCGCAAGTAACTTGCCTATGTAGGTTTCTTTAAATTGAACAAGACAGCAACACCAGTAGGAATACGTGCAATACTTCGCAAGACTTTACACCAAGTCTTCTGAGCTTTAAGGCACAATGCAGTATGTTGCTTTAGAGTTAAAGGAGCAACTTTAAGCATTAAATTCCCAGAAATTTCAGAAACTTAGCTGTTAACATTTGAGTTACTTGTAGGCTCACCTATGGACGTATTTTCAGGCCACACTGGGAACACACTGCTTTCTGGTTTGACATAAATAATCAACCAAGACATCTGGAAGAGAATTATAAGTCTGGTTCATTCTTGGGAACAATTTACTGATGCCTCATAGTCCCACACTCATCTGTTCAAATTATTATATGTAAATATAGACATGATGGGAAACGGAGATGGGCACTGTGTCCCAGAGACAAACATACTATAGTCCCACACCATCTCAACTGTGAAGCAGGAGGGTGGCAGTATCATGTTGTGGGTCTGTTGCTGTAGAAGGAACCAACACCTAAAGATGTCAACCAGGAAGTTAAAGCTCAGGCGCAAATGAGACACAACTAAAGTTGTGTGAGTGAAGCAGCCTACAAATCTGACGGAGCTACCAAATACTGAGGAAATGCATGTTAACTACTCATTTTGAAGATATTAATAATTAAACCTCTCAATTATTCTGATATCTTCCAGGGTTTTTTTATTGGCATCTAGCAAATAGAAATAAATTTGGCAACTGACTTAAAACAAGAAAAGTTTGGTGTTTAAGCTTCTGTACATACATATACTAAGATTCAATAAGAAATGGCTCTGGAACATAAAAGGAAATCCAACATGAAGCCTCTCCTTTGAGTCTTTGGCTTGCTGACACATTGCTGTTTGTTCTCTCTCACCATCAGAAGAAACTGAACAAAAATTGGACCCGCAGAATCCTTTTTTGCAGGTATCTGTGTTTGATCTGGGCATTTGAACAGTCGTTTTCTCCGAACCTCCATCACATTGTAGGATGGGCTTGTTTGGGGAATTATGCTGCAACTGCACAGCCTGTAAAAATGAGTGTGTGGGAAAGTAAATTATTTACCTTACAGTTCTATAACCTTTAGTGACAAGAAGGTAAAGTAATTGAGCTTTGTCTGGAAATAATATCACCCATTCTTCCCCATCAGAGAAATATTAATAACCTCTGCTGTTTCGCTGTGCTTAGCGATAACATTTTGAAACCTTGATCTGATTGGAGAGCCTGTGAGCTGAAATTGTTGGCTGCTGCATGAAAACAAAGCTTTCTCTCCGGCTGAGGGAAGCAGTTGAGCTGCTTTTGTTCTCCCTGCAAAGCTCCTGTTGGCTTGACCTAAGTCGGGGCGACATGTTCACCTCCTATCCTCAGTACCTATTCCTGGATGACTGTAACTTACTCTGACATTGCTAGGGGCAGCACTTCCTCTGCATTACTCACGATGGAAAATCTCTCTAATGTGTTTTGGCTGTTATTTATCTCAAGCATGAAAAAGGGAAAAAAAAAAAAGGTGAAGAATAAAAAGGAAATGATACACATTTTGGACCAAAACAGTTGATAAGGTAACATTAAATAGAAATGTAATTACATTTCTAATTGTTTTTTGTTGACAGAAGTTGCCTGCATCTACTTTATCTACATTTTGAAAAAAAAAAAGATTTTATCGCCAAGGACAAAATGCAGTGAAGGAAAACAGATAAACTTCTTTTTTTTACAAACTTCTTTTTTTTTACCACATAGATAAAACCTGTTTGTACATGCTGCAGTATTTGTTCTTTGTTTGGACTGGGCTTAAGGTTCTATATCCATCTTGTTTGCACTGAATACAAAAAGGTGTTTGTTTTAGCTGCATGGTCAACCGCTGTATAAATGTTTTTCATCATCAGAGAGAATGTTGTGTTTTTACTTTAAAGAAGCTAAATTGTAATTATTGTGGTTATGGTAAGTTAAGTGTGACAAAGCGAAAAAAAATAATAGTAGTAGTAATTGGAAACATACCAAAGTATCCAGATGGAAGAACATTTCTGAGCAGATCTCAATCTGTCTGCACAAGTTTGCTGTTAGGCACTGATAAGATTTTATAAATGCATTAGACTTGAGGTACACTCTGTCCCAAACAGTTTTGGATAATTCATAAAAAAATATTTATTTAAAAGGTAAGCAATAACACCTGGATAAAGTACATTCTTGCTACATAACAGCTTTATTGGTTAAAGAAGAAGAAGAAGATATCTCTTCTAGTTTCCTGCTACATTTTGGGTGCGTTCACACTGCAGCCTGAAGTGACCCAATTCCGATTTTTTGGCGATTCCGATTTTTTTGCCAGGGTCGTTCACACTGCCAGTAAATCCGACCTGTATGCGTTCTGCAGTGTGAACGGGCAAATGACCTGAAAGTGTCCCGCATGCACACTAGAGGGCGCAATAGCGTCAGCTTTCTCAATGTTCTGCCAACTGCCATAAAAAGAAGAAGTGCTCAATGTTTAAACATGAAGTAAACATGGAGGCTAACGGTGGAGCTTAGCTTACATATTTGAGGTTGTTGTCCGACCGGAGCAGCATATTAACAACTTAATCCTCATATAATCTGTCATGGTTGTTGTTTTTCTTCCCGCCTGCGCGTATTAGGATGCAGAATAATGAGATTTGTTGAGAATCAGTGACGTTCAGTTCGGATAAATGCAACCTGAACTTTAAGTCGCATTTGAATCAGATATGGGTCACATTTGAAAAAGAATCCGACCTGTGCTGTTCACACTGCCATGAAAAGATCGGATACAGGTCTCATTACGTCAAAAAAATCGGAATTGGGTCACTTCAGGCTGCAGTGTGAACGCACCCTTTTTTGAGAAGACAGAAAATACTAATTGTGAATCTGCTCTTTGCGATGTTATTAACCCAAAAACACAGCTGCATTTAAGATTTGGTGGTGTCACAGACAGCAACATACCCAGTCACTCTCCAGCGGGACACCATGAACTCCACTGGCCTCCCCATATATGCTGGGGAGATCAGCATATATAGGAATATATGGAACAACATGTTTAGGTTAATATTTATTAAGAGTCAACAAAAAAATTATATATTTTTATCTTGTGCTCTAAACCCAGTAACATAAAAGGTTCAAATGAAACTGGTGAGCAAAAGTTATCAAAAGCAAATGATAGCACGCTATTTTCACCACCCTGTCAATAAAGCACATGCTACAACATAGCATATATACATTCAGCACTGTCAAATTTGTTATTGCACATTTACCTTTATTGTTGGGTTTCAGGAAGTGGTTCTTTGGAACAGATTTTTCACTTATTGTTCAGTTTTTTAGTTATTGATCATTCCTGTTGCTGATTTTGTCAAACTGACCACAGGAGAGCTTTGCTCAGAAAGCACGCAGGACATCAGTAAATTCTCAAGTATTTTTAGTAGAGCTACAAGAATGCATTCTGGGTGCAGACTAAACATCATCTGCTGCTCTGTACCACAGGAAATAATGGACCTGCTTCACCCACTTCAAAATAAAAGCATGAACAGAGATGCTGAACTATTTGAAGGATTCTTTCAGTCAATGTCGAGCTTTATTTAGTTAAAAGCTAAGTAAATTATTGCTTCAGGATTTATCCAGAAATATTTATTTAGCCGAAGCTGAGTGCCTAAAATGTTTTCAAAGTTAGCAAAAAATGCTATAGTGCCAAATAAAAAATGAGCTATGCTATTAGCGCATTAGCATAATTGTGCCCACCACTGCTTACTTTACTGTTTTTAATTTTTTTAGGTTTGAAATTGTGAAGTTAATCTGTAGTTTTTACAAACACTGCATGTCATTTCAGTACAAGTCAGCCCTGACAGGAAGCTGAATACTTCTGACTCATCAGATTGCACATACATTAATCACGATCCAGTTTGGTGAATAATCTCAGAAAGAAATGGTGCTTCAGCTTTTTAAGTCTTTTTAGACACTGGGCAATAAGTGGTCAGGTCAAGCAAGGTTGGAAAATTGGAAGCAGAATTAACTCGAAACTCATTTTAATCAACCTTTTCTCACCTCACATAATGGAGAACAATTTTTCTATCTAGTCCATCTGGATAATAACCTTTGGTTTCTTATAGTGCAATCAGTTTGACTCTGTATCAAAGTTTAAATCACAGAGTAGAGCACAAAGCCATATTTCAGGGGTCTGAAGGTCTGATGAAGAAGGATGGTCCCGGCTACAAAACCATGTGGATGAAATATGTTTGAAGATTAAAAGCAGATATTTCCCCCCCCCTCATTTATAGAAAAACGTGTTAAGATAAGAGTTCTCGCACAACGTAGGAGGGGTTGGTTAGGAGTTTATTTTTTTTCTCTCTGAAGCACAAGAAAGTTTGAAAGATGGTAATGATGTGCATCAAAGGCAGTCACTTGTACTCAAGGGCTGAAAAGTGGCAGCTTTGCCAGGAAGACTGCCAACAGCATCTAGAACGATTTTAATATTTAATGGTCTTCATGTCATTGTGAGTAGAAGTGGATCAAATTGATGGTCAAATCAGAGCAAACACAAAGTTTGAACCAAAAAGGAGATGGAGATCTGCTTTGATTTGCTGAACTTTCGCTTCATTTTTACTAAAGTGTTGAGATTGACAGGATAAAACAACAGGCAAATTGCCAAATCCACCATGATCGTCCTGTGATTTAAAACAAACCTCATCTAATCCTGTTAATTGTGTTGCTGTGTTTTTCTCCAGTACGACATTTAAAAGCTTAAACCTGTAGCGACTGGCAAGACGCAGTCCGATGCTGCGAGGCTGAGAGCTCTGTTCTATTTATAATGCATGGAGGACTTGCCTGTCTAAATGATTAAACCGTACGGGGATGAATCCTCCCTACTGGGATTACAGTATGGATGTGAATGTGGGTATGATATTGGCTCTGGGCTTTCACTGTTGAAAAGAAATTGCGCGGAAACTTTGGGCAAATTGTAAATCAACTGGCGGTGGCATGAGTTACTGATGAGCGAAAACACAAACCGTGATTATTTGAGAACGAAGGCAAGACGACTCATTTGGGATTATTTTCAGTGAGATTTCGATAAATCCTTGTGTTCTTTTTTTGAAGTACTTCCTCCTCTCGTGTAAATCATGAGTTTGGTGTGAAGGCACTTTCCAATTCACAGCCATGTCCTCATGCCTGGTCAAGAGTTTTGTGCGTCATGTCTCAGTGCCCTGGGCGCCTCTTTACCGACGGGATCTGAGACAGGCACTGACTCTACAGCTTCACACTATCAGTCATGTTACGGCTGCATGACAGACGCACCAGAAGTACCGATCAGAAGAAATGAAAACATGAGTGAAATGAGGGTGAAGATTACGAGGACGCTAATTTTAGTCTGATTCCTGTTGTCTGCTTTTTTGTTTGTTTCATTTGTCTTGCGGTTTTTTGACTTTACTAACATTAGGTTTGTTTATCATAATTACAGTCATCACCTCACTACTTACTGCTTATCCATGATTATGTCATGGAGTCCAGACATCCTTCCTCCCAGCAATGATGGCTCCCAGGTCAAAAGGGGGGAAAAAGTTCCTCCAGTGGGTTCAGGCCTGGAAAACATCCTGAGCAGAGGCCTCAACACGTCTACTTACCCCTTTCGATTTGGATGAGACTGACTTCAACCACCCTGTGCGCGAAACTCGTTTCAGACACTTTTAGCCACAATTTTTCCAGTTTTCCGTATAAATAGCATAGGTGAAAATCTCAAATTACATCTCAAGAACTTTCTTCTTTGGCTCAGATCTTTTCCCCCCAATTCATCGACCAAGAAATTTGAATTCCTTCACTTGAGTCAGTATCCAACATCTAAACTGAAAGAGTTATCCGCCTTTTATTTGTTTGAGTTTTAAATTGTATACATTTATTCTGGAAAGATTGTGCCGTCTCACAAACTTGGCTTTTACCTGTTTGTGAGACGGCACCTGTCCAAAAATGCTCAGATCTTCCAGTGTGGACTCAACCCAACGGCTGAAGTTGAGACAGAGGGAAGATTTTACCAGGACTTCAGCAACTCCTTCATTCATAAAATCCCAATCTCTAAAAGAAAAACTAAAACTTCATGTCCCTTTAAGAGAGATGTGTAGTTAAAGATTGAGGTTCTGAAGAGTTTGACCGAGACTCTTCTAAAAATACACTGGAAGAAGTCAAACTAATCTTATCCCAGCCAATCACCAGCAGTTGGGGAACAATTTATCCAGCTTCCTTTGTTTAAAATGTAAGTTTTTTCAGAAACGCTGGAAATAAGTGGCATTTAACTCAAGCAATCTAAGCATGGTACACTCCTCTTTATGAAAACACATGGCCTCAACCACCTCTGTGCTTGTTCACTCATTTTGAGAACTTCAGTTGTTCAATTGCTTTCAACTGGTGCTGACAAGTTGGCGCAGAACGCATTGACCTTGACCTCCTGGGCAGGTAAACATGGACTACATGGTTCTCAGCTGCATAGCTAATTATCAGCAACTCTGTGAACAGGGAGAGCACCAACATCTCTCTTACTATTTCAATTATTATTATTATTATTATTATTATTATTATTATTATTATTATTATTATTATTATTATTGCCCCAGACTGTTTAAAAATCCCAATATAACAGCTGCAGTGGACTTGTTTTTCTATTAGTTTGCTGTGAGTTAAACTATACATGGCAAAGCTTGGCTTAAAGTAATTTAGGACTTATAGAGAGAGGTGACCGTTCTAGGAAAGCATTCCCATGTGTATTACTGAACTGATGTGTTTTGGGGGCTTTATAATTACTGGTAATACAAGCATGAGCAAAAAAAAAAAGTGGGTGAGTAATTTAATGCTGCTCTTTTTGTTGAAGTGTTTATGTATTAAGGCTTCCGTGACAGTAATGAAAAGGTATGTAATGGTATGTATTGTTTGCAGTGATTAATACGCAGATGGACCTCGGGGTAACACAGCAGCAGAAAAAGTGATGACTCAAGCATGGAAACAGCAGGATTCAGCAGCACGGCGCGACTTTTAGGCTAACCTGACATTCTGCTTTGCATTGTTAGGTTGTGACAGGTACTTTCCTGCTTATGCTGTTGCTTTTTATTGAAATTACAAACAAGATCCTGCTTATTTACAGAACATGTGTGAAAGTCATGTTAAAAATGGCTTTTCTGCCTGGTTAAGGATGACTAGCTCTGTGCAAAGCTCCACCGAAAGATTGTTTTTTTTTTTATTATTTGGCTACACGTCTTGAACAAGTTAGTTTTTAAATCAAAGGTAACCTCGCTAAATGCAACAAGGAATTGTGAAATAAAGATTTTAATAAGGAAAAAGGTAAAAGATGAAAATTACTTCTATAATGTTATTTTCAGAGACAAATTATTTTGTCTTTTCTTTTTTTACAGACTTATTTCAATTAAGCCACATTGGGGAATTTTTTAAGTATGACCAGCCTATTTAAAATTATATATTTAGTTTGTAAACCTAAAAATTTAGTTACAAATGTGCTATTTAGTTAGTGAATGAAATATATTGTTCCAACCAGGTAATTATAGATTACATTTTTTGAGCTTTGCTAGCTAAATAATTAGCTTGCCAACTAAATATTTAGTTTGAAACTGTGACAGTGTCAAACTAAATGATCTGGTGAAATTATGACTTTGAAAAATGAGCCCCTTCTCTTATGAAAGGCTAAATAATCCAAAATATTACTGTTAATTTTTGACTTACAAATTTCACCCAGTATGACTTGGCAGTAGATTTATTTTGATTTCCTGGTAAACAGCAGATATAAAGTTTTCATCAAATAGTTGTCTGTGTCCTATTATTATATATTTTCTTCCATTTGAAAATCAAATGTTTGTTTTTTTTATTATTATTTTTAAAATGAGTTTTATTTGCAGCATGTGAGACAAGCCAGAATAAATCTGCTAAAGAGTAGCTACTTTTCCACCTCACTGTGACTTTAAAACTGCAGTGGTGGGAAAAACTCCCTCATTATTGATTGATGTCGACACAATGCCGCATGTTGGATGGCGAACGCCGTCAGATTTAACCAGCAGCTTCAACGCCTCTTCATATTTAATGCCACAGCAGCACCTTCAGTTTACGCTTTGGTTCCTCTCCCCAAGAAAGAACAGAGCAGGCGGCTGAATGTGTAAACAACTCTGTCTGTTTTCTCTGTCTCAGCTGCTTTGATGTGACCCAAAGGTGATGCCACTGGGATTGACAACACGCACCTACAGGGCTTTTGGATTTGGAATAAATCACCGAGACAGGCCCGACCCTCCTGGTGCTCCGCTTCTGGACACTAATATATCTCCCATATAGCTCCCTGCCCCAGTCACTCCGCTCAGATGAGAAAATACGACGAGGTGCCTCGGGGAAATGAATTGCATGCATGCAATTTACTAATACATGGGAGAAATAACAGCTCATAAATGTCGGTAGGTAAGGCAAAGATGGCGTAGATTTGACAGCAATTAATTTATTCCCAACAATCCGCTGCTTGTAATGTAGGATGAAAATGTGAGACTCTCTGAGCTCTATCAAAAACTGAAATGTCAAAACACCTTCATGTGACACACACGCACACACACTACGAGGGGGGAGATGTTTGATCATACCTAGATTAAAAAGAGACCATCAACCGCAAATTGCAACAACGGGGTCGATTTAAGGTGAGAAACATAAAAATAAATAGTTGCCTGACGATTTTTAATGGTTTCAAAGAGTCGAATCTGAACACAAACTCAGGCATAACAACTAAACTGACGGCGCCTGCCCTAAAACGAGGCGAACCTTTACTCTTTTGTTATGATTGATTAGTTTTTGCGAGGAACACTCGCAGCAGGGGACGGCGTATTGACTCACACCTGGATTATTGCAGAACCGTTTGGCAGATTATTAAAAGGCTGCATCACATCCTATTTCACGGGTAAATAAAGGATCAAGAAGACATTAGAGACTACTTCTCATATTTAATCAACTTACAGCTGAACAATATTTGTGCACACGACAAATAATAAAATGCTTAATTTCCAGAGCATGCTAAAGTATTTATGCTGGGAATCACGTGACCTCTCAAAATATCTCTCTTTTTCATATTTTATGCCTCCTGCGTAATTTAAAGGAGAGAATTAGAGCATAAAATTACTCCGCTGTCTGTTGAGGAGGGGGAACTGCGGTCACACAAACACTCAAACACGACATGCAGCGCGTTCCCTTCTATCAGCACAAGATGATGCCAATAAAAGGGCATTCTGCTTGTTACAACAGTGCACAACATGTCAGAGGTATTCTTTTTACTGCAGATATGTTATATTTTCTCATATTAATTATTCAAACCCAAACATAACCTGACCTATATTGTAACTTTTTGAATTAGGCCATCCGGAGCCCCAACTTCATTATTAAAGATACATTGTCAAATTTCCAGTGGAAAAACCAAAGATGCTAGTCGGCAATAATGTGAAGCGTTTGGTTGGTGAAACGCCATGAAAGATTTTTCCACTGTATTATGTGTTGTCCAGGCACATGTTACCATTTTATAGCACAATCATGTCACTATGTTGCATTTAGTTGTTGTAAAAACACTTTTTGTGTATATATATCAAACATAATTTCAAAGAAATTTGCAATTTGATACCTTGAAATCGGGCCTCTGTCTCTTTAAGAACCAGTTAAAGACTAGATGTTTACTAATGGCTGCTGCCACTAGTCTGGAGGAGCTGTGGAGCTGCGAAGCTCAGCCGGAGGCAGCATCTCCATGGTGGAGTTTTGATTAGAGGCAGCAGATGGAAGCAGACATTCAGACATGCTTCAATGGTTGCCACGGGATATTTAAGGATTTCTCAAACAAGCATGAAAGAATCAAAGAAACACTTCCTGTATGTTTTTCATGAGAAAATAACATTATAATGTGATATAAAGCCTAAAAAAGAAAGTATGGAAAATTAAAATGTAAGTGAATTGTTACATTTTTATTATATTTTGATAGACATCTGTCTCGTTTCTTACCAAATCTGTTTGAGATGTGCATAATACAAATTTCAAACACCCAAGTCCATCATGTCTGTTTTTGGTGGTGCTGGTTTAAAGGGATTTTAGCTGGACTCTCCTTGTACTCAGTGCAACAGATTTCCCACAAAACCACTCTGGATCCCAGTATTGTTTCTTTATGAAAACACTTCACACGTACTCATTGATCAAAAAAAACTAACAGTGACAGATATAGATCAGACGGGATGTTATACAATATCCACTTTGTCTGTTTCTCCAAATAAAAGGTTTTAAACGTGAGAAACTGAGTGTTTCAGGCATGCCTGACATTATAAAAATCACACCAAGAGCTTCTGACTTCCAGCTCACACTCCGCTCCGAGAAAAGTCACAGTCTGCCGCATCACTACTCACAACAAATCCAAATTATAATCACAACTGAGAGGAGATACATTTTCACGCGTGTACTCTCTCTGCGATCTGGACGGCACAAGGACAGCCTTGCTGCATGACAAATGATGCAGTGGCTGCGTGGACACGCTCAAGCACCGAAACCTTAATATTCCTCTTTTGTGCTTCTTTTATGTCAAAAGAGGCGACATGACTGCAGCCGGCTCACTGTGCACTGCAAGAGCACATGAGTGGGGAAACCATTATAATGGATGGAGGAGGGAAGCTGTGCCTCTACTTCAAGCAAACTGGGATTCTGTTTCATTTCTTCACTTAATAAAAATAAAGGTTTGGCACTGCAGTGGGTAGTAGGGAAGCTCCCGTATAAATGAAGCACTCTGAGTCGTGAATATCCTTCTTTGCCCCCGCAAACACAGGCTCACATTAAAGCTAAACGCTGATGCGTTGCAGCTTTATATGGTAAAAAGGAGACCAATTGCATTGACCTCGACAAGGGAGGTTGCTTCTCAGCCTCCCAGAGGTTCTGTCGACCAATCACACGGCAGCATAAGAGCATGTAAAACATGCATGAGTAGCTTGTAACATCGTGGGGGAGAGTTTACAGAGCCAGCCCCGACGTCTCTTATGTAACGCTAACAGGATACACCGTTTGAATCTGACAAGACTTCAGCTGAATCACAACTCCACCTCTGCTGTTTTATCAACATTCACTCCACCGCTCCGCTCCGCCTGCTTCTGCTTTAATGGGAGAAAACTGAACGTTAAAATGCAGCTCTTTGTTAAAGACCAGCATGCATCCTCCGGTCCTCGCTCTGGTGTTTAGAGACATGCATTACCCACACATCATTGATTTTAAGCTGCATTTGAATTGTTTAAATCTTTATGTGTTGATAATTTAAGGCCTTCATTATCCTTCACACATAAATGTAAAAAAATAAAATAAAAGCAGAAAGGAGATTTTTGTGATTGAGATTTGTGTGGTTCAGTTCCAGAGGTGGAATATGATCACATCACTCAAACTCTTTCAAAAAGTAATTTGGGCAGTTTTCTAATTACTTCATGTGATCTGTGCTGATTCTGTTTGAGGGCATTTTGGCTCAAGGACCTGATGAGAGAATCACAGTGCAGGAACGTCGGCTGTTATTTGGAAGTCAACCGTGGTGCAGCTCTTCTAAAGCTCTTAGCCTGAAGGGAAGGTTAAGGATTTTGGAAGTGAAGCTCCGTTAAACAGGTTTAAACAATTAATGTTACCTGCAGTCATTATCTATCTAAGCGTCTTCATTTAGTATAAATCCAGATTAGATTTTCATGGAAGCTGAAGCTAATGGCTACTGCAGACTGAAACAGGTTTCCACCATCTGAGGGATCCCAGCCCAAAATATATAATGTCCACAATGCAATTTTAATCTTTAAAATCATTGCCATGTTTACATTCAGAGGGAATTAGCAATAAAGATGATGATACTTTATATAATCCTTGGAAACAGGATGCGTGCGCAGCCAATTATCTTCCTGTGTGAAACGAACTGAGAATGAAACGTGTCGTTTCTGGCCAAACTAGGTGATGTGAAAGTAAAGCCAGTAAAATAACTTTCATTTAGAACGGTGTGATAGTTTTACTTTTTTGCATTCTTTGATTTCCTGTGTAAATATTCATCTGTTTCACTATTGGAAAAATTTTGCCACAAAATTTACATAACCAGCGTTTGCATGAACCACATTGATATCCGAGCACTGAGTTGCTTTCAGATGGTAGACGTCTTCGTTAAACCATCAGATTGATTCATCCTCCTCTGTGCTAATCTGGAGTTTGCCGTAAATGAAAATGCAAAGAGATTCATCTATTGTCGGAACGATATAAAGGTTTGGGTGATTGTTTTTCAGGTGTTTTCATGTAGCAATCCTTGTAAGATGTGATGTATTTACATTTTATTTCCAGCAGCCACTGGGTCCGGTGACCATAAGGTTTCCTCCCGGCAGATTCCCATTGTAGCATGTTGAGAGTCTGAGCCAAAGAATGGATTTGGGCCCTTGGGCAGGTAGCCTGCAAGCTCCTGGTGTTTTTCTTTGAGGAATGAATGGAAAAACCTGCAGGCAGCCTGTTGGCTGGAATAATTCTGACTCCCTAAAAAAAAAAAAAAGATTAAATAAACAAACAGATCCAGTGGACAAACCTACACATACGTCTACTATTGCGATTTCATGCCAGATTAACAGAAATTACTGGCTAGCTGTGAATTGGAATTAAAATTATTTAGCTGTTTTTTACATTTCTAACATTTGTTTTCAAAGTCTTGATTCTGCAGCACAGAGAAATGTTCGCTCATTCTTTAAAAGTCAGCAACGTTTTAGCTGCATCCATTTATCACCTAATAAACTTGGACTGGCTTCTCTATACCTGCTTAAAATGTGTCTCTCCACAGCACGACACAGAATGTCGTCAGAGGGCCAAAAACCATGATAAGAAAACAACATCAGCAGCCAGTTCCACGTTCTCCTGGTTGATTTGATTGTTTAACCATTTTTGTTTTCTGACATTCATCTTGAGTAGCCAAAAATCTTACTGGTTTTATACAAAATGGTAACATAGTGAAGTGGTATCGTTTGCACTTCACTAAACTAAACAGGTCAAAACAAACAACATCAAAACGAAGAAACAAAAATTAGGATTATTAATCTAATTTTCAAACTCACCTATTTCTGCAGATCACTAAATTATCTGCAAAAATTAAATCCATCCATCCATCCATCCATCCATCCATCCATCCATCCATCCATCCATCCATCCATCCATCCATCCATCCATCCATTTTCTTCCACTTATCCGGGGTCGGGTCGCAGGGGCAGCAGCTTCAGAAGGGAGGCCCAGACTTCCCTCTCCCCAGCCACTTCTTCCAGCTCCTCCGGGGGAATCCCAAGGCGTTCCCAGGCCAGCCGAGAGACGTAATCCCTCCAGCGTGTCCTGGGTCTTCCCCGAGGCCTCCTCCCGGTGGGACGTGCCCGGAACACCTCACCAGGGAGGCGTCCAGGAGGCATCCTTACCAGATGCCCGAGCCACCTCAACTGGCTCCTCTCAACGTGGAGGAGCAGCGGCTCTACTCTGAGTCCCTCCCGGATGACCGAGCTTCTCACCCTATCTCTAAGGGAGAGCCCAGCCACCCTGCGAAGGAAACCCATTTCGGCCGCTTGTACCCGTGATCTCGTTCTTTCGGTCATGACCCAAAGCTCATGACCATAGATGAGGGTGGGAACGTAGATCGACCGGTAAATCGAGAGCTTCGCTTTTTGGCTCAGCTCTCTCTTCACCACGACGGACCGGTACAGCGCCCGCTTCACAGTAGACGCTGCCCCAATCCGCCTGTCGATCTCCCGCTCCCTTCTTCCCTCATTCGTGAACAAGATCCCCAGATACTTAAACTCCTCCACTTGAGGCAGGACGACCCCCCTGACCCGGAGAAGGCACTCTACCCTTTTCCGGCTCAAGACCATGGCCTCGGATTTGGAGGCACTGAGCCTCATCCCGGCCGCGTCACACTCGGCTGCGAACCGCTCCAGTGAGAGCTGCAGATCACGTTCCGATGAAGCCAACAGGACCACATCATCCGCAAAAAGCAGAGATGCGATCCTAAGGCCACCAAAACGGATCCCCTCAACACCTCGGCTGCGCCTAAAAATTCTGTCCATAAAAGTAATGAACAGAATCGGTGACAAAGGGCAGCCTTGGCGGAGTCCAACTCTCACCGGAAACGAGCCCGACTTACTGCCGGCAATGCGGACCAGACTCTGACACCGGTCATACAGGGACCTGAAAACCCGTATCAAAGGGCCCGGTACCCCATACTCCCGGAGTACCCCCCACAGGGCCCCCTGAGGGACACGGTCGAACGCCTTCTCCAAGTCCACAAAACACATGTAGACTGGTTGGGCGAACTCCCATGCACCCTCCAGGACCCCGCTGAGGGTGTAGAGCTGGTCCAGTGTTCCACGACCAGGACAAAAACCACACTGCTCTTCCTGAATCCGAGGTTCGACTATCCGACGGACCCTCCTCTCCAGGACCCCTGAATAGACCTTACCAGGGAGGCTTAAGAGTGTGATCCCCCTGTAATTGGAGCACACCCTCCGGTCCCCCTTTTTAAACAGGGGGACCACCACCCCAGTCTGCCAGTCCAGGGGAACTGCCCCCGATGTCCATGCGATATTGCAGAGTCGCGTTAGCCAACACAACCCCACAACATCCAGAGCCTTAAGGAACTCCGGGCGGATCTCATCCACCCCCGGGGACCTGCCACCGAGGAGCTTTTTGACCACCTCGGCGACCTCATCCCCAGATTGGAGAGCCCAGCCCAGAGTCCCCATGCTCAGCTTCCTCAACAGAAGGCATGTTGGTGGGATTGAGGAAGTCTTCGAAGTATTCCGCCCACCGGCCCACAACGTCCCGAGTCCGAGTTGAGGTCAGCAGCGCACCATCCCCACTATAAACAGTGCTGCAATGCTTCCCCCTCCTGAGACGCCGGATGGTGGACCAGAATCGCCTCGAAGCCGTACGGAAGTCTGTCTCCATGGCCTCTCCAAACTCCTCCCACGCCCGAGTTTTTGCCTCAGCGACAACCCGAGCCGCATGCCGTTTCGCCCACCGGTACCCATCAGCTGCTTCTGGAGTCCCACAGGCCAAAAAGGCCCGGTAGGACTCCTTCTTCAGCTTGACAGCATCCCTCACCGAAGGTGTCCACCAACGGGTTCGAGGGTTGCCGCCGCGACAGGCACCAACAACCTTGCGGCCGCAGCTCCGATAGGCCGCCTCGGCAATGGAGGTACGGAACATGGTCCACTCAGACTCAATGTCCCCCACCTCCCCCGGAACGTGTTCGAAGTTCTGCCGGAGATGAGAGTTAAAGCTCTGTCTCACAGGGGACTCCGCCAGACGTTCCCAGCAGACCCTCACTACACGTTTGGGCCTGCCAGGTCTGACCGGCTTCCTCCCCCACCACCGGAGCCAATTCGTCACCAGGTAGTGGTCAGTGGACAGCTCCGCACCTCTCTTCACCCGAGTGTCCAAGACATACGGCCGCAAATCCGATGAGACGATGACAAAGTCATTCATCGAACTGCGGCCTAGGGCGTCCTGGTGCCAAGTGCACATATGGACGCCCTTGTGAACATGGTGTTCGTGATGGACAATCCGTGACGAGCACAGAAGTCCAACAACAGAACACCGCTTGGGTTCAGATCGGGGGGGCCGTTCCTCCCAACCACGCCTCTCCAGGTCTCACTGTCATTGCCCACGTGAGCGTTGAAGTCTCCCAGTAGAACAAGGGAGTCCCCAGGAGGGGCACTCTCCAGTACCCCCTCTAAGAACTCCAAGAAGGGTGGGTAATCTGAACTGCCGTTCGGCCCGTAAGCACAAACAACAGTCAGAACCCGTCCCCCCACCCGTAGGCGGAGGGAGGCTACCCTCTCGTTCACCGGGGTGAACCCCAACGTACAGGCGCCCAAATGGGGGGCAACTCACCGTGGGCAACTCCAGAGTGGAAGTACGTCCAGCCCCTCTCAAGGAGACTGGTTCCAGAACCAGAGCCATGCGTCAAGGTGAGGCCGACTATTTCTAGCCGGAACCTCTCAGCCTCGCACACTAGCTCCAGTTCCTTCCCCACCAGAGAGGTGACGTTCCACGTCCCAAGAGCCAGCTTCTGCAGCCGAGGATCAGACCGCCAGGGTCCCCTCCCTCGGCTACCGCCCGTAACACATTGCATCCGACCCCTTTGGCCCCTCGGACAGGTGGTGAGCCCATCGGAAGGGGGACCCACGTCTCCTCTTCGGGTTGAGCCCGGCCGGGCTCCGTGGGTAAAAGCCCAGCCACCAGGCGCTCGCCATCGTGCCCCACCTCCAGGCCTGGCTCCAGAGTGGGGCCCCGGTGACCCGCGTCCGGGCGAGGGAAAACGCAGTCCAAAGTTTGCATTCATCATAGGGGTCTTCGGGCTGCACTTTGTCTGGTTCCTCACCTAGGACCTGTCTGCCTTGGGTGACCCTACCAGGGGCATAAAGCCCCAGACAGCATAGCTCCTAGGATCATTGGGACACTCAAACCCCTCCACCACGATAAGGTGGCAGCCCAAGGAGAGGCAAACTGCGGTACAAAAACAAACGGTACAATACAAAAAAAAGGAAAACCCTCAATTTGGTAGTACCTGGTGATGCAATCGATGACATCACACACATGTTAACAGGAAGTGCGGGTCCGGCCCCGCCCATGCAGCTGTTTGGGCTGTAGCATCTCAACAGACAAACAATGGTGAGTATAAAAGAAATAAACACATCATTTACCAGAAACGCTCCTTGTAAAAAAACAACATTCATATTTATCAAATGGTTTAGTTTGCTTTAAAAAAAAACGTATTCTTGGATGTAAACTGCAACATAATGCTACCACAGACAAACTTGGGATAGAGAGTGAAGCAAAGACATGACAGCGATGTTTAAATGAAAGCTTTACGACCAACGACAGAAAGATTACAAGAAGTAAACAAACAGATTTAGCCACTTTGACACAAACCTTCACAGACCAAACGTCACAGCAGAGATGTAACATTGAAGCTCTTGATTGGACTGGATTTTATTTAGATGTAGCATATGTCATATTTTATTGTGACTTCCTGACAGATGTGCAGAATCACAAACAGGACGCTGAATATAAAATACAAAAGAGTTGTTTTTTTTGTTTGTTTTTTGTTTTTTTTACTATGTTTCCAATGAGAAACGGCTCGATTGATAGAGGAGTTTCTGAGTTTGTGGTTCTGCAGCATCTGGAGGAGGAGAGGATAATTAGACTGGGACGAGGGGAAGTGATGGTGCAATTTATCAAGCCGCGTATGGAGAGGAGAATGGCTTGAAGTCAATCCCAATGAAATTAATTGAAATTTGTAGTTGCTACGTAACAGAAGTTTGTGAATGTTTTTACGTGGCATGGTACCTGTCATCGCTTCGGGAAAAACACAAACTCCAGTGACAGTTTTTCTCTGATTACATTAACGAAGTGCAACATTAACAGAGAAGTCTATGACTGTGATTAAATTTGCGGACTTTTTTTTTTTCCCAAGATTTCAGCAAAAATGTGTGGAAATCACACTGAACCGCTACGGCGATTAGTCTAAGTGCTAATCAATGTCAACTATAATTACAGAATGCTGCAGTTTCTGTTGGTGGCTTGATAAACTGTTTTCCCCTGTCTGCCCACACACATCACATTTTATTTTGTGTGTTGCCATGGAGGGATGTAAAAAAAAAAAAAAAAAAAAAGAAAAGAAACTGGGCTGTTCCTTATGAGAGGCGGAGGGCCGTCTCCAGGGAGAGTTTGCAACACACATGATTATCATCCATCTGTTCAATTAGCCGTCAGCTTTCTCAGAAAGCAGTGAAAAGACTGCGAGAAAGAAACCCGCTGATGGAAGTCAGGAGATGAGCAGCGGCTTTATGTACGTGTGCAGGCATGGCCTATAAAAGTGAACACAAAACGAAGAGAGAGAGAAAAAAAGAGAGATCGGACTCATTTCCGATTAGAGCCTCACAAAATATGCATAATATCGATATCTCGCCTCTGACAAGTGATAAGGATAATGAGCTTTTCTCCCTCCTCTTCTGGCTTCAAGGAAATCCCATTCTCTGTAGTACAGATGTAAGTCTCATTATCTGACCTGAGTTTCCTCACTTCAATTCCCACCGTCTGTGCTCACTAAGCGCATCAGGCTGATTAAAGAACGTTTCTAGAAGACTAAGCCCGTTTTATGCACGGGGTCCGGCGTTATCACGCCTCACTCGGGCCCTTGAGTCCTCAGGTTCTCTGCCTGACGTAAACGTGCAGGCTGGGCGGCAAAGCGATGATGCACACCACTTTAGTGGAGCGACGCTGAACAAACATCTTCAGCAGCATCTGGGTTATCACCGAAGCCTCACAGAAAGTATTCACAACCGTTTTTCACACCTTGTAACATTAGAGCCAAAACTGTTGTTTTGTTTTACTTGGATTGCGAAAAGACCAACGTAAACCTCTGAATAGTGAAGTAAAAGAAAAAATTGTTTTGTTTTTCTTAAGTTTTAACAAAGAAAAATCTCCAAGTGTTGCATGCATTGGCATTTCTTCCACAAATTTCAAAAGTTTGATGTTATATTTATACAGTCTGGTTCTTATTTGGTTTATTCGTTCTTATACTTTACCCAGCTCATTTTGTTCTGATGCCATGTCGAATAACAATGAAGATAATCTCAATATGGATCTGAAATGTCCTGATTCAAATTGATATGCAGCAGCTACAAGTAAGTACATTTTATTTATAGAGCAAAAGCAATAAAAACAGAGACATTCATCATACATTTCTTACAAAGATGATTTTTTTTTTGTTAAAAATTATGTTTTACGTCATTCTGGTCTAAACTCAGTTAAATACAATGAAGATTATAGATGTAATATAAGAACGAATGTTTTGCTATGTGTTGTAGTTTGCATTATGAGAGACAAAATATCCACAGTGAGATGAACATTTTACTACATTTAGATCATAATGGATGAGTCATGCTTTTTTTTAGAGTGGTTTTTCTGTGTGGCTGAACAACAAAAAAAAACAAGTCGGGAAGCAAATTTAGTTTTCAAGTCATCCATTTTCCTTCTTCCAAGAAAAAGAAAAATGCTGTCTGAGATCTTGTTTGATGGAGTCAGTGCGCCGTCTTCTTCCGGGTTCCTCGGGGGCAGTGGGAACGGTGTCGGGTCAAATCAGCATCAACGGCAGCCTGGGACCAGCGTGCATCATGCAGCCCGGCGGCTCCAAAATGCATGCAGCGATGCACTTTATTTATCCAGCATGTATGCATATTCATTTGTTATATTTAAGCGTTTTGCATACGCCACCTGAGTATTTCCAGACAGAGCGTGAGACATTTTGACCTTAACGCAGGAACATCGCTTTCAGTGCGTCTTCAGTTCTGCAAGATAATTAAATTCATCCACTTTTCGAATCTGGAAATGATGCCAGTGTTTGTGCTTCTGCAGGAGTCTGCGTTTGGTCTTTGGTGCAGAAATGTTTGAATTTTCCTTTATTACAACAACGCCAGCTGCTTGATGCACAGCGTCGTCCGTCGTGAATAATTTAATCAGTTACCTCTACGACTTGGGTGGAAATCTTCTGTTGGTAACACAAAGGAAAAGACCAAAAGTTTCACCCAGCAGTAAGAGTTTGCGATGTGGAGCCGCACTTTAAGACAGAGTTTTCCACAATTTCAGCAGTAGGAGCTTTATAAGACGGATGAAGCAGAAAATGTACCATGAGGCTGAAAAGACATAAAATTAACCCTGAATAACAGAAAACACGGAAGAATTGTTTATGATATTATATTTTGAAATTTGTAAAGTGCATGATTTTAAGGTGAAAAGAAAATAATTTATTAATGCAAATTAAAATCTAAAGAGTGTGGCATGCATGTTCAGTCCTCCCCTGAGTCAATACTTTGCTAAACCTACAATTATTGCAAAACTAAATAATCGCCAACTAATTTAGTAAGTGATTAATCGTCAAGTAGAGTATCCAGCTTCAAAAAACAAAAGAAACAAAATATTCAAAGAAGTAATTAAGCCAAAACTGTATGGGGGGAAAAAAATATAGATTTTGCATTTAAGAAAAACAATCTGCCTGTAGATATGTTCTACCTAAAACTCATCATGTGTTAGTTTTAGCTTCACCTGGTTCAAATTTTGTAAAATCTTCTTTTAAGCACATTTTGTTGTCCAAATATTAGTCAGTTAATCCAAAAACTAGCTTTATTACACTGTAATAAGTAAAGCAGAAAGAGCTTTTCACATGTTGATGCTAGAAGTTTATTTAGCTGCAGACGCCTCCATTGCTACCAGTGATCAACTGTTCACTAACAGAAATGAAATATTTATAAGAAATTGAATGGTTTGATTATTTATATTTTTGATGTATTTCTAATATTAGATTAAATTTAAGCTAAAGCGGTTAGAATGTGCCTACACCTTAAAATTGATTAGCTGTCAAAATAATCAGTAGGTTACCGCAATAATCATTAGTTGCAGCCCTCATATAAAGTTTCATTTTTGTCATGAAAGAAAAAAACAATTCAACCATATATCGTCATCTTCAATTTCCTGCACTACTTTCTGTTGCTCCATCACATAAAATCCGTCTAAAATACCCCAAAGTTTCTGGATCAAAATATGAAAAAAAAATGAACAGGTACATCTGAGACACATACAAGGCGAGGAAAGTTTTGTTATCAATTAGCTTTATCATCTCGCATGCTGCTTTAATCCTGTTGAACCGAGAACTGATCATCCAAGCCGTGTTCCTCTGAGATAATCGCAGGAAAGGCTGCAAAGTTTGCAGAGATAACTGGAGTTTTGTCACCCGGCCATCAGCTTCCGTCTTGTCCCCAAAGTGTCCCCTGAAAAATGCTTTTTCGGCTGTTATAAATACAGGATGTTATGTGTCAACTGCATCCCTTCAACGCCGTCCTTCAGCAGATTTTGGTCCGATCAGCAAAATCCGCATGCAGAGGAAAACAGGCAGCAATCAATTTCTCCATCTGTCATCCTTATCAGCTCCAGCACATCCTCGCTTTTTTATGCATTGCAGCTATCTTTGCATTGTCAAATGTAGCTTTCTACACTTAAAAAAATAGTGGGTTTTTTTTTATATTTCTTTTTGACAACAACTTTATAAGACAGGTTGTTACCAGGAGGTGGAAGCTGATAACCCCCCCTCCCCTCCCCCCGGCATGCTCAGAGGGTATTATTCAAACTCATGCAGGCAAAGAGCCAGCAGAGATAGGCTGCTGAACAGTCAGGATTTCAAACGGGAATATGAGATCAACATGACAGGATCATGTTTGTGTGATCGCAGGTGCAGATTTATTAATCTGCGGCTGTTGACTGAGGTTTATTTTCTGTTAGTCGACTTATATTCCAGCAGCACGCTTCAATCAGATTGCAGCTTATCAGAGGGAACAGGCTGCGCGGAGCTATCTTCAGACGCTGCAGCAGGCGAGGCTCTCCAGCCACGTGTCGCTCGATAGCCACATTAGCCACATGATTATTGCGGGCCCGCTGACACCGCCTCGGCTTTGAGCCGGCCCCACCTCGCAGGCTTGTTAAATATCTAATTGAAAAGCAGATGTCTCTCTCACACAAGCATGAAAGGAGATTGATCTCAAGGTGATTCTGCGCGCCCCCCTGCTGTGATAGTGTAAAAATAAACAACTTGAACTTTAGTAGTTTTCCATCCGAGCGCCGTCAAACAGAGCCAAATCAAACACTGTTTTCTTTTTTGTTGCTCTTGATCTTTTACAAAGAGAAAGGCGCTCCTCCTATATGTTTTACATCTCTCCGTTTTTCTGCTGTTTTGCCACAGGTTAGGAGGGATAATCCTTTAAGTGCCATGACACAGTTTTCACATCTTTGCCCACAATATTTATAATAGATCTCAGTGCTGCCTGCAGCTGGAATTCATTCGCACAGACGGAGTAATTTTGTCTTGTATGTGTCTCGATAATGGCCCCTGCGATGAGCCCCATGTCACTGCCCACCCTCTCGCTGATAGCCCACTGTCCACTCACCAGCTCTCTCATTTTCTCAGTGCAGGCCTTTGAAACCCAGAGACTGAAATTAAAGATCTGCAGATATAATACCTCGCTTGCAGCACTTTGGTATTCTTTCTCTGACTTGCTCAGCAGTTAAAAGTCCTCAGATTCAGCTTTACAAAGTTGCCTTTATGAACTTGTGTGCATGAAATACCACGAAATATGAAAGTGTAACCTTTGCGTTCTAGTTGTACAGCACAGAAAACAATGTCCTTTGCAGCAGTACAACCACAAACTGTAGTGAGTTTTAGTGGGATTTTATGTGATGGTAAAACAAAAGGTAGTGCATAACTGGAGATATGAACATTATATTTGAAATTGTGAAAGTTGGTTATCCAATCATCTCTGACCAGATTCCCTGTTCCTACAGAAGGAAGCAACCCCCTTACCATGATACCGCCACTACCTAAAGAAAGTGTAACAGGTATGTAGCCTACCTGAGTGAAACACTATCTGATAAATGTGTCCATTGCTTGTAAATGAGCTCAAGTTCAGTCAAACTGCATGAAAAATGTGATTGCTGCAGGTTCTGCAATGATGAGAATCTTTCCATTTTAGTTGGAAGGTGAGTTTCTGCACCATTGTCTATTTAGCTCCTTGCATCTTCCCATCAGTTCTGAACATCTTTATGTCACTGCAACTGATCCCCCTAAATTTATACAGTTTTGTAAATAAACTGTATAAATTTGACCTTATGGTTAATATGTTCATCTTTCTGTGAAAATTGTGACGTTTTCTTTTAAACTTATAAACAATATTTGGCCTAAAATTGTCTCAGTGCTGCCCTCTCTGGGTTGAACTTTGGCTACTGCAGTTGAATTTTCCTATTGGGTACAAATGATGCGTCACAGTCCTGTGTCGTATATCGAACCATCTCGCACAGACACAGTGCAGTGTCAATGCAAACCAAACCAGCTGAAAAAGTAACAAATGTTACAGCTTTGATCCCCGATTGAACCGAGTCTGCCTGACTACCGGGTGTGAGAACAGAGGTGAACCAGAGGTGACCTGCATGTTTTAGGTGAGAACCTTTGGGACTCCATTGATCTTTGCAGCTCTGACTGTTTCCTGTCTTCATCCTGTTTGGAAAAATTCTTCCATCCCTGTTTCAAGTCCTTTGCAGCATCTAACTTGTTGTTGTTGTTGTTTTTAAATTACTTTATATTCAGCTAATTCCATCTCCCCAATCTCTCTCTCAGTGAAGATGAAACATCCCCACAGCATGATGCTGCCACCACCACGTTCCACAATGAGATGTTGTGCTCAGGGGTGTAGTGATAGACTGCACAGTCCTCTGTGGCTCTGAATTGCACTTTGCATGCCAAGAACCACTTCAGAATGATGCACATATTTGTGTTGATCTACCAGCATTCTAATTTGTTTCAGCACTTCTGCAAGGCCCTGAAGACGGGAAAATGTTTCTTCTCTGCTGGTTTCTAATAAAACTTAAATGATTCGCTTCGGTGGGCAAAAAGCAACTTCTGTTGCTCCTAAATCTGTTGAGTTTCCACAGATTAGAATCTTGCTTAAATGACACGATAAAATATCTTTCCTGTCTGCTGGTGCATTTCCCAAAAGCTTAATTTAAGAGCTATTGATTGAATCTGGAGACACATTTGATGGCTTTTAGAATTGTTAATATTGATGGCACCGGAGATTACTATATTGAAATTCGCGAGAATACAAGAAGCAAAATTACTTTCCGTCTCCTGCCATGCTATTAAAAGCACTAAATTGTATTTATGGAGAGCAGGTATGGCTCGTCTTCCTGCTATGTGTTTGAATCAGTACAAGGTCTCATTTAAAACGTCAAAAGGCGTCTCTGATTGATGCTCAGCATTGATTAGAATGATGCCAACTGTCTCCTGCTCTAACTATTGTCCTCTGACATGTTTGAGGAAGCTTTGACTTCGGCGTATGATGACTCGGTAGATTCAAATTAACACACAGATGGATTTCCTCGGTGTGTGCGAGATTGTTTTATATGGACAATTTCTATTTCATTCAAATATGAAGGGATGTACGAATATATTAAAACGTCTATAGAAGACAACATACTGGATTCGTTTAGTCCAAGTTGAAATGACAGAACAGTTGTGAATCTCTACGTATGTGGAGAAACTTACTGTTGTTTAAACACTCATGTTTTCAACTTGACTTGTTCCTCAATCCTCAGCTGTATCATACATGCTTTTTGCATTTTGTTTTTGCTATGAAAGCAAGAATGTGATTAGAACATAAAGGGGAAAGAAGTGATTTCAGAACTACTGGGAATAAAGACAGAGCACAGCGACGTATGCATAGTGCCGGCAGAAAACTGTGTTTAATACTAAAAGCCGTAGCTGGAAGCAACACTGAAGCAGGGTTATGGAATAAACCGTGTGAATGCCACACATATAATAATAATCAAGGCCAACTGTGCCGTGAAGCAGCTCATCAACTCCACAGCACACCAAAGTTGTTGTAAGTCTATTGGCGATACGTTCCCAGCTTTAGAAGGCTAATATGGAAATATTAGGTTCTGTGTTGCTTTTTGTGTCAAACATGGAGCAACTGTAACCTTGTTAAAGTCGTCGCTGAGGCGTTTAAGGACTGAATTATGGGTTTAGTACAGTGCAGGAGAGCAAAAACAAAGAGTTAGTCACAGTTCTTGCCTCATAGATAGATAGATAGATAGATAGATAGATAGATAGATAGATAGATAGATAGATAGATAGATAGATAGATAGATAGATAGATAGATAGATAGATAGATAGATAGATAGATAGATAGATAGATAGATAGATAGATAGATAGATAGATAGATAGATAGATAGATAGATAGATAGATAGATAGATAGAAAGTAGGGCTGTGTAATAATATTGATTTTGCGATATATTTGATATTTTCTTTCCTAGAAAAAAATTTATATTCATCCTCAAGTATCGTAACATCCGACTGTCACCTTGTTCACTCACTGCTTGCTTCACCAGGAGAGTGATTAGGTCATCAGGTTTAGAGTGATTCCTTCAGATGTTAAGTGTCAAGGTTAAAAAGGTATCAAACTATTCAGAGCAGGGTGCTTGGTGCACTTTATTTACTTTATTTACAAATGCATGTTTGCACTGTTTCAATTTAAAAAAAACATTTTTTCTCACTTCTTCTTTGATTTATTTTGTCCAGCTGTCGACTTTAAGTCTGTGTCCAGCCAGAGCCAGGTGTTGTGTAGTTGGTGCTTTTAATCAGTTTTCAGTTAAATTAATTCAGTCCAACTCTATAACAGTCACAAAATGTCACCAAAATCACTCTGTCCCTCAAAAATTTTTCAGAAAATTGCAAAAGTGTATTGAATTGTATCGTTTGCTGAATATCGCAATATATATCGTATTGTGAGCAGAATAACGTGTATCGTATCGTGAGATTATTGTATCACTACAGCCCTAATAGATAGTAAAGAAAGTAACTTTCCTTCACACTGTGCACATCACAGGCTGCAGAAAGCCATATAGCACTGCTGGCCTTATATGTGTGTGTGTGTGTGTGTGGGCGCGTGGGTGTGTGTGATCTTACACATTTTTCCAACAGATACTAAGATGTGAGGACTCACTGCTGCTTGTGATTTATATATTTTACCCTCTATTGTGTACCTGGCTTACCTACAGGTAAATAACGCTCCAGGTTTGCCTTTTTATGCATCTGATACTCAAAGATATGTGACATTATCCCCAACTAAACCATTCTGAAAAGGATTTTTTTGGAGGTTTTAAAAATATCAAAAGGCATGAGAAGCACAATCAAGAGAAGCTGTACATCTGCTCAGTTTAAGTATTCTAGTATTGACCAAATAATAATGATAAACTGATACTTTAATAGTCAGATGTTCTGCTTACAGTGATAAAGATTCAGTTATCATAGCATGGCAGGTGTTTGGAGAGGCTGACTTAGCAGGGGCACCTGGCCTTATTGTTTAATTGATTCAGCTGGTATTCATTTAGCCACTTGGGAGTTCTGATAGACCGACTGTGTATCACTGAACTTCAGCCAGAGATAATGATGTCTCGGCAAAACCTAACTTCTGTCCTTATGCTTTGTCTATTGTTACTCAAGAGAGAAATTGTACATAATGTACCCTTAAATATAATTCTATGTTAAAAATATCCTTTGCTTTGAACATGTCATGGAAGATTTGATTTAAAAAAAGAAGAAACATAAAGAGGATGGTGCTGTTATAAACATGTCAGGAGAGGAATATCCAGAGAAAAAGCCAAAGTAACCATGGTAACTCTGGTGGAGCTGCAGTGATTTACTACTCAGGTGGGGTAACAATTAGCTGTGCAGTCCACCAAACTAACTTTAATTAAAGAGTGACAAAAATAATGTGACTGTTGATTGAAATGCATAGAAATCCTGTTTAAAGTTTGTAGCAATCCATGAAACCTGATGGGAAGATGGATGGTGCTAAATACAAGTCAGTGTCAAAAGATAACCTGGTCAATGCTGCAACAGACTACAGGGTTTACCTCCCAGTAGAAAGACAACACTAACATACAGCCTGAACTGGAACATGCACAAGATGGACAGTAGGTGTCGCTAGAACACCTGCTTTTGTTCTCTGGATAAAAAAAGCCCTTCTGGACGGCTAACGATCCAGATAACAAACAAAACGAATGTATTTGCCTCCAAAGCCTCAGATACAAAGTGTAAAACTTCACTTGCTTCCATTTTGTTTAGGTTTATCATGATAAATCAATGACACCCTTCCTCATTATGTCTTCTTTGATCACCAACACCAGGATGTTTAAAATACAGTCCAAAATGTTTCCACTTGAGCTTCTGACCCCCAAAATGTTTGTGCACATCACTGAGCCTGAGCTACAATGCAATAGGTCAAAAGCATATCCATGTTTCTGAACAGCCTAGTCAAAGTCCAGACCAAGATCTGCACTATTGAAGATTTTACTTCTATGTCAACATTGATGTGATTCATGTGATATTCAATATTTTACACCATCAAATCTGAATGAAATTACAAAGACATACGTATTGTGACAAACACGCGGGTTAAAGGGACAGTTACTGATTTTTATTTTCGCTCCTCCTTCTGCCACGTTTTCTGAAACACATCTTTAGATCCGCAAACAAACAAACAAAGCTAAAAGCTGTTTGGAAACAACTTCTTAATGAAAGACATACTTCGATATTTTATTCCACACTTCAATCAAAAAATAACTAACGTAACGGTTTTGACCACATCCACCAACATGATCATTTATAAAATAATTCTTTCTTTTTTCCATCATCTTCAATTTTGAAACCAGATGTTTTCAACTCGGTCATATAAACAAACCTTCACTGGCTTAAAAGATCATTTTAATACTCTGCATTTATTTTGAAGTGGCATTTTTCTTTCATTTTTTTTTTTATCAAGACAAAGCCTTTAGTGTCACTCCTTTGTGATAAATTTATGCAAATAAGCTGCTGGTAAATAAATAATGAAATGTAAATGGAAGTTAATAGGCACCAACAGAAAGCATGTGTCTCTCAGCTAACTCTTCTAATGATGCATTCCTTTGAAATACAGAAGCGAAATCCGACGCCGCAGGCAGTAGTCGGGAATAGCCTGGGCACGATGCAGTCTGCATTTCAAATGGTCCAATCTGGGTTCTCCTACATTTTGCTTTGCATTTATTTACATAGTCCAAGAAAATAAAAACATTCCGTAAAAACCCATTCCCCTCGCTTGTCATCACCCATTTCTCCCCCGTCTTTATTGGTTTATCACTTCTGTTTGCAAGTATCAGCATGCGATCGCGCTTGCACGTCAAAATAACAGAAATGGCAACCTGCCATAAACAGTAAACACATTCTTCGCTTATTTGTTATTTACAAGCCGCGCGTTAAGTGTGCGGCGTTGTGGGATCGTTCCCCCAACAGAAGGCCGGGTTTAATGATCCTGGCTGAGGTGACAAGGGAAATGATAGACAACGTGATTACTTCAACAAGTAATTTGGTTAACTCGATGCTGAATCATCAAGCGTCCTGAGTGGAGGATTGAGACGCAGCAACAAGGCTGCAGATGGTCGTGTCACCTTTAGATGTTCTCCGTAAAGTCCGGATGACGCAGCCGACTTGGTCTGTGTTGCAACTTCTTTGACCTTCAGCTCCTCAGATATTTTAGAGGTGTGGATTTTATTAGCAGGGATTTTTGTAGCATCCTGGGTTCAAATCCCAACACGGCGTCTTTAATCCATCTGTAGTTTATTTTAAATGTGAAATTGATGTATTTTAGTGTTCAGCTACATGTAGCTTTGTTGAGAAATAAATTCAGTTTTGGCCTCATCTGACAAGAAAACCTTTTTTTTCCACATCTTTGTTGTTGTTCCCATGACTTATGACACTTTAAATGGGCTTTAAAATGTTTTCTTTTAGTAATGGCTTTCTATTTGCCATTCTTTCCTAAAGGTCAGATTTTTTGAGTGCACAACAAATAGTTTTCATGTTGACAGATTCACCAGCTCGACTCCCATCTGCAGTGTGTCTGGAAAGCATTCACGTTTTCCACATTTTGTTATTTTCCAACATTATTCCAAATAGTGTTGAATTATTCTTTTGCCTCTTTTCACAAAAAATACCCCAATGTTGGATAAAGTTCTGTTTTTGTTTTATTTTAAACAAATGCATTAAAAACAGAAAACCAAAAAATAACATAGCCTCGTTTTCTAAGACATGGTGATATTTAGTCCCAGAGACTTGGAAAAAATTCCCTGAAGTGACGAGACAAAAGTCGAGATTCTTGAAAGGTGTGGATCTTTTACACCTTGCGTAAATTTAATACAAACTTTCAGGACAATAACATCAAGCAAACAGTCGAGCATGGTGGATGTAGTGAATCGATCCAGATGTGATTTCCTGTAGTTGGGCGTATGGATCCATAAATTCTGATTTCTGGAAGACAATTCTGACAGAGAATGTCTGACGATTGTTTTGTGACCTTAAGCTGAAGCTCACCTGGGCTGTGAAGGAGAATAATGAGCCAAATGATTGAGAACTGGACTTCTGAATGACTTGACAAAAGAGGAAAGGTTTTGAAGAGCACCAATTCAGATGTTGCTGCATGTCTGAAAAGTTGCTGAATTAGTCTAAAAAACACCTTCACAGCCAGTTATTTGGTTATAGTTCTTGGGTTCATTCACTCCAGCCCAGTTTAGTCCGCTTTAATCAAACTCTAGCTTCTTTGCCTAGAAAGCCTGGTTTGTTTGGGGAGGTGTGAATGTGCAATTGAACTAACTATAGTGCAAGGCATTCTGGGTAAATCCAGCCAAAGCCAACCTGTGTGTGTAGCGCTGGCGGTAGAAATAGCTCGTGATCTTTTGCCAAAGACAAAAGAGAAATCTTACAATCGTTAAAATTGGAAGGCACTCCATTTTGTTTGCATTTTGTGAAGGAAGACGTTGCGCTCAGTGTCGCCTTCAGAGGTTTTGGCTTTGATTCGTTCTTGACCCAAACAGGTTTTTCAAACGGTTCGGTTTGTTTAACAGCTCAGTGTGAAATGTTGCATTTTTGGTCTCCAATTGTATCGAGTCTACCGGACTGTCAGGTGTGAAAACACAATCAGGCCAGTTTGAAAAGAATCCCCTCCCCTCTTAATGTTAAATCTTCTTTCAAAAACATCTTTTTGAATTTTGTTTGTGGACAAATACATTTTCACAGCATCATCTGCTAAACTGTGGTTTTGAATGTTGGCTGTATGTATCCTCTCCTCTCCAGTCCTCAGTTCATCAGAACGCATTTTCATCAAAATACTAAGAAAACGTCAAGCTTCAGACATGAAGAATTGTCATCACACATTGGAAAGGTGCAAAATCTGAACCGTCAGCAAATGAGGCCGTTTCTATTTCCAAATGAAAGTCATTGGATTGAAGGCAAATCATCCTTGGCATGCTCACATGGACATAAATGACAATAACCTATCAGCCGCTACTTTCGGAGCAACGCTTCTATTAAACCTTTCCTATTTTTAGCAGCGAAGAGTGAAATAAATGTGGCTTATTGGCATCAGGACGGTGCTGTAATCATGAAAGCGGGAGTGATTTAGTGTTGCCTTATAAACGCCATCTGAATGGTAATTTAGTTAACCTATGTGGGAAGCCTGATAGCTTCAATCTGAGGGCAGCAACGTTCACATTTTAACAGGCAGACAGCCAGTCAAAGTGGATTCAGCCTATCGGGGCTGCAGCGGGGTGAAGTGGCTTTAAAATGAGCGAGCTGATAGATGGTTAAAACCATGTAACTTAGCAAGTGCTGCCATGCATGTGATCCATCTCATTATCCCCAGAGTTGAGATTTTATCCTGCTGCCGCTGCAAAAGTGTCTTTTTTTTTTGTGCTGAGATGTATCTGCTGGATCCACATTGGCAGAGATAATGCAACCACACACTTCTGCACAGTTTCAGCGAGAGCGCCGAGACGGTGAACCCGCGGAGGAAAGGATTCGTGCAGCTTTTGATGTTGGAAATCAAAAACAATATGTAAAGGGGAGAGTCTTGTGCACAAGAAATGCATTGCATTCGCATTTCTTTAGCTTATGTAATATTTAGAATGACAAAGGCGAAATTATTACTTCTCTGTCAAGATGAAAATACCATAATCCTGTCCTTATTTTGCATATATAGTGGAATATATTGTTTTGACATTTGCGGGCTGCATGCGTTCTCCGTCTTTTATAGTAAACGCGAGCGGAAACAATGTAACTGCCTACATTCCCAGAGATTGGTTTGCTCTTTGTTGGAGCTGGTGGCATTTTTTAAAAGGCTTCCTAAAGAGACCAATTATTTGAAATCTTCCTTATCTATCCAGTAACGTGGGCTGACGTAAATTCACATCACAGAGTGTGTTTGTGTGTGACTGGAAAAGATCAAGATTCAAACACAAAAGGACAGGAAAAACAGCTGAATACACACATTTTGATGATTTACCATTTACATGTCATATCTGTTTGCAGAGCCTTTCAACAGGAGAGTGTATGAACTTTTTTCTCTTTTGTTTGTTTACAGCTGTAAACCTCAGACAAGAATAATGTACAGCAATGAAATGAAAGGAAAAAGGTCCACAAATATGGGTTGCAACGCTTTTATAAATAAAAATCAAAGTGTGATGTGTACATATTGACCCTTTTTAGAACCAGATTTTTCTAAAATAACAGTTGGAACAGTTTTTCATCGTCTCCATTTGCTTTGTTTGTTTTTTTTCCTCCTTGAAACTGAATTTTCTTTCATGTCTGAATGTCAGTTTTCAGATTTGGCTACAGATGCTTAACTGGATTTAGGTGAAGACATTCCCTGAAACAGAAAAGGCATTTATCTAACTGTACGTTCGGTTACCTTGCCCTGCTGGAGTATGAACCATCCCTCAAGTCCTTCTTCTACAGGATTGTCCTTTATTTCACACAATTCATCTTACCGGCTTCTGTTCCTGTTACAGAACATTCCAACAGAATGATGCTGCCATCACCACGTTGCACCACTGGGATTATGTTTGCAATGATGTGACATATTAGGTTTCCTCCACAAATATTGTTTTACGTTTTGGTCATAGCTGACCAGAGTTTGCACATGTCTTTTTGTGCTTGTATAAGAAAAAGTCCCCATCTGGGTTACTGTGATTGGATATTTTTATTTATCCAATCACAGTTTTATCGCACATTGCAGCCACCTTGGACTCCATAAAAAGCTAAATGACAAGAAACTTGACTAAGCAAAGCTGATTTACATGAACTTCTCTAAAGATAAATCCCTGAATGGTTTCACTGAAGTCCAACCAGCCAAGAAAAGGGATTTTATTGCAAAACAAATGCCCCTCCAGAGTGAGGGCATTGAAGACAGTCCACTGCTCCCGGAGCATTAGCGTCAGAGACCAGAGACGTCTCGTAAAAATGCTAAATAGTCTCGGCTTTGGTGGTTTAGAGGTTTTTGTCTCCGATCAGGCAGAAAGTACAGCTGCATACAGGCACCCAGAACCCTATTAAAGGTTAAACTTATTTCCGATTCATTTCACTTTATTGCGGAATTATTTATCCTGGAAGGGACAGTTTAGGAAATGTCACCAAATATGGTCATTAAACCCAACAAATGATGCATTGCATATTTCACAAGGCCGATTGCTGAACTGGTGGTTAAATTTGCATAGTCGCCTTGCAGGAGGACAAATTCTAGGCAGAGGGGGCAAAGGTCAGACGAATTATGCATTTACCTCATAAGTGATCGTGTTTTAAGGTTTTTATCTTTAGCTCCAGAGGTTCTGTCCGTATGATTTGTCCAACACGGAGCGATCATCCGTCAAAGCTGTTGGGAAAACTTGCATTTCTACATTTTATGAACCTTTTTCAGGACCCACTGAGACTTTAATGCTCCAGGATTTACTGTTTTCTAATTGGGATTCATGCTAGAAAAACCCAGAGAGCCAATTTTGCTTCTTTGACTTGTTTCTGAAGAGAAAGAAAGTTCACTGTTGAAAAAGCAGTGTACGGAGAAGCTGCCCTTCTTAATCTGGGACCTTTATCTGAGTGTGTTCACTGTAAAACAGATTAGCTGCCTCATGCGGTGCAGCACTGTGAGGGTTTTCCTTGCTGAGCTGGTTTGTGTCTCTTTGGCAGGTTGAATGGGTCGCCACAGACCTATCTGAAGTGTGCTGCGTGATTAATATCGGGACAGACGAGTTATTATTTTTGCATTTTTAAGCTAATTCCCCGGCTTGCGGGGATGCGACTCCAGCTTCGAGTCCAATAATGAGCTGCACAGATTTCCGGGAGCTGCAGAATTTATTACTTTTGTTCCAGTTCTTATCGCTGCAACATATTTGTAATAATCTGTGTGCCTGTCTGAACCAAATTCGAAGATCTCCTTTGCCTAAGTGATTACTAAGATAATTATCGACCCCTCTGAATCAAGATGCTGTTTTAAAATGATCCATAATTTCTTTATTAAAGTATAATTGCACATTATTAAGCGCTGAGGGGACTCAGTTAGCAGAGGTCCAGCTAAGCTTTCTTTTTCTTGTTTCCTGGTGTTAATTTGATGCATTCAGCTCGAATACTTGCACGTTGGATCATCCTGTAGCGTCTCCTCGGACTATGTGGGAAGGAAGGAACTGAAAGGCTTTGTTTTTGGTTTAATCTGTGTCCTATGATTATCGTAGATAGATTGTGCCTGAAACAAGCAGTAAATGTGGGCTACTTTTGTTATTTTTCTGGGGACAGCTTGGAGAACAGCTGCTGCTCCTCAGCATCAATAAGAGTCAGCTCAGGGCGGTGGCAGTTGGACCTCCAGGGCCGCTGTCCGACACGTTCTAGATGTCACCCCGGGTCAGCACACCTGAATCAAATGTTTGGTTTATTACCTGGCCTCTGGAAAACTTCAAGACAAGTTGAGGAGGTAATTTGTCCATTTAAATCAGGTGTGTTGGAACAAGGACGCATCGTAAACTTGCAGGACGCCGACCTTTAACGGCCCGTTGTAGGGAATTCAGTCATCTGATCAGGAGACTTTCTGCAGACCTTCTCAGGGTTTTCTGCTCATAATCCCACAAAGAAAAGATTACAGAACAGACCTAGAATGTGCCGAGGGAACGTCTATGCGCCTTTTTACAAGAAAAAGCTGTAAGATTCCACTTAACACTTAGATTTCATTTACCAGAATGCTGGCGGTTTCTGTCGTCCTTTCAATGTATACAGTGAAGTTCTTGTAAAGCTGCAGGGCTGCTGGTTCTGTAATGATCCAACGGCTCTTTTAAAAGGCTTTCAGTGTGATTCAGGTCAGGTCTCCCGCTGGCCATTCTATTGTTTTCCTTTCAGCCCTCCTTTTGTGCCGTCAGATCCACATCTGAGTCATTTAATTTATGTGCCTAAAGACCTAAAACCAATGCCTTCACACTTCTTCCTGATGCTTGGTAACAGAATTTACTGCGAAACACGTCAGAATCGTCTCCCGTTTCTTTGATGTCTGCAGCTCTGCAGCGTCATTCTGCAAAGCCCAGTCTGGTCAAAATGACAATCCTCCAAATCCTTGACTGTTTTCTGTCTGCGTCTAAAACTCTACTTCACCGCTCTGCAATTCATTTCGTAATCTGGCCATCACTCCATTTGCACAGATTCATAAATTAGTACAAATTCATCTACAAAACTATAATTTATGAAGCTCCTTCATACCTTCACTCACTCATCAATATTTCCAACAACACCTGCATTCTGCGCTCTAATAACTTCATCAGCATGATCGTCCCAACACTCCATACATGATTAGGTCAATCCTCATTTAATTTCGCTGCACCCAATAATTGGAACAACCTGCAAAGAACATTAAAGCTCACAACCTCAAGTTCAATATCCACTTTTATCAACTCAGGAAAAATCTGCAGCATGTGATCGACACACCTGCTTTTAAAAATAGTTGACTTATCACATGTACATTTAGTCAGTGTGACTATGGTTGTATGATTTTTGTTTTCTGTTATTCTGTTTTCTTCCTGAACATGTCTTTGATGAAAATAAGTATTTGTTCTAAACCAACTTACCTGGTAAAATAATGATTAAATCACCACTAATATTGCTACTTTTCTAAATAAGTGTCATTTTTTTCTTATCAGGCTTATTGTCTCATTGTTTTCACAATAACGTCAACACTTTTCTGATCCTGTGTTTGTTCTAACTTTAATTATCTTGACATTGAACTCTATTGTCAAACTGGTGGAGGCTTTGACATTAATATGTTTGTAAGAGGAAAAAACGAGCATTTGGATGTAATCTGACGGCTCCTTTGTCTTTAATTAGCCTCCTTTCAGCTTAAGTCAATCTCAAATTTTCTAATGCCATTGTCTTACTGCGTAAGCTATGAGTGAACATTCTCATAAAATATTTTCTGTAACCTCATTGTTTCAGTTGAAAGCAGATATTTACACATGATACATAAGAAGATAAGCATTTTTCTGCCTTTCCACACATTTTCTACTAGACTGAGATCAGGACATTGTGATAAACGCTCCAGAACAACGACTGTGTTGTCTTTTAGCCACTTTGTAGCTAATTTGTTGGTGTGCTCTGCATCATCTGTGATTTGGCAGAACCATTTTTCCTGAGCTTTAACGTCCTGGCGTCTGTTTCCTAGCAGCTTGAGGGACTACAGCTGAAAACTAACCTCCACAGGTAACTCTGGGGTGTTTGAAATATGCTGGCATCTATGGTACTGCTAAAGGTTTGGATAACTATGCTAGATATTGTTATTCCAGCTAGAAAACCTACAGTTCAACAAACTGTACCCATCAGTCAGGATAGTGCAAAAACAACTGAAGACAGATGGAATAATACGAACCAACAACAGAGTTTGAGGGTGCTACTAAATTCTCTCAGGACTCTGATATTAGTAATTGTTTATTTGAAATGGTACACCTTTATTCTTACTGTAAAAATATGAAACAAAGTTAATTGCAGTTGGGTTTTGTGCTTGTTTCAAACGAAATAATCATTTGGCCCAATAAAAATCAGACCAATATTTGTTTGTTAGCATTAAAACTGTTTCCTTGTCCATCTCCAGATGGACATTGTTATGCAGGAAGGCTCCTTCAGATCCACAGCAGCACAGGTCTGAGCCTTGAGCTCTGGCACTGTCAGTAGTTCAGAGTCTGTGTATCAAATTTCATCAGCCTGCCTGTAAATCAATCACCTCAGCCGCTCGATGAAGGGGGCATCAGAGTTAAAGCACAAAAGGCAAGGGGCACACCCAAAGTTTGTTAACCTGTTATCTTTCACAAGAGGTTTGGTCAAGCATGGAAGCTGTTTTTCTCCTCCTTCCTCAGCGGATATTTGACTCATGCAGCTCCAGTTGTATCCCGGAGCACCTGGCCCTCATGGGGGGGCTTCGCTCGGGGGCACACTTCAGGAAGTTGACCTTCGAGGAGAGGATTCTATCTTCCCTTCCTCTTCACATTCAAATTCTCCATGTCTTTTCGATTTACCGTTCCCTGTCTCTCGGCGTTGCTGCAGCTCTGACCTTTCAAGGTTTGCAACATAAAATGATTATCTTCCAAATGATAAAATGCAGCAAAAGGAAATTGACAGTATTAATTTATACTGTATATTTTATTCCGAGCTGTGAGAAACAGCCTTGCTATCTTCCGTGACATCCGTGGATTTCCATTTCCTGTATGCGCCTTGTCAATAGACGGTAATACATTTTGGCTGCGAACGGCACTCTGTTGACGTGATTACATTTGTTTAAACCATTTCTTTGGGAAAAGCTTTTGGAAATTTTTCTCTTCAACACTTTGCATTTGACAAAACGGAATGTCAAGTCTTGAGTTTATCTCTGTGATTCTTGTGCGAATGTTTGTTCAAAATGCATTTAGCTGGATTGCTGGTGTGGCACATAACTCACCGATGGGGTGCAGCTTTTCACGCTGCTTTTTCTGTCTGTTTTTCAGAAAACTTTACTCATTCTTTTTTGTAAGAGAAGGTTATTTTTCTTCCATTTTTCATCAGGTTAGTATGTGGGGTTTTTTGTGGAAAAATATGGGATTTTTAGGGTTGATTATCTAAATATATACACCACCTTGCAAAAGGATGTATACCTCATTTATTACAAGTAGAAATTTCAGAGCGTTGATTGGGATTTGTATGAAAGACAAACAATCTAACAAATAATAGTAAACTATACACGTTTTTGGCATTTAAAAGACGTTTTGAAAAGCATCTTGTGATTTGTTTGAAGTCCCTATGAGAAAGTATAACCAGTTACTTTCAGATGTCACATAATTAATATTGATTAGAAAACAACTAGGACTGTATACACCAATGTGCTTAACAGTTAGGTCGGAAATAAAATTATGAAGAAGTTTAAAGGTTTAGTTTATAAACAAGTTCCCAGGATTTCAACATGTAAAGATGATGGCACAGCTGCAAATCCACCATGGCTGAGCAGATATAGAGACAAGCCAAGAGATTTAACATCTACAGCACAAACAATATTCCGTACTTGTAGATCTCCTATCGTCGCCCCATCAGAAAGTCAGGCGGACGGCTGACTGGACTGTTGACCGCACCACGCTAGCTCGCCTTTCCAGGCAGAGTAATAATGGCTCCACTGACTGCAGCCTCTCTGGGTCTGCTTAGCATGCACTCTCTCTCCAACAAGGGTCCACTTATGGTCTTGTGAACGACTATAAATTAGATTTTCTCTGCTTGACCAGGACTTGACAGCAACCTGCAGACACTGAGGAGCTCAACCTCAGCTCTCCACCTGGATTTGTGTACATGTGCCAAGCTCGCGCCTCCGGACATGAAGGTGACCTGGTGATACTTTACCACAAGAAGAAGTAGAAGGTGTCCTCTCTCCATGACTCTCCTCACCAGACATTTGAATCCATTGCACTGAAGGTTCATGGTACTTTTCTCTGTATTTTAGCTGCCGGCCACAAAAACCTGAGTTTTTAAATGAATTTTTAAAAAAGGGAGCACCTCATGCTCCCTGTCTTCAAATGTAATTTTGCTTGGTAACTTTAATATTCACATGGACAATACCGACAACTCTCTCAGAAAGGACTTCACATTCGGTTTGGACAGCCATGGTTTGAAGCAATATGCAGACTACCATGCACACTCAATAGCTCATATCCTAGATCTAGTTTCTTGTGCTGGTGTAATCCCTTCGTTCTTCTTTTGTTTGATCAGAAGCTTGTTTCCTTCCAGGCTAACTTGCCACTCTTCAAAATTGTTCCATCACATTTAGAACATTGATCTCCCGACTCTCTCTTCTGCTATTAACAACCGTCTCCTCAGAGAAAAGGTAACTATCTGTGATGAACAGGTATCTCATTACAATAAAAGCCTTCTGGACATGTTGGGCCCTCCAAACACCAGACGCCCGCTCTCACTCTGCCCCCTGGTACACACCAGAACTACATCTGCTCAAATGTGAGGGCCGCCGTCTGGAGTGGCTCACGAGGGAATCTGGACTTACTATTCAAAATCACCTGTTGAAATACAAAAACACCAAACCTGTTTATCATGCCTCCCTGATTCAATCTAATGAAAATTCACGTTTTCTACATTTAGTAATGCTCTCCAGCCCTCTGACACTTTTCCCCTCATGAATTCCACTACCGTCTGCAATAAATTTATGAACTTTTGTTTACCTCAAAAATTGAAAAGATTCACCTGCAACTGTCTTATTCTTGCAACACAACTGTGTACCCCTCTCCATCTTCTTCTCCCTCACTTCACAGCTTCAGTCTCCCATCCACCAGTGAAATATCCTCAGTCCATAAATCTAAACCTCCACCTCTACTTTGGTCCCTCTGCCTACGAACTTTGTTTTCCCTCAGTCTTGCCTCTTATTACTGACATCATCCATTCCTCCTTCAGCTCTGGTTCAGTTCCTGCATAATTTAAATGTCATTTTATCAATACTTAAGAAACTTGGTTTAGTCCCCATTGATGTTAATAATTTGACCAATTTCCAACATCCCATTTCTAAAGTATTCCCAATCCCAAACCCAGACAGCAGTGGTATGCCCCAGGGCACTTTCCTGGGGCCACTCCTCTTTATTATTTACCTTCTCGCTCCTGGGAACCAGTTTCCATCGCTACGCTGATGACACCCAACTCTACGTCTCCACCAGACAATTTGTCCTCCTTCTCCCTTCTTGGCAGTTTGGTTCTCTCATCAGCTCCTCAAACTTAATCAAAATAAAATTTAAATACTTCATATCGGCCCAAAATCCACATTCGTTGACAACGCCACTGTCCTCCCCTTCCCACAGATCAAGTTGGGGATTTCCTTGGAGGGCCAAAGTTTAATTGGCCAAGTTAAAAAGCAAAATAAACCAAGCTCAAACACCAGACTGCAGCTATGCTAACACAACTATCAGAATATGAAGGTTGTTCTTCGCACTTTCAATTAAATCTTAAATGTAATATTAAATATTACAAACAATGTTTGTTCTTCATCATAATTTTATGTTACTTATCTATTGATCATCACTTGTCATTCGTTCATTTAGTTTTTTGTAATGCTGTTTGTAATTCAGTCTTTCCTTTAACTTTACATTTCCTGACGTAGTCTGAATATAGCCAAGATGAGATTTGTCTGTGTGGAAAGTTAACACCTTGGGTGTTTACAGAATAAGTTCATTTCCTGTCTACTTGCAGATGTTTCTGCAAGCCTGCAACACACCCATTACAAACATGTCCCACACACGGACGTGTATATAAACAGGATGCTTTGAACTATTTTAGAGATGCCCAGACACACACATTTGGTGTGTTTCAAGTCCTTGTTAATAAGTAAATAATGAAGAGACTCTTCATTATTTACAAATTAAAATATTTTAATTTGTTTGTGCTTAAACCACAACATCAAATTTAATAGCGTTCTCATTCTTGAGAAACAAATAAAAATTGAAGTTACAGATTTATGGCGTGTGTTAGCCGTGCAGATGGAGAAGCGTGAGCACGCTAAGAAAAATAAAAAAGCGGCGCTGGAAAGTTGAGTGATTAAAAAACAGAAAGATCTCCAGGAAACACACCACAAACACTTCTGTATTTCATATGTTGCTCTGTTTGCAGCTCTTTTTAATCCTTTGTTCACAATATGTTATGTTGTTGATGCAAAGCAATCTTGAAAGTCTCGAAAGGCAGTTATAAATAAAATTTGTAATAATTACTAACCTGTCACACAAAAAGTTTGCGGTTGTGACGTAAAATAATGTGAAGCAGTTCAAGTCTTCTGAATGTTTTTAGAACTAGCTTGAACATTAAGCATGTTAACCCTGACCATCTGTAGTAATCAGAAGAACCACCGTCCACAAGAGGGAAGTGTTACCACATTCATTTACCTCCCAACTTTACGGCCTTGATCCTGTCCGGATGCATCAGGAGAACAGGATGAAATGCCTGAGTAGGAAAATAAGGAAATGTGGGTGACATACATTTAGTCAGATGGCTCAAGAGGTAAAATATATCTCCACCCATGCACACACGCTCATAATGACTCATTTTTCTGGCAGGAAAATCATTAGAAGAGCAGTCATCTCTTCCTCTGCATTTAATTTACAAAATTCTTACTTTGCTTCGAATATGTAACGGGTCGGATCATAACTCAGCCCCCCCCCCCTTCCCGACTTATTTATTCAGCTTGTGGTTCACATGAACTCTGGCTGTGGTTGCTGCAGGCGCCATTGAGGGGATCTGTGGTGCGTCCCTGCTCACACAAAAATGTACACTTTGTCAATTACTTAATTGATTTGCAGTAAGTGGTGTAATGATTCATGGAGCTGTCATGTGAATGTTCTATTGAATCGGAAAGGGAAGTTTGCAAAATATGAGGCGGTGTAGAGGCTTTAAAAAAATATTGGTAAACAAGCTTTGTGTGAGATTTCAACAGGGCAAAAAAAGTGAGAAGGATGTGCCTTCAATCTGAATTGTTTCCTTTTAATACTGTGAGAAACTCACTAAATCGTAAAATACAGAAGCAAGCGTTTTCTCTGGTCACTTTTGCAAATTAAACTTTCTGAACAGCAAATTTTAGCCTTTGGTTTTGATTTGCATCTCTGCTTTTTGTTTTTTTTTAAACTGAGAAACTAAACCACAAGATAAGAGACGTGGTTCTATGTATGTTTAGGGGATTTTAGCCTCATAAGCAGTGGTGGTTTCTGCATAAATGTGGCCCTGGGCGAGGCCCTCATTCTGGCTCATTAACCCCCAAAAGCCCACCTCAAACGTAAGATTTAAACATTATGTAATCAGTGGAGAATAATTAATTACATAGTGTAATTTAAGGCTTTTTAATCAAACACAGTGCTAGTCTGACAAGAAAAAAGCATTAAAACAGAAATATTTGAAAGTTTATACATGCAAAATGTGATTATTTTGCGTTTTTTCCCGCTTTAAACCTTTTGTAATTTTGATTGTTTCATACCCAGTTATTTCAGTCATTATGTCCATGTCAAACAACAACACTGTTAAGTTCATCTTAGCACATCTGCAACTTCGATTTTTCTTTTTACACAAACCTCCCAAAATGAATAGTCTTTTTCTCACACAATATCTGCACAATCACCCATTTTCCATTTCATAGTTTCCCATTTTAATTATTATACATGTATATTTTTCACTCATTACTAATTTATTCAAATAAAAAGAATTAAAATTCTGAAATCTCATATTTAATTTATATATTTCATCTAGAAACTTTGAATTTCATTCTATTTCAATTTATTTAGCTTTTTTTCTCTGCGTAGGCCAACCAATTTCATAAAATATGCCAGAAAATAAAACAAAAAACACACAAAACAAAGTGTCCTGGTTTATATTATTAGATTCGTTTAACATTACATTAGAGTACAGCTACATAAATCGGAAGAGTGTAGTAGTAAAATTACAGAATCATTTTAAACTGTGGTTGTTGGGGGTTATGAAACGTTTCCAAGGCAGGTACCAATGCACAGTCGGTATGAAATGTTATGCGACTGACGACGGTTAATTTTCAAGCCTAAAAAAAGGTGTAAAATAACCAAAACTAAAAGGCATAAAATGATGAACGGGTAAATTAACATGGATCCTTTCTCTACTTACATTGAAGCCAAACAGGGACACTCAGTCCCCAGTGGGCAAGTAAACAATATCAAATTCATTTTGGGTGCTTGTGACGCCCCTAGAATGTGCTGCCCTGGGTGTGTGCCACGGCAACACATCCTCTTACCAAAAACCACAACAGCTAACATCTTCACCTTCACCTTACAATGTCATTAATTCCTATTCAATCACTCAATGTGCAGCCTGAAGTTGGGGCTCCGTTGCTCGCTGTAATATTTTTGCAGGACAGTCCAGGCTCCTCCCCAGCACCAACGTCACCCGATCCCTAACAAAGCGTCTGCGATAGTCGGCAACACATTGTGGTGGCAGATCTGCGGGGCGCTGCGCAAAGCGGGACCAGCGACGCTGCATTTCATGTCCCCAGAAATATTCCGGGAGACGTGCGGAAGAGCGCATAGAGATCTGTAGAGTCACTGCAACTTCACCGGCCGGCTGTGCTGCGCTGCTCTCTCCCTCCCCACAGTCTGCTGCTCAAGGCTGCTGCGGACCGGAGGAATTTGGAACTTGCGGGAACTGAAACTGGAAAGCGTGATCCGTTAGGTGCACTGTCAGTTTTCGGAGGAAGTTATTATTATTAATTTTTTTTTTTTTTAAATAAACGGCCACGTACTTGGAGTTGCCTTCCCAGTGTTGGAAACTTCCCAACGCAGCATCGATCGAGGTCCTCCCGCCCACTTTACCTCTGATCCACAATACAGGAAGGCGGAGAGAGAGAGAGAGAAGGAGAGAGAGAGAGAAACAGAGAGAGAGAGAGAGAGAGTTGAGCAGCCGCAGCGGTGGATGGAGCAACAAAGGCTGGATGGTTAAACTACAAGAGTCCCTCTGAGGAGAACTCAACAGCGCTTTCTGTCGTCGCCTGATATTTTCTTAACTGGAACTCTGTATCAGCTTGGATCTCATTCCGGGGACCCCATCCAGAGCAAACTCTCCAGAGCCAACCCAGCGGGGGGGGGAATTCGTCGCAGACGTGAAATTGATGCTTTGGCACGGAGAGCCGCGCCGCCGAAAACGTAGTTTTGCGAAAGTCTCCAGTAGCCCAGTGAGGGAGAGGTAGACCAGTCTGCGGCCGAAGTGGGATTTGCAGAAGTTGCATGCGTGTTCTTTGTCGCCTCGAGTGAGTCCCGTCCGCCCGCTCTCAGGTTATCAGAAGAGACCCACCGGGATAGTTGAGGTGCCATGGAGCTGTTCGCGGGGATGTTGGCATTCCTGTTGTGGCTGCAGGTCCAAGGTAAGCCGCAGTAATCCACAGACACCAGCAGGGAACCTGCTGCCTTGTTTCACCATGACCTCCCGTCTCTGCGCGTGTGTGCAGGATGATTGCTCTTAATCACTTGGAGGTGCGAATCGATTTGATTGCATGTTTTGGCAACAAGGTGTTGAAGACTAGTGAGGTGAAAATTGAAAAGTGTTTTTTTTTTTTTTCTTCTTTTTGTCTCTCTCTGTCTCAGAAACCAGCCCTTTTCAAAATAAAAACGGCTGCAGAATACTTATTGGGCTGCCAAATAATGAACTTACCAGGACAGCAGGCAGATGGCGATATGTGCGAGTCATGCAGGCCCAGGCATCCTTAAGTTTCCCAATAATTCATTTTAATGGCCACTGGGCGACATGCAGTGCAGTGGAATGATAATTGAAACGTGTTATTCTTGCCTCCTATTCAGCAGTTAATCGCAAACAATCAAGATTAGATCAAATGAGGGGAATCTTGGGGGGTAATTTTTGGTATGTTGGATTTTTGTATCCACAAAGTTTTTAAATGGGGGTCAAATGGGGGGCAGTAATAGTCCTGAAGTGACCTGTCAAAGGCCAAAAGGCAGAATACGTTTCAGGTGTTTTATGATGCTGCTGTCGCATAGAAGGAGGTGGGAAGCAGATCCAGGAGTGAATGAAGGGGATTTAAAGATGGCACACACAAATAGGAGAGAATAAATAAATAAACAGTGGGAAATACTTTTAAAAATTCAGTATCTAACAAACTCACGCTACAGATGAAGATGAACCACTCAAACAATGATTTCCATTTGTCTTTAAGTTTTCTCTTGTCTGCTAAATTGCTTTTTTTCTCTAGGGACCACAAAAAAAAAAAAAAAAAAAACATGTTCCAAAATACAGGTTGCAGATATAATACCAAATCCAAATGCAAATTTTCACCCAACACCATGGTGGGTGGCAACACTGTTTTCAGGAAAAGAATGACTCGTATTCAGTTGACGTTTGTCTTCCAATCTGATTGATGCCAGTTCTGGAGAAAGCAACTTTGATAAGACAAAGTGCTAAACCAGTTAATTTGTTGTAGCACATTCCATGCATTTCAATTTAATCGATTTTAAATAACATTTCTGAGCAGATATTATAGAAATGTAATTTCTAAACACATTTAGAGAATCAGTTAAATTCCAAAAACAATGTAAATTTAAATCAATGTTCAGCTAAATGTGATCTTCTGGTTTGCCCTCTGTCTTTAAAAATTAGTTTGTAAATATAACAACTTTAAATCTCTTTTAAGAAGTTGTCAGAATAAAATGTGCTGTTCATTAGCAATGGCTGCCTTACAGTTAAGAAGCTCAGCTAGCTTGGGAGATTGACTTTAGCATTAGCCCTGTTGCTAAACTAGATAAATAAAAACTCAAATCCTTGCTCAAACACAGAATTATTTTCAGCCACAAATCTTTAGTCCTTAACTTTTACTTAATTGATATATTAGTTCATACAGCTCATAATAAACATATTAAAAACGCCCTCAGGATTAAGAAGCTTAACTTGCTAGCCAGTATGAGTTTTGCATTAGCACTGTCACTAAGGTAGCTAAAAATTGGTTGGATACAAAGTTAAACTCTTTCTCCAACAAAAATAACAGAACTTTTTCTGAGATTTCATATTCATATGTAGTATTACAACCTATTTAAACATATTAACCTTAGCAAATGAATTATAACATCTTCCCTAAATTTATCAACATGTTTAGTCAGGCTTTATCACCTAAACAAAACATGTTTGAATTTGATAATTCAGCTTTGTTGTAGAGCATTTATGTATGTTTTAAGGCGGGGATAGCTGATAAGTGGATGACTAAAGTGATATTTTGACATTGATCATCTTGACATTAATGCTGCACAAAGTGACTCTGATTATTTCCACACATGCCTAATAGGCCCATCAGACTCATTGGAAGGAGTGTCATTATTCAGGTTGTATTGACAGGCTCTAATTGGAAAACAAAACAGGCCCACGAGGAGACATGTGCGTACGTGTTTGTGGTCCATTATGCTTAAGGGGGCATTTAAGGCTTAGTCGAAAGTTTTACCGGTTTGTTTACACGTCTGGAGCTTCAATTTCAAGTAAGAAAAGGAAGAGGGTCAAGTGTGGTCAAGAAATATCAGATGTTGTTTTGATCGGCACTGATGGGTTGATTTCCCCCCCGATTGGCTGCTGTTTGTACGTGAGGTTTCCATTATCCCCGTTGCATGTCTAATAAATTGTTCCTTTTGGGATATTTTACCTCGTTCAGCTCCCTTTTCTGTAGCTTGAGAACAACCGAGATTCTGACCTTGTTGGCGGCGAGGCTTCTTGTGGGGTCATGTGTTTAAGTCTGATTGAATACTTTGATCAAACGCGCTGTCTGATTTATATTGAGATGATCCCTTTGCTTGTGGAGAAGATCAGGATTAGCTGGGTCTCTTGGGATTCGCGGTGGAAATCGTTTGAAGCTGTTCAATCAAGTGTGCAGGAAATGTCTTAAAAAGTGCCCTCCAAGCATCCTGGAAATTTCCTATTCAAGTAAAGCAGGAGCTGGTATTGAGGCATAATTAAGACGCTGTATAAATACGCTTCATGTTTATATCCTTCTCTTTATTTGATACCAAAGCAGCTAAATAATTAATGTCTGCAGACATCTTTGTGGAGAGAAGAGACTTTAATTTCTTTTGCTACATGAGTTGGTAGGACCCGTTTCTTTTGACATGCAAACACAAGAATTCGGTCTTTCACCCTGAGGTTAAAGGGCGATACCATAAATGCCCGCCTGTCTTTGATGGCCTAATTGATATACAGCATGTTTCAGGCTCTTCCCCCCCAAACCCCCTTATTTTTTTTAAACCAAAGCACAAACAAGTGAGAGAAGGTCGAGGCAAATGAATGTATAGCACCACAGAGAAGCCTGTTGCAGTTATCCACGGGTTGGGAGGCATTTGTGCTTGTCATGGTAATAGCCATTTGTGGAAAACAAAACGGGTCCAAATTCGTAAACAGAGAAATGTTCAGAGCTGCCTGCCAAATAGACTGTCAAATGGAAGGAACAGTGAACATAATAGATCTGTGAATAACAGCAGCAGCTCCGGTCTGCATTCTTATATCAGTGCTCGGTCTCTCCAGGATTCCAGGCTGATATTTAATTGGATGTGAATTGAGTTAGCAACCAGGTGTCTGTTTTTTATGACTTGGCTCCTTTGGAGGGTCATGCTGGTCTTCTAGCCTATATTGATGTAGGTTTGAGCAGTGGTGTAAAAGTATTCTCTGACTTATATTATTCATATTAGAAAGGCTTCACATTTGGGAAATCAAAGTGAATTGCTGAAGTATTCATAGCGCTTCAGCGTTTTCTCATTTTGTCAACCACAAACTTTAATGTATTTCAGTGGGCCTGAAACGAGTGGAGAGCTGTGAATTGAAATGCAAATAATGTTTAGTTTTCAAATCATGTTACAGAAGTAAATTAGAAAAGAGTGTGGTGTGTGTCCTCCTGCAGTCAGCTCCTTGTAGAGACAACATTCCCTCTGGCTGAAGTTGGAAGGGTTTTGGGGTATGTCTCTACCAGCTTTCAACATCTGGAAACTGATTCCCCCCACAGTCTTCTTTGCCAAAAAGGTCAAGCTCAGTCAGATGTGATGGATCGTTGCATAAATAGAGCCTCTGTTGGATTTAGGTCTGGACTTTGACTGAGCCATTCCATCACAGGAAAAGCTTTAATCTAAACCATTCGTTTTATCTCTGGCTGGATGATTAGAGTTGTGGTGAACTTCCAACCCAAATCTTAACTCTTTTTCAGCCTGTAAAAAGTTTTTGGTCCCAATCCCTTAAAAAAAAAAAAAAAAAAAAAAAAAGCAACACGGTGGTGGCAGCAGCATGCAGGCATGATGGTTGATGTTACCACCAACATAATGTTGTCACCATTTTTACAATGTGATGGTAGCAGCACTGTCCCCTATTATGAAGCTGTAAAAGCATCATGAGAGTATGACGCTCTTACCATATTTTGTTAGAAAGAGCCAAAATAAAGGTTGATAATTGATGTCAACTGAGCAGAGGACTTTTTGAGACATTCAACGCTTCTGCCAAAAGTCAACATTAACCCATCTGGTCTTCAAGATGCTGCTGATGTTCTCTAACAAACTTACGTTTTGTTATGTAAGAGTTTAAATGACTCATAAGAAGGTAGGGCATTTATAAAACAATCATTTTTTCCCCCTCTAATTCAAAATTAGGCACTGATTTATGTTGGTCTATCTCAGGGAATGCCAGTTAAACAAGTTAAAGTTTGTGGTAGTGGTACGAACATGTGAAAAAGCAACAAGATTTTTAAGAATAGTTGTTTATAACCGTCTTTTAGTAGTTAGCTAATAAATGTAGCGCTTCTTTACTATCAGGACTAAAAAATAGGTATTGGCGATATTAGTCATTTTTTAACATTGGTATCGGTTGGATTTGCATGTTTATTAACAAACGATATTTATGTTCACCTGGTTGCTATTTGTTTCTGGAGGGGTGGGAAACTGGAAAGGGTGGTAAAATATACAATATTGGTAAATATTGGTCATCGGCCATAACAGTGATAACATCTGTGAATTTTACAGTTCGATATAGCGATTAGGGATGGCCGTAAATATGCTGTTATTCAGTATGAAAACGGATTTATCTGTAGCTTTGTACCTACCTGCTCGTCAGGTTGTGAATTGAGTTTGCTGCAGACTGCGGCAGTTTGTTCAACATGTTTCCTGCTCTTTCTTTCTTTCTCTCTCGCTCTCTCTCAAATTAGTTCCTCTAGCTGGAAGCTTCACCACACATCTGCATTTATTTTCATGTCACTAACCCCTAAACTGTTTGCTCGTTTCGATTTCCATGCGATGTCCCATAAAAGCTGTAAGTCGACGTCTGATGTTTCCTGCTGGATTTGCCGATTCGCTGCTCTGTTGTCGGAAGCGATGAAGAATCGGGCAGCTTGATTTCTGGGCTTGTTGTTGAAAGCCCGACACACAGCACTTAACTTTGACTTGTGACAAATGGTCACATGCTGTGGTGCAGCAACTGTTTGTTTTTTGTAATCTCATTTGAAGCGTATAAAGCACTTTTGTGTTGGGAATGTCACACAGTACAGTTGGATGGATCGATTGAGAGCAGAGGGACTTTGAGGACAGTTAAAAGCTCTTTTTGGAAAAGGGAAAAAATAGATGTTTGGTGATGAGTGCTGAACCAATGTAGGGCTTCTTTAGTTCTCCAAGTGTTGGAAACACTCGTGTACTTCTCCTACATAAGTAATTCCCTTACTTTTTTTTCCTTTGATGAAGGTTCTGTCCAGCACATCTGAACAAATCTCCCCTGGTTGGGTTTGGATATGGTCACTATTTAAAAAAAAAAAAAGAGGCCCAACATGTTTTTTGTATCTTTTTTCCGTATCAAACCCTTCGAGGAGACCTCGTGCCTTTTTGCTGGGAAGGAGGCCGTTCCCATCAGGATTTGGAAAGTGTTTCATCCGTGCTTAAAGATGGACGCTTAAAAGAACTTGGACCTGAAATTTGCCAGCAAAATGGGCGCCGCCTCATCTGGAGCCACCAAATGAGAGCCTCCTGTCGAGTCCTGCCACATTTATTATCCTTCCCTGTTATTTATTAACTAACCGTTTCGGGCGGCTGGTGTGTTTACCCACCTGTGAAAAACTAGCAAAACAGCGTCTCCCTTTGATTCGCTCATATAATCCCTATACTATAGTATTCACACCCCTTGAACTTGCTCACATTTTGCTCCCTTTCAACCACAAAGTTCAGCATATTTAATAAAGTTCTGTTCAGATCTTTTGCACACATAGACACCGAGATTTTTACTCACTTTGCTTTTCAAAATAATTCATTCTCAGTCGACATTTCCAAGCCTTACCACCGACTTTTAATTGAATTTAGACTTTGACTGGGCCAGTTGATCACATGAATGAGCTTTGACCTGGTTTGGGATGTTGAGCCAGGTCTTTTGTTATCGTCATGAGGTTATTTTTCATGTAACATCCCCATGGCATGACTATGCCACTACCATGTTTTACAGTAAGGATGGCTGAGATTCTCCAGCCTGACCTGTGGATCTCTGTAGTTCCATCACTTTACATTTATGAGCCACTTCATTTTCCATCACATAAGATCCCAATGCCAGACATAGAAGTTTGTGGTTCTCACAAACTTTATTATCTGTGGTATTTCCCTCAGATTTCATCATAGTTCAACTATACAGTTGAATTTAGAAAATAAAGTCATTCCAGTTGACTTTTTAACTTTAATTCCCATGTCAGCCCTCACGCTTCAGTCACATTTTCACTCCCTAACGTGATACGAACTTGGCCCGTTTTGTATTTTTCTTCGCATGAGTGGAAGTTAATTGTGTAATTGCAGCATGCGGCACACCTGCATGCATCCATCTGCACTTGTTGTTTCTCCAATCATGTGCTCAGGGTTCCCCTTTAATTTGTCACCTACATGCATGTCATGGAGGGAGCACTGCTGGCCTAAGTCACATTATAATTAGCGTTTTCACTTAGTTTATGTTTTATCCTCTTTGCAGAGGAAATTCTAATTGGTTCTCCGTGGCGTTTTTGTTTTCCTCTTGGATGATATCATGAAATAAAGTGTCTCTCTGCGCATTGTTGGGCCTTGATGGCTTTTAGTTTGAATGCAAATTGCTTTGATCCTCGGCCCTTTGGGGAGACTCCCTTTGGTCCCCACTGAGGAGATGGATGGGTGAGAGTGCTGTGAGTCCTGGGAGACTAGCTGGAGGGAAGCTGACAGAAGATTAAGCTTCGCTTTTGCTGCTGGAGCTAATGGAGGCACTTGGCCACTCAAACTTCATCTCGCACAGCATTTAGCTCATTGTGGTTCTACTGTCAGCTCTTTGGCAAATCCCCCTCAGAACACTGCATGAAGTGTCTCTGTAAAGCTCCGATTTCCTTTATTCTGTCTGTGGTGATTGTAGACATGGAGTGGCTGTTCATTAATTACAGGAGCTGTGTTTCCTCTCTTTTAAGTTTTATTCTATACACTGAATTAGTTGATCAAAGAGGGACCTCTTTTCTTTTCGAGTTCATGATTCTCATCATCGCTTACCCCTGTGGTCTCTGCATGAAGACTGCGTATCACAAAATAGATGAATAAAGCATGGCGAGGAGCACTGGGCCTAAATAATGGAAAGGTTATCACAAAATGGAGCTTTCCTTGCATGTGGAGGACTGAATGAATGTTAAATTAAGATGGTTTTCTTCTCCTGTCAAAGTCGGCTTAGAAAAACACACATTTCAAAAATGTTTGAAATGTGAATTTGACATCATAATCAGTGAAATACATTATCAGGGTCTGGGGTTATTTAAAAATAGATAAAAATCACCCAACATTTTGCATGTAAACCAAGAAATTTTGTTTGACAGCCTTCCGAAAGAAACACTATGTTCACAGTGGAACATGGTGGTGGCAGCATTATGCTTTGGGCTTAGTTGACAGCAAACTAAAAAAAGCCAGTTTATGCCCCCAAACCTTCTGGCAGCTGAAGCTGAAGAAGCATTTTATTTTTCAGCATCATTTTGTTTCACAAAAGAAACAAAAAGCTTCACCAGAATAAATACAGTCACATTTTGAGACGAATCATTTAGTCTACAACTAAATCCTACAGATAAATGTAGGCTGTAGGTCCTGAAATGGGGCCTGTTGGCAAGAAATGTCTTCAAAATCTGGGGCATTTGGAGAGAGTGTGATAAAAAATTAATGTGTGTGATTTTAGTTAACTCTTACCAAGGAAAACCCAATGCTTCAATTGGACACTTGTTTTGGTTTGAGGGTGTGTGTAAGCCTGTCACAATAAGCAATAAGTCACTAAATTGCATCATGAATAAAGATTAGCTGGATAATTTCCATTTGGACAACAATCGTTAAAGAGATGTTGAAATCCGGCATTTTGAAAACGCTGTAAACATTTGACACCCAGTAAGAAGTTGTTAGTTTGCACTCCCCCCCCCCAAGAGTCCAAACTGGGATATTTCCTGTTTTCCCTGTCTAAGCTGAATGATTAATATTTTTGAAAACACATTCCTGGTTACAGAGACTTCATAATTCATTTGGATAATTGTCGTTTCGGTTGCTTTGTTTATTTATTTAGGATATTTAAAAGGTTTGCCAGATCCAGTGTTTAATGTTCTCTAAAGTTTTCTTTATGTCTTTGAGAGGGTGTGCTTGCATTAATATGCCGTTATTATTATTATTATTATATCAGTTGAAAATGGTCACAAAGTGGCAATATTATCATCTATCGCAATCATTTCTGGGACAATTTATTGTCCGGCAAAATGTGTTATGATGAGAGGTGTGTGTGCACAAATGCAACCAGATTATAGCTCATATTTTATTGTTGAAGTACTCCCTCGAAACGACTCGTTTTGTCGGTTTGGACAGAATTTATGTCCCATTTAATGTGTTTGGATGACTCACCATGGTGTTCCTCACAAAAAACCTGGTATTTTAAAGCTCTTTTGAGGTTCATTTAGCTGGTCGTTGTTTCTATGTCTGACAATGAAGTGGCACGAATCCGATCACTTGACACTGGGTGTAGCTATTTTAGGGTGCTGGGGAAGTTTCATCGAGTATCAGCAGTAAAGTTTCTCCCGGACGCTGGTCTTCTAAGGTTACCAAACCTTTTAGTCACTACATAGAGTTTGGTATCAAATCCTGCATTTGCGTTTGGCTCTCGGTCTGTGCGACGTCCTCTCCTGCTCCCTTTCCATCACCTCAGACAGCCATCATGTCAGATCAGGAAGGAACAACACATCTATCAGCAAGTTACAGCTGCAATCCTACACCCTAAATCCTCAGAATTTCTCCTGTGTTTCAATTCAAATCGCAGCATCAGCAAAGAAAATCAATGGAAGGGCTCAAATACAACCCAGAGCCTTTCTGATCGAGTCTCTTCCTTATTTAGCTGATCCTTGTCAGGAGATTAAACGGTTAAATTCTTGCTCTGCTCTTGAGAACTGGAAATGGATCGACTAACTGTTCTCGCTTTGTCTCTTTCTTCCCATCAGTCAGATAGTTAGACGTCTAATAACGGATCAGACTTACTGTGATTCTTGAGCAGATGCAGGTCTCTGATGGGAATGTAAATATTGCGTGTTGGAGTGCTCGTCACAGTTGGCGGCGTTCTCATCAGATCAACTCGTCGTCTTACCATTAACTTGTTCAGTTTCCCTCTTCAGTTACTATAGTTACTACTTGGTCATTTCCACTAAAAGCATTTTCTTCCTTTTCAGAAAAGCCGCATCCATCTCTTTATTTTTCCAAGCTGCCGTGCAAGAAGAGCGCAGCCTTTCACTGCAACGTTTTTTTTTTTTTTTTTTCCTTCTTTTTCCATGCAGTCGTCTTGTATTTTCTGCTTGGCTGCTTTAAGGAGAAGAAGCCATAGGGGTGTACCATTCTTTGCTCATTGTCTCAGAGTTTACAACTAGGACATTTAGTCACGAGCTGATCAGGGATCGAGAGAGGGGATAATTCCCAGCCTTCTCACTCTGAAGCTGTATGCCTTAAAGTACTGGGTATCTAGTAATTGCTGCTCCCACCTTTCACTGTGACAGCCTGAAAAAGTCAGTTTATAGGGACGAGCCGGGCCGATGTGCCCCCATTAAGGAGCAAAGAGGTACTGGGAAGCATTTTGAGGGCATCCCGCAGCGTCTGAGTATAGAGGGGGGGAATTGGATCCTGTACGGTCTTCTCTGCTCTGTTTTGCACCGAGCCAAAAGCATTAAATTTGTAATTAGCGTGACAGGAAACATTGCACGTTCTGTTAACTCGGTATGATCGGTTCTTCACATCCTGGGCAGCTCTCCGTCTCTCTCGCAGCTTCATTTTAAAACCAGACGAACCAGTTGGTGTCGCTTTGCCGTGATTTATTTGTTTTTTGTTTCTTTTTCCGTTGTTTGTCTCTGTTAGATTTTATGCTGACTTTTGCAGTGTGTTGACGAGAGCTGGCCTGAAGCTCTGCCTCAACTCTCTTCAGTCAAACTGATAAATCAGCTCAGCTGGCTGACAAAGTAGACCAGCTTAGGCTGTAAATTAAACATTAGATACAAGATGCTTCCTGGGAACAATAACCACTCTGTACTTTGCCTCTGTTTTATGGTTTTTGATATTAAATCATTTTACGGTGAAATAACAGGAAATTACTGGCAGCGGAGTTATTTTACAGTCAATCTGTTGTAATGTATTTCAGCAGGATATTATTGTATATTGGATTACAGCTGGAAAACTAAATCCTTTACACAATGTTATAGCATCAAGCAGAATTTAAATGTTTTTTTTTCAGTGTGTTAATGTATTTTTGGCAGCAGCAGCACCACTATAAGTAGCCAAGTCTTGTTAAAACAAGCTGAATTACCGCTGCTTTATAAACTGAGGTTGATAAAAATGAATTTCTTTCAAGCTACTTTCCTCTTTCATTTAGGGGCAACATCAAAATGACAGAGCAGCCTGTCTTGTGACTTACTGGCAACACTGGGTTACACTAGCATTGAAGAAACATGCAACATTTAAAAAAAAGGAAAGACAAAATATGATTTGTTATAAGCCTGCAAAATGCATTGCAAACTCGCTATTGTAATATCACACACAATATACATATTGGGGAAAAACCGCCATGCTACTTGACACGTTATTGGTTTGCGTTTGCAGGAATGCCATTCCTGCGCTAATTATGCCAAACTTAGCATTTTTGCCAGCGTTTCCCAGTAGTCATCCGAGTAGAAATAAAAAGTATTTCACAACCTGTAAGTTGTTTGTGTGGCAGCATTTTGAGTACCTGGTAATGAAAAGATTTAAAAAATCAGACAGAATTTCAAGCAATGTGAGAAAATCGCTACGATTCGCTAAGGCACACAAGTTAGCGCCTGTTTCAGAGGACCGTATCTGCTCTAAACTTTAATTCTCCTCAGATTTTTTTTAGAATTCAGTTCAAATTTATTAAAGCTATTATCCTATTTGTGAAAAGACACACAAAATACATTTTTTAATGCTTTTTGGTGTTAAAATGTGGAAGAAAAACCATAAAAAAATGGTCAAAGTTAAAACCTTGACTAGAATATTCTGCACTGATGGAAAATAGTTTGATTTATGTAACTTCTGCATAGAAAAATTGGACTTCTTAAAGTTATAGTTTATCTCCATTTCTCAAGGTCACAATGTCATGAAGCATCACATCTCATCAGCTAGATGTAGCTCAACAAACACAGTGCTTTGTCAGTGACTAAACTGGATTGGAATGCATTCATTTTTTGCTAGATATCCATTAGATCGAAAAGCTTGTACATAACTGGATTTAAGTAGAATAACATAAACTGAATTACACAGTAGTTTTTTTATGAATTTGTTCATCTTTGGATTATAATTAGATTGAATTATAAAACATCTGTACCTTTCCTGCATTGCATGAAGCAGTTGCTTCAGAAAGTAATCTTGCCCTGCGCCCACTGCGATGCACTCATTGTGTCAGAGCTTCGCTAATCTAACATGACAGTAAATAAAACATGAGCAAGTGAACTGTAAACATAATGGAACAAACAAAGACCAACTCGGTGTGACAGGAAAATGTATACACGTGTTATTTATTGTTCTGGTTTAAATGATTACAGAGTATAAATTTACATGTAAATGATGAGTTTTTAATTGTACTTTGCTGTGGATATGAAATGCAATAAGATGTTGTCATTACATTCCACACCAAATTTGCTGTGATGCATTTTCTTTTTTCTTTTTTTTTTTTTTGTTTATACAAGTCTAACATGAACAATGACATAAATATTTGCAATCCGGTAACAATAGATGTTGTACGGATATACAAGAAGTTTTATTTATGAACTGCACATTTTTGAAATGAGGCTTTCAGTGAATCAAATTACAGGTTTTTTTAAACATAATTAATAGGAAGTTTACTTTAATATATTTACATAAATTGGCCAATTTTCCATTGGGTGGTTTTGATTGATGATCTACACTAATACATTTTTAGATTTTATTTTCCAGATACATAAACTTTCATGTTTCTTTTTATATGCCAAAGATTCAAACTCACAACTGGAATGTCACTCACATTTTTAGTCAAATTAAACCATAAATTGATATCATTCTGGATCTTCCTGACATGTTACACATTTGTAAATTGAAGCTGGTTATTTGATGAATCCTAACCGCACTATTTATGTCAAAGATTTTAGAGAACATATTTTAAAAATTCATACTGATCAATGTCATTGCAAGCCTTCAGACTCCATCACTGGACATCTTCTCATCTGAAGTTGAGCTCAAATTTAATCATAACTTGCAGGACATTTCTAAATGGAAAATTTGAGCATTTCTAAAATTTAGCATCGTTTTAGTCTGTGGCTACGAAAAATGTTTCCAGTTAAAGTGTTCCTGAAATTTCCATCATGGTGCCACATAAGTGAAGCTCTCCCAAGTCTCAGAGCTTATCTCCTTCACAAAAAAAAAAAAAAAATCCTTTCATTTCCCTCGTTTACTTTCTACAAATCTTGGTTGTGCACCTACCACCTTCTATCTTTCTTCTCTCCCCCCCCCGCCTCCTCTCTCCGGTTTCCTCGCTCTCCCTTTGAGGATGGCGCGCGCCGAGTGTTGGCTTGGATAGCACTTGATACAAAAGGGGGTTTGTTTCATGAAATGTTTCCTTTTTTAATGAGCGATGGTGTTCGCTCATTTAATATTCCGCACCGATATCTCTCCGGGAGCTGACTGCGCTTCAAAGCAACTGCGTGGTTGTAAACGGGAGTGGGTGACGGGGGTTCTTCAGCAGCGGTTGAATGAAAGAGTTGGGGGTGATGGGGGGGGTTTATAAAACACAAACACAGGTTTATTTATTCTCCCTGACATATAGCTAAGCTTCCAGCGAGCTGCAGCTCGGTGCAAAGCTCCTTAGTGCCCCCGCCCTGTGCAGGCAAACTAGAAAAATATGAGTGATAACAGGTCAGCTCATATTTTTCTCAGCGTGTCTCGCTGCTCCTTGTTTGGATCAACTTTACACACAATTCCTCAGTATAAATAAGAGTTCAGTTGTTTACATATCAATACATATCCTGTTCTTCCACAGGATATGTATCACACCCGGTTTTCTCCGTTAGTGGTGTATGAATTTATAAAAGCACCTCACGTTGGAAAACTTTGATCTTTTTTTAATGTATTTTTGTTCTCAAACTTTGCTCTAAGACAAATGGAGATGAGTGTGGAGGTGGCCTGCGGTGCAGAACTTATCCCATCACTTTGGTAATGTGGTAGACCGTGACGCTCTCTGCCTAATACGGGGAGTCGTTCAGCAGACTGGCACCCAGAACTCATATCCAGGTAAAATTTCTTCCACCAGTGATTTGTCACCCTTGTCATTCTCCCGCCAGTCTGTCTGACACGCTGTCACATTGGTCCACGGAACAAGATGTTTCAATTTCCCAGTGAAGCTTGAATAATTTACTACTGCCTTTGGCTTCCATTGAACTGTGTCTGATCTCCTCTTCTAGTGTTGTTTTGTACTTAGAATGACCTCTGACTTTTAAGGAAGAAATTAAAAGTCTGAATCCCAGCCTGTAAATTGATGTTTCTGCTTTCTCGCTTGCTTGTTATTTAGTTATTATTTGAATCTTCATACAGTTTGGAGTTAAAAATAGTGCAACCATCAGAACTTTGTGCATCTCCTGCTGACATCAGTTGAAGGTATCTTCCTGCGTCTACTCAACAACTTTTTTTTAATGTTTCAGCTTGCATGCACCAAGCATCCTGCATACTGTGCAAAACAAGGTGAAAGAACACATTTTTTATTTCTCATATTTAAAGTAGAAGCACAATAAACACTGTGTAACTCGGACCTTAGTAGAAAATATGCCCACTTACATGTAAAAGTAGAATCAACCAGTTCTGCTGCAGTTTAATGCTAAATTGTTTTAGAGACTGGCAGTCTGGAAAGCAGACGGTTCCAGCAGACATCGTCCTGACCCGTGTGCAGCCTTGAGTCGTAATGTAATCAGTGCTTCAAGTAAAATGTTAATATTTCAAAGCAGTTCACAATTTGTTATGTTATATTTTATCTTTTGCAAGGACAAATTCTTTTCTACTCCAGCAAAAGAATGTCAAAGTTGAGGCTAATTCACTGTTTATCACCAAATGTTGAATAGACAGGGATCATGCATAGCATTATGACCACTGAAAATTTGTTTTCCTTTAAATTATATGGCTAGTAATTTGTTAGGATTTTAATTTGACATGCTGACCCACTGCATCCTTTCATTGCTGTTGCCTCTTAGGACAATTTGCCGTGGTTGAAAGCAAAATGGTTCAGGGATGATTTGAAGAACACGACAATAAATTTAAGATGTTCACTTGGATTCCAAATTTCTCCAATCCAGATCCAGTTGGACGTCTCTGTTCAGATCTGGAGAAACAGGTTTTGCATTTGGGTGCACACACTTCCTGGTTGCACATCAAGGAAATTCCCTGAGTTGTACTTGGGAGGAGACAGTCATGCTTGGGTGTTGGATAATAAAATCTTTGTTGAAGGTCAAAGACAGATATAGGTAATAGTTGACCGCAATCTTATTACCAGCTGGCATTGGCATTTTGTCTTGGCTACTTTGCTGCTTTTCCCTAAAGGTAAATATTTTCAAATCCAGACTGGATGCGTATGAAATGCCTCCTCCGACCCCCCGTTCATTTCAGTCTACGTCTCCTCTTCACATTACGTCTTCCAGCTCAACAACTTCTGCCAGGGGTTTCCACATGGGGGCCTCCACTCTGGCAGCAGCTTTCTTGGCTTTGGGGTTAGCGAGTAGAATGAACCAATCAGCAATCTGGAAAGGGGCTTTGATACCAGTAAAGGAATCACAAGGGGCCATTTTGTAGTTCACAACAGTTGTAAGCTCAACCATTCAACTTGCCAAATGTCACGTCAGGCCAGAGAGGCAGAAAGTTGGGGAGAGCTGAGAAACCACCCCCCCCGTCCTTCAGCCCCCCTAAGGTTTTTGTTTTTTTTGCCCTGTAATAAACGGGCAAACACCCACTCACCCATTAGCTCATGGTCTGGCAGCCGTTTCAGGAGTCTGCTTTTTTTACCCTGGTTTTCTTCTCTCTTCACATAGGTAACATACAAATATTTACCTCTGAAGATTGGATATGCTGCTCTAAATTGTTCCCAGGACTGAGGAGCGTTTTGGTCAGAAATATGAACAAAAGCGTTGGAAATGTGTCAGAAACTGATGAAGTCCCTGCTCTTTTACAGCCTGCAGACTCATATCCCTCAGGGTTGAGTTTCATATCTTTTTGCTGAAAAGACCTAAGTATTGCCTCGTCCTTTCCAAGATGCATGGGGGTGAAATGGCGAGGAAAATAACATCCAAAACATAAAAAAGAAAGAAAAAAAAACGAACTTGAGATGTAAGATTTACATGCAGACCTTGCGGGGATGGGAGTGAACAGCAGTCACGCTGTTCTTGAATAAGGCTATGTTCCAGGGGTGAGTCTGCTTTGACTTGAAATAGTGTTTTTGGCTGACGTTCTGTTTAGGCACATTTGGGGCCTGCTCTCTGGAAGAAAAGACTCAAGCAAGTAAAAGTTCATTCAATTTTTTACAGCTCATTAGGTCTTTTTGTTTCCACACGGGGGGGCCCTGAACTCTTTAAAACCTCCCCACGTTCTCTATTAAATCTATCTTCAAGCAAATTAATGGCTCATTGAATAATTGTGAGAATGCTATTATGCATTAAATAAGGGAATTTGGAATGAAATGGGAAGATCTTCTTGCCATATTAATTAAAGGATTCTTTATTCAGAGTGTTATGCTCCATTTTAAATCAAGTTAGTTGAAGTCGGGACGTAACTGGGTTCCCAGATCTGGATGTAGGAGGATATTGGCCTCTGGACTGGAGTCATATTTTTGAAACTTCTTTTACGTATGCAAATAAGAATAGACAGATCTATTTACACCTATTTTAACAGACATTTCCTTCATCTTGGGAGATCGGTGATCGGCTTCAAACGTTTGAAAATCAACCACCGTCCCCTTTTTCTCTGCTATGAGAGAGTGACTGACTGACAGACCCGCCCACCAGGTCATGTCTGCACTTGTGCCGTTAACAATAGTCACTGCTGGCAACTTGGTGACTTTCTTGCTGTATTTAGCAACTTTTCAGATCAAAAAATTGACAGGTCAGGCTTTTAAACGATTGGTGAACGGCCAGAAAACTGCATCTCCTAATCAAAATGACATTTGTGTTTGTTTAGCTTTCCTCATCTTGACTTTCCCATGTTGTTTTTACCAGCTGACTGGCAATGTGCAGCCAAATTGGTCTTTAAAAAAAAAAAAAAAAAATGAGGTGAAAGTGTAACTACCGATACCCAGAAGTGGCAGCACAGGCCTCTGCTGTTGAAGAAAACTTGGTCACTTTGGTGTGTCATTTCTGTTATAACTTAGGAATGGCATAATATAAAATGTGGAAGGCACAACCTTTAAGAACATTGGCATTCCTTTGCTGACAGGTAAAGGCCGAATAGAACCTGTCATGCCTGAATGCGAGTGGCTGAAATATACCAAAAATCAAGAAGGTTGTCATAATGTTTGATGGTTTTTTTCAGGTAAATGACTTACACTTTGTTGGAAAGGTAAAAGTGCCTGACCTTGCTCAACTGCGGCTTTACCGGTACCAAAAGAAAGAAAAATGTAGCAAAAGTGGTTGGCATGAAACTGCATTGCCAAGGATGTGCTACATCTCTGCTGTTTGTGAGATTTAAAGAGACAACTCGTGTTCGAGTTGGTGATGCTCAAGAGACGGTCGTGCAAATGAGGGGAATGACTGCTGATGTCAGTGCTGGAGAGTCGAAGGGTTAATCCCATTGGGTTGTTTGCTGCTATGCTCGTGTAATTCTGGAGGAAGTTTTTCTGACCGGATTCCAGGTCAGTTTGTTTGTTGTGCGCCGCACTTTGCTGTCTCCCCCCATCCTCTCTTTTCATTCTCACACTACTGATGCTTTGTGACTGCCGTCGGGTGTGTGTGTGTTTATTTTTGCTGGGAAGACTCGGGAAAGGATGCACTGAGGCATAAACGCACACGTGTGTGTGTGTGTGGGCATGTGCACGCGCATGACTGTGAGCACAAATGCACACGGCTGCGCGCCGGCTCGAGGCCGAGGCAGCGCCGCGTTGCCGGCCCTGCTCCCCCCCGATCCTGACCCACTTTCTTTTTCCCCGCTCGTCACTCCCTCTTTAATTGCCGCGCAGCACACTGAGGCCATCTGCTCGGCTGAGGCCTGTCGCCATGGAGATGCTGGGAGGCTTTACGGATTTGCTGTGAACTGACCAACAGGGAAATGGAGGTCAGGGAATGGGGGGAGGGTGTTGGACAGTTGTAGGGGTCCTAGAGCTGTAGTGTTGACTTTGCACTAGTGCAGCTGAAACACACACAGAAGTACACCCAAAAAGCATTATTGTTATTATATTATTATTATTTTCCAGACAGATTTTCCAAATTCCATCCCTTATTGTAGCCTGACATGAAATTTAATAACACTGGGAGCAAGCTGCTAATTCCTGCACCAAAAAACTGAAAAGTTTCATTGTCAGCAATAATTTCATTGTCTGTATGTAAGTGAAACTTCTTTGCGACTCCCAAGGACAAAACCCAGCTTCCTTAATTCAACCAATTACACCGTAGGTTTTTGCCAACAGAACAGTTTTAGACAAAAGGCTATTTGTCTGTGTTAAGATTACAGTGTTGCCAGATGTATATTTAGCGTCATCTCATCTGCCTGCTCCAATCACGCTGAGCTGTGTTCCTTTATCCTTTCGAATGCCTTTGTATATTTTGCTGCTCGTGCCTATTTCCTTTTCAATGACACGCCTGAGCGGGGAAGCTAGGTTTCCAATTAACACTCAGGCGTATTTCATTGCCTTGGACTGCACAGTTAGGTCACCACACTTTCATCAAGCCTGCATTGTGTGTTGTTGAGGCAGACAGATATTCCATTCCTGCTTTGCGTGATTATTTGAGCAAATAGCTAAATGTGGTATTTTACTCTTGGAGAATGTTTTCCTTAAATGTCTCTAATGGAGTCTGGATATTGACCTCTTGGCACACGAGCAGCGCCGGGCTTTGGGAAACACTTTTTATATTTACTCCTCTTTTAAAGGTCAATATTGGTAGCTGTCATTTCTGAAGTGCCATTTATAGGTCAATACCTTATTAGTAATCAGGTGGAGTTTGGATCGATGCAGCTCCTGTCCTGTCTGTGTCACCGAAGTGCCAACATTACGACTTGTAAATTAATAGCTATTCCAATCGCCTGTGACACATTAAGAGAAAGCGTGGAGCTTAGTGGTGCTCATTTAGGAAATGTTTTGGCTACTGATCAATTTAAATGATCTAATTAGAGGTTTGTGTTTCACTTTCCTTCTGTTCTGACAACAAATAAATACCACTGATTCCAAAGTTGAGGTTAGCAGAATATAAATGTATCGTTTTCATTCATGAAAACGATACAGGAACATAAAATGAAATGAAAACGATATACCTGTTTTTATTTAATACAGAAAAGCAATGAGTATGTTCCTGCTTAATACAAATACAGTACATTAAGCTCGCAAGATGAGACAAAACTGTTGATTACGTAAGACTGGGGCGAGCAATATATTTGGAACAATGTTCAGAAATCATTTGGTGTAGAATCAGTCAGTCGAAGAGTTTTAGATTTTAATGTACCAGTAATCTAACACTGAAAGAAAGCACTGAGTTTATAATATTAATGTTGTGGGCCAATAATGTCTTCAAACCAACAACTCTAGAGGTCCACTGGACACATGGCTGTCATGGACCTGTGTTTGTAGATTTCTCAACGGAACGTTACTTTAAATTAAATGTGGAAAATCTGCCGATTCATGTATTTTTTTCATATAAAGAAAGAAAACGCAGTTTGAGAAACTGAAAAAACAATGCTGCTGCTCACGCTATTGGAGCGGCGTTCATTTTACTTGCCATTGATTGGCTTTATTCCAAAGACTTGAAATAATAAAGAACGTAAATGTTAGCTTCTCCGCTAGTGCCAAGATGGCCTCCACTTCACATATTAGTGAATAATAAGGTAAATTTGTTGTTTGCATGATTAAAATGGGGCAGGTGTAAGCATTTTCAGAAGGGGTCACGAATGTTCGTAGGTTTCAGCTGTACAAAATGCTCCCAGTAAGCACATTTGGATGGTATTTTAGTTAAATATAAACCTTTTTCCAAAAAGTTCGTGACAGTATATCATCTGGGACACTGGTTGGAGAGCTTACCTCAGCTTCGTACTGAATAGCTAAGAAATTGGAAAAGGCTGCTATTTTTGTGTGATGAATGAACTGCTAATATAGTCAACCTGTCATGGAAGCCAGACTAAACTATGATGGCAGGTGTCCACCTTTTCTGTGTGTTTCTGTGTGTTTCTGTGCTTATAGTGTGTCTTTTTTTTTTACTAGACTGCCTAACAGAAGTCAGGTTGTCAGAATACGCTGACTTTGATGCCGTCAACATCTGCATAGATGTCTCCGACAGCGTTTTATGTTCCTCCATCACCCACCGGTGATGGAGTAATACAGGAGGCAGTGACAGCGGAAAAGGTAGCCCTGTCAATTTAGACTCCAGTGAGCACTTGATCTCTGAGCTGCCTGAATGTACAGTCAGAGCTGAAGTTAACAAGACAATGTACCCAATACCTGTAATTGGACCGAGCCCTTTTTGGTACTTTAAAAAAAAAAAAAAAATGGTGAGATCCGTCTGTCAGCTTGCACTTCAGTCAAGGTCGTGATGTTGCTAGCCGGGTGTGTTGTGTTCGCCATGGCGCCCTTGGTCCGATCACAGCTTAGCCAGCATCTGCTGTGCAGAGGTGGGGTGAAAAGGGCTGCACACTTCGGATGGTGCACTGGATTATGTGCTTGGAGAGATTAATCAAATCGTATGATGCCTTGCAATAAAATGGTTACCAAGTTTACTTTCATCCAGGCGGTTTAGCCAACATTTTCACCTCAAGATGGTTTGAAGGGTATTTTCTGGGTCTCTGCTGTCACTGCCAAAGGACAGCACAAATATGGTTTGATAAATATGGGCTCAGGGACTGAACTGTCCTTCAGTCAGATTCTATCAGGGAAATGCAATGTTGATCTGTTTCCTTCGGAGCTAGAAATTATCATAGCTTGAAGAACTTTGAGAGAGTTACATGAAACGAATAAGTATTTTTACTAAATTTAACAACTGATTACAAATTGCACAAGCTACAACTAGTGGGCTAAGATGGAGAGTTGGCAGATGGCTCCCCTCTTCATCCAGGCAGATATCCAACACAGATATCCCCAAAACACCATGGTCTCCAGCAGTAACACTTACTTACTGTAAACTCACAAGGTAGGGATTGGGACCAATGACATGTGGTGAAGTCAGAAAGATCTTGTGATATTTCATAGATAAATCAAAAGTTTCTGTGGCATCTTAAATGCCCCTGAAACAGTCATGCTGCTCAGACCCGTGGTGCCTTTGGGAAATTAAAATCGGTGTGTACTTGTTAATTATCCACTATCACCTCCTTCGTTTTGAGAAAGCCTGTAATAAACTAACTTTGGCTTGGATATGAGGAATTTGGCATTTGATTTAAACATACCATGATGAAGTTTTAATGTTTAGAAGGTGTTGAAGTTGTGTAACCTCGGTGTTAATCACTGCAGTCACATGTCAGAACTGGAAAAAACAACTTAGCCAAACAAGTGTCTTAACACGCCTATGCTAGTAAAGTGTAAGTGATCAGGTAAGTTAAATCATTTATGGTCTAAAAAAAGCCTTAAATTCAACTTTGAGAAAACTCATAAAATGAAGTAGCATTTATTTTGGAGAGGTTATTACACATTAAAAACCTCTTGTGGGCCGATTTTAACTACAGTAACAAAGTGAGGGATGTCAAAGGGGTGCAATGAGATTTCGCAGCACGAGATCTGCTGATATTTTGGAAATATTTCTTGTTAAAGTGACGTCTATTTTGCATACAAGTGCTTTCACGTTTGTATTGGCATGTGACTTCATTTAATGTGAGTTTAGGCTATTAGTGTAAGCTTAGTACACTAATACTGAGCTTAGAGGACACGCCTCTCAGAGGTGGGTCCAAGCACCTCTGACCCTCTTATTTTAAAGCAAGAAAGCAGATTAAGACTTATCATTTGGTTACATAAGCACTGAAGATTCCTCCAACATTTAAAAAATGTTTGTTTGGGAACAATTTGAATATTTTGTGCAACAAATATCTGAACAATATGTAAGGACGGTTACTGCTAAGTATTGCTAAAATCTCATCTAATTCTCGGGAACCCATTATCATGTCTTGCAAGCTGGACGTTTTGTTTCATTTCATTTTAAAGGCGTCCTTTCAACCTAACGCTGATTGGTTAACTTGCTTAGCAACAGCCCTCTCAAACAGGTACTTAGATTCACATAATCAGGCAAAGTGGTAGTTTTACAAGGCAAACCAATAGTCTATCTCTGTATACAGATAACCCAAGAAAATCCCTAAAACACTGTTGTATTCATGTAAGCAAAAATTGTAAACACTAAGTTAGCAATTAATGAAAAAAAACTGTCTGTATAATTGCTGGCTTTGACATCATCCACCTGCAGGTTCTTGTCAGAATCCGTGTTGGTTAAGGGTCCTTATATTAGCCGGTGCAACAGAAGTAAATGTTTCTCTTGGACAGCAGCAGAAGGAAGGGTTGTTCACTATTCAGCAGAAAGGCAATCAACTCAACCACTCAATGGAATATTTATTTATTTACCCTCCCGAAGCCACTTTGGTCTGCAAAATCCCCGGAGAGGAAAACGCATTAAGCCACATACTGTATTTACTTGTGTCTGCTTGAAGCTGATGTACGAGGGCAGGCCAGAGATGGAGAATAGGAAATTGATCATCAGTGAATGAGTGTCAGGGGAATCTTGACATCCACAACCGTTTTTCACGCTTTGAGCTCAGAGAATCCCTGAGGCAGGGAGTTGCCACCTTCAGAGAATACAGCTACTTACCAAGTAGATTAGGACTTTGTTGTTAGTTCAGGCAGACGCACTTCAGTGGTGTGCTGTGTTTGATTGTACAAGATAATTGACTCGCCGACATCCGAGTAGTGAACCCTGCTACGTCTCCTGATGCGTTTTCACTCACAAATGAAGAGTAAGAGCATTCCCATGCAAGGTAAAAACAACAAAACATTCACTAAAGTTACAATCGCACTAAAAGCATGTGCGTGCAAATTATTTGGTTGAATTGTTGCCCTAAGATTCTTTGCACAACCGAATGATTTGCAACAGTGCATGCACAAATTGCTGACCTAGAAATTCTCTGCATTTACAGTTAGCCAACTTAAGAAAAAAAAATAAAAATCACAATTTTATTTGCTAACATTTTCAGCTGCAAGACATTTTCTTTGTTTTAGAAAATGTTTAAATAGATTTTGGCATCCTCAATGGACCAGAAGTTCAAACATAAGAGAAAGATGTCCTCAATAAAACTGGACCTTTAAATACCAACAGGAAGTGGTTCTATTTTAGAACAAAGAAAAAGGCACAGCGTTGTATTAACAGCTGATTAAACACTGTGCTCTTAGAGAAACCTCATAGTCAGCCATTTGTTAGGCAGTATTCTTGGCAGATCTAGTAAATGGGACAGTCTCAGCACTAATCCCTTCAGCAAAAGTGTGTTTTATGTACTATGAACCCAGAGAATCTCTAACATTCATGAAGAAAAGTCCTCAGGTGAATAGTTAAGAAACATTCAAGCTGAGGGATATAAAAAACGTAATTTTCCAGGCTGCATTAAGATAATATGATGATTGATGTCTGGTGTTTGGAGGGTGAGCAGTTACTAGGTGCTTTTAAAGGGCCAACACTACACAAAGCTTTAGGCAAAGCTAATTATAAACCATCAACTCCAGTTCAAATAATATCTGCGCTTGAAAGACTACAAGCACCAATGTAATTTTTAGATAATGTTTATATGTTCTATAACAGCCTTTGATATTGTATTTATGTCTAGTTCTCTACTGTCCGTGTTTTTATTTTGTTCCTGCATGTAAAGTTGTTGTGGAAAAATGAGGGAGAACGAGAGGAGAGGAAATGGAACTGCTCCCCCTTCAAAATAAGAGCATGAATATAAACGTTTAACTGTTTGAAGACATCACAGCAGTCGAAAACCGAAACTTCAACACAGACATTGAATTTTATTCAGCTGAAAGTTTAGAAAACATCCATATAAATTAGTGCTACATAATTTATCTGGAAGTATTAATGTAGGGGACGCTAAGCTAATGTTTTCAGAGTTTGCAAAAACACTAAACAAAAAATTAGCTCAGGAATTAGCGCATTAGTGTGCCAACTTCTGGCATTGCTGTACATAAGAATGATATTTTTTAAAAATCCTGCGGTCAGAATGCATTTGGAAGTTATCAACAGAGAAGATTGCGCTTATTTACACGGAAATGGAGGTCGGAGGAGGTTTGCCACCAATGAACTTCCTGTTTGAATCATACGGAAACTCTAACATGAATCCAATGGTTCACTCAAACCTCTGTAATATTCTACTTGTTACTCATAAAGCTTTACTTCAATATCCCAAACTGCCCCCTTATCTGAAAAATACATGAAAAAAAATCTAGCTTAAATATACATGTAACATAAATTTAATCCATGATTGAAAGGATTTTTTTTTATGTGCCTTTGATGCTCGGCTTTCCCACACACCTCAAACAAAGCTGTGATCTTACAAATCTGTCAAAATCTTAGTAGTGGATCAATGAAAACTACCATTAGAGGCTGTGTCATACTTTGAATTGAGGGTGTTTTTTAAGGGATAGAGAACAGGATCTCCCAGGCATGAATGAGCCCTTTGTGCTTCATGTGTGGACTCATTTGTTTGGCTCATCATGCAGAGACGGTATTGAATTTTATGTGGTGGATGTGAAAGTAGACTTTTATGAATAATGAGAGGATTACTGGCTTTGCTGTTTCATGATGATGCAAGTTTATTTTAATCCACACAATTGTCGACTATTTCTCTGTCTTTGCTGAGCCTAAAACGTGATCCCACAAGTTTCGGGGCTGAATGTGTCGACTGCTTCTCAGCTTGCCAAGTTTTATTGTAAATCAAATCCGGTTCCCGTCTGATTTCTCTGGTTAAATTAAGGTATAATTAAAAATTTAAATCCTTCGCTCTTAATTAATTCTTATGCTTTGCCTTTGTACAATTTCTGAAGTTGAAAATGAACATCATTGTGTTTCTTCTTTTTTTTTTTTTTTTTTCTTGGAAATGCAGCCATAGGCAGCAGGGAAGACTTTTTTAGCTAGTTAATTTAGAGGATTCATTAGATTTAGTTAATTAATATTCTTGGCTTGTTTCGTCTTTCAGATTATTCAGCGCCCTGGCTTCCACCTTAAATATATGATTAATATTTATGGAGACTGTCAAGAGCTGTCAGCCTCATATGAATCAACAAGGCTTCAAAACTGAAGAGCCAACTGATGTGCTTATAAATCAAAGGGTTAGCAGGGGAAAATCCCACAAAGATGACTAAAAAGAATCCCATTAGAAATGTGTAACCTTTCTGCAGGCACACATTCGGTGATTTATTAGTTAAAAGCTGTTTACGCTCCCTTCCTTTCCATTAAATGTTTTAAATATTGGAGGAAATGAATATGTCAACGAGAGTGAATGAGCCCAGGCAGCATGACCACAACTCATGCATTACAATGGAGATTGTGCAGGCTTCTCTTTCATGCAAATGCGCCTCCGACACATATACACAAACGTATGTGCGCACATCTGTGGGTTACTACTGTAATTTCCAGTTCTCTGGAGCATCTTGCATGTGCAGAAGTATTTTTAGCAACAAGAAGCGCTCTGATTGTCTAACACAATGTGTCAGGACGACGGCGCGCTAAAAGATTCAGTCAGATGGTCCTCAACGATTTGCCCAGAGCCCCTGCAGAAGGGATGCGTTTGTCGCCAGCGCTGGGAGGGGGTCACGTGCTGACCCCATTGTCTGCACGAGTAAGTGCAGTGCGCCGCATCAGTGTGAAGCCTCCCTGCACATAATGAGAGACTGACTTATCCCAGCGCTTATAGCTAATTGATTGATTTCTCTGGCACAAATACGCCAGGCTGAAAATTTTCTTCTCATATCCACTCAAGTCCGTCAGAGAAGAAAAGGAGCGAGTTGAGAAATGAAAATGGACTCCTTCTTTGAAAACGGAAATATTTAATATTTGTTTCCCTGGAAAGGAACCTAGATGCTTTATTAGTCTTCGCCTTTCCACCCCCACTCTTGCCTGGGAGAAAGCTGCGTGCCACGGCAGTGCCGGGGAAAAGCACTTTGCAGTAAGAAAAACACATGGCTCCTTTGTAAACACAGAGGTTAATGTCTTATTTACAAGCTGCAGCCTTGCGGTTGACACGTTTGCACAAACGCCTCACTGTCTTTTTCGAGTCGGCGCAGGCAAGGGTGATCGAAGACGAGCCGCCTCCCGTGCCATGTGCTACCGCTATGAGAGTCTGGTAGACCCCCTCTGAACTTTCAGATCCTGCAGCTGACCTGCTTCCTTCCCTGGTACATTAACTCCAGCAGCCTTGCCGCTTCACAGGAGCAGATGTTGCCCGGAGAAAACAAAGCTAACAGTTCACCAGGTTAATCAGTCTCATCGAGAAGTCTGCCTCTGTTGCCAGGTGTGTCACCCCAAAGTTCACTTTGCCTCACTTTTGTTGCTGCTCTTTGACCCTGGTTTTTCACACCATTCAAGAATCTGATGGAATCTGTTTCAGGTGGAAAGTGCACGCATGTTTCCAAATCATTCACTTTTCACATTTTGTCACGAACCCCAATGTATTTTATTAGGATTTATTATGGATCAAAGTGAAGCAGCAAATTGAAAATTATAACTTTTCAAAGTCAATGTGGCTGCAGGTCTTTTGGAGTATCTTACCTCTAATGATCCACACCAGAAATACAGACAGAAATTTTTATCTCTTTCTTCTTTTGTAAAATAGCTCAGGGTCAGCCCAATTGTAGAGACAGTTGTTAATAACATCAGATTTTAAGTATTGATATAGATTCCTACTTTGATTTCTTTCCCAACTTCTAAAACATTACTTTACTTTTATCTTGGCCATTTCGTTGCCTCTTTGAACACTTTAAGGTCATCATTCTGCTCTAAAGTGATCCTCCATCCCAGTCTCAAGTATTCAGCAGCCTTTAATGAGTTTCAGTACAGCCTTGCATTAAGACTATCCCCCTAATTGACCTTTGGCAAACTCACAAAGTTAGATTTCTCTGTAGAGGCCAATTTTGTGGATTGCTAATAGTTGTTCTGCCATCAGATTTAGGTCCTAATGTTGGAGTCTAGGGACATTCGCACCATCCCTGTTTAGTCCACTTTAATCAAACTCCAGTTGGTTTGGATGGAAAGTCTGGTTCATTTGAATGAATGTGCAATCAAACAGACCGAAAAAGCAAACTCTGTTCCGCCTAAAGCCTTAGTCTTGGTCCGGTTGGTGTGATTTCTGGGGCGGTTCGATTCATATGTGATTGCCAAGTGGACTGGAGACCACTACAAAAGTAAGAAGTGGATGACAACACAGCAGGGAATTCTGGGTAAATACAACCAAAACAAACAAGTGAGTCTACAAGTGTATCAGTAGCGGGAGAAATGGTTTGTGGTCTTTTACCAAAGACAGAAGAGAAATCCCAACACCGCTAACATCTGACTCCACCTTTGTGTACATTTCGTGAAGAAGGAAGTTGCTTATTTCTTCTTCAGAGAGTTTTGTGTCGTTTCCTTCAGTGGTTCTTGGTGCAGCGCTACCACAGACGACTGGGCAAACAGGTTTTTCTAAGGTTTTGGTTCGTTTGATACAGTGCAGTGTGAAAGCGATCTGCACCAACAGAAAATGTAACAAAGTTACAATTTTCAAACTGACACCTGACTATCAGGTGTGGTTATTTCCCTGATTAATGCTCTGCTTGCGCAGCCTTCCAGTTTAAGTGTACTGCCATCTCCTTTGTGGGTTGGAGTTGTGCAATACTTTCTATTTTCAGATAAAGTATTGCTCACAGAGTTTTCAAAAGCTTGGTTTATTGTATATTTAGTACCAAACCTTCCCTTCAGTTTGTTCACAACTTTCTCCCTGACTTCTCTGCTGAGTTCCTTGGTCTTCATGATGCTGTTTGTTCACTGATGTTTTCAAAAACCTCACAATGGACATCACTTACCAACTCAGTGACATCTGCACGACACTGGTTGGAGTAAAGGTGGTTGAAAACAAATGCTTGCCACACTTTTAAGATTTTCAGTGGCAAGAAAAAAAATTAAACCATAAGATTTTAGTTCTACTTCACAATTGTGCTCTACTTTATGCTCATCTGTCATTGCACCGTGGTTCAAGAAGTACAACTGCTTTTGCAAGGCACAGTATATCTCCCTCCTTCCAAAATGGCAAGAAAGTGAAATAAACAAGGATGTTGAAAGTTCTGAGGTCTCGGATGACGTGAAGATTTTTATTTATGGAAGGAAATGGCAAAGTGGTCATGACATAGCTCAAACAGTTTTCCTTTTGTTTTGACTAAAGCAGTCACCGAATCCTGCTGGCTGTCTCCGAGGGCCAACTTCAGCAAGATGACAGCAGCAGAATAACAGCGCAGCCAAAGAGGAATCTCAGAACACCTTGAGTTTGTTTCAGCTATGCTCCATCTGTGTTATTACATCGTGTCAAAACTTGTTTCTGGTGACTTTTTTTTTCGTGTTGTATTTAACTTGATTTCACATTGTATACCAACTTCAGTTCACACAATTGTTCTGAGAATGTTTAAAAACTCACAAGGGTTCTCAACTTATTTTGGCTGAAGCAGCGAGTGCTTATTTTTTCTCCTGTGCTGATTCGTTCTGTTCCCGCTGTAACTCAGACAGTAGTGCTGCCTTTGACAGAGCAAGGCTAGAGATGTACATCAACATGCCAGGCAGATTTCCTTTTATATCATCTCTTGGCAGCATATTGCCTTTGTCTGCAACCAAAAGGGAGAAGTTTTTTTTTTTTTTTTTGGTTTCCAGGGATCAAACAGAACCAACGTTTGGCACACTTAGCTCATTTTAAACTGGATTTTAAACCTTTTAAAATCATTGTCCCATAACATTTTATTACTCCAAATGATCATAAGAAATGTTTAACCTGGTAGTGAAATTGTTCAGTATTTCATTCCTCTAGCTTCATGTGTATTTGTGTGCTTAAGGTTCCTCTCCTGAATGCATCCCTGAGATGGTTAATGGCTGTGTCTTTTTGCTGCAGTGCTGCAAGCTGACTGTAACGTGATGGCATTTGTTCTGTCTGCCCAAGGCCCGGTCTGTCATTGTGTATCAGCCCAGCCAGTGGCCATGACTCACGCATGAACCCTCTGGGTATCAGAGCTCACTGAGAAGACACAATATTTTATAGTTGGAACAGAAGGAGGGGGAAAAAAAGCAAAAGAAAAGCGGGGGCAGCATTTCAGCGGAGGGCGTGGCACAGCGTGGACGGAGCTGATGAGTTTGTGTTGAGGGCTGTTGTCTCATCCAAACAGCAGGGGATTCAGAGAGGTTTATCCAGATGTGAAACTGTCCTGTTTCTGAGCGCAAGGTTGTGCTAAAAGCTTTCATTACTTGGATAGATTTAGAGAATCTGCATGTGTGTCTGGCTTTGTTCAGTGTCTTTCAAAAGTATTGGTACCGCTTCATCTTTTTCACTTGGTTGTGACAGACCAACATGAGGCGGTGCATAAATATGAGGTCAAAGGAAAAATGATACACCATGTATAATAATAAGAGCTTCAGTATGTAACTTTTATAAAAATATATATTTTTTACATATCTGCTAAAACTTTAATTATGTTGTGACAGCATAAGATGTGACAGATAACCTATGAAAACAAAACATCCTCTGCCTTCTCCCTGTGGTCCTACAGTCAGCTGCAGGAATGCACCACTTCTAATCAGAAACTGCCAATCAGAGCCAGGAGGTGGGCCTTAGCGTCGTCAATCACACTCGTGTGCACGCGCCTGCAGGCTTAAGATTGCTGGTGGTGGAGAAATGTGGTAAATCTCAGTCAAACTGTAAACCAAAGCCCAATTGCAAATCTGTAACAAAACATGAAAACTGACGCCTTCTATCTACTTAGAGTTTCAAATTTGGTGTAGAAAATGTGCACAAACTTTCGCCTCTCTGTGTGTAAAGTTGACAGTGACACATCCCAAAACAGCTGTAAATGCTTCACCTCACAAATGGAACTTATTAAATTTACATACTTACTGATTTCGCTTTAACAAATGAATGCCACACTTTATTTGTTAAAGCGAAATGTGGAAAATCATGTAAAGTTATACTCTACTTTGTGTTTGTCTATCATCTAAAATCCCACTATCATCAACCAAAGTTTGTGCCATGTTTGCTTTTGCAAAGCAGTGCGGCTGATCACTGTGCTCCGTCTGTCACATTGCAGCTGCACGCTTTTACTTTGAATTACTTGTGAGGTTTTCTTTAAGCATGTGTAGACTTGAGCCAGCGAGTGATTTAACTCCGTCCCTGCTGTCAGTAGATGCATGTGCCGGCATCAGCAGTGATGGGCGTCCGCGCTCCCAGGGACAAGCCTGCAGACTACATCTGTAGGGGACTGCATACAACTGTCATGCAGGCTGTGACCACATGACAGCTGTTGACCAAAAAATATCTGTTTCGTACAACTTTGAGGGGGGAAAAAATAGTTTATCTGGTGACAGCAGGAGCCCAGGCTGCAGAGCAGGGCTTCTATCTGCTGCTGAGACAAGTCAAACGGATTTGTTGGCGTTACGTTTTTTTCTCGCCACCGCTCCTGTCAGGTTCAAAGCCTCCGTGTGGGCTGCCTCAGTCTTTAAACGTGGGTTGTGCACCGATGTGTCATGCCTCTATCACCGCTGATCAGAGCAGCAGCCAATAAATACCCGCCGCCGCTGCAGAGCCGTTTGATCTGGGGACTAAATGTGGATTTTAGTCCCGAATCAATCTAGTGATTTAGTGTCCCTTAGTGGTGACAACACAAGCCAGATGTTGGTGTTAACAGACTGTTTTATTCTGTGGGAAAAAACCTTATATTCCTCTTTGCATCCAGCTATTGTTTCCTGTTTTTGCAAGCCGAGCTATTCTTTGTGCTCCATTGTTGGGTTAGATTCCAGCAAACATAAACTTTTACGACTGTGGCTTCATTCCCTTTCATAATATGGAAATTAAGAAGAGCAAAAGCAGCGGTTACTCAATTTAAAATGTCACAATTACTTTTAAACTTGGCCACTCTCACATATTTGGCGATATTCCTCTTCACGTACCCCCCTGCTGCTCTCTGTGATAGCTTCATCTGACACACTGACGCCTTTTCAGAATCATATCCATCAATAGATGTCAGGCCCGAACCCCCACATCTACCACCATTGCCTCCCCCGCTCCCTGACAAAAACACTGGGTCGTTGTATAACACCATCTATCATCCCGGAGCCTTTGTTCAGCATCCTGTCTGATACGGGGGCCAGCAGCCAGTGTGAGGGTGGCATCCTGCTTGACAGGCCAGCACAGATGCTAAATGACAGTGACACAAAGAGGGGGCCCTCCACACAGGTCCTGACAGGGCTGTTTTCCATACAGAAGAGGCTTGACTCGACTTAAAGGCCCAAACTGAAATGTAGATTATAGCTCGACTCTTCAAGCCCCTTTGGGTTACTTTTCCACTTCCAGATTCACCTCAGTGGGAAACAATTAAATGTTTATTTAACACTCACTGGGGTTTTTTTTTTCTGTCTTTGAATTGGTTGGAGTCATCATTTCCAAAATGACATTAGTTCCAGTATCCTATGGTAGAAACAGTCTTTATTAGAATGTACCAACCTTTTGGCCCCGACTGCTGAAGTGTCCTTGAGCTCGAAACTGAACCATTGTGTGTCCCTTTTTCCAAGTCACTCGATCAGAGCATTTGTCAAATGCCTTCAAGAGTAAGAAGATTACATTATTCACCACAGTGTTTCGGTTTACCTTGTTTCCATTTTTCTCTGATGCCCTGAAGGAAAACTGCTCCTCTACACCCTTTTGTTAAAACGCTGAATATAAAGTAGTCTCATATCTGCAGTCACATCTGTTGTCGCTGTGTCGATACCAAGACACATCTCCTTGCGGTAGTCGGATTACGCAGCCCTTGCAAAGTTGTCTTTCTTGCTTAGGTGTGTCAAAGCTGGCTTTTTTCATTTGTATCAGTACTGTTCATGCTTGTGCAGTACACTGTATCATCTGAAGACTGTAAGCTTACAGGATTAGACTTTATAGTTTTCACACTCAGACGCTTGCTGAGCTAAAAAGAAACTAGCTCCGGTTTTTGTTCTAACCTGTTCTTGGGTCAAATATAGATCGATCCAGACGTGGGTCGATTTAACAAGACGTAGTCTGGTGATGCTTTTTAACCAAGATGTGTTGGGTTTTAAACTGAAAATTGGTAAACTGGATTAAATCTAACAAAGAGTGGTTGAAAAGAGGAGCCAGCTACATTAAAAAGTTGCTATTTTAGTCAAATTAACCTCATAATATCATAGCAGCTATTAAAACTAATTTAATCAAACAAAATGAATGACTAACCAAATATTTGGTCAAGATTTGAGCATTGAATTTAGCTTGTGCTAACCAATTAGCACGGAAAGACTAACAATGGTTAATGAACAAAATGTTAAGTAAACCTTCTCTACTGTGAATTTATCAGTTGCATTGTTGATGTTATCACTACTATATGTCTTACTGTATCCACTCAAAGTGTATCATCAGTGAAGAACAGTAAGAACGTTTTCTCCTTTCAAGGTTAAAGTTAGAGGAACTATACCAGTTATATACCATTCTTACAAGAGTTTTCACACGACACAGTCTTAATGTTTGGCATAATTAAACAAAATTAATGACTAACCAACTATTTGGTTGAGTCTGCTGTTTGATGTGAATTAAACAGCAGCTTTAGATACCATTACTGTACAGCATAAATTTACCGTCTTATTTTAGCGACTGGAAGAGTCTTGGAAAAATTAGTTCAATTTTTTTAATTCTCCCAAAATATATAGTGGTTTGTGAAGAATGATAAAAGCACATTTTCCTCGGTTTTTCAATTAAAGAAACAATAATAGATGTAAAACCAGAGTGTTCACCAGCCTTCATGTTTCTGAAATGTTGTGCAAAGTCTCCAAGATGTTTGGCAAGTTTGCTTTTTGGACACACCAAAATCCTCTGTTGTGTCCTGGTGATCAGACATTCATTTAACTGATCAAAAGCGAATCCGTTTACTTTCCCAGTGTTTTACAAACATGTGGCCTGCAAGCTAGTTTATTAGTGGGTTAATTTCAAAGCACTTTGGACTCAACTTTGATGTCCAGTCAGCCCCTTTGTGTGGGATTCATCAGCGAGACGAAAAACACTGCCTTTATTTGCCTCTAGTGAAATGAGTGAAAATGAAATGCGGAGTATTTATAGATCTGAGGTAGCTCTGCGAGGATGTGCCTCTTTGAATCCATCAGCCGAAAGAATACACATGAAAGCAAAGAGCAAAGGACGTGCAGAGTGGTACTATCAAATGTGACAGAATATCCACATGGAGCCGGCGTGTTTATGGATGTCTGGTATTTCTTGAACGGGGGTCAGTGGGATATCTGAAAATCACATTTTACAAATTTATGTGTGTTAAGAGTGGGTGATTTGTTGAGAAAATTCTCTGAGCCGCTGATGCAAAACTCAACCGGAGTTTGAAACCAGGAGTATATGACTTAGAGGTGTCACCAGAAGGAAAAATCAAAAAGTCTGGTCAAAAGGTGAAAAAGGAGACAAATGATGACCTGCAGGTGGTGAATAACATGGAGATAACACTTAACCAAAACCTGAGTCTTTCTCAAAACTTAATGAATGATTATAGATAATCTAATCGTCTCTGTCAACAGGCATTTCTCAGCTACAGCTAAATGGGATCCTGCTACATTCCTCTCAACATTTCCAAACACTCTAAAAGCTGCTCCATTATCCACACAGCCACAGGGCCTCAAAAAACATTTTATGACAAGTTCAAATAAACACAGACTTTTCACGTTTCTCCATAATGACAGTCATTTCATAAACAATGCAGTGGTTTTCTGTTTGTTGATATGACAAATTTTCTTTGTTTATTACCTGGTTCATGTTCACTCCGAATTCTTGAGGAAAAAAAAACAGAAATACTCCAGAAAAAAAAAGGTTATCGACCCTGGGCTCAAACTCTACAATGGCTGCTGTTGTGTAAAAGTACAGATGGCACACACAGAGTATTATTTTTTTCATTTGTTTTTATTTATTTAAATATTAGTAATTAGTATTTCTTCAGGTGATTTTTAGACATCTTAGATGAACTTTTTTGTCTCCGTTTTTACCTTGGATTATTCATTTAATCTTCATTTTAGCATTTTTTTTTGAGTTTGTTTAAAAAGCACTTAGGTTGCATTTTGTTATTGCTAAAACATTTTAAAATAAATTTTTTGTAACTGCTATGATTGAACAATGCACATATTAGGTTTTACTGATCAGTACCAATTTATGGTTTTGTTTTTGACGTCTTATCTGCCCATTTTAAGCTATATTTCACCCAAAAAAGACAAAAAATAAGCTAAGCTAAAAAAGATATGGGCGGTTTCAACTTACTAAGTATAATTGACTGATTTCCATCTCCTTCTAGTTGATTGGTACGTCTCTAATACAAACAAAATCAGTTAATCACATGCAAACAAACTCATTTCCTTGACAGCTGTGAACTAAACACAGCCTTTTCAGGCTAGAGTTTGTCATTTCTGATTATATTGTTGTTCCCAACTAAAATTGATTTAAGAAAGAAGGTAACAAATGAACTGCAGCTTCTTGTTGACCAATCTTATCCGGTCTGAGAATGACCACTTAGCGCCACTCATAGAATCAAAGCACCAAGCTTTTTCTCGAACAGATGAAAATGACAACCAGAGCTAAATATCTTCCTATCCAAAGGCTTGCATTCACAAAACAGGTTGTTTTAACTCACCACACGCCGAGACATTCCTTTCACTGAGACTTGAATTGGTTTAACTACATCTTGAAAAGACAGACTTGCATGTGCGTTGGTGGAATGTCAGACTACTGACTTTTTCTTCTTTGACAACACGGCGGTGCCCTTTTTAACAGCAGCATTTTGATACCATCTCAGGGTATAAGTCAGCTCCATTTCTACTCAAAAGGGTCCTTCACATTTGCCATTAAAGATATGGATTTTAGTATGCAGCGAAGACATCCGGTATCTCTGAGAGAGAGGAAAAAAAAAGCCTCAGTATCTCCAGAGCAGGAACGGAGTGTCAACTTTATCTTTTAGGAGACCAAATGTCTGACATTTACTTCATCATTAGCCACTTCTATCTAACTTTGTGAACTTTGGGGTTAATGCACTTGAAAACTGGATACTGTGATCTTGCTATAAAAATGTTGAGAAACTAACATAAAAGGCTGTTCTTATCCAGTTCACCACAAGAAAGGGTTGCTCATCAAAAAGGGGCTTAGCTTTCTCCTTTGGGTTCAATTCAGCTGTTTTGTTCCCCAACCTCCTTTTTTTAATAGCAGAGTTTCTACACAAAGGTATATACTTTTCCAGAAAAGCAATGGATGGATGGATGGAAGACTAATTGGACTGAAAACATGGATAGAAGGCAGAATGGATGGATGCAAGTGAATGGATGGACAGAAGCCTAAATGGACAGAAGAAAATCAATGGAAGGTTAAAGGAATTGATTAACAAATAAAAAAATGTAATACCTGGGAATGAATGTGTTGAAAAAGAAGAAGAATAGATGAACAAGTGAGCAGATCAATGGAAGACCAAATGGATTGAAGGAAGGATGAATTGAATTGAAAAAAAGGATAGATGGATGAAGAAATTAATGAATGGAAGACCAGGGGAATGAATGGCTTGAAAATGGACGTATGTATGTATGTATGTATGTATGTATGTATGTATGGATGGATGGATGGATGGATGGATGGATGGATGGATACAAAAGTAGAAACACTCTTCCATTCTATTTTCTTTTTCTGAATTTTTCCAAACTTGGTTATTTAAGTCAAATTCCCAACTTTTCCCGGCTGCAGCCTGAACCCAGATCACCTGATCCGCCTGGTGTAACTTCATCCCTCCGTCTGCCTCGTTGTTCTTTATTGCAGAGCTGAAATTTCACCCTCCTCAGAGACCTCACTCCCTCGTTCATTTTTTTATACGCTGCTGCCGGGCGTTTCATTCACATTTAAAGAAACGTTTCTGAACAATTGGAGAGATGATTAATTGAAATCCTTTTCATAAAATGAAGCATGCATTCTCTTTCAGAAAGCGATGACTTTCTTTGCCTAAATTACCATCATGGAAGCCTAATAAGGGGCAGGTGAGACGCAGCCGAATCACCTGCTGCTGAGCACAAGCTGTTTCCTGTGACAGCTTCATCTTGGAGACCGTATTCTCCAAGGGCCCGAAGCCTGCGCAGGGATCACTGAGAGCGTTTAAGATTACATGTCCGCTGGCAGGGAGCAGCAGAATAGGTGAAAATAATTGGCCTCGTCACCAGCCGCCCCTCCAACCCCTTCCCGCCGTGACGACAGACAGAGTGGCACGGCGAGGCGTAAGAGGAGCCCCACCTCGCGACGCCCACACCAGCTACTCGTCTAATCAGCGGCAACGCTCTTACCCGGCTTCTGTGGCGTATAATCAAGAGAGGGAACCCTTCTGCCCCCCCACTGATTGGGTGTAAAAGAGGTTGCAGACCTAGTTTCATGCAATTAGCGGAGGAATGCCAGATGCTAATGGAGCTCAGAAGTGTTGGCAAAGCATTACGACGGGATTGTTGGGGCAAGGGGAGGTAAAGAAAAAAGAGGTCATTTGCCCACAGGAAGAGCAGCGCAGTGTAGAATATGAGACAATAAACCGGAATGGACGTTTGGGAAATTAGCCGTGCTTTTTGGTTGCGGGACTTATCGAGACGGGGCATTGTGGGAATGCGAGATGGTTTGGGATAACAAGATAAATATTATTGAAGTAATGCAGATGGCGAGGCACAGGGGGAAGACTCGGGAGGGAAACAATACTGAATGGGTATTTCTGTGGTAATTACTCACTAATTTGTGTTGACGGCAAACGCGGGGTTGATTCTTTCTGGAGACTTTGGGCCCGTTCTGATTGGTGACAACAGAGGGGAGGAGACCTTTTGTGTTCTGGCAAAACAGCTCAAAAGGGACAAAAGGAATTAACCATGGCAGATTTAAATGTCACGTTTGAATATGTGACCCGAATATACCAAAGAGAAGCGTTTTTATGATGGTTTAAAGGGCAGCGCCATACTTCAGACAAGCTACGTGTTAGGAAGGCAGAAACGTTCTGTGGAATTTATCACTACTGGAGGTATTTTGCTCAGGTTTTGCATTCGCATTACCAGGTCACCCTGATGAAATTGCTGAATTATTACTCTAAACTAAATTAACTGCAGGTTTTCTGTGTTTACGATGCGTTCGTCAGATCGGTGGCTCTCGTTTAGTGTCCTTCAGGCTCCATCATAATTCCACTGACATTTTTCATTTTTCAACAAGTATTTCCAAGCACAATTACTTTGTTAGCAAAGAAAAAAACATGTATGCCCTGCTTTTACCTTGCATTACATAGCAACATGTGAGGCAACACTTTCTTGGATTTCTCAAAGTGACCATTGGGACAATATGATGGAAAATTGCTTTAATTTTGGCCCTTCAACTTGTTAAAATCTTGAAATACATTGGTAACCCTAGCAGGTCAGTGAAAAATCATTGGTATTCATAATGGCAGTAAGACAGAGGGAGGGAGCACTGCAGAGCTCACCAGCACTTCCTGTGTATCGTGAAATGTAGCACAGTAGACCACAGGATTTGTGAAGAAATTATTTGTGAAGAATCCAGCTTTTCAGGGAGTTTTTTTTTATTTTCGTAGGGGATATCTAAAATATTCTAAAGAAAATGCAGCTGGGAGGCTGAAGTACATTGACACAAAGCTACTAATTAGGTTCCTCTGAGCGTATTAATGCATGTCAAGGTGTTTTTGATGACTGAATAGGTTGTTCTGGGTGTTTTTTGGTGATGTTCGCCAATAGCAAAAATGTTAAAAATGTTGATTTGTTTTTGTTTTAAAGTTTTTTTTCTGCTTTTAATTGTTGAATTAAAATACATTTTACACTTGAGTTTATTTGATTTATAGTCTTCGATGGTCATTTGGAGTTGGCAGACAAATGCACATGAGAAATCTAGAAATAAGCTAATTGGTTGGATGCTTCGTTTACCTCCACTAAAACAGTATTTTGATCTTTGCTCAAGCCAGTAGGTAACAATTGGATCAAGACCATTTCTTAATTGGTGTTCTCTGGCTAGCTTCTAATTTTTGGAGTGCTTTGCTTTTTCTAACATCCGGAATGAGTTAATATCACAAAAAATGTTTTAATTACACTTTTTTGCTTCCAAAATGTTATTTTTTTTCAAGGTTTTTCATTAAAACGTTAAACTTAAGAGGAAGAAAAGGAATGAAAAGAAATGTTCAAACCCTTTCAGCTCATATGTATAGAGAGACTGTTTTCTTTACCTGTTTGTGAATGCTAAGATGTTCAATCCGCAGCAACATAAAACCTACAAAAAAAGGTGCATATTTGTTTGAAATGTAGGAGTTGTCTTGGATCACATGCTTAAACACCCTAATAGTTAATTTGGAGTCCATAAAGAGGAAGCCGTGCAATGGGAAGGCTTTGCAGAAAATGAGGTGCAACATAAGGCAGCACACAGCAAGTTCAGATGTAGCACGTTCATCTCTCGCTCCGCTTGGCTGTATTCCTGTTAGTGAACCAATTAGACACACAAACCATCACAGACCACCCAAAAGCACATGCTTAAATTGGGAGATTATTGTAATTGCAACTTATGCTGGTAGTTATAGGGGATTGTAAGTCATAGATCCGAGTAAATCTGCTCTGCAGAAAGATCTTAACGGTTCCTCCTTGCTGTCTCTCGGGTGTTCTGCCATATTTTTCCCCTTTGTTTGCCCTTCCCTGCTCAAGAACACAGCGCTGCCAAAGTGTCACCAGGGTTTTTAAATAAATAATCACAAAACGCATTTATCAGATGACAGCTCTGCCTTCTCTTCAGCCCTCAGTGCGCAGCCGTGCACCCGTGCACGCACTCACATTCTTCTCCAGGAAGTTCAGGTTTGAGCTCTGACAGGCAGGACAAGTCCCTGCCTGCACCTACAACGACAAACTGTGTCTTAGCCACTGTTGAAACAAGGGCATGTAATACCATGGGCTCGGCCCGCTGAATGGGGCTGTTGTTTGGCGGTTGCCATGTGACTTTTCTGTGTGTGAATCATTCTTGGTATTCATCAACATGTACAGTTTACACATCGCTTGACGTCTTGGAGAGATCAGGGAAGATAGTTGGACTCTGGAGAACTGTCACGCATCTGAAGCTTCACTCTGCAAAAACAGAGTCGCTAAAGTATTAACACACTTTTTAGATATTTTTTCATATAAAAACTTCGATGTATTGGGACTTTAGATGATGTACCAGCACAAAGTAGTTCACAGAGATGCAGAAAATAAATCAGTTCTGTAAAAAATGCTCAAAAATTTATTATAAAATAAGTTTAAGTTGCACATCTTTGCTGCTACTGTTTGCAACTATACAGCATATACTTGCAATGCATGTCCACTTGTCCATTGTATATGCTTTGAATAAATTTTAAATATTTTTTTAATAAGAAGAAGTCTTAAAGGTTAGGTAACCTAATAACTTAACTTAAAGAATTTCTGCCCAAACCCATTTTCATGTCAATATAAACTGATTTGATACAACATGGAACCTTATGTGATTGTTTTAAATACGTTATCAATTTGTTTACACTGTCTTCTATTCTCGTCATTCACAGAATTTAAACAGAAAAACTGGTTTCTGAATCGAAAATTGTTTCTGAATCAAATCGCAACCCTAAAAACTGGATCAAATCGAATCGCTGGACACTGAAAGATTCATATCTCTAGTAGGTAATAATTTGAAATAGTTTTCACAAATCTAACCTTTGCTTTTAATGATCTCTGACTGGATCTCTGGCACAGCTTCACTGTTTTTAGTTCGATTTATTGATTTATTAGCCATTCGCACATTATGATAAGGATGCGACAATATGAAAATGTGAACCGATATTAATATCCAATATTTATATTGCTTTTATGGCTTTTATGTGTGACTGCTACGTGATTAATACATTCCCATCAGTTTCAATAGATAATCATGTGTTGACAGGTTTGAAATTATGCCGTCTATCCTTCATCTTCCACCTTACAGCTACGCTCTGTTTTGTATTTGTCTGGTGAATAAAACAGGACGGGAGAAAAGGGATTGTAAAGTAACAAAATGTGCAAAAAATATAGGCGTCAATGAGGCCGAGAAAACGCGTGGTTGACCTTGGTGCAGTTGTTGGGTCTCCATGTGTGGTTCTGACCGCCCTGCAGGCGCAGGCAGCTCCTGAGTGGCTGTCAAACCCTGAATCTTGTTTGCACCAAGCGGCGACGGAGACGTCTCGAGCTGGCAGCTGCTCCTGCGGGGTTTCCAGGCGCCTCGTATTGGCTGTGTCGTGGTTAGAAAATGTGTAGAAATTATACGTGACTCTGGCCAGAGCGTAAGCTGCGGCAGGGGCGGCCACACCCAACTTGCCCACATGTCTGCACTGAACCAAAAAAAGGAAGAGAGAGAAAGAAAGAGCACCGTGGCTGACATCAGCTCCGGCCTGAGCAGTTTAACCGGTCTGTGGAAAGGAGACGTAATCCAGAAAAGCCGTTAAAGTCCTCCACAGGTGGCTTGGACTGGTGTGTGTGTGTGTGCATTTGTGTGTGTTTTTGGGTTGGGGGTGGGGGCTATTTGTACAGTGTCTATTGCCATTAGGGATTTGTTTGTTTTGTGGGAGAAGTTGTTGACGCTGTTATTTAGACTCTGTGAAATCTGAGGATTACTGAGGCCGACTTTGCACAAGTGGACCCTGCCATGGCTAAGTCTGTCACAAAAGTGATGCATTATGGAGAGGGCAGTGATGCATCCTTATTTCTGATTCACTGTCATGAGGAAGCGGGGCCTGCTCTGAGTAGTAATCCCGCTGAAAGTCATTACGGTCCTTCCAGGTGAAGGAAAACAAAGCAAGCGAAATAATGGAGCGTAGCCACAAAGACGGGGCTTAAACTGCTCGTGAGAAAATAGCATTTTTATTATTTAACAAGTTTCACAAGAATATGTTATGACAATAAATGATTTAGAGGGTGATGGATGCTGAAAAAAAAGTGGAATAACATTAACAGTATCTAATTTAACCAGAGTTCATGCATCCATCAGGTATATTGAGTCTGAAGAAAATGCTCAGTTTATTCATGTTGTTATTATGAGCTAACCGTCAGGCCAGTTTGAATATATCATTTAAAATTGCTTTATTTAGTCATTATTATTCCACCCACATGGCCATATTGTTCACATGTTCTTAACGCTCCAGATAACAATACATTTGTCGAAAAATGTTTTTCATATGCTGTATAGTATGAAGTATAGATCGCGCCAGTCAAAAACTGCATCATGTAGAGGAAACAAAAGCATATATAAGTCAAAACTATGAGAAAAAGTGAGATGTTAGTCCGGAAAATGCAGTATTTGATGTGACAATATAATATGAGAGAGAACAAAATCAAGCTCCTCTGCCTCCTCCCCACAGCAGAGCCTGTTCTGGATGCTAAGGCTAGTTAGCATAGCCACTGACATGCAGTTTTCCTGCAGAGGTAAGTTGTTTTTCCACTATTAGCACACTGAGGGAAAATTAAATATTTTCATAAAAGTTGCCAACTGCAGGTTTAACGTTTTTTTTTTGTTGTTCATACATTTGAAAAGTACATTAAAGTGCATCTCTTATTTAATCTTAAGACATTTCTAACTTTTAGAGACCACAACTGCACACAAGTATCTAAATCACGCAAATACTTGAGACCTCTTCTAAAAACACTCATGACTGCCTACTTTAATAGTTCAAACACCAAATATACCTTGATGTGCATAATATATGGATGATTTAGACTGCCTCAGAAACTAACATCTCCACTCCGAGGTACAGTCAATCAGCGCCAAGGAGAATAAAAACCGCTCTTTGATTGGCTGCTTTTCAAATGCCGGCCAATTAAATGTTTAGTGGTATTTTGTTTTGAATATTTCAGATTCACTCTATGAAAAAATATACAAATAGGCCGACTTTCCAGGAATAATTTGGAGTTACATTCTACATAAAAATACTCGGATATGCGGGGATCCATTGTACTGCCTGGTCTTCATCTGCAGAGTGTGTTTTTTTATTTTTTCTCTGTGCTCCAGGCTCTCTGGCTTCTTCCAGAAACATGTGTGTTAGGTCAGCTGACCTCTAATTGTTCTTGGGTGCAAGCATGTGTGTTTGTGGTTGTGTTGGACCAATAATGGATTGGAGAGCTGTCCAGGATGTACCTGGCCTCTAACTTAATTGCCTCACAAAAAAAAAAAAAAAAAGGGCTGTCAAAGTCCAGTCCTCGAGGGCCGGTGTCCTGTAGATGTGTCTCGGCCTTAATACACCTGAATCAAATAATTGGGTCATTAGCAGGACTCTGTTGCACTTGACTGTACTCTGTGGAGTTATTTCAACCATGTGAACAGCGGCGCGTGTGAAAGTTGCAGGACTGACGCTCAACAACCCTTACTTAGAAAACGTCTGCTGTTAGACCGGTGTTCCTTGTCTCGTTTATAAATCATTATTTCACTTTGTTAATAAACTTCATTGCAATCATTTCTATTTATTGAAACATATTTTTTATTCCAGCTTATTCACCAGTCGTAAAGTTCTTGTTCTCGCTTTAGTGACTCAATCAAAGACCGCCTTATTTCATGCGGGTTTTTGTAAGTTAATGAACGGTGAGAGATAAAAGCAGAAATGAAATAACAACTGGACAGATGTCCTTGTCTTTGCTGTCATTAAACAGTCTTGCTACGACTCAGCGAGTTTGCTTTATGTCTTTGAAAATGATTGTACCGTGTGCTGTTTGCTCATGCTTTTTACACCCACCTTAAAGCGCTCTGTTTCTTCTCAATGGCACATCTGCCTGCTGCTTCTATGAAACAGGTGCCAAGTCTGGGAAGCAGGTGTGTTGTCGAACATGACCCAAGTATTAACATGAAGCGTCCTCGTTTATCAGACAGAATGCAGCATTCACCCGCCGATGACTGCGCACCCTTTCAGCCTTGCATTATAGTCTAAAAAACCCTCTGAGAACTCAATGAATGCCTCTTGCACTCTGTGGAAAACTCGTACAAAGACGAGCTTTAGGGGGGAAAAAAGCAGAAAAAGTTTGTTGAATTAGTTTTTTTTGTTTCTACCAGGTAACATTTCGCCTCCAGTTTGAAGAGTCCTTATTTAGATTTGTACATTTTGTCATCTGTAGTCAAAAGCGGTCACATTTTTTGACAAGTGCTTAGCAGATTTGGCTCAAGAGAAAAACAAACAGGAAACAGGCGCTTCGCAGCCAGCACTCATTTACAAAGTTTGAGCTCATGAATTCTACCAATTTACTCATATGTTATGTTTTACTTGTGTCTGTGCTTCAGTTAGGCTACCCACAATCCTTTGCTGCGTCACCATCACTGTCATATAACCAAACATTTACCAAATGACCAACCATCTCCACTCCCCGTCCAGAAACAGGCAATAAGATGAAAATGAATATCAGCTGTTAGTGTTTTATTTATGAAACCTATACAGATCTGTTATAATACAGACCGATACTGATGTTGGTGCTGATATATCGTGCATCCTTAGTCATAATCTTCCTGTAGGATTTAGATTTAAGGTTGACTTTGTGTCTGGCGAACCATTAATGAACATTTGTGATAAGAAAAAACTTTTTTTTTTTTTCTTTAGATCACTCAAAACAACTGGCATGGTATGTTTAATGGCTGCTATGGAGAATTTGTGGTCCTAAGATGTCTTTTTTTCTGTGTTGGCAAGATAAATGTTGCCCCTAGCCAAGCCTAGCATCACGTTATGTGGTGGGGGTTGTTCAGGGCACCGCCAGATATTTTAAAGAAAATCACATCCTGTTTTTCCACCAGTGAAACCTGTGAAGGCTTTCCACATCTTGAAGAGGAGTACCAAGAAATTTCTTGTGTCTGTTTATCCCAAGTTCTCAGGTTTAATCACCAAAAATGATTTTTCCATGTGAATGGGAGGTAAGAAGGTTAAAGAGAAAGTAAGAGCTTAAGGAAGTACATAATTCAGACTAGATCGTCCAGTTGGGGACAATCTAGTCTGATAAAGTGTGGAGGAAGTGTTTTTTCTACATTTGCAGAAAGTTCCAGCGCGAGTTTACATTAGCATAAATAGGAAGGGTTCAGCAGTTAAATGTCAAACACATCCATTTTCCATTTGTTTTTTTCCAGCAGCTCATGTCGGAAAAGATGGAGCCACATAAATGTGTTTAACATCATTATGCAACAAATGGTCTATAGCAAGCTATTTATCCATTTTTTTACGGCCTTACACTATTAAAAGACACCATTAAATAGACTCACTATTTGTCCAAGCCTTGGTGGTTCAGGGACCCTGTCACACAGGACATTTTGTTACTGTATTTTGCACATATTTTCTCTTATTTAGATCAGGAAAATTCAAAATCAACTTCCTCCCCAGCAGTGCAAGGACCACCACTGCACAGCTGCAGAAGCAGGCCTTGTTTACCATCAACAGCCCTCTCTGCCATGACTCGATGCTTTGTGAGAACATTTGGGCCCTGATTGCTATGGATACCTCCCAACACCTGTTTACACAACATTTGAGAATAAAATGGCATATGGTGCAACACCGGAGCAAAACTTTCGTGGTAAGCTGGTGCTTGTGTTAATTCTTCTCCTCCATTGTCTATTAATTCTGAAAATGTGCGTGAAGACGGTAGGACGTAGACTTTAATCTGAACGTAATGTGGCACATTTCAAAATAATTGCATGCAAATTAATATATTTTGCATGATGGTCCTTCACTGTCCTTTAATTAGTATAATTAAATCAGTCAAATGCGGTCTCATCATGGCTCTATAAATACGCTGCCGCGGTTTTATGCGGCTGCTCCTCCAGGATGTTTTCTGCTGCTTTGGTTCTATAATGCGGTTCTAAGCTGTGCACTGATGCTCGTATGAAAATTTGATGCACTACACGCTTGGCTCTCCCCCCGTCGCTGCGCTGAGGCAAAAACACGCCGTCTCACTCCCGCACGCCCATTTGATCTGGCATCCCAGCTGTTTCTCTGCTCTCCGTCCTCTCCTTAAAGCTCCCCGGCCCCCTTTTCTCCGTCTCCCCCCCCCCGCGTCCCCTCAAAAGTCAGAAACACATATTATAGGCTTATGTTTGCTTCTATAGCAGTGCGGCGGTGTTCCCGGGTTCCTGAAGGGGCATGTGTGAGGATTGTGTCTCTTCTTCATGAAAAATTTACCCTCCGCTGACCTTTTAGGTGTCATGAATCGCAGGAGCCACTGCAACTTCAGTGTGCTTTTAAGAAACTACCTGGGGAAATCTGCTCCACTGTCCTAAAATGTATTTGCCCTGTTGTGCTCTCCTCTCCTCCTTTGCCAGTTTTTTTTTTTTTTTGTCTTTTAATCCCTCCTATTGATTCCAGTAGCTCTACCGGCTCACTTTCAACGGCAAGACTAAAATTAAACCAGAACACAACACGGTTCTTCCTCGACTGAAATAAAAACACATACTCCCGCTTCTCCTGGTAAACTGTCTGCGAAGTCTTTTTGAAACGACTTTGTAAAGTTCCCCCTCAAACGTTCGCTGTGCTGCACAGCAATTCCTTCATCTGGAACTTTATTGTTTACAGTGTGGGCGTTGTACATTCACAGGGAAGAGCGCAGTACCTAGCTAAACGCATAAAAGCAAATAGAAGCGCCGTCTGATTTAGTGATTCTCAGAGGAATGGAAGCGCTCGGCTCTGTCTTTTTACGTTCTCGTCCCACTGTTTGTCTATTTTTACGTCTCTCTTTCTCCCCCTGCATTGTCTTTTAAACTCCTTCACTCTGTCATCATGTCCTCTCTTTACTCACCTCAATCCATCACCTAGAGGTGAGAGGAAATTAAAACATAGATACATTTTCCTTCGTTAAAAATTAGAGTGTTGTTCTTTTTGTTTCCTCTTGGTGGCCTTGCACACTAAAACCTGCTGCTGACTTGTTTTTTTAACAGAAATACGTGGTTTGCGCTGTCGCTGAAGTTAGTTTTAGCTAGATAGGAATAATATAAGGAGCCTTTTTTGGGTTATACAAACTCCTGATCAGATTTCACTCAATGTCTCCTACAGGAGCAGGTAAATGCTGTTATTATAATATGTTCATGTGAATAGTTCCCATTAATGACTTCATGCTAATGATATTGTTAGTCCTTTTTCTGACTAACAGCAGTAAGCAAATAGCACTGCAATTACCACAAGCTGGTGCCAATTTCTAAAAGCTGAATTTTAAACCAGTTGGCTTTCATAAAATATGAAAGATTATGACCCACCCAAAGAAAACTCCAAGCAACCTCCTGGTAGATTTTAATTATCGGAGAGACTAAGCCACATTTATTTACATTAGACTCAGAGTAGATTATAAGAAAAATCACTTAAATAAAGATCACTGATAGATGCTTGTTGTGAAACATCCTATGCCAGACTGCTTCAGTTTGCACCTGACGTTTGTTTCCACCTGGCCTTTGTCTTCCCGCAGAATTATACTTGATTCTCATCTCCCTTCGCTAATCCACTTGGGTTTTCTCCTATTGAACTGGATTTCTCTGGTAGAATTTCAACCAAGCCTATCAGCAAACAAAAAGGGGGAGTTGTGAATGTTAACGTTGATTTTCTGCACTTTTTTAGAATTTTTGTTTGCCTTATTTGGCAAAGACAATAAAATGCAAAACGTCGGGAAACCCCGTGCCTCCAGTAAACACTCCCTCTGAAACAAGCAATGCGCAGAACGAGGGGCTCGTTTTTACCAAAACTAGAAAAGTGTAAAAATGTGAAGGGAAGCCATGACTGTAACTGACCAGGGTTTATGCTCCACCTGTTACTTTCCCTCTGTAACTTTGGGAAGGATAAAGTGGGGTTAGAAAATGGATAATTGAATAAAAATCTTATGAGTAACTCTTTGGTATTCTTAACAAAAACCACGAGTAAATTTTCGTTCCTTCTGTCCTGGTTAAAACTATGTTACATTAAAATAAACCAGGCCTGGACCAGGCTTTGTACCAAGCACTAGGTTAGCAAAATATCTTAAAATTGACTGATTTGAACTCAGCAGTTTTAGATTGCAGATGATCCATGCAGGGGAGGCCACAGCCAGTGTAAACATGTACAGCAAGTCTCGGGGCGGTTGTCTCAGCAATGTCAGTCAAGGACATTGTTGTCTCAGTGCAAGGACACACGCAAACGCACGTCTTAGCATGCAACAATGCTGAAGCGCTGTTTTATTCTGGCTCTCACTGTGTCGTACATATTGAATATTTTGGCAGGATAAAATTTAAATGTGCTTCCCTGTTGTATTTATTCATTAGAGTAAGGAGGAGGACAAATGGGTCAATGAATTCTAAACAGAGGACCCTTATTGTTAGATATTTCATCTTGTTTGTGTTTTATCTTAAGGGTTTTTTTGTTCCATTAAGATTTTTCTAACTAACAAATGAAAGACGATAAACACTAAAAGTATTTTATGCAATCTAAGTTCCTTTCTCTTCAGAAATGTCATGTTTGTTTTGTTTTTCTTTTCAGACAGTAGCTTGGTCAAGGACGTTTGTTTTATTTCCAAAGACAAACTGCAACAGTTATGTGAGCGAAGCGAAAACAAAAAGACCCCCCCCACAATGAGAGCACCTCAGTTTACAGCTCGCTGCTCCAAAAAGGTTGAAATATGTGGGAGGCACTGAAGTGTCAGGCAAGTGCTTGTCAGAAACTTGTCTAATTACTTTAAGTGTCACTGCGACTAAAATAAAAATGTCAGCTCAGTCTGTGTCAAATTGCTGCCTCAGATGCAGGATGGATTCCAAACACCGCAGCTTTACATAATTGATGGCTCACTTCTACTTTTAGGGGCATCCACCGAGCCAAAGCAAGCTCGGAACCGCACTGCATCTCCCAGAGTTCGCTTGTGAAAACCGTGTCGGAGCCCAACACTTGAGAATCTTTTAGCGCTGCCTCACTAACTCAGTTGAGGCCTCTGTTGATTAAAATGCAATAATAATTTTGGCATTCTAATCATCTGTATAGCATTTAATAAGAAAGGCTTTCATGCTTTATGAGTTAGAAATTAATGTCTTGGGAGTTACTTGGAAGGTTTTAGAAAGTCAAGATTCCTCAGATTTTCCTTTTCAGCTGCCAAAATTATATTAGCACCTCTCTTAACTACGGTCATTTTCAATTCGCTTTACAGCTGAAATTTGACAATGTGACCAAGTAAAACTTTAAATGTAGCTTACTGAGGAGCAGAAAAGTTTTGTCAGAAATGTAAATGTGACAGGAAATCTACATTTACATTAACAGGAAGCAAAAAGGAGCTTTGTTTGCTAGATATATATTTTTTGCATAGACAGATATGTTCATTTGGTACATGCTAGCTTGGGACATGTTAGCTCAAAAACTATTAGCTTGGTACATACATGTTAGCTTGGTAGCATGCTACATGTTAGCTGGAAATAAATTAGCTTAGTACATCCTTGCTTGGTTTATTTCAGCCTGCTAGCTCAGTGCTTGCTACCTTGATACATGCTCCTTTAAACCTGACTATATACGGTCAGAGCAATATTTAAAAAGTGACAAAACGAGATTAGATAAGGATGATTCTGTCTGGAAGAGCATTGGGGCCACTGAAATAAAGGATTCTGACTTCGTTTTTATTTCTTTTTTCAGAAAAAGTCCCAATTTTGGGGTAGAAAAAAAACAGATTTTGTTTGTAGTGTCACCAAGCAGAGTGAGGAAGACTAAGAGAAGGAGGAAATTGCCAGCATTATGAGAAGGGTGCTGCTTTTATATTGCTTCTTTTTAAAACAGAACCATACACATTTACTGACCACCCAATTGTTACCCAATCCTCTGCAGTCCATCCTCTTTGCTAATTGTCTTTGTGGCTCTTTCTCTAATTGGTTTATGTTGCCAGACCAAGAAGCAGTGCAGACTGACTGACTGCTAATCCCCTGACAGACAGACAGACATGCTCAGTTTAATAAATAACCTCCCAACAAAAGAGCCAAAAGATAAATGTTATAAACTTTAAAGAAATCCAGCACTTCTCCAGTGGATGTAAAAGACCAGTTCGAGGTGGATGATGCATCAAGCAGCTAGAACAGACAATAATATTTATGTTTAGACGTAATTTCTTTTTTAATTTATGACTGTGATTTGTCCCGTCTTGCACCTTTCACGACAACGCCTGCTTCCTCCTTATCGCACTTGATTTCATTAAGTGAAGTGTGACAAACTTGAACGTGTGAATATTTCCTGCAAAGCCTGAATATTTCCTGTGAAGCCGGTGCGGACATCCAATACTCCGACGGGGATGTGAATCTGCATAGCAACAGTTCCTGTGCCATATTTTATCTTGTTTGCAGCTATTAGGTGTCATTTCCCATGAAGTGTCTTTTTGTTTTTTGGTTTTTAAAAAGGCAGGTTGAGAAGAACTTTGGAGCAAAGAGAGAAATCTGTTGTTCATGCTGTAACACGAAGACGAATTCATAGTGTGGGAATTGATCTCTATTTAAAGCTGCTCTCAAACTGCTGGGGCTGTGACGGCTTCTCCTTGCGGGGATTTTGCCAACCTTTCTGCATAAATGTACAATTTTCTCATGCTTGCCTTTGTAGACTTGGGCGGTGTGAGCATTTGGAATCACTGTGGGGCTCTATTTCAGAAAACCTGAAGGAGCTCTCTTTATGTACGGCGGCGACATGCAGCTCTTGGTGTAAAGAGTTGAAAAAGCGGGACAAACCAACAACCCTCGCAACACAAAGGAACCCCTTTTAAAATGTCTCCGTTTAGAGGGGAGAATTATCACCAAACTACCAGCAGAAAGCTCTGTAGTGCGTTTTGAGACCTGCAAATGGTCTAGTTTGGAGTGAAATGGCCCATAGAAGTGATCTGAATAATAAGTCTAACAGAAAAGCAATCTCCTTGCACACACGGATCGGCCCGAACCCCCTTGTTTGGATTGATTTGTGGAACAAGTTCCCTAGAGTTTGAGTGCTTTGTTGTCTGCAATCACAGCTCTGACTCATTTTAAGGTGTGCATGGTAAATCATGTCTGGGCAGGTATGTGACGTTGTTTGTGCTCTTCTTGAATTGACACACAAGCAGCTGGCGGCGTGAGCTGCAACTCTTACATCCTGACAGGGAGACAGAGAGGATCCTTCAGGTGCTCACTGGAGCGAATCACGCAGCGCGGCTGAAAGTCGAGAGCCATCAGCAGAGTTCAGCATTGTCTCACACTTCCAGTCTGATTGGTTTCTGCGGTTTATTATAACAAGGAAAAGAAAAAAAAAACAAAAACCAAGACAGTACTAACAACCTTGGAGTTGTGTCTCGTCACAGTTCACCAGCCAAGCGCGGTCGAGCCAGCTGAGCTGCGGGAAGGGAAGGGAAAGAGCGTCACCTCGGCCTGCACGGGCCTGCTCGTCCTGCAGGGGAGTGGCTGAACGTTAACAAAGCGGCCAAGGAGCAGCCGCGGTTTTTGTCCTTCATCCGGCTAATCAGCCGAGGAGTCGGACACAGACCCGGCCGCCCTCGGATCCCTCTAACAAACGGTCAATAAGGATCGGAGTGCATCCCGCTGCTGGATGTGGCGCTTTCTGCTTGGCTGGTCTAACGGATAGAGGACGGGCGCGGCCTTGTCACGGGGCTCTCCTTTAACTAGGTCACAACAAGTTTCATTTTAGTGCAGCCAAGCGAGATCTGCTTGTAGCCAGAAAATGGCTATATTAATATTTAACAGTTTTTTTTTTTATTCCTGTTTTTGTTCCCTGTCTCCACAACAACAGGATTAAAAGGGAGAGACATTTGTATTCAGAAAGTGGATTGCATTACAAAACTATAAGCAAAATTACCATAAGCATGATAATTGCTCACTGTTTGGGGAAAAGGAAGACAATACTTTATTAATTGCTGCACATCAGCGATGTTCCCACCTCTCTGCAAATGAAAGTCTTTGATCATCGCTGGAACGAAGAAAAAAAAAACATACATTTAAATCCACATTCATCTGCAGTATGGCAGTTTGTTGCTTAATCTTGTCTGATTAGCAGCAATAAGGTGATGTTTTAACAAAGTGGGGTTAATTCAGAGTGGGTCATGATTTATACATTTGATGGTGAAATATTTCCCCTTCTGTTCAACGGACAAATCTTCTGCCAGCTGTCGCTTTCTTTCCCCTTCTAACAATTACCGCCGATAGAAAATTCAAAGAAGAGATGCAATTAAAAGCAGTCAGATTTTGCATTATTTATTATTCAACATCACATATTGGATCGTGTAAAATGCTTTCATCCCCATCCTTCATATTAGCATGATTAGGAACAACATAAACGGAAAGGGAACTGATTATCCTAAAACATTCAAGCCCGTGAAAATATTGAGGGAAAAAAAAAAAAAGCCTCCTTTGCCTCAAGCATGTGCGGCTCCATGGACACGGATCCATCTATTATGTATGAAGGGTCGGCTGTGTCGCTGTGTTGCACGTGAGGACACGGCGCAAGGGCCCCGACTCTGCAGAGATCTTTCAGCACAAGACGAGCCGTCATCAATCTGGGTTTTTTTTTTCCAAAGCGGTGATCTGTCTGAATTGTTTGAATGAATATTGTACATATTTCGTGTTTGTCACAGATTAAACCACAACAACAAATTCTGTTGGACGATAAATTGTCCCAAACGTTATTGTGATAAATGATAATATTATTTTGAGACCATTGTCAAGTGATGGAATGGTAATAATAGCGTAATAATTCAAGAACATGCTCTAAATATCCAAAACAAACAGAAATAACAAATACAATGAATTGTTCAGGCTCTGTAAACAAAACAAAACTGAAGAGTTTCTCATCCAGTTTTTAGTAGAAAGAGAGAGAAAAAAACGATAAATAGTTTTAATTTATCATGCAATTGATTGATTTATTTCTTATTGCGACAGGCCTAATCATAACCATCATCACAACATGATTTTGTTCTATGTAAAATCACAAAAGACGGTTTTGCTGTAATGTTTGGTTGTTAATGACGTTCGATATTTTCAAAGGAAAATATTTGGCCACTTGGATGGACTTTTCTGTCGAAGGAAAACCAACTGTTACCAGTTGAAATAACGGAAAATAAATAAATTGGAGAGTAGCAGAAGAAGAAAGTGAGGATTAGTGGTCAGTTAGTCCTGAGACCAACAACAGAGACGGGCAGAATCAGGTTTCACTGTTATTTTCAGCAGGGAGAGGCATCTAAATGCCACTTTTTTAAAAAAAATAGAGAATTATGTATTATTTTCATTCCTCTTCACAGTTCTGCGCTACTTTGTCTCCGTCCATCACATACAAAAAAGTTCAAGGGCTTTGAAAACTCATTCAAGGCGGCATGTTCTCTATAATTTAACAAACCCCAACAATCTTCAGTCGCCCACTCACGCCATTAACATGCGTCTTGGGTGATTCACTGACAAAGAGACAGATCCAGGCAAGCCGGGTTGGTTCTGGCTGATACCGGCGCATCTGGACAGAGATTGTTTGGGTCTCTGGGGGGTTTCTCTGCCCGTGGGCACGTTACCAGAGGAAGGAGTTCTTCTTGTGCTCACACCTTTACTTAAAGCTTCCTGCTGGAGATGAGATCATCTTAGGCATTTAGTAACTCCAGGTGTAAACAGAAGCTGACATTCACACCTTCATCACACTGTGTCTGTTTGCAGCTCAGCACTTCTTCACTCCATCTTTTTTTCACTGAAGTACTACAGTGCTTTTCTTTTTTCTTTTTCCATGGATACAGTCCAGTGTCGCACTTTGAATCACTGTTTGGAAAGACTCGTCAAAACTCCTGGATGTTCTCCCCCCTTTTTGTTTTCACGTCCTCCAGTCCTCCTCCTCTCCTCCAGAGCGTTTGCAGTGCTGGTCTGCAGTTAGTGGTTCATTTATAATCAGTTCCTGCTCCTTTGACTGCCAAAGTGCTGGCTCAGGTCCAGGGGAAAGAAGTGGAGATACAGTAGCACCAACTGTTTGTTTATCCAGGGAGAACAGCTTCACGTCGAGGAACAGGAGGTGGTTTTTCAGAGACCAGTCTAAACAACTAAAACGTTGTAATCACTGTGTTTATGTTGCACAGTATTGCATCTGTTTTTCTTAGTTTGTGGGAGAACGATAAAAATCTGAGCTCCTATATGGCTGCGGTGTTGAAGCAGGAGGTGCATGAGCTTGTTGAGCCGTTTGTTTTCCTGCCATGTCGTCCCGTGACTTTGCGTTCGTGAACGCATCCCGACGGACCACACATCTGCCGTTTCATAGTTCCCGTATAAATCCTGTTTTCAATCACAAACACTAGTCAGACTTTGGCACTGCTGGCTGGCAGTGCAAACACAGGTTGTTTTTTTTACTGCAGCCTTTATAATCTCAACTGGGGATATGAAGGGATCCGACTGCAGAAAAAGAAATAGGACGGATCATCTGATGTCTCTAGATAAACGTTCTCTACTTGGTGTTGAAATGTGGAATATGTGCAGACGTTTAAAGCAAGGTTAAGTTAAAAAAAACAAAATCCCAACCTTGAGAAGCATATGTTCTGCATCCACACCAGCTCTGTTTAGTCCGCTTTAATCAAACTGTAGTTTGTTTGTCTAGAATGTCCGTTTCGTTTGGAGAAATGCTCAATCGAACTCTGACCCGGATCACAAAAATGAACTCTGGCCCCCCTGTAACAGAAACCTGGTCTATGTTCAGTTGAACTGAACTCTGATGCGGTTTGAATGCATCTATAAACACCAAATGGACCAGAGACCGCTCAAAGGGCAGGAAGAAGAGTCCAGCGCAGGGCATTCTGGGTAAATATAACCAAAACAAATGCATGACTCCGGGAAAAATGGCTCTTACTGAAAACAAAAGAAAAATCCTACGACTAAAATCTGATGCTACTCCATTTTTGTTTATGTTTCATAAAGAGGGAAGTTGAACTCATGTCTTCTTCAGATGTTTTTGTGTTGTTTCCTTCAGTGGTTCTTGGTGCAGCGCCACCACAGGTGAGAAGGGGAACAAAGGGTGTTTCAAAGGGTTTGGTTGGTTTGACCCCTGAGTAGTGTGAAAGACAACCACACCAGCTGAAAATGTAACAAATGTGGCAGTTTTGGTCCCCAATCAAACCGAGCCTACCGGACTACAAAGTTTGAAAACACCCTTAAATTCAGCCCAACCTGTTTCTAGGTGAGCGAATCCACAAGAAGAATACAGCTGCTGAAAGAAAGTCACAAGTATCTGTAATTGACACAAACCGTGGAAGGGACACAGAAAAGTGCTTCATCCTAAATACATCAATGTAATTAGCCTGGCAGCTAATGCACTATGCACTCGACAATTATAAATAACTTAAATCAAGATTAAATACATGGTCAAGCTCACTAGGGACACACCTGCCACAGCTGACTAGCTTTTATTTCACTCCAGGTTTTGCCGTGACTCGTGTCGCTACATGTGTCGAATCCCATTCCAGCATCTATTCACAACACAACACCACGAGCACACAAACGCTGCCTTGTCAGTCGTCCAGACACCCGCGCTGGGCTCATTTGTGCTCAAACATTTCCGACCGGCCCTTTGAGTGCATGAATCTGTTAGTGTAGGAGTGGAGGGAACACTTGCGATCTGTGAAGGGCACAGCGAGGATGGGAAATTTTCAGCCAAGCTATCATTTCCCAGCAACAGATGTTCACTATCTAATGCAGCATGGCTGAAAAGAAAACATTCACAATCCCGCTGACTGAGAGTGTTAGCTGCAGCAGACGAGCTACAAGATGGAATGTGGATTTTAGTAAATGTTTGCTGCATATGAAATAAACGGGAGTGGTTATTCTTTCATTTAAAACTGCAAAACATTTTTTGTTTTAAAATACATTTGAAATTCTTTCTAAGCTTTTCTTACAAATCCTATTGCTTGAAAAACTTTTGAAATACTGGCAAACAAACAAAGAAGATAAACGAAGACTTTGAGTCTACAACTTTATTCCGTGCTTGCCTCCGATTCCTCTTGCCAAACACATTCCATATCCCAACAGCGGTCAAAGAGCAGCTGCAAGCGGAGATGTGACCTCACACTTCACCCTTCCTCTGGCAAAGTCACTTTCACAGCAGCTCGAAATGCTTCTGTCAACTCAGTGTCTCCACAACTTCATTAAAGATGTAGATGTGATATATAACACATAGAGGAAAAGCATGCACGCTTCAGCAGCACAGAGCATATTGGCTGCTATTCACCGAGACAAAAGGTGTCTTTATAGTCAATCACTGAAGGATTTCTGTTTTATCTGTTTTAATTAAACACACCGACAGTTCCTTATCAGTCTTTTTAGCGAACAATGAAATTATGACATAAAACTGTAAGAACGTGGAAATGAGCTTGTCTCCCTCCGACAGTCTTTGTTTGACGTTGTGTCTCTTTTTTTAAGTCTGTGATTTTGTTTTCTCGGGGGAAATGTGAAGAAGACATAAACCGTACTGCTCTGATAACAACGAAGCGTAGATTGCTGCTGTGCTCACCGACTCTGATCTAGGAAACCATGCAGGTGACCGAAGTGGGGAGGAGGGGTCGGTTTCAGAAAGTCAAGCGAAAGCACGGATAGCGGTGTGTGTGACACGTAGTTCGAGATATCTTTTTGGCAAAAGTCAGCCGACCAATGAGCTGTAGCTGTGGCATTAGGTTTCTTTTTTCTTTTTTTTTTTAGATTTTGTGAGATACCGTGTGAAAGTAGAACATTTCTCCTCTGCAAACCCGAGAGTGAGAAGCAGCGGGGAAGACATCGGTTAGGCATCGCAGGAGAAGACATCTAAACTTACTAATCTCCAAATTCGGGCCAAAGTAAAATGTGAAACGTCCATTTCTGGGTTCTGACTCCGCACACCGCCTGCACCCTCCCTGCTTCTTCAGACACTTATTTCAGAGATTAAAAAAATGTGGCTGAGACACTATTCATTTTGTGATTCGGATAACATGTTTGGAGAGGCTTCAAGTGAACTTCAAACATCCCTTTAATGATCTGTAATCCTTTGGCAAATCTTCAGTGGGCAGCCTCTTCCGGAGTTATTTTTAACAGAAAGTGGATGAAATTTGGTCTGAAGCTATAACAAAAATAGGGATTTAAGGATTTTTTTTTCTCACTGTCAGACATTAAATTTGACTAAATATTTCCTGTTTCGGGCTGCACAGTGGCGCAGTTGGTAGAGCTGTTGCCTTGCAGCAAGAAGGTTCTGGGTTCGATTCCCGGCCCTGTTCTTTCTGCATGGAGTTTGCATGTTCTCCCTGTGCATGGTGGGTTTTCTCCGGGTACTCCGGTTTCCTCCCACAGTCCAAAAACATGACTGTCAGGTTAATTGGCCTCTCCAAATTGTCCCTAGGTGTGAGAGTGTGTGTGCATGGTTGTGTGTCTCTGTGTTGCCCTGCGACAGACTGGCGACCTGTCCAGGGTGACCCCGCCTCTCGCCCAGAACGTTAGCTGGAGAGGCACCAGCAACCCTCCCAACGACACTGAGGGACAAGGGTGAAAGAAAATGGATGGATGGATGGATTTCCTGTTTCAGGTCCATTTGGATTGTCAGCTTTAATTTTACTTGCTAGGGCTATGCATTATTTTTCAAATTAATAGCTTTAAGCTTGTCATAACAAATTTTCAAGGATGGTAATATGTCTCCAAAATTCAGATAAATAACATTGTTACTTTGAGACCATTTTCGACTATGTTGATAATAGAATAGCAAAGTAAATTTGCTCTCATCAAAAAACATCAAAAAATTAAGAAAAATAAAACAAAAACCACACACAATCAAAACCATAACATAACATTGATCATTAAGTAAATTCCCTTCCAAAAAATAATAATCGCCAAAATGAAAATGATCAAGCTCTTTTTAAATCAACCTCAAAACAAGATGTGGAGACGTTTGCTGAAACTGGTCAGGCAGTTTCGTTATCCAAAGTGAAACTTGGACTGAAAGGCCAACCAGCTGGGAGGACGTCAACGTCCACGAGACAAAATTAAAAGGCGGATTACAGTTTGAAAATGCCCCTTTGGGACGTATCGTGTGATCTGCTGAAACGAAAATTAAAGGGTTTGTTGATAATGAGCATCATTACATGAATTCACCATTTCATCTGTGATGTATAGAGTTGTTATGTTGGTGTTTTGTTGCTAGAGGGATTGTGTGAAACAGATGGAGTCATAAGGAAGTAATTTTCTGTAAATATTCAGGAAACATCTCAATACATCAGCAAAATGGGATTTTAAAATTAGCTTACAACTAAATTAAACTGGACAACACATTCAAATGATACAGGAGATACCAAATACTAAGGAAATGTATGCAAAGTTTGGAATTTAAAGATTTTTCTCCTGAGTTTTGTCCATTCAAATATCAGTTTCAAGTTTCCTTTTTCTGATGTGATGTAATCGAAATGCAGGCGAAAGGAAGTAGAATTACCTATGAGGTATTTGCAAGCCAAAGCAGCGCTGTCGGGGGTGGGAAAAAAAAGGAGTAGTCCAGGTTGAGTCTTAATGGAGCCATTGATCCAATGCCAGTGGAGGACACACCCAATAGGGGACTGGCTCACAGCGAGGAGACAGGTGTTCGCTCGATATCTGTCCCACTTCTCTGACCTTAAAGCTTTTAATCAGCTCTGCCAGGGAGCTTGTCAATCCTGTCAAACAATGAGCAGGCCACAGTCTATACACAGCGAGGGAGGGCAACTCGAGGGTAAGAGCTTTAAACAATACTCCCGAAGCAGGAAGGGAAGAAAAAAACAACAACCGTGTGTACAGTGTGCATCATATACGACTGGGCTGCAGCAAGATGCTGTCATGTAGGGAGATTCAGCAATGGTCAGCATTTTAGAAATGTTTAGGTATCAAACAGTGCAAGTTGCTGGTGGCTGTAAAACTCTAGCTCTGACTTACAAACTGTCACTTAGACAGTCTGCACAGAAACCTGAAAATAAATGCAACTTTTATTGCAGTGGCTATGAAAATCCAGACTTTCGTGTAAGCACATCTTTCAGACTCCACTGTTAAGAAAAAATTGACTAAAGTCATAATTAACACAAATATGGCCATCCCTGCTTAAAGGGGTTTGTCTAATAGGACGGTATTTTGTCTACTTAGATTCAATGCATGAACAGACAATTCCTCTCTACACTGTCCAAAGTAACCACTCATTTATTTTAAATAGATTTTTTCAAGATCCTTGTTCTTTTCATTATATTGGCATCACTCTTGATACACTAACACTATTAGCTAACTGGGTTGATTTGATTATACTCTTGAATCTCCATCCTGTTGAATAACCCAATGAGGACCCACTTATTAGATATATATTGAACATAGGTACAAGTCCCAGCAGTGTTTAGCAAATAGAACAATGAAAATTTATGCCTGATTGCATTGAAGGTAGTGTCTTATGGTTGCTATGGTAACTTTAGTTCGTTTACTAAGAAAGTCCAGTTCGTTTGGGGAGGTGTGAATGTGTAATATGGTGTAAAAAAGCGAGCTCTCGGTTCGGATGAAGCAAACTCTGGTTCAAATCCCTACATGAACGCCAAGGCTGTTCCAAAAGCAGACTACACCATACTGCATTGCATTCTGGGTAAATACAACCAGAACAAGCATGCATGTCTAGCGCTAGCGGGAGAAATGGCTCCTGGTCTTTTGCCAAAATCTGACACCGGTCAGATAAAGGCTCCATTTGTGTTGCGCTCATGTCTTCTTCATGTAGTTTAATCCAGTGGTCACCAAACTGAAGTACATTGGGAAAGCAAACCACACCGGCTGAAAGTGAAACAAATGTTTCCATTTTGGTCCCCAACAGAACCGAGCCTACCGGACTATTGGGTGTAGAAACACCTGTATTGCGTTTAGACGCCACTCCCTCCCCATTTACTATGTGCGCTGGCAAGATAAATATTGGTGCCGGTCCAAACAAGTGAAAATCAAAAGAAAGGTATTGCTTCAGCTGTATTTTAAAGGCTTCAGCTGTTAGTGGCCCAAACGGTTGTGCTACGTGTGATTTAACAGAAAAAGTCATATCTTGGGAATTCTCCACCACTGAATAAATAAACTCAAATTAAAGGTCAAATTTTACTAAAACTGTCACTGTGAGCTACTGCTAATACAATTAAAGATGGAATGGGTTTATTTTAAAGACTTTCTACCCATCTTTACAAGGATAGCCAATAAATGTGGAGGCCGCTATAAAAAGCCTGAATGAGCTGCTGAATCTCCCTGCGACTGCCTGCTTACTTCTTCCTGCCGCTGATCAATAGGCGCACGCTATCAGCGTCTGTCAGCCGTACTTTTCCGTCTTTGTTTCGTCAAAGCCCCACGAGTGATAATTTGTTCCATTCTCGCCGGCTAACTTCACAGCGCCTTCTCCTGCTTTTCAAGTCTTAATCTGTGAGGTTCAACTACAGAATATCTTTTTTTTTTTTTTTTATGTGGAGGGTAATTACGGCGCTGGTTTGATTGCAGCTATTAGCTCAAGCTGTCAGACGAGTAGTCACACAGCAGTCACACAGTTACAATTTGACCACAGTCAGATTGCATTGAGCCACATAATTATCTCCAGTGTTTTCTGGCGGTGCGATTTGGTATTCATTTACACATTTTAATGCACAGATGTCTAGTAAAAGGCTGCTAATCCCAATTATCGGACATACGTCTCGTCTGCGCCTGTAGTGAATGGAGGTGTTTATTGTCACTCTTGAACTCTCAAACACACGCAGTGCATTTACAGGAAGGAAAAGAAGTAAATATTATTTTCCTGGCTAGGTAATGTCATGTTTAGCAGAATGGGTTTATTGCATCATGCTGTTCAGTTAAGCGCAAAAGTGTGCAATGTTCGGAAGTTACTTTTATTTAAAGGGCAGAAAGCCATTTTTTGTTGTTTTTAGCTTGCAGCTTATTTTCAGGAAGAGATCAGAAACAATGTTGTCTGAGTGCAATAGCTTGGAGATTTAACAAACCGACACCCTGCAGAGAGATTTAAAAGCTATTTGTGGTGAGCCAATGTAATTGTAGCAGTGGGTGAATTATCTCTTGGGAAAAAAAAAAAGTTGTTCCAGTTCTGACCAGCATTTTTACTCTTACACCTATAGAATTCAGAGCAACATGTGGGGGAAGGGCAGCACTACTGCACTACATCCAGCCAGATAGATCTCCAGTCAGCCCAGCACTTTCTCTGGTATCTCATTTAAGGGAAGTGAAACTGAGACATGATGAAAAACTTAGGTGTGTATTTTTTTTAAAAAAACCTCTGTAAACGTTGACATCAGTAACCACCACATTCTTATTCCCGACTTCTGTTTTGCGTCAAGACCACCCAGTGTGAAGTTTTCGAACAAGGCTTAAAAAACAAACCTTTCGCTGTTTTGAATCGAAACAGTTAATCCGAGCTGCTTCTCTTTGTAGCCATGTTTTTGGGATCAACTGGGTTTTCTTTCTTTTTGTGTTTTTGCTAAATTGCTTCTCTATTCCAGCTTTCCATTTCCAAATACATTGTTTGACATCTAAGGACTAATGGAGGCTGGAGTGACTCGCACCACCCTACTTGGTTTCCAGCGTCTTCCCTCCCCCCGCCGCCACTTCACTGTGGCTTTGTGGTTCACGATGCCATGCCAATTGCTTCTCTCCTAAAACACCAGTTGCAAACTGCGCAGTGCTGTTATTCCATTCGCTCTTTTAAAGCTCTCCATCAATAATGTCACAATAAGACGACAGGGAGTTACAGAAGCCGGAAAATAATCCTCCATAAAATTATTCCTGCTAACATTATTATTAAGTGTCTTACTTCCGCGACTGTTCTCTAATTGCCGGTTGTTTTGCGTACAAGAGTCGCGCTGCGTGATGTCACGTATACGCTTGATGTACAGAAAGCGTGGAAGCTTGCAGAGTTGTGAGAATGTGTTTTATGGGATGAAGCTCAAAGGCTGGTGGGAAAGACAATACTTGATCCCAGCTGGAAAGCACATGCAGCAGAATATGACCGTAATCCTGAGATGTGGTGAGCATTCCAACCCTCGTATGTATGTGGAACATGGAGCCTGGCTCCCCTCGGAAAGAACGGGCTGTGGTCGTGGTTACGGAAATGGTTCAGCCCGGGTCTCGGAGTTCTGCCGAGAACCGCTGGATTTCATAAACGCTTATGATCCAAACACACATTAAAAGCACGGGGAACTGTGACAAAGACAAGAGTCCAGAATTCATCCCGAAGCTCGTGCTTTTCCCAGGCAGCCATTTTGCATTTGCTGCAAAATCTCGCGCCTATTTACAGTTTATTTGTCGTCGATGCGAAAAGTTTACATACTTTTATCAAAATATGTGGGTTTTATGGTGAAAAGAATGGACTGAAGCTGTTTGTACTGTCATAATTTGACCTGTAACATGTTCAATTCAATATAAATTGTAGGGAAAATAAAAACAGTGTTCACTCTGTTTAGGTTGAAGCCCATCATCATGGCATATCTTGCTTTTCTTTGCATCACACTAGTCACATGATCAACAACCAGCTGTTTCCACTGTGCAAACCACAAAGAAGACGGCAACAGGAAGTAGAGGATAATGGCGAGGCATGTTTTATTGGCTTATTGCGTGAAGTCAGTAAAATTATGTGTGATTTCAACTGTTTTTCTTATTTAATGGAGACACTGCAATTACAAAATTGTGTTTTTCCCACCATTACTGAATGTTGACAAAACAACACTCATGTTGGAATGGAATTATAATTCTTTCCACTTTGACTAAAGCCACATTATATGCTACAACTGCTTACCTTACAATGTTTCTTCTCATCTCTCCTTCAACTTTTTGTTGTTTTTTTTTTGTCTCCTGACTGATACCTTTAGATACTCCCTCTGATTCTTTTCCTTTCCGTCTGTCACTGGAAGCTCTCTGTAGATCTGGAATTATTTTGTTTATTTCACTAAAATTGAGTCGTATTCAGATTAAAGGTGGAAAAAGTTCTGAAATGGTCGACGTTATATCTCATTTATTTACCGAACAAAAACCAAAAAGAGGGTTTGCAGACATTTTATAACCGCTGTAAGTCCTTTGATTCAGTTTCCTCTTTGGATTTAAGAGTATAGAGAATTCATTGCATAATGATGGTGGAAAAAAAATATCTTTTAGTGACTGCAGAGCAAATGTCACAGTTAAACCACTGCGGGTAACGCTTATTAAAATGTACATGCATTACCAATGTGAAAAATAATTTACATAACAAGATAAGATAACACGTTAAGGGGGGGTTAGGGTAGCATATCTAACATTATCAGCTTTAGCAAAGACACACATTCATTCCTCCAGTGGTGACATCAGGATACTAATCCATGCCTTAATGATGAGACTTCAGGGCAAAATTCCTAATCGTGTTTGTCTGTGTTTAACCCTTTGTAGGCATGCACATCATTTAGCTTTTACCAGGATAGATGTGTCGTTTGTACGAAGTCTGACGTGAAATAAAGTACGGTAAAAAAAAAGTTAAAGAGCAGCTTTTGTGGTATTTCTTTTGCAGAAATGTGCAGTGCTCTCTGCGGCCCCTGGTGATCATGACTCAGACACATACTAAGTGTGCTTGTTAATTGATAGCAGACAGGGGCTTCAGCCCACTGCCCACTCCAGCTGGAGTGTGAATTCCCTCCCCTGTATGTTAATGGATCTGCTGTACCAATGCCCCGTGCCATGCTGGAGAAAAATAACTCTTGCCTCTGCATTCCCTTTTCTATCGAGCTACAGTTATGGATGCACTTTGATGAAAGCCATTTCTGCGCTTCTTTTCCCTCCATGCATTCATTTAACTGTATGATATGTGCAACATTCATTAATTCAAAGAAATCTATTGAGGCCATACCTCAGAGCTGAATTTTCTTTAATCAAATATTGATTGTTTAGACTCTTCTACGGTTTAATAAAGCAGCGGTCATGCAGCAGTGCTTTTCACCATGCTTATAGTGGAGCTATTTATCCAGAATGCCTTCCACTCTCCATTCTGCATGCCTGTGAGATATCCGCTGGCCTTTCTGGAGGGAAAAAAAACCTCCACCAGTAAAGGTTGATAGGGGTCAGACACCAAAAACGATACTCTGCGCTCTCACCGAGTATTTGTAAAGGTCACCTTGCATGCTGTTTACAGATTTACACTCATTTTGTGCGGTTTTTACTCTGCATCAATTACCCGTGTCTGTCGTGAAACGCACAGCCAATGATTGATCATCCAGTTTCAGCTGAATAGTTGTTTGATTTTTTTGAAATCTTAATGTTTTATTATGTATCCAACACAAGTGCTTGGCATAATCATATGGAAATATCCAGTGTTTGTACTCTATGCAAGACTTATCTTTACTTGTGGACAATGGAACAGATGGTGTGAGAGAGGGATTTGTCATGCATGACTGTCCAGGGCCAGACTCTTTCTCAGCACTTTTTGGCAGGACTTTACATGCATTTCATGGCGTATTTACTGAGTGCTTAGCGGAGGTATAGGGTACTGCTGTGGTTCTGGCTCAAGACGCAGCCAGCCCCCGTTCCGATACACCCCACCAGCGTTTCTATGGATAATCCTCCGTGCTTTATTGTCCTGCACTTATTCACTTAAGATGGTTCATACTTGTGAAAAACAGGACGTTAAAAAACGGCATTGATGCCGACTAATGCAACCAAATCGACAGCTGTTACAATCAGCCATCAAACAACAGGTTTTCAGACGTGATGCGCCTGGTGGAAGTCAGAGTTTTTGAATTTTGTGACATTCCAACCATAAACTTCAAGGTGTTTAAATAAGACTTTATGCATGAACCAATATAAAGTAAATACATGATAATTGTTGTTCTGACCTAACAATTATTGGTGTTTCACATACATAAAATGCATGATTAGTTTGTGGGATAAGTTGACAAATAAGTTAATAAGTAAGTTAAATAGGCATGAATGCCTTTGCAACTTAGGAGAATGAAAAGTGTTTCAAAGCCTAACATCAGGTGGAAAAAAATATAATATGCCTGTAAAGTAAATGGAGAAATGTTACATTTTTGGCCTTTTCTGAGATAACAACAATAAGTTTATCTTTAAGACTATTTCTGACTGGCAAAGATCTGGGAGGTCTTTCTGCCTCTCCTGCGCCTTTATTTTGGAGCTGCATTACTCTGACGTTCTCTCACCTGTGTCCAAAGCGTATGTGGACATGGCCTCTTTGTCACCCTGTGCTAATACAGAAATATCCACAGGAGGTTTGTTGCCTGCAGCAACGTCTCTCCTCTGCTTTAATATCCTGAGTGCTGTAATCTGCTCTCCACAGCTGACCCTCCGTGTGCCACTCTCGCTGCTAACTCCTCCTCCTTAACTCCCCCCGAAAATCCTCTACATCATATTTATGTAACCCCGCCCGTTAACTCCTCGCCACTCCGCACCTTCAACTGCTGCCAACAGGGTTCGTCCTGTCTGGAGCCATAATGCATCACTGCGATGAGCGCCTGTGGCCCTCGTCTTTTTTTTTTTTTTTTTTTTTTTTTTATTGATCGGGCCCTTTGCTATTAAGACATCCTGCAGACGCTCCCCGTTTGAAAGCCCGGGGAAACTTTTGCATTATTGAAAAATAACCCGCGCACATCAACGTGTGCGTTGAACCCATTCGGCGGCCGTGATGCTTTGTTGACTAATCGTCTCATCTGTGTAAGTGCTCCCTGGTGTTTTGGCTCTGGGTCGTTCTGATAAAGCGTGTTATTACATGGCTGTTATTGCTCTCACGCCGCACCGACGTTTTATTCCTTCAGCTCACATCACCTGGCTCAGTTTCTGGCTTTTTCCCTTTGATTTTCAGTGACACACACACACACACAAACACACACAACTGTAAGGATTACAGTCACTCATTGGCCAGGTGGGGGACTATCCCTGCCTTTCACTCATACCCAGATCTCTGTTTACTGACATTTGCTTGCTCTCGGGTATCAGCGGGTGATGTCATCCCTCCGTTTGGTCAGGTAACGTCAGCCTTGTTTATTTTGTGTCGTAGAACCGAAACTATGGTGGCCTTGTTTAGTTAAGCTGCAGGGCGATGGAGGAGGGTCAGAGCCTGCTGATGCTGTGTTTACACTCAATATGAGGCATTTCTCCCTCCCTGCCTCTCTCTCTCTCTGTGTCTCTGTAGGGCAAAAGCCTTTTTTTTTTTTTTTGCCCTACTCTATTTGTCATTGCCACATTCAAAGACAACTAAAAATGCTCGATTCCTTCTAGGGTGTTATTTCATTAGGTTAGAATAACAAAAACATTAACAATGACATGAAGTTCAAAAGGACTTTGTTATTAATTTGAGGTGTAAAAACATGCCAGTTCACCAGATCATGATATTAAAATGGTAATAATTCCAGTAAGTCACTTAGATGCATGTTGCCTTTGAGGAAATGCCTATAAGCTACATTACAGAGAAGCTCAGCTGGTTCAAATTCTTACCCTGTTTGGACGGTTTGACTTATAAAATATCAAAAACCCCTGATAAAACCAATAGAACTTCACCTTTTCCCAGCCTATTTCTTAAAAAAAGAACTTAACTTTAATGATTTCTCTCTTGGCTTCTCATGAGAAGGTGTGAAGTTTTCTGCCATCACTGGAATATAAAGTGGACCCCCATCTGTTTGGTATCCTCGGACAATTTGCCCATAGGTGGACGTATTAAAAACATTTGAAAGAAAAAGCAGCTCGGGAAGCTGGAATATATGTGTAATGCTGCTTGGCAGCCAATGCTATTGGCTGGCGTTTGTAAAGCAGTCAATCCAGGAACATCGACAGTTTTGCTTTGTGTCGATTGGCTGAACTCCTAAGTGTGGAGATAAGAGAAGCCGCACATGCTAGCTCCTGCTGTAGCGCTGAAATAGTTCCAGTTCTGCGTATTGAGTTATACTTCATGTTTTAACTGTCAAAATATTCAACTTTAAGCGTTGTTAGTGTGGGTTTCAGTCATTAGAGATCCTTCAAAATAGTTTGTGATTAGTGAAACTTTTACTGTATTTATGAAATTGAAAAATTAGTCCAGTGTTGTTCCTTGTGAACGTGACATTGTGTATCGTCTCATCTCATTACTGTGGCTTTCTTTTGATTTACTGGTAAATACAAGACATAATACATTCAGAAAGGCAAATAAGTGGTTCCCGAAAGCGGGCGTAATGAACTCCACTTTGTCAGCTCGATTTGGTTCTCAGGACCCGAACAGTGGGGGTATTGAGTGGAGGTGTTTCATTTGAGGATGAATCATTATCTTGCTGAACTAAGATGAAAAGCTCTCTTGCAGGGAAACTAATGCAATCCCCCTGACATTTCAAACACCTGAACACTGGCTCCAGGGGCAAAATGTGTGTGGACTTGTGCTCTGAACCTCGTGTTGCCTCAGAAACAGCAGATGCTGTGACATTGGGTGGGAATCGCTGCCAACCTGAAAGTTGTAATTTTATAGTTCCCATGTGGGAAGGAGGGAAAAAAAGAGAAAACGCTGTACTACTGTTCAATCTCTTACGTTTTTGTCGCTCTGTGAAATTAAGCCATTGCCATCAACTCAATGAAATTCACAGCCGCTTTTCATGGAGCCTTCCCAGATTGGGAGGTTGCCTAACGTAATAAATATTCCAGATAATCATTAATGTTTACAGCGAAGCAGATGTTACATTGTCCGCAGCGAACGGGCGTGTTGTACAAAAGAGCATTTCGAATTTGAACCAGATAGTGGGAAATTAGGAGCAGGTCTACTAACCATCTGTTCCAGCGAGGTTTCGCTTGCCGCTGCATTTGAATGTTTGCTCAGAGAGACAGAGGGTAAAGAGAGCTGCTTTGGCAGGTACACTGTTATTTACCCAAAGAGGCCTGGCCCAAGCGCCGTGTAATAGTGACTGAGTGTAGATTAAAACAAATTCTCTGCCACATTACGTTCCGCACAAAAAAAAACAAAAACTGAACAGCCACTGTCATTAAAAGCAGGATATAGGAGCTCCTGCTTACATCAAATTCAATTAAATAACCTTCAGCTACACTAAAGAGTAATTTATTGGACAAAGTGTTATGAAAATCTTTTTTTTTTTCTTTTTTTATTGCCATATATAATGTAAACACAATGCCACAGGATGAGCTCTAAATTACTGCAACAAACAAGAACAAAAGGACATTCAAATGGTTCCATCAGGGGTATAAACAAGCGACTAATGAGAGGTTTTGTGTATGAAACAGTGAATTTGGACCCCCTCCTCACCCCGTACCCATAAGCATCTCATGTGTGGTCATGAATGGGGGGAACAGAGGCCTGTGCCATCGCTGTGGGAACTGTGACTACATTAAACAGTCATTATCCCCACAGACTCAGGCCACGTTTTATCTTTCAACACCCAACTTAAGTAACAATGAAGTAACCAAAGCTTGACAGATGATGATGAGGGGATTATGCCTTAAAGTTGCACTTTGGCAAGATGTTTTTTTTTTTTTGCAGCGTTGAAGATTAGGACGCAGAAACTCTTCCTGGTATCGGGAAGTGGGAGCTTAGTGCTCCATCCACTGAAAAGTGAAACACGTTTTCGTCTCCTCCCCCTGAAATTGTCGGGGGGAAAAAGACATTAAGGTCTAAACAAAATGTGGTTTATTGCCATAACTTTACGCATTCTCGAGGTTTTGAAGTTTCCTGGAGATGCCTCTTGATGCCTCACTGCCTTTTAGAGTGCCAACATGTGCGGCGGGGCTGTAAAAAGAAGACACTGATGATAGCTCCTTGTTTAATCTTCCCCTTCCTCCAGTTGGAAGTCATTCACAGGGAAATCTTTCTGAGACTAATTTGACCTTGGATTATGGTTGAATCAATGGGTGAACGGGCTTCACCCACTTCAAAACAGAAACAACGAGTAAGTTAGCACTTTTGAATTAATATGGAAATATTAGGGAGAAGCTCAGAGCGCTAAACGTTTCAAAGTTAGCAAAAAAGCTAAAGCGCTAAATGAAAGAAGAGCCTCACTGTTGTGAATGTATCCAATCACAGATGCACACAATTTATACCCATAAAGAATAGAAAATATATGTAAGATGATGACCCTTGAATAAACCACAACAACTCTCCATAACCTCTCGCTGGTGGATGTTTATTTGAGTCACAAAACTACTTTGCAAACCAAGAATTTGATGGTATTTTTTATTCTACTCACAGTGAATCACACTGAAATGAAATTATGTGACTCAAACAAATGAAATATGCCGTCAGGAAATGGTTCTGAGTTACTTTAGTTTGGACTGATGCAGTAATTAGTAGGGAGAAAATGGCAACCAGCTGATAGGAAATTTTTTTCCAAACTGGCAAATGTGGAAATAAAAAACATTTTTAAATGTATCTTTGCATGACTGTCAATAAATGTGCAGCAGAAATTCAAAAACAGTCCTGTTGATCATTTTAGATACTCCAATACACCTTAGTATTGTGTTGTAATCCACCCTTACTGGGTTACATATGAGTTGTTCTATCAGATCCCAAATTTGTGGGAAGGAGGCTTCCTCAGATTTCGGTTTTCAACTTTGAGTTTTACGCTGCTGTGATTGGAAACAGCACAGACTGAAATAAACGAGTTCCATGTTTTTGTTTTCACAACAGTAGAAACAAAATGCAGATATGAAATGTTAATGTGATTGCACTTTCATTTTGATTTGTTACAGAGAGAAATCAATGTTGTTTTATTATTCATCTTTCTTTTCCCAGCAGTGTCATAAAATATCTGAAAGTGGCTAATTTCAGTACAATCAAGCTTTTGCGGTTTTAGTGATCGGGACCCGTTCCAGTGGAAGCCGCGTTGCTGCTCTGTATTTTCCTGGACGCTGTCCACATGCCGTAAGAAAGCTGAAAGCTGTTAGGTCCCAAAGTGCCATATGCAAACAACACAAAGCACATGCTTTCCTCTCTGCCTGACAAGCCAGGCTTTATTACAGTTCAGCCGTTTTGTGCGCAGCTCTGTGCCGAGGCCTTTGGAGTCTGTTGCTATCAGTGCAGGGCCAGACGGCACAGCAGCTGTTTTAATAGTGCCCCCTAATGTCCCCTCTGATCCAAATCAGCTCACCTGGTGTGAATCGAGTCTTTTTTTTTTTTTTTTTTTCAATTTCCGCCATACTTTTACCTCCGTTTGTTTGTCTTGTTGCTTTTCTTTTCAGAAATAGCCTTCCTTTTCTCCCTACTTGCCTCACTCGCTCTCTGTCTGCCAACTCTTTAGCCAGACAGAGAGTTGCCTCAGGTGTATTAGAGCATGACTGTCCCCCCAGTCACCCTCTTGTCAGTGCAAGAACAAAGCTCCAGCTCCACAAATGATAATGCCATCCAGGCTCAGACCCGCAGCGCACCTACAAATCTCCAGAAAGCTCCACCTTTCTCTTTGTTCCACTCTCCCTTTCTGCAGTTTTGCATCTCTGCTACTTTGCCTATCTCCCTCTTGGTGTGCTCCACCTCCCTTTCTGCACCACTGGTTCCTACAAGCCTCCTGAAATCTATCACATTAATACCTCTTGCATGGTTTGTATGTGCTCTTTTATGGGTTTGAAATGGCGTAGTGCAGTCTATAATTACAGTTCTACTAAGTTATTGGCCGAGGAGGACATGGTTCTCAAAGCAGGGTCTCAATGGGCGTCCCTAGACTTTGATTAAAGGGTTTTGGACCGTGTGGCTGGTTGCATTTGTTCTCCTTTGTTTTGTTTCCATTTGTATGATCTCATTTTTTTTTATTTGCGCCTTTGCACAGACCTTCTGTTTTGGCGTTTTCTGACCACACTTGTGGAATCAGAATCAATTGGAAATATTTTAATACTGGAAAAAAGCCTAAATTAATGCAAAATAGTACTCAAAAGATGATTTTATTTATTCATCTAAAAAAAAAAAAACACTTTGCACTATTTAAAAAAATTTAAAAAGTAATCGTCCCCCTGTGACTGATCGCACTGCACCCAGACTCGATTACCGTTCTACTTGTAAAACAAATCAAATGAATAAACAATATTAAAAACTATAGAATATGCTTTGAAAAAGAAACAAATGCATTCATATTTGTCAGTAAGTCCCCAAAAATTATTGATCCTCATAAAATATTCTCCGACGGGCAAAGTGAAACTTTTACGTTGGCGATAATATAATTGTTTTGAGACTATTTTTAAGTAAAAGCAAGTAAAGCATCTCAAAGATCAGTCAACTTGGATTTATAACAAACATTTAACACCGGAACTGAAAGACATTTTAAATATCCCAAATAAGTAAATCAAGTCTCTGTAAACAAAACTGTGCTTCAAAAAAGGGGCGAGTTGAGACCAGAGCACCAGACTGAAGCTTTTTGTCATCCAGTGTTTGGAAGAAAGAAAGACATGAGAAAAACAAACAATCATGCAAATGGAAATTATCGAGCTCGTTTTAATTCATCATGCGATTAATTGATCTATTGAGAAAGGCTTAATTGGCTGCACCCCAAACAAAGACTGTGGGTATTAGCTTCTGTAGCACTAAGACTGTTTCCACTGTGTGTGTTAAGGCTTGTTGAGGTATATTGGGTGTTTGAAATATTTTAACTGGCACCTCCAATTTTAATTATTCGCGGACAGTTGTGGTCTTATCTCTGTCTTATCTAAAATATGCAATAGTGTCAAAAACAATTTTTTACAGCAATGTAAGATGGCGGCACCAGACCCAAATGAAGGACCGGCAGAACGAGGAGGGAGGAGCTGCGGGTTTTGTGTGCCGTTATTGTTTTCTCAGCGAAGCGGCTTAGATAAGACCCGGCACCCATCTATGGGTTTTTACAGCTCCCCCGCTTCGCTCTGACTTAAGATTAAACTTTAACTAGTGTCGCCCAAAAGTAAATTGTGTTTGCTGTTTCGGAAAATATCACACTGTAGTTGCCGTAACTGGTAATCTAAGCCGTGATCAAATGGGAGTAAAGCATTGCCTCGGGCTGTACGAGGACACAGGTGGTTCTTAAGGTACACATGACAAGGTTGCCAGTCCTTTCTGTCAAACTGTATTAGTGAATCAATCTGTCATCAGAAGCCCTTTTCTGATGTGTTCAGACGGAAATGAAAGATGATGTGTGCTCAGCAACTTCAAAAGGTTGTCAGTTTGTTTTATATGATTTGAAGTCGGCTGCAAAGGCTGGGTTTGACTGAAAGCATATAACAATAGATTGAAATTGCCTCTCTCTCATAATGCGCTGCTCTCCAGCGCTCAAATCACCATGAGGGTTATACGCCCACTGTGAAAGATGGTATATAAAAAAAAAAAAACCAACAACTCTGTTTATCTTAATAGTTTTCCACCCAGAGTCTGCATCATTTCCTCACCTTCGAGGCTGCGTTGAGCCTCGGTGTCCTTCGGCTGACTACCTGCGGTTTTTACAAGTCGAAATCTTACCATAACAACTGCTGCGTCTGCTCGAGATAGTTTCCTTTGTATTCTTCTCAGATTGACAAAACCGGATATTGTTTTAGAGCATTGGATCTCTTTTATATACATTTAAAATCCCCCCACCCTGTGGAAACAGGAGGTAGCGATTATCCATCACTGCGGCGCCGTTGCTCCCTGTTAAAGAGCCACTCTGTTTGCGGCCTGTGTGTTCGGGCCTCGGCTCTTGTCACTCCCAGACATATTTTCTCTCGGTTCACGACTCGTGGCTTTATGAGGCCATGGTGATTAACAGAGAAAATCCCAGCCTCTCTTCCTGTGGGTCCTTGTCTATCCATAGGAGATAATTATAGCTGCGGAGGGTTGTAAATACAAGCTGGGCCGGGGGCTGTCGGATGAGGAAATGGGACATCACCAGAGCTCACCTGGAAAGGGACGTAAATCAGAGCCTGGGAAAACAAAGACGCGACGAAGGCAACAAGAGGCAAAGGCCGTCTAATGGCACATCTGCTCTGATTTCACTCCCTACAGAGTCCAGATTTAAAATGATCCACAATATAAACAGCAGAGGAATTCACTTGAACGGGGTTTAAAATGGTATAAAATTCTCTCAACAGCTTCTTTTGCCTTGTTAATGACTGAAATCCAAGATATTTGGTTTCCATTTTTAATAGCAAGGACAGAAGTCGTAGAGGAGATGCACCATGTGCAGACGGTCCGGGGTTCGATTCCCAGTCACGTCTTCCCCTTCTCTCTCTGCCCTTCTTCTTCCTGTCCAGCGTTTGTTGAATAAAGTCCTTTAGTGCCAACAAAAAGTCTGCTGTTGAGCCTTTTTCTTTCCCTAATCACACACAGTAAGCTTATTACTTTATAAGTATCTATCACTGTACTGTTTTAATACACATCTAGATTTTGCAGTGCATGCAGTTGAATTTTACTCTAAACTAGACTGCAGGAGATTTTTGAAAATTTCCAAGAAAACCTATGACACTTATATGCTTTGTAAATGTTATAGCAATAATCAAATAATGACATTTATCTTCATGTTATGCTATGCAGACGCTCCTTCTGCACTGATGAAAGGGCTGCTCATTTTGGCACGTTGAATTGTTGACAGTTAAGCTCGACCTATATTCTGATTAATTGAGCTAGTATTAGTTCAGTTATAACAAACATAAAAAACAATGCAAAAGCAGCTTTAAGAAGTTTGGTTTAGTATTTGTTGAATAAACACCCTGATACATGAAGTAAATCATCTTTCTTTAAAGAAAACCTGCCGTTTTCTAACAGTCAGGTTTGGAGATTTTCACTCTTATCATCCTGAAAACTCTTCCAGTTGGCACAATAAACTTAAGTTTTTATTCATTTTTATTTAATCTCCAGTTATTTTAGTATATGGGTAAATATGTCCTTGTATTTCTAAGATCAAGCGTTTGCCTTTCTTGAACGGAAAGCTTTCATATTTTTAAGGTTCACCAAGAGAAGTTGACCTCCTGAAACATTTACATAGAACAACAAAGGCTTCAGTTGTATTTATTGCATCGTAATAATTGTTGCAGGTGCCAATAGAAGAATAGCAATTATTCAATTAATATTCCCCTCCCGCCACTTAATATACTCAAATTAAGGATTTAATTTCCCAAAACGTTTCTGCTGTAATAAAAGCCCACGCCATTACATTTTTATTTCTACACATTTTTTTAAACGCAAGCGTCCCAACAAACGCAGAGAGGGAACCGCGTGCAATAAACTCCCAAGAACAGATGAGGTTAATCATCCATCCTCGCTAACTGATTGTTTTCCTTTCTGCTACCAACCTCCCTACGGGCAAACCCAGAAAGGAAGAGGTGTGTGATTGTGGAGTTTTTATTGTAGCTAATGCGTGCCTTCTCATTGTTTTGCCCGGACTCCACATTGTGTCTTTTAATAGGAGCTCCAGGCAATCATTGAGGTATTTGTGTGTAAAAAGTAATTAAAATTACAATGGGCTACCCGGCGCGTTGCTGGGCGGGATGGAGGGGAGCGCGGCGCTCGATGACTTGGCTCCAACTCTCTGCCCTTGTACTTGTTCATTAGCGATGCATTGGTTCTTGCTCGACCCGCCCATCTCATCAGAAGCAGGAGGCTCGCAGACAAAGACGAGGCTGTATGGATGTGCCCATTATGATAATAGCATGTCCCCAACTTTTTTCACACAGGTATAGGGAATAGATATATCTGGCACAGAGGAAGCGAGGTGGACTGTGGATGTAGTTTCCAGGAGGCTGAATTGACTCTTTGACTTTCAGTGCATGTACTTGCTATTGACTGAAGAGCTGGTGCTTGGCCTTCGACTCTTGTTAATTGTAATTAATTTTTTTCTCTCTCCTCTCTTTCTTCCCCTCTCTTTGTGCAGCCGTACATGGACAGAGCGTACAGATGGACTCCAGTAAGTCCGGCTTTGTGGGCACACAAGTGGAACTGCGCTGCATCTTCGTCAACAGCAATCCGCCGGTGAAGATCTCCCAGGTCACCTGGCAGAAGCTGTCCAACGGCACCAAGCAGAACGTCGCCACCGCCAACCCCACCCTGGGCGTGTCCATCCTGCCGCCCTTCAAGGAGCGGGTGGGCTTCAAGCAGGCGGCCGCTCTCCAGCGCCACCAGATGGAGGACACCACCATCGTGTTCTCCAACCTGCAGCTGTCCGACGAGGCGGCCTACATCTGCGAGTACACCACGTTTCCAGCGGGCAACAGGGAGAGCATGGTCAACCTCACCGTGTTCGGTAAGGAGCCATTAAGAGCCCCATCGCCAGTCGGCTTGATTTTGAATTGAATCCAACTGCAGCCGTTGTTTTTGTTTCAGTCGGTCCTTTTTCTTCAACCAAGGCCTCGTCTGATATTAACTTCTATAGAAATAGTTGCTGAATTAAAAAAGTGGTTCTGAATAAAGTGTTTTGTGTTCAAAGATAGGTTTCTTTATTTAAAAAAGACCTTTTTAAAAGGGTCGAAAGCATTTTTTTGCTTAATAAGGTCTATTTCTTTGCCCCTTAGCTAAACTTCAGAGGGGATGTGTTGTTTATATTCTCTTTGCTTGAGTTGGCTAATTGATGTAGATGTTTTCTATGACTGTTTGCTTTGGTTAAATTCACATTTTCTTAATTTGCTGAGAGTTCAGTGATCTCTTCCGACATTAATCTCTCAAATTTAGACAAGAAAATCATCACAAGAAAACCTTAACTCCTTGAATCTGATGGAATAAATTTGGAAAAAGGAAACGCATTCAAACCGCAGCCTGACTGCTACTACAAGCTTTGACAAGTTGTTGAACAAATGCAGATTTACCAGAACGTAATTGTGCAACTGTTATTCTGAATCAGACGTTTTAATCCAGGAAATGAAACGGGTTAAACATCTCAACATCAGTTAAGAAGGTACTTCTTCAAACGGTTTTCTTTACTTATCTGAGGTGATCTGACATCTGTAAACAAATGAGGTTTCTGTTTGACTTTAGACAGAAACTGAACAGCACATTTTTCTGAATTACATAATAGTGTCAAGTCCAGAGATTTCCTTTACAGAAATCTCTGTCTTACAGGAAACCTGATTATATTTCAGAGTATCATCAGATGCTCCTCATCTGTTTTGGCATCTCAGAAATTTTCCTACCCATTAAAATTTCTCACATTTTGTAAAATAACCACCAGTAACTATGTTTCCACCCAAATGTCAGGCAAATTTTTAGCAAACTTTTGAAATTTTGCAAAGAAAATATGAATGTGGCGCGTTTCTATCTACTGGTTCAGAGGGAGTCAACCAGACTAGAGACAGTTCTCCCCTTCGTTCTGGAGGTGTTAGAATTATTATTTGTTTAATCTTACTTATATGAAGCTTATAGTGTTATGCCACTTTTAGAAGTTTGTTCTGTCTGTTGTTTGTTCACTTCTTGTGTTGCAGAAGATAAGCGGCAGTACAGGAACACACTCCAACGACCTCGAGGAGAATGTGCTGTTCAGTTATCTTATATGGATAAGAGTTTGCTGTGTCAAGCTCCAACAGAGTATACTTCCCCCCCCCCTTTAGCTTCATGTAATTAGGGCATTCCTGATCTAATAAAAGAGCGAGGCGAGCAGAGAAACTTCAGAGTGTTGGTCGGAGATTGTAACTGAAGCATTCTCTGCGCACTCTCCTCGCGAGTACGAAACTCATCACTGACTCTTTGTCTCTGTTTTTTGCAGTGTGTAAGAAATGTCTAGTGTTTGAACCTGACATTTAATTGGTCCTTCGAGCCGGATACCGATACACCAGACGATTCCAGCGGGTGAGTAAAAAAACCAGGAAGCCTGTGCACAGCATTAAGACCCTTTCCGGGACTGGTTTTTTCCTCACGAGCTGGAGTCCGACGGTTGACGGTTTTCCTCAGAGACTGGAGACACAGTGAGTAGTTTCAGTTTAAAAACCAGTTAAAGTCCGCGGGAGGGCAGACTCCTCTAACTATAAGTTAAAATCTGTGTGGGACGGCGGCGTCCTCTGGTAAGAAATTAAAACCCTGAGAATCCTAGGCACTATCAGGTAAAATAAAAGCAGTTAAAGTCCGCGGGAGGGCAGACTCCCCTAACTCTATCGATCAATCAATCAATCAAATTTTATTTGTATGGTACATTTCGGCAGCAAGGCATTTCAAAGTGCTTTACATTATTAAAATAAAAACAGAAATAATCAGTGAGAAAGAGAGAAATAAAAATAATAATAATAATAATAAACATTACATCATTAAAACGTTGAAGAAAAAAAAAAAAAAAAAAAAAGGTTAGTTAAATTCTCTGAGTTAGTTAAAGTCTGTGTGGGACGGCGGCGTCCCCTGCTAAAGGACGACGGGAGTCCTCTACTAGGTAGTTAAATTCCGCGAAGGACAGGAGCGTCCTACTTAAAAGTGTGAAAGTGTGTGAGTGAATGAAAACTGATTATCACTAGATAAACAGTTTTATACCAAAACAACGGGAAACAAATGGTGAGATTTTGTGGATGTTTGTAGACAAGAAAACTCCGCTCTCTGAGTTGAAGTGAGTTTTACCACAATCTATTTATCACCATCCTGTTGAAATTTCCAGTGTTTAGAACACAGCAGGTGTTGAGACCACACTGGACTAAATTTAGTTCAAAATGGGTACCGGGGGAAGCAAATATAAACAGAAGGTCTTAGAAGACCTGTCCAGTAAAGACTGGAAAAGAGTTGAAAAAATAAATGAGGATGCAGCAAACCAGCTTTGTTACTGGGTAAAACAGTACGATTTTAATGGCAGGTTAAGTACCACAAGCATAAAAGAACTACAGCAAAAAATTAGAACAAAATGTAATGGAAAAGAAAAACAAATGGCAAAAGAGGGTTATGAACAAACAAAAGTCTGGCTCCAAATAGCTGAGAGAAGAGAAGAGGGAGAAAGAAAGGCTAAAGATAAGAGAGGACAGGAAACGGAGGAGCAGAAAAATAAGGCGGAGGGGAACCAGTCATTCTGTTCACAGCCGATGTTTTTTCAGTTTGTATTGGAATAGTTTGTTTTTGATATGCGGAGGGCTCCATCCTAATCAGACGTCCTTGAGCCTGTTCTTCTGTAGCGATGGTCACATTGTTGTTCTTGTTGATAAAATGAAAAATGTTTGCAGTGAGCAGCCTTATTCCGTGTTTGTTAAGATTGCGTCCTCCTCTTCCAAAGAGGTGAAAGCGCTGCCAGTAGATCCAGAGGTTATCGATGAAGGTCACTGAGCTGGCAGAGCAGGTTTTAATCAGCCATTTGTTTATCATGTCCAGCCTGGAATGTTTTTCGTCTCCCCATTGAGGTGATGGAATTGGACCACTGAGAAATAACTTCATTTTTAATTTTACCATAGTGTCCAGAAGAATATTAAAGTCCTTTTTCAGAATCTCGGATTTTTGCTTTTCCAGATCATTGGCTCCAACAGGCACAACTAAAGTCTCCATGTTTGGCTGATCAGTGGTTATAGAGAGCACTTTGCGGAGCTTTGTGCGGTGGATGCGTGGGTTTAGCCTCATTGCTGATGTTTGAAGGTGGATTTTCACTCGGGGGCTCGTGCTGAAGTGCAGAAAATCTGTTTTTCAGTGGGATTCCCACGGAGTCAGAATGTTTTGAGGCTCGGGCTGGTCGCTTTGTCCTTGGGAGTGGGCTCGGTGTAGTCGTTTTGGTTCCAGCTACTTGTTTGTTATTCTTTGGCGAAGCAGGTGTTGAGGTTGAAGGTGCGTTTCTGCTCAGAGCTGGCCACACTGATTCATCTAGGTGAGGGGTTCTCCCCGTTAGTCGTCTCATGGGATCTGCAGTGTGAGACTTTTGTTTTGGCTTGGCTCCCTGAGCGATCCAGGATGAGCTGTTTGGTGCGGGGTGTACGACCTCTCCGCTGATTTGAGGAAGAGTTGTTTCATATCCACGGGTAGCGTTGATCTCAAAGTTCACCTCCAGCCGTTGAATCTTTGTTTCAAAAAACTGAAGTCGTTGTAGAATACTGCTAATGTCCTTGGGGTCGAACGGGGGCATTTTGCCCTAGTTCAACTTGGAGGTGAAGAAAAGTGAGGTAAAAATAAAAGTGAGAAAATCTCCTGGTCTTTAGGTTTGAAGTAATCCAGTTATGATGTCGATGCAAAAACAAGCAAGCAAACTAGAACAAAAAACCTGGATAAAAAGTGGAGCAACTGTAAAAAATGACTTATACATCTGACCAGAAGGAAAACCAATCCTACCAAAAAATCTATACAAATGGGCAGCAATATTGAGCCATGGGAAGACACATGTCTCAACAGGAGGGATGGTAGGATTAGTAAATCAGCATTATACAACCTATGGTTTTAATCTATATTCAAAAAATTTTTGTAGAGCTTGCCTCATATGCGCTAAGCACAACGCTCAAGGTAATCTACGTCCAAAGCGAGGGAGGTTTCCAACACCTAACTATCCTTTCCAGAGTATACACATGGACTTTATAGAACTAAATCAAAGTGAAGGGAAAAAGTACTGTCTAGTGATCATAGATTCATTTTCAAAATGGATAGAACTGTTCCCAACTAAAACACCAGACGCCCTAACAGTGGCAAAAGCCCTATGTAAAGACATAATACCCAAGTATGGAATACCAGAAAAAATCTATAGTGATAATGGTACACACTTTGTGAACCAAGTGGTAAAAAACATAGGAACTGCCTTCCACATAAACTTAAAAAACCACTGCAGCTACCACCCACAAAGTGCAGGACTGGTAGAAAGAATGAATGGTACTATAAAAATAGATTAAAGAAGTGTATGGAAGAAACAGGAAGGCCCTGGACACGGTGTTTGGACCTAGTTAAAATGTATATAAATATCACTAGTACATCAGGGCTAACACCTTATGAAACACTATTTGGGAGACCATACAGACTTCCATTATTTAAAAAAATGGGAAACAGAGGATGAACCTAACTTAGCAGACTATATGAGAAAAATGTTGGAAAGACACAAGAAAGAAACTAAGACTGATGAATCTGATCCTTCTGTGTCTTCACAGGACGTCCCGTTAGTAAACCTGGATAATAACTCTCTTAGTAATAGCCTTCACTGCTACAGTATCGCTAAGTGTTTTGGTCATCAGCCTTTTCTACCTTTTATGAACAAAGTTTTGCCTACCTTCAGTTAGACCCCCAGAGGAAGCCCGTGGTACAAAGGGAACTGTATTTCTAGTATACAGTTGTCTCAAACCGGTGAAGATAGTCCACAACTCTGCCGAGGGGTTCTTAGGAAGGGAATCAAAACATAAAACATGATGACTGAAAGAAAAAGGGTGATCCTTGGTGTAGGAGCTACGGTCATAATTATTGCAGCACTTCTGTTGTTCTGGTATGAAATAAAATTAAAAGAGGAACACATTACGCCGAGGAAAAAGAGGTACGATTCCATCGCGGCCGATGCGGAGTTTGATGAGTACGTAAAAACTACAGAAGGTTCTAAGGTTAGGAACATAGAAAATCCATGCAACGGGTCAGGTGAAGTGGTTGTAGATGAAATATACCTGTGTGTTAATGCATCTAGATTGGCAACTGTGGTTTCCCTAGACCTAAATAAGATCGAGATAGGGGGCTACCCAGGCTCTGCCTGGGCAGGTTATGATTGGTATATGGCATCACGGGACTATAGTGTAAGCTGGAACGACGTTTTTGCCTATACGGGGGATAGCTGGAGGCCAAATCCAACGAACAGATACCAAGCACAGTACTGGGCTAAAGTTATGCATCTGGGGAAAATCAATAAAGAGCTGAAAATAATCATAAACACCACAAACAATCCGATTCCTTTCAAAAATGATGTTCCTTGTTTCTACTTCTCCCTATGGATCGAGAAAAGTGGAAACGACCCCTATAAAATGTTTTCCCTGTGCCAGAACTTCACAGAGTCAAGTAACACCGCCCCAGGCATAGTAGTGGCGGGCCCACACTCAACCAAACTCGCAAGTTCTGAAATGACTATATTCAATGCAGATGATGATGATGATGTAGATGAGCAAATTAGAATAACCACAGGAGTTACCAGCCGAAGCAACAACTGCAGGAAATTGTTCGACTATAGTAAATGTTACTCGGTACTTCAAACCATTATCCCGTAGTGACATCTGGTGGTGGTGTGGAGATAACAGGTTGTTTGATAAACTGCCATTAAATACTACTGGTTTGTGCACTGTAGTGACTCTGATGTTACCTGTTTCAATATACCCTATGACAAGTGCCACAACTACTTGCCTCACTAGGTAATGTGCTTCCATCAGTGTGGCAGCAGCGTCAGAAACGCTCACTGAAAGATGACGATGATCCTACCTATATAGACAGTATTGGGGTCCCACGTGGTATACCTGATGAAAATAAGCTGGTAAAAAATAAATAAAATGTTGATAGAATAAAACTACATCCACTACAATGTCCAGATGTTAGGTAACAAAACAGAGCAAGTTTTCTCAGCCGTCCACGAGCAACTGTCAGCTACCTCCCTGATGGCTTTCCAAAACCGCATTGCTGTTGACATGTTTGTTGGCTGAGAGGGGTGGGGTCTGCGCCCTTTTTGGGGAGCAGTGCTCCGCCCTTGTCCCCAACAACGCCGCTGCAGATGGCAGCCTCACAAAGGCCTTGGATGGGTTGAGGGCTCTAAACAGCAAAATGAAAGACCACTCTGGAGCTGATACAGAAATGTGGGACGTTTTGGGTAATGTATTTGGCCAATATTAACAACTAATAGTCTCTGTCTTAATTTCCATAGCTGTGTTTGCAGCAATACTGGCCTTGTGTGGATGTCGTTGTATTCCCTGTATCAGAGCTTTAATTCAAAAGCTCATCACCACTGCCATCACTCCGATGCAGGAACAAGTGTATTCTCTCCTTCCTCCTGACGACAATAAAAATGTAACAGATGCTGGGTCCAGTGATGAAGAAGATGAAATGTCTCTCAACTTTCCAGACTTGTATCCTGACTCAAATGTTCCTATGTTGAACTTGTAAATACAATGTTATTGATGTAAGGTGTGAAATGTGTCCTTTTCCCTCTGAGTGTACCTGTTTTGAACCACTTAATGAATTACCAATAGAAAATCGAAAGAAGTTATTGAGTAAGGACTAGCTCTGGCTAAAAATGGCATAAACAGGAGGGAAATGTTAGAATTATTATTTGTTTAATCTTACTTATATGAAGCTTATAGTGTTATGCCACTTTTAGAAGTTTGTTCTGTCTGTTGTTTGTTCACTTCTTGTGTTGCAGAAGATAAGCGGCAGTACAGGAACACACTCCAACGACCTCGAGGAGAATGTGCTGTTCAGTTATCTTATATGGATAAGAGTTTGCTGTGTCAAGCTCCAACAGAGTATACTTCCCCCCCCCCTTTAGCTTCATGTAATTAGGGCATTCCTGATCTAATAAAAGAGCGAGGCGAGCAGAGAAACTTCAGAGTGTTGGTCGGAGATTGTAACTGAAGCATTCTCTGCGCACTCTCCTCGCGAGTACGAAACTCATCACTGACTCTTTGTCTCTGTTTTTTGCAGTGTGTAAGAAATGTCTAGTGTTTGAACCTGACAGGAGGTTTGAACTTTGAAATTTCTCTGAGTTTTGTGCCTCTGGTAAGCCACAGACCCACCAGCACATGGGAACTTCACTGTGTCACAACTTATTTGGCAAACGCTTTTTGCACATTAACTTATTCTTGGAAAAGGCAAAAACCACCTCAAGGAGTTTTTTATTATTATTATTTTTGCTGTTTCCATCAACAGCTTCTAATGCGATACTTCATAAAGTGCATAAAAGAAACGATGGGATTTAATGAAATGTAATGAGAATTTATGTCGGATCCACACAATGTGGTACATAGCTGAGAAGAAAAAAACTTTATTTTAATATTTTTTAAAAAGGAGATATACAGGGATTGCCTTCAGAAGTCACCTAAATATTAACTAGAGGTCATAGTTGAATTACACAGTAAATAGGGATTTATTGTGAACCATTCAGATGGTTGTTTGTCTGATCTGAAATTGTCTACTTTGTGTTGGTTTGTCCCATAAAACCTCATTGAAAATTCTTGTTGCAACAAGACAAAATGTGGAAAAGTTGAAGCGAATCATGAATCATACTGTAACTTTGTCATGTACAGTGAAGGCCAGAGCATTTGAAACAAATTTCCAGCCCAGTGACCCAGTCGGTCTCCCAGGCCCTCATTCCTCTGCAGAACACACTGTACTTGTTGTGAAGATCACACTTCTAATGTGATGATAGGCACATTAACACTGAAACCAGATTATGAAACAGGAAACCGCAGCAGAGAATAGTCACTAACAATGAAAGGTGGGACAGGAATCAATAAGGCCACTTCAGAGAGTGTAATTTGGTTTGAACTGCCCCATCCAGCAGGGAAAAAGCAGCACTGGAGATGTAGCTTATCTTTAAAAAGAAGCAGTTTTGAAAAGGTTGTTGGCTAACTCAGATTAGAGAGTTAATTAGTAATGAAGTGCTGGTGTATTTTCTATCGAATCCCAGTAAAAAGGAGAAAAAACACTCGACTTGAGTAGTCCCTGTTGCCTGAGCGCTTCTTGCCAGCTCTTAGTTCACATTTTACGCCGCTCTGCCTCCCCAGGACTCTTCAGGCTGCGTCATAAACGTCAGGAACCTACATGCAGATAACCAACCATCAGTGTTCAAAGGGGCTTCTTCGTTGCTCGCTTTCAGTTATGCATTCGCTTAAACTCAAGACTGCCTTTTGATGTGCCGAAAGTAGATTGCTAATTGGCAACCCACAAAGGACTGAAATTGGATGACTGCGCATTTGGGTAGGCAAATCTAGCTTTGACAACTCCTTTGCCTTTGAGGAGAGAAAGAGGCTGGATTTAACACTATTTTCATCCCAGCCCTTTAGTTTCTTCTACTTCATGCTTGATTGTAGATGAAGTAGTCGCTCTTCTTCCTCACTGAGATTGTTTAATAAAGATCCACTGATCAGAGTCCAGTTTACAGCTATATGAAGCCTAGATGTGCTAACGCTAACCCTATTGTTATTCCTCGTTAAGTACTATGATTACCCAAATTAAAACTAATTTTCCCGTAGCCTCCCTGCCATGAAAGTTTATTAACTGCTAGCGGACGCCTGGTATTTGCGAGGGTCAGAGTCTGCAGCTGCCTGTGAATAGCTAAAATCAGCAAATAATTGATGCCTCCTCTTAAAATGCTTATAACTATACTTATTTTAATAGTTCAAACAACAAATGCCAGCCAACAACGTGTCAAGTAGAATTGCGTGTAGCTGTTTCAGCTTCCCAAGCTGCATTTATTTAGAATATATTGATATTTCCACAAAGAAGCAGAGTTTTTGCAAATAATTACGGACTACAGAAAAACATGTAAATTGTGAATACTGAACCGCTAATGCATGAGAGTCCACTGTACAGATGTCACACTGTAGGCTACAGATTAGTTTTTGTCAATGAAGACAAAATAGGTTGACATGGTGTCTTTACCTTAAAATGCTAATGATTTTACCTGGCTAATTAACATGCTAACCCTGCTAATTATGAGAGGTTAGCACAACTACTGCTAAGAGAATATACACTTTTACTTTTTCAGAGAAGTAGTTTTCTTTGACGTTTATTTCATTACAGCTGCTTTCAGTCCAAAGTCTTTTATCGTTGATATTTTTTAAATGAAAATAAATTGGTGAGGTCAAAGGTTAACAGCTCGTCAAATAGAAAGTAAGTTGATTTTGTGAATTAAAAACAGCTCAAACTTATAATATTTGCATTCTTTGGATACAAGTGGTATTAAACATGTATGCTTTCACAAAAAAAAAAAAAAGTTTTGTAGTCTTTTTCTCAATTGTTACGATGCTAAATCTACCAGTCCACCAAGATCAGTTAGTTCGTATCTTATCTTCCAACATGGCGGTCGTTTCATTTGTTTCCCTCTCATTCAGCTCGACCGATGACTCGGATGACCCTAACGAGCCCGACGATCGTGGCCAAGGGTAAGAAGCGCAACATGACCGTCGCCACCTGCACTTCGGCCAACGGGAAGCCTCCAAGCACCATCAAGTGGAGCACATTGTTGAAGGGCGAAGCCACCTTGCAGGAGACCCGCAACCCGAACGGCACGGTGACGGTGCGGAGCAGCTACGTGGTGGTCCCGAGCCGCGAGACCCACAAACAGAAGCTCACCTGCATCGTGACGTACCGGGGCGAGAGGATCACAGACAGCGTGGTGCTCAACGTGCAGTGTAAGGAACCTGCTTTTGTTGAAGTTTTTTGCTTTTCTCCCAACCAAAAGTTCACGTCGTTGAGCGGCAAACAAGCTGACAAGCTTTTTATTTCAAGTCAAAAGTAGTAGATTAAACATTCATGCAGGAAAGAATCTAGACTGAAACACCAGGCTTGTTATCAGTCTGGAGCTGACAGTTTCCTGAACTTTTCTGCTATTATGATTGGAAGACTTCATTCTTTTAGCAAACTTGACACTATACTATTTCAGTTGTTTACATGCACCGTATAAAAAGACGCTTAACTTTTTAGCCAATTAACGTCTGACATCAATTCAGGCTGAGCGTTTCCTGTTTCTGGTCAGCTACCAGCAGCATGCCAGGGATTACTTTGCCTTTAGGCACAGTTGATCTTGTGGTTTTGTGTGCTTCTGATTAATTCACCTAAGATTACCATTGCAGTTAATTGGGAACACACCTGTGGGTGTATTTAGAGGCAATGCTGCTTTCCTGTGTGACATCATGGAAAGAGTCAAGAGGAAACTACAGAAATGTCACAAAAACAATTGTGCATCGTCACCAATCTGGTTTCTCTGTCATTAATCTCACATTAAGCAAATGAATATTGCCTGAATGATCATAACTGACTTAAAACAGGATAAGTTTAGTGCGATTAAATGCCAGACAGTAAAAAAAAAAGAAAAGGTTATGTGTCTTTTAACACGGCGTATCATTTGGTTGGAACTTGTTTACTTCTGAAGTTTTATTGCGATTCTGCAGGGTTGAAGCAGTGACACAAAGTTTTATTATCACATTCTGGAGGCGTTGAGCTGACATCACTGTGCCTTCCTTGCAGATGAACCCGAGGTGAAGATTGAAGGGTTTGATGGAAACTGGTACCTGAACCGTCAGAATGTTCAGCTGACCTGCAGGGCCGACGCCAACCCGCCTGTGACGATCTACCAGTGGAAACTGTGAGTCTGACTTAAACCCGTCACCGAACCCCTTAAAGGCTCCGAAAACAAGATGTAGCGTGACTGCGCGCTGTTTCTCTCTCCTTAGATTTGTGGGGGGGAAACAAAATCTTGTTGTTGAGGTGTTGCTGAGGCACAGGAGGGTCATTTCACAGAGCGGGAATGCTGAGCGAAAACGCACTTTCCCGACATTTTTATACACGAGAAACCAATCATCCGAGATAGAAGCAGCAGCCTCGCGTTTTGTTGTAAAATGTGTAATGAAGATAAAACCCCAGGCAGAGTACAATGGGCCTATTACAGCGGCAACACACCCCCCTATCTACCTGCCGGTCACAGATACTGAGAGATAAATGCAAACGCTGCACACGTTATGCTTTGTGTTTGCTTCTTTTGCTTTTAAGTCTTTGGGCCAGCATGCAGGTGAGAGAGCGTTGTTGTTGGCACTGTTGTGTTCTCAGCAGGACGCAGCGGCTCGTCCTCGACTACTGAAGCCGAGAAGTCGTAGATTAAACCATCATACCAGCTGAGATCAGTATTTCTGATTCGGTGATGATCAGAGCGAAGGCAAAAGGAAGAAAAGATACAGATGAGGGTGAAATTCAGAATAACCTCTCAGAATGAGATTCCAGAACTGATAAGTAGGAAATATAATCCGAAAGGTATGCAAACAATGCAGGTAAATTTAGATATTCTCACCATGGGCATGACTGGGTGAGAATAGATGTTGATTTTGGACCATCAACACTTTTTAATCTGAAATAATAAATAATAACAACAATAACACATCAGTTATTTTTAAATAAATGTTGAGTGCACACGTTTCAACTTATTTGGAAAATATGTCATTTAGCAAAAAATGAACAAGATTATTACGCAAACTTGTGGCTTGACATTTGACAACTCATCTGAGCAGAAGTTTAGGGTGCGTTCAACCAGCTCTGCTTAGTCCACCTTTGAGGTGCGAATGCACAATCAAACTCTGAACTTCGGTCCGCCTAAAAACCAGGTCTCCATTCGGTTTGAGTAAACTCTGGTGAGGTTTAAATTTCATATGTGAAGGTCAATTATAGATGCAAGATTGCTCCAAAAGCAGGAAGCAGACTACAGCGCAGGGCATTCTGGGTAAACACAAAAAAAATCAAACACGTGATTCTAGACAAGAAATGTCTACAATCAAGCTCTTAAATCTGACGCAGCTCCATTTTTGTTAACATTTCTTGAAGAAGGAAGTTGCTCTCCTGTCTTCTTCAGAGATTTTTGTGTCGTCCCCAGTGGCGCAACTACACATTATTTAGGTGGATGCGAACACATACATCTGCTCCCCCCCCCCCACCCCCAGAAGGAACGTCAGGTTGAAGGAGCGACGCTTACTCGCTCCCCCCACCCACCCGAGGCGATGATACGTGAAAGGTAAAACTCGCTACATTTACCTCATTATGTGCGCGAGGAGAAGGAGCGTTGGCGCGCCGCCCCGTCCAGACTGGGTTTTGGCGCCCCCTCTGGTGCTGCGCCCCTATGCGTTGCATACGCTGCATACCCACTTTTTGCGCCACTGGTCGCCCCCTTCAGTGGTTCTTGGTGCAGCGCCACCGCAAGCGAGGAGGGGAACAGGTTTTTCAAAAGGTTTGGTTTGTTTCACACAGTGTCGGGTCAAAGAGAACCAAACCGGCTGAAGATGTAACAAATGTTGCAAGTTTGATCTCCAATCGAATCGAAAACACCCTTAGACTTCTCGGTTTCTGGAACTAGCAATATTTTCAGGGCTAAATGTTGCCTGTCTTTTCCATTCTATAAAAGACTTTTGATTCAGGCGTGGTACCATTTTCTATTAGAACACCAAACAAGTGTTTTTCTGACCCAAATTGTCACTTTTAGAGGTAAGAAAGTCGGTTAAAAGGACCAGGAACATTTTAGCTAAATGCAAAAGCTTGTAAACCTGAAGAAGCAGAAACAAAACAGTATGAGCTGAGAGGGTGATCATACAAACAAAATATGTACTGTTGTTATAATTTATTATTCCCAAGACTTGAGTAAATAATTAATTAAATAGTTTTAAAAACCCTTTAATCTTTGGCTTGTGAAAGTGAACACAACTTGTTGCTGCAACAGGTTATTATAATCACAAACAAACAGCAGTTTAAATTCATGGATATGATTTAAAAGCTCTGCCTGTGCCAGGAAACCAAAGTGATTTAAATGAGCTCTATCCAATTCTGCCAAGAAAAGTGGCCAGATCTGCTGCCAGACTTCTTCCCAAAGCTTGTGGATGACTAGAAAAAAAGCATTCAGTTCCTGCAAACAGCTAAATTATAAATTTTGCAAATATCAGCCTGGGTTTTGAGCTTGTATGTCTAAATGTGTGTGTTTTTTAGGGTAAAGTTACAATAAATCCCATCTTGTCCATTGAAGTTGTTTCCATCCTAAAAAAAAGCTTTGCTGTGTTAATCATGCTAATTAATATGTAACAGCAAAAAAAAAAAAAAAAAAAAAACAACTTTGAGTTGGATTTTAAACTGGATGCATTTAGATCTTTATATTCCCACATTACGTTTCGAAACCAAGAGATCAATGTTACAATGTTGCCTTTAATTGCTTTATGAAGATGAAGCAATTGTAACTCCAATGATTTTGTGAATCATTAAGTTTGTTGTTTCCATCTTACAAAAAGAAAGGAAGCATTGTGCTTGTGTTAATCAAGCTAATCGATTCGTAACGTCAAAAATAAAACTAATTAGAGCTGGATTATAAAATGAATTTACTTAGATTTTTATATTCCCACATTATGTGTCAAAACCGAGAGACGAACGTTGCAATGTTTCCTTTAATTGCTTCATGAGGTTGAGGGCAGCATTCCTGGATCGGAGGTGAATTAATAGGCCATTGTGAATTAATAGGCCTCATTGTATCTATTCCTGCAGCAACAATGAGATTTTAATAAGACATACAGATTTTCTCCCCCCGCCCGCCTGACACATCTTTCAGAGAAGAAACCCAGATGTACACACAAAATAAGAAAGCAAGATAATGCATTTTTTATATTTATCTGAAGCAAGGGGAGATGGGAAGGGAAGAGTAGGAGGAGATGTGATCTGGAAAGACGAGGGCACGGGGCTGACGGATCGGAGAGGACGGCCATTGCCGCACAGAAAACGAGAAGCCAAATCTGTTGTGAAGGTTCCCCTGGGCTCGGCTGTGGAGGTCAGCGCCAGGCTGCGAGGGGACGATGGAGCAGGACGGCATCAGAAACACGTCCAACAGGAAGAAGGTGTAGCCAAGTCTAATCACCACTGCTACAAATACTCATGTTTTTTTTTCCAGACTTCCAGTTGTAGATTTGAGTTTCTTTCATTACTGTCCCACTTGCAGTTGTTATTTTTACCATCTGCAGATATTTTTTCCTTCATAATTTCTTTTCTGAACCTTAAAATACACGCAGCTCTTGCAGCTGAGGATAATGGTTAGCGGGCGGAAAGATCTGTTCTGTTTGAACTTTATCGTTTGTTTTGAAAATGTTTTCTTCTTAGGGCGTCCTTTAGTTTTCTAAGTGGGCACAAGATGAGAAAATGAGGCTCAAGAGTTCATTATTATCACTTACACCTAAATTACTTGTGTGATAAGATTTCAGACTTTATAATTTTCTTTTTTTTTCCCCTTCCCCTTTCATTAAAAAGCTATTTTCCAGCAGACATGAAAGCCCCGCCGCATCCTTAAAGGCATTTTCGGTTTCTCAAAGACAAAGCCCTGCATGAATCAAGAAATCTGTATTTTGTTATTAATGCATTTCACAGTCTGATTACTTCAAACTCGGCTCTAATTAGCTGGCTTGCTTATCTCTGTTCTGAAAATTAGATTCTATTAGTCATGTTGATTAAAGGCCACAATAAGACAACTGTTTGTTAATTTCTTCAGTCGCCAGTAGCAGTGGCTGAAATTCACAGATACTTAATAGCCTTTTAAAGGGATATTCAAACCTCAGTTTGTTTGAAAAAGTACAGCCAGTTCTGCTTTCATGGAGGCCACAAAGGCTTTTAAGATCCCTTTGTTTAGGCAGTTGTAAGTGAATGAAGAATTTGGTGACCCACCAATGCATCTTTAGAGGTTGTTGTTTGCCAAACAACCGTTTTTTTTCCCACTTAAAGTCTGTGTGAACCTTTTTAACTCAGGTTCAGACTATAGTGATATTGAGTCAGATTAAACTTTTCTCTCAACAGAAGCCATGAAGTCCTCAGATTGTTATCAGGCCCAATAAATACCTCACTTATTTCTGTCCTTTCTAGACAGTATTTTGAGGCCCCTGGCTTTCCTCCTGCCCACAAAGACATTTGAGATTATTTTGTAACTCGTCTCGTGGCAGTAGGTTTGGCAGATCGACTCAACTTGGCTTATTAATATGTGCTTTTTATAGCTTTTCCTTGATACTTTGCAGAATCTCAGATGAAGAACTTAATGCTTTTTGGATATCCCCACAGTTGGCCTCTTTACAACCACAAGCAGCACTGCAACCCAAATGCCACAATTGTTTCTCCATTTGCATCAAAAGATTTAATGGACGTGTCAGATTTAAAATATATACTTCTTAGCGTCTTTTAAGATTTGCTATGTTGGAAAACAGAAATCCTAATTGTGATGTAATGGGTGCTTGGTGTTTTTCCACAGGCTGGTATTAAAATGTTCTTGGTCCCCCTTTTTTGGATTCTGCTTTTGAATTTGACAATTTATTTAATCCAGAGTTCACACGAGAGGAGGACAACAAATGTGAGCGAATCTAAAGAATAAACTTCCAGTCAGCAGATTTTTAAGTAACTTCTGCATTTTTCTGTTACGTATAAAATCATTAGGATGGTTTTATTACCCGTCTAGACCGAGCGTGTCAGCGTGACACAGTCAAATTTGCAGAGCCGTAACTCTGCGCTGTCTTAAAAATTACAACGGTTTCTGAACGGGGAGACGCTGCGCTTTCCATCCACTATCAGGTTATTACGGTAATTTCACTCCCACCGTAGCAGGGAGTGAAGTTAATACGAGGGGAACTCTTAATAGATAAATAGTAAATTGCGAAAATAACTTCTGGATATTGAAAGTTCCAGTTGTTATGGATAAATGGGCGATATACATTTATTCACTGGACATTTAAAGAACTTCACACAATTAAAATAATCCAAAATATCCAGGTGGAGATTTGAAACTTGGGACTCAAAAGGGATAAAGGATGAGTTGTTAGGATTTGTTCTTTTGATTGTATTTAGAGATGGACACTTACAACATGCTGTAGCTTTGTTTGAGACTTTTATTTTGGAGTAAGAAAGGAAGTAGCTCTTGAGTTCCCTTGTTGTGTTGACAGATTTAGCTAATTAGGACTGTTTATCAGCTAAATCCAGCTAAATGATCGATTAAAAAGCCCCCACTGTTTTTTGGGGTTCAGTAGAACAATAAAAGAAGATATAAATATATGCATTATTAGGATATTACCCATGGCCTAACTGTTAGCTGCTAACGTAGCTAAGCGTAGCATCCCCTTTATAGCTTTGTAACAGTGCAAACAGTTTGAATTTTGTCCTCTCTAGTGAAAAATCTGAAACAACTGGACTTCATTAGGTTTTGCTTTCCCACAAATATCGGCAACATCTTTAGTCGTTTTGTTTTGAAGGACTCGTTGTGTCGTTTCATGTCGTTAGCTAGGTGTACCGTGACACTCCTACTGATAGGAGCCCAAATACTGTGAGAGAACGAGGCAACGCTCCATGTAAAGGAGTTCTACCTTCAATTACAGAGTATATTTTCCCTCAGTTTTTCCTGCTAAAATAATGATGCAGTTTGCACTGACACAGAGATGTGAGGCTGCTGCAGCCTCCTCACATCAACATCTGCACACAGACACTGCATACATGAGGAGCCCAGCCAGTCATCAAAGAATCCGTATCGCTCTCAAGCTGTTTGTTAGTCTTTTATTTTGCAGCCCCTCAGGCTCCATTCATGCCCACACAGTCACTCACTCACGCACACACACACACACACACACGCACGCATGCATGCATTCACTCATGCGGGCATTGCTGGTCATGGCAGAACCAGTGGTGAATCGCAGTTTGCAAGCCTTTCATTTCTACAGCAAATCAATTGAGCTTTGCAGAACTCAGCATTTGATGGAGGTTCACAAGTTAACTGATTATTGAATCGTGACATACTGTATTGAGGGTTGTTTGCCGTCTCGCTGCAATTGCCTCACTAAGGTGACCAATGAAAAATCTACTCAAGCTCAGCTTTTTCTATTGCTTTGTGCTCAGAAGTGCCTTCGAACCACAAAGGTCCCACACAGTCGGGTAAAGTCTGAACTTTGTATTTATAGTATTCCAGTTTTATTCCCCTTCTTGTTAATCCATCCATCCATACATCCATCCCTCTCTTCATCCATCCAGCCATTTTCATTAGTCCATCAATCCATTCTTCTGTCCATCCATCATCCATCCATCCATCCATTTTTCTGTCCATTTGTTCCTCAATCCATCCATCCATGCATCCATCTCTCCACCTCTTTTCATTCATCCATCCATCCAACCATTTTTATTGATATTCCATCCATCCATTTACTGATCCATCATCCTCCATCCATCCATCCATCATCCACATCATCCCATAAATACATACTTCCCTTTCTTCATCCATCCATTCATCTTTCCATCCCACTGTCCAACCATTCAACATTTTTATTAGTTCATTCATACGTCCTTCTAGCCATTATCCTTACATTCTTTCTTTTCTACATCCATCCATCCATCGATCCATCCATCCATCCATCCATCCATCCATCCATACATGCATCCAGAAAAATATAAAAATATATATATTTCTAGTAAACTGTAATAATTAGCTTTTAAGAAGGTAAAACAAAGAACAGAGAACTTTACTGTTGTGGGTGTCAGAATGTGTCTAAGGTTTTGAGCATGAAACAGGTGAAGGAACTCGTTTCTGATTTCATTTTAAACCGTCCTGATCTGGATCTTGTGATATTTCCTGTAGCAATACGTTAATTACGCTCCCTGCCCCTGTCATTTAAGAGCCTCGTTGGAAGCACAGCTCAAGTGCCTGATTTGTGACCATTGTTAGCATGAGGCCTAATTTTGTTTTCTCTCTGTAATCTCATCCTGTTTTTCTCTCACTTCAGTAAATGGAGCGCCATATTGTTTTTAATGTCCTCGCACAGCAGCGCCTCTCGGAGTCTCTCTCTCTCTCCCTGTGACCCAGGAGCGATGACAGAATATCTCTGCAGCCGCCGTCCTCATTGTCACCACAGTCAGGCTGGAGAACTATTCAGCGCTATCGCAATTGTAACTCTTCTTAAGCCGAGTCCATTCAGGGCAGCCGATGAAGCCGATCGGGTGGAAGGCGACGGGAAGCGGCTAATTGTCCTGAAAGTGGAGACCTCTTTTGAGCCTGCGGGCGCTGTGAAAAGTCGGCCCGGATAATAGAGTGGACGGGTTCCCGTGCTCGTGATCTGTGACCTTAAAGTGGGCTGGCCTGATCAAAAGGACACGGGCGAGTCTGAGCGCAGCAGAGATAGTGAACCATAAAGGCAAACACCTTTAGGCAGGAGGAATGGGCAGTCTTCAATAAAAGCCCGGCATTTGGTGGAGTCTGTATTTATCGCTTGATCAGCTGCCTCTTCTGACAGCTCCCTTGAGTTTTAAGTTCAGCCATGTGAGCTGGGCTGCAGATGAGAAAGACGACCCCCTCTTTTCCTTTCCTGTCTGTTTTGTATTCCTCATGCCGGAACAGCCTGTCTTCCAGCATCAGCTATATCTTACCTGTTAGGACCTGGTGGGATTCCCTGTCCTCATAATTTTGTTAGGACTTGATGGATGACATCTGAAATACAGCGCTGTCAAATATTCCTGGTATTTATCTCACCCCCACATGCAGGGTTGTTCACCACTCCACATTTTTTTTATGTCTTGAAGAGATTTTTTTCTCTCTGTGTGTTTCTTTTTGTGGCTTGGAGTAATTCCCTCTTTTTATGTGGTCTGCATCATTGCCTTTTTTCTTTTTTTTTACTTTATTCTTTTCGACAGGCTGAACGGCTCGCTACCCAGCAACGTGGAGATCAAAAACAACACCCTGTTCTTCAAGGGGCCCGTGACCTACGACCTGGCCGGAACCTACGTCTGTGTCGCCATCAACGGCATCGGGACGCGCACCGGAGTCGTGGACGTCAACATCACCGGTAGGAGAAAACACGGCTCCCGTTTCCGCTCGCGCTCTCTCTGTTCGATAACTCTGGCATGGCTTGATCAATACAGTATCCATCAGACAGCAACACACAGTGCTTTACAAAATAAAACATTTTTATTCACTCTGATACCTAAACCAGAGGTTCCAAACTCAAATGAACTGGGAGCCACTGTGGTCATCAGAAGTCCACTTTAGTTTCATATTGGCATAAAAATCTAATATTTCTGAAAATATAGGCAAACTGAATAGTAACAACACAAAACTGCAAATTATGCACAAACATTTTTCCTCCTCGTTAAATAAATTAATTGAACTAAACTGACAATTAAACAAACTGGTCTTTTCTTTTTGTCCAACAATATGACATCACTTCTACAATTTGCTTTATAATGATCAAAAATAAGTAAATATATTATTCTTACCCTTCTATCACTGAGCTAACAATGCCAGTCCCTCACTATAGTTGGGCTTTTTGCTCACATTTTCTTAATGCTACAACAAAAATACATTTTAATCATCCTGCTTCTTTCCAATCTGCTTGTACTGTACAATTAAAAATCATTTTATGTGATAACATTTTGAATCAAGTGACTGCAACTTAAGGGCCACATTAAATTAAGTTAAACTTTTTGGCCCACATGCAAAACTCTTATTTGTATCAGAAAGCGAGTTCTGCCAATTACTGTGAACAGGCCACATCAAGAAAAACGTTGGCGCGGCGTCGCCTTGCTGTGGGAACGACCAGAACGTTGGTCAGAAGGGCTGTGAAGAAAAGCTGCTGCAGAGGTTGATGTTACAACTAACAGAAACATTCATCAAAGCATGTAATGTCTGAGGATGGCCCACTCAAAGTCTTGACGTAAATCTAATTGGGGAGCAGTGGGGTTAAAAGGAGTAAATACTAATGCAAGCCACACTTAACAGATTTTTGTTTTTGCAACGGTAAATGAAAACCAGGTTTTCTTTAATTACGCATTACTTTGTGTTGATCTATTAAAAGAAATCCCCTCAAAATACACTGTGGTCTGCGGTGGCAAAATGGGCGAGAAAAACACCGAGACGCAGGAATACTTCTGCAAGGCATTGCAGCTGCACACACGAACAGACCAGTTGATTGTCACAAATCATCTGTGCGTCTCGGTGTCTGAGTATCAGAGTTCCACACAGCTTGTTAGAACAACTCCCATCACACATCCAAACACGTGTGGGAGCAACGAACACAGGTCTATTATCAGCGCCCAGAATAAACCCACAGGAAATTGGGGGGTTTTTAGGTGAGGGCACTGTATTGATCATAACTTGCTCAAACTGCTCGTGCCTCTTCTGCTTCTTTTGTCTCTTCTGGGGGGAAAACAAAATGCTGAGCAAAACTGATTCAGTTTTCTACCCTTCCACATAATTGCAGGCACACATACTCTGTGGTTCCTCGTGGTTCTAACCCTTAGGAGACGGACAAAGCCTCTGCTATCCATTACAAACCAGATCCCGCTATACATCCTAAAGATGAGGGGATCTTCCTCTGATTGGTAGCAGCTGTGTGCGTGGCTCTGGGGGACTGTTTCAGTTTTGGTCTGGTTGGACTGGAAGGACTTTTCTCTCTCTCTCTCTCTCTCTCTCTCTCTCTCTCTCTCTCTCTCTCTCTCTCTCTCTCTAAGCTGCTTGGTTTCAGGGAATCTGGCGTGTTCTAACTTGCATTGCTTTGCATGTTAACTCGTGTCTCTGGAATTGCTGTGCTTGGTGTGAAATGAACAGCTGTTCCTTACAGTGGCATTTGCTTCTGCATCCTCTCTTTCCATGTCTTATTTCTCTTGCAGCAATAAGGCTCAGGAATAAAAAGAAAAAAACAAGTCGACAGATGTGGCGACATTGTTTGCAGAGTGTAATAATATATATATCAGAAACTCTTAAAGAACCTTTAGAAACTCTGAATCAATGTGGACCAGCTTGCATCGGGTGTTTAGCATAAAGAACTGCACAAAGCAAATGCACCAAAGTAATTTTTCCATTTCTCCTTTTTCATTGATCGCTTAAATTAACAAACCACAATGCTGCGGTCCCAGTAGTCTTTGCTTATTCTCCTCATTTGTCTGCATAATTTTTATTGTGTGAGCAAAGTGAACAATGCGTGGGTACATGATTGGAGTGTGCTCAGTTTCAGTTTGTCTAGTTTAAAAAAAAAAAAAAAAGACAACGTATTTTAGGTTTGCAACTGTTTAAAGGCTTGCAGATTTCTTAAGCAGCAGGTGAAACAAAATGAATAATGAATCTGTGAAATCACTCCTTGTTTCTTAGCAGGAGGAAACAACAGTGGCAACTTTCTGTGATGAACAATCTCAGGTAGTGAATTGCACATAATTAGGAACCATAAAACGGTGCATTAGGATCCCTTTTCCTGCAACCTTTAGGTTTCTTCAAAGTACAAAACAACAAAAGACATTTCTTCAGAGCTACTTGTTGAGGCTTGTCGTCCTTAACTTCATAAAATCAGTGGAAGATTTGCATAATTGTTGCCAGAGGCTTGTTTGACTTGTTGTCAAACAAATACTGAGCAACAAATGCACTCTGTCAGGATCAGGCTGCACCCAAATGGTGTGGCTTTTAAAGAGGCAGGAGCCAAACTGGACAGTGTGCTACAGTTCCAATTATTACTACATAACCTTTAGCTACACGAAGTTCCTAAATTAGCAAATAAAACGCTGTTATAATCATTTTTACTCAAGCTCACATTCACAACTTTAAGACAGCCACGCACTCGGGGAGATAACTTTCATCTAGGCCACACCTCCTTTTGGAAATATCCCAAAAAGGGGTGTGGCCTTCACAATTGAATCTGCGAGATTCAGTGTCATTTTAATATATCATTTCATATGTTTCAGCATGTCATATTTTTAGTCTGACAGTCTGAAGGCTGCTTTTATTTCCACTACAAAAAAAAGAAAGCTCCATCCTTGATATGTGGAATTACATTCACTGCGAAACCTGTCCTGAATATTAAACATCACACAGCACCTGGTCGTCTTTTTGTACCCTCTGAAGTAATAAGCTGGCTGGAAACAAGCTCCAAGTGTTGTTCTATACTGTTACATGGCCAGGAGCACTGAATTTCCCAAAGGGTGCCTTACAAGCCTTAAAAGCACGTTGCCGGTTCCCATAGTAACACTGTCAAGTTAAGGCGAGAACAGCCAGCCTCTCCTCCTAATGCACAGTTCAGAGGCTCAGCTCCAGCGTGGCGCCCCGTCAAATTGCAGAGCAGCTCAAAAATGGCTGTGGATGATCTGAAGCGGCAGAGTTCAGCGCTTTTGATTCAAACTGACTGGGGCAGTGCAGTTTTATCTTTATGCTGGTGCAGAATAAATCCCTTTATGCAGTCATATTTAATAAATTTGAATATTTCATCAAAGTTCATTTATTCCAGTAACTCTGTTCACAAAAGGAAACATATTAAATAGATTTATTACACAGGATGATGTTTTGAAACATTTATTTGTGTTAATTATGATGATTTTTTTTTTGTGCTTACCACTAATGAACACATGAAATTCAAGATGAGAAAAGAACAGATATTTATTTTCGTTTTTAACCTTTCCATCCAAAAGTCAAAACCACACATTGCTGAAAAAACAAATGGAAAATAAAACAAAGAAACAACAATTCACAGAAATAGATAAACAATATTTATATTCCTGTCGATGTGCAGACTGAAAAAATGTAGGTGGAAGCATAAGTTGTTTTTATCTTCATTTTTTATATATAAAGCATTATGGAAATGAAAACAGCACAATCTTTTCTGTATATTTTTCTAAAACTTAACTCCAAGAAACTCGAGCTAAACCTTGTTGTATTTGTTTAGAAAATTATTTTTATACAATATTTTTTTTAATTTAAAAACAGTTTTAACTCATTACAATTATTTTCACATATGAATCTCATTAATCGAAGTACAATTGTTTCTAATATTTGTCCTGACTTTTAATTAAAGTGAAAAATCTAAACTTGATTTAAATTTGGCTGATACCTGCTTAAGGGTTGTTATTGTCAGTAAATCTCATCTAAGCACTTATTCAGTTATTTCTTAAATATGACTGCAGGTTTCATTCCTGTGCCTTTTGTGCTTAATGTGAATTTTCTTCAAATCGGTTTGAAGAAACCGAATGAATGAAGATCCGTTTCAGGCAAAATTCAGGTTTAACAAAATACTTTCTACTGAAATTCAACAGACTTGTGCCAACTTGACATGTGCTGCGTATAATTGGAGCTGAACAAACTGCTGATGAGTCATTAACCTGCAGGCTGACATGGTGTTGCAGTCTGCACACAGTGAGGTCTAGGTATCGCCACCCAACTGCCCTTTGCAGCGCAGGAAGGTGACGAGGCAGCAGCCTCCATGCATTTGTTCAATAATTCAAGGAGCTGGAGGGTTGGAAAACATAAAACACGCATTTTTCTTCTTGTTAAAGTCTAATTTTAATGTTTTTGAGACTTAGAGGCTCTCGACGGAGTTGTTTGAGAATCAATAACTCAGCCAGATGGTCTCTTTAGCCTCCAGTCAACTTTAACAAAGTAACGACAAAAAGTGAAGCCCGAGCACTCAAGATTCAAAACTTCCCTCCAGCTCGACTTTTCGCTGGGATGTGCATGATTTTGGTGGCGGCTCTTTTTTTTTTATTATTATTTATTTTTTTTTTTGTTTTCATTTCCAAGTTAATTTTTTAGATTGACAGGGTAATGCGCGGCACACCTGTCGGTTAGCCAGCCCCCGCCACCTGTGTCAGGGAGATAAAATGTCCTTGACAACTTGTTTGTATGGGAGGAAAAAAAGCTATTTTCTCACTGTGGGATGCAGCGCTGATGGAGCTCTTAAAGGAAAGCGCATTTTAATCAAGCTTCTTTTACTGACGGATTTGCAGGTGCTGCGGCGCCGCAGATATCGGCGGGGGCCACGGCGGGCCTTGTTTCAATTAGCTCAGGGATGGCGCTCGCAGCTCGGATGGCGGCGACAATAGTAAGTCGCGCGGGTGACGGCGGCTTTCCACGAACGACACGTGTTCTGCAGATACGGTGTCAGAATCTAATGAAGCACTTCTCGGTTTTTAATCTGTCCCCGCTCTCAGGGAAGAAAAGGCGGAAGAGGGAGGCGTCATGTGATGCTTCCCGCCTCATTTTCATGCAGTTCAGAAATCTCCAGAGATAAAGTTGACGAGTCGTCAGAAATGATCAATCAGCTAATTACCAACAGGCTTCAGAGGCCGCACTGAAAAGTAAAGACAATTAAACCAGCGCCACTACGGAGGTTGTTTTTTTGACCAATCACTCTGCAGCGTTTCAAAGCGTCTAATAGGAATGCCAGTCAAGCAGGCGGAGGAAGCCGCAGGAAGAGGGGCTGAGTGAAGCGGTTAGACCTCAGAGATCGTCCTCCAGCTCACCAGAGCTGAATCAGTCTTTCATTAGGATAATCAGCTTTCCACCACCGCGCTCTGTTTTTTGTTTTTTGTGTTTGAAACAAATCAATGCCGCCACCTTAAATTTCTTCCCAGCTCATAATGCGGCGTGATGAATGGCCGTTTTGTCGGGACGGCCTTACAATTATGTCATTATCGCCTCTGAGAAAGCAGATGTGTGGTTTGGTTTTTCCTTAATTCTTGGCAGTTAACAGTAAATTGACATGTGGGAAAGTTTTTGCTTTCCGTATTCTTGGATATATTTGTTTACCAAGTTTGAGATTTATGCTCTCGCACATAAGAGCCGGTTTGTGTGAGAAAACCGTACGAAGACGGCGCATTTATTCAGGATCAGCTGGAAGGATGTGGGATCTGTCAGGGGGCATCATGTTTGTGAACCTTTCAGAGATCAACCCCTCCGCCCCCCAACACTCATGGATCAGCTGTACTTCTCCATTTGTGTCAGTTGTGCTGCAGGGCCTCACCACACGGGTTAGACTGGATGGAGCGCTCTCGTAAGTTTAGAGAGAAGGCAGGAGGACGGACGCCTCGGAAAACACAGGACTATCGTTGCCAGCTTCTGCTCACGCCTGCCTGAACAAGCAACAGTCAGCTTCTGTTTGGGGAAAATCAAGTTACCAGAGAAAATGGTAAAAAAAATAAAAAATAAAACCTCCGACATGTGGTGAAAATGAACCAAATAAGTCGGGAAACGTTCTGTGGAAATATAAATAAAACACGTGATCGCATGAGATGCTCCAGCGAATCTGATTTTTTTCGAATTTAGCCGAGTAGCGAAAGATGGAAGGCAGAAATAAGCTCCGAGGCAAACAGCATCTGGGAGCGGAGCAGAGGTGGAAAAGAGGGCAGAAGGCTGTTTACATGACTTTACGTAACAGCCTGTGTCAACCGCCGCTGCTTGCTGGATGTCGCTTTCTCCATCCTTTAATTCCTACATTTCACTGATATTAAGGGGATAAAGCACAGAGATGATGAGAGGGGGTGAAAAACAAACACACACAAAAAAAAGGAATTACCTAGAAGATAAACTCGCACTAAAATCTGTGATGGAGACAAATGGCGCAAATGTAGAACAGTAACTGTATCCAAATGCTTAAAATGTCACGTCTCAGTGTAAATATCACATCCAGAAATGGTGTGATGAAGCAACAACAGGAGAAAATGGTGATGCTAAAAAAGCACCTGTCATAAATCCTCCAGATATTCACGCTGTCGCTGTGAAGGTTCATTTTAGGGATTTGACTGATAAAATCTGATCAAATCTGGTCCATCAGATAAAGATTTTATCATACTGGATGCAGCATCCCTGACATCTAACGTGCTGCTGCAAGCCCCCAGAACGACTTGAGGGCACTCCTGCATCGATTCTTCAAGTTGCTAAAACTCTACTCTGGTAGCAGAACGCAACTTCCCCTAACAATATTATCATTTTGAATCACAGAAAACTTATATTCAAGAGTTTCTGCAGAAGAAAACGTCTCACTGTAAAACAATCTGATCACTTTGGCCTTTAGCTTATCAATTCAATTTGAGAAGCTACATTTGATGTAGATATTTTAAATTTTAGTGTAAAGTTGAATACTTGGAGGAGCTGCACCGATCCCAGGCTTAAATGACAGAAAGGTTAGCCTAGCTGCTTGTTAAATACTTTGCAAACCTAAGGAGTTATATCACAGTTGTTGCAGGAAAACCATAGAAAGTCCAGTTAGGATTTTGCCACAAGTTGTCACCAAAGTTGAACTTTCAGGCTTATGTGCAAGAAAACACAGTAAAACATGGTGGTGGTGGTATCATGATGTGGGAATGTTTTGTTTTTGTTCCATACCGGAGTGTATGCACATCCTTAACAAATGTTAAAAAGTCTTAAACTCATGGATGTAAAATGAAGCTCTTAAAATGTCTTTAGTTTTAAGAAATGTAAATTGGTCTTAAATATGCAAATCAAAGGTTTTACATGCTTTGGTGACGATTCGATCTTATGTTTTGCTTTTGCTTGTGAGACTTTTCGGTCGGGCAAAAGTTTGACTCACACACAGACATTTTTGTTGCTGTTATACTCACGCTAGCTAGCTAGCTTTTTTTTTGCAGCTATCGTGGGTAAGGACAAATGTCACCGTTTGGCTGGATGTTGTTCATTTTTGCCAGTGGCTCACTTCTGTTGTCAGCCCATATGAGTCAGCAGGGCTCCTCTATTTATAGTTTTTAAAGTCTTAAATTTAATTCAGGCTAGCATTAAAAAGGTCTTTAAAAGTCTTAAATTTGACTTGATGAAACCTGCAGATACCCAGCACCTTGTTTTACACGTTTAATTTGCTATTTGAATTACTTTCACACTGTGTGTTGACTTATCCCATAAAATCCCAGCAACCAACCATGGAGTTTGAGGTTGGCAGACCTGTTAGACCCTTTACCACAGGTCTGCGTAGATTTTGCTACGGTCTATGTTGCCTGTCTCAAAGTGACGTCACATCCATCTCTCTGTGTTATAAAGACAACGGCAAGAAGATCCTTGAATGGAACAAGTAACGCACCATATATTACTGACATCTAACAGCGGTGCTTCTCTGTTCAGCCATTTGTCTCTTTCTGTTCCCAAACAGAGATGAGAGACGTTACGATGTCAGCTTTGCACAGGGTTCCCTTTGCAATGTGAAATTTGTTTGTCTTTCCCTGTCATCCGTCTCAATCTGCGCTCTATACCATATTGCGGCGTCGCCGTCTCACATCGCCGCCTGCATTATTCATAGACCCAAAGGCCACATGTGTGTCTTGTGTGTTATTACACTCTCATTTGAAGCTGAGCAGACATTTGAGGACCCCCCCCGCCCCACACACACACACGCCTCCACCTCCTCCTGCGTGTTTCTCATCACCCTTGAACTTTCTGCTTTGACATCTACAAACCTGCAGGCTTTCGCATCTTTAGGATGATGAAGCGACTTCCTCGCCCCCACGTCTTCGGCTGCTGGCGCGGGGGTTGCCTGCGTCTCAGATCCTGCCAAGATCACACCTCATTATCCAAATGAGACATTAGCACGGACTGCTCCCGTTGCTCGGGTAGCGCAGGCCGGCCCTTGAACCCTACGCGGCGTTGTTCCGTGCCAGAGTAAGCGCTGCGTAAAATGGAGGAGAGGGATGCTCCCTTTTTCTCCGGAACGGACGGGTTTTATTTCACCGTTTGGAGAAGAAGAAGACGCAACGGCCTGACTGGACACTTGAAATGCAAATGTCACCGGGGAGAGAGAGCATGTGAGAGAAGAGCAGCTGAGATCGAAGTGATTTATCTTAACATTTGTTTCTGCATGGCTTGCCGTTTCTGCTCTCCGGAGGATATGCAGAGGAGAGGGATGTGGCAGACAGATGGAGCGGCGGGGGGGGGATTGGCTGAGCCCCCTTCGGCCCATCTCACCTCCTCTTCCTCATCCTCCTTCCTCCTCCTCCTCGCTGTCCAGCCGTGTGGTGTTGGATCTGTCACGCCTCCCTGAGAGCCTGATGAAGTAGGTCACATGCTGTCCCAGAGTCTGACCGCTGGCTCCAAAGCTGCTCGCCGATTCGCTCGTTACGTTCCCAACGTAACAACCGGGCAGCAGAAATAAAAAAATATATACATAAAAACAATTAGTGAAGAAGTTGAGAGCAGGACAGTTACGGTAAACAAACGGAGCCCTGACCTTTTCCGGCTCAACGCATCCTAATGTGCGGATCCGTTTGCTGCGAGCCGCTGACCCAATAACAGCCTTTCCGCTCGGCTTTGGAGCCGCATGCAGCCCGGCAATAAAGGGAGAGACGGTTTAATAATGCTGCGTTATGAGCAAACATGTTTTTAAAGGAGCACTGGTGTTAAGATGCTGCTGTAAATATTCATCGCTCATTAAAAGTGCATTTAAAGTGATTAGAAAAAGGCCCCTGTAGCACAAAGTGATTATCTACAAGAGCTCAGAAAAAAAAGAAAAAAAAAACACACAAAGAAGCGTTTCCAACCTTAATGTGGCGTTTGTGTTTACGATACCCCGGCTTTGTGAAAATGGCTGTAACTTTGTTTATTCCTGCTGTGAATCAGCACATTGTGTGTTCTGACCATCGGTGAAGAGCAGAGAGAGCAAAATGTCTCCAGAAGTATTCACACACTTCACATTTTATCACGTCACAACCACAAACGTATCGAGTTATCAGGTATCACACAAACACAAAGAGGGGAAATTACACCCCGTCCATCTTCACTGTAACTCTGCAGCTTCCCTCCATGTTTCTCAGCAGGTGAAGTGTGTTCTGATTGGTTAGTTCTCCTTTTGGTCTCACCTGATTAAACCAACAACCTAAATTCATGTCTGCCACAGATTTATTAATCTGTATCGAGTCAGAGCTACGGATCTCTGCAGCAAGATTATTTCAACAAATTTGCCGATTTTCTGTGGAACGTGACCACAAATTGATCTGACTCAAGATTTTTTTGTTGAGCATATTTAAAATATTTGAAAGGTGCAAAGCAGCTGATTCTGAGGCGGTATGGTTATTTTTTCTTACCACTGATTGGCTGCAACCCCTTCAGTGGAGATGAGGATTGTAGATGTTGGCTTCAGGCTAATCCCAAGACAGTTTCCACTGTGTGTATTAATGCCTAATGAATTTTGTGCTTGAACTTTTGAAACAGGCAGATTAATTGCTGCGTACAAAGCTAGTTAACATGGTCACACATGGTGGCAGATAAACGGTTTTCCTGCAACTGCAAGATGTTTCTCAGCCGTTAGTACAGCTGCAGCGTACACAAGCGTGATTGACAGCGCTCGGACACTCCCTCTGATTCTGATTGGTTGTTTCGGTGAATTTCTGTAGATGGCAGTAGGACCACAGGGTGGAGGTAAAAGAGCACATATGTCAATACTGTCAGGACATGTTTAAGAAACATATAAAAGAAAACATATACTACCTACTTCAGTTATGTATTTTACATTTTTTCAGACACTTACCTAAAACATGAAATTTTTCATGTGTGATTATGTTCAATTTCACATAAAGCAACAATAAAATACGTAGAGTTTTGTAGCTGAAACACGACGACATGTGAACGAGTTTAAGGGTTTCCTTCCGTCTACGCGGCGCCGGAAGAGCAGTTTCGACAGAACTCACGCAGCACCCTGCTGTGTTCCTGCGACAGGATCGATCCTGCAGGTTGCCGCATGTTCACACATGCGGAGCAGAGATGATGTCACCGGTGTTTTGATGAGAGCGTTTCGCTGCGTTATCTCCTCCAGCACGCCCCCTCTTCCCACTTCTGATCCACTGGCCGTTTGGAAGAAAGAAACTCAATTTGAGTTATGGGTTTGAAGGTTTTAGTGCAGCAAGTGGCATTTACCTGCTGCGTATGAGGTGGGCTCTGCTCCGTAAGTGATAGTGAAATGAGAAGTATTTTTGACAAATGGCGAGGAAAGGAAGCGTGGATGTGGAAGAAAGAAATCAGTGGCGAGATTTGCCTCAGCTGCAGCTCCCCATGAAGCATGTTTAATTCCCGTCAGTGACGAGCTTTTATTCGTTGTGGCAGAATTACATTTCCATGACTTCACAACTACTGGCAAATTCAGACAGGGGAAGTAATGAGGATCTCTGGATCCACTGAATTAATGCGTCTTCTCCGATTGTCCCCGTCGTCATTCGCTCATTATGCCACTCTTTATTTGCCGTTGTCACCGTCGCCGACTTCTCCAAAGCGCCCCTCTCCATCTTCCTTTTTCCCGCCTGTCAACACTCCCCAACTTCTTCCTGCATTTCCTTTTGATCCTCTGTTGTCTGCTGCTTGTTCCTCGATTAGTCACATTATTGCACCACTCCCTGCACCGCGCTTTGAAATCCTTTTCATTTTCCCAGCCTCTGTCATAACCTTGTCCAAGAGATTGTTGCTAAGTCTCAGGAATGTTCAGCTCCTTCTGTTTCGCCTTTTTGTCGTGTGCAGACACGACTGCAGCACACCTAGAAACCTGCAGGACAGAGTTGGGAAACAGCTCCTTTCTCGCTCTAAAAGGCCCTTCTGCGTCAGACGCTCCTTTCCTTCAGCATCTTTGAACATTCGGCACTCCTGCTGTTTGTTTTATGCTGTGGCTTCCACTGAAATAAAAACCCTTGCTCTGTATCTAGTCTGCTGCTTTTCAGAAGCCGCAAATCATTTCCACTACAAGATCTCCTTCTTTCCTTTTTGTTTTTATTGGGGTTGCACTTGTTTACCGTTTTCCTCTTTTAACGATGCGCCTGCTTTACAACGCCTGGCACAGCTAGTCACGCTCCTTAAACTTTTCCAGATTTGTAGCCACAAACTTCAAATTATTATTTATGATGGGATTTTATGTGACCCCACTCAAAATGGCTCATTAATGTGAATTAAAAATCAATAATTCACCCATTTTACCAAAGAAAACCCTGAGAAATGTAACCTACTTTTGGATTTACTACGTTAAAGCCTCGAGAAGTCATATTTAATAAAAAAAAAGAGTCCAACTGTATGTAATTTGATCTCAGAATACGATAATCTGTTCTGTGAAGATCCCAGACAATTTTTGAAAAATTGCACCAAAGTGGGCGGAGTCAAGATATGCTTGGGGGCGTGGCCAGGTGTGAGGCTTAGAGGAAGGGGTTAATTGAAGCTCAACCCAAGAAGACCAAGGACACATCTATCAACTTTGTCTTGTTATTAGAGACTGAGAACATAAAGATACCACCCTTAAGGCTCAATTTATACAGTTCATCTGCCAAATAAAAAGTTGATTTGGGGTTTAGTTACTCTTTACTGCAAGCTTTATATGTTTCTCAGGTTCAACACTCTTAAAGCAAATCTATGGCTTCCTTTGCCTTTGCAGAATTTGATGATATATTCAAGAAATAACTCATTAATTTCAATCATCTGTGTTGAAACTGGAATTAAAGACCAGAATCTCTCTGGCAAGACGTTACATTTGCACAGACGGCCGTCATTCAGACTGACTGTCCTTGAGACGAATAGGCAGAAATTCAGGGAAGGTCATAAAGGCACGTCCCAAAAAATGTGCAGACATAACAAAAGGAGGAAAAGACACTTCTGCAAAGTGTTTGTTTAAAGATTCACAACCACAAATTTTCTCTTCACTTCATAATTTTAGGCTGCTTTTGTTGGTTGGTTGGTCTATAAAGGAAAATCCCTATAAAACACATAGTTAGTTGTTGTAGCAAAGCGGTATGAATAATTTTGCGCGGTTGTGAACACGGCGGCCTCAGATGGATCTGCTGTAAAGGAAGCAGATTTTGCCACTAAAACCTTTGGACCCAGTAAATCATCCTTTCTATCATGTCAAACATTCAGAGCTGCATGATTAATCCTAAACGACGGGGATGCGGCATTAGAACAAGCAAAGCATTTCCTGTTATTCCTGACCTGCATGCATCTATTAGGCCTTTGGGCTGAATTATAGCCCATCACAGAACGTGCTTCCTCCTATTAATCTTAGCTGCACGTCTTAGACGTTGCAAGTCAAAGTTTCTGCCACTATCTACATATTTCCACTGCGCCGCTAATAGACGCCCCCCTTTTTTGTTTACTGGAACAGTATCATAGCTGCTGCTGGGGTCGTCTTTATCTGCCGCTTGGCAGGTGTTGCTGGTAGCGAAGGTGAGCAAAGAGTCTTTGCTCCCTTCTCCTTCTCCTGCAGGCTTTTAAATCACCTCCATTTCAGACACGTTTTGGTGAAAATATTGTTTCTGAAACGTGATTAGTTTGCACCATGGCTACTCAGATTCCTCTTGCGTTCACACAAGACTCTGCTGCTCTGGTAGAGAGTTATTTTCTTGTGATATCTTCATGTTTGCAAAGCCACTGAAGTGACCTTGTGGGGGGGATGAGAGCGGGGGAAGAAGCGGACTTGGTAACAGTCTGAGAAGTGGCAGATTGTGAGTTTTTCTGTGTTGCAGAATAAAAGCTCTGTTCCTCTGCTGCACCCGATGAGGATTAGACGGTGTTTTTCTCAGGTTTTAAAGTACTCCAATTATAGCACCGGGGTTATCGGGGTAAAGCATCCTCACAGCTTTTTGCATTAGCTGTGTTTGCCTGGACAGGTTCTTTCTGGGTGGGAGGCCACCACAAAAATCTCAGAGTGTTTAGAGTTGGTTCAAGTCCGTACTTTATAAGTTTATTACAAGGTTACCACACAACGGCAAATGTGGACTGTGGAAAATATTTTCTTCTTTCCTTCCTTCTACCAGTCTATTCTGTAATTTTCCACGTCCCCTCTTTCTTTGTTTTTTACTTTTGTCCATCCTTTCTCTTTTCTTTCCCTCCTTGTGCCCTGCACCCCTTTATTTGTGTCTTTTTTTAGTCTTCTCTCCATTTTGTTTCCTACATTTTCCTCCTCGCATTTAACCATCTTCCTTCTTTCCTTTTTGCTCAGTTCATGTCCTTCCTTTCTTTTTTGTTTTTTACCTCCTCTGCTTCCCATCTTTCCCTCTTTTGGGCCTCCATCTTTCCTTTTTTCCAGTTTCCTGTTGTTCAGAATCTAAAGCCTACCTGCTGTTGAGATATTATAATTATTGTGTTTACATGAAACCTCTTCCTTCCGTCATTAGTGGTGAAGAAATAGAGTTGATCCTTTCTCGGGGTGGAGATAACAGTGAGCACCTCGAAGGCTGACGTTGGGACCTTTAACTGCCTCTGATCTGGACCTTAACTGCCTCTTTTACCCCCTTTAATGAAAGTTAATGTCTCATTTTAGCCACCTGGGTGAAAATCGCCCTAATTAAGATTGAAATGAGGATTTAAAAGAGCAAAACCAGATCTTAGCCAAGGAGGTCAGCGAGGGGCAGTGAAGAGGATTACAGCCGAATATTTTCCCTTTGCTGTTCGCTTCCTCAATCATCTGGATTTCCGCCGCTCTTCGGGTCTGGAGGAAGGATGCGTTCTCCAGCAGGGGTGACCTGGCTCTGCTCTCCCATTGATGTGTGTAATGAAGGCCTGTGTCTGAATAATCCCATTAGGTGGTCAGATTAAAACCTGAGCTGATATTTGAGACCGTGCCCGGCGCCTCTTTAGAAATTGGAGAGCTTTGCAGCCGGGCCTCGGGAGAAAAGCAGCGGCGGCGGCGGCGGCATTCGGGAGGTTTCTCCTTTTTGGACTGATAGAGTGCCATTCTAATTACAGCAGAAGAAGAAGAAGGCTTCAGTCGCTTCTTAACTTTACCCAGTCCCATCCTTTCATAGCCGCATTATGCTCAGATTCATCGTTTCTAATAAAGAGCAGTAATTATCAAGCGTAACTGATTTGATTCAAGGCTTCAGGTTGATCATTTGAAAAGATTTTCTTTTTATGTTTGAAATTAGTATCTTTTTATAATAAAATGCGTCCCTTTTGTCCATGTGATGTTCGTTTTGATTTGGCTGACTTGCACCGTAGCATCACTGTTTGCGATGCCTTGCATTCATATTCACACCCGTCGACTGTTTCAGATTTCTTTTCATGTCACATGCGTGGTTTTATTTAAATTGTACATTTTTCCAACGTTCAAGGACTCCATGAATGCTGTAGTTAGTTGACTGTAATAGTTTAGTTGATGATTTGATTGATTTTTGTCATTTCAGTTTTCAGCAACAATATTGCAATGCTAAGTTTTCCAAGAATTGTGCAGCACAAGTTACTTCCTCTTATAAGAAGACCATAAGATCACCTGCCGCCATGTTGGCTACTTAGCAATCATGTCAAACAGCAAATGAGGGCAAAATCGAACTTTCTACATGTGGAAAACCAACACTAGATACCACACTGAACACACTATTCCCAGAAGTGATGACATCATGCTGCGGGATTTATTTATTTTTTCTCTGGGGAAAAGAAAACAGGAAGATAGAAGGAGCTGATTAGAAGTCGATTCTCCAGAAAATGTGGTTAGCACTTGAGGCAAAAGCAGAGGTTGATGATCTAATGTTTGAATGGCCTAGTTAAATCCCGCCCAAAACTAGATGCAGACAAAATGGCAAATATTTCCGCATCAAGATTTAAAAACCTGACCGAGACAAACCGGTAGTTGGAGTTGGATGACACGAGAAATGCTTTGAACGTTGTTTCTGCGTTGTGTTGATTTAAAGTCGTTGGTTTTATTTAGGGGTATCTGTTTATACAATCGCATTGAACCTGTGGATCATTTTCTTTCGCATAAACTCCTGCAAAAATCCAGAGTTTGTCGCTTGTGCTGATGGGTTTTCTTTCCCTTGACTCAGCTTGAAGGCGACGCCGATGCAGAAGGCAAGCGAGCTGCGTTCAAGGCGTCAGCGCTCATGTTTATCTGCTCCAGATGAACATATGGACGGCGTTAAAATCTAATCCCAATTACATGAAGATGTCTCATAATAGAGTGGCAATAAAGCAGATATCAAAGCAGAGGCCAGACTAGTAATCATATCAAAAGCGGGAAAGCTTCTCGAACAAAAAGCTTCCCTTTCCTTTGATTCCTCACTCGAATTGTCTGAGTAGTAAATGCTGCTTTTTCCCATGAGGTTTTGTTCTGTGAAAAGAAATGGACTGACCACGATGTCTCACTTTACCCTCAGACATGAATGCTGTGTCATATGCAGCCAGCAGTAAGTTACGTTTATGTTATGTTATTATGTTACATTCTATATTAATGCATATCTTTCATATTATTTCCCTTCTCTCTCTGTGGTCCTTTCTATAAAAACGACACATTTCCTCTTTTAAAGCGATGCCGTCTCTTTGGTGTGTCGCTCGGCTGCTCCGGTGGATGAGCTCCGTGTTTATCTGCTCTTTCAGTGCTTTGTGTCCGCGTTTGCTTGGCTGCTGATAATCATCCCAGGCGGCGCTCTCTCATTTCATTACCTCTGCACAGCTGATGAAGACGTCTTGTGGAGCTACTTCATGTCGGACTCCTCTGTAGTTTGCCTTTCACTATGTTTATTTTAAGCTGATTCATTCAAAAGATGAAAAAGTGTTTTAATAAACTCCCTTTTTTATTATTTTTTTTGGTCACTTTGATGTTTTAAATCCCAACAAATTGAGCTGTGCTAAAAAAAAAAAAAAAGGGTTATATTTTTAGGGAAAAAGCTGTTTGAAACCAAACTGACCTTCTGTGAAATTCAGCTTGTTTAATCATGAATTAACTGTTAATATGTCAATAACCGATAGATAAGATCGGTACCTAATTTTAGGTCATCATGTAAGTATTGCTTGATTGTGTTTTGGTTTGATTTCAACTGCAAATCATTGAACTTTGACCTCTCTGACAACATGAAGCAGGGTAAAAATATCTCAAAAAGTAAATCCTTATCCAACGCTGAAAGGCCAAAAGCATGGAAATGAAGATTTTGGTTAGTCAATGTCCTGGCTGAAATTAAATTGAGATGCTTTGGTGTGACGTTACACTTGGAAAAAAGTTGTTTGCCCCAAAGGTGGGACGGTTAGTTGCTAGAATTAGGGAGCAATTACACCATAAATTGCTGTGTGTGTCTTTGTCTGTTTGAATCAGTTTGATCTGAAACATTTAAGTAGCAAAACAAGAGACGATTACCTTTATAGCGCTGTAAAAACTCTCCTGCTGCTGCTTTCTAAGTAAATGGTTAACATTTCTGGTTGATGCATGCTGCTGAACTTTGACTCTCTCTGTCGGGTCCGCCGGGGGTCGATGTCATTCTGTCCGTGTCTGAACTGCATGTTGTCGTCCTCAACACTGGAGGCTCCGGTGGGACTGGGTGGGCTCGGCTGTGGGCGTCCGGTGGGGGTCCTTCCTTTCCCTTTTGCTTTTCCGTCCTCGTCTCCCTTACATCATCTTTCCTTTTTTTTGTTTTGAAAAAAAAAAAAAAAAATGCACCTGCACAGTTGCACCTCCTCCCACCAGAGCACTGACACACTCCCTTCCATCTGTCTTTTCCTACCCAGACCTCCCTATCAACCCAACACCCAGGGGCAACGGCATCCCTCCGGAGCAGCACAATGCAGGTGCCGCCATCGGGGGCGCTGTGGGGGGAGTAATCCTGGTGATCGTGGCGGCAATACTGCTCTTCGTGTTCCTGCGTCGCCGCCAGCGCACCTTCAAGGGGGACTACAGCACCAAGAAGCATGTCTTCGGCAACGGGTACAGCAAGGCGGGCGCCATGCCCGCGCACCCCCCTATCCCCAAGAACCTCCAGTACCCGGACGACTCGGACGACGAGAAGAAGCCCACCCAGATCAGCAACACCGGGGGGTTCGAGGCGAGTGATCGGAATTTCGACACCGAATCCGAGGACCTGAAGAGACCGTACTTCACTGTGGATGAGGGGGAGAGCCGGGATTACGGGGAGCGGACTCTGGCCTTCCAGTACGACCCAGAACCTGAAATTGCCGACGATATGATCTCTCAAACCGACGGCTCTGTCATTTCTAAGAAAGAGTGGTACGTGTAGAGGCATGCAACCGCCAAGCAACCTGTCGTCCCTCACCTGCATCCCACCTCACCCTTCACCTCCACACCTCCCCACCCTCACATCCACCAACCTGCACCTCCCGCAGTGGCATTTCCAGCTCACCCCCCCTCCCTCCATGCCCCGCATCAGACTCCATCCAACTAATCACTGTTAGAAAAATCAAGGGTCTATTTAAAGTCCAAGACACAACTTCTCAACATGACAGCATTGGTGTCGCTCTCATCAAGTTAATGGGCAAAGAATACAAACTAAGGTATGTAAATGGACTCAATGTGGCTCCAAGGCCAGAAAGGTGATTGGTCAATACTGTTGTGTATTTTATTTTTCATGTTATAAATGTATTAAATGTATAAAAAAAAAGAACAGGTTGAGGTTTTGCTGAGCACATTTGTGAAAGTCCTACACTGGATGTATGGTTGTTTTTTTATTTCACTTTGGTTTGTTTTGTTTATTTTTGTCATTAGCAATTGCATATTTGTCATTTTTATATTCTCTTTTTGTATGATCTGCAGAGAAATGAGAGTTATGTGTCTGACATATTTTACAGGTGGAGCTTAAAGTGTTTAAAAGTTTATGGTCAAATGTTTCAGGAAAAAAGAAAAGGAAAAAAAAAAAGAAAACTAGCTGTACAGACGTGCAACATTTATGGCGAAAGCGCGTTATTGTCCTTCTCCAAAGACATTGTTGATGCTTCTCAAGCCCCATCTTGGACTTTATTTGCTGTTTTTATTTTTAATTAAAGGGTGTCAGTCTACTGAGCCATACAGACACATGGTGGTAACATAATAACATTCAATGATTTATTTTTTTTATTGCTAACGCTTCCATCATGTTAAATGAGTGCCCTTATCAGTGAATCATGAAGTCAGTGGAGGGAAGGGCAGACTTCAGTGTTCTACTTTTCAGTTTGTTGCAAAGGTAAAAAACGCCACTTGAACTTTTCCCACATTTTGTCACGAGATCTTTAAGATGGGATACAAGATGAGATGATAAACAAAATCTATTTAATCACAGCAACAGGCGGCTATACAAAGTAGGAATCAGTGTTTTATCCACTTACAGAGAATGGAGAGGTCTAAGGTTCAGCTCAACTGTGAGAGACTGTACCTTACACACAAATCCAGAAAATCACATTGTTTGATCAAAAAAATATTTAATTTGGCATGAAATAAGTATTTGGTACAATTGACGTTCTGCGTAGTTCAGGACCAGGTTACTTTGGTAACCTTGACCGGATCATCCGGTGTCGTTTTGAGCCGATTCCTGAACTTTCTCATCATCATTGGTGAAATCCTGCGTGGAGCCCCACTCCAAATGAGATTGGACCAACACTTTGTCCCTTTGGTCTCTTTGGATACATTCCTACAGCAGGTCATGATGGTCATACTACTATTTAGTAGCAATCAGACTTTAGTGTCGACGTTTTCAGACTGAAAGTCGGCTCCACGTAGCAACGCGCTGTAATGATGGATGCTACAGTTCCTGGATCAGTTTCACTGCAAAAACTCCAAATCTTTACCAAATATTTTTAGTCTTGTGTCCAATACAAATACGATGTTTTCACTAGAAACTAGACAAAAAATACGTGGTAAGATTGTGTGTTTTGGCAGTGAAGTTATTCAAACCTGGGAGTTAGCGGTGCCGTCAAAAGATCACAACAAAATGGCAGCCAATGAAGAGAAAGCTTTCCTGAGCACAGGCCTTTTGTTGAGTATTGACTGCAGCCTCAGTAGAGAAGTATGTTTAGATGCGCAGTCGGAACCAGGAGAGGTGGGATTGTGATGTGATGCTCTGTAAGTCCAGAATTTTCAGAATAATAATTTGCAGTCATTGTTTACGTCCACATTTATTGCGTCTGGTTTCTGCTGGTGCAGAGTTACGATGCACGTCCCACATCAGAGATGGAATAGTTGAATAAAATGCAACATGAGCGTTCAGACTGCAAACGCTTTGAGAACAATTGGATATGTATCCGAGCTCGGGCCACGCGTGAGTGAAAAGATCTGAATTTGGCTGTTCAGGCTGCTGTAAAAAGTCGAATATATGGGGGGGAAAAAAGCGGGTTTAAAAAACTTTCCCCTTAGTGGAGAGGTTGGAGTCTGATTGGTTTTGTGGACAAGTAAGGAGTGGAAGATAGGAGAGCTTCTTAAAGACAAACTACCGGCTAAATTCCTGCTTATTGGTTGATGATCAAATACGTATTTCATGCAAACTACTTAAAAATAATACAATGTGATTGTGCACATTTTTTATAGATTATGTTGCTTATGGTAAAAATGACAGATCATTCTTTAATTGGAAAATGAACAAGCCCACATTTTCTAGATTTGTGAAATTACGCATCACTTTCCATCTACTCCACCGTTTTGCCCTGGTTTGTGTGGATTTATCCCATAACATTGAATTTTGTGGTCATAATGAGACGAAATGTGTAAAAGTCCAAAAGGTACGAATGCTTTTGTGAGTAATTATGTGGGAAAGACAACCGCTGAGTCTCACAGGATCACTAATAGTGCTCGGAAATGTCATGATTGTCACTTGACTTGAACAGTTTGACCTGTGTACATGCGCTCAGAAATCTTACCACTCTAATGAAACGTCTGGGTGTTTTTTTTCTTTTCCTGTTTTTATGCGTGTGTTGAGCTGTCATAATTACGTTTGGTTCCGACCCCCCTTTTTCCTCAAAATGGATGTCAGCGAAAAAGTGTCTGAGGAATTTCTCAGCAATGATTCTGCCTCTCCAGTTGAGACTGTTTACTGGCTAACATCAACCTCATTTTCCACCAGGAGTCGTCCGTGGACTCAAAGGACTCGGATCGGAGGGGAAATGTCAACTGATGCTTTTATTTACGCTAACAGAGAAAATATTTTAACAAGTAAAAGGGATGTGAAAAAGTAACGGTGGCCATGCTGCAGAGCAAGAAAGCAGCGTAAAAACTTGACTGCTGCTTTAGTGATGGTTCTTCCTTTCTTTCTAAATGAATTCCAGCTTTTTTTTGGGGGGTGATTTTGCAGTAATGAATAATTTTTTTTCCTTAATGTCAAGATTTATTTCTGCATATGGGGACGCACTGACTCTTTATGCCACCGTTATACAGTATGTACCTGTGTCTGTTTTTAAAAATGCTGTTAGCAAGTGCCAGTGGATGCTAGTATAGCAGAAAGACTTTCTCTCCTCCTCGCCTCTGAGCTCCATTACACGATCAGCAAAATATATTTGCTTCAAAAAAAAAATCTCAATGTGAAAAATCAGAGATAAGAGAGGCATTGCAGTAAATCTGTGGATGTAAACAACATATCTGACTGGCTCTGAACACTATAAATACTGTATTAAGCCTTATTTTATGCATGTTTTTTGTGTGTGGGAGTGGAAGTGCATTCGTTGGTATTTTTTTTTCTTTTTCCCAGTCAATCCCAGTGTGTTTTTGTCCTCATTTGCAGCTTAGAAAGACGACAATATCCTCCTTTTTTTTTATTGTCGTCGGTATTGGCAGAGCTATGATTTCATCGGTACGCCGTACCCAACGACAATATTGCAGTTAATACAAAAATACCTATATAAATATATGTTAAAATGATAAAGAACACAAAAAAACACCCCTGTGAGAGGATTTTCTTGCAGATGTGAATGTTTTTCAGTCCATGCTTGTCTACTGTATGCTTTTAGATGAGCATGTTAATCATGAGCCTCAGTCTATATTGTATAATATACACAAACAAGCATTGAACAGTGAGGTTTCTGTTGTTCTTATTAGTAGTCAGTTCCATCCTGTCCTCCTCCGATCCATTTTTCAACGGCCTTATTTCAGTTTTAAAGAGACAGTACACGACTCGAAATAAACCGAGCAACAGTAGCCAGTTTCTTCTGTCACTGTGGACAAAAAAAAAGTTTGGTTTTCTCACACAGGCAGAGGAAATGCTTTCTTGTTTAGTCAGAAATAGTTTGAACCGCAGCGTTATAAGAAAACAAAGCACGTTTTATGTTTTTTGTTCTTTTCATTCAGTGCCTATCAAAGGAAGGAGGGGTGAGGTAGTCACGGCAACCACTTCCTGTTTATTTAAGCTCTTCATTCCCCAAATAGATGAATTAAACGAAACTGTTGGACACAATTCTTGTAAACGTATTCATACTTCTTTTGTTTGTTTGTTGTTGTTTTTTTCAAATAAGCTTTTGTGTGCTTTATTGAGGTTTTATATAGTAGACCAAAAAAAAAAAAAAAAAAGATCCAGAAATGTGAAGTAGAAGAAAAATGTTCAAATCAACCTGTGAGGTTTGGTGCATCTTCTTCTTTTACATTGATACCCCCAAATGAAATAAATTATAACCACCTGCAGACATTTTCATACATTAGATTTCTAAATTGTGAATACTACTTCACAGTGATGCACTTCTCAGTGTTTCTGCAGGATCTGTAAGGATTTGTAAGCTACAAAAGTTCAGCTGAAATTTAGTCCAGATTGTTCACAGTAGCTTCCCGCTAACAGTTACATTTTCAGTTTGTGCTTTTATCCATTCATTTTGTTAAACACATTTCTTATTTTTTCCTGACATGAGCTTACAGGAAGGCAATTAAAGTCAACACATTCTAGCAGCATCATCGTGGGAAAGTGTGTATTTACTCAAGGTTTGGTTTGACAGCTGCAATATTTACAGCTGGCTAAAAGCCGTCGTCCCAAACCGCCAATGATATAACAAAGTCTTTTCTGACTGGGTGTAAAAGCACTGAAGTCAAACAGCATTTCACCTTATTTAAGGTATTAATTTATTATTTAGTTATTTTTTTACGCTGCACGTTGGTCTTAAATTCATGTTGTTTTTCATGATTTAACCTTTTTTTGTGATTTTTTTAATAGAGTTTCAAAAATTCTTAAACATTTCTGAAACTGTAAAAAACTGATTAAGTTAAACATTTGTCCACTAACATTATCTAACCAACATCCCAAAGCTTCAGGATTTTTTTAAGTGCAACACTAGATTTTCTTTCGGGGTTTCAGAGTAAAGGAAGTGAAAACAAATGCACACCTTTCAAAATTTGTATTTGAAAATAAAAATGTATGCTGGGATTTTTCTTCTTCTTCACAATTGTGTCTACCCAAATAAAATCAAATTTAAAACACACTCAGGTTTTTTTTTTTTTTTTTTTTTTTTTTTGTCCGGAACAAAACAAAACAAAAATATCCGTTTAACACAAATGATCGTTTACATGCAGTGGAACCTAGTTAGTCTTCATCCCAGCACTTTACTAACACTGCATACTTGATCACACACACAAAAAAAAATTTAATTCAACAATTGTTGTTTTTTTCTTACTAACAAATGAACACAGCACTCAATGTTGAAGTTCTGAATCCAGCAGAAATCTAAATCCTGCAGCCTCAGATCAGATTGCTGACGATCTTCTAAGCTTTTAAGCACAACAACAGCGACTCTAATCCAGTAAAAAGAAACGAAACTTGCATGTATGAATTAATGAACATCGCCCCCATTTGAAAGCACAAACTTATGGTTTCATCTGACTTTGTTTTCTGCTTCTGTTATGAAACCACTGCCACTACCGCTTCTCGGACAACAACAACAAAAAAGTAAATACTTTGGGGTTAAAATGTATATTGCTAAATATTAACATTCATATTACTGAGGTGTTCTGACTTTCTATTTTATAATAGTGACTGTAACTTCATTCCATCCTAATCCTACTTTTTGTATTCTGTATGTTTAACATTCCACTGTAAATATTGTACATAAAGTTGAGATTATAGTCTGGGTTTAATAGGGAGCCTGTTGTGTAAAATAAACCGTATTTGACTGCAAACATGGAGACTCGGTGATGGATAGATGAAGTTGATGGATAGCTTTTTCCCAAAGTCTCGACTAAAAACTGCTCCTCTAGTACCTTTTTAACATGCCAATAGTGACTTCACTGTCATACAAAGGGGGTAATGCATTACAGTCTGTCAAAATGGTGTCACTGAAAGAATCTCAAAAAGTACAAAAAAATAAATTAATCTGTTTGTATGCAGCCATGTGAATGTATATTTCTGAGGGTGTTACAGATATAAGAATAAAAAAAAAATCTCTTGTTCAATTGTGATGACCCAGTAAAGTAACTTGTATTTGTTTTGAGCATTAAATGAGTTCAATAGTCAACCTGTCCCAGTTCACTGATTGGATAAATGTGTCATCTGACTGAACATGGTCCATGTTTGCAGCACATTTCCGGCTTCACGCGCGTTCATGTTTTTTGTTTTTTTGTTCGTTTTTTGGCAACTGCAGCTTTTTCCCGATAGCCGTGATGTTTCAGTGTCTCATGCAGGTGCTTCAGTTGGATTACATTTTTTTTACTGTGCCTGTAAACTGTCACACCCAAAACATTTGTTCTGTAAATAAATTTGGTTGAACAAAACTGAAAGGGCATTGTGATCACATTTTAGAGCCACGTGTCGGTCAGTCGGACAGAGAAGTTGACCCAAACGTAAAGTGAGCTGAACGATTACATTTTGGTTAAAGATGCTGACTATGGATATTTAACCCTTTCATGCATGAATTATGATCCTTGGTGTCAAGATTTGTTTTCCAATTTTTTTTCTTAAGGCATTAAAAAAAGGTAGAAAAACATTTTTTGTTAAATTGTTTTTTTAGGTGATCAATTGAATTTTCCCCAAATACATAAACACATCAGTAGTATTGTTCTATAGGGGTTATCTGATGTCACAATTTTATATTATTTTTACCTGCAAGAGTCGTCTGCAGTAGAAGGAGGGACCGGGTCAGTCGGCGTGCTTTTTCGTCTGTCGGCCATTTTGGATTCAACAAAAATCATTTCTTGCATTTGCAGCTGATGGCCAGTAGTTGATGGTGTATTTTATGATGCATTAGTGTCCACTAACACAAAAAGCACAAGAAAATGGCTTTTAGATAGCTGTCCACTGCGCATGAAAGGGTTAAATTTAAAAGTGTGGTAGAAAAAAAAAAAACCCAGCAGTTTTGGTAGATTGTGAAGAAAAAAAAAACAATTTAAATGTTTGAAGGAGGTTCAAAGGCGTGAAGAGCAGCTGGAGTCATCGCTTTCACACACAAAATGTCCTGGATTAACATGATACAGAGAGTTAACAAGTTATTTTCCCAGTCTTGGTGTTTTTTTTTGTTGCTGCCATCTTCACAGTTTATGTAACCAAGAAAGCAGCTGAAAGACTCGGGATGCGTTTGTATAACACATCAGAGATAAAGGGATGCCCACAGTATCTGACGCAAGGCTTTGATGGGGATCAGTGTAACTTTTTTGGCTTTAATTGGAGAGTGAAAACTGTCAGACAGCTGTTGATACGCAGTTCAGAGCCTAATGAAGCTGCGGCGATATGATGAGAGAGGCCTAGTGTAGCGCTAGACAGATCTGTCTCAGACTGTGGGACTCGAATGCAGACATCTGCACGGTGCACATTAAGAACAGCCCAGAGTTTGCAGCTGTTGCCATCCATTTGCTAAAAGAGCCCTTTGTAGCCCAAGGGGCTTTGATGGCACTTAGGCTTTTAACATGCATGGCTGTCCAGCTTTTTCTTTTTCTTTTTTTTTTTAATTTATCTATCCATTTCGTTCCGCTTTGTAGAGCTGTGAGAGGAATCCCACCACTTTCCCTCTATAAAACTACCTCCGGGACACAACGGGGAAGCTTTCTGTTTTCAAAATGTGCTCTCTTTGGCTACAAAATTTTTAAAAAAATGAGATTGTGTCAAAATCGGAGAGTAAAACGTGTGATATCAGACTGCAGAGAGCAGAAAATCTGGCTGTCTTTGTTTTTTCTTGGAGGGAAACTTCTTTACGGTAGCGACAGGTTCAGGTTCCGGTTTAAAGGCGAGGAAACGTTCAGCCCCGTGACTTTAATAAGTTTTGTTTCTGTCAGGAGTCGGTTCGTTTTGCGGGTCAGAACCGCCCATTGACTCTGGATAAAAACACATTTCAGACATATTGCTGCCTTGCAGGAAACTTCATGCTGCTGTGAATCGTTGAGGCTCCAGTAGGACGAGTATTGGAAGAAGGAAAAATAAAAAAAAATCAATCCAAATGACTTCAGAGGTGCACAGCCAATAATACGAGTCATTACATTACAGTGATTGAATGGTTAATGGACATGGTGTATTTGCATATCCGATTCATTGAGCTGGATAACAGTGGAGTGTTTCATGCATTGATCAGTGGGGTGCAGCTATCTGTACCACTCTCACATGTTTTTTTAATAAATCTCCCCTCTGTTGTCAAAAGACTAAAAGAACCTCCTGTCTGCGTGAAAAGTGTGTCGTTCCGTCGCAGCTTGTTCGCAGCATAATAACCTTTTGGTAACACGAAGGGTGTGAATAAGACTGTCATAAACATGTCATAAACACCTGTTATTAACATGAATAAGATTCATGAATATTTATGACTGTTGTCATAAAGCGTCATTCGGTAAATTACGACACTTTTAATACAATGTTGACATTATTCAAAATGTCTTTGTTATGACAACTTGACATTAACCAATAAATCATTACTGTTTAAACTTTACCTTTAATAACATAAAGTTACCTCATTTTTAAAGTGCAATCAGTAAAACTTTTATTACAAATTTATATCAGTAATGATTTCTTGGTTAATGTCAAGTTGTCATAACAGAGACATTTTGAATAATGTCAACTTTGTATTAAAAGTGTCGTAATTTACCGAATGACGCTTTATGACAACAGTCATAAATATTCATGAAGGCTTGTTCATGTTAATAACAGGTGTTATGACATGTTTATGACAGTCTTATTCACCCCCCTTCAAATAAAGTGTTACCTAACCTTTTCTTCTGCATAAACAGATTGTTCAAAGTGTCTAGAAATGAAGCTGCCTCCTTTTTCTGCTCTTGTTCTCAGTGTGTGCGTTACGAGGTCGTGTCGGGGTCGCCCATAATAAACGATGGTACTGTAAACCAATGAGTTTACGCCTCTCCTCTCACGGGAGACATTATCACACGTTTCCACCTCAGGGATTGTCGACTCGGGTCTAATAAAAGTCGCTCGCACAGAGACGCAGACGACAGCCTTTAATCGACTCAGCCATCATAAAGGGTTCGCTAATACGTTTCCCCCAAGAGGTCCCAAAAGTTAATGCAGTGGAGATATGTTAAAGGATAAAATACGCCGCTCTAAAATTGAGGAAGTTTGATGTGTTTTGAAATGTCAGAAAAGAAAAGTTTTGCAGCCTGCTTTCCCCCCTGAGGGCTCAACACAGTCACTTCTCAAATTAATAAAACACTTGTAATAAAAAGAAAAGCTGCTATTGGATGAACTTTAACTGGTAATCGTTTTGTTTTGTTACCTACAACCATTCATGTAAGCAAACTTGTAAATATAGTGCACTTTAGTAGACAAGAGATGTTTCAGTCTATGCATAAATATCTATATATAATATTTCTACACTTGGTAATGGTGTACCAAGTGTAATCTGATGATAATCTGAATTAGATTACCATCACAGGTCATTTGTTTCAGTAGTTTAGCTCAAAAAATTGAAACTTTTGTGCAGATTTATTTCCTTTAGATACATTAAAACATGAATCTTGGCTTACAGCGACTGAAACCCCAAAATTCAGTTTCTCAGAAAATTTGATCATATGAGACTTAAAAGGAAAGAATTTAATTATGTCAAAGCTACAACAGTAGTGCTGTATCTAATGGAAAGTTAAGTGGAAGGAAAAAGTAAGTTAAGAAAAAGGAATCTAAGCAACAAGAATAGGAGGGTGTGAAGAAAACACCAAGTGGCTCCAGCAGAATGTGGAGCGACTCCATCCAGTGATGTTGGTCCATTTGGTTTTATCCAGGCCAACGTCGGTGCAGACGTCCACTAGGACATATCTGAGGACAATTTGGTTTTTCTTCTTCTAAAAAGCTTTACGGTCAGAATAATTTCATTTTTATGCAGGGTGTGATGCTTGCCTACACTGCCAAAAGTTCCAGTACTTGCTGTGATCAATCACTGACGTCATTGATCGGTAAATCGGCCAGAGAGAGAGAGAGAGACATCCGATCCAACAATGAAGCGACGTTTCTCCTGGCGCTGATCGGCTCCATGCTACGCCGCACTGATGCAGTCAGTAACTCATATTGAGAGCTTCCAGGAGAGCTGACGCTTAAAAATCCTTGTCATGGTGGTTTTATGTAATTTCCTAATTCAATATCTGAGTATCTGGTTCTCAGTGGCATAATATTATGAATAATTTGAATAAATGTTTGAAATGTGTGCAAAATATGAGTTTCACTTTTTAAATTGAAATAAAAAAATCAGCCATGTTCTCTTTGCTTTGATTATTTTTCATGCATGTTTGAGAAATCCTTAAATCAGCACCGCTTCCCCGTTCCTCAGCTCCTCCAGACTAGCAGCAGCAGCAGCTAACAACCAATGGGTGGAACTGCTGAGCTCATTGTGTAAAATATTTCTCTGTCCAAGAATATTGCAATATTAAATATTGCAGCAAAATGAGAAGCATTTTGATGACAAAGGTGGAGTGCTGGAAAGTGTCAGATTTGATATTTACAGCAATTTTACAGGAAGTGAAGGTAACATAGCTATAACATAAGACTTTGTCCCTGGAAAATAAATAACACCGCCCCTTTAAGAACCTTAAACCTCTAAATCCTAAATCTTAAGCCCCAAGCTGAATCAAGTCAATCAGCTTGACTCTCAGTTTGCTGCTTTTGTCTTTGCACATTTAGTCTCCCAGGCAACAACTGGCAACTAATGCCGACACATTTCGCTCAGAATATCATCCAGATTCAGAATCCAGAGACAAATTTCTGCCATGACCTGTGAAATTAAAACAAAACAGAGAGAAAGTGTGTTTTTGCTTCGTGAACGAGGCTCACAGTGTTCCCTCCATCCTCTTCAGCTGCGTCTGACTGAACGATCACAGCAAAGCCAAGTGAACAGATCCCAGGTGTTTCTGAAACGCCATCAGCATCACTCACACCTGGCTGAGAGCTCTCGCTACGGTCTGAGCTGTTTGGTACCTGACATCCACTCAGGTTTTGTTTTTTTTTTCCTTTTCACTGCCTGTAAATATGACTGCTTCAAATAATCAGGGAACTAAAATGAAGTGAGCTTGCTTAATTTATCTTTTCAGTGAGGAATGTGTGTGATTTCGATGAAGTTCCTCGCTGCAGCCAGAGTGAAACTCCAGTGCAGATGGATGGAGGACATGCGCAGAAGCAGAGTCAGCTTCCCTCCTCCTCCTCCTAAATCAGAGCAGCTGATGGTTAACCTTCCATGGTCCCAGTAGTGTTTGATTGTCTCCCCTGGGATGCAGCAGCATCTCCCAGGGGTCTTAAAATAGCTTTTAAAAAAAAACAAAGCAAACTGGGAAGCTGCTCAAATTAATCAGAGAAACAATCTAGAGACGTTAACCTTTGCTTTCCATCACCTTCCTGGGCGTAAAACAAATTGCTGACTTAAAAATCTCACGTCTCTGCATATGAGAAACTGTTTGTGTTTCCCAGTTGTCCTTTTATTTTAAGGTGAATGCAAAGCAAAATTATGCTGTTTATTTCAACACATACCTTTAATACAAAACATAAAACAAAACTTTCACTTAAAATGAATTTGGTAAAAGAAAAACAATACCACAGAGGAGAAGTACACGTCTGCAGTTTGATACTAAAGTTGGAAATTTGCACAAAAATGAATTCTGGTACAAAAACGATAGTCTACATTCTGAAGGAATTCACGACAAAAAAATTCCAATAACCTGCTAATCTAGAAGATGCACATCTGGATATCTTCCAAAGTGTAAGTGGAAGATCTGGGGAGGTAGATCTATGGTGCAGTTTCTTCTTCCTCACTGTCTCAGGTGTGTATTCTGGATCCTGTCTAAGGTGTGTGTGGCGAGTCATTACAGGGAAACACAGAAACACACAAGACAAGCAGGAGAAAACATGCAAACTCCAAGCAGGAAGAGCCCAGATTGTGATTCTATTCCAGGACTGCTGCAAGGCAACAGGGCTGCCAACTGTTCCTCTGTGCAGACACAAACCGTTAGATATAAATTTACTGGAAGTAGGAATCACACATCAGTAAGGATTCACAGCTCAAACTGATTTGCTTCCACTGATCATCCTGGAGATGTTTCTCCAGGCTAAGTGGAGTCACCTGCAGTGAATTCAGCTGATTGGACTTGGATCTGGACTCTCTGTCTACATAAGGTCTGATGTCAGAGTGCAAGCACCTGTCAACACCTGTCATAATTCACAAGTCTGAGGAAGAATACAGAAAAATCAGTTTTCCATTTTTAATAAATTTACCAAAATCTCAACAGCTTTTTTCCCCAGATAATTATAATGGAGTGTTTGCGAGTACAACGTTGAGGAAAGAGATTAAATTATTAAAACTTGCTGTTGGCCTTAACATAAAACTTGGAAAAGTGAAGCTGTGGATGCTTTCTAGAGGCTCTCCAGTTTACAGGTGATACAAAAACTTTGACACAGGAAGTAAAAGTCCGAGTCGACTCTGAGTAAAACCGTGACTGATTCAGAGTCAGGACCCTGATGAATGTCTGCGCTCGGCTCTGCGGCTCATTGCTACTATTTATGATGCCTGGCAGTCGTATTTTATACCTCCTTGATCTTTCCCATGTTTTTGTCATATATCTACATTTTTCATGCTTCCTTCCATGATGTATGGACACGCTTTGATCCAAACTGTCCGTTTGTGGCTCTGGCTGGATGTTTGGGGTTGTTGTCCCTGCTCCAGTTTCAAACCACTTTTCCTCCTGGATTTCCATGTTTTTAGCTTCATGTGTCTTCCCATCCACATTCCCTGCTGAGGAAAAGGATCAGCATGAGGTTTCCACCACCGTGTCTTACACTGGATATGAGATTCCTGAGTAGAAGTGCAGTTTTTTTTATAACCTCTCATACCGTTTTGCTCTGAATCCAAAACGTTGAACGTTTTTGTCATGAAAGTTCTTCAATGTTTTTGCCGAGTCGTAAAGAATACGCTGGATTTCCTCATGCTGTCGTTCTGGAAAGGCTTGTGAAATGCACATCAACTGCAACCCAAATCCGACTTTTCCACCGCAATCTGAACGACTCGGTTCCGATCTTTTCACCCCACAAAAAGTCTAATCTGTGCCACTTCCATATGTGGTACTAATTCAGATATTTATCCGTTTGCTTTCAAAGTGTCTGCAGTCCAAACAGTCATGTCACATTTTATCCAACTTTTATGTCGTTGAAGTGAGACATGGGTCGTATTTCTTCACCAGAAGAAGCCACACGCTGTAAATCAGTCTTTAAAATGATATTTCTGAAATGATGAAAGAAGTTTGTCGATGAAGTGCATCATAACTCATAGCTCTTCACATCCAAACAAATTTATCTACTAAAAGTCCAGTTACTGCTCTACAAAATATGAATTGCTGTGATTTAGTTTTATTAGCTTCCTCTATGTTGTTATTAAAATCATACCTGGAATATTGGTTTGATTATTTCATGAGAAATCCTTAAATCAGCACCTCTCCCTGTTCCTTTCCTCTCAGCTCCTCCAGACTAGCGGCAGCAGCAATTAGCAACAAGTGGTGAAAATGTGCTTCTGCTGAGCTCATTATACAAACTACTTTTCTGTCAAACCCTCTTAAGAATATTGTATATGGCATCATGAGAAGCATTTTTATGACGTGCTGAAGGTGGAGTTTCTTAAAGAGACAGAGGCCAATATCTAAGCGTCAAATTTCTTTGGATTTGTCTCCGTGACGATACCGTCAGCTCTCATCGCTGAGTAAACTTCTGTTAACAATGCACTGCTGTGTAACGTCAGTGTTCTTCTTCTGCGCATGCAGTCTCGTTGCGGTTTAATTGTATGAACGACCCCATAAAAAACAATATAAATCAAATATTAATGTCTAACTTGAGCATCCAGACCTGTTTTATGGATGCATCCTGTGTTGCCCACCTGATCGATGGATCTCTGCGAATCCTCCAGATTTTCTTCTTCAATGTTCTCCTTGATCTTCCATTTAGTTTATCTGGATTATTAAATAGCATATCAGTTAAAATTGGGTTTAATTCAAACATTTTATTTGCACCAAATGTTTAAAACTTTACATTATTTTTCTTTCACTTCAGAATTAGGCTTTACATTGTGTTGCTGTGTCACATAAAATCCCAATAAATGACATCAAAGTTGTGATTTTCACATTACAAGATGTGAAAAAGTTCCAAAGTAATTGTGTTCTGGTTGTTAGTTTTATCTATTAATTATTCCTCAGTGTGGTTTACTATCAGACTGCCTGCTTTCCAATTTGCTGTCTGTTATCCTGGAAGTTTTACTGCCACTTTCTGCTTAATTTGCCGTTGTTTATAAAGCGTTTTGCATCCGCACAACTTGATCAATTGGACGCTCAGTTTATGCTCTGCTGATAGACAGAACGAGTCAATCCCGTTGCCAGAAAACGTGAACTTACGATGAATTGTCAATTATTTGGATTAACCCAGGATCAACGCCGCGGAAATTATGATTGTCTGTTATTTTGCAAATGAGACGGTTCGCAAACAAACAGCTCAGATCCCATGAATAAATTTGCTGGGTTCTGCAGGGACGCCTGCAGTGGCTGCATGGGGACAGCAGCAGCCTCTCGTTTTCAGAGCCAGACAGGGCAGGAGGCGCTCCGCTATCCAGCTGCGCGTTGGCGTTCTCCAATTAAACCCATCCACCCCGGAGCCCAGGACGGGGCCCAATCCTACTGGGGGGAAAGTGCTGACAGTCCTACTGGAAATAGTGGCTTCCTTTTACTTAGCTTGTGTTGATTTGAGTGAAGAGGAAACAACTTTTCTTCATTGACCAATTATTTCTCTCCAGTCAGCCTGACTCACCTCTGGATTCACTAAAAGCACCGTATTAGTTTTGTGTGCATGAATTTACTCTCTTCATCTGGTGAGAATAAGCAAATTTGTTTTGCATCCACACTTCAACTTGTCTCAAATTAGACACAAGCAAAGTTGTTTTAAACTTCCTCTTAGTTTTGTGTACCGTCTGAAAAAACGAAGTGAAAAATCTTTTTAAAGATGAAATATTGAGGATAAAACAGGATGTGACTGACATTTCTGTTTAAATTCACAGTTGCACCTTAATAGACTCGATGCTTGAGGCTAATGCGTATAGGCATAATATGCCCCAGTTATAGCTTAATATAATATCATTAGCATCGAATATGCTCACATTACCTGGGCTCAGGAAACTGGAAGTTTACATACATCTAATAAAACGGCACACACACTTTTTTTTTCTCACTGACTGAAGTTAAATCAGGCCAAACTCGTTTCGTTTACGGTCAGTCAGAATAACCAAAATTATTTCTTTTTTTATTATTATTGTATATCCATCCATTTTCTTCTGCTTATCCGGGGTCGGGTCGCGGGGTTATTATTGTATAACGTGTGTTAAATGTTTTGGGTTTTCTTCTACAAGCTTCTCAATGTAGTTTGTTGGAGTTTCGTACCAACAGTCACTTCAGAGCACTCAGACTATCGAAACTTCATTACTAAAGTTTGTTCTTTCATATGTACAGAATACAGTTTAAAAACAAGGTGAGGTCTTGGAAAAGAAACAAACCTGTTTAAGACGCAGCAGAACATTGTGAATTTCTCCCCATTGATCTGGAACAGTTTAGAAAAGAAGCAACCGTGACACGAAACGGAGTTTAAAGTATAATCTGTGGAGTTTCTTCAAAATCAGGAATCAGACATTCTTCATCAAAAATAATTAAGTTTATAAAATCACTCTCAGTCCTTGAAAATCTTTGTCCTTGAGTTTTGGTGACTTATTATTTACTGTATATTTGGATGTTTGAATAAACTTCAACTTCCACTTGTTGTTATTGCGTTCTGCAGCTCCATTCAGGTAATTTTACAAGCCCACTGTGTAAAACATTTATTTGCCCAGACATCTTTTCTTGCAAAGTAGAAAACTCTATACCACAACTCCTGTTTGCATCATTTGTGTCTCTTTATAGAAAATCTATTATTCAGCAGCAGCTATGCACTAAGTGTAGTTTTAGCTTTGTTTTGTTTTGTGATTTTAATAATGTCGTTTATCCAGATAGTTTTACAAGCATGTGTGTTTTTTTTTCTCTTTCCTTAGCTTCATATTTGGGTTTTTTAATAGACAACCCTTGTATTATTACTCAGGCAAACTGCAGTTTAAGAGAAAAGGAAAACAGCAAACTGGCTGGAAGGCCTATAAAAAGTTTGTAAAACCCGTCTGTGGGGTAAATAAGCTGATTTAACTGAATTTCTAGCCACAGCAGAGTTGTATTTGCACGCACAAACACACACAATCCTATACCGTGTACACAAATGGGTAGTCTGCTTGGGTGGTGCCTTGCCCAGGGGCACCGCAGCATGTGCAGGAGGAAGCTGCTGAGTTCAGGCACTCGGCATTAAACAGTGTTTGGAGGTCATCCGACCTGGACATGCTGCTTCACGGAGAGAAAACAAAAAGCAAATCTCATGCAACAGCTCTGCAAAAATTTCCTTCACTTGTTCACAATGACTCAATTCCTTCTGCCTGTCCTCAGCGCTCTCTGCCAGACATGCAGGCCGATCTATCCGTTTAGCTTCCACAGAGGTCCAGCATCTGACAAATGGGACAAATGGAGTAAATTAAGAATCCAGTGTGTCCCACCCACCCCCTCCCCGTCTATTGACTCTCACAGCTTCATCAGTGTACATTAGTGTCAGTGCCAGTCTACATTTAGACCAACTGTGAGAGAAGAGGCAGCCCATCAGGGCATGCAGGCACATCCGTCGTCACGCAGAGCCAATGACCCTTTGTCAGAAACAATCCTCATCAGCGGAGACATCAGGACTGACCGCCGCTTATGGCACTGAGACTCCCCTGACTCAACTGGAAGGCAGTGGATGAAATGAAACCTTGAAACATCACTAGGTCACATTTTCTGAGCCTAAACTCATCTGCATCCTCCAGTCTGGATGTTTGGATGATTAAAATTCTTTGTCTCCCAGACAGTCGAGTTTGTCAAAATGCATCATTTGAAAATGGAGTCTGTTCCAACAGCCAGTTTTCATTGACTACACAATTGTGCAAATTGAAATTAAAAAAAAAAAAAGCATAATGAAAACTCAACAGGTTTTTTGATCAAATGTTTTTGTATCATACGAGTCATGTGATCAACAACTGGATGTTACTACTGTTGGAAAAGATAAAAAAGACGACAGGAAGTGGAAGGATGATGACAATGTGACATGTTTTTTAAAGACTTATCGAGAGAACAAACTTATTCACGCGCGATTTCAACTGTGTTTTCTGTTTAATCGAAACGCTGCAATTTCGACATTAGCAGAATATTGGAAAACTTTTGCACACATTTGCAATAGAAGCAAACGCAGCTACTTAGAGACAGAGAGACAAAGATTCAACAGCAGAATTGAAAAGAAGTGGGATCTGATTGTGCTCTGGGAGACACATGAGCAGGTAGCTGCAGCAGTCGGCCGAACCGCTCAATTATCTCGGGGCGCCAGAGATCATCTGACAATGTTTAATTGGGTCCAGAGTTCTACTTTTAACACTGCTTGATCGCTCAGAGAATGTCGCTCTGGTACCACGGGCCCCTTTAGCTCTGGTGTTTGAAGGTTAAGTGATAATTTGCTGCAAATGCATAAGCAGACGTCCACTGATTAAAGTGCAACTGTATATCTGAAATGCTGAACCATGCGAGAGAAAAGCCAATCTAATGAGCTGACATATGATTACCAACACACCACGAATCTAGTGGACAAATTAATGTGCAAGTCATAAGTAGGTTAAATACTCACATAAACTAAAACCAGAGCTGTTAGGATTTAAGGTCTTTTTAATAAGATGTCAGAGGATGGCCACCTTTTCCACACCTCTGTGGAGTTTGGCGGGAATCCAAATTTTTCAGTAATTTGCTTGGATGCAGCCGTCTGTGGTTTACCCTCCTGGTGGAGGGGGTCAGTGTTTCTGACCATGTGTAAGCCAGGAGGTCTGCAACCTTTCTGATGCCAAGAGCCACTTTCATACAGCGAGTCTTAGTGCTCACTTCAGATCCGTTTTTTCCTGAAATCCAATTTATTTATCTATTTATTTGCATCGATGTTAATTTTATTAAATTAATGCGATTACAATGAAACCTCTGTACATGACCCCAAAGCGGCTTGCATATTGTTTCCACTAGGAGTAACAGCCGCCGCCATTTTGGATCACTTCTAAAGTTATTGAGCAACGGGAGCCAACAGAGCTGTCACAAAATCAAAACATGAAAAACAGATCTGCCTACTTCAGCCACCGCTTTCGTCAGGATTTACAGAGCCTGGCTTCTTCTGGTGCAGAATTATGATGCATGTCTCACGTTAATCATGTAAGAATTGGATAAAAAGCAACACGACCTTTCAAACTGCAGACACTTTGAGAACTATCAGACATCCGTCCATCTGGACCGTATGGAAGTGGCACAAATTCTTCATAAATATTCACCAGAGTGGACCACTGGTTTTTGCAGGGGGATGAAATCTATGAATACTTGAGATCCCATCTAAAAGCAGCTGTAACTGCCTGTTTTAGTAGTTCAACCTCCAAATACCCTTTAATACGCATTGATACACACAGTGGAAACCGTCTTAGCGCTGACGTCTTGGCGCTTCAGCCAATCAGTGCCAAGGAAAATGCCTGGTGTAAAGTAGCATTGAACCTTCATATTTCAGCTACATTTTCTTTTATGCACCTCAGGTATGGTGTCCACACCTATTGGATTCAGTTAATGAAATAATTAACTTTTATGATGCCCCTTTTTATTCAGCTGCACCTGTGACAGATGAGTCCACCCTGTCATGTGACTCGACCAATAAACCAGCTAAGATCAGTTTATTAGTCTCCTGCTGTTTCCAGCTGTCTGACGCAGCCAGACTTCCAGTTTAGGCAAAGGTAACGCTTATCAATTATTTTAATTTCTAGTGTAGCCTCATAGCACTCAGTGCGATTGGACAACAGCGATTCACCGCAGTTAGTGAAAGTGTCACACACTTATTGATTGCTCTCACTTGATGTGGGAAAGTGTTGCTGTGGGAGGATCAGAACAATAAAAACATGCAGAGTCAGCATGTGTTAATGAAGACGTCGTTATTTTTATGGGTCTATTTTTATGTATTTTAGTTTAAGTCTGAAGCAAATGTAAAAAAAAATATATTTTTGAATAATTTTTGGCTTTCTGTTTTTTAAAAAAGAACTTGAATAACCGTCTGACCCTTAAAATCACAGCTAACAAATAATAAATGTAAACTCATCATTTATGGTGATTTAGAAGTCATACAATTTGACCACATGACTGGAGATATGTTCTTTCCCAGCAAAATTACAGGAAGAAATCTGTAAATTACGTTTCTAAAAATTGCTTTTCCAAGCAGCAACATGCACAAACTAAAGCCTTATCCTGTGAGAATGTTTCCCTTATCACGCAGCGAACAGCTGCAAACTGGCAGACTGGAAGCTGCTGGTGAAATCAGCCAGACTTTCAGCTCATGCAGAGGTAACACTTATCAGTTATCGTTTTAATTTCTGCCGTACACTCACAGCACTCGATGTGATTGGAGACTCACAGCAGTTAGTGAAAATGTGACACACTCATCGATTGCTCTCCTTTTATGGTTATATAAGGTTAATAAACTTCCACAGTCTCTTCATGCTCGTTTTTTCTGTGTTGTCATTAATAAATGTTTTTTTCTTATCAATGATATTCTTAAGAAGAAAATATGACCTTCATTTGTAAAAAATAAATTAATAAATATTATTATTTTTATCTGTGTACTTATTCTTTGATTCTGTTAATCAAATACTGCGCCACCTGTGCGTCTCTGTTTGTTTTCCTACAGACGTTATTTGATGAGTGTTAGCGTAAAGGAAACTACTTAATCTTCCTCCAGCTTCTTTGATGGCGTCCTTGTCGTCATTAATCTTTTCCAGCAACAGAAGCCCATATGAACCAAAACACAAGAAGCCAATTAAAGCTCTTCCAGGACCGCACAAGGAATCCTGGAAGCCTTACGTGTTGCTGTGTGTGCGCTTCTGTGGGGAATTTAAAGTTGTGGTTCGATTCGAAATAAAAGGTCGGCATGTTAGTAGAAAGGCTGACTCGTGAGTAACGTCTTGCAAAGTTTTGTCATGTTAAAACTTTAAACCTCAGTGTGTTGATATTTAATGTGATAGATCACCAAAGAAGTGCATAATTAGGAGAAGAAAAAATAAGATATTCACAAATAAAAAGCATCTCTTGGTTACAGGATGTCCACTTAGGCTTCAGTCATATAGTAATAAAAATTTTTTATAAAAAATAAATTCATTTTTTAAATAAGAAAATGAAGATTTTATTGTCTAAAATCCAATAAAATATGATTAATTTAGTGAACACTTGGTCATTTGCAGATCATCTGCAGCTAAAAACAGCTTTCCACATTAAACTTAGTGATGTTAAATACTAGCTGTGATTATGTCGTTCGTTCAGCAAAGGGCCTTTTTTGAGTCTAAATACTCCAGCTAATGATTAATCGATTACTAAATTAATTGACAATTATTATTATACCCTTTCATGTAAAAAGCTTAGCTGCACAAATTAAATTCAGTGCAGGGATGAGCTGAGCTGTTGGTAAATGTTTGGATTAACCAATTTATAATTGGATAGCAAAAAGTGATTAACAGGATATTTAATAGCATTTTAAGCGTAAACTACAACTACGCCACTGGAAGAGTTCAGGGTGTAACATATTTACAGTAGTTTTTTTGGTAGCACTTTATTTGAAGGGGGGTGAATAAGACTGTAATGACATTGTCATAAACATGACATAACACCTGTTATTAACATGAATACGCCTTCATGAATATTTATGACTGTTGTCATAAAGCGTCATTCAGTAAATTATGACACTTTTAATACAAAGTTGACATTATTCAAAATGTCTGTTATGACAACTTGACAATCAAGAAATCATTACTGATGTAAATTTGTTATAAAAGTTTTACTGACTGCACTTTAAAAATTAGGTAACTTTATGTTATTACAGGTAAAGTTTAAACAGTAATGATTTCTTGGTTAATGTCAAGTTGTCATAACAAAGACATTTTGAATAATGTCAACTTAGTATTAAAAGTGTCATAATTTACCAAATGATGCTTTATTTGGTCATAAATATTCATGAAGGCTTATTGATGTTAATAACAGGTGTTATGACATGTTTATGACAGTGTCATTACAGTCTGATTCACACCCCTTCAAATAAAGTGTTACCGTTTTTTTTATCTCAGATGCAAAATGTATCTACATATTTTGTACATTTGTGTTTTAAATACTGCTCTGACTGCCTGTTTGAGTCTCCAGTTAACGATTAGTTGATTACTATATTAGTTGACAATTATTTCAATAATCGGTTCATCATGATCAGTTTGATTAATATTTGACTCTATTCAGTGGTTTTCAGACTTTTATTGCCAATTAATTTCACTGGATTTTATTTAGTGGTATCAGATTAACCCTTTGAGTTCTAAATTTCAAATCTCCACCTGGATATTTTTGCTTATTTTAATTGCACAAAGTTCTTTAAATATCCTGTGAGTAAATACAAATTTTCCCATTTATCCATAACAACCAGAACTTTCAATATCAGGCACTTATTCTCGCAATTTACCATCTATTAAAAGACTTGCCTGCTGTGCCAGAAGTGAAATTACCGTAATAACCTGATATTGGTTGGAAAGCGCAACGTCTCCCCTTTCAGAAACGGTTAGGATTTTTCAGATGGCGCACAATGTCGCAGAGTTACGGTACTGCAAATTAGGCAGCACAAAAAAAGGGTTAAATGAAAACTTTCTAGACTTTTGTTTTAAATCACCAAAAGCATGCTGTACTGGAGTATGTTGTCTTATAAAATACCAGAAAAATGCATTGAAGCTGCAAGTTGGTAAAATAAGGGAAAATGTATGGGTATGTTAAAGTGGGTAAATCTACGTCGGCAAGTCATTTTAAAAGCATCAGAGCGAATATAAGTCTTTCAGAAAGTAGTTTGGCTTTGCAAAGTAATTTTCTAAAATAGAAATAATTACCAGGCATTTGTTGTTTTTCGTGTTTGTGGTTTATGACGGATTGGATTTTCATTTATTGTTTCAAGATTTAATTTGCCGATCAAAGTCAGATCCGCTTCAGCATAATTAAATGCTAACCATGTCAGATGACATATTCCTTCATGTCTGTCTTTCCATGACAATCATAAAGGCTCACAGGCTGATAATCGCTTGAGCCTTTCTCCAAAAGGCTTTGACATCTTGTTTTGCTGAGACGCCGGCCAAAGATGCAGCCTTAAAGAGAAGTTCTGATTAATTTTCCTTCTTCTCGCTATTTATTTATAAGTTGGAAATGAGTGGATTGTGGTGTCTGTGTTGTATTATCCACACTCTCTGAAGTTTCATCAGATTACTTTCACAGCCTTTGTACTTTGCCACAACATGAGCGTTTTAAGACCATCAGGGAACTTAGAGGTTTGAGTTTGTTCCTGTAAACTTGGCTAATTGGAAATCTCTCATCAGCTCACAATAACACTTATTTCCGTGCGCATTTCCCACACGAATTTGTGTTGATATAATTATAGATGGCATTGAAAAGCTGGTTTAATCACAGTAAACCCAGTGACACTCGGAAACTTTGGTGCGCGGTCTTGCATGTCCGTCCCGAAGCAGAACAAAAAGATAAGAATGAGTCACTCAACCTGTGCGGGTATCGACAGAAAGACTTCCTGCCTTCAAGTGTCTTGTCAATAGGTAACATGAGACAATTGTGTTGATTTAACAGGTTTTCCTTCTTCTAATGAATGGACTTGTGGGGTAAAAGCTTCCTGTTTGAATAGTCGGCATTCAGCAGCAGTCCGGTTGATTGCTTCACAAGCAATTGTTCTTTGACAAGAACATGCTAAAGAAAAGCAAACTCCCACTTTGAACATAAAAGAAATGTCAGCTAGGCCAAGTCCTTACCCACGGATCAGGTTTCCTTTTCCACTACCTTCTTTTTCAGGCATTTCTTGTACTTTTACTTTCTTTTATTAATAAGATGACGTAAAGTTCTGTGAAGAAGTATTTGTAGATTTTGTTTAATCTCCTGCTGTTGTTTTGTTGTCTTATGTATTTTTTAGATTTGTTTTATAGCACATTCAAGTAACTTCAAGTTGTCATGGAAATATTGTACATATCAAAAGTAACTTAAAAGAGATTTGACGTCATAATATCCGTACCTGGAAATTGGACTCTGTCTCTTTAAGAACCTCTGATCTCACAATGCTTCTCCATGGCCTCCATTAGGCTCAAGGGTTTTACAAACATGCATGAATGAATGAATGAATGAAACACTCCAGGTATGTTTCTGATGAGGGAGTAACATTATGCCATAAAATAAAGCTCAAAAATACAGAATTGTGCATAATACCTGCATTAAACTACCCTGTAATTAGAGAAAAGCTAAACTGAATAAAATTAACCTTCAGTTTTCTAAGAGAATTTAATTAATGTGTTGTGCAAACAAACATGTTCTACCTAAAAAAGTAAATGAAGGGTGTGCTGTGGTGGCGCAGGGGTTAAGCACAACCCACATGTGGAGGCCTAAGTCCTCAACGCAGCTGTCACAGGTTTGATTCCCAGCCTTGGTGACCTTTGCTGCATGTCTTTTCCCTTCTCTCATTACACACTTTCCTGTCAATTAACTATCAAATAAAGGCCACTAGAGCCAAAAAAATCTTTTAAAAAAAGTGAATGAAAACCAATACCTGCTTGTGCCACCCTTTGGTCTGCTCTTCTTCATTTTCTGATGAGCGTCGCATTACAAAATTTGAATCTGATTTACGTCAAGACTTTGACTAGGCCACTCCATAACCTTCATTTTGTGGACTTGTTGGTGTTCTTTGAATCACTGTCCGGCAGAATAACAGACCAATAGCCAGGCCTTCTTCTGCAGGATTTTGTGGTAGAAAGCAGAATAGTAAAGTAAAAAAGCCCCAGATCATCATACTACCACCACCATGTTTGACTGAATTGCTGTCAGTTTTTACATAACACCTTGAAAAAGACAATTCTCCCAAAAGTCTTGGAGTCCTGGTATATTTTTTTACCTTCTGGATGTGTCCAGCAATCAAAAATCTTCATTTAAACCCCTTTTTTTGTATTTCTTCTTATCTGAGTCTTATTTGTTTGATCATACAGTATGATACATTTAAGTGTGACAATATGTAATCTTTTACAGCACTTTTGTAGTAAAATCAATGAAATATGTGTCTTGTATTGTTTATAGAAAGAGTTTAGAGGCCACACTGCATCGCCGTGCTCTTCTGGAACCATTTCAATGAGAGGTTTGAAAGATGTTCTCCTGTAAGGGGCCCCGGGGCCCCAAACTGCAGCACTGCAGGTGGTTGTAGCGCCGGTAAAATACATTATAGAACAATCACTGCAACGCATTTATCAGCGTTCTGCTGTGTATGAAAAGCATCCCAAAACACAACTCGTGGGTTTGCTTTTCTTTTTTCTTTTTTTTCAAAAAATAAACCAATATAACCAATATTTACAATGTCTTAAAAACTCTGAATTTCTCATACAAATAAAATGACATCCATACTCTGCGTTTCAAATATATTCTTAAAATACATTTGTGGCAAACTTCATTTCTGAAAATATCTTCATTTGATTCAGTGCTTTGGGATTCGGAGAGCAAGACTATTATTATTGTCCTATTTATAAGGGCAAAGCAATCCTCTAACAAGCTTAGCATTTTCGCTTTGTAGCCGGGCAAATTATCCAGCCAGAAGAGGTTGCAGCCTGTCCATGAAAGGACGTTCATTATCTGCAACGATGCTCCAGCAGGTGGGATGTGTCAAAGTAATATCCACTTGGATGGCAGGACCTATGTTTCCCAGCACAACATCGCCTCAAGCATCACTCTGCCTCCACCAGCGTGCCGTTCCTCTGCAGAGCATCCTGCTGCTGTGAGTTCCTTAGATAAGCAATGTGACTGATTAGACCAGGCCACCTTCTTCATTAGCCTTTGGCCCAACAAAATGTATTGAAACAGGGTCAGGATGTGAACCCAGACTGGTCCAGCAACAATCTGAGCTACAGAAGTTCATCTGTTACATCAAACCACACAGTCCAGCTGAGTTCTGAAATTTCCCTTTGTTGGATGACTTTGATAAATACTGTACTGGCTATTTAAAGGGGCAGAATTATGTATTTTTACAGGACAATCAGGTCTCTATGTTTCCTTCAGTTGATGTAAAAATGCTATATATATCCAAAATAAGTTTACTTTGCAATTTGACCCCTTGAAATTAGTCTCTGCCTCTTTAAGAAGCTCCTGCTCTTTCTGGCACGCCGCCTTCAGCAGGAAATGACAACATTACATCATTATTCCGTCTACAACTGTTCTTAGGTTGTAAGGACCTAAGAAAGTTGGACTGAGAAGTAGTTTGTATAATAAGTTCAGCAGACTTGCATTTCCTCAAGGTGTTTGCAAATTGCTGCTGCCGCTAGTCTGGAGGAGCTGAATGATTCAGAAACTCCGCTGGAAACTGCAGCTCCGAGGAAGAGTTTTATGGGAGTAAAGCGTTTAGGCACCTCTGAATATTTAGGGATTTCTCAAACATGGTTGAAAAAAATCAAACAGCACTCTATGTATGGTTTAAATGAGGGAATAACGTTATAACATGAGGTAAAACTTAAAAAAGGTTGATTTTACAAAATACCCCCCATTTCAGACTGAAAACATCCCACAGGAGACACTCTGATCCAGTCTCCTAGCCGTCACAATTTGGCTCTTGTCAAACTCACTCATTTTATTAAGCTTGCCCATTTTTCTGCTTCTAACACATCAACTCTGAGGACATCTTCACTTGCAGTCCAAAGCTACTTCCCACCCACTAACATGGGAAATAATGGAGATAATAAGTGTTTTATAATATTATGTGTATACACTATTAGAACGGCATAAGTTAACTGGCTTACATGGAAAATAATAAAATACCCTTTACTAGAGATGTGCTGATCAGGTTTTTTTCCTGCTGATACAGATACCGATCACCCAGGTTGGCCGATCTCTGGTACCAATCACATAGTTATTATTTTTTTAATCATAAGCACTATGGTTACATTATGTGGAAAAAGGAACCATTAATTCACCTTAATTTAGACAAAAACTTGTTTTTAATAACTTTTTCCAAGAAGAAAACAAAACAAAACAGGCATTGTGCAAATTGTCCTGCTATCGGTAATACTATCTTTAACAGACTGATAACATATGGAGGCTCTGAAGAGGCTAAATAATGCAAAGAGCCAAAATAAAACCTCTCAACATTGCCAAAAGATTCTAGTATAAAACTTAACATTCAAAGGCAAATACAGGATCCATTACAATAAACAATCCAGAGTTACTGAATGAAAACTTCCTGTTAGCATGGCAGCTAGCTGATTACTGCTAGTTCTGATTGGCTGTTTCTGACTGAGCGGAGTAATTATGCAGAAAAGGGAGGAGATTGATTATTTTTTCAGAGATTATTTGTCTCATGTTAGAACAGCGAAAGTTTTAATATGTATGTAAAATGTATTTTAAATGTATTTTGTATTTTAAATTAGATGCTGCAGCTTTAAGCAGAGGTTCGGTGTGAGAGTCACTACCAGGTGGAGCAGAAGCGAAGCTCCGTCTGTGAAATATTACTACCTGTAGCGCGTAGCAGCGGTTCAACAGCGAGAGCAGAACCAGCGTCTTACATCGCAGCTCGAAGACTTAAATAATTTTGCGGGTTATTTGTTTAGCTTTCTGACCGTCATGCTAATCCGTGTGAGTGTTTGTAGCTGTGTGCTGCTTTACCTGCTATCTGATCCTCTGTATGTCTTTTTTACTGCAGTGAGCCTCGATGTAGCCAAACTCTGTCAAGTATGGCATTGTTCTTATGCCATATTAGATTCGTAGTGTTGATGCATTTTGACCTGCTTCACCCCACGTGCTTCAATTTTCCGCCGCAACATGCAAATGTCCCCATTCACTCAGTGCGTTATAGTTCCACATCGCTTAGGATTTGTTGCTGCGCGTTTGCGCAGTGTGAAGGAAAGAGGAGACCAGCTGCACAGGCAGGCTGAGAAATGAGATGCAGGTGATTGGTATCGGCAACAAGAGACCGTGATCGGCGATCACCGATCATACACTTTTTCACGGAAATCGGCCGATTATGATCGGTGGCCGATCGATCGGCACATCTCTACCCTTTACACTGTTCAATATGTAAAAATAGAAGTACAGTGTGTCCTCTTTGCTTCCATTAGTTTCTGAATCCTCCGGGTTGCTTCTGGATTTTGTGCAGGTTTGTGCATCGTACCAAACACGTGCTTCTTGTTTCTGTTCCCCGTAAACAATTTAGATTCCACTGACTCATGTTTGAATGAGTCCAAACCGCCATCTTTACTTATTTCATCTAAAGCAACAAATTGCATGTTTTAAAGCGGAGAACATTCTTTTCATTCGCTATTCAAGCTTTTTCAAAGAAGCCCGTAGTTTCAAGAAGGGCTGTCTATTTTTGCGGTTTCATCTCGAAAAGAAAACATGGAAGGAGGCTTGCACCCTGCAATGACAGATAAATTGTTGTGTTCAATAAATGTCCATTCTCACAGACGCAAAAAAGTGGTGGGACACAACAGTGCATCAGCTAAACAACCTCCTCTCAGATGGTGTGACTCAATAACTATACCCTTCAGGGCAGCAGTAAAAATGGTGTTTTGACTTGTTGGAGATGGAGTTCAGGTAAATTCTTTGTGGCTAACCTGACTTAGAACATGTTTCAGTAAACTTTTATTTGTTCAACCCCCGAGGGAAGATAATTTGAAAATCAGATCAAAGTGTGTGTTAATAAATTATTCCTCCGACATGTTCAAGGGCAAACATATAGAATTATTGTTGATGCACAAAAAAATAAAAACCGTATTTACTTCAGGATCAACTTCACTTTGCCCTCCATGCCGTTTCTGAAGCCTGTACTTTGACTGCTGCAGCACTTACTCTCCTGTTCTGCAGTTTCTTTTGTTTGAAGTGGTTAAATTAATATTTGAGTAACCTATAATCTCTTCTCTTTTGGGTGCGCCTCTTTAGAAAGCTCGTTCAGTGCGGCTCTGATTTCTGAATTCCTCTTGTATTCACAACATACAATTTTTTTCACATTATGTGAACAGAAAGTGTTCTGGGTCTGCTTTGCTACCTGGAACACCTCAGGTTATTGAGTGAACCTTGACCATGAGGTTGTGACCTTTAGCTTAAACAAATACCAGGCTATTGATTCATAAAACACCAGCAAGTTCACCTCTTAGTGACTCAAACAAATAAGGTTTTGATTAGGAGCGCACCGATTGCAGTTTTCTGGCCGATCACCAATCTTTAAAAAGCTGACCTGTTGATTTTTCCTGGCACAGTCATTCCTCTACCACAGCAGAGCAAAAGGGGAACGTGGCTGATTTTAGTTCTTTGCAAAGGTTGATGAAATAAATCTTATCGTCACATTTAAGTATTGGTGGATTGCCGATCACCCAGAATTGGCGTATTTGGGGACGATCAGTGCACCCTCAGTTTTGAGTGGCCAAATCAAAGCCTGTACTTAAATCTGATTGATTCTGCAGCACGAACATGACAGCCATGCTAAAAATCCATCCAGTGTGGCTGAAATTTAGACAATGCTGCAGAGTAAACAAAAGAGTATTGTAAGTGTTTGATGACATTTGTTGCTACCAAAGTTGGGGCACTGAAGTATGAAGGTTAGGGGGAATGTTGGTTTACTGCTTTTTTTAGTCTTAAATTTGGGGAAAAAAGTAGTTTTGCATTTGCTCAGGTTTCTTTGCCATTAAAGTTGATTGAAGATCTGCAAAACACGGGTTAAATTTTTTTTGCTACCGGCCACAAACCTGTTTGTTCAGAGACCACATTTATCTCGCCGCCTCACAGTGAGGAGGATGATTTAAACTCTACAAAACTCACCGTTTGCAGTGATGGGTGAAATTGACTAAAGATTTAATTCCATGTCTTTGTTCATTGCAGTGGCGAGTAACATGACTAACATGACAGGTAACAATAAAAAGTAGCTTATCACAGCTGCCTTGTAACAGGATGAGTAATTGTTGTAATTTTTTAACGATTATGAAAAATGAGGGTATAATTTTCCATCACCAACTGTTGAAAAACTGCAACAGCAGCATCTTGGGTTTTCTAACTCGCCATAAAGGCCATTAAACACAAAATACAAGCCTAGAAGTTGTTTGGGAGAAATGCAAGAGAAAAAAGAAAGGAAAAAAAAAACCCTGTCTTGTTCTCACAGACCTAAACATGTAGAGCTGTGAGGTTTTCTCAGATGAGCATTTTAATAACAAACATTCCAGTTTGCTCACAAAACTTGAGCTATCTTCTGTGAAATTGTCTTCAAGGTTTTATGGCTCTTAACCATCTATTTCTGCTAGGTAGCAGTAAAACGCTACACCAACAGGGTACTCACTGGAAGCTAATGCTAAAGCGCTACACCGTCAGGGTATTCACTGGAAGCTAATGCTAAAGCGCTACACCGTCAAGGTATTCACTGGAAGCTAATGCTAAAACGCTACACCGACAGGGTATTCACTGGAAGCTAATACTAAAGCGCGACACCAACAGGGTATTCACTGGAAGCTAATGCTAAAGCGCTACACCGACAGGGTATTCACTGGAAGCTAATACTAAAGCGCGACTGGAAGCTAATGCTAAAGCGCTACACCGACAGGGTATTCACTGGAAGCTAATGCTAAAGCGCTACACCAACAGGGTATTCACTGGAAGCTAATGCTAAAGCGCTACACCGACAGGGTATTCACTGAAAGCTAATGCTAAAGCGTTACACCGACAGGGTATTCACTGGAAGCTAATGCTAAAGCGCTAACCCTTGAGCACCAATTTCATTTTGACATTATAGTTAACATGTTCTATTGTCTTCTTAGGTATTGATTTTATGCTTTTGTTTTGTTCTTTTGCTATTTGTGTTTAATTTTGTTCCTGTGTATTTCTTGTTTAAAATAAATTATTGATGACAAAAAGAGAGAAAGGGAAGAGAGGAAACAGAATTGCTGTGTAAACAATCTGCACATGTTCTAAATTAAGAGGACAATAATAATTCTTAGTAATCAAAAGTTTACAAACAGGAAAGTAAATTATTACTTTAGAATTTATTTTGGCAAATTGATTTAGGGGAAGCTAAGTGCACCAAACGTTTTCAAAGTTAGCAAAAGCACCAACTTATGGTATCTTAACTAGCTTTTGTGACTGGAAAGGATTGTAAGGACTCCTTGCTCCTAATCCTTAGACCTAGAGTTGTTTTTGGCAAAAATAAGTTTTTTTGGGGTTTTTTTTCTATCAGTGAAATTTTTGGGGCTTCACGTTGGTGCGGTTGGTAGCATGGTTGCCTTGCAGCAAAATGGTCAAATCCCAGCCTGGGGTCTTTCTGCATGAACTTTGCAGTCCAAAAGTCATGACTGCTGGATTAACTGGTGTCTCCATATTACCTTCAGGTATGAGTGTGTGTGCATGGATGTGCAGGGTGTATCCTGCCTTTCGACCAATGACCGCTGGAGATGAGCATCAGCTCCTCCGTGACCCTTTATGCTAAATACGGGTAGAGACAATGGATGAATGGATGAATAAATGTACTCAAAATAATTTGTTTATATATATATTTATTGATGTTATTGCAATATAAGATACATTTATTCTAAGGATTTTTGAGAGGTGCCCCCAAATTTGCCTGCCTCTGTAATAAATTTACATATTATTGCGCTCATTTGCCATTTCATCATCTGAGTGACACAATGTTGTATCAGAGTAGAAGAGCCTATTTGAGCTAAGACAGTTCTATTAGTGTTTCGGGGAAACATTATTGTCAAGCAGCCTGATGCGACTTTGTGTACCTCATAATTAAGTACCTGTTCATCTGCCAGGTGATATTTTTTTCATCCTCACAAGGCAGTGCCGCTCTGTGTTTCTCCTGCGGTTTTCATCCATCATCTATTTTCAGGTCAGAATGAATCAGCTTCTGCTCGCTATTTTTGTTCATTTTGACACCCGACAAAACTCATCGCCTCAGAGGGAATTGGAGTTGAGGGTCTTGTTTTGTTCTGGCAGTTCTTTCAGAAATGGCCATCAATCAGGTGATGCATTGTGTTAGAGAGAGACCTTTCTCTATTGAATTCATGACTTGCCACAAAAAAGCAGAAAAAAAAAAGCAGATGCTACAAAGGTATTGAAAGTTTGCAGGGTACATTACAGCCTGACGCGGGAGAGCCGTGATGGAAGACAAGGGCCTTTGCTTCATAATGATTTTGCTGCAGGTTTATATGTCAGAATGAGGTGATCCTGTGGGACAGAGACCTGGCTTTTACTGCATTTCTATTATATCAATATTCTCTCCTGATTATTCTCCGCAGATCATGTTCTGCTTGAGCGATTCGGGCAAAAACAAAAGACTATGCTCACATTATTTGGTCTTTTCCAATGATTGGAAAAATAAATCTAAGATGGAAATGGAGCCCAGCAAGAAATAAAACTATGAGGGAAAATTAATTCCAGCTAAAATAATTGTGTCTTTCTTTTAAGGGCACAATGGTCCTTTTGATTGCAGTTGCTTAAGCAGCTCCAGATTAATATTCCTAAATGTATTAGGAGGAGTTGCAGAGGAAGAGGGCAGTCTTTCCCAGATCTGGTAAAGTGTCAGCAGGCTGTGGGAACAGCAGAGAGCAAGAGCTGGATTGGATTCGAACGTTTCGCCCGATGCTCCCTCTGATTGATGAGACGGGTTGCGGTGGGGGAACGAGAATACAGTTTTTGCTTTAAAGGGAGCGGAGCAACTGGGAGAAGGGGTTTGTGTTTCTTAATTTGTTGGCATTGTCACTCAGTGCCTGTGTTCATCAGGCTGGGAGTGCTCAGACAAAGCATAAATAAAGAGCACGCTCAGTTTAGAGAGTGCAGAATGAAGGAGAGCAGCAATCATTTGGTAGAAATCTTGCCCAGTTGAGTCATTTCTGCACAATGCCCATTTGTTTCAGGAGAAAAAATACAAAACAGAATCTGATGTTAAAACTAGATTTTTTTCTCTCTCTCTCTCTGCAGCTGACAGAATTATTCCTTTAACAAAAATAACTTTTATGCATCTAAACACACAGGGGAAAGTCCCTTCCTCTAATCAGAACAATGTGTTTGTTCCTGCTGTTTGGCTGTTTTCATCACAACCTGTTTACTGATTGAATAATTGATTTTTTTTTTTATTAAAAGACCAGTGATTTTTTTTTCTGTTCAGCTCCTGCTGGAGGATTGTTTTCCCCCTGAAACATTAAACATTTTTGCCACATTAGAAATAACCTTTTGCTTGTTTTATTAACATTTTCCATGACAGAGCAACAAGAAAGTTGTGAGCTAAGAAGGTGATTGATAGTTTTCCGAATGTTTCATTAAAAATTAATAAAAGTGTGTCATGCGTTTGTATTCCCCATATTTTACTGTAATGGCTAAAATAGATTTAATGGAAGCCATTTAATTATTAAAAATACAACTCCGGGGTTTGTTAGAGAACAATAGTGGGAAAGTCAGTGTCTTTAATTAATTAATGAATAACACATTCATTAATTATGAAACAAGCAGTAAACATAACATTTTGTCAAATGCCATCATCAGAATCTTGAAGCAAATACACATAAAAATGTTCATCAATGTTCCACTAATTAAAGGCAACTCCAAGTTTCGTCCAGATTTGTGTTGCATAGAAGCTGAATGCTGCTTCTCCATGTTTGGTTCTGGTTCTGGGGGATGCAGAGCAGAAAACCTTTAAAACACTTAAGGCTCATGGTTCATTTTTCAGCAGCACAACGACCCCAAACCTACAGCCAGAGCTAAAATTGAGCTGCATAGATCGATGCACCTTTATGAGCTGGAATCGTCCAGGCAAAGTCCAGCTCTAAACCCAACTGAGAATCGGTGGCAAGACCTCAGAATTGCCGTCCGCAGATGCTTTCTGTCCAATCTGTCTTGAGTTCGAAGGATACTGGACAAAAGTGTAAAAAGATTCATGCTCCAGATGTGTGAAGCTGATAAGATACCCCAAGATAAATCTGTGGGTCTACCAAGGATTGACTCAGAAATGCTGTAGAAATAAACACGTTTAAGACATGTAAAATATAATATTTTAACAATACTATGTATGTGAAGTTTGTTTGTTCTTTGAGTTCATTTTGTTCAGTCAACAAGCTGTTTCTCCTGTTTCTGTTACTCTGCTCTCGACAGTTGGTGGTTACCGTAGCAACCGATAACTGACAGAATGTTTCCGTTGCCGTCGGTTACTGTGGTCTCTATTAGAATCAACTCTGTGTTCACAAATATTATGTTTAGACAAATTTGATAATAATATGCAGTGTTTCATGAGTAGTTTTATGTTTTGTATATTTTTAAAATCATTATTAATGTTACTCATTTTAATTGTACAAATGTTAACAGCTGCTAACTGCTCATTGGGAGCCATTGCTTTGTGGTTTGTTTAGGGTTATTTATTGTATTGTATTTAATGTTTAGGGGCGGAAGCTGCTCCATTTCCTTCCTCATTTGAGCTTGAATGTGTTTGTCGTGAAGTCAACCTACTGGACCAGAGCCGAACACAGAAAGGTGACACACGTAAAAAGAAAAACAAACTTGTAACATCACAAAAAATGAAAAACTCTCATCACTTTTACAATGAGCTGTTCATCCGTCCTTAAAGTAGATGTTTAGCTATATAGTGAGCACAGGAGCATGATAGCAGTACTTCACAGAATCTATCAGAGAGTTTCAGAGAATTAATGATCCTCCTCACAAGGATGTATTGATTCTGCTCTGTGCATTTTTTATTTATTTTTTGCCTCCAGATATTTGTTATATCAGCCACATGCTTATCTTTCTCAGGCTTTCCCTTTATTAAAAATCCTCGTTGGTAGACTTTACACTTCACTGTAATTATCAAGGTCCTTCATGAAGATGGCAGCCTGCGTCTCTGGTGCTGTCTTATTAGACTGATGCTGAAATGTGGATCCCATCTTGTCCTTCACACATATGTCGGTGCAGCTTTTCTGTTCCTGCCTGAAAATATTTGAAAGAATAAAAGCTTTACCTCGAACCGGGTCGGGCCGGCATGATTCCCACACACAGCGTCTGCTCAGAGGTCTCCTGTGGAATGGTTTTGTCAGCTGTGGGTGTAGGAGCGCGTAATGACATACTTACTACAGATGTCTCTTCTAAGTCATGACAGGCAAACATTAGAGCCCAGCGGTGGCAATTAGCTTCACTGGACAAGGCTCAATTTGAATTTCTGCAGCCTGAATGGCACAAGGTGCTGAATTTGAAAAAAATAATTCCAATAAATTTGTGACTGTAAATGGTAAGAACCAGGGAAAAATTTAAATGTAAGGGATTATACGCTGCCGCATGCTTTTGTGATGCGTAATTCAACCAAAGCTATTCTGGGAGAAATCTTTTCAATGCCTACTTTTATGCTTATTGTAACAACATGGCGATTAATCAAGTCAGAGGACTCCAAAGCTTATTGCACTACATTCATTCACACATTAACAAGCTGATTGTGGTAAGCTACACAGTCACCAGGCGAGGCGAGTAAAGACTCCCACATTTCCCAGTCGAGTGAACTGATTGCCTGCATTTCTTAATGCAAATTTCTTAATTTCCCACAACCTGAATTGTTACTAGCAAGTTTGATGAGCTAGTTGGGCACTTAGACGTGTTTCCTTTCTGCCAGGGCAGCTTCCACATGCCTGTCAGTGCAGCACAAAGTAGTAGTTTGGCTGATATGCATCCATGAAACGCTCAACCCTTTGAGCTCAGAGTTGGATGCAACACCGTTCTAACTCCAACATCAACTAACAGCTCTCTGGTTGAAAGATCATCATCTGCTTCTTCATAATACTGAAACGAAAGTCTAAATTCAGTGCTACTGGACCTGCCCATCTACACGACCCTTCTGGGTAGCAGTAAAGAAAATAATCTATGAAATATTAGGCTTTAACATCGATTACTCATTCACATCGGTGTTTTTGGGCTATCTTCCAGAACATCTCACTATTTTTCTCTTGAACATTTGCCTACTGTCTGCTAAAAAGACCATAACAAAATGCTGGCTGTGCAAAGACCCTCCCACCATGAGCCTCATTATCTCCGTTCCATTAAACTGATGGAACGTATCACTTTTAGTCTACGACTGCTGGGGGAATTTGGTAAGAGACATTGGAAGAAATGGGAGGATTATATATAATAACCAATATAGAACATATTTAAAGTCTTTAATACTCTCAGATCTGTTTGCTCGATTATTTTTTTGATCATCCTGAGACCTGATAACGTTATTGTTGATGTGTATCGTCCAAAATGCCATACAATACACCTTTGCTTGGACGTTAGCATCGAGTACATGTGGCTCTAACCGATTGGTTACGGGACCAATCCACCTCCTCTTGAGCTATTGTCGCCCTGGTGATTGAACACATTAGGCAGTAATTATTATATTTTCCTTTAAATGGAGACTTTTTGAGTTTTATGTCTTCAATGGCCTTTGGTGAAAGGCCGTTGTAAGGTTTTCGATTGGAAAAGGCACTTTCAGGCTCCAGCATAATTTTAAAATACTTGCATTTGTTTTATTTTAAGTAAACTCAGTAGCTACCACGCCGTCTCCAAATTTCTTATCTCTTAAATTTTCAGAAAAAAATAATTGAATTTAACATCTTGTAGAAATCTTGTAGAAATCTTGGATTCCTTTTGTGGAGCCAACTCTACTGAATCAAGTATCTAATGTTTTTGTCCAGAGTTTCAGTGACGTTCTCTGACACAATGTGGATTCTTCAGTACTGAAATGTTAGGCAGGCATGTCTGGGTCGGTTTGTCAGGGGTACCAGGTTCTAGTCGAGTGGCTATCGAGGACCAGAGTTAAAGACCCCAACTTTAGAGTTACTGTTCATCTTTTTAACCATGCAGTTCTAGCGAGATGTCGCCTTAGCCCTCATTTATTTGCTTCATTTGCTTTCCTTTTATAATTTCTTAATCATTTCTTTCATCTCTGCAGTGCTGATGATTTTCAACTTTTTACTATGTCAGTGCCATTTGATATGCTTAACAAACCTGCCTGGTAATTTCATCCAGTTGAACGGCTGCTGACAACTTTGGTCTTTGAGATTGTGGAGCACTGAAACTGATTTCTGAAGGGACAATATTTGATCTAATTTTATCTGTTGAGAACTATTAGAAGACTGAGTGCTGCAATCCTGCATATTGAAACTGAAATAGTTGCTCATCTTTTTCTTTTATCCATTCCCAAAAATGACTGTGATTCTCTTCTACTTGCCTCAGTAAAACTTCCCCAAATTGTGCACAGCCTGTCCTAAAAGCAGCCTTTTGATTTGATCCTCCAAGCGCTACCGTAGCACATCAATAGTGATTGCTCTGAGCTCGCTCCCTGTGCTGAAAACAGAATACAGTTAAAGGTTCTGGTTTGGCTTTTCTTGGTCGTGAACCTTCATACATTTTTGAACTTCTACAGCTGTAAGCCATCGTCAGGACCCAGAGGTCAGCTGCTTTGGGATTTCTTTTTTTTTATCTGTCCTGGAATCAATGCTAAAGCTAAAGGTGACGGAGACATGGCACTCTCAATTTTGTGTCCTTCAATTTAAACACTGTGGAACCAATGAAGCAGCAGAAGACGATTGGTGTAACTTATTTGACTTTACTGGACTATATTTTTTAATCACTTTTTTCTAATTTGATATGATTTAACTTTGTGAAAGATGCTTGGAAGGTGTTCTAAATATATCTAGCTTAATTAGCTATGTACTTCATCTCTCTTGACTAAATATGGACTTCATTTTTCTCTTGCATCTATCACCGTTACAATGATACAGAAGGGTACATTGTAACCTTCAAAACATTTCAACCATATGGTTTTGACTTTAGAAGCACCGTTGGCGTAATTTGCTCTTGTCAAAGAGCAAATGGACCAAATGAAGGTAGATTTTATCCGCCAGTGTTCTGATTTGAGTCCAGTGTGAGATTAAGAGAATTTTCCTCCTTTGAGTCTTGCGAGATGAAGAGTTTTGTCACTCCCAGCGCCCTCAGGAGACTCTGCAGAAAAGATTAGGTTCATGTGCCACTCAATTATCTCTTCCCTTAAAGCTTTTTCTTTGAGGATGAAATTATACAGGGATTGATGAGAATGAAAATGTTTGACACTGTGATGTGGGGCTGGCCACTGGTGGCACTTTCAATTTGGAAAGCTAAATAGATGCCATATGTCCTGGCAATGTTTTTATTTTCATTCGGTGGAAAAGAGTCACTTTCCTGATGCAAGAAATAAAGCAAAAAATGGGAACTGCATGCCCAGAGAGGGGGGTTTCATTTTTCCATCTGTTCAATTAATTTGCTATTTAATGTGGTCCGGCTGCTTTGCTTAAACCTTGTGCTTTTTCCATTGCCACCATTTGCCAGTTTGACTTGAAACATGTTGGACATTCGTTTTTGTTGTTTTTTTGGTCCCTGATAAAACTCCAATAATGGCTGTTAGGGCCCGAGTCCTGAGTCTTTATGAAAAGGTTTCACTGTACACGGCCTGCTTTACCAGATCAGGTTTCCTCCGTTCCCCCTCTGAGTCTCCCTCAGGCCCAGCTGCCTGGCGAAGCATTCATGATTAAATGTGAGACACGAGCCATCCTGCCAAGAGAAAGCAGGAGGAGGGGCGACTGGCTTAGGATGACCACAGCCTGAAATTTCTTTGCTGTTTGTCATACACTGCGAGAAAAATGAAAGCAGATGTAGGAGCAGAGGGAGAGGGCCGAGGAGGGGAGCGAGGCAGTCATCAAAGACAAGAGGTCTCTTAAGCAAGAAGTGCTGTAGGAATAAATCTAAAGCAATATTTATAAAAGCAGTATAGGCTCCACATTGAACAATCAGGTCAGTGGGGTTTTCAACTGCACAAACATTTCTTGTGAGGCACAAACAGCTTTATTGGTTGAGCTAAACCACAGTGGGCCGGGCTTGGAGAACCGCAGTTTTTCTGGCTAACAAGCCAAGTTGCGTTAAAGCTCCACTAATATTATAATTACATGGGAGGAGGTGAAGCGATGTTTGCCTTATTGGCAAGATGACAATGCGCTAATGTGGATGGGATTGCTTAAGCTGATGAACCCACAAAGATTTATCTTTCCATGTTGCAACTTCGGCTCTGCAGCATTTCGCCACTGGGATCTGGTGGTTCCGAATGTCTTTGCTTTGTCGTTTTCATACTGGTGAGGGAGAAAAATGTGGCAAAAAAAAAAAAAAAATAGCGAGTTCAAGAAACGGGTAGTGTGCGGGAGTTTTGCTTTGCTTTTCATTTTCTGTTTCCTTCAAACTGATTTTAACAGCAGCACTTCCAGTTGCCCCAAATAACAGGATCCTCTGGCCTGATCCTAATAAAACCGCAACCAGGCTACCTGCTGTGTGCAGAAGAGCAGAAAGACGAAATGTGAATGACAACATGGTGAAGAAGACAACATTTCCAAGGGGATGGAAAATACTTTCCTCAGTGAATAGTACAGAATAAAACAGAACTTAAAGTTACTATTCAGATGGTGAAAAATGAGCCTTTAGTGGTCAAAATAGTTTCATTTGGATGGATGGATGGATGGATGGATGGATGGATGGATGGATGGATGGATGGATGGATGGATGGATGGATGGATGGATGGATGGATGGATGGATGGATGGATGGATGGATGGATGGATGGATGGATGGATGGATGGATGGATGGTACTTTTTATTTTAGAACAATTAACCACAGAAGACTCTTTATATTTAATAGTATTTTTTAAAAAGTTGCTAGAAGGTTAATTAGTTGGCCTATTCACGCAGATAGTCAGGCTACATTTGGCTGATTATTGAGAAACTTGCTAATTAAGGTCTATTTTTGAGACCAGAAAATATTTCTGAACAACCAAAAGTGTCTTTTTTCGTAGCCAGTGGGAAGTGTATTCTTTATCCTTTCTTTCAGCCAGTTGCTGAGCCAGCAGATGGGTAAGGTGCAACTGTGTTTTACATTAAGGAAACTATCACGTCTCAAGTCCGAGTTCAGTAAAGTGCAGTGAGGACGGCTGAAAAATGGAGATTTGCTGCAGATTTTGAAATAGCATTTAAAAATTTGACTGCTGATCCAGATCCATTTGAAATTGTGCAGAAGGGCGTTGGCCTTGGCTGACGGGACGCTCTCTCAAACTGTCCTTCACACCTCTGGATCACGTCCTGCTTCATATTTTCCTGTTTTTCTGCCTTGATGCAACTCCTATGGTGATTATTTCTTCATTCAATGCCTCTAAAAGCAGATTTAGTGTAGAATCCTCTACACATGTAACACCATGTGAGCTGTTTGTGCCTCAGTCTCTCTGTTCTGTCGTTTCTGCTGTTAACGTTGGTTTGACTTCATCATTTCGGCTCCAAGAACGACAAAAGGACAATGGAGGATCGTTGTTTAAGTATCATATTAGTCTTAGTAAGCTCGGTTTCTTACTAAAATGGTGAAAATTTAGAGCTTGCAACATATTATGCTATAGGGTTGCAGCTTCTCATTCTTTTCATTGGTTTGACATTTTGTGTTTACTTATGATTTTGCTGCTAATCTATATGAGTCACTACTGGATCTAAAGATGCTGCACGCGTTGTGACTCATTCCAAATAGTTATGCGTCACGCAGAGCGAAACACGTGGAAATTAAACACATTTTGTGGAACATCAAGGTTAGGCAAGGCAATTTTATTTGTATAGCAAGGAAAACAAAATAACAAGCAAGAAATAGATATCACATTGTAAGAGGAAACAATAGCAGGTTGAAAGAGAGACTACAGTTTGAATTTTCAGTTCTTATTAATCGAAGGCAGCTCTAAACAAATGGGTCTTTAACTTTGACTTAAAGGAGCTCAGTGATTCAGCATTTTTGCATTTTCTAGAATTTTGTTCCAGATTACAGTAGCATAAAACTGAATGCTGCTCCTCTGTGTTTGGTTCTGAAACAGATGGCCTGATCGGACCGGAAGGTGGATACAACAGCAACGGGTCTTTAATGGACTTTGCTGCTCAGACATTCAGTGATTTATTAACTAACAATAGTATTTTAAAGGAATGCTACTACGCTGTAGCCACAGCTGCCCTGGGGCAGTTTGATAGAAGCTAGGCTACCATGCACCAATGACAACGACTGAGACAGACAAAATGGGAATTCTAACCAGCAACCCTACCACTGTCACTCCAGTACGCCAGTTTTTTCAACAAGTGCCCAAAAGATTGTGTCTTTCAGAAACAATGTTGTGCACTATTTACTTACATTGGCCTGTCTTTGTGTGCAATGAAAATGTACAGCAAACAGCAGTTTGATAGGAGCAAATAATCACCATAATATCATCTGCAGCTCTCCACCATTTAAGATTTTATCACACGCGAATGTAACAGCACAAGAAGAACAGAAAGGAAGAAAATATGTTTTTCTTAAATAGTAATGAATAGTTTAAAAAAAAGAGCCGAAGGAAAGTATTCACTAATATTTCAAGACAGTTTAGTGCCTCTGTGTTTCGTTTTTAGTTAATTGCTGTCATTTTTGTTTCTGCTCCAACAACCGCAATACCAGAAAATGCACTTTCTGAATCCAAATTAATTCAGCGTCATCTTTCGTGATCGTTCCTCTTTCACTTACATCTTCTCATACAATCACCCTCCAGATCCGAGGGCTTGAACTTGCAACTCGCCGCTTTTTTTCCACAGCTTTGTCAAACTGAGCAGAAATCTGTCACAGCTGTGGCTTTCAGTTTTCTAAGAGAATGAAGAGACACAAAACCTGATAATCAGTGTTTTTATTTTTGTTTTTGTTTTTTCACAGACGGATGGATGCTACAGCGTATCTGCATTTGTAACGTGTGTGAGTGCAGTGGGGAACCAGATGTTTCAGCATTGTAGAAAAACAAGACTGCTCAGTTCCACTTGCGTTTAGAGGTATAGGAGAAACATCGAAGATTAATACTTTACTGCAGCAGCCAGAAATGTGATCAAGAATTATTTATGTCCTCCATAATGCTTTTATAAATCTCAGGAAAGGACAGATTTTTCTTTGCTCTTTAATGTTTTAATCAAGATGTCTGCTCAGGGAGAATGATTGACGCGATGTGAGCTGCATTTGTGTCTAGAAAGTGAAATCTAGTTTTTCATATCAGTTTTGTCTTTCAAACATCTTTCATTTTGCAAGTAAGAGACTAACTTCTTGGGAATTTTAAGCTTTACACAGTGACTACATTGTTATTGATATTAGAAACTTATTATGAGACAGATTTCAGTTTAATTCAATTAAAAAAGAATTAATTGATCCCAAAGGAAAGTTAAATGTTGTCATATTATCCAAACGTCTGAATAGTTGTGGACGCTAAAGACAGGAAGAATGTCCTGTAGCAGTCAGTCATGCAACGATTCCGAAGAGGCCTCTGACTGAAGACACGCTAACAGTAGGATAATGATTTGTCTTTTAACATAATCCTAACCCCAAAGTGCACAGCTAAAATGAGATTAGACGTCAGTCTGGATTAAAAGCACCAATAAATTAACGTTTGAGGACCTGAAACGAGCAAAGCTTGTAGAACCCAACCTTACAAGAGGTTGTGATTGTTTCCATGGTAACTTCAACCATGGGTTTGAATACTCATAAAACACTAGATTAGCAAGATTTTAGTAATATAACTACAATATTCCTTCCAAATAAACAGTTTTGACTAAAAACTGGTTACATTACTACTGTGTGTGTAGTAAATAAGTCACTCAGAATAGACTAGAATAATGTTTACAATTAGTAAAAAGTTAAGGTGTCAGGTGGTGATGTTCTATTTGCAATCATTCCCATGAAGCTTTGGAACAATTACAGAAAACATTTAATTAATTTTGTGGGTTGTTGAATTTGATTTGGTAGGAGGTGCATTTTTTTATTTTTTTTATTTTTTACACCTGTGGTGTTTCGGTTAAGCTGTGCATTGTGTTGCCAGGAATACATTCTGCAGAAGCCTCGCGTCATTGTTGCTGGGATTTAAGAGGGAAGAGAGACCAAAGGGAAGAGGAATTGTTAGTGAGACAAAGGAAGAGAACAAGCAGCACTTTCTGATTGAGGTATTTGATCCAGGCTGCGTTGCGGTTTAATCATTGTGTCGGTGGAAAGCCAGCGGTGTTGGGGCTGTTTCATAAAGAAGAGATGGTAGTGCAAGTCCTCTCTCCAGGACCTAATTCAATTGAAGAATAAATGAGTTCTGTTTGTAATTTGGAGATAACCTGTGCAGTGGCCGAGCTTAAAGGGCGATAAGAGTCGACACAGAAACGAAGACAAGAAAACGAGACAATTTTTCACTCTGCCAATGCTGAATCAAACTTTTCCCACTCTGCCTCAAACTTTAATTAAATCACACACTTGCATGCACATTGTGCACGCAGGTTCACACAATCAGGCTCAGGCAGTCTAACATCCGGCAGATAATCCAGGTGGAGCAGTCAAGTTGTTTGGAAGAGATCAGTAGACAGTGAGCGGTGGAGCTAATTGGAACATACTGTAGCTTCTCTATCTTTCCTTTTGTTGATGGGATTAATCTGCAAGGTGCACTCTGAAAGTCAGCAGTCCCTTGAGTTGTGTAGCCAGGAGGAGTAGTGGAAAGTTTTCAAGTATCAGCTTAAAAAAACAACATATAAACTAAGAGTTTTGACATTAGTATTGGTAGCGCACAGCAAATATGTCATTTTGAAAAGGAATAAATGAAAACAGAACAGAAACGTGTTGAGTAAAGTCAGTTTTAGCGTAAAATATGTTTGGAATGCAAAGGTTTGTTCAGCATGGTGTCGATACTGGTACTGACCCAAAAGTCACTGGAAGCAATGAGAAGAAAATGATCGCTGCCTGTCAACAGAAGGGAATTGACCTTAACAGGCAACAAACTGATCAAACAGGAAGTGCAGGGAATGTTGTGGTCGGGCAAACTCACAGTAATCAATCTGCAGCACACAGATTTAGGGTTCAGGGGGTGTGATTCCTTCTGCATTTACCGCTGATGGGAGAACTGATGGTGTTTTTTCAGTTCTCCCAATCCGAGGAGAGATTTCTGCAGAAGGGACTGAGCACCTTGGACAATATTGTTTTTGTGTCATGGCTTTTCCTACATTGTAAATGCAAAGCGACATGACTGAAAATTAGGTGAAATAATGGTAGAAAGTCTACCAAATATTGGTCCTAACACCTAGATTTCTGTCGACCTTTCCACGTTTTTTTGTCATGTCTGATCAGAAATGTAAAAATGACCACAATGATGGAAGTAGTAGGGCGACAAATGCATATAATGGGTACAGATTTTGTGCTTGGATATTCAGAAATTAATATGTTTGCTGAATTCCTTTTGTATCCCATTTCAAAATGGGAAAGTATCATGCTTCTTTATGCCATAAAAACCTTTCTTTCTGTTTGAGTTTAAACTTTTCTGCGGTTTTCAGATGTTTCTTTTCAGTTTCACTAACCATTTGCTTGGGATTGGGGTTTTGATTGTTGGTAAGGTTTTGAAAACATGTTGGTTTACTGTAAACCAGGCCTCCCTAAAAGCAGCCAACACATGTCCCCTTTGAGAGACTCTTTTTTTTATTCAGGCAAACCAGGTGATGAATGCCACCACATCTGGAAAACCCATAAATGTGCTGCACACACAAAAGAAAAACCTTCTACCAAAAAAAAACAACATTTCTTTGAGAGCTTTCTGAGGTTTGATTTTTGTGTAATGTTTTTCATGAAAGAGGCTTGTGGACACAAAAGCTCCAGGGCTGCCGCAGCGATCTGATTTCCTGAGATCGCTGAAGATTAAAATTTGCAAAATTGACCAGACGCTACAGACATGACAGAGGAGTGAGGAAAATAATTTGGTTTTGCTTAAGCCTCAAATGTCTGTAACATAGATTTGTTCAGCCAATAACACAATGAAGCTTTCAGGCTCTGGGGCATAATAAACCAACTATCAACAATCCAAACAAACTGCTGCCAAAAGCACACACTCAGTCATAACACAAGTCGATATGAAAACTGGCGTTTGGCACAAGCAACTCTCTTTGTGAGTCGCAATGTGATAAATTGTATTGATTCTGAATTGTTGCACTGCTTTAAGAAGTATTGTTGCACGTTGCAGCATGCAAAGCAGACATTTGGTTCTGTTTAAACTCAAGCAAAACGCAGAGATGAATCACCAAACTCAAAGTGTGAAAACAGCATTTCTTTGTGCTTGATTTCAACTATTTATAGAACCGTCACGAAAACAAATCTGAAATCTCGCAAGCTCACTCTAAATATTCATCTGAAATGAACGGATAATGTGTGCATCTGGTTTTTAAGAAACTAGCTGCCCACCCGGGTCTTTTCCTCCAATGCTCCTTGAAATTACACTATTGCAGCTCCACTGGAACTGAACAAAGAAACGTTTGGTCGTAAATGGCGCTGGAAACCTCCACATGGAAGCAGTTTTGCGGATGGGGTTTTTTAGCAAGTTGTCTGCAGATCAGTTACCCCCTGATTCTCGCATGGTAACAAGTCAAAGCCCCACTTTAGCAGCATCATCTCCTCTCGCAGTGTGATGCGATGCTCACTGGCAGCACTTTGATCTGTAATTAATTCAGACTCAAGTCTTATGAAGTTAGAGCACACGTTCACTTCTTTTTCTCTGGAGATGTTTGATTGCTGCTACTTTGGATAATTAGTTCATTATCGGAATGAAGTACTCTTTCTTTTCAGAGTAAAGATGTAATCCAATCTGATCTGTTTTACTTCCCAGATGCAGACAAAGCCAGGGCCGGTCCAAAGATTAAGTGGGCCAGCCAGGGGCCCCGAGAAGGCCTACGCCCTTCACAAGATTAATCTCAAGACTTCATATTTATGATCAGGTTAATTAAGAAGAATCCTACTTTATAATCATTTTATGTTTCCTGAAAAACTAAATGTAGCTGGAAACGTTACCATATTCACTGTGAACACCTTTAACACTTGGCCTGTTTTTCTTAAACCTTCCAGTTTTAGATTGACTGACTGTTAGCAAGTCAGATAAAAGAAAAAGAAAAAACATTTTTTGCACAGTTTATTCCCCACTGTGAAGCAGATTGAATTGTTTTAATCATATTCCCGAAAGCAGAAAATCTTAGAAATTTGTATTAATCTTTTAATGTGTTAATTGAACACAAAGTGAGAACAGACAGTTTTGCATAATTGTCTGCAGATGTTAGTGGCTGTGAGGCGCCTGCTGCTAAATGTCCCCACAAATCAAATCCTGGTTTGAGCCCCATGCAAACTTGAAGTCCCAACATGTTAAGTAACTATCGAAATGTTTTGCTAATAACAGCAGAGGATCAGTTTATCTAAACGCACAATAGGATGAGAGGAGTCATAAGTCACAAAACGACTCCTCCTCTATCAGGTTGGGGATAAAGTTCGACGTGTTTGTTTTGGATTCGGGGACGAGCTGCATGAGTCGGTGGCGCTCGGAGAATAATGAAGTATGTTTTTACTGGGGCCTTGCTGACATCTTTTCCTTCCCCCCCTTCTCTCCTCTCTCCTCCTGCCGCAAGTTGGTGGTTTCCAAGAGCAACAAACTGCGCTCAAAGAATGCAAATATGTAAATGTTTAAACCTGGTAGTTTCTCCAAAAGTGTGCACATGATTCTGCTTATTTTCTAAATTTAACTGCATCTATGTCAAAACAATACCTCCTCTGACCAGCATTCTTTAATTTCAGCTCAGCTTGAGGTAGGAGTTCTTGCAACGATGATTTTCCTTGGACTCCGCTTCCCTTCCTTCCAAGAACTTGCACAACCTTGATCGTGGGGCACGGTCTAATTTTCCTCGTCCCCTTCTCCTCCCCCTCCACCTCGCTCTGATCGCCCCACCGCACATCATTTTCAGCGGCCGCAGCAGAGTCCTGAGATTCCCCTGCAGTATTTAGCGGTGGACGCACTGCAACTAGTTTCAGCAGCTCGATGAAAGCAGCAGCCTTTGAAAGTCGGCTGTCAGTCCGAGCTGCTGCAGCTACGGAAGCAAAGCTGCCTCCGACTTTGGTGAGTGGGTGATGGTATGCGTGCAGAATCACAATAGTCACCCCTGTTACATGGTCTGTGGCAGATCTGAGGTCAGGCGGCTTCTCTAAGGGAATTTTCTCCTATATATGTGGTGAAGAGGATACACCGCCTCCTTTTAACTCCAGACCCTGTGGCAAACGTCAGAAGGAAGGTTACGTTTATCCTCGCATTAGCCACAAGCCGTCAAACAATCGTGGAAAAACGGATGCCTCTTTAATTTTTAAATGAAAGGAAAGCTTGGAAACCTGAATCCCAGGTTAAGATGAGTGAGTGACCTTATTTGGCCGCCCTTCATGGCAGAAATCTTTGCGAATAGCTCTCCTCTTCATTGAACATTTAAGCCATAAAATCGTGGTTTGTGGTGATGGCTAACGCTAATGTCTCAATGGTCACTCTTTGCTGTGTCAGCAGAGTTTTTAAACGTCTGTAACTGGCTTTGCTCCACTGCTCCAACCTGTCAGATTCACTCGTGTTGCTTTTCTCATTTCTTTATAAACTCGGCAGCTTTCTCAGAGTTGGAGGTGGAAGATAATAAAAAAACGTACTTTTTTTTCCCCCGCTGTTGTTCAAGTTTGATTTATTTTCTTTTATTGCCTGAGAAATCATTGCGCCCCCACATGATGTATTATTCTCTCTATGAGAGCATGGGATCCAGGATGAAGGCATTTCATCAGTGTATTGATTGCCCCTTCCACTAACAGTGCCACATCGTGTTTCCACTGAAATATCAAGTGCCGTGGAAACAGCCCACCGTGGCGTCCTCCTTCTAGCAACCTGGCTTTGCATAACCCAAAATGAGCTCCACATTAGTGCCAGTTTGCAGAAGCTGCTTCCCCATCAAACAGCAGGGAGTCTCTATGTACAGGAGGAATTGTTGTGGTTCAATATTTAGCCTGCAAATTGATTGTGCATGTTTTATTATGCATACAGATGGATTGCCTTTAATCTTCAGCTTTTACTTTTGAGAATCTCTTGCTACAAACTCCCCGTTTTTATTTTATTTGATTTGTGTGTGAGCATGACTGACTTCTTTCTGCAGACTTCCTGATGGTAAATCTCATCTCACTCTCTTGCTAGGCCTGCTGGACATAAATTTCTAAACCTGTACTTCTGGATTACAGTCTGCTGGCACATGCAGTACAGATTCCTGTGGAGCCAGGATGTTTTTTAGGTTTTTTTTTATCGTCCTGATTGCGCTGCCCGATGACGATGCTAAAACTTTTGTTCAAAAAGTGGCGCTAAACATATTAATTATGTGACCTAATTTGCTTTATAGCTCCAGACTTTACTGAAACCTTTTAATTCTCACCTTTTGGCACATTGATTAGCACATAATCAATGATTTAGACTGAAAGCTAACTACAAACTTTATAGAAAGGCATAACAAACTCAAAATAAATGTAGGTGATGCAAAGTTCTGCAGAGCAGAGAAAAGGAGCTTTGGTACCCTGCTAGCATTCTCAACGGTGGAAGCTAATGGTGAAACTGACAGCTTGGCCTACCTTTTGATTAATCTGGCAACACTAATTTCTTTGAAACACTAATTTAAATTAATTTTTTATATATAAATGTCATGTCTAAATGTGAAAAATAAATACATAAATACAATGAGAATGTAAATTAAATCATTACAGTAGAAAACAGTGAAACTGATACAGACGCACTTTTCAGAATGGTGACACGCTTCAAGGATGTCACAAAACTCAGTTTTACACAGAATTTTTATCTCCTCCTGTTCAGGCCAGGATACATGGTGAGATAAAGAAAAGGCTTTAAAAAATGTTAAATTGTTGTGTATTTATTATCTCCTCCGGTGAAAACTGAAACTGCAAGCTTCAACTGTGATTGTTTTCATATTTCCTCCAAAGTTAGCTGAATTTAGGAATGTTAACACTTCAAAAACAGCTCATTCTTATTAGAGGAAACCAGGTTTAAAGCTAAAACATCACATTTTAAATATGGCATAAAATATTAATTTAAACTGGGAGATAAGTGAAACATGACACAGGGAACAATCAACCGTTAGGAAGTGTTTACCTTCTTCCCATAACAAAGCCAAACTAAAATGCTGCCAACCTATCCGCGGCGTTGTTGTTGTTGTTGGGTCAGATTCCCTGGTAATCTGATTTGGCCCTATGGCTGTGTAATAATATCGATTTTGCGATATATATCAATATTTTCTTTCCTAGAAAAAAATTGATATTCATCTTCAAGTATCGTAACATCCGACTGTCACCTTGTTCACTCACTGCTTGCTTCACCAGGAGAGTGATTAGGTCATCAGGCTTAGAGTGATTCCTTCAGATGTTAAGTGTCAAGGTTAAAATGGTATCAAACTATTCAGAGCAGGTACTTGGTGACTTTATTTACTTTACAAATGCATGTAAGCTACAGTTTGTACCGTTTCAATTAAAAGAAACGTGTTTTCTCACCACTTCTTTGATTCATTTTGTCCAGCTGTCGACTTTAAGACTGTGTCCAACCAGAGCCAGGTATTGTGTAGTTGGTGCTTTTAATCAGTTTTCAGTTAAATTCAGTCCAACTCTATAACAGTCACAAAATATCACCAAAATCACTCTGTCCCTCTAAAATCTTTCAGAAAATCGCAAAAGTGTATTGAATTGTATCGTTTGCTGAATTTTGCAATATATATTGTATCGTGAGCAGAATAGCGTGTATCGTATCGTGAGATCATTGTATCACTACGGCCCTATTTGGCCCAGGATCCTTTGAACACAACAGAGCAGGTTCCTGTAGTGGAAAACCAAACTTTATCTCTGGGTGACAAACGCTGCACTGACATCTTAGCAAAAAATGTTAAATAAGGCTTCAGAGGTGCACAGATGTAGAAAAGAGGCATAAAGAGAATAAAAACAAAGACGAGGCAGATATTGGTAGAACCTAATTTGAGTTACATATACTTTTATTTTATCGTCTCAATCAATGTTTTCTTTTCTATACACATTTTTTTTTTTTTTATTTCATCAGTAACTCAGAAAATTTTGCTGATCATAATTAGCGGGAGCAGATGGTTTCATATTTACCACATTTAATCTGACAGACATTTTTAGGTCACCATGAGAGAAAACCCAGCATCAAGCAAACTAACTTCCAACAAAATCACACTATTTACATTCATTTTCCTGCCATTACAAATGGTAGTTTCCCACCAGACAGACAAATTAAAATGCCTTCTTCAATAAATTTCTGGCTTCTAAAGACGTCAGTAAATTAATGAGTGAATTTCACTTATTTTCCAGCTTTTAGGTGGATAAAGATCTTTTGCAAAGAGATAAGCTTCTGCATAGATAACAGAAAATGTAAAAACTCCTATAAATAGAATTGGAGGGGAATCTTTCCAGGGCAACATCATTAATGTGTTAGCCTGTGAATAATTCAGGAAATATGTTACACTTCGTGTCATGTGACGCCTCCAGAGTCTTTATGAGCTCGGGTGAAAGATGCTATTTTCGCTCTTAAATTGAAGATCAAACTTCAATTTGAGTCGAGGAAGAATCCGTTCCAAATATGTTCCCTCCACTTCCAAACCAAACAAGCAGAGAGGTCTCCTCGTACTTTTTTTTTCCCTTTTCTGTTTGTGTTTCAACTCTAAACTTACAAAGACAGACAAGATGGTTATCGTTGGGATGGTCATCTCTGGAGTGGTTTTTCAAGAAGCTTCAGTTTGGTTTTAAAGCTGTGGAAGAGCCCAGAGGCGTGTTGTTGTTTGGGCCTCACTTTGGTGGAGATAAGTTTGTTTAAATATGGAAGCAACATTTGCAGACTTTCCCCTCTCAAAGCTTAAAATGTGTCCCAGAATGATGTTTATTTACTGTTTCACAACTAGAATCCTTGTAGGCCGGATATTTTACGCTTTACTCTGTTACTAAAGGTGGGTGATGTGTGGACTTTAAATTTTATCGCAATATTTTGTGGTACTATTGTCATAATGATATTTATGACGTTTTTTTGTTTAGGTAGCTGTATGACTGTGACTGCTCTTCAGAAACATTGCATCTGTGTGATTTATATCACTAACTTGAACACAGTAACTACATTTATTTTCTAATTTACTGGTATTTACTGATGCCCTCATTGTAAACATAGTGGAAAAATAGTAATAAAATAAACAATTCTGATAGCACAGACGTGTTTGGGGGATTTTAAACTTTATCACAATGTTTTAAATGCCCACCTCCATCTTGTGCCCTTCAATAAAATCACTTAAATGCTTCCTAAGTGGAGAGATGGACGCAACAAAAACCCACTGTAGGATGCCAAACACCTGAGACTCACCTTCGAGAGCAACAACGTCTGAAAGCATGAAACTAGAACAGCAACATAATATTAAAAACATTCAAAGACATTTTCTTCCAGTAGCTCTGTCAGATAAAATCCCAGTAAAATTAAATGGGATAGTTTACAAAGTGGCATCAGTGACACTGAAAGTGTTTCAGTGACGGCTGTGACCAACGCGATTCAACATTTATATGTAAATCAATTAAGGTAATGTTTAATTATGAGAAGGATAATGATTTTGAGTAATGAAGTGGATTGTTTTCATGTGTTAATAACCTTAGCAACCACTCATCTGCCCGCGTTACGAAGAGCATCAGCCTAATGTCAGTTTCATGAGCAACTATTCTCAATAACAGTGCGTTATAATCTGCATCCAGAGCAGCCAATTCATTATTTTACATGATTAATATTTAATGTAATTAAATGTGAAAGCTCAAATTTTTTCAGCATAAACTGCAGCTTTTTTTTTCCAGCTATTTTAATCGGTTTCTCTTTTTTTTAGGTGTCAGTTTTGCAGACAGGGAAAAATAAATCAAATGCTTTGCATGTAGTTCCGTTTTCTGTATTTTGTTAATATTTTCAATGAAACTCCTGGAATAGAAAATCATTGTAAAAAGTTAAAAACATAAGAGTTGATGACCGCTGCACTGAAGCTGAAAGATTTGGTGTTGTGAGCATGAAAGCTTGAAACGTCAGACAGAAGCGAGTTGAAAAATCTGAAATCCTGACGTCTGCCACTGTGCATCATTGATCATTTTTCAAAGAGAAAACAAACAGTGGAGTGTTGGACCACAGACACAGCTTATCAGTGATAATCTGAATACATTTACGGAGAGCTGAAACACCCTCTTTGCAGCCGGGGCGGTTAAAAGAGAACAGCCAGCGGGACGCGATCTACAGAGTCCCCAGACGACGTATTTGTTAAATTGAAAGCCGACTTCTGAAAACATCCAGGCGGAGTGAGTTCGTTGCTCTGTCAGCTTTTAACTAGGCGAGGGAAATCGCAACCGTGACCTCATGGCGCTTGCAGGGAAAAGAAGCGCAGGGATACGATGAGTACAAATGCTGCAGATCCTCCAGTTTGGACCGGCGACCAGTCAGTAAACCATCATCCAGCTGATACAGGAGCTCAGCTGGAGGATGAAAGAGCTGAGAAGCATGAGAGCAAACTGGAGGCTGCACCAGCAGCTCTTCAGCTCTTCTTCTTTTAGTGATGCTGAAAGACATCTGAAGTCTCAGATCAGCTGCGGCGTAAATATACATCTATCTCATGAGATGAGTCGATGCAAAATGTTTCGAGTGTTGTTGATTTTAGCAACTATTTGGGGAGAAATTTTCACATTGCAAAAAAAAAATCTACAAATAAACTATATTTTCATCTGTAAGCAGGGAAGAATATTCTATTTCAGACTCAACTCGTCTGTTTTGTACTTCTCTAAGTCTCTAAAAATTCTCTACGTTTATCGGCTTAACAAATATTTGTTTAGTTAATTTTAAACTATACATGCATCACTCAATGGGAAGATTATGTTAGCAGCATTAGTGTCTAACAGGTATTTTTACTGTATTTACAAATCGTTAGTCACTCTGTCAGGTTTTCTTTTTTAGCAAACTCTGTCAATACAACAGAACATCTTTCACTTCCTCTATTACTTCAGAATAAGAGTCTCAAACATGTAGGCTACATAGTTACAGGCTGTAAACTCTAAAGGCCTCCACACACTCAGACATACTTCACTGCACGGAGGTTGACATGTACGGATCTCTGCGAGACAAATGCGCGCAAAACACGTTTTTATAATCGGTGTCCACATCAAACTGTTGCATTCAATCGAGCTGGTAAGATTTAGAATCGGAGAAACCATTTGCAAGGACAAACATCGGCCAGACTCCCTCATTGCGTCGCAGTAACAGGTGAGCGGTGGAGAAGAGACGCGGCTCGGCGCCCTGTTGGCTCATCAAACTTGCTGTTATCCGTACGGATTGTGGGAAATGAAGGAATTTGTCACAATAAATGTATGTAATTGGTAAGATTGGTAAGAAATCTTAACAGCTGTTCCTATTGTGTTATTGCCTTCTCCGCTTATGTCTTATATTTGATTGTACCACTGTTAAGTATTTTACTTATCCTTCTTTGCAGCCATCTTGAGGAAATGTGTAATATAACTAAATCTGACATCGACATTAACCATCCAAGGACAGTGTTTGCAGCTCAGAGTACGAACGGCACGCTCAAACGTGGAAGTTGTCTCTCTGCAGATGTCAATACGGATGTCCTCCACACACGTCCGCTCAAATCAATCTGTGACGATGCCGTACATGTACTCTGTCTCGGCAGGAAACCGTGTTCACATCCAACCGTTCTGCACGCGACATTTCACTGATACGGATGCACAGCAGCCCGAATGCGGCTTTGTGCAGCACTAACGGTTGTGCGGTGACTGACGGAGAAGAAACGAGGCTGGACGCCCAGCTAGCTCTTGCTAGTTTCCATTCTGACTGTGGGAACTGAAGGAATCCCTTCATTTTATGAACACACCAAATCTACTCATCCTTACAAAACCAGCCACCTCTCAGACAATGTAATAATTGCTATATGTTTATATATGCTTCTAATTAAAATGCTTGAGTGTGCAGGCCATCGAGCAGGAAGAATGAAAAGTTATGCAGCTTTAAAAATAAGCTATTACCTCCTGACATCGGCTACAGGCATCCTGGAGTTAATAAATGATCGCAATTCACTTCCTGCAGCAATGTTGCAGTTTATTCCCCCTTTAGGAGGTAGTGGTCCACCCCTTCCAATCATCCTTTAATTAGAGCTGTTGTTATTTGGGCTGTCACAAGAGGTAATACCTCATGACAGTGTCAGCATCAGCCTGGCATCCTGCAATCTCATATTCACTGATGGCAGGGCTTTGGTGCTCGCTTGCCGTCGATTCGTCTGCCTCGCCGGACGCGGCGGTGCACCAGCCATCAGCATAGGAGCGAGCTAAGTGATTTTTTTCTTAATTATTGAAGGCTGGTGATTACTTCCCCAGATTGGCCTGATGTATCACCGAGTCACAACATGTTTACACAGAAATGGAAGTGGCTATAAAGAGGAGCAGAATGCCTCAGCAGACACGTATCCAGTCATGACAGCAGTATCCATCCATTACTGCGCCAAGTGACAATTAGGAAATGTAAAGCTGAAGTTAAAGCATAAGGCAGAGTGAAATAAAAATGGCTACGAGGTCACGTGTTTTCCAGGCAGCACAGCAGGCGCACAGTGGAAAGAGTCTGCTTCCATCTTAAGACACGCATGTGTTGACAATTTGCATTTAATGAAGTGCTGCCCTCTGTGGGGAGACTTCGAACCCCCATCATCCTCGGCCCGGTTTGTCCAGGAGTTAGTTCTGAAGACCGTCGGTGTGAATTCAGGCGAATGACGACGGCAACCTGCTTGGGAAACGAAGGCGACGTCAGGATCTGCCGCTCCCACAGGGGAGAGCTCTGAAAACGCTGAACTTTAACGAGATTACCAGCTCAGCGTGGGGGAGGAAAAGGAGACGAAGCAGCATGCCCCGCTTGGAGTTACCAGCATGAAATACAGATTTATGAACTCCCATAAACCACATTTCTTTCTCTTTATTAAGTCTGCTGATTTCACCCAAAGTGGAAAAACTTCCTGTTAAATTACTAACAGCTTGGGGATTTGCTTCTGCATAAGGTGGCTGCAACACTCACGAGCTGAGAGATAAACGCGAGCTTGACTCTTACACTTTGCTGGGTTACTGGCAACCAGTCGATGTGGTCGCTGGGAGCAGGTGGTCGTCTCAGACTGGCTTTGCCGGTGTGAAGCTGGCAAAGGTTAGAAGCCAGACTCTCAATCTGTCCACTTGAAAAGTCCCCAGTATTGCTGGAAAGTTTTCTGCTCCCCGTGGAGGACACGGCAATTACAATTTCTGATGGGATCGACGAAAAGCGCCAGGAGCCACAGCACATTCCTGGAATATGATCAGATTTATGCCTGGAACATTTTAGCAAAACTCCACCGCACAAATGTCCTCCTAATACCATCAGTGCGGCGTCTCAAATATAACACGCTGCCTTTTTACTGTCGTCTACCTGATTGCCAGGGGTCACTTTACATTTAATGACATGATTAGGCTGTGAATTGTCTTCACTGAGCCGGGGCTTGATGAAGCACAGCAGGTATGTGGCAGAGACACCTTAAAATAAAGCTGCTTCCATTTAGCCCCCGCGCCGCCGCCGCGTTCTGAGGCAGATTGGGCTTGGAGCTGCTCTGGCATCCTCCAGCTGGAAAGGACCCAACCTTTGACCTCCCACCTCAACTCTTCCTGCTTTGGAATGTGTGACTAACATGTCCTATGGAGAGCTGGTAAAAAGAGAGCGCACATGTTTTATCTGCCTCTCGGTTTGCCTGTGATTTAACTCACGGACGGCCGTGACAGCGGATCTCTGCGTCAGACCGCATGTGGAGCACATTTACTCAAAAAAAGGTCCGTAACTGAGATTGTGATCCATTTCAGGGTCTTACGGTTAGTTGCTCCTTTTTCATTCCGTCCCACTTTGATGGAAACACGCATCACAGTTTATAATCACTGCTGAGGAATGAAAAACATCAAAAGTGTTTGTAACCCTGGATGTTTTTCACGTACAAAACACAAATTTATTTTTGCACAATTTTGTTCGACAGACCAACACAAAGTAGTGCGTATTCATGAAGTGAAAGGAAAATTACACATGGTTCTTTCTGAAAAGCCCTCTGATGTGACACCCAGTGGTGGTAACACTTACACTAATCTGCTAATGTGTTAGCAGTGGACAAAATTGTTTGCTTGGTATTTTAGCATTTTTGCTAACTTTGAAAATCTTTAGCGCAGTTAGCTTCCCTTAAACTTACTTTTTCAGATAGAAGCTAAAACGCTAATTTATTTGGCCGTTTTGTAAACTTTCTGTTGAAGTTTTGGTTTATCAACAAGTAGTAAACTGTTTATATCCATGCTCTTATTTTGAAGTGGGAGTTTACAAGCAGTTTATTCACAGCAGCTAAGTAAATCAACACTTTTGAATTTATCTGTAAACAAATTATGCTGAACATTTTCAAAGTTAGCAAAAGTGCTAAATGAAAAATAAGCTCAGCTATTAGCACATTAGTACCCACCACTGGGGGGCAGCAAATCCTGCTGTGACGAGGCTTTTCTTGCACCATAGATGATCAGAGTAGATGAATGGATGTCAGTAACGTCATGGGAACGCTGGAGAAAAACCTGCCTGAGTTATTAAACCTACAGTAGGAAAATGTAGATTATAGTTGGAATATTTGTGTGATGAAATTGTCCAAATCTAAATCCGAGGTTTCTAAGTTGTTTTTCACAGAAGCTCTTTCAAAATACAACTCTGGAAGAAATGAAGAGGCTGCTGCAGTGAACCCATTGAAAACCTCCTGGTTTTTCCACCAAATACTGATCTCTGAACTCTTCCTGAGTTAAAACATTATTATTGTTGTTTCTAAATGCATATGAACTTGTTTTCTTTGTATTATTTGAGGTTTGAAAGCTCTGCATCTTTTTTGGTGTTTCTACCATTTCTCATTTCCTGCAAATAAATGCTAAACTTTTGCTTGGCATTTTGGAGACGTGCTGTCAGTAGTTCCTATAAAATAAAAGAACAATGTTCATTTTACTCAAACATTTACCTATAAAGAGTAAAATCAGAGAAGCTGATCTTTTTTTTTCCCAGAGCTGCATGTTTATACAAACTCTTTAAGACATTCATTTGTAAGCAGTTCTGAAAACCATGCGTCACTTTTGTTTCCCTTTACAATAATTCAAATGTGAAAATGAAGGAGTCAAACTTGCTTCGCAGGACAATATATTTATAGTCAGAATAAAAAATCTTGACAAACCACAGACTGGAAGCACACCTGTTGCTTTCTGATGTGGTCTTGATGAATAGTCAGGGAAATCTGATTCCTCGTTAGCCACCAGCTGATGTGAGTCGGATACTACAAAGGCTGTGGGAGCTGACAAAGGACTGCATGAAGGCCGGTGACGCTACTCTGACTCTGAATCCTGCAGAGCAGCGGGAAAAAAACAACAAAGCACATACATCTGGTACAGCTGAATGAACACTGGGGAGTAGAAGTGACAATGAAGGTTGCCACCACATCAGAGGGAGCTGGAGCTACAAAAACCCAAGGTCAGGTTTGTCATCTTAGATTTGACACAGTGCTGGACAGGCGGCACACACACAGGGAGAGAGAGAGAGAGGGAGAGGGAGAGTGGCTCCATGGACGGGTGCTTTACACTTATTGTAAATCAATAGCAGCCTTTCAGTGGCAGCCGTGAGACATTCAGCATTTGAAGAGCTGCCTTTAAACAATGTTTTGGTCAGATTTTATGGAAGTTGTCAGCTTTCAAACTTCAAGGCTGTCAAAGTTGTGTTTGATTTTACAACTTTGATTTGACAAAATTCATACTCTAGCTCGTTTTCTTACATTCACTTTCTTATCAATAGGGAAAAAAAGAGTCTCCATTAAATCTTTTCAAATTACAAAATTAAATTTTGTATATTTTTTAGTATTCTGTGTGAAGGTCAAAACAAAAGTCTGAAAAATGTACCACCAAAATCCACTCCTTTTCTGTTTGCATTGAAGAAGGAAGTTGCGCTCAGTGTCTTCTTCAGTGGTTTTCGGTTTTGGTTCCATTTTTATTGCAGCGCCACCACAGGCGAAGGAGTAAACAGGATTTTCAAACGATTTGGGTGGGGTTTTTTTTGTTTTTTTTTAAGCTTTTTTTAAGTTTTAAGCAAACTGCACCAGCTAAAAATGTAACAAATCTTGCACACAAAAAAGCCCAATCAAACTGAGTTTATCAGCTGTGAATGCAACTTTATTAGCAAGCTTGAAATATTACAATGTAAGTTCAGATGTATGCCATCCATCCATCCATTTTCCTGCACTCTTGTCCCTTAGTGGGGTCGGGAGGGTTGCTGGTGCCTCTCCAGCTAACGTTCTGGGCGAGAGGCGGGGTCACCCTGGACAGGTCGCCAGTCTGTCGCAGGGCAACACAGAGACACACAGGACAAACAACCATGCATCCACACACTCACACCTAGGGGCAATTTGGAGAGGCCAATTAACCTGACAGTCATGTTTTTGGACTGTGGGAGGAAACCGGAGAACCCGGAGAAAACCCACGCATGCACAGGGAGAACATGCAAACTCCATGCAGAAAGACCGGGGCCGGGAATCGAACCCAGAACCTTCTTGCTGCAAGGCAACAGCTCTACCAACTGCACCACTGTGCAGTCCTTAGTTTAGATGTATGTTTGCAATCATATTGGAAAATCAATTTCTGTTTATTTTTGTGTTTTCTATCATTTAACTCCACAATATCACACTGAAAAACTAAACTTCTATGCTCAAATCTTATATCTTGAATATATTTTCACCATCAGTCCACCATAAAAATATTTTAGCTCAAATGTAAAATGAGAACTTTCATTATTGTAAACTGTGTATGCAAACTTTTGGCAGTCATTCTATACGGAAGCTGTACTCTGTGGAACAATCCGGCTCAGTAACGCTGCAGTGGCGCATCCTCTCTCGTGTTTACTCCTGCACACAAATCTCTCACTATCCACACCTAAAGCTGCGACATTTCGTTAGTTGGTGGTAAAACGTGAAAACAAAAAGAGAAACCTTGATGAGTGAGATGCTTTAATGTGGAATTTACGTCCAGAAAATGAAAGCTTGAATTTTTGATGTTTCTCCAGCTACATAGGAAGCAGCCAAGGAGCTCAGGCTGTGCAGCAGATGGCTCCCCCAACTTCATGTGTAAGGAGGTGACAGTGTAAATCCCGTGCCTACGGCTCCACAACGGGGGAAATTGCATTCTGATCCAGTCCTCTCCTCTGTGTATTAGTGTTATACAACACACTATTGTGTCTGGCATTTGCATTAGTGGCATGAAATTCAGCCCACTGGCTTTCATGATGTAGCGCGATGAGACAACAGTAGGAGTTCTGGCTTATCTGTTCCCTTGCTGCAACATCACATTCACACTCGCTCCTCCAAATCACTCCACTGCCTTTTCTTTTTTATGAAATAACTAAAAAAAAAAAAAAGTTTTTTTTGTATTTTTGTAGCTACAAAAATAACTATTTACTTTCTTCCACTGCAAGGTTTTGACATGATGTTCCTTTTAGGAACAAAAAGACAGAAAATTAGATCAGCCAAGGCAACCGTAGCATGACAATCTGATAGACATGATATATAGTCACTGGCTGTGTCAGTGAGTGCTGCTGGATACAAGGTGGGCTAACGTGCCTGCCATTGTTCGGCTGTGTGTGAAGTAGTCCTCTGTGTATCCATCATTATGAGTGGTGAATCAACCGAGCGGGGGCCGTCGAGAAGAGGCCCCCTGGGAGCGAGGCCTTGTCCTGTCGCTACGGGGAGGGGCGTGCAGATAATAATGGAGACATCATGAGGGCAGCAGATAGGCTTTCCTCTTCAAATTGGAGGATAGTGAGAATTTTCTCCGAGCCGATGATTGTTCCCTGGCAGCTTCAACTGCTCTTGTCAAAGAAAACAGACACCAGAGCTGTTTTCCTGAAGGAAAGAAAATTAATTATGGCTCTAAGAGGCGACGACTGTTCTATTTTTGTAGCACCTGACATCGGCTGAAAAACAAGAGATTCCCGCGAGGCCTTCAGTAATTTAGCCTTTTATCGAAGAGACAACAGATCTTCTTTTATTAATATTTGTGCTAATCACATTCATCGCGATTTGTAGTCATTAGCACTTGAGTTGGTGAAATCGACAGTGTTTTGTGCAATTTCTTCCTGCATAGTTAGTTGAAACAACCACCAACATTTTCCAGATCTTTTCACTATTTTGTATAAAATCACAGTAACAGTTGAACTGATGCTTCTTTATGTTAAAGCATAGCTCTTAGTGAAGCATATATGTAGGGCAGTGGTTCTTAACCTTTTTTGAGGTACCGAACCCATCAGTTTCATATGCGCATTCACTGAACCCTTCTGTACTGATAAAATGATTATTTTTTTTCCAAATTCAAGACATATGGGTGATTTATCTTTAAGAAGATCACTAAGTCTTCTTAAAAGGTAGAGTCTCTGACAACAGTTCTTCAAAATATGGTCAGTGTTTTCAGCAAAGTTGAGCTGACTGTCCAGGAACGAACCAAGGTATTTAAAATTTGCCACAGTTTCAACAGGTTGGCCATCGAGAGAAACTGGAACCACTTTAAGGTTTTGTTTAGATCATTTAATTAGCTCTACATTCTTAAGATAATGAAAAATTAATAATAAATAACAAAGACTTTGCGGTATTCTTATTTAGTAATGTAATTATATTAGTTGTGTTACCACCCCCACGCCACTAGAGGCAGTAGCAACCCCGAAAAGATGCAACTAAGGAGCAGATTTAGAAGTACACCGAAAGCTACAGAATTTGGTAAAAACTGTGAGCTTTGCTGAAGTAATTAAGGACACAAGTTCAAATCCATGCTGAGAGTGGAGCTCCTTCGATCAGGGCTCCTCCGCAGCTCTGATTGGCTAAGCAATGTAACGTGATCCTCTGATTGGCTAAGCAATGTAACGTGATCCTCTGATTGGCTAAGCAATGTAACGTGATCCTCTGATTGGCTAAGCAATGTAACGTGATCCTCTGATTGGCTAAGCAATGTAACGTGATCCTCTGCAGCAACTGATTGCAAAGCGGGGCGTCATCACGACTTTACACAAGTGTGTCTACCTCCACGGCACAGGCTCCATCGAACCCCTGGGGTTCGATCGAACCCAGGTTAAGAACCACTGGTTTAGGGTATAGATGCAATCTGGAGCATCTAACGGAAAACAACGGCGAGAGTGATTTATGAATAGAGCGTGGCTGACACGACACGCCTCCACATAGACTATGAATGTAAACCAGACGTGCGAAACACGAGGTGTAGAGCAAAATGTCAAGGTTTGCATTCAAAGTGCACACATGTCAAACATGAAGCGTCGGATGGGTTTGGTGTGAACGCAGCATAGCGTTTGTGTCTTTTCTGTTTATGCTTCCTACTGGAAACCCAAAATGGTGGCAAACAAGCTATTTAAGAGTAGTTCTGGCATTTTCTATTTCAATTTCATCAATCAAAGGCATGCTAGTGCTCACAAGATCGCAGTCGCTGCAATGAGAAACATTCTGGTATTTTAATACCTTGAGATCTTGTGTGATATGATCTCGTTACAAATCTTCCGCCACATCCTAAAAAGCTAAACATGATTAAGATCCAGCGACTGTAAATAGCCATACAGTGAACTGTGTTTCATGTCAACATGTTCTAATATTTCCCAACCCTAATGTGGGTCATTACGTTTGATAGGCTCTTTAGAAACCTTTACACATCTAAATGTAATGTGAAGATGAAGTGCTGGACGAGCTCAGCTTCTGCAAAACAGACTGCATCAATCTTTGGAGTATAATTGCAGTTCCTGTGCCAAAATGAGTATGTTCTACTTTATCAACAGTACAAACACGGGGAAACAAGGTGCGCAGAGCAACATCAACAATCTGCAATGTTTACCACATTGGTTTGGACCCCTCTGTCTCCCTCATTAATCAGCTGAAGTGACAGTCTAACATTTACATGTTTCTCATTCAGCAGAATGAGGCCCATTGTTCCAGTGCAATGCTGGAAATACATGTTGCATTTGTAGCTCAGGGATGGCAGGAAGTTCAAAATATAATAGCTTTGTGATGCACTTAAGAGTCCATTTTGGGTTCACTGTCAAGCCGGAGCCAATTCAGGCTTCTTTGGAACAGTTGATGGAGCGCGCATTAAAAATGCAGCAGCGACAGCAGCTGCTGAATGACCACAACTATGTGGTATTCATGCAGCGCCAGGGAAAGGCAGGACAATGGTTTTCACACTGAAATAAGTGTCTGAAAATAGTATTTGGATGTGTTTTCATGACACAAAGACTGAAGCCGGAAAAAGCTGTGTCAAATGGCTCGCAGAGATTTTCCTTTCAGAACACGTCATTGTTTCGTTCTTTTTAAAATGCACTTCTGTTTCCATGTTGACATGGTTTCAACAGGTTTGCAGGGCTGAAATTCTATAAAAAAATGTTTTTTGTGATTATGGATTTTAAAAATATCCTTCAAGGTCTATGGCACTGCACAGGTGTTTCAGAATGGCTGTTTACTTCTTTCTAAAAATCTGAACTCATTTAGCTGGAGTCAAATTTAGACACAAATGTGCATCACAGTATTCAGATTTTTATTTGTTAAAAAATATATAAAACCATTAACTTTCTTCCACTTCCAATTGTAATGTAACAAAGTGTCAAATATGTAAAGGAGTAGTGTCCAAAATTAAGCTGAAAACCATATTTTTTCTTAAAGTTAAAATTATATTTTTATCTGCTCAATAGCAGCATTGAAATTAATAAAATCAATTTTTGTAGAAAAGTTATTTGTAAAATCTAATCTGTTATTCCACAATTGTTTTTATTTTAAGTGATACACAATTTCTGACATTTTGAGGTTAATTTATTTTTCCTTTTCCAATTTTAGCTCAGCAACAACAATGGGATAATGGCCACTCTGTGGTTCCATTTACTCAAAAACTAAGATGAATGCAGAAACCTGGTTTAAAAAATGTAATATTTTTTGTTGCACCTAACAGTTTTTCACTTCAGCAGTCGTCCAGGCGCTACACTTTGGACGCTCCTCATCTAAAAGGGTGTGAATACTTTTGCAAGGCGCAGTATGTGACATTAATCCCACCACTTCCTCCCCACCGCCAGCTTCTTTTCCTGCCTCCTTTCTGCCAAGTAGCACCATCAATTACTCAACGAACACCCAGGCTGACACTGTCATTTCTTCTCTTGTCTGCAGAGAAGCCGATGCCTCAGGGTCCCCCAGGTGGTGTTATCGGGATCCTTGGAGGTGTTGTTGCCATTGGACTCATCATTGGTGTGGCTGTTACAGTTTTCATGGTCCATCGGCGGCAGCAGAAGACCCGCACAGAGACAGATAATGACCTGTGAGTACCAAAGCCAGAACCGGAGAATATTACTGGGAGGGGATTGGAGGGGGGGTTACGCCGGACAGGTTGTAAGATTAGGTGGGCACTCTTGTCGGGTGATGAAAGTAAAACTCCTTTTCATCTGAACTGTTTTCAGACGGAACATGATTCAAATGTGTTTCCCCGCCTCTGTCTCATTTATTCTAGAAGTCAATAATCTCATTTCCTTTGCATCTCGGGGTGAAACGTAATGTAATTACAGTCGTGCTCAGAAACGAGTGGGGAAAAAAAATAATCATTTTCATTTTCAAGAGCAGATAGAATCAATGATCATATCTTCTAAGAAGCTTCCTGATTATAATGTGGGCCTGAAACACCATTGTTTTAATCAGGACTGATTGCAGTAACAGACGCTGCAGTCTCTTCTTAAGAGAGGTTAGCTTGCATCGGATGCTTATTATACCATCACACTGACTTCTCATAGCTTTTTAGCTGGACTGGGAGTAAATTTTATCTGCATACACTTCATTACATTTTGCAAATAAATTTTATTTGAAATCTATTTCAGCAGATGAGCAATCTGAAAACGGGCATGGATAAAATCCATGCTGTTAGCATCACCAACGATGCAGTGGATACCGATTTAAATATTGATTTGACCCAATCCAGTAAATGAAATGTTGTAAAAGTTTACATTTTCTGCAGAAAAGGAAATAAAAACTGATTTCCTTTGCAGAATCAATTACTCTTATGAAACTGCTGTTGAAGGCAGATTGTTGTTTACTTCTGCAATTCCACCTCCAGCCAGCTAGGTAATTTTGTTGTGCCTGCAAACCAAGGGGCCATGACAGTTTTGAACATTGCCAGCTGCTGCCCGTCCACAGGGGGGAGGAAAACAGACCACTGGGTACAACAGAGAGAACAACGAGCAACAGAGCTGCAAAAATCTAAATTAACTTTTGCAGTTATCTCAAAGTGTGTAAACCCTGGGAACGACTAGCTGAAGAAAGAAAGAGATGCACAGGCACGGCCGATAGCTTAGAGGTTGCCAAGTTTTTTTCATGATGCACTTGGGCAAATAGTGCATTTTCAAGATGCAAACCCAGTTCCCTTGAAAATTACTCTGATGTGGGAATGGACTGGTAAAATTGCCTAAGCTTCACGAATGGGGCGGTGCAGCACCGAGTTGAGGGGACAGGAGAGCCTTTATGAGCCTGGAAGTCGAGATTGTGGAGAATATTAGAAGCCGTCCTGGCAGTCAGAAGCCACTCTGGCAGCTTTCTGGTTTCCACCTGAAACCTGGAGACCAAAAAGGCTGCATGTCCAACTCTGAACCCACAATGACCCAGAAATCCCACTTCTCTACCTCTCAGCAGCTCTTTTTTTTTTTTTTTCAAGAGAGATGAATCACACAGACTCTTACCGCCCCCATTGCTTTCTGTCTCTTTCTCCCTCCTTGCTAATCTATCTTTCTGTCTCGCTCTGACGCTGAAGTAACTGCTCTTTGTTTCCCACTCCACTCCCTCAGCATTGCTGTTGCTGCTGTTGCTGATAGTTGTGTGACACAGGCTCCAGAGAAGCCAGAGTCCCCCACAAGGAAAGTAGAGGCACCTGACCCCAGTCTGTCCCCTGCCGACCCCTGCCCTCCTGGATCCTCTATTCTGCTGCCTGCATGTAACGGCGGCCTGCAAGTGACATATTTGAGCACGCCATTGTGAGCGCTGAAAGCTGCAAACTTTCATCGATCACGACTCGGAAGCACTGGACTTGATGTGTTAATAAGAGATTTGTTTTGATGCATCTATAAAGACTTCTGAACTCGTGCGTCTCCATTTGACGCAGGAGAAAAGAAAAGAAAGGAAAAAACAGAAAATATCCAGCTCCATGAAATAACGGCAATGCCTTTTGATAAACAATTATGCAAGAAAATGAAGCTTGATTAAAAGCAGCTCCAAGATTAATTAAACCTCATCAAAATTAAAAAGATGAAGCGTCCAGCTCCACTTGATCAGATTCACGGAGCTGAATAGAAACAACCAAGATGAGTGGAGATTTTAAAGTAGATATAAAATTCTTAATCAAAGTTGAGCCTTTAAAGGGACAGGTTGTATTTTAAAGTGAGTAAGTTACCTGTACTAGAAACGTGACATATCGCAGTACCTTTGTTGAAAAGAAAGGCAGATTTCAGCTCATTTTGGTCTCTAACCTGAAGCTGATTTGATTTCATGCGTTGAATACAGACGTTAAGCATTCACTTTTACAAAATACTTCATATCTAATAAGATCACATGAAAATGACCCCAAGCAGAATATTGATGAAAATTTGATACTAAGGTGCATGCTAATGGAGATCCTGCACATACAGAGAACTGTATTTGAAGCCTTTTACTGCCATCTAGCGGTCAGAGTAGATACTGCATCAGCTTGCGATTTTGAGTACTAAGCTGCAATGGAAAAGCTTTGTACATAAACTTATGTTGTAATACAAATTCAAAGCATAGACTGCATAAAATTGCTAAATTTGTTTAGGTACTACAGCTATGCCTAATGTTGCTAATTTGCATCATACCATGGAAAATTTGTATCAGTTGAATGGAATGTTTTCAGAGTAACAATCTCTGTAATTTAGGATCTTAAAATATAAAAGAAAACCTCAGCTGAACAAGGTCTAATTTACCAAGCGTAGACAGTTTGGTTTAGGGCAGTGGTTCTTAACCGTTTTTGAGGTACTGAACCCACCAGTTTCATATGCGCATTCACTGAACCCTTCTGTAGTGATAAATAAAATATGATTTTTTTCCCCCCCAAATTCAAGACATAGGGGTCTAGTTGGGTCATCCCATGACCCAACTAGTTGGTGACCCAACTAGAGCCTAGTTGGGTCACCCCATGATCACTAAGTCTTCTTAAAAGATAGTCTCTGAGAACAGTTCTTCAAAATATAGTCAGTGTTTCCAGCAAAGTTGAGTCGACTGTCCAGGAACGACCCAAGGTATTTAAAATTTACCACAGTTTCCACAGGTTGGCCATCGAGAGAAACTGGAACCACTTTAAGGTTTTGTTTAGATCATTTAATTAGCTCTATATTCTTAAGAGAAGGAAAAATTAATAAATAATAAAGACTTTGCGGTATTCTGATTCAGTAATGTAATCATATTACATTACTGAAGGGGGGAGGTTACCCTCCACCTCCCCCCACGCCACTAGAGGCAGTAGCAACCCCAAAAAGATGCGACTAAGGAGCAGATTTAGAAGTACACCGAAAGCTACAGAATTTGGTAAAAACTGAGTTTTGCTGAAGTAAATAAAGACACAAGTTAAAATCCATGCTGAGAGTCGAACTCCTTCAATCAGCTCCTCCGCAGCTCTGATTGGCTAAGCACTGTAGCGTGATCCTCTGCAGCAAGTGATGGCAAAGCGGGGCGTCATCACGACTTTACACAAGTGTGTCTTTACCTCCACGGCAGAGGCTCCACCGAACCCCTGAGACCGACTCATCAAACCCCTGGGGTTCGATCGAACCCAGGTTAAGAACCACTGGTTTAGAGGAAACAGGATGAACAGTTCTTATTAAATGCTAATTATCAGTCCACTGATGGACAACCGTCCTTCCAAACATGCAGATGTTTAATATTGTAGGCTGTATACTTTGATAGCAAATAATTTCAGTTTGAGCTGTTCAAAGTAGCTTAAATTAGCTAAATAGGAGTCAATCTGTTAGCCTAAACATTTCTCCCAACAAACTCACTGCGATATTACATGTTTCTACTGCAGGTTTGGGAACTACTGTTGATATTATGCAAAAAATGGAATAACTGAACTGTCTCTTTAAAGCTTTGTGACACTAAGACACAATATTATCCATAACTGTCCCCCTTTTCCCACCTTTTCCCTCTGTCTCCTGCTCTTTTTTCTCCCGTTTTGTGTGGACGACTCCCATCGAATCTGCATGACTTATCGTTTTCTCAGTACTGTGACCGTTGTTGTGTCTCACTAATTTTGGCATGGATTGCTTCATGTAGTGAAATGTGGTGAAAAGCTCTGTGTGTGTTGTTGTCAGTCGTGTTCAGTGTCATATTAGAAACTTGTTCACTTCTTCTAATTGAAATATCTAATGATATAAAAGCTGATAAGGTGCAGGAAGGGAATGCGTCGCGTTTGTTTAGCTGCAGGATCACTGTAAAGAGATTCATAGTTTTATGTGAGTGTGTAATGTCGGGGTAAAGGGGAAGCGTTTAGCCAGACTGTTTAATTCTGCATGTTGATGAGCTGTTAATCAAGCTTGGGCATTTGATAACATGCCTGACTGCACCGCCAGTCACGCCTCTGTTTGCCCTCACAAAGCAGCACATGATGTGACTCAAAATTGGTCAATCCTAATAAATCACCGGGCTCCTTTTGGAGGCTACACTGGCACAATAGTCAACTGATTATCAAAATAGATAGGCACTGTCAGAGGCGATGTTCTCCCAATAATGTGTTCATCGCTACGTTTTGCCAGAGCTTGATGTATGACCTCCAAAATGCCGAAAAGCACAGCCAATTATAGCAAAGTGGGGAAAAAATGATGTACAGCTTGGTTCCTTGTTGTGGTAAATACTCGCTGGTATAAACTACTTTGATGCCAACCTCCACCATGCTGTCAGCTGCGTAAGAGTAAAACCATAAAGCTACTGTCACACTGTTTCTTATCTTGCTACATATGCTGGCATACAGATGAAGGGCATAAAACTTAGTGGGGGTTTTTTGGCATGGAGTCACTTTATCTTTTTTTTCTGTTTTCTTGTGCAGTATCGCACATTTTTGTATCAATTCAACACCAAATAAGTCCAACGATACCGATACTGATACCGATACTTTTAATTATTTAAGTATGATATATCATCAAGCCGTCAAGGTATTCTTGTGGTTTTTTCTTTGACTTTTTTTGTTCAAACCTTCAACAGAAATTGAACAAAGTTTATAAGTATCTACAAAATACTTTAATAACATGTTAAAATGGTTTCTGTGCATTTTTCCCACACAAACGAATGCAAAAAACTATCAGAGAACAAATCAAAACAATTTCTTTTCTGAGGTAGAGTTGAGGGAATCTGAAACCAAAGCACCGCTAATATCAGTCTGATACAGACCTGGTATCAATATTATCAATGTCTGGAATTAATCCACCAAACTCTACAGACCCTATTGAGATTAAAGTTCAGTGCTTTATCCAGATTTGCCTGCAGTAGAGCTGCATGATATCATGGCTAATATATCATAGCCATGATGTCAATTTGTGCAATATTAATATCAGACAATATTGTTTAGATGCAGCGCCATTGACTATCATTACCAAGTATCACTAATTCACATTTCAGTTTGTTTGATGGAGTTTAACTGCAAACTTTATGGAAAAATTTCCCTTTTTCTCTGCAAGCCAACGTTCCCCTATGTGGCCCATGCAACTAATACCATCATCACAATAATTAGTGGCAATATTACCGTCGCAAGATTGTCTAATATTACAGTTCTCAGTGGCTTAAATAATGCCTCAGAAGACAGGGCCAAGTTAGTTGAGTGAATGTTCACCAGCGCAGACAGAGCATCTGCATGGCTTATAATGAGATTAGTCCAAGTTATCAAAAGACTGCTACTATATTTGTGTAGCATTTACTTAAATTTTGTACCAGTGGTGCCTGTGTGTAGTAAATAATCTGAGAGTTTAACTGGAAATCAAATTATGTACTCTATGGTATCAGACGACATACTGACAACGGTACCAGGCAGATATGCAATAGTGTGACGGGCGGTATTAAGTACATCCAACCACAAGGAAAATCACTAAAGGGTTATAGAGCATTGCTATTATTTTGGAAGGCATTTGAAGTCACTGATGGACAGTAGTCGTGTCGTTTAGCAGCACCTTTAAAGACATATAATTCTGGAAGAAGTAAATCCAAGAGATATAACTTGTTCTTGTGTACATTTTGATTTGTAAGATGGTCATCATTACTATGTGAAGACCTTTTAAATGTGCTAAATGGTCAATTATTGTCGCACATCCTCTTGCTTTAAGCTGTAACCAAAGTAGGATTGTCTCTCATGTGAGTCTTTGAATATGGATTGTTAATGTACTGGGTGTCAATTGAAATCTTTCATTTCTACTGTCAGTAAATAAAACTGGTGCTTTGTTTTTGCTGTATAGAATGTGCTACATGCGTTTCAAGTGTCTAGGGCAATCCTCGTCTTTTTTTTTTGTACATCAGAGTACATATGTGTACAATGTCTTATGTTGAAAACACACTAGAACCGAGTGGATGTATGACTGTAAAGTATTATGTTTTTGGAAGCTAAGCTTCTCTCCTCAGCAAAAGAAATAATTTTTTGATAAACTTGTCAAAGAACACAAAAGAAACACTTTGCTTGTTTCGTTCTTTCCCCGCTCTTTCTTCTTTTGCAAGCAAAGAAGGAAATCTGAGTTCTGCAGAGTAATTGTTGTCCGCCTTCTGAAAAAGATCGGAGCTAGACAAAGCATGAAAGTAATTGCCTCCTAAAGATCAAATCACATTTATCCCGTCTTGCAATTAAAAGTATCATTAGCATTTAAATTGCCAAATAAGATTGTGATCAACAGAAATCAATAGGAGTGCCAAGGATCAGCTCCAGCACTTCAGGTTGTTTTCTGCGGGTTGGGCTACAGTTTTTAGGCGGCCTCTTAATCCAAATGCTTCTGGGGATGCAACACTTTACAATCTCTCACCAAGCTGGAAAGGGGAAGAGTGTTTTCTTACTGTAAAGCAGAGGGACATCTTAACCCTGATTGAACACAAAAAATGAGTCTCACCAGCACAACAGCTTCTAATAGGAAGGTCACTTTTTTTTCTGATTGCACTGTAAAAAGTTGTTTCCTTTGCTGTAAATCTTTCCTCTCAGATTACTCTTCTCAGTTTAAGGATTAGTTATGTTTTCTCATCGCTATCCCCTTCAAATCTCCCCTTAAGCTGCCCTGAGCCTTTTGTAGCCAACCGAGCGAGGAGGAGCGAGGTCTTCAAGGTGGATGTCTGTGTAGGAAACAAAGTGCAAAGCCAGAGAGTAGCTTATGGTTCTCTGCCCACTGCTTTCTGCTCCCCTTAGGCTTGCAGCGCCTGTCAGCTCTAGTTTGTGTCTGCGTCTCACACAGCCGACGCCCCCATGCTGCCAGCATCGCGTTGGGCTCTGAAGAAGCCTGCGCGATCACACAGCTGAGATGCACATGAGGTGATCAAGCCGAGGAGAGCATCATTGTTTCTGACTAATGACTGACAGAACCAACGTCATGAACAAACAGACACATGAGCTTAAACATGATTGGTGTAATGAAAGCGTTGGAGACAGAAATGTGTCGGGCTACAAATGTCATCCATGAGATGTTTCAACTGAGAACAGTCCAAATAATTATTTTAGAGTATAAACATAGAAGCATCTATTAATAGTTTCTTATTTGTGATTTTAGGTTTTCTGCTAAATATAAAAAGTAGTCATCAGTAATTGCACACAACTATATGCAAATAAAATGTTTACATTAGCTTAAAATGCCAAAAGGGGAAATATGCAGTTGGGATTAAGACATTTGGTTTTACATTTGGATACATTTTCATTCCAAGAAACCCCAAGTCACAGTAGAAACCACATAAATATCTGCAGCAACAGCATCAATCTGTCAAATTTTGCTGGTTATGTTCTCTATTTCTTGTTTTAACTGGAAAAATTGGGATTTTTCCCACATTAAAGGTCCTGAGACTTACAGACTGTTAACACTGGGTTAAGGTAGTGATGGCCAACTAATTGGACGTTGTGGTAAATAAACTGCAGAACAGGTGGTGACAGTAGAAAACAGCAATGGGAAGAAAAAGTAACACAGGCCACTCCAAATATACCTATTTGGAAGAAATAGCAAACATGTGGAAAGTGAAGGTGACATGCAGTGCCTTTGGTAAATGACATAAACTAAATTGTGATTTCCAAACTGCGAGAGCGACTCAGGCACTTTCAGGAAATGACACCAGAACTGTTTGTCCAGATGCACACAGCACTTTCAAAGCCTAGCCGAGATAAATTGTAGAGCCTTCTGGAGCCCTGAAGAAAAACCACTAATCCATGATGAAGTCTGTTTGGTGAGAAGCCGACTTCTCATCAGATCGTGATGGTCTCTGCATCAATCAGGCATCACAAACCTACCAGCATGACATTACTAATGGACTGCATAGTTGATTATTTGAAAAGTCACAATTCTAATATATTGATGTTCTCATATATAAAAGCACAATACTTTTTACATTTAAAAAAAAACTCTTGTATTTGTTTTTTTCCCCTATGAATGTAGTTATACCTTCAAATTGCCAGTTGGGTATAAAACAACTCATCAAGCTATTATAGTCGCCAGTCGGTCGCATGACATGAGTCACAAAGGACAAACAACTGGACAAACTCACACCTAGGGAAAATTTAGAGTGACCATGCTTCTGAGATGTGGGAGGAAGACCCAGAGAAAATTCATGCATGCATGGTGTGAACATGAAAACTCCACACGTAAAGATCCCAGCCTGGGATTCAAACCCTTTTCCTCTAAAGCTTTGAATGGATTGCGCAGATTTAAAAAATAAAAATTAAAAATGGCGACCTGCCTAAAGGTTTTTTAGTTGATTGGAAAATTACAACATATTTAGGCCAACATGTTGAACAAATTGTGGATCTCTTTGTAACTTAGAATTGGGGGTCAAACATTAAACAAACCATTTGGGTTTAAAGGGGAAAAAAAATCTAGCAATTGCTTTTTTTCTTTTTTAAGTTATTGAATGCTAGTTGCATAAAAATCCAAAATTAAGAAATAATATCCAGTTTAACAGAGAGCATGGTCCAATTATTTCTGGTGGCAAGACATGAAATTATGCAGTTATATGAAACCAGGTTACTTAAGTTAAAGCTTAATCTTCTTCCTCTGAGAAATCTCACTACTGTAAAGCCCCCATGCTGGAGCTACCAACACACTGTAACTATTATACCTTTTATGGGGGACTGCCTGTGAAGCAAGCATTTTCTAAATGACTTAATAAATGCACTCTGCTAAGCTTTTTTTACCCTCTAAGGAAAGTAATTAATGGGTAAAAATGTATACCTGTAAGACCTGCTGTAATTATTTCTGTGTTCACATACGCACATTTTCTCAATTCACAGTTTGCGTATGTTGTATCATGTGTGAAAATTCACTACTGTATGCTAACCTCTTATTACCGATACCAATGTGAGTCACTTACAAACATTTGCAGATGTTAAATTCAATACAGTTTGAATTATTTATAATGCATTAATTCACAATGTCATGTAAAGGTACATTACAAAAAGTAATTTTAATTCAGTCATAAGTACATGCTAATTTATCTTTTCTATCAAACGGAGCATTCAGTTCAGTTAAACATTTAAATTAGCTTGTCTTTCAGCATTCCCTCTTCCTGAACAAGCACAGAGCAACAACAGACAATTCTTTGACTTTACAGCAATCCCTCATACCAAGGATGCCTGCAGCGACAGTGGAAAGGAAAAACTCCCCTTTTAATAGAAATAAATCTCCAGCAGATCCTGGATAGGTACGAGAGGCCATCTGTCATGACCGACTGGGGGTTTTCGAAGACAGAGCAGATACAGAAAACTGACCGCTAACTTTCAGGACAATGACGTCTCCAATTTTTTTTAACCGTCGAAACTGGAGTTTCTGTAAGAAATGTTGCTACATTAAGAAAGTTATTATGTTCTGACATCACCAAAAACATTCATAGCTTTTTCCAAACATACTGTTAAATCTCAACGAATCCAATCTGCCGATGTTTTCATGTGGAGAAGTATGGTGAGCGGCTAGGCTAATGCTAGCATGTTTATGTTTTAATAGGACTCATTGATAATTTGATTGTTTCAAAACATTCATAAACGTACCTCTTTCCCTCAAACATCATACTGTTTACTTACTACAGTGTCAGCTGACATTAAAGACATTTGTCACTGCAGCTGTGATGTTATTTATCATTAATTTAACATCATAGCAAAGAATTAAAAACTCCCAGATTTGTTAGATTAATGAAACAATGTCTAAATTCTGTATCATAAATTTTGTACATGAAAAAGGATGTGCTTATTGTGTTGTCATATTTATATTGCCCTTCTTGCTGTAAGTAATATAAACACATATCAGAAGTTAAGTTAAGCCAGTGACTTGATGAAGACCCTGATTTTATTAAACAGTAGTTTCAACTATTATTTCAACTTTGTTTTACTGACATGGCTTTAATTTACTCGATAAACTGCAGATTATTAATGAACCAATCAAAGCCTGAGACATCAAACAGGGTAAAATTATGCTAAGATATGATTTCATTTATTTGATGAATATTGTGGATAATGATAATGGAAAGTCAATGTTAACACTTCCACTCATTTTTGAAAAGACACTTTGCTTTGTGAAACATGCTCAAAAGTTTGATGAATAGATATAAACATGCAGTAGATGAACTTTCGTTTAAAACAATACTTTTGAAAGAAAATCATAACGTTTCCTAAAATCCAGTTTGCTTTGCTTCATGTCTCTTTTTCTATTGGTTATACAAATACGTTAAGGTAATCAAGCAGCGTACATCTAGAAACTTGAAGTTTACTTGCATAGCAAACAGAGGCTGTGTGTTTGTCTTGGCATCTGCTCGCCTGTGCTCCAGTCTTACTATGTATTTGTACTCTCAGCACACACACCACTTCATCAAACACTGTTGCTGCTTTCTGCTCCCTCCTCCCAAGCAACGTGTCAAACGGGAGCAGCATCCTGTGCTACACACTGCTGCTGCTTGTGTGTAACACGATAACAAATGTTGCAGGATTCAATCGAGAATGGGAGGTATATCGCGGCCGACGTGACCGCTGTAGGGATGCAGCCATGAGATGAGTCAATATCCTTGTGTTTGGTCAAATTTAATAAACCACTCTGCATGTGGGGGGGACCCCTGCAAACTGCATATTTGTCCTGACTCCCTTGCAATGAAACGCAATTGCCGGAGTTTCCACAAGACCCGATGTAGGTAGAAAAAATAAAAATTGCAGGCTGAAATGGAAATTTCCGTTCATAAATATTGCAGGATTCACCTTGTTTGAATGAATTTGTCCACACCTGCGGACACCGCGGTTTTACCTTTTCACGAGTCAGAGTGAGAAATGTGTCTGGATTAGAGAGACTGATTTTACAGCAGGGGGGAGCGTATGTATGGAACCGATGAATGTTTTTCTCAGGATATTTCGGTGCGATTCACAGCAGATGTTAACAACCCAAGTAATCAGCACTTCGAAAAAGATCAACACAACTTTGTCCACAACTCAAGTTATGAGTAATACAATAGAATAACACGTTATTCATTTAGTACAATATAATCCTTTGTTGATCATCTTTATTTTTATATTTTTTCATTCAATCTGTGATTAAATCTTGCAGCCTCTTTGCTCTCAGGTTTTTTTCCATAGATTTTTAATTGGATTGAACTCATACGGTTGACTGGATCAGCTTTATTTTCTTCCTCTGAAACCAGTTAAGAGTTTCTTCGACTGACAGTTTGAGTGCATTACTTGTCATTTGCCTTTAATAAATTATACCTGCTAATTCAAGGTCTTGCTGGAATGTGGTTCTTGATTTTATTTTTACTCCTCTGCCCTGTCAGGAGCATCGGTCCATCAGTGATTTGTGCTAAATAATCACTTTTCCATTTTCAGATTATTTCAAACTTTACTGTTCAGAAGTTCAGACATACATCTGCAAACAGTACTAACAATATCGTCTTGAGAGGGCTCTTTACCTATCACTAGATGCTTCTTTTATTATCCCTTGGTATCAAGAAATCTTTTTATAGGCCTTTAATTAGGATGAGGCCAGACAGCATTTATTTGCCCTAATGAAGGTAGGCACAATTGCTTTCAAAAAGCTGACAGGTTTTCACAATTTTCTTGGCTTTCTCTGCATTTTTGCGCCTCCTTTTCAACACTTTTTTATTCGGTCTTTTTACATAGAGGTTTATTTATAAACCTACTTGTATTGACGTTTTTAGATATGCGGATAACTTTACATCTATGTAAAAAGACGGAATAAGAGGGTGAAACCTTTTGTCATTCCATCTTTTATTCCAGTTTTTACATAGAAGTTTATTTGTATTGATATTTTTGGATATGTGGATAATGTGGGTTGGTACCAACCTCTGGTTCTGGTGTGAAAATACAATAAAATTGTGTCAAGATTAGTGAAACATCTATATTCTCTGCCATGCCTCAGTAGCTGTGTTTTTATTGAGCATATTATTGTGCAAACTGGAATTATGAAAATACTTCTTTCTTTTTTTTTTTTATGGGAACATGCCAATTTTGAAAAAAAATATATATTTTTTTTTGATAAAACGTTTTTGCTCTACAGTCATTGGTTTTTCAACTGTATCAAAATTTGTGTATTTTGCAAAATTGCAGTAGAAACGGAGCCGTGTTAAATAATCAGATGTTACCACTAGCAGAAAACACAAAGAAGATGACAGGAAGTCGTAGGAGGATGATGGTGCAGCTTCTGTTTAACTGCATTTCTTATTTAATGGAAACGCAGCAATTAAAAATTTGTATTTTTGTGCCATTAGCTGCACATCGACGATGTTTTGCGCACATTTGAAACAGAAGCGCAGCGTTAGCTGGCACACAGAGAGAGGGGTTGAAATGCATTCTTCGAAACACCATTACGATGTTCGCCGTGAAACCCTTTTGAATTTTTCCTGGTACTGATATGCAGTCTGTCATAAGACATAAAATACTTTTAATGAGCACGGTGCTGCACCTGTGCAGAATGGATTCCTGTAAGCCTGATATTTATCTATCTCAGAGAAAATTGTAGGTTCTGGCTTGTCGAGGAGGTAATGCGCTGAATGCTGCCTTCCTGTGTGATAGCTGTGCCTCAGTGCTGCAGGCAGGCTGAGTATGGTGCCACATGAATCTGGCAGGGGCACTGCAGCCCCGTCTGGAGACAAGGTGATACGGACCGGAAATAATGAGCGTGAAAGAAAGAGTTAAGAGGTGCACTCATGCACAAATTTTCTGCACATTAAAACGCCAGCATGGCCTTGCGGAAAGGTCATGTTATTCAATAAGGACGTGAACCAGTGCGAATGGGAGGCGGGAGGAGGTGGAGATAATGCGTGTAGGTACACAGCTTAGTATCCGTGCTGCACTTCATTATCTTTGATCACTGCTGATATCATGTCAGCGAACGACAGATGACATCTGACTGCCGGCGTGTTGGAGGGAAGAGGTTTTCTTTGTAACTGCTGCATGGCGGCAAACCTTTTTGTCGGAAATAATTATCCAAATTCACTTCAGATCAGTTCAACATAAAGCTTTCAATTACGGCTGTCCATCAGGTCCATAAACCTAATTTTCTATTAGATCACGACACGGCATTTTTATTGTTGATTTGCTTTAAGAGGATGTGACCTACAGCGTTAAACAAGATGCTTGTACATGGAGCCTAAAAAGAGATGCAGCCGTGTTTTTATTTCACGATCTGACTCTGAATCAGGATTACAAATCTAAAGGCCAGAAAAATGAAGGGGTAAGTTTTATTACTTTTTTCAAAAAACAGAGTTTCTCATATGCTACGATTAAGCAGTCTGGAAAATACCTATTGATTTTTCAATATTTGATAAAAAAAAAATATTGAGACACACTTATTATTCATAATTTTATGGTAGCTCCTCAAAAACATTGATTCCTTGTGTGGCATCATGGGAAATCCAAAGGAACTCAAACAAACCTCCAGACGCCTTTTTCATAGTTGGGTACAAAATGTCCAGCTGTCCTAACCCTAATGACCGCCGGCAAACCTAAACATTTGCACCAGTTCTGTCTAGAGGAATAAACCACATTTCCAGCAAACCATTCAAAGGAGACTGTGGGAAAAAAAACAACTAAAAACAGAGTTTCACCAAAAACTAAAGACATTTTTTGAACACTTTGAATTTTAAGAAAGAAAAATATCTAATTAGTTTGGCGTTTAGATGGGCAGTATTGTGTGAAATCAAAATATTTTAACTTTGCATCATTCTCTTTGCTCTGATTTTCTTCCATTCATATTTGAGGAATCCTGCAACCAATTAGGGTTGCCAAGCGCCGGCTCCCCCACTCAGCTCCTTCAGACTAGCATCAGCAACAGTTGGCAGACACCATTGTTCAAACTACTTTTCACTCCTCAGAACGAAGATAAAGGGTCAATAGAGGAGGATTGCTGTGATGATGTGCTTGAGGAAAGACACAGAAGCCCAATTTCAAGGTGTAAACTTTCTTTTACATCGTGTTTCATACATGCAGCATATTTCTAACAACTGAAGGCAGCATAGTGACTTGACTGCTTTAATATGGCACTACGTGACTGGAAAACACAGACATGAATAATTTGGTCATCTTAACTGACCTAAAGCAGGAACATTTTTGTTTGACCAGACAGTGAGAAACAACATGTTGTTTGTAAATATTTTGCTGCACATGTAGCTTTGAGTTGTCGCCGGTTTGTTTTCCCCGGTGTGGCCTCGGAGGGGAGGGTTGAGTGCATTAGGATGAAGGGTGTTGGTGCCGGTGATTCAGGTAAAAGCGCCCGCTGAGCTCTTTGTGTCACAGCTCTGAACGGCATGTCAAACAAATGGTCACTGCACAGTAGGCAGGGTGTTTGTCCACGTGGCACTCTGGATGAGGTTCAGTCCAACCCTGAGGACCTGACTCACACATGCCCTTCTCCCTGCCCTCTACACCCCCTCCATCCCTATCTCCTCACCTCAGTGTCCAATTACAGCCCACTCTCATTAGCACAGTGTCTCTCCAGCGAGAGCCTTTGCAAGGGCAGGGATGGCTGCGGCTGCAACAAAGCCACCAACACGAGATCTATCAAAATCCAAGGAAAGAGTGAAAAAGGCAAGTGCAGGCAGGACTTCTCATTATAGAGTGCTGTAGAAGGTGAGGGACGTGAAGAGCAGCCCACCCTGACTGTGCTGAGTGTCATGTTGTCTTTTCGATCTCTTAACAGGACTGACCTCCCACCCGCCCACAAACCAGCTCCCCCGCCTCCCAAAAAGAAGAACAGCGACATGAAGGGACACTTGACCTCCGACGACATCCAGGTAAGACTTTTAATTATCTGCCCAACTTTAAAGTGAACATTTGCAGCTTGGACCCGTTTTAAAAACGAGGCATTTATCTTTAAATGAGAATAAATTGAAGTAGCGTTGAGCCTCTGCCTTTTGTGTTTTCTTGAAAAAGGTTTTAATATGCATCAACTGGACTTCAGCTGAATCCCATTTCCCAGGGTTACCTGAAATTTCCCCTGAAGTTTTCTCAAAGTGCCCTTTTGTTAAAATCCTCACAGGCTGGTGCTTAAAATGTTCCCCGGTGAAACGGGACCCCACTTTGAGAAACCTGCAGCACCTTCAAAATGTTTCACAGACCAACACAAAGTAGACCATAATTTGAAAATGGAAAATATGTTCATGTGTAGCTGTTTCTACCAGCTGTGCACATCTGATGGATGTTTATTCTGATATTTCTTTACTCAACCACAGTTAAATTGAGAAGACAATGTCTGAACTGTGAGTTTTGAAGTCTCGCCACAGATTTTCAATGGGCCAGTTTGAAACATGATTTGATCTAAACCACGGCTCTTCAAATCCAGGCTTCAAGCAACTTTCAGACGTGATCCAGGTCCAAAGCATTTTAACCAAATGAGCGAATCACATCCTCAGTAGGTAGCCAGGTTCTGCCAAGTCCTTCAGATGACCTCATTGTTTGACTCGGGTGGCAGCATCATGACGTTACATTACTGATCCAAAACCAGCAGCAGCTAATTCCAGTCCTAAAAAGATGATGGTCTGCATGTGTGTTCTTGCACCAAAACATCTCATCTAATTAGTTCAATTATTTCCTCATTTTGAGCTTATTTAAATTTAGGGATGCACCGATTGCAGTTATCTGGCCAATTACCGATCAGTTAAAAACCTGACCTGCCGGTTCCAATTTCGGCAGATGCCAATTTTCGTTGTCTGAAATGTTGCTCAACATAGCAAGAAAGTTGCTGAATTGGCAATATGGGGGTGCTTGTTGTAAACTGCAAGCGTGCAGACATGGTCTGTCCGTCAAACCAGCGGTTGATTTTTAAACCTTTTCTGAGGTCGATAAAATCGGCTTCACCTGTAAAAATCAGCCGATCGCCGGTCTCTCAAAAATAAGAAAATAAATCGGTGCACCATTCTTTAAATTTGTTGTGGTCAAATCTAAAACAAGCCTGACACTCATCAGTTCTTTTGGAAACAATTCATCCTTAACAATTGGAAAACCCTCCACAAAGTCCCTTTAAAATCATTTAAATTAACCAAATGACTATGCAGTTTATGCATATTTTTAAATCTGCATAGTTTTAAATTGTCATGCTTGCAAGAAAATCTACAATAAATCCAGGTGCTGCTTTTTTTCTGAGAACTGATTCTGCACAGCAACGTCTCACAAAGTAGCAGCGGCCCGATTTTATCATACAAAACGTCGATTTCACGCCGTCCCAAAATATTAAGGGATTATTTGAATTTGAACTCTAAATCATGACTCTATCTTCATTCGTGTCTTCATCCACTTAGCTGGCGAGTTCCTGCCTGAAAGCCTGTCAGTCATCATGATGAGCAGTCTCCTTAAATGACACAGAGATAATCAGCACAGCCACCAGGCAGCTTGTAATGACACAGCTCTAATTATTGCTCTCCCTACTTTTTGAACTTCTAGAGGTTTTGCCTTAGCAAAACTTTATCAAGTAATTCACTGTAATTTATATCTTTTTTTTAGGATGCAGCAATAAAGCAGGTTTTTCTCGTATCCCCACCTTTCCAGACAGTCCGTGCTCACATGGCTCCGTTACAAGGAGTCACTACCGAGTCACAGCAAAGTGTTTTCAGGAAGTGGCAGGCAACAATGCTTCACGCGGGCGGGCAGACGTCAAAACAAAATCCATATAAATGTGGGGAGCCAAGATTATTCCCTTCAGCTGTCGTGTGTTTTAATGTGTTAATGTTGCTGGGACTCAGGGAATTTGTTTTTAAAAAGAAAGGAAGAAAAACCGTCTTCTGCTGTATTTTCTAAAATATGAAACTGAAAGCTTTAGAGCAGCAGCGTCCAAACTGCTGCCCCGGGGGCCGATTGCAGCTCTAGGAAGGATTTTCTGCGGCCCCTGACAGTAATTCAAGAAAAGGACGAATATGAAGAACCAACACAGGCAGTTCATAAGATCCAACCAGCCTTTTTGGAGAAAGAGTGAGCCATATGCTGTTCTGCTTGTTGAGGATGACATTTTAGGAATTAAATGCTTTTCTTTTAGGAAGTGTGACTTTTTAAATTACAGATCAATTCTCAACAAAAATCAATTACCTATTGTTTTTTCATAGACTATTCTTTGTGTAGTTTTTTTGCTGATCATCTAAAATTGAATAAAAAAGATGTTGAATTTAGTTGAAGTTGTTTCTCTAACGCAAAAGAAGACAAAACTAACGCAGAAATAACTTTACAACAACATATACTAGCTTGTTTTAAGTCAGTAATTCTTGATTGTTGATAAAAGTTCTGGTTCCACTTGCAGATTATTTCACTTCTGACATGGAAAAAATGAAGGAATCATTTACTTAAAACTAGCTCTTACATCTTGGGGAAATGTTACTTGTTCATTAGTTTTGAAGACAAAACTAACGAACATTAGTACATTAGAAATAAGAATTTCTAATGTACTAAGATATCAGCTTTAGAAACTAGACCAAAAATACTTGGTAAGATTTTGTATTTTTGCTGTGCAAATGTTTAAAAACTAAAAGTTGGGCAGTTAAAAGTCTCTGTATTTTGTATGTACAAAAATGTTTATAAATTGTTTTTTTTCCCCTTTTTTTCTTTTTTCTCTTTTGCATTTGCTCAAATGTGAGGCATGTGAGACGATTTTTCTGCTAAATGTCCCCAGAGTCCCTCTGCAGCCGACTGGAAGCAGCTCAAACATTTATGATCAAGCAGACTAAACGCAACAACTACTGCGCCGCTGGCAAAACCAACCATTCAGGAAAAACAGACTAGACAAAGCAGGCAGGAGGAGATAAAGTGCATCGACGAAAGCTCTTATTCTCACCTCTGCAGTGCCTTAATAATACCACAGATATGCTAGGAAGACGAGATGCTCCAGCGCCAGAGCCTTCTGTGCAGCTGGCCCTAAATGAAATATGTATACCAGGTGGAAACCGTCCAGTTAGCCTGGATGTTTGTTGCTCTGAGAGCCAAATAGAGAACAACCATCGACAAGGCTGGAGCATTTTTTTTGTCTTCTTCTTTTTGTTCGAATAAGTCTTTGTACCATTTTATTACATCTAAAGTCCAGTGCTCAGCTCTCTGTATGTCCACTGAGGCATTAAATTCTTCACCTTTTGACATAAATAGGTTCACAGTGCCAAGAGTGTATTGACTGGAGTTCAGCTGCTTCTGCTGACTGGAAGGAAAATGTGAGTCAAACGGCAGTGGGCAGCTATTTGATCCCTCACATTGAACAGCACGTTGTTGCAGAGACGAAACACTTTTCATTGTTTTTGGCTACTTTGGTGACTTTCAATCACTTTTTTTACTTTTTATTGGAAAGTGAAACAAACATCAGTTAATATCTCTGTGTGTTGAGTACGTAATGTGAGCAAACGTCCTTAAAAGCTCGTCTCTGCCAGAGGCCTTCACCCTGCAGGTGGATATTTATCCATTAGAAACACACAGCGGGGTCGTTATGCTTCTCGTTAGCTGTAGATACGTACAGCTTTTTTTTACTAAATGTGTCATAATTTTACAAGCTTAGCAGGGAAAACGAATCCTTGGGATACATACATATTCCTCGTAACTGCTGTTTCTTTTTATTTTTCCTGAAAAAATAACATTTTTCAGGAAAAGCGATACACGCTTGTTGATTTAAACATTGCTGTTTTATCACCCAATTGAAAACCGTTTATATAATTGTTTCAAAGTTAAAAAGATTAGCTTATTAGTTAGAGGTGGAACAGTGACACGCAAAAATATTTAATTCCCACAATACAACCACAACGTAAGATGTGTATTAAAGGTAGTAGTGGTGAAATAGAAGGATGGTTTGCACTCTTTCTTTCTTTCTTATAAATAAAATATGAAACATCCATCCATTTTCTTACACCCTTGTCCCACAGTGGGGTTGGGAGGGGTGCTGGTGCCTCTCCAGCTAGTGTACCGGGTGAGAGGCGGGGTACAACCTGGACAGGTCGCCAGTCTGTTGCAGGGCAACACAGAGACACACAGGACACACAACCATGCACACACACTCACACCTATGGGGCAATTTGGAGAGACCAATTAACCTGACAGTCATGTTTTTGGACTGTGGGAGGAAACCGGAGTACCCGGAGAAAACCCACCATGCACAGGGAGAACATGCAAACTCCATGCAGAAAGACCGGGGCCGGGAATCGAACCCAGAACCTTCTTGCTGCAAGGAACAGCTCTACCAACTGTGCCACTGTGCAGCCCAAAATATGAAACATGTTCTGATTATTCAGTTTTTGCCAAATGGCCTGTTCTTCTCTGTGAGTCTGATTGGTTGGTTAAATCCTCCAACAAACTTTTGCAACTTCCACCAAGTTTTCCTCCAGTTTAACTTCCCACATTATGATGCTGACACTGTTTTTTTTTTTAGCTTAATATCCAACTTGTAGTCCAAAAAGCTGCATCTTGATCTCATTTGACAGGAGGACCTTCTTGTTTTTCTTCTTCTTGTGTCTCCAAAATGGCTCCAAACAAAACTTTGGAGATTCAACATTTTTGAAAAGCGTAGATTTTGTTTGAGGTTTGTGGTTGTAACATGATGAAATATTACGGTGCAAGAGGCTTAAATACTTTTACAAAGCGATTTAAACTGCGTCAGCCAACGGTCAGTTGTTTCTCTCTGTGTTTGCCAATCGAATCCCACCTTAAGGCATGAAATAAAATCCCTGTAGCCATGTTGTGCCGTTTACTTTCAGCTTTTACGTTGCTGCTCAGCTATTTCAGAGATTTGCATCATGCGTTTCTCTGATATGGAAGTCATTAATTTGACAAAATAACTGGTGCAAGAGTTCAGCACTGCAACCCGAAAGTTTAATATACTGTCAAGCTGCAATCCTTGTCAGATCTTAAATTAACGGTGCCAGTTTCTTCTCATTAGAACCACAACAAAAAAGGAGAGGAAAGCTGCATGTGAGCAAAATAAGTCAGAAACGGTTAATTTAACATGTTTCTTTTCTTGCTGTCTTGTTTCTTTCAGCTGCTGTACATCCAGTAAAAAGTTGGAGGGCTAATTGCATGAGGAGCTCTTGTCATGCTGACCTCCTGCCGTTTTGTTGCAGGTGGTTCATCTTGACAAAGATGAGGAAATGCAGAAGCTGCCTCTGCAGCCCCCGTACTACGACATGGCGCCCTCTGAGTCGACCCCCTTCACTGATAAACCGGTGAGAGCTGATTTCCACAGGAACCGCTGGGTTGTTGCCATTAGGTGTCGATTTTAGACAAAAGGGTGACCTTTTGTCATCATTATGCTTGGAGTTGGTAATTGGTTTACGATGTTAAAAGCCTCTACAAAGTCACTAAGGAGCTTGTTTTTTTTTTTTTTTTTGCTTGCTTGGTGTTAAAAGCGAACGCTGGCCGGTGAATCCGCGAGGGGTTTCGTCTAAGCTTCTTACCTCATCATCTCCATCGGCTTCTCTCATCTTCGGCGTAAACGTGGCAGCCTCATCTCTTCCTCTCTCTGCATCATCTTTTGTTCTGACCTCGCTGCTCTGAACCTCCTGCCTCACCTGTCCTTCACACCATGTAATCCCCCGTAATTACCTGTGGGTTTTGCCTTGCTAGCATGTGCAGATTCGCTGCAGAATGGCGGCCTGTATGCAATCACCTCCATTGTTAATTGTTTGGCTTCGTGTGTGTGCTTCTGCAGACCTGAGTGGCTCAGATGAAGAACATTTTCTTGCTTTGCTTCTACAGAATACATGCGTCTGTTCAGGCCTGCGTCTGCTTGCTGAGAGCTTTTTTGTGGATGCTTTCTGGAGCAAACATATGGCAGTTAACACAAGCCTCTTTCTTTGAATTATAATTACCGATTCTGGCTGTAGAGATGTCATAATGCCATCAAACATCTGCTGTTGCAGTGGATGGGAATGTATGAATTGCTTGTACATAGACTGAAGGTAATGAGACCCAGATGTCGCATGAATTGTCAGATGTTCTAAAACTGCATTTTGACATGAAATTGTCCCCTCAGTTTCTACCTCTTAAACTTTTGCACATTTTTCCGTGTTACACGATTTAATATATTCTGGGGGAATTTTACGAGACGCGTCGATAAAAAGCTGCACGCAACTGTGCGGTGGAAGGAAAACCAAACATATTTTCTAAACTTTTTTTACAAAAATAAATCAAAATGTTGCGTAAAAGTTGCCTCAATGTTTCCCTGTTGGCGCAACCAGCTGCTTTTATGACTCTGAGTCCGTGTCGTCCATCGTATTAATTAATCCGAGAAACGGTTTAGATCAGGGGCGACAAACTCATTTTCGTTTTGGGCCGAATCACAATCATGAGATCAAGTGCTCTTAAAGGGCCAGTTGTGCCAGGATGTATTGATAAAAACCTGTTCAAAAATTAAATTAAATAATATTATTGAACATCTTTTCAGTTCCTCCAGGATTTTGTTTCTTTTTGTGTTTTTTTTTCAATAAAAATCAAAGTGTTTGTGGTACTAATTTGGAAATATTTGTGATATTTGCACTTATTATGACGGTAAATGCGACTTTTCATTTCTCGTTGTTTCGATCATGGACTATCCAATAGAGGCTGAGGCCGCTGTTTAGTGCAAGTAAGAGTTTTTGAGAGAACTCACTAATAAACTCCCAATTATTAGCGCAAGAAGGTTTGGGGATTTGATGAATTTCCACGATAATTCTCAAGAAACTGGAGGGACTGATCGACATAATTTAGCAGTAAACGAATAAAAACTGCATTGATTTGATTGAAACATAATATTTAAGCACACTTAATGAATCCAGAGGGCCCATAAAAAGCTACGGTGGGCCGGATTTGGCCCACGGGTCTTGAGTTTGACATCCCTATGTTTACATTTACTCTGATGTGCATTAAACGGTCACAAATTGTCACTTCTTTGTGTTGGTTTTTAACAAAAACCAACACAAAGTGTTGGTTTTTGTCGTGTTGGTTTTAACAAAATGTTAAAACCAACATTTTGTGTTGTGTTGTGTTGGTTTTAACAAAAACCAACACAACAAAATGCATTAAAGCTTGTGTTTTTTTATCGTTAAAAAAATTGTTCAAGGGATGGGAATACATTTGTAAGAAAAAAAGCAGGACTTTAAGTTACAAACAAGTTTAAAACTCTAGAATCTCCCTTTTTGAATGTCCACAGCTTGAAACAGGAATGCACCAATTGCCTGTCATTAAAAAATCATCAGTTTGTAAAACTATAGAATACTGATGCTGAAAGCAAACCACCTTACATACTAATGAAATCCACTCAACTGCGGCAGCAAAACGGGTAAAATAGTTTTTGTGGATGTGAATTCAGAAATCATTTCTGTGTTGGTTCCCCTAAATCATTCATGCAACGTCGGATACCTCCCCCCCTTTCAGGTTGGGAAGCCTTTTTGCTCCAACACTAAACGAGAATCTTTTCTTTTCAAGCCTGAGTTTTAAAGTCGCATAATGATTTTAAAAAAGAAACGCGAAAACAAAATCAATAATTTACAAGAGATCCGAGCTCTCAACTGCGTTCTGCCTCCAGTTTTTCTTCTTTCTTTTTTTTTCAAATCTGATTATATTCTGTGTGACTTCTTAATTTTTAATCTTTTCATAACACATCTGTAAAAATAACCCAGGCTCTGGTAAGTGATTTAAAACTGAAGCTGGAAGAAAGTGGGCATAAACACAAAGCTTTGAATAAAAGTTGAATAAAAATGAAATGTTTTGAGATGAATATTAAATTTTGTTAATTTATCTAAGTGTCAGTCAGTTTATGGCACCAGAGAGACATAAAAACTGATTTCAAGTTGGAGTAGTTGCATAATTACTCGTACTAGGCGATGAGTTTGTGTTTGTATTTACACATTTAACACCACAGCTTAGAGAGTCGACAGTCATGTAAAACCTAGGCCTGTCGCAATAAATCAATTAATTTCTTTTTTCTCTTTCTTTCCATCAAAAACCGGGTGACAAAAGTCTCCAGTCTGGTGTTTTAGTCTCAACTGGCCATTATTTTGACGGACAGTTTTGTTTATAGAGACTTTATTATTCATTTCATTTGTTATTTCTGTTGTTTTGTTTATGTATTTTGGATATTTAAAATGTTTTCATTTATTATTATGATTATTTGCAATAACTTCTGTGGACAATTTATCGTCCAGTAAAATTTGTTACAGTGACAGGCCTAGTCAAAACCCATTGACTGTGTCGTGTCGAGATTAATCTTTTTTCTTATCACTTTCTGCCATTTTTCTTTGTCCAATGTTTGGTGCTTTGTTGTAAAGTCAAAATGGGAAAGAGTTTCTGCAGTTGGCATCAGTGAGGGTTTATTTTGGGTTCAGGATCATCAGTCGTCTTCCTGATCAGTCTCTCTGGTTGTTTTCACCTAAGTTGCTACATTTGTTACATTTCCAGCTGCTGCGGTTTGCTTTCAAACTGCTCTGTGTCAAACAAACCAAGCCCTTTGAAAAAGCCTGTTCCCCTTCTCGCCTGTGGGGGCGCTACATCAATAACCACTGAAGGAAACGACATGAAAACCTCTGAAGAAGAGGCAACTTCCCTCTTCTAAAAATGTAAACAAAAATGGAGTGGTGTCGAATGTTAGCGGGTGCAGGATGTCTGTTTTGTTGTTGTAATTACCCAGAATGCCGCAGTCTTCCTGCTTTTGCCGTTCACATATGAATTCAAACCGGCCAGATTTCACTTCAACCAAACCAAGACCTAGATTTGTAGGCAGGCCAGAGTTTGTTTATTTGGTCTGCATGAGAACCAAAGAACAAATGAACTGGAGTTTGATTAAAGCGAAGAGAACTGATGAGAATTTCACCCTCAGATCCTTCAATTCAGGGCAAATAAAAATCTTTTGAATCTCCAACTTTTTGTTCACCAAACCTTTAGGACAGTGGTTCTTAACCTGGGTTCGATCGAACCCCAGGGGTTCGATGAGTCGGTCTCAGGGGTTCGGCGGAGCCTCTGCCACGGAGGTAAAGACACTTGTGTAAAGTTGTGATGACGCTGCGCTTTGCCATCACTTGCTGCAGAGGATCACGTGACATTGCTTAGCCAATCAGAGGATCACGTGACATTGCTTAGCCAATCAGAGGATCACGTTACATTGCTCAGCCAATCAGAGGATCACGTTACATTGCTCAGCCAATCAGAGCTGCGGAGGAGCTGATTGAAGGAGTTCCACTCTCAGCATGGATTTGAACTTGTGTCTTTAATTACTTCAGCAAAACTCACAGTTTTTACCACATTCTATAGTCTAAATCTGCTCTTTAGTCGCATGTTTTCGGGGTTGGTACTGCCTCTAGTGGTGTGGGGGTGGTAACACAGCTAATATAATTACATTACTAAATCAGAATACGGCAAAGTCTTTTGTGTGTCGGGAGGGTTGGTGGAATAAGAAGGGTTCGGTGAATGCGCATATGCAACTGGGGGGTTCGGTACCTCAAAAAAGGTTAAGAACCACTGCTTTAGGACATCTTAAGAAATGTAAGGCGACTGTCTTCCTGCTGCTATCCGCCCATAGCAGCAACGACGCATTGAGAGAGGCCCTGCGTCTGCAGCCCAACAACCAGCAACATTCAAAGTCAAAGCAGCCTTTAAGGCGCTTTGGCTTTTGAATTTCTGAATCTAAGACTTTTAGATTTCTAAGTAGTTTTTGAACTTTTTAGGTCTAATCTTCATAAATGTTTGATCAGCTGCGGAATAGCCTGTTTGAGTTAATGTTCCTCTGTACTCCTTTCTTTTTAGAGCCTTTCTCTACCAGATTTTTTTTTTTTTTTTTTTTTACTTTTTTTGATGCATGTTTTTAGGTCAAAACGTAAAGGATTAGAAATATCTGTTGCTGGGCATCAGCTTAAAACTTCCTGCTTGGTGTTGTAGTTGCAGTCAATGCGACAAATCGTCAAGTTGCTTGAACGTGGAGCGGCCATGTTTTGTGCATTTCTCTCTTGGATGAAGGAAATAGAAACCATGAAGTAAATAACACTGGAAATTGAGCAGCAACTCCGTCTGTGAAACTTTAAAATTTAACATGCAACGCTTCCCCTGGAGGAAAATCAGTAATACCAGTGAGTGGATGGAGGTGTTTGTGAAAAACACAGTGGATGCTAATAGAATAAAGACTTTCCAGGCACAGCTTGCTCATCCTGCTGCTGCTGCTGCTGCTGCTGCTGTATTGACAAACGGAGGAGCAGCTTCTTCCCTCCGGCTGTGAGAATGAACTCATCCTCCTCTACACCGTAAAAAAAAACAAAAGTTTTATTCTTGGACTTGATTATTTATTCATTCATGTATAAATAGTTGTGGGTGTAATTTTTACTGAGCTGCATAATGACTCTTAAACTGAGTCTTTAATCTCGAACCTTGAACCATTTATTTATTTTAATTATCCTGCAGCTTTGCCTCTCAGGTTTACAAGTTCATTTAAGTTTTGCAAGTAAAGGCGACGCCGTTTTATCTGTTTGTGTTATTTTTGAAATACATTATAAATTATTTAACCCGATTGCTTGTGTTTCAGCAAAATGTATTTCCTTTAATCATCAGCTTTGAAAGATTAAAAAATGCATTCTGCATCGACCCAGCTTTCTGCACCTACAACGTGCATATATTTAGCTTTCCTCCCATTGATGCTTTATAAATATGACTCAACCTTCTCAAAATACACGCAAGAATAAATCAGGTACTTTTTTTTTCTTGAGCAAGTGGGTTTTGATTTTCTGTGTACAGTACCCGTCTTCATTTTCAGCGCTCAGAGAGAGCAGGTGTTTAGTTCAGGTAATCCGTAGGAACCGAGGGTAGATTTTCTTCAGATTAATTCCTTATCACCTATAACATTCCACTCAAAGTGTAGTTTAGGGCTGCACTTAAGATGAATAGGATATCAGTGAGGTTCTTAAAACGCTATTTGTGAGGGACACGCATTGACTGCTGAGCTTCAAGTGTTACTAATGATGATTTTCTCTCGGGGGGGGAAACACTGTCTGAGAGTTTTGAAGGCGATGTGGCTGTAATTTTCCCCCTGATTGCACTCTGGTCATGACAAATATTCCATATATTTAAAAACCTGGCGTGTGCCGAGTGTTGGTGCACAGGAAATATGCAAGAGGGAGATTGGAGAGTAGATTTAAATTATTAAGATAACATTCTGCAGTAGCTTCGATCATTTCCATGTAATTTGTTCTCGGGTGAAAATAAAAACCTATCAATGCAAATGGGGATACAACAGGTACCGTAACAGTGGAGATCCTCTCCACAGGCCTATCTGCAGAATATTTAGCATATAGGCTGGACGGCTTCCGTCTTTTGAAATCAGCATCTTCTAACCTCTGAGATTTTGTTCATTTCTAAACAGAGTCTTTATTTTTTTAAAGAGAAAAATTACATTCCTAAAACTGTTTTCCATTTTTAACCAGTTGATGTCTGTGAAGCTTTATCTGCTGTACAACTCTGCAAGTACATCCGTTCATTTTTATGTTTTTTTATTTACATGATGCTCGGGTGGTTTCAGCTAACGTCCGGTTCATTTTCCTGAGAGTATTCGAGTGCGTTTAGTACTCCAACTATCATCAGTCCTTCCAGGGTTTCATGTTTGTTTCTGTGAGTTTTTGCAATCAAATTCACTGGTTTTGTGGTGCTGCTTTAGAAAAATTTGCAAGGAATTTTACAATATTCTTTCATAAAAATAGGAAAAACGATGGGAAAAATCTAAACATACAAACATTTTTATTCTTCCAATTTAGCGTAAGTAGCTAGGTGTTTGCTGCTGGTCACACAAGAAAGGCTGAGGCAGCAGTGGAGTAAAAGTAAGAAATACTGCCACCTGCAGGTGGGAGTTGGAAGTCATAAACACAATGTTTTGGGGGTTTTTATGCAAAATTTGCAATAAACTCACAATTATATATTCCACCAAAAAAAAGTCGAGGATTACTTAATTTTGCATAAATTAAGGCGAATGCGAAAAACTAAATTTACGACGTGTTTTATAAAATAACATTGAATAAAAATATCCTTCACTGTCCAACAGTTTGGAAACTCAGGTAAATTTATGATAAATAAAAATTCTGCATATTTACACATCCAGTGTAGAGTTGCCACTCACTAATTCATCAGTTAATCTGATGAATTAGTTCAATCATAAACTTCTCCTCGAAGCAACAAACCCAATTTATTCTCTACTGTTATTTTGAACCTCAATTTAAAAGCAACAAATGAAACGGCGCCCTTGTTTAAACACAGACGGATGTGTTTCAGTCATGAAGTATTTAAAATAAAAACGATGTTTCCTTAAAGATGAGATGTGAATTGTGATATTTCCTGATCCAGAACACTTTGACCTAAACAACCTTCCTCTCACTGAATGACGCTGACGACACACAACCTGAAATATGAAGGAGGTGCACACTGAAAAAAAAGAAAACGTGATCCAACTTAAAGATAAATAGTTCATTTGTTCCAAGTAATCAAATTAAGTTTATACGAGTAAATATACTAAATTTATTAAGTGGTCATGTCAAACAAATGTAAAATAAATTCACTAACTCAAAACTTTTCAGTCGGAGATGAACTATAAACCTACTGTCAGCTATACTGCTATTTACATAAAAGCTGTTAAATCTGGAGAGCATTCATGAGGATGGGTCCAGGTATCACAACTGAGTCTGGAACCTCATAAAAAAGCTTCTGGTGTCTATTTTAAAATTTTGGTGAAATGGTCTGAAGGCCTTTGTACCCAGCAACAGTGTTACTAGGTAACAGGAATGTAAACCTCTGATAACCTGTTTTTCCTTCAATGGTCATTAATGTAGCAGCGACGGCTACATTATGCTGTGTGTCAGCCTGATGGGTGGACAGCTCAATAAAGTGGGAGTTTCTTATAGAACAAAAATAAATCACATGATACGATACTATGTAAGCTTTTTATCAGTGATGTTCTCATGGCTGTAGCAGCAGCACATGATCGCCGCCTCGATTTGGAGAATTTGAAAAGGCCGTCAACATTTCAAAAACCTTTATGCTCCACGAAACACTGAATGTTCAAAGAACAAAATAAAACCGTTCTGAGTTCCAGTTAGCCTTGGTGCTGCTAGAGGTCCTTGTTGCTCTCCTATAGAGCTCCAGAATGGTCCTCTCACTTATTGCCACTGTAATTTTCTTGTCATAAGAACTAAGTTTCACTGAAAAAGTTGAGCTGAGCAGGCAGAACTCTCCTTTTGCAGCCGACAGGCCTCTGCAGACTCAAGTAAACATGCATCTGTTGGTGCTTTTCAAACATCTGCTCATGCATAATTTATGAGTTTATAATTTATAGCTTAAGTGTGCATTATTATTTTTGGGGTGTAATTATGTTGTCCGGATCAATGGATTCACAAAATTCCTTAATTTAAATCAGGCCTACCTCTACTCAAATGTGTACAAGTTGCTAAAGTAAATCTGTTAAATCACGTGATATTGTTGACAAAATGGGCGACTCAAGAGACTTTTGAGTGTCTCCTAAATGAAAAATTAAAGCAAGTATGCAGTAAAATAACGTTAAAAAATTACCCTGTACATACTTTTCTGGCTTTTAAATTACGGAAAACACACATTAATCCCTCAAATTTTACATTTTTTAAAATAAAAGCTCTTCACAGCCTAGTTAGAAACAATCATACATTCATGAACTACAGTAAAGTTTTTATAAACATAGGACTGAGTACATATATCTGTATCTGTTAGCTTAGGAGGCCACACGGCTCACAAAAAGTTCAGAATATTTGACTTTCTGGTCAAATTTATGGAAAATGTAGCAGCAAAAAAAAAAAATCATGCTACAATAATATTATCTAATGGCTAATGTCAAACAAAAGTCAACATCAGTGGTGGGTATGCCACAGCAAAAAGCTCAACACCATTTGACGTTTAGCATCAATTACAGCTCGACAACGACGTCTCAGAAAACTGCAAAACAGCCGAAACACCGAGTTCCTCTAAATCAAGGCTACGTTAATGTAACAATGTAACATTAATTGCTACATTATTGTAACAATCTTACAATAATCTAACATTGTTACATAAAAAAGTAACAATGTTACATTAAAAAAGTAATTTCTGTATTTTGCAATAATTTGCGCAAAATCTAACAATTTTATTACATGCACAGCAGAAAATATTGCAAAATGCATTCTAGTATTTTATTACATAATTATTTTATATTTTTTAATATTGCAGCATTAAAGAACTGTTTAGTCACCTATTCTGATTGAACCAGGACATTTATTGGTTGATTGATGATGAAATGCCTTTTGTTAAGTCGGGTCATGTTTCTCTTGTAGCTCATTTCAGCAACAAGGCAGTTCAAAGTGCTTTACACCATAAAAACACAATACAGAAACTAATTACAGAACATTTTGTCCAATGACATAATCAAAATATCCAAGCAGATTTCTAATCAAATATGTTGAGCAGTTTTCCAGTTACAAGGATTCAAAGGCAAGTTGTGAATTATGCATGAAGTCTGGTTCAAACGGGACGATTTTAAAATTGTTGGCTGATTTTTAAAGCCTTCAAGAAACGAAAGAGTTGTGGAAAAAGGTGGACATGTGAATTCAAAAGTTTAGGGAAAGTCACTTTAAGTTTACTGGTAAAGGTCAAAGTGCATTTCAGTTTCATCTTGAATATCCACCCTGAAGCCAAACATCCCCAACTTTTTGTGAGTCGTGCATCCTGTCAGTATAAACACCTGTTGATAAAACTCTCTCACACACTGTAAGCTACACACACTGCAGTCTTAAAGTTATCCTGCCAAGCCAAGGTGTGTTCAGGTCTCATCTAAAACGGGTTTGGAGTGGAGGATAAGTCAAAACACACACACACACACGCACACACACAACTCACACTATGTTTGTGCATTTGCTGCTGTTAAAAAGGCCTGAGGCACATAAACAATCTGGGTAGTTCTATACATTATGAATTAGTAGTTTGGGGTTCAAAAATATGTCCTGCATTAGAGCTTATCCTCTCACAGAGTCTGTCACACACTGGGAGGAAATGTTCTTTGGCTGAGCAGGAGTGAATGCCAGTTTCTATATGCAGCACACACACACGCACACACACACACACACACACGAGTGTGAGGAGAGAAACTTTCCTGGATCTCACGTGAAGAACCTCACGTCCACAATTGGGTCCCAAAAATGCATAATAAATGTATCGTTTTGCAGCATTATGCTTAATATGGATTTGTGTATTACACACATGCACTCCTGCACTCTTCCTACCATATATCGATAACTTTAGCCAAGATGTTTTACTGCTATTTTAAAACATTTGTTTTATTCTAAATTATTCCACTGGAGCTCCAGCTGCATGTTTGGGGTTTTTTTCTTCAACATGGAGGAAATTTGTGGGTTTTTTTGCTTATACAGACAAAAATAAAACGATATCCAGGATTAATAATGATAGAAAGTATACATTTTATTTTCCTCATCTTTTCATTTATGTTTACTGTTACTGGTAACAAACATGTAGCCTGGCTGGATTAAGGTTTGTACTGTGATTTTATTATCTAAACCATTTTTTTTACTTGTGGCTGTTTAGAGCGATAATCTTCTGGAAGATGAACCGTCACGCTGGTCTCTGTCGTTGTGCAGCTTATAACTCTTTTCCTCCAGGCTTGTCCTGGATCCAGTGAACTCTAAGACTCCCAGTTCCCACAGCATGATGCTGCCACCGCCACGTTAGAGGTGGTGTGTTCAGAGAGATGTACCGCGTCACTTTCACCTGATTAAGTTTTTATTAAAAGTGGATCTCAGGAAAAAGGCAACAAAGAGACACTAGCGGTGCACCGATTACCGATCTTTAAAAAGCCTGACTGATTCTGGCTGATACCTTTTTTTTTTTCTTTGTCTGAAAGTTTGCTAAGTATAGCGACTATTGTTAACTGCAAATGTGCTGACATGACCTGGTGGGCCGGTCTGTCAGTCAAACCTCTCACTGACTGACAGAAGAGGTCAAAGGTTAATTTTTAGGCCTTTGCTGAGGTAGATGAGATCAGCGGATTCGATCGGCTTCATAAGTATCAGCCGATCACCGATCTCCCAAAGTTAAGGGAATCGGCGCTGATAAATCGGTGCACCCCTAAAAGAGCCTCCAGTGTCACCAGTAAACTTTTATCTCGAGAAACAAATTTATCTCCATTCCCAACATTTGTGTTCTTACACGCTGTGTCATTTCACACAGCTACTCCAATGAAGAAACGTTAGAATTGGCATCATTTCGCTTGTAAGCATATTTTCTATAAACCAGTGATCTGAGTAAATGTTTTATTGTTACATACTGACCAGATGTTCATCAGCTCACTCCGTTAATCAATCATCCAGCTCGTTTTTAGCAATCAGTGATTAGAAGCTGCTCGAAGTGTCTACATGCATGCTGATATTGCAGAATATCAAAGGAAGCAGCCTGTCCATTAAATTGCCTCTGGGCATGTCTCCATGTTTTGCACAGCAGCCTCGGTCTCTTGGATTCTGTAGCGATCGGGACGCATAAATTACAGTCCTTGTGGTTTGAAAGATTGTACAGACATGCATTCACCATAATTCAATCATTCAAGCTGCATGCACCCAGTGTCTGTTTCATTTGTTTAGTTCCAGGTTTTTTTTTTTCTTCTTTTATGTTGTTTACATGGCCATCAACTTTAAACACTGCATACATCCTGAGAAATGCACATTAGGGTGCAGACGCAGCTCTATGTGTTTATGAAAACACTTTAATTGAAACATCTCTTTTCAGTTTTCTGTCTAGGAAAACATAGAGCATAAATCCAACATTGTCATTGAGCACAAAGAACCTATTCCGTCTCTAACCCTTTTGTTTATCACTCCATTTTGATTTGTGTGCTATGTTTTCTCTGTGATGTCTCCATCTTCTTGGCTTGTCACTTTTGATAACTTTCAGACATATTTTCTCATATATGTTCCACGCCGGCACGTTTTGAAATTCCCCGCTCCCACCTTCAGTCAACATTGCTCTCTGTCGGGGTGTCTGTCTCTCTCACTCTGTGGTTGTTTGGCTGCCTCACTCCTCACACACCTTTCACCTCTCTTGTCTCCAGAACTCTGGCCACAAGGACTGCGATGTCCAGTATGCGGAGCTGGATACTGCAGCTTTGGCCTCGTCTCCCAGCCCACGAAGCTCTGCTCACACTGGCCCTGGGGACCTTGTCGAGTATGCAACCATCCAGCCTAGCTCACACTAGCGCATGCCATTATAGGCCTTTCCCCCTCAGACTTTGGCCTCCAGGTACACAGACTGACGCACTCCAACCTTCCGTTCGTGCCCTCTTTCACTTGCACTAACTCCCCTTTATGTGATCCACAAGGTTCCCTTTTCTGCTTTCCTCTTTGGTCTTGGTCGTCTTTTGATTTCCCCTCTTGCTGCTGTGCAGAAAGTTTGATTGAAGCCAATGTATATATATATATTTTGTCAGGCTGTTATAAAACATATATGAACAGCGGTAGAAAGATGTGAATCATATGTGCGAATGACAGTGTGGAGCTTAAATGGCAAAGACATAAAGAGCACTTCAGTCATATATAGATCACATGTGTCCAACCCGAGGCTCGTGGGCAAAATCCGGCCCGCCATAGAGCTTTTTCTGTGGCCCTCTAGAGTCTAGACTAAACACTAAGTTAACTTAAATATTATGTTATCAATCAAATCAATGCACTTTTTATCTGTTTACTGCCAAATTATATCAATCAGTCCCTCCAGTTACTTGACGATTATTGTGGAAATCCCTGCACTTTGTGTGCTAATAATTGGGAGTTGATCGCAATTTCTTTCTCAATAATTGTCAAAAACGTTCTTACTTGTACTGCACAGTTCATTATCCTGCTGGAAAATGAACAGTTTCAGGTTTTTTGAAGCCTCTACCAGATTTTCTTCCAGTATTACCTGATATTTAGCTCCCTCCATCTTCCTTTCCTAACAGCCAAAAAGAGACCATCATAATGCAGACATGTTGTTTCACCAGTAGGGACACTATGTTCAAAGTGAGGTGGAGTATTATCTGACACAGGAAGTGTTTTCCAATGAGAACCTAAATGTTTGACTTCAGTCATGTCTGACCTGATCACCTTTTTCCACATCTGCTGCGTCTCCTCCATGGCTTATTACGATGTTTAAGGAACAATGGCTTTGTTCTCATAAAGATCACATACTTTCCACTTCCTTTTCACAATTACAACCACTTGGTGCTGGTTGGATCATAAAACCCAGTAAAAGGAACAGAAAAGTCATGTACCATCCCAAAGTCAGACTACTTTAGCTTACATGAACAGCCTGCGTGCTGAGAGATGTGTTTTCCTTCTTCTTCTCCCCTCTGGCATTAACTGAAATGATTGTGATTGTGTCGTCTGTACTGCAGGTGCACATATAGCGAGGCTAACAGGTAGGATTAGGCTTATTATAAGCTTGGCTGCAGATCCAAAGCTGTGGGTGATGCAGCAGCTCTATATGTAGCATCGCGTTGAACTGAGGAGACCATGTGGGGTTTTTTTGTTGTTTTTTTTTTTTTACAACAGTTTGGCTCAACATGATCTCTGAAGATCGTTGATAATGAAATCTCTGCATCCTAATCTGCCCTGCGCCGCTTAATTAACCGTTTCCATGTGTTTTATTGACGCTAGATTTTCCACTAATCCATGCAGGTTTCTCACACCTTGAATGTTTCTCCCCATTTATGCAGAAAACAAGGAGGAGTTTTAATAAAGCATGAAAATAAATCAATCAATCAAGTTTGTTTGTACAGCATATAGCATGAACTGCAAAAACACAAAATCATGCCAAGTATTTTTGGTCCAGTTTCTATTGCAAATATCTTAGAACACTTGAAATATGGGCGACTAACTTAAAAGTAACTTTTATAGAAGCTAATTTTAAGTAAATAATTCCTTAATATTGATCAAAAAGCATTAGGTCCATTGGCAGATATAACATGGGAAACATGAAACATTCTGCCAATGGAACAAGGACTTTAATCAACATGAAGGAACTTTTTACCTAAATCAAGTCAATATGTCTTGTTGAAAAGTTGCTTTTAAGTTAGCTTGTCATGTTTCGAGTGTACTAAGATATTTGCACTAGAAACTAAAACTACAAATTTTTGTGTTTTTGCAGTGAACTTAACGTCATCTAGTCAACGTTTGTTTAAACATTACATTTTGTTAGAATCGTCCTTGTGCCTTGAATATGTTGATTAATGTTTCATTTATTTTGGTCCAAAAGCAACTCTAAGCAGGTTTAGTTTAGATTTAAAGGATCTCGGTGTTTCGGCTGTTTTGCAGTTTTATGTGAGTTTGTTCCAGATTTGTGGTGCATAGAAGCTGAATGCTGCTTCTCCCCGTTTGGTTCTGGTTCTGGGGATGCAGAGCAGAACCAGAACCAGAAGACCTGAGAGGTCTGGAAGGTTGCTATGACAACAGCAACAGATCATTAATGTATAGTGGTGCTAAACCGATCAGTGATTTATAAACAGTATTTTAAAGTCTATCCTCTGAGCTACAGGGACTTTAGAACTGGGTGATGTGCTCTGTCTTCCTGGTTTTAGTCAGAACGGCGGCAGCAGCGTTCTGGATCATCGACTTTAGGCAGTTCTATAAAGACGCTGTTGCAGTAATCGATGCGACTGAAGATAAATGCATGGATGAGTTTCTATAGATCTCGCTGAGACGTTTGTCCTCTTCTGGAAATGTTCTTCAAGTGACAGAAGCCCGACTTTGTAACTGTCTTTATGTGGCTCCAAAGGTTCAAGTCAAAGTTCATCACTACAGATTTCTAGAGAAAAAGTCTTAATACACTTGAAATGAGACAAAACTAACTTTCAAGTAACTGTTCAGCAGGATTTAGGAGGTTGTTCCAATTCAATAATTGCTTAATATTAATGAAAAAGTTCTAGTCCCATTGATTATAAGTGGAAAAATCTGCCAATAGAACGAATATTTTTTTCCTAAATATTAAGGAAATATTTGCTTATAATAAGTTTTGTCTCATTTCAAGTGTACTAAAATATTTAAACTGTAAACTAAACCAAAAATACTTATTTTTGTTTTTGCGTGTCTGGCTAGTCGCTGCACCAACAAACATATTTCGCCCTGAAGATACTTAATGTGAAACGGTGTTTATCTGAACAGTCACTAATATTTTAAACGTGTTCCTCAAGTGATTGGACCTCTTGTAAACCCTGATTAGTAACGGAGCAAAACATGGCCTCATCTACGCGATTATGCCCTGATTTGTCATCTGAACCCCACAGGAGAGAGCCGAGCGTGAACCTGCTCCTCAGCATCACTTCACATCTTCAGAAACATGCAGCAGAAGAGGGAAGTAAAGCAGTGCAAAGGATCCTGTTGCTAGACCCGTTTCCCTGGTTTCTATGGCAACCAGTCAAGTGTTTGGAGCGGAGACGTTTCCCATTTGTAGATACAAAAATACACAGAAGAACCAAGCTTCAAAATATAACTATTTGGGCTTGTTTTGTACAAACAGACTGGCTACTGATGCACAAATCAGTACAGAATCACGAAAATTTGGTTTATTTATAAAGCAAACCGATAATTGTTCTAGATGGTGCGTCCAGCCACTTTACCTATGAAGTGGGAACCTCTGGTTGGTAGGCGGAGTTACACAGTTTACTGTTGAGATTATTGGCAGGTTTTTATATTAAAAACAAACCATATTAAAATAAAAAGCTCATCAGGAATTAGACCGCGTCAGAAAATACATTTTGAGACGCCTAACATTGTCAACCATGATGATCTGCTACACCATCCTCCCACTTTGTTTTCATATTTGTAGCATAGATGTGTAAAAAGTCTTAAATCCAACTTTTATTTTAGAAGCATAATCACATTCATATAACGTTAAAAAAAAAATCCAGTTTTGTCCATGTTTTCAGGAGCGAAAGAGCATTTCGCATCAAGCTGTTAATTTTATTTATTTTTATTTTTACAATTATTTTTACTTTGTATTCATTTATTTTTGTTTTTTTTATTAGAATCATGAAGGACAAACATACAGTCAATGATTTTTAAACCCTTTTTATGTTGCATTCAAATCTTCCTCCTGTTGAAATAACCTAAAGAGTTAATGATGCTAAGCAGGCTAACAAGAGAAATTATTGCCTAACAGTAAACTGGCTATTGACCCTTAGCAACTTTATCATTTAAGGCGCCATGATGGACGTCAGAAATGAACTGAGCTTCTGAAGTTGTTGTTCCCAAGTTGTTTTTGTCAGTTTATTCATGGCTTCCACTTGTTCCAGTCATTTTATTTTGCCTTTGAACGTAACACACCTGGTTGGGGCTCAGAGACGGCAGCTAGAAACATCTAGCTTAGAAACCGACCCGAACCTCCTCCCTCCTGACGTGTTCATCAAATTATCAACTTTGCCTGAATTCACACCACATTATTTATATCATTGTCATAAACGGCATTTCCCCTTATACCGGTTCAGCCTTAAAAACATACAAAAACCGAGATGCTAACCATTTTTTTCTCCGGCTACATGACACTGCGACATCGTCTCCATGGTTACTAATAATTAAACACGCACATTCTCGATAATGCAATATTTAATATCTTTCTAATAATACTTATAAAATACATGAACGTTAAGTCTTCTTACCTCGTAAAAAGTGTTTGCTGTAAATCCGTGATCGCGCTGTGTCATGATGACTGACTTTCCATCTTTCCTCGTTAAAAGTTACACAGTAAAATGACAGTTTGGTTTTCTGTCCTTGTCTGTTCGTGCAGCTGAACATGCAGCGCCCTACGACCAGTTTTACTGAAAAACCAACTTAATAAAAGCGATATTAGGGTCACCACATGAGCGCTTTGTTAACCGCCATGTCGGTTGTTTCCATCGTGGCAGAGCGAGCCGAGTTTTAAAGCGAGTGACGTCACGTTTAAAGTGTCAAAAAGCACAGCAGGTATTTTTCTGGCATCTGAAGATAATCTAAAACCCGTCTTGCTTGGATGGTATGTTCTTTTCTCTTTCCCATTTTGAATAGAGGCTTGGAGAAATTGCTCTCGGAGTAATTCCATATTTTACCCTGTGGAAACAGGAAGTCATGGATTACTGTTCTGGTACTGATAGATCCAACAAATGTGCCACAGGGGATTTTGTTAACTCCTAATGTGGGACGTTTCCTGCTGAGATTTCACCGCTGCAATTAAAAAAGCCAAAACTCTGCAGGTTTTCTTCGGGGTTTAGGTGTGTGCTTTGAAATGGTCCTTGAAGTGTAATTTTGTGTCTGGTGAGGCGTTTCTGTATCGATTTGCTGTTACCTTGTAAAAAATACTGAGGGGCAACACATTTTCATTGTGCAGGTGAAATCCACCAGATTATAGTTTTTAAAGAATTCCATTTTAAATTGGAATTTTAAAGAATTTATCAAACTATGCTGTCGAACAAAGTTAGGATCTTGGAGGAAAAAAAAACAGGCCCACAGCATGACGGGTCCTCCAACCTTGTGGTTTGAAATCTGATACTTACCTGCATCTAATTCTCCTCTACAATAAGAGAAAAACAATTGCAAAAGAATACAGAGTTGTTCTCCCTGAAGACGGTATTTGGTTGCCAGGAGACGCTTTGTTTTCTGCTTGCAGAAATGACTTGCCATGTTATGACTGGATGAGTCGCTGATTCAAACTTCCTCTCTCCTCCGTCAATAATGAAACGCCAAAACAAAAGTGAGTTCATTTAAAAATTATTCGACGTGCATGAAGAATAAGAATAGAGCAGATACATCAAACTCGCCTTTTAAATAGTAAAAATGCACAACGTCAAGAAAACACGTCCGTCAGCAGGTTTACAGAGAGCAGATTTATTTATTTACAACCTGCAACTTCAAACTGAACCTTTTCCAAGATAGATTAGGGGGTAATTATGAACAATCAAGCCTCCTATAAAATCATCTGCATCCGTTTTTGTATTATTAATCACTTTAACCACTGGCTGACATTGTCTGCTGGAGGACAAGCTCTATTTTTATACCACAGATGTTGCAGACAACACTGCTTTCATTATTGCTACTTTATTGGGTAAACCATTGGAAAACGTGAAAACACATCCATTTTTTTTACCTCAAACTATAAAATGGTGACGTAGCGAGGGATAGAAATAAACTTTTCACAGCAAAGTCGTCAGCTGCAGGTGGATGATGGTTGCAGTAAAAGGCTAATTAAAATCTGTGTGTGACTCGACACCCCAGCTGCAGTTTCTAGCAGTTTTATAAATTAGCAGAAAAAGCAGCATCCTCGAAATCTAATGGAGGCTTTATGATTGTAGACGGTGACAGGAACGCTGTTGTTGCACGGATGCGCTGAGATGCGTGTGTGAACATGTAGAAGTTGCCGGGACACCGTGTTGTGCCAAAGACCGCAGATCTGTGTAGATCCTACATGCCGGTGGAATTTCGCTGCAGGGCTTTAGCACACCGTTTCCAAAAACAACTTTTGATAATTGCGGTGAAGAGTTCTTTATTATATCTCGGTTTGAAATCTCCAATATGTCATAAACCGGGCTGACATTTTACGTGAAGAGAGATAGCGTGTGATTTACATTATTTTCCTAATCAGCAAATACTATCCTGGCCCCCAAAGCTCAACAAGACAGAAATGTTTCATCACAGAGAAATTGGTTCCTGCTTAAATATTCAGTGCTGATTTCTAGTGACCTTTCCCTGGAAGGAAGCGAGTAAACATCATGGCAAGATCTACCGGAAGACAAATACAGCTGCTGATACCAACACTTGTCACTTTTCCAGCCCAGGCAGTTCATAATCTTTCCTACATAGTCAAGTTTTCATAATGCTGGAGGTGTTATGTCATGTTTTTTATAAGTTTGTCTTTCCAACTTTGGCTTTTCTGCATGAAAAAATAAATAAAAAAAAAAAGTTTTTCTCCCACTTTTCAGTTTGAATAAACAGAAAGTTGCCGATAAGTTTTGATATTTACCCGATTAATTAAAAACAAAACAGTTTTGACAGAGGACAATATGTACAAATCAATGAAATGAAAGGTAGCAGAAGGAAGAAAACAATCTTATAATATCTGCCACTTTTATCCCAAAAATACAATCGAACAATAGAGATTTACAAAAAATAAATAAAAAACTAAACTAACACAACATGAACTCAAAAAAACTATTTACACCAGTAGATGGGATGAAAATGATGTCAGGTTCTTCGCTACTGCGCTGCTTCAATCATGGAAGAAAACCTTTTGAGTTTTTTTTTTAGAGAGTTGCTGAATAAAACTAGTTTTGATTTGTAAAATTCATCCAGCTGAGGAGATGAGACATAAGATAAGCAAAGATTTTCATCAGTATGTTGGAGAAAACTAAATCACAGTAGCATAAAGAAAAGCATGTTGGTTTGGTTTAGTGTTATGTTGATCACCAGAGAAGAATTGCAGTTTGATAATAACGTTACTTAATCGACAGTTGAAACTAAATATTAAACTTGATATTTCAGCAGCCAACTGTCTGATCACTAGGGCACAATTACAGATATGAAACAAATAAATAAATACAACAAACTGCAGGATTATGACAAAAGTAAAGTATTGAACATTTTAGATTCCACACTTTTGATCCTGATACACATGCTCTATTCAATCCAAAAGTGGTTTTTTTATGCTAATATTTACGGCAAAATAGGAAACAGCATCTCAGAACTTTAAGCATTCACATGCATTGTGAAGAATTTATTACTGATGAGTGTTTGAGTAGTTCATATTGGAGTTAAGGTGATATTAATGCCATTAATGCATCAGAAATGCTCCTTTTATGCATTTTCACAAATTACAGTTTCATTACTTCCAGTCTGTGTCTTAACAAATCCCTGCTGAACAGTGCAGAAGCATCCAATCGTTGCATTTATTTTAGATTTTGAAGAGGAGATGAACAAATCTGCCTCAACCCATGAAAAAACAGTGCAATGGCCCTTTAGTGTCGCTCAAACTGGAAACCAGCAGTAGCATTGCTGGAGGCCAATGGTAATCAATCACAGTAATCCAGCAACGCATGCAGGTCATTCACGGTTTGTTGGTTTTTGTTTCAGTTATTTACTCTGTCATTGAAGTAAAGGAGTCTTCTTCAGTGCTGCTTGTACCAGATTATCAGCGAGTGGATTGTCAACCCCACAGGTTTTCAAAATAAGAGTCTGATTTAATCGAAACAATAGTTTTTTGTTGTTGTTTTTGATTAAAGATTGATGTAGAAGCCTTCACCATTTGTGCAAATATCAAACATAGGATTAAAACTCTGAGAATTAAAATTTGCTGATTTTTGTTCTACTTACTAGAAGAAGAAACATTTTTTTAAAATTACACTGAAAATGGAAGAAAATCCCCAAAAGTTAGCATCCTAAGCTAGCTGCTGCTGTCCTCAGGTTGTGTTCTGCCCACACTATTATTTTGAATTTTTGTATAAAACTCCACCACTCCTCTGTATACTACTAGGAACCTAAATTTACATATAATATGATATAAGGAGGTTGTTGAGTTAACTTTTAGTTGTAATCAGTGAAATAAAATCAGCAAAGTCTTAATCATGTATTTCCTTTGCATCCTTTCATGGTGAAAGTGTTATTACATTATCAGATATAAAAACTTATTTCCCCCAAGGTTAGGTTATCTGCTTAATGTACTGCTACTTAAAATGGCTTCAAGGTGAGTCAGATTTCATTTAGATTAACCCTCACTGCTAAATGTATGCATTTGAGTTGCTGCTTCTTTTATCGCTGTTGCATTTGTGCAAAATTGAACAGAAATGCAAAAGCTTTTTTACATCCAATCTGACTGGAAGGTAAATATAATGTACTTTAATTAGAGCTTAATTTTGTGGGCTAAAAATGTGACTCCTTGCCTTTTGGGTATTCAAAGCCTTGTTAACGTTCTGCTCTGTTTTATTCACAAAAAGTTTAGCTGAGGGCCAGAGGAAGTGCTCTGCTGTCGTCGTTTGGATCAGTGGTTTTCTTATTTTAGCTAAATTGTTTTGTTGTGCTTTCACAGCAACCGACTGGTCGAAAGCGACGTCTTCAGGGAGCAAATATAGGAAAGCTACGACACAGACCAGCAGGAAGTCGACCTTTGGCCGACTCTGCAGCTGCAGTGAAACGTAAAAATGTCTTCAGATGTTAAAGCAGGGATGTCGAACTCGTTTTCGTTTTTGGGCCAAATCAAAACGAAAAGGGCCGGTCATGGAAAAAGAACCATCAACAAACTGTTAAAATATTAACAAATACCTGTCTCTGCATTTTAGAAATATTTCTTAAAATTAAAATTCTTTTCACATTGTTCGGTCCCTTCAGGATTTTGCGATTGATTCTGTGATTTTTTTTTCTTTCCTCTATTTACAATTAAAATCACAAATTTTGTGGATTTAGAAATAGTTTCAAGGAATTTTGCAATATCTACATTTATATATGACATTATTTTTTTTTACTTTTTGGCAAACTTAAAACTTGACACCAAATAAGTCTGAGGCAGCGGTGATGTAAAAGTACAAAAATACTGCCACCTACAGGTGGGAGGTGGTGGTGAGTTAAACCCAACGTTTTTGACCATTTTATCGTTATGAATTAGCGGGAAAAAAAATGGGAATTTATTTTAACATGAATTTCCACAAACGCAGAATCACAGAAAACTGGGTGGACTGATTGATGTAATTTAGCGTACGGAGTCCAGAGGGCCTCACAAACAGATACAGCGGACCAGATTTGGCCCCTGGGCCATGAGTTTGACACACATGTGTTTATTAGCAGCATATAGAAACATTCTGCTGTTTCCTTCCAGATAGTTTCATTTTTATTTTTTTCGCCTCTTAACGCCCAAACAGAAAATAATTGCACTTATTCCTGATGGTATCTGACAGGATCCCGAAAAGGCTCGTCACACAAAATGTTTACGTAACTCGTCTGTTTTATTTTACGGTGGAATAATTAGAAGGTCGTTACTGGAAATGTCTGAAGTCGCTGTCATTTTCTGTGGAGCTGTGAAAGCAGAATATCTGCGCTGCCGCAGAACGCGTCTCATGTCTGCTTCGCTTGTTGTTCCATAAATTCAACAGAAACATCGCAAACATTCAGTGCAAGGCAACAACGCCGTGCTGTGAAAGGAAAAGTCCTGGGTGACATTTTGGAGTTTCCAATATTTTGGCATCATTAGATGATAAAGATACATTTATTAAGGTAAACGATCAGATATGAAACTGATCATTTCATAGCAACATGAAGTGATTTCATCTAAATCTTTTTCAGTAATTTGATCTCATTTGTAATAAAAGAAATATTGTTCAACATATTTCCTGTGGCTCAGTAGCTTAATTTATCACCTTTGCACCCTTTTTTATTTTGTTACATAAACATTTTTCCTAAAATTAATATCCAAACGTTTAGTTTGGCTGTATTGGTGAAAAGTTTGGTGCAAAAGGATTAAAAATATATTGATTTTATAATGAGAAAATTGTGATGAAATCCTCTTTCTAGTCTAAAACAAAGCAGGAGAAAACATTTCAGGTTTAATGAGTAAATAAAGTTTTACTTTAATAAAAACTGACTGGGTATCAAATAACATGAAAACACAGATTATCTATTTTCAAATTCTCTTTAAGTCAGAAAAACTTTTTTCATCCAATGTTTTTCGGTTTGAAGTATTGAGATTTTATACTTTAAAAGTGAAACATATTTGTTTTATAAGTAGGGAAGCAGAAGAATTTGTCGGCTTTTAAAGTGTTTTCACTGAAAAGACATTAAAAAATTGCAATTAACATCAGACCAGAATCCATCCTGATCCTTCACCAAATGCTGTTTTATGTCCTTGAATGCAGCTTTTAAACGGTGTAATAAAGTTGTCACTTTAACTTAACCCGTTATTTTTAGAGAGGATATGGTTTTGTAGCACTGAGAGCAAATTAAATAAGTTCTCTGTGGATATTTCAATCCTGAGTACAGAGAATTTAACAGACAAGGTTTCGCTGCGTTAGAGGTTCAGTCCGTTCGGTCTTTACTTTCTATTTTCAGAGAATATCTATCAAGTGTCCTGTTACACACTTTTTATGTCTAAAATAATCCTGCTTAAAAGCAGAAATCTCACCTTGTACCGATTTACTTCTTACATTCAAATGCATCTTTGAGCTTTTGCCTAAAAGATCTACTATGCATTTTATTTCCTCATCAAAAGATTTTATGCGTGTTGAAAAAGGCCAATAACCCAAATCAGCAAAATTCCTGGGCTCCCTGCCCGGAGTTTGATGTAGTGAAATGTTCATCTGCCCGGGATCCACCTGAGTCCGTCCTGCGTTCAGGCTGCCGACTGACCAGGTCCAGCAGCAGCGCATGTATCTTTCACCAAAAATAGTAGATATATGATAATACTGCAACATATTTTGGTTAATCACCACCGGTATTTTAAAAGTCTTAACAAAAGCAAAACGCTGATTATGTTTATCTCACAAACTCCAACTGTAGAGGTAATTTTTAACTAATTTCTTACAAAATAAAAGTAGAAGAATCTGGTGTACATATCTGCAAAAACAATCAATAATCATAAACTCTAGTTCTGCTTACGCTAAAGCTCTAAACCAACATGGATTTCAGCGAAAGCTAAAGCGCTAAATTCAACCATGTTGATGACCACCGTGCGTAATATCGCCCTCCACAGGGTCACTTTGGTATTGCACACCTATTTTCACGGCACTTTTACCAACTCCTCAGCAAGGAAAGCAACTATTGGCTGTTCAAAACGTCTCCGGATGACGTCACTGCTGAATTTGCATATTTGATCACATGGGATATTAACGCAGATGTGCAAACTGGAATTATGAAAATAAATTAGCTTAATGGAAACGTAAATTTTGGAAAAACTCACATTTTGCAATAAAATATTTTTGAGTTGGCATGAGACGGTTTTTCAGCTTTATCAGAGTTATTGCATTTTATAAAACGGCAATGGAAACCCTTTTTTCGCATCACACGAGTAAGTGTTACTACTGGCGGAAAATATGAAGGCGACAACAGGAAGTGGTAGGAAGACCACTTCCTGTCGGCAAAGTTTATGGCGAATTGCGTGATCAAACTTAACGTGCTATTTTCATTCTATTTCTTATTTAACGACTAAATTGTTTTTTTACAACATTAGCAGAAAACGTTTTGCAAACATTTGTAATGGAAACTGCTGAGATCTTCAGTTACGTGCAAATCTGACTAACGAAACTCCTTCCTGTTAGAAAAGTATCTTTTAAGGTTGGTTGGTTGGTTGGTTGAATCAGATATATAACAGCTCTTTAGATTTAAACACACTTGCCAGCTACTTATAGTCTAGAAATTAATATTAAAATGTAAACAACAGATGAAAATGCAATGAGTAGTCGATGCCGTCTGCAATCATCAAAAGATTTCGCCGCATTAAGCAGTCTTAGAAAAGAAGAAAAGTTTCCAGGCTGAAGCTTTAAAGATGAAAAAAAAACAGAGCAACTCAATAAAACTGAAAAAGGAAATAAGTTTTTATTTTTTAAATCACAGCACATAGAGAGAAAACCTTAGAAAAGGAATTGGCAAAGCATAAAAATTGCAAAAGATGATTCATAAAAGATATTTAATTCATTTAGCTGCCTTTTCATCTATAGATTGATACAAATAGTCAATATTTTACAAGAACATTTTATGATGTGTTGGACTTTGGCAATCATTTTCTATTCGAGGTTTATTTTCAGAGATTTTTCTGGTTATTTTAAGGTTATTTTACTTTCTTAATTCACCTGGTTTCAAACTCTCCTGCAGCTGGTTGTCATTTGCTCGTTACTCAGCTGTTCAGCGTTTCACTAATCAAGCTCACGACTATAAATACTTCCTGGTTTGGTCATTTCACGCCCTCATTTTCCTGCCTTCAGTCTGGATTTGTCTGTTTTCCTCAGAATAGAGTTAATGGTTAATCTAGAATAAACAACCAAAGACTTGCAAGATAAAAATTTGACTCAGAGTCGTGTCAGCACTTTGTATCTATAGATCTAAATCCCAGAAACGAATAAAATGGCCAACCTGCACCTCAGACTGCTGGTTTTAATTTAGGACTTCTCAGAGACATTAATAACCTGACAGAGGAAAGAGTTTTCTTTCATCTGACCTGAGACAAATGGGCTTTTTAGTCTTCAGTCAGCGTCTCCGGCGTTTGTCAGCAGCAGTTTTGTTAAAAATCAGTTCACCTTTCACAGAAGCTCACAGCTCCTCGTTTGTCTTCCTCAGATCCGCCGTGTTTATGTCAACATCCATCCGTCATGTTCTCATTCAGCGTCCCGACTCCGTTTTTATTTGTCTCCTTAAGTGCATGTGTAACACTAAATCTAATTTAATTAAACAGCCATTCCTTTGCTTTGCATTATTTCCCCCAAACGTAACCCTTCAACACAACATTTTGTGTAATTATGTCCGGATAAACATTTGTTGTTTTTCTTATTTCTGCCTTTCTGTGGTTCATTTGCCTCGCAAAACGTTCTCAGAGTCGGGATCATCGTTTTCGTAGATGTAGAGATGCTTGAGGAAAACTCGTGAGTTTCATTTCACACTCATCTTCACCCCGGTTTGTTTTTGCATGTCCACCCGTCATCATCACTGTCATTTCAAGACCTTTACCCTTTTCTGCATGTTTGGGCCCAGAAGTGATGGAGAATCTTAAGTTTGGATGAATAATCCAGGTCAGTTTTTTTTTTTTTTTTTGGATTAATGTTAAAACTAATTAATGTTTTATTCCACTAAGTAGAACAATTCAACCTTAAATTTGATGGGGGAGATGTATTTTTTGACTAAAGACCTGGTTCTGTAGCTATAAGAGCAGCTGCTACCCAAACGTTGTAAAATCCAAGAGGAAATCTCCTGGTTTTCTGCTACGACGTTTGAACAAAGTTGGAGACATTATTATGGCCTCTCTATTATATTTTCTTATACGTGGTCTCAGCCTAGTGATTATTTTTGTGTTAAAGGACTCAAATATGAGCCAGTTTAATTTCACCTGTAGAGCTTAATTTTACAGATGTTTTGGGTTTTCCTAAGATTTCATGATGCCGTGCACTCCAGCCAGGTTTCCAGGACTCCTGGAAAGGAAAATGTTAGACAGCATCACAGATTATCCATCATAAGCAAACCAAATATTCAAATAGTCAACATATTTTCAACAAGTTCATCCTTTTTCCACATCCAACCCGACTGGAGGATTTATTGGCCAAATCTCTACAAACCAAAGCTGTTAAAATGCCAGTAAAGTCCAACAACCTCCACATGTTTACATAAAGCTCCTATTTACTTTTTTTTTTCTCCCATCCCTCAATAACTGCTCATGAAGACGATATTTCACTAACTGTTGCAGTTTTCCAACAGCAGGTTTTGGCGATATTTACTTTCCTTCTCAGTGTGTTGAGAAGATTAATGCAATTAAATAAATTCTTATTTGTATGGCAGCAAGAAATTTCAAAACAAAAAGATACACCGACTCCAATTGGATAATCACTGAATAGATGGTAAACTTAACTAATATCTTCAAGATCCTGTCACTGTGGAAAAGATGCTAACCTCCATATTAAAGGTCAAATCAAGAAGAGAAAACATTAAAGGAGAATGCAGAAATTATTCAAATGCATTATAAAAAACTGGAAAGAAGGGAAACAATAATTGACTTTGACAAAGAAATCTGGTTTAAAGGAAAAACCCTGAACGATCACGAAGACCTGAGCGCTTACAAGCAATGTGAAGGGAAGTTACAGGGTTGGACCTGAACGGTTCATAAAACTCCTGAGGCTCAAATTTGCAAGGGAGCTTAAAGATTAAACTCTGGAGTGATGGAAAAAGTCACATGATCTGATGGTTCCAGATTTACGCTCTTCCAGAGAGAAGAAGTAGGCAGCCGTTCGCCCGTCATGCCCAGCGCCGGTTGCAGCAGCGTGTGAGTGCAGATGGTCAACTCCAGGTTCAGCAAACATCCATCCATGAATTACTTTTTCACCAATGTGGAGACGATGCTTCCACAGAAGGACTGGCCTCCACAAAGTCCAGAACTTTACCTCAGTCTGTATCTCTGAGTTGGGCTGGACATCGTTTTGGTCGTTTGTCGGACTCAATTAGCTGTCAGTAGCTTCTTCACAGACCCGATCCACGCTTTTAGTTATGTACTGTGAGATCATGATTCTTTGTGTGTGTGATTAAATGCATATAAAAGTGAAAAATAATGCAACACGTTGGAAAAGCTTTTTGAAACGAAGTGAAGGCGTCACGCAATCAAAGACGAAGACGGTCCAATGAACTTCCGAGGGTGTGAGTTTTTGTTTTGACCAAACGGTGTAGATATGGATCATCATGTGCATGTTGATGAAACAAATCTGCAGGGATTTTATTTTAAATGGGATGTTCAGAACTGTCGCCCTCCTCCTCAGCTTTGTTTGCTCCTTTGACCTTCCCCATTGTGTGCTGAACCATTCAATAAGTGCTGCCAGGTAAAACCTCTGTGCTGCCAAAGAGACTCTTCTAGCTGCAGTAGATCGCAAGCAGGACCAAAATGCTTCCATTGAATGTTGTACAAAAGGAAAAAAGGCAACGTATTAAAATCTCATTTGAGAAAGATGTTTGTCTATAATTGCGCTTACTAGCCTTACTTTAAGTAATTGAGTTTCTGTCATAAATTTGTGGTGATTCAGTGGACTGATTAAATTTGAGTTATAAAAAGCAAAACACACCTGAGAGGAGCAGGAAGCGTTCCTGATGTCAACAAAATACAATTTACTGTGTTGGAAATTTGACTCTCCTCCTACTTAGGGCTCTGTTACTAAATTTAATTTAAAAAGCCAGCAGAAAAATTAACTCGATGCCTGAAAAACCCTGTGAAGAGATGCGAAGTTACTGAATTTAACCTTTCAAACAATTCATACATGGAGCCTCTCAAGTGATAATGCAGTAAAAAGTCTGACTTTAAAGAAAAACATCTGCAAGATGATTATGAATCCTTTTTATTTTTTAGATGCATCACATTCAGAGAACGTTTCGATCCAGCAAAGAAATGATGCAACAGCAATACGGGGTTCACACCTGCCAAAAATCACGCAAGAATAACATCGTTTTTGAGGAAAGCAAACGCAGGATGTAATCTAGGTTTTCATTTTGATTTTAGTGGAATTTGAATCGGTGACAAAGGGCAGCCTTAGCGGAGTCCAACTCTCACCGGAAACGAGCCCGACTTACTGCCGGCAATGCGGACCAGACTCTGAGTCTGACGCTCTCACTGGAGCAGTTCGCGGCCGGGATGAGGCTCAGTGCCTCCAAATCCGAGGCCATGGTCTTGAGCCGGAAAAGGGTAGAGTGCCTTCTCCGGGTCAGGGGGGTCATCCTGCTTCAAGTGGAGGAGTTTAAGTATCTGGGGATCTTGTTCATGAATGAGGGAAGAAGGGAACGGGAGATCGACAGGCGGATTGGGGCAGTGTCTACTGTGAAGCGGGCGCTGTACCGGTCCGTCGTGGTGAAAAGAGAGCTCAGTCAAAAAGCGAAGCTCTCAATTTACCGGTCGATCTACGTTCCCACCCTCGTCTATGGTCATGAGCTTTGGGTCATGACCGAAAGAACGAGATCACGGATACAAGCGGCCGAAATGGGTTTCCTCCGCAGGGTGGCTGGGCTCTCCCTTAGAGATAGGGTGAGAAGCTCGGTCATCCAGGAGGGACTCAGAGTAGAGCCGCTGCTCCTCCACGTCGAGAGGAGCCAGTTGAGGCTCGGGCATCTGGTAAGGATGCCTCCTGGACGCCTCCCTGGTGAGGTGTTACGGGCACGTCCCACCGGGAGGAGGTCTCGGGGAAGACCCAGGACACGCTGGAGGGACTATGTCTCTCGGCTGGCCTGGGAACGCCTTGGGATTCCCTCGGAGGAGCTGGAAGAGGTGGCTGGGGAGGGAAGTCTGGGCCTCCCTTCTGAAGCTGCTGCCCCCGCGACCCGACCCCGGATAAGCGGAAGAAGATGGATGGATGAAATTTGAATCTCAGTAGATTGAAGTTTTATTATAATTTTGTTACTAAATAAATAAATTTCTGAGCTATAATCTGATGGCTTAACTATTTATGTTCAATGAGAGTTGCTTTCATTGATTATGATCTCTACAAATGTCGTATCGTACTCGTTTGTAAACCAACCGTTTCTTGGTTTTTCATAATTTTCTCATAAATATTTTCAGAAAATGCTGCTTCTGCTTATGAGCTTATGTAAAAGATTTACAAAAAGCTATTTATCAGATTACTCATGAATGATATCTGAGAAAATTGGATTTATTTTTTACCATTCCTTTTATTGCCCTAATAATTTAGCTCTGCTGCAAACTGTATTTAAATTAATTATTTAGGAGAATGTCTGAGACCTACATTTAGTTATTCAGATGTAACTAAAGGGAATATATTACATGTTGAAATGTTGGGGCTGAGATAACAAAATGATACAAAAGACTGGAGCAAATATCTATTTATTTACACAACTGTTATAATTGAAAAGGTTATATGTGATCAGAAACTGATGATTTAAAACATATTTTCTCATTAAATCTATTTTACTTCTTTTTTCTTTTTTTGCTTTGATATTAAACGCCCTCAACTTGCTTCAATCAGCATTTTTATTTGCGACTACAGTTTAATTTATAAACAATCCGCCCCTTAATTGCAAACAGTTTGGAGCCAATTATGCACATATGTCATATTTCTGCTACATCTGCTGCTGTTATAAAGCTGCTCTAACAATGTGTATTTATTGGAACATAAAACCAAATGTGTATATTATACAATTCCCACCGGCTTTGTAAGCAGCAGTTGGTTTAATTAACCAGTCAGGGTTACTGAATAAAATGTAGCAATGCATGATGGTCAGAGGTTTATTTCTGTTTGTAATGCTTATCTTTATAATGTGAACCAGTGTTTCTTGAAGGATTGTGTAAGAGTTTTGTAAATAGTTATAAATAGGTTGTTGGTCTCTTTGTTCTTGGCTCAAACTGGATACGGTGGACCATCCTGTTCTTGGAGAAACCGGTTTCAGCCGGTTCAGACCATCCTGTTCTTGGAGAAACCGGTTTCAGCCGGTTCAGACCATCCTGGTCTTGGAGAAACCGGTTTCAGCCGGTTCAGACCATCCTGGTCTTGGAGAAACCGGTTTCAGCCGGTTCAGACCATCCTGGTCTTGGAGAAACCGGTTTCAGCCGGTTCAGACCATCCTGGTCTTGGAGAAACCGGTTTCAGCCGGTTCAGACCGACCCCTGCTGCTTATCTTTAACCCTTTCATCCATGAATTATGATGCTTTGTGTCAGGATTTTTCTTATTTATTTTCTTAAGGCATAAAAAAATAGGTAGGAAGAAAATTTTTGTAAAAAAAATTTTTTAGGTGATCAATTGTAATTTTCTCCAAATACAAAGTTATTTGAAAAATACAACAGTAGTATTGTTCTTTAGTGGTTATCTGATGTGTCAATATTTTTTTTTTTACCTGCAAGAGTCGTCTACAGTAGAAGAAGAGACCGGGTCGGTTGGCGTGATTTGTTGTCTGTCGGCCATATTGGATTCAACAAAAATAATTCCTTTCATTTGCAGCTGATGGCCAGTAGTTGATGATGTATTTTATGATGCATTAGTGTTCACTTCAGTGGCATTTATAACCACAAGAAGCGCAAGAAAATGGCTTTAAATAGCTGTCCACTGTAGTGACCACTATGCATGAAAGGGTTAAGATTCTGTTTCTATAACCAACCTCCGCCTCACTTTGAATGGACCCAGGCTGCAGCAGGGGGGCGAGTTGGAGTTGTTTTGAGGAACAGCTGTGGTTTCGTGACGCTCTAACTCTCCCCTGTGTGGCTCTTTGTGTGTTCAGGTTCAAACACCCTACAGATTGTTCATCTCATCTTTGCAGGAAACTGGGAAGCAACCAGAAGAGCTGTTGAACCCGGCTGAATACATGAGCTACCAACGAGCCTGCAACATGGAACAAGTCCCCGAGTCCCAGTCTGCTCCGGCCTACCCGCCTGTTACTTTCCTGCCTCAGCATCCCTACGCTCAGCACCCAACCAACGAGCCCATGTACTCCAACACCAGCTTCCCCGCCCACGCCCCGCGAGCCGGATTCACTTTCCCCAAGGAGCAATCCGTGTGACCATCGGCAGCGTACGCTTCTCCGATAGCGAAGAAAAAGAGACGTGCATCCGTCCCTGACCTTGCTTTTATTTATTACCTGAGCTTAGAGTAGTTGTGGGCTCTCCCCTGCCTCTGACCCCTTGTGCATTGTGTGCTGCTTGCTCCACAGAAGCTGTAGGACGTCAGTCACCTTGTGGTTTTAGCGTAGTCGCCACCGAATGCCTGCCTCCACCACTCGAGCCTTCACCCCGTATGTGTGCCCACACTTCCTGTTTGTTTTGATTGTTCCCCCACCTTTACAGTGCCTTGAAAAAATTATTCATTCCCCTTGAACTTTTTCACATTTTGCCACATTGCAACCGCAGTATTTATATATTTGATGGTGGCTGTATGGTATGGTGGACACACAACAAATATCGCAATTTATTTTATTTTCTTTTTTACATTTGACGACAAAAAGTGTCGTGTGTTGCATTCAGCTTCTTTTCCTCTAATCTTTATAATGTTGAACATCTGAATTGTATTCATTTGTAAAATAGACGTTATTGAAAAGTTGGAAGAAAAAAAACGTTAAAAAGTTATAGTCTTGCTTGAAATTTGCCATATTCTGCCATCTAGTGGCCGAAACAGGTACTGCATGTGCTCCAGTCAAATGAAGCCGTTTTGAAAGCCAGATATACTGTGAAACATGGTGGTGGCAGCATCATGCTGACACTAGTTCAGCAGAAATCAGGTAACAGTTGATTGAAAGATACTAAATGATCTGGAGAAAAACCTCTAAGACGTTCCAAAACATTTTATTTTGTGGGATCAGAGCGAATGGTGCTGACTTAAAATGTTTGCCACACTTTTCAGACACTTGTTTGTGAAATTCAAAATCTTCCACTTCACAATTACCTAATGCAATGTGTTGGTTGATCATAAAATCCGAGTACAACACGTTTAAGGTTCTGGCTGCAACGTGACAAAATCTGGAAAAGTTCAAAGTATGAATAATTTTGCAAGGATCTGTATTTTGTTTTTTTGCCAACCATTCAATCATGTACAGAAAAAGTCACTGAAGATTCCCTTTTTCTTTTTTTCTTTTCGTCCTCGTCCTCCCCGCAGTTGTCACTTCTCATAGGAATGTGCTTCTTTTGGTTTTGGTTTTGTTTTGTTGCTTGCTTAAAAGTCATACTATACTGTAATTGTGATTGGGTGTTTCTTTTGATGGAAAGAAGGGGAAAAAAAAGAAGTAGAAAATCTGAGCTACGACATGGACCACCCAATCAAATACCACCAGAGGTTTCAATTTGCAGTTTTCCAACAGAATCTCTCAATAACATTTTGAACTGCTTTGCTGTTAAGGTCTGCTATTTTGAGAGAATTGGAACTAGAGATGCACCGATCAGGCTTTTTCTGACTACCAAAATGGCTGCCTGTCTTGATTTTTGACTTTATTTTTGAAGAAATACAGCAAACAAGGGAAAATATGCTCCCAATTTGTTGTTACAAAATGAAGGAATTACAATTTATTCTTTTTTATACACAGTTCCCACAAGTCTGACACAGAAGTGATCTCAGCCACTGAGCCACCATCTTGGTAGGCAAACGCCACGGCTTTGACACCAACAAAAAGAAAGCATATTGAAAAAAAAAGATTGATGTGCAAGAGGAAGATATATCGACAAAATATCTTGACAGCAGAGAATGTGGCTTGTTTGTTGTTGTCATAGCAACTCCATGGCAACCTCCATGACAGTTAAGAGCCACTACTACCAAAATGGCTGTCAGTTACAAAGCCCCCAGAAGTGTGACATCACATGAGAACTATATATGGACCTAAATAAACTGAATCCGTTTATTTAGTGATTCCATTTTTTTTTTTTTTTTTAGTTTTGACTCATTATTAAATAAATAGGAAAAATCGGACAAAACTGGTCAATTCTGATCTGCAGCCGATTGATCGGTGCGTCTCTAATTTGATCAGAACGTTTTCCTCATTAACCAGAACAACAAAGATCAAAGGGCTTGAACTCAACAGCATCTGCTATTTCCCTCATGTTGGCGGTACGATCCACCAGATTGGCATTTCATCGATATCTACCAGTAGTTGCCAAAGACATTTGTTTCAGTCGGTTTTTGTTAATTTGCTTCTCTTGCCAACGTTTACAGTAGAGCCACCTTATATTTTAACGGCAAACAGACAAACTGCTGTTGATTAGCGACGCCCTGCACAATCCCAGTTTACATGATCGCTTTACCATATGCTGTATTTTCCATATCTTTTGTGAAGTTAGCTGAAGATGTTGAGGCTCGTTTCTCTGTGGGTCCTTTGCACAGTTATCAAGTAACAGGAGTTTTCGTTTAGCTTTTTTCCTCAATGCAGGAGTAATACGTGAAGACAATCACAAACCTGGCTTGTCCTCAGGAAAACCAGCAGTTTCTGGTTTTTACTTTGGCTATCATTACTAAAGAATTGGCTTTTCCAAGGACAACCCACACTTTTAACGTATTTAACTGTCTTTGTTTTTTAATAATTTGTTCTAATTTATAGCCTAAAGAGTTAAAACTAGTCTGTGGTAGAACTAAACTGTATTTTTTTTAGAGAATGCTTAGGTATATAAAGTAACACTCATTTTCAGAGTCCATTTTACAGTGTGACTTTTCATTTCAGACCATGTATAAGCTAAAATGCTAAAAATGTTAGAGCCAGTTTCAGGATGCACACAAGCCCTCCAGACACACAACATTTGCAGAAAAGCTAAAAAGTTTGCACCGTTTCGCCATGTCCGACGTTTGTGTGGGGAGGAAAAAAAATCCGTGAAGAAACTTCCTGTGTTTGTGCTTGACGTGAAATAAATAAAAAACAAAAAATCCTGACGATGTTGAAAGGTACTTTAGTGTTTACTCTACCGGTGGTTATTGGAATAGAGTTAAAAGTTGTGAGACTTTCTCCTGTGCTCACCTTGTTGTCTTGCGATGGCCTGATATGTGTGCTAGCGTTTAGTTTAAGCGGTGGTGTCTGCTTGGAACCGCTGAAGGACTTTGATATTTCTGTACCTGCTGTGTGAGATAAAAAAAAAGGAAAAAAAAAAACACTGAAACACATCTTTGTCTTTATGTGACACGTTTAATATTAATAAGCCCCTCCCTTTTTATTAATATTTTTAATGTTGTTAAAAATGACGCGTAAGTGCTTCTATTTGCTGCGGAACATGCTCACAATGGCATTTACATATAGTCGTCCGTCTGTACTCCATTTTAAATATAATAATTGCCAGATACGTTTTCACTCAACGTTTTTGTTCAGGATTTTATAAGATTGCAAGGTTTGCATTCTGCTATGTTTTTTTTTTTTATCACTTACAAACAGCGGAAAACACATTTGTTTTCAGAATTTGAATAAATTCTAGATTTCTGAGACATTTTATGGCCCAGGCTTAAAGGATGAAACTGTGAAACAGTTTAAAACCGTTTTTGTTCGTTTGCTTTACATTTTTTCAAGTTATGTTTGATGTAAATATGAACATTGTATCTAATATGTGGGGGAAAAAAATCATGCAGTTTAACATTAAACTTCACAAACTACCCATGTTTTGGCTGCCATTTTGTTTTCTCCACAGTGGTGGTTGACAGAACCAAACTCAATAATGAAGATTTGGGAGCAATAAAGTTAAAATATTATTTAAAAAAAATGCTACTTGTGTTTGTACCTCCAAAATAAGAAAAAGTTACAAGAAAACGAACATTTTTCTACTTTTGGAAGAAAATCAGGTCTGTTTTCTTAAAGAAAAGACAATTTTAATTTTATTCACTCAACCTGAACTATATTAACTAAACATAACACATAAAATTCTAATGAGCAAAGCGCAGTTTCACTCTGACAGTACAACAGGTGAGAGGACTGTTCATAATCACAGCTTTTATATTAGAAGTGTGAAGCAAAAGCAATTATTTAAACATTATATATACTAATGACAGATTAAACTGAAAAAAATATGGAAAAAGAAACATAAGAAAAATAAATTAGATGCATTTAGAACCATAGAGTAGGTGTACCATCCAGATTTCAATTCAGAAATACTTTATAAATCCTCAAGAGACGTTAAAAGATTCTAAATCAAAGATTCTAAATAAACTATTTCCAAATAAGGTCAAAGGTCCAGAAAAATCCTTTTTATTAAGTTTGCCATTGGTTTGTTTTCTTTGGTAGAGCAGCTGCACAATTTGACATTAAGAAAATCAATTTGCTAAGTGGAAACATGTCAATTTTGAAAAAAAAACTCAGTTTTCAATAACATTTTGGTGCCAGGATCATGTTTATTAAACAAAATTGGTTTATTTAGCAAAACTGCAACTGTCACACGAGACTCCAACCGGATGTCGTCGCTGGCAGAAACCACGAAGAAGAACAACACAGGAAGAAGTTGGAGGATTATGAAGCGCCATGGCTCCTAATGACTTATTATGTGAACAAAACCTGGTTTTTATTACTTTCAATGGAAACACTGCCATTTTGAAATTGTGGGAGTTTTAACAGGAGCAGAATATCAGCAAAGTTTGGCACATTTTTAACGGAATCGCAGCTGCAGAACGTTTATCAGATATTTCCACAAGCTTGGAAACATTTGAGCTGATGGTTTCACGCTCTGGTGATCTCTTCTTGGTAAGTGATGCATATGAATAAAAACTTACAATCAGCAGATCAACATCCAGGCGGCAGAGATGACTCCTCACAATACTGATGGATTACACCATCTGTTGTTTGTAAACTCTGCTAATCCACCTTCTTGTCTTTTCCCGCTCTGCTTTAAATCTTTATCTGCTCCACGTTGCCGCCGCCATGTCTGAGTGAAATACAAATATTCAGCTTTTTCCAACTTGGATTTTAGACTTTATTGTTCCAAGAGGCCCAACAACAACACAGCAAAGTCCGTTACCAAAACTCTGGCTGAGTTTTTGTTGGGACTTTGACTTCATCCAGGTTTTTTTTTTTTTTTGCCAATTTGCAGTCTTTGGTTGAACTTCCTCCTTCTCTTCTACTCAAATGAATTTTTTTTTTTGGCTTTAGTCGACGTAGTTTTTGAACTTGTGAAATATCAATTAGCTGTTTCCTTGTTGCCATGGTTACGCAGCACAACGAACGTCCAAAAGTAGACCAGCATCAGCAAAAGTCCTCCCAACTGCACATCGTCGAGAACAGAGGGAATAAATCTTCAAAAAGCAATAATTTAGACCAAAAAAAAGAGGTTTTTGTTGTTTTTCTTTAAAACAAAGTAACATGCTGCCTCCTTTTGTGTCACAGTTCTAAAACTGAGAGGTTACACCTTTTGATTCTGGTGCAAAATCTTGCACCAGACCTCACAACTGACCTCAAATCTTAGCAACTTATCATCATCAACACCCACACAGCGTCCAATTAATCAGCTCCAGCTTCCACCAGAATATCTGCGTCTCATTTTATTCTTGGCATACTATTCAAGTTGAAAAGAGTAAAGAATATAGCTTGTTTGTGTTTTGAACTGAAGCTGCATATCATGTGGGCTGAATTGCTCCTGACATATTTTAAGGCCAATAAAGGAGCTGCTGAATGTGGCAGAATATCATCATACTTGTGATGCTCAAAAAGCTAATTTCCTCATTACTGAAGGACAGGTTAATTCGAGTGCTTTCTTCTGGGAGATGCCAGAATTGCTGGAGAACTCATCCAGAAAAGCCCACTTGATTGGATTGGGTGAAGTCTGCTGGAACAAATCCTGTGTCTCACTTTTGTGTAAGATGTCGCTCTGCTCCTTTTTCTTGGCTTTAATTTGTTTAGTCTAAGCTATCTGGGCAACTCTGAAGCACAGACTTCTGAAACACCAATTAAAGCAACAGAAGGGAGATTTTCAGGTAGCATTTTTACATTTTTCTGGTCCAGGGTTGGGGATCAAACCAGGGAACGCTGCGTTGACAACAGTAGCCTCCATCCAGCTTGTTTTATTCTGTGTTAGCTTGTTCTTTAGTTTCTTATTCCCCACTGACTTTAGAAGCAGGTTTCCTGGATCAAATCCTGGAACCAAAGTAATAAATGGACTCAGCAGAGGAAAGAGGTGCACAATATACTGCAGCCTTGTACAACATCATCACAGCCGCCCTGAACGGTTCTTATCGCCTCCCTGAAACATTACAGCCGGCTGCTTCCAGACAACATAAAAATGGGCAAAGCCTCATTTATGGCCGAAACCTGACCAGTGAAAGGAAAGAAAACAATGAATGGCTCTCGCAACCGAATAAAATCATCCGCTGGGATTAGACTTCCTGATTCAGATCTACAAAAGAAAAGTTTTCAATCTGAAAGTTTGTCCATTTAAAAAGGAAGTTATTCTCACTTTTAGCGAACATACCAGGTTACAATAAATCTGAAATCAATGTTCTCATATTAATTTTTGCAGTCGTTTTAGGGCGTCTTGTTGGCCACGCCCCCCAAATCAACGTTTACACTCACACATAAAAGCTGCTGCGAATAGATGTGTAAACATACAACCGTACCTCTATGAAAAGCAGAAGTGGAGCCTCCTGCACTACCAACAAGAACGCAACAAGTGGTTTCTGGGTGGTAAGTCTACAACAAAACACTTGTCTTTTCCAGCAGCCATTGTACCGCTCATTTTCCAGACACTGAGAGACATTAACTTATTCCCAAACAACGGCTGGGCGGTTGTTGTTGTTGTTCTCCTTTTCAGACCTTGGGCTGGTTTTGGAAGCAGTTGAGACCCAAATGGAAGCATAAAAACGTGGAAAAAGTGAATGTTTCATAACAGAATACATTCTGCCTAGTTTAATTCAGTTATTTTAAACTTCTGCTTATTAATATCTAGTCTAAGTTTTGAAGAATAAACACCTACGGGTGTCAAATAATGCCCAGATTACAAGACTCTGTCGCCACGTTCTCCTTCAGGACGAAGTCAGCAGCTCAAAGTGTCAGCTGTTGTTTCCAGGTAAAACCTGAACATGGCTGAACATTGTTTTGCATTGAATTTGACAATAAGTAATTTACTCTGAATATGAGAACAATGATGGGATTAAATTATATCTTTGGATTTAAATTGATTTGTTTTGGAACCTCGAGGAAACAATGACACTCCTGGCTCATATTCACTGGTACATCTTAGTCAAACAGTTGCTCTTTGTCTCGTTTGTTTTAAACACAGACTTGCACTAATTTGTCACAATTGTGATAAAACTACTGCTAGTAGCTCTGCTCTTTTCAAACCTGCTCCATATGTTGCACATCTTTAGCACAATGTGCCTCTTTTGGAGCGATTTTGAAAAGCATAGGCACTCTCCTCTTTTCTTTGTGTTTTATAAACTGTCATTATTCTTTACTCAAGAGAAATTACATTAAGTGGCCATTTTTATAGGACACCGCAGAGCCGTTGTATTGTGGAATGTATGTTAAGCAGAAAGCTCTACCTTTTTGTGGTACACCTGTACCTTTTCAAATGGATGAAATTGCCAAGAATCTGTGTGGTTGTTTAGCAGGAAGTAAAGCCAAGCCTGGATCTGCTGCGTGCGTGGGGGGAAATCAGCTCACCTGCTCTGCATCTGTGACCAGCTCTGCTGCCAGACTCCCGGCGTCACGGCTTTAAAGAGATATGTCACCTAGAAAGTGAAAGACAGGAGTGACAAGGCGCATAATAAATCTCTGAGGTGGTTTTTCTTTTTTTGTTGTTGTTGTTGTGTACTGGAATAACCAAGGAGAAAGCATCAATTGTGACAGATGTTTAGTAAATGCATAAACAATTCCATCTCATTACTTCCTCGCCTTCAATGAGTTAGGCAAGTCAATTTCCTTTGAGCAGCCGACCTTTTAGACAAGCATATTAAATGCATCTGTTTTGCTTTGCACCTTTTCTCCTGCGTCATGCAGCACATTCACCCTCTGCTGAAACTACAACACTCACAGTCAATTGAGTTCATGTGGAAGCAGCGGACAGCGACAGGAAGTGGCTCAGATGGGCATCACGGCCATTTTTCCTCTCATCAGCGCTCTGCCATATTGTAGGATTGAGTTAAGCTCATTGGGATGCATTGAAACGAAGGTGGACTGGAAGGAATCTGACTGATTTGAAATGGAAATAAATCCCATGTGACAATCTGTGGCAAATGAAGAAAAACCCTCACAGTTACTGTAACGAAAAAGTGTTAAGCCACAAGATTCCTGGTCAACTAAATCATTTTCTCCTTTCTTCAAACCAGCGGCGTCCAAACTTTATCACAACATGGGCTGGAAAAAACTCGTGAGAAATATTATTTTTCTATCTTGAAATGCAAAATGATTTTGTTGGGATGTTAAAAAAAATCTATTCAGCAATAAATGAAACAACAAAGAAACAAAGTGACAATTTGTTTTTGTCTTACTAACAGGCAGACGATTAGAGCCACTGGGGAAAACAAAGGACTTTTTAATTTTTAATTTAATTTTTAATTCTGGAAAAAAATTCTGAGAAAAAAGTTAGCATTTTTAGAAAAAAATCAGAACTCTTGAGAAGAAGGCAAAATTCTGAAAAAAAAAAAATCTGAATTCTGGGAGTAAAGTCAGAATTCTGAGAGAAATGTCAGAATTTTGGGAAAAATGTTACAATTATGGGAAAATATTCAGAGGAAGAATTCGGAACTCTGAAGAAAAAAAGTCTGTTCTTAGAAAATCTAAATTCTGAGACAATTTTCTGAATTCTGAGGGAAAAAAAGCTGAATTCTGAGTCAGAGTTCCTTTTTTTTTTGTGGCCGTAATTCTCTTCTGTTTCCTAACTTTTCAAATATTTTTTCCATCTATTTGGTCTACAAAGTCTTTCAGTCTATTTCAACCATGAAAAAAAGTAGAAATAAAAACCTCCTCTTCTGTTAGCCAGGTTTAATAGGTGGATTAATATTAATGTGCTCCAGGCCTTGTTTTAGTAAACCGTTGCTGGATATTTCTATCCTTACTTACTGTGAAGTTAAAATTAAAATAAAACACTGATATTAAAAGAAAACGCTTTGCATACAACACCTTCCGTTAATGAAGGATTAAATTTGCTATTGAAATTCTCATGTTGAAAATTGACAAAGTGCCAAACGAAGCACCAAACTGCTGCCTGGGGCCGCACAAAATTTTACCAAGGGTCACAAATGGCCCCTGGGCCACACTTTGGGAAACCCCGCTTTAAACAGATATTGTTGGTTAACCAGTTGGATAATTTTTCCTAATTCAAAACAAAAGATAAGAACCTTTAAACCCTTTAAAAGAACCATGTGGTTAAACATCTGCATCCACAGAGCCCTCTTTCTGCTTAGCTTTGTGTTGGTTAGAAATTTAAATTTGAATAATCCTTCCTACTCAATATAACATGGAATGCAGAGCAAACAGGAAAAATACAGGAGAGCCATTTTATTACTCAACCTCCTATTACAGTCATTTCATGCTTGAGGGAAAAGCAAAATATTGTGTATTTCTTTTCAATTATTCTGTCCTAATTAGTTAATCACATGCATTTTAAAACACATTACTGCTTTTATTATGAACAAAAAACAATATATTTTGAATTGCCTTGCTAATGAGGTGATCACTGACAGACAAAACGAAACAAAAAGTCCGACAGCAATAAGAAAGTCCAGGTTTTAATTTGACTGCAGCAGATGTGTTGTTGTTCTGAAGGTCGACACAGAGCAAAACCATCGTTGTTGATGATCATTTGTAGATTTTAATTATTGGTTTTCCAGCAGATCTCATGCAGTTGTTTGCTCTGTGAACGAATTTTACTGCTTTTATTCTTCGGTAAAATACACAAATTATTGTTGAGAATTGACTAGCAGAGAGTTTTTTGGCAAACGCAATTCAATCTGGACTCAAATCTGCAAAATACTTCATGTCTATTTGACGCATCGATTCATCCAGTCTGACTGAGCTCAGAGCTTTTTTCAAAATGAGTAAAAAAAATTAGATTTAGAAGTTTATAACTGTTGTCAGATGGATAAAAATCCTTGGTATTTTTCAGATTTTTGTTTGTAATAAATATTTTTTAATCTGTCTCATTACATAAAAAGGCCAAAAATATTTATAAAAATACCCAAATTTAAAATGGCTTTATAAAAGCATGGAAACATCAATAACCTATTAGAATATGTACACTAATAAAAAAACAAATTTTATTCAAAAATATACTTTTTCACTCCCTCCTTTCCAAACAGTAATCTAAGTATAATATATACAATGTGAATGTGTGAAATTAAACTGAGTTAAATAAAAAAAAAAGCTTTTCTACTTTATTTCTGAATTATTTTAAATTACGAACAAGTTCTATACGTAACATTTATCAGATATTTGTTTTCGGAATAAACTTTTCAAGATAAACAACCAAGTAGTGATTTATTTTCTGGACTCCTGGTGTTATTTGCTCTGATAATAGCATTAATTATATTTTATTAAACTCTTTCTTGTTTTATCTCCAACTATTCTTCCGACTGTCAGTCAGGGTCGCAGCTGCAGACAGGAGAGTGGCAGCAAATGCCTCTCCCATAAATTTGGGATCATATACCCATCTCCTCTGGGATTTCCTCTGACAGCAGCGGAAAGAAAAATTGCTTTAACAGAAGAGCCAGAGAAACTAATTTATACGACATCAAAAGCATGAAAAAGTACTTCTGTGGTGAGATGATAAGCTTTCAAGGCCGGTGCCAGAACCCTGGGACCGCGCCGGGGTCTGCGGCATGCGGACTCCGTCTCCGACCACCTGTGTCCATCATTGTCCAAGAGACAAGCCGCGGGGATGCTTTAACAGGACTGCCAGAGCAGCGGACAAATGGAGAGCAGCAGATAAACAAAACGCAGCCGGAGATAAAGGGATGGCCAGGCTGATGCCTGCTATCCAGTAAAACTCATTTTCATACATTACTCTTCAAAAGCTTTAAGTCAGGTGTGTGTGTGTGTGTGTGTGTGTGTGTGTGTGTGCGTGCGTGCGTGTTGGAGTGATTTTTTAAAATTCTTCACACATACAGTGGGTTTTCTGCCTTATCGGAGTCACGCTGACCTTTAACCTTCATTGTGTATTCTTAGCCGCCCGCTCTGTCAGAGTTCAAGGATTTCTCCCTCTTTATACTTCATGTAGTATTTCCATTCAGCTGCTTCGTCAAACTGATGTGATAAAATGAACCACAGCTAAACCTGGCCGCACGCTGGACCACGTGTGTCAAACTCGAGGCCCGTGGGCCAAATCCGGCCCGCCGTAGCTTTTTATGTGGCCCTCTAGGTTCTAGACTAAACACTGAGTGTGCTTGAATTTTATGTTATCAATCAAATCAGTGCAGTTTTTATCTGTTTACTGCCAAATTATAGCAATCAGTCCCTCAAGTTTCTTCAGAATTATTGTGGAATTTCATGAAAAATCAAAAAATGTTTTGCATGAATACATAAATGGGAGTTAATTGCAGAGTTTTCTCTGAAATGGTCAAAAACTTTCTTACTGGTACTAACAGCTGCCTCAGCCTTAATTGATGTCAGATGATCTACACAGCTGGTAAAAAAAAAGGTACTTTTACCGTCATAAATAAGTGTAAATATTGCAAATATTCCCAAATTAGCACCACAAACATTTTAATTTTTTTATTGCAAATCACAAAAAGAATCACAAAATCCTGGAGGAATTGAAAATATGTTCAATAAAATTATTTAATTTTAAGAATTCATTGATGTTTCATCAATACATTCTGGCACAACCGGCCCTTTAAGAACACTCATGATCTCGATTTGGCCCAAAACCAGAACGAGTTTGACACCCTGGACCTAGACGGTGGTTTCAGAAGCTGCACTCAGCCCAAACTGTACGACTACATTCGGTTATTGCTGAATCACAGTGAAGGAACTTCTGAGAGATTTTGGATCAGAAATGTATCTTTTTTTTTTTACTGTGGCATTTTACACCAATGTAGAAAATGACTGGCAGGCTTTTATATAGCAGAACATCGCACTGTCAGCAGGGAGTCCATATGAAGAAACAAATGTCAAAACATGGCGACATTTGATGGCTCCTTCTTCTTCCACTCTCCAATTCTGTCCGTTTTACCGTATCAGCTGCTGACATTCAGTCTGTAGAGAGCGAAAAAATTAAACGCCACACAGATCAAATAAAAATGTCTGTTTAAATCTGTCTGTTCTTGTGCGGCTCGTCTCTTTTTTTTTTTTTTTCTTTTCCTGGTCATTCTGACGCCCAGCCTGAGCTTCCCTGTGTGCACGCTGCAGGAGAGCTGGCTCCAGCTGACACTTCACAAAATGCTTCCTTCCCAGTTAAACTCTGATGACTCATTTGAAGGTAATATGAGGGAAAAAATGCTCAGAATTTGGCAGAAAATATTAAGATCAGGTCTCCATTAAAACGCTGTGAAAAATAGACTCATTACGCCTACTAGATCTCTCATTACATTTATTCAAACTAACGAGACAGCTAGCTATAATGTAACCCTTGATCAAGATATCTGACACACTTAGTTCATTATGTTTTTATTCATGCAGACTCGGCAAGAAAAAGAAACAAAAGAACAAAGCATAATTTTACTTTGAAAACCACACTGCTTAAGATCTGGATGCAAACGTCCCTCAAATAATTAAAAAGGGTGAGAAAATGTATGTTTAAATAAGGTTATTCCTGAAAGGTGCCGTCGCAGCAGAACTAAAATTCAATTAATGTATCCATCACAATGACAAAGTGCTCATAAAATAAAAAAAACTGAGTCATTAGAAATAATAATGTACCACTGTTAAAGTGCAGGTAATTAGTATAGTAGAGATTCTGTCACAGAAGTTCTTGAAAAGCCTCATTTAAAGGTGACCTATTATGCTTCCATGAACAGGTTAGGATAGGTGTATGGCGTATGCAAAGCATTTTTATTACAGAATCATTCTTGGATAATCAGGGTTAGTCTGATTTTAGCTCCTTTCAAAATGAGCTGTTTTAGGGCGTCCTGTCACTTTAAATCCAAATAAGCTGCTGCTGACCACGCCCCCTGAAACTCAACATCTGCACTCGCATGTGAAAATGGCTGCAAAACATATGAGTAATTATACAACCATAGATCTTTGAACAGCAGAGGACTGCAGCAAGTCTTTTCTGGATTGTAAGTAAACAACAAAACACTCGTCTTTTCCAGCAGCCATTGTACCGAGGTAAAGCCAGCAGAAAAAACCGTGGTGGACCTCAGCTTGTGTTGCTAGGTAATGAGGTGGGCTTCGTTCGGGTTGCTGATTTGGAACTTTACTTTCCGCAGGCTTTTGAAAGGAGTCATTTTCAAGACACGATAAAACTTCAACTTATTGCCCAGATATGTCTGCGTGGGTTTTTTTAAGCAGTTGGGTTGTTTTTAGAAGCAGCAGAAACCCAAATGGAAGTACAAAAACATGCTAAATGTGAATGTGATCTTTTAAACCCACTTATTCTGACAGCTAGCATTTATCGCTTCACTCTTCTTAAATCTACATGATGTTGATGTAAAATCAAAGAAATTTGCTAAAAAGCGACAACTGTGTTTAGGGCTTTGGGAACAAACACTTCATCGTGTGAAGAACTCAGAGCCTGATTGTATTTTAGTTGATGTAACGTAAGGTCTTAATGTTCTTGTCTGGAAAATGTTGCTGTCGTTTCACAGCAGATGCCTCCATCGGCTGGAATTGCCAGTGAAAATTGAATGACTCTTTCTAAACATGGATGACATGTTGTAGACAGGAAAATGAGACTCTTAGCAGCCCGTCAAGGACGTTTTAATTACCAGCCTGTAACTGTGGATTCTGGCGCCTTCGCTGCTCCACTGCTGTTGAATAAAACTACAACCTTTTGACTGGAAGCGCTTGTGGTGTAAGTTAAAGTTATTAACTGGGTTTTCAGAAGTAGCGGATCATGAAGGTGTTAAGGGAACGTAGCATGCTAAATTCACATTTAGCATGTTTTTTGTACTTTCATTTAAGTTTCTACTGCTTCTAAAAAATATCCAAAGTGCTTAAAAAGAACAACCAGTTTTTGACAATAAGTTATTGTTTTATTATTTGGTTTGTTTGGAAAACGAGCTGTTTGAAAAACCTCCAGGAAGTAATGTCATAAATCAGCAGGCACTGACCCGTTACCTAGCAACCCGAGTGAAGCCGTCACCTGGCAACTCGAGCTGAGTTCCAGCAGGTTTGGTCAGCTGGTTTCACCGCTGTATGCTCTGTACAATGGCTCCTGGAAAGACGAGGGTTATTTTTTAACCTATGTTGTTGACATTCATGTTGGTTGTGCAGGAGGCTGCACTTCTGCTTGTCAAAGATGCACGGTTGTGTAATTACGCATACGTTATGCAGCCATTTTTAAGTGCAAGTGTAAACATTGAGTATTGGGGGTGTGGCCAGCAGCGGCTTATTTGGATTTAAAGTGACAGAGACCCTAAAACAGCTCATGCTGAGACACGCTTAACGTAGGCAGAACTGAGCAGACTGAAACCAGATTATCTAAGAATGACTTTGTGAAAAAAAAATTATAAACATGCTTTATATTGCCTATTGACCTATCTTATTATGTTCAAGGAAGCATAATAGGCCACCTTTTCAACTGGTTTTTCTTTTAAAAAAAAGAAAAAGAAAGAAAATCCCTGGCTAAATTAGGCCAATTCTGTATCAGCATATCATGTAACCATAACCAATCTTCTGATAAGTAAAAAAAAATGAAATATAACTATTTATTCCTTATAAAATTGACTTGATTTCATTAACCAAAAGTTATTAGAGATTTATCTTAGAAGATGTGGTGTGATGGCCAACAGGACATTTTGCAGAACTGGTAGGAAAGTAATGTGATGTGATAAATCTTTTATCCCTCTGCAGTTTGAGGCCACGGTGTGTTTTGTGAAATTCAAAAGACACAAAATGAAGGCCATGATCGAGGCCTGTTTCTGTCGTTTACAGCAGACGTCACAGAGAGTTTTTACCGTGTTGTTCCAGATATTTTATTCAGCGTAAAAGTCTGTCAGGACACCGACTGTGTCCGTTTCTGATAACAGATGATCCATCATTCCACTTAAAAACACAATTAAGTCAGGACCGTCTGATTTGAACATGTTATGACTTTCCTGAGACAAGATTTATTGAATGTAATCTAAATCCGTCATTGTAAAAAATATAGATTATGAATTGATCTTGCTGTTCATAAATTTCTCTGATGTAACAAATACGTCTCTGTTACGGAGAAAAGTTGATTTTACACAATTGAAAGTAGTGCAAAGTGTTAAAATAAGGCAATTTACTGTTTCAAATTTTCTTTTTAAGTACAGACGCCTTATAACTCTGGGAATGTTTTCCAAGCAGGTTTAGTTTCAGTAAATGTACAACTTCAAAATCTTCTTCAAATAAACTTGATGTTCCTGTAGATTAATTGTAAACAGGCAACTAAATGGGTTCATAGCACCATTAATTGTTTTTAATGCTCTTTCCTCGTGAACTGTAAAATAATCAATATGATGAGCTAAAATGACACATTTATGAGAAAAGGACCTTATATACACAAGTTAATCTAAAAATTTATATAAGTAATACACTAAAAAGTACGAATTATTTAAAAAAAACAAATGAAATACAGGCGTCAGGAACAATATACTGGATCCTGAGACTATTGAAACTTTCATAGGCCAGCAGCAACAATTTTAAAATCAATCTATGAACCCGACTTTCACAAACAGGGAACAATGTAGTTCATTTTTCTAGTGTTGATCAAAACTCTGTCATCTTTTGCTCCATTGAGTTTAATTAAGTATTGATCCCTAACATAATACAGCAAAGACACAAATCTTGGCTTTGGTTCCCAAAATGTTATGTAAGAAGAAAATCTGACTCCTCCACTCATTTATATTTTGCACACTCTGTTTCAGTGAGTCCATCCAAAATTCAAAAGTGATTTTTAAACTAAGAGTTTAAAAAAATCTCATGAGATGTATAACAGAGTATGATCTTCACAGCAGTGATGTGACCATCAAAGAGCCCTAAATCTGAACCCTGAGGAACCCCGCAGTGAAGATGTTTGCAGTAGATCCATAACTTATCCTTCTGATCAGATCAGAAGGATGTGAAAGATTTGAAGAAAAGCAGTGGACCTTCAGAGACACATAAAGACAGTTACAAAGTCGGGCTTTTAGAACATGTCCAGGATTAGTGGACTAATGTCTCAGCATTAGAGAAACTCGTCCATGAGTTTATCTTTAGACGCATCGATTTCTGCAAGTGTCTTTATAGATCTGCATAAGCTGCAGCTGATTCAGAACGCTGCTGCTGCTGCTGCAGCTGCAGCTGCAGGTGTCCTGACTAAAACCAGGAAGTTAGAGCACATCACAGCAGTTCTGGCTCCCTGTAGCTCAGAGAATAAATTTTAAAATACTGTTAGTTTATAAATCACTGAACGGTTTAGCACCACAACACGTTAAAGATCTGCTGGTGTTTTATCAATTTCCCCCATTACATAATCCTGATTGAAATAAATGAAGAATTCTCTACTAACCTAAAGCACAATTATTGAGAATATTCTCAATAATTGTGGAAAAAATATAATTTTGAGATTTTTCTGGAACAGGGTGGATGAGATGATTATTCAAAAAAACTGGGATTCGAATTGTTACTTCAAGGCATTAACTGTCTGAACATCCACTTTTATTGTTGTTGGATAGTTTAGGCAAAGAAATAGCAATAAAATGATCCAGAATACCAGACCAGGCAGGAACTGGGATGGCCAAAAAGACATCTGTCAGAGAAATATTATTTCTAATCTCAATGACTTTTCAAATTACAAAAATTACATCTTCACAGTTTGTCAAATGAGAAAGGAGCAGCAGGTGGAGATGGAGTAAGAGTGTCACTAACGGTGTTAATGCAGATTACCTCTGCAATCAGAAGCCAGGCTGAAGGAGCAGAAAGTTCTTGCTCCTTTAACAGGACGGTAAAAGAAACTAAAAGATCGCTCAGATCTTTTAGTTTGAATGAATGTGCCTGTTGTAAAAATCACTTTTACAACAGGCACATTCAGCTTTAAAAACACGAGTATCTGAAGAGAAACTGAAAACAAAAGTTTCGATTGATCAGATTCCCATACTCATTTATATCCACATATGCATCCAGTGGCGGTTCCTCATATGGGCGACATGGGCAATCGGCCAGGGCGGCATTTTGTGGGGGGCGTCATGAAAAGTAGTCAAACTGTGAGGATTTTATGTGATTTCTTTAAACTCAACATCATGTAGATTTAAGAATAGTGAAACAATAAGTCATAATGTGATTTATGAGCAGTTTTTTAAGAGTCTGTTTCACTCTACCACTGGCAGTGTAGCGCACACTCGTAGGTTAATTTGTCCTTCTCAGTGTCTGACAGGTTGGTGCGGTTTGCCCTGTGTATTGTCTGGAAGGCATGCCGCCAGGTTAAACTGTGGAGCAGACTGGTTTCCCGTACACTTGCAGAAGTTTGTGAAGCTAAGTTATGCATGATAAGTAATTCCAAAGAAATAGGTGTTAAGAAGTATTTTACAAAGCTTGTTCATTTGTCTAGAGTTCATTATTTAAGGTTTGCAGATTACGTTGTTTATTCCCAAAGTGAAAGTAAAGCCAAGATTTAAGTGCTGAAGTCCTTAAACGTTACAATTTAGTAAATTAAAAATATTGAGCATGGTCTGAGACTACTGTAATTTACACTATGTCAGCATTGTAGTCTAATTTCTTATATATTCAATGTTTGGTTGATATTAAATTGGAAAGAATGCGATACACGATACTTCAGATTTGGATGTTATGAACAGGTTTATTTAAAGACACTGAAGTGTTTGGACATTTTAAAGCACTCATGTTTCAGTTATCAGAGACTGACGTTGAGCCTGAACGGTGGTTCGCCCAGGGCGCCAAACAGATGGACCGCCTCTGCATGCATCCCTAATTTTTACCCTTAATTTAGTGACTTCAATAATAATGATTAAGTAATGAAGCATATTTTTCATGCTGATGTTCAAACACGAATGTTTCCGAAGCAAAACACCAGCAATGATGTGACAGTAAAAAAGAAACTTTCATGTTTTTAAAATTTTATTTACGGAAAACTAAGGAAGTTAACTCTGTAAATCTTGACTCGCTGTGTGATTATTTCTCATATTTTCCTGAATAAAGGTTTTACTCTTCACACTTTTCTGTTGTAAAATCCATGACAACCCAATTAAGTCCTGTCAGGTGGCTCACCTCCTTTTCCAGCGTCTTCTCCCTTATTATCTCTGACTTGTGCCTCCAATAGTCGCCTCCTGGCTATAAACAAAACTGTCTTAGATCTTTTCAGCAAAGTAAAATAATATAAATAATTAAATCTGGAATACAGATTGAGTGTCAAAATTAAGATTTTGTTTTTTGCTTCTCTGTCTCTATTTAGTAGCTGGATTTCACATCCAGAAAGCCAATTTTAAAAGTTTCTATCTTCCCGCAGACAAACTGTCGGCTCTCAACAGATTTGATTAAAATAATATTTAATGCCGTTATTGAATATGAATTATGTAGAAGCCCTGTTTTCACGCACGCAGACACACACAAGTGCTTAGATTCAGGGGTTTTCAGATAAACTCCATGTTGGACTGTGGTTTTAACTTGTATTGTGTATTTTTCAGTGATGTTGTAGTTGGATTTATTATATATTGTTATGCATATGTTGTTTGTTGCCATGGTTTCTTTGTTTTGTTCTTTTTTCTCTCTTTCTGCAGAACTAGAGGAACCCAGATTTCTGGGTTGTTTCCGTTTTCTTTCTCTCAACTCTTACCTCCTTGTTTCTGTTTAATCATTTCTCCACCTTTCTCCATTTCTTTTCTGTTTTTGTGTTCATTACATTTTAATGGATGCAAATAGTTGTGTCTCATTTCTAAATGCAGTTGTGTCCACTTTGGTGGCATGTAAGCGGTCAGACGTGTCACTCTGTCTTGAAATTAAGTGGCTGGAGAAAATTATCAAATGTCAAAGAGTGAAGAAGAAAGCTTGAGGTCATGTTTCTTTAAATAACTAATCAAATCAATATTTTAAACCACATTTTCACACATAGTGACTCAAAACTGTCAAGTCCACACACTGAGTGCAAATTGCAGCTGTGATGAACACAAAGGGGGAAATGTGGGACTTTAGTTTCCTGTCTGAGTTTAATTTGACAACAGTGCTGATAAAAACTGAAGATAAAGCACTGATCTCTGGATTAGAGAATTACCTGCTCTGCCTACCAAGTCACAGGTTTGTCTAAATGTCACTGGAATGGCATGTATGTATTCAGTAGTAAACTACAATTCTGAGCAAATCCAAACGCTTGTCGAAACGGGACTGAAATAGCAACAAAACAAAAAGAGAATGTAAATAAAAATAAATGCACAATATGTCAATGGTTGTGTTTCCATCACAAATTTGTGCAAAACTTTGTTGATATTCTACTAATGTTGAACAAACACAAATTTAATGAAATTAAAATCACACACAATAAGTTTGTTCATTAAAAAACATGCCGCATCATTATTCTCCTACCACTTCCTGTCGTCTTCTTCGTCTTTTCCGCCAGTAGTAACATCCAGTTATTGATTGCATGTGATATGAAAAAAGTGTTTCCATCGCAGTTTTCCGAAATAATTATATTTTAATAATTTTATCTACTTTATTATTTATTTATTTATGGCTCTGATTGCATTTAAATGGCTGGAAATTGCTACTTTTTGGTCTTATTCCTCCAACAACAAGAGATGCATTTCCTCAGTTTCTGATCAAACCATTAATCTAATCAGCTGACTTGTCATTGCATCTCTAATTTAAATCACATGCACAGCAGTGACATTTTTCTGACGACCTACGGCTGTTTTACAACTTCTCAATGTCCTGCTTTTTTGAAAAATGAAGATAATCCTCATATATATATATATATATATATATATATATATATATATATATATATATATATATATATATATATATATATATATATATATATATATATAATATATTATATATATAATATATTATATATGTGTGTGTGTGTGTGTTTTCCAAGAACTTCTACTTACTGAAGGTGAAATGACAAGACCTATTAACGTCCTATAACAATGCGAAACATTATGAAGTCCAATTTGTCTGAATAAAACATCCAGGAAACATGGTTTCTTGCATCTAATAAGAAGCCCATTTAGACCCTTGAAGTACTCATTCATGTCAGTCTCCGTTGGCAACAACAACGCTTTGACACAGCTCATCCTAACCTGCAATTAAATCCCCATCTTTAACAAGAGATGAGTAAGCCAGATAAATAGAGCCTTAGCTCCACCATTAACTTAAGAGGCCCTTTGTCATTTGCTCTCTGGCACGAGGACAAAATGTGCCGTGTCGCTGCTTCTGCTCTTAGCTCCAAGCTCTATCTCTGGAGCTGTAAACATGAAGAAACGGAGGGAGGAATTATTAAATTCGGTCATACATTACACTGCCTTTGTGCAAAATTTCACCAAATATATATATATTTTTTTTCCCCATCAACTTTGTGGCAAGGACAGATATCCCTTTTTTTGGCTGAATCTGTAGATGACAGACCCCTCCACCACAAAACCTAAATGCCAATGTGAGCCGTGCCGAATGTCAGCAACACTGAATCATCTCAAATGTACGAGTGGATAAGTGGCTTTTTTTAAAGCTGGACGCACAATAGCTCATTCTGAAGCTGCAATCTGTGGGCATATTGGCTGTGTCACCCAGACAAATGCGGCCCAGAGAGAGGTGTTGTTTCGCTTCCTTCCTGTGTCTGTGATATCAGGGATGTTGCTCAATGCATTTCATCTTTTTTTTGCCCTTAAAAGAGATACTGCAGTGTATCGGTGTATTCCAGGAACCAAGTCATTGCAGACTCTTTCCCTAAATAATAGGCTTGTCAAGCATATCTTCTCCCTCCTCCTCTCTCTCCTCTTTCTTTTTCCTCCATGGTGGCTTGTAAGCAAACAACACAATCCTGCAAGTGGATTCTAGGTGCTGGAGGTTAATGTACTTCATTAGAGGCTTAGTTTTGCATGTATGCCTTAATTCAGTGGGTCGAAAAGCCTCGGGACAATTCCTGTGACATTTTAAGAATGCCAAGGCCTGACAGAGGTGGCTTTTATTTGTTTGAAGCCACAAACATAAAGAGAGGAAGGGATTGGGAGCGGCTGCCTGCTAATATTGATGTAAAGCCTTGAGACGCAGCTCACAGACGGAGCCAAAAAACACACAGTTGGGATGAGGAGACCGAACTCAGAGGGAAAGCACAGCCAGGAGGACAGGTGACAGCGCCAGTCATTCAGACTAAGCTCCAGCTTTCTTCTTTTTTTGGTTTGATTTTTACTTTGTCCACTTCTGACAGCTCTCCCTGCTGTCACACACCAGAGATGCTGACTGATAACTGTTTTCTGTTCATTCTTACTATGAGTTTACATGTTAATCGTTGGATAGTTGGAAAGAGCAGGAGCCTCTTAAAGAGACAGCGGCCCAATTTCAGATTCCAAAGTCTTTTAAATCATGTTTGTTAAAAAACTGAAGGAAAGAGCTACTTGATTGTGTTATAAAATGATAATAATTAAAACATACAACACTGGGAAAAGGGAAAGAAACACAGAATCCAGTCTGGTTGAATACAGGGTGACGTTTCTGCATTTCCATTACAAATGAGCACAAAAAGTGTGAATATTGCAGTAATGTCGAAAAACACAACTTTGCAATTGCAGTGTTTGTTCACATGCCAATTCATGATTCTCTAACTACTTCCTGTTGTCTTCTTCTTCTTCATGGTTTGCCGGTTGTTGATCATTTGGCTCACCTGATGTGAAAACAGCGTTTCCATTGCAGTTTTGTGAAATACATAAATTTTGAGGTGGAATAAAACACTTAATCCTAATGCCAAAACTTTTAATTAAGAGGGCCCCTTTAAATGAGGGGCCACTACAAACACGATCACTTTGCCCTTAGGTTCGATCCAGGCTTGAAAATTCATCATTATGAATTTACATAATTACATTTTATTGACATTCTAACCTATTGAGATGCACATGTGTTTTTAAGAATAATGTATTCAAATTAAATTCAACCATTTATCATTTCCGTACATTTAGCCAGAGAGTATGAGAAATGAAATGACTAAACCGTGTTTTCATAAGATTTGCTGAAATGTGGTTTATTTAGCTCTGAAACATATGCAGCATTAAGTGACGCATGGTCTGTTTTTGTTAGTTTTCTCTCTTTTGAAAGCTGAACAAAATAAAGAGCTTTTATTTTCGCCAGAGTGCCTCATGACGTGCTGTAAAAGCTTTACTCATAAAGGCCGACGGCAATAAAAACACATTTTTTTGTTAGCCTCCGCTGAGACAATTCGGTCAAATTTTTATATATTCCAAATATATTCTTTATGACACGCAAGCAAGACCAGAACCACCGAAAACTTTTTCAATAAATACAAAGAACTCATTTTGTAGCCTTTGGGTGCAGAAACCACAGGCTACAAAGAACGGGAAAAAAAAGCTTAGTAGCCAGATGTCATGCAAGGAAAGTAAAGCAGAGAAAGTTTTTCTGTGCTGTTGTCTTGTTGATTCACTTAAAAATAAATAAATAACTTGCTTTCATTGTTTGCTCTCAAGTGTTGCACATGTTCATTTCACACCAGTGTTTTTTCTCCTCACTTTATGTTTTTCGTTTAAAATTACTTTAAATTACATTTACAAACAGCCAAATAAAAGAAGCTAAATATCATAAATGGATGATCAGTTTTTAGCCTACAAAAAAAATCTTAAGGTTAAAATTAATTTGAGGTTTGTTTATTAATGGAAGTTGTGAAATATTAAAGTTAGTTTAAGTGACTGAAACTCCACCTATTGGTTGGAGTTTTAACTTTTCTTTAGTTGGATATAACGCCGTGATAAAGAATTTATTTTGAGGTTTATCGGTAGCTGAAAATAAATGTGAACGCCTCTGTAAGCAGCTCCTGCTTTTTCTAAAATAACGATTTTCAGCCACTCTTTTCCTTTAGGAAGAAATAAGTTTGCATTTTTTCCCTCCTCTCTTAAAAACAGAACAATTCCACACTTTAATTATTCATAATCCATAAGCTACACAAGTAAGACTATGTAAATAGAATAAAAACACTTTTAACTCATTTATATGAGACTGCACAGCAACTGTAGGTGTGTTATATTACACCCACCATATTCTGCATCAGCGTGCTTTAATACTGTTCTCATCATAATTACATCTAAACTGCTGAGGCTCTGCTGTGATTAAGCTGCAGCTTTAATCAAGTGCAGTTATTGTCAGCCTAAAGTCACACTGATGGTCATCTGTCTTTATATCGGTCTGTATTTCACTTAAAGGGGGGAAAAATTGCTCACTGCGAGGAGTTTTCTTCATTTCATGAGTTCTTGTGGCTTAAATTACACATATTACATTTTGGATACATATCTGAGACTTTTCAAGGTTTTAATTTACACAGTTTTGCATCCAGCTTCACTTTACTGTATATTTTTCTTTTCTTTCTTTTTGGCAATAATAAGAATTGTCTTATTATTTCACAGCTGATTGACTAAGCGCTTAAATGGGAAACAGGGGAAGGAAGGACACAGACACACTTTTTCTTTCCCCACAGTCTTTATGCTGTGAAACAATGTTCATGATTACCTGCAGACATTTAAGTAACTAATGCATTTTTGAAAGAAAATCTGAAAAAGGAAAAATGCACTCCAGAAAACAACTGCTGAGAAAAACACACTGTGAATAAGTGCTTCATCAAGATCACCTGCTTTTGTGTTGATATATAATTCGCTAAATTAATAAATTAACCAACAAAAAATGCAACAAGTATTTAATATCTGTACAAAACGTTGTTGGGATTAAACCCTGCAGACGGTAAACCTTTTAGCATTAGAAACCAAAGAAGAAGAAGAAGTTTAGTACGATTGCTTTTAATCTTTGTGGCTTTAGTGTCTTAAATTATATTTTCCTTTTTAAGGAAAGAGTTTTGTTTTTTCTCTGTCACAAAACATTTTTTGAATATTGTGTGGAAATGGACTGTTTCCTACTTTGAGCACAAGTTGTACAGTTTTGATTTCAAAATAATAATGGATTTGTATGTTCCCAGTATTTTAAATGGTCAATTTTACTGAGATTTACTGAAAGCGAGTGAAACTCCCACAAAAACCAAAGTAAAAAGCTAAAAGCTGGAGAGGTAACTCCACCTGGTTATAAAAAAAAAACATGCCCAATGTGTAGTCAGGGGTGAGGAAGCTCAAAGGCTTCAAGGTGAGCAGAAATCAGGCTGATGGAACCGATGAGCTGCACATGTCTTCAGGCAGGTTCTGCTCAGGAGGAATCTCACTCAGACCTCCCATATCCTCCCCGAACCCGCTGCATTCCTGTCACATCTCCGCGGCTACATCACCTCCCTGAACATCAGGGAACAGTCAAATCCCTTCTGTCCGCATGTCTGTCTTCTACAGCCAGCTTAAAAGGCAGCAGCAGAAAGTCGTGGGATTTCTCTGCTTCATCAGTTGTAGTCCGATTCTCTCTTCCTCTTCCTGGTGTCCAACATGTATTGTTGTTTTAAATCTTTGCGTTTTGTATTTCTCTACATGAATAAACCTGCCCCCGGACAGTTTTTGAGCGAGTCCAAGAAAGTGGGCGGAGCCAAGAAACACATAAGGGGCGTGGCCAAATGTAGGGGCGTGGCCAAATGTAGGGGCGAGTGAAGGGGGTTAATAACATTAACAACACTGTGAATCATAACTCATTAATGGCTTAAAAATGTTTAAAAGTGCAGCTTGTAACTTGTATCATTATTTGTTTACATTTTCACACAGTACACTGCAAAAACAAAATCTCACCAAGTCTAGTTTCTAGTAAACTTAAAATAAGACAAAACTAGCTTATAAGGAAATTTTAGCAAGACATAGAGGCTTGTTTTAAGTAAATAATATTAATTTTAAAAAATAAAGTACTAGTTACATTGGCCAAAACAATTTAGTTTTTAAGTCAAGTTAATTCATCTGCCAATGCAACTATCCATCCATTTTCTTTCACCCTTGTCCCTCAGTGGGGTCAGGAGGTGCTGGTGCCTCTCCAGCTGACGTTCTGGGCGAGAGGCGGGGTCACCCTGGACAGGTCACCAGTCTGTCGCAGGGCAACACAGAGACACACAGGACAAACAATCATGCACACACACTGACTCCTAGGGGCAATTTGGAGAAGCCAATTAACCCGACAGTCATGTTTTTGGACTGTGGGAGGAAACTGGAGTACCCGGAGAAAACCCACACATGCACAGGGAGAACATGCAAACTCCATGCAGAAAGACCAGGGCCGGGAATTGAACCCAGAACCTTCTTGCTGCAAGGCAACAGCTCTACCAACTGCGGCACTGTGCAGCCCCCAATGCAACTAGTACTTTTTTATTAATTTTAAGGAATTATTTACTTAAAACAAGCCACTTATATTAACTATATTATATATTTATATAATGAAAAAATTATAGAGGTTTCTCCCTATGAAAATGTAAAAAAAACCATAAAAATAAAATATAAGAATAAAGTCTAGCTTTATTCTCATAATACTGCAACTTTATTCTCTTACACAGCAAAAAACTAAATCTTACCAAGTATTTTTGTTCTAGTCTTTAGTGCAAATATCAAAGTGCACTTAAAATAAGACAAGAATAACTTACAAGAAACATTTTAACAAGCTATAGAAGCTTACTTTAAGTAAATAATTCCTTAATTAGAAGAGCTCAAAAAAATATCTGATTAACACAGATTTAATCAGATTTTAAATCTGATTAAATCAACAAATTAATTTTATTTTAACAAAAATTGCATACTGCAGCTTTGAATCATTATAACATTATTATGAGTTGTGGCCAAGTGTTGGAATGAGTGAAAAGGGTTAATAACATCTGCAAATCCTACTTTGTTTAAAATATTTCTGAAGTTTTTGTTTTATTATCATTGAAAAATGGTTAAAAACATGTTTAATGGCCCAAATTATTGTGACATTTATGCCCATACTGAGTCTCTCTGAACCTCTGGCTGGAACTGGATATTGACACGTGTATAATGAGAGTAATGGCAGCATTTGTGCTGCAGCTCTGACATTTATTAGGGGAGACAAGCAGCAAAACATTAGCATTAGCAGAATTAGTTTCACTGTGATAAATGACATTTATTTTCATTTCGTTCTTTCATTGCTGACTGAAACTGTATCATTAGCAATTAACCGGGGAAAAGTGACTGATACTATTTTTTCTTGGAATCATTTCACATTTAAATTTGCAAAGAGAAAATTATTCAGATTGTGTATTTGTACATTTTGCTTTTCCTCCATTTTTTATTGTGTCGATTATTAAAATCAAATTGGCTTTCTTCTTTTTTTATGCTGCATAATGTTACATATTTTCTACTTTTATCTTTTGTGTTTTTATTTCTGTTGTTGCAAATCATTTTGTGGTTTCTAATTTATTCTCATTCTGCTGGTAAACCTTAACTTAACTTTTATTTAATTTCTGAGTTGAGTCCAAACTCTTGAATTTTGTTTTATTTCTAAATGAAAAGAATAATTTAAAACCAAACGACACATAAAAAAACATATCCAAATTATTATTATTCTACAGGTATCAGGTGTTAAGTTGCCTCAGGTCCAATTTATTTAGCTTCATTTAATACAGATTACTAACCGGCAGCATGTTTCCATTGACTTTTAGCAAATGTTGATAAAGATGAAACGTGATTTTGACTTTTAATGGTCTGCCTTTTGCCATGTAATTATCATTTTAAAAAAAAATCTTTGTATTAATATTAAACATTACGGCTTTCATGTTACCTTCCTTTTATGTTAAAATAATAAGAAAACATTATATTTAGGTGTCCCTTTTCAGTGCTGACAAAACCAGCCAATAATACATTTCAACCCAAAGCTATATCTGAAATTTTTGAGATAATATTTCATGATTTTGCAAAAACAAGATTACTATACCTTTAAATATTTCTGAAAAGCTTGCTGAGAAAGTTTGATGTGATCCACACTTGTGGATGTATTTTAAGATGACAAACACTCTTTTTCCTTCTGGCAAGGCTTCAAGAAGAGAACCGTGAATCTCCACAAGTCGGAGTTAATCTTGGGTACAATTTACAGATGCCTAAAGGTGTCATAATATTTTGTTCAACAACCCACAACTTTAAAGCACAAAGGGAAGTCAATGGAGTTCACTGTTCAGGAGAAATGAATGATTTAGTCCAAAGAAATTAACATAACTGATAACTGGCCAATCAGAAAGGAAGGAATTTTATACTAAAAGTGTAAAATAAAACTGCAAATGTATTCTGTGAGAAAGATTTAAATTTTTACATCAAGTTGGAGTCGGGTAAAACTAAAATAAGGTGTTTGTCTCTTATGATCGTCATTTCACATGTAAAGGAAAAAAGAGAGAAGTTTCTGAACGTCAACATCATCGTAGCTGTGATGCATCAGGCGCACCGCTGCGTTTTGGCTGGTTCAGGTTCACAGTCATTTACTAAATGCTTTCTCTGCTCTTTTACTGTGACGCTGATAAAGCTCATTATTCTGACACTGAACAAATAGAAAAAATAAATAATTTCGTCAATCCTGCCCGACCTTAAATCAGAAAATGTTTACCGTCAGAAAATGAGGAAATTGTGTTGTTTTTTTCTTCTTTTTAATCAGTGTTTCTGAAAATCTGATTGCATAAATAAGAACTGTAATTAATTGGTGGATAGCTAATGACTGCAGATGATTATCTCTATTTTTTTCAAAGTGGAGATTTTTAGTCTATAAAACATAATAAATCTGTCAAAACCAGATACAAGTGTAATTCACAAAACCATTAAATTATAATTCAAGTATTATTTCTGATTATTGTGGCTCGAAGCTAATTAAAAACCAATAATTCTGTTTCTCAGGAAATCAGAATAAAAACCAAAACAAAATAATTTCTATTACAAAATAAGTTAAGATGCACACAGTCTGCAAAACCCTTCTTGAGAATTAATAGGGTTTTATTTTAACAAAAGTACACATGTGAAGTTAGTCGAAATGTGTTTATTTATTATTTGAATATATTTTGTTTAGTCAACAAGTTGCTTCTCCAGACGTTTATTGATGTTTTAAGTTCCCTTACACTGCTCTTGACGGTTGGTGGTTACCATAGCAACCGGTAACAGACAGCTCCTCCCCCTTTTTCTGTTGCCGTTGGTAACTGTCACGTGAGTCGGGATCAGCTCTGTGTTTTCATTACAAGTATTATATTTTAACATATATCGTAGACAAATTTAATCATATTAAGTGTTTCATGAGTAATTTTGCTATGTTCTATGTATGTTTTTTTTTACTGTTATCATTATTAATGTTGTCTATTTTAGCTATGTTTTATTTTACAAACTTTAACCGATAACTTTTGCTAACTGCTGCTAAATGCTATTGACTTCTCATTGGTAGTCATTGCTATGTAGTTTGTTCAGGGTTATTTATTATGTTTTATTTAATGTATTGGACCAGAAGCTACTGGACATTTAGGTTCAAGTTAATCACCAACTTGATTTCCTCTTTTGTTAGAATAAATACAGCTAACCTGAATGTGTCTGTCGTGAAGTCAGCCTAGCGGATCTGAAAGGAACATAGAATGGATTCAGTGAGGTGAGTTCTTAATTTAATCAAAAAAATATAGAAGAAATAAACTTATAAAATTCTCATAAGGAGTACAGGGCATTTTGTACGGATAAACCTACAGGCAGAACAGAGGTAGGTAGCGAGGCAGAGAACAGGTGGCTGATTACAAACAGGATGCAGCTGAGAGAAACTAAATAAAAAAGAATGAAGTACCAAACACAGATTTAAAAATAAACAGCTAAAGAAAGACTGATCTAACATGAAGCAAGGATGACATGAACAAAAAACAGAGAGTAACTAAGACTGAGTGCAAACGAAAAAGAAAGCAATCAAAAATACAAACACTGAAAAAAAAGACATGTATATGGAGAACATTGACACTAAAACATACTGTAACAAAGCATTACTGTGCAGAACGTTTGTTTAAAAATTAGGACTAAATATGAATATTAATTTAAAAAACTAGGTAGGGGAGAGGTGGGAATGCCTGTTAAAATGCAAAAGTGCCAATAAATATTTTACAAAAAAATAAATAAAAGTGAAACTAATTAATTTATTCAAACTCAACAAGACTGTAATTGATATTTTGTCACACTGAAATTACAGACTTTTTCTGTTACTGGTCAAGAATTTACATCTTTTTCACACTTCACACAAAAATTTAAATCTCATTTTTATGGGAAACTGACTGAGGCTGTTGTAGGTTGTAAGAGTTAACCATACTCTGACTTACATAACAGAGCATGTATGTAGTTTCATTAAACAGAGACTGGAAGCAGAATTAAAATAACCAAAAAGACAAAAAAACATTCCCATGTGATGATTTCACAAGTCTGAATTACGACCAGAATGACTAACAAAGTCATAATGGTACGTCTTGTCCTCCATCTTCAATAATGCATTACCCTGCCTAATTAATTCAGGGAAGCAGAGAAAACATGATTTCCATCTCTGTGTGTCATAATAGAGGTGACTTTCTTCACAGTAAAGTTACAATTCATAATGATAAACCCCTATAACGGGCGCATTATGGAGACTGAACCAAAATAAACAAGACAGAGCACCCTCAGGGTAATATATATTTCATTGTTTTACTGTAGAATAAGCTGTCTGTTTTCCTCAGTGTTGACTTTGCAATTTAAAGAGATGAAGCCGGAGGTGTCATGCTGAAACTGCAGAGCAGGTAACACCAGTTCCTCACAGACAGATAAATCAAAAAGTTATTTATATGCATGAAATAATAGTCATAGATATGTCTTTGCTCCCAATGATATAACACTAGCTGTTCTCCAAAACAAGGTTTAGTGGTCTGAAAAGTTTACTTTCCCTTCAATTTGGAAGAATATTTAACGATTGTGCATTTAGAATTAGAAAGCCCATTCTGGGTTTGGTCAAAGTTACGTGGCAGCCTCATAAATAGCAAATTATCCTGGGTGGCAAAAATGGAAATCAAGATTGACCTTGTTCAAGTGCAATGCAGAAAGACAAAGAAAAAAATAATGACGCAGAAAGACAAAGAAAAAAATCATGACAAGAAGCTGCAGCACCAAAATCTCTGAGAACATTTTTTGAGAAGACGACAGAGCAGAAAAATATCCACTGCTCTTTTAACAAACTGAAGGTCATTTCTTTTATTTGGCAAAGTTGAACAGGAGGGCAGCAAACTTATTAAGTACAAAAATGTCTTACATGACCTGGTCTGCAAATCTTTGGAGAAATTACATTCATTTTTCCTACAGGTTTAATTACTTACTTAATGTACATTACACAGCAAAAACTGTAGTAAATTACAACATTAGTTTTCATAAATATGATATATAACCACTTGTTTGAATAAATATAAAGAGACTAAAACAATATTAAATGAAACAAGGCTAATTTTCTAAATGTTGGCGTATGAAACCTTAACACTTAAAACTAAACCAAAGAAATATAGCAAATATTGGGCAGAGTACCAAAAAAATGTACTCAAGTAAGAGAATCACTATACTGCAACATATTTTTACTCAAGTAAAGGTAAAAAGTAGCCGTCAGGAAAGAGTAAAAAAGTATTTGGTAAAAAGTACTGAGTAACTGATCAAATTAAAATCCTTTAATACTTAAAAAGTAAATCACATGGACCAAAATATAAAGATAGGTGGAAATTTGGGGATTTTAACAATAAATATCACAATAATTTATATAAAAAAATAACAAAATCAGACAAAAGAAAAACATTTTGAAATCAGTTTCTTTCAGTAGCAAACTTATAAAACTTTTAACACAAACTGCAGGTGTGTGTCTGTGTCTGGTGAGTTTTTTGGTTAAAACATGTTTGTTTTTCATTCAGTGGGTAGAAAATCCAGAAATTTTACTCAACTAAGAGTAGAAATACTTCATAATAAAATTACGCAAGTAAAAGTAAAAAGTACAAGAAGTTACTCAAGTAAATGTAATTGAGTAAATGTAGTTAACTTGGCAAACAACTGGCATGAAGTTCTAAGCTAAAGGAGTTCATTTGACCATTTTATTGTGTTTTGAGACTATAGTTTCTTCTCTATCTGAAAGCCAATTTGTTTTTTTTAATTCCAGGTGAAACGTCCAGGTTTTTATTTTCAGTAAAATGTTAAACTCAGAATAAACTTACTAAGATATGTGATACTCTGGGATTTTGTTTCAGAACAGGAAGTTCTGCTTCTCCTAAAATCCTCAGTGCTCTGATGAAGCTGACAACAAAGATCCTCTCTGAGACAGAGCTCACACTCACACCAAAATCCTGATGTTATTGTTCCAATATTAGAGCGGAAAAAGTCCAGAGACACCTCAAAACTTGACATTTAAAATGAGAAAATGTTTTTTTGTGATTCTGTAATTTGGAACACTCTTTGTGTCCTTTTATGCAGAAATACACCAATATTAATTTAAAACTTACATTTAATCTTCACACATGTAATATATCTAAATTCACCAACTGAGGGGTAGAAGTTATTTTTTAACCTTGGTGGACAGGAAGTGAGAATGTGTAGCCTTTCAAAATTGATCTTTAAGAATTAGATATGCTTCACATGGTTATCAAGCCGGGCAGTCAACCATTCAGTGTCGTGACCTCTGAGCTGAAACAGTGAGTGGATCAAAGTCCGGGCAGAAGATTCATAACGGATAAATAATCAAAACAAACGTCTGCACATCCATTTTAACTCATAAAATGGTATTTGTTGGGGGGGAAAGTCCCTCTCAGGGGGTAAACACACGTTTCTGTGTGATAATATTGATATTGGTTCTGATAATATCAATAACAACTCTAACTGAAAAAGTTATTTTATTTTGATTTGATCTCAAATCAAATGCTCACAAATTTGATCTGTTTTTCTATTTTTTTCTGTTAGTATGTTGTTAAAGTATTTCATAAATACCTATAAACTTTGTTCAAAATTTGTCCTAAGTTTTAACAAAATAAATCAAAGGAAAAATCACAAAAACACCTAGGAGTCAGAGGTTACACCAAACACAAATAAAAAAGCACATTCATAATTTGTTTATATCTGAAATAATTTATTTCACATCTTTGCAGAGTTCTTTGGCTTTTTTTATTGTTTCTGGATTTTGTTGAGTTGTTCAATTCTGCAAAACTAATGCTTCATATGCCAGCTGCTGTCATCAATAAGAGGAATAATAATACCTTGAGCGCCACTTTATAAAAGATTAGGATGATTTGCATTCCACAACAAATTAAAATGTAGGTAAGTAAATGAAGTATTTTAAAATGTAGTGCATACCAAAATTGTCACATAAATCTTGGATTAATTTAACCTCTTTCTCGAAAACTCTCTTCTCCATAAGGAGATCTAATCTGCTCAGAGGGTTAAATAACTTCATCATAACTAATACATTATTCTTCAAGTAAAAATAAAACATGTCATTTCTTTACATTGCTTAAGAAAGGATCTCATTTACAGATTCCAGCCTGTGATTGCACCAAAGCTCAATCAAATCACGCAAGCGTAAAGGTGCTGCTGTCTTTTATATTTGGCTCACATTTCACACTGAATATTGGATCTACTGCTGACAAAAATACAACTATTGCTTTGAGCATTTTTATGAAAAGCTTATTACGTCAAAGAGAAAATAATTGTTTTTAAGGAAATCACCCATGGTACGAATGTTTGTGCTGCTTTAAAAGTATTCCCGCCTGCCAAATGTTGTTTTTGTCACACTTGATTTTTTCAGACCATCAATAAATGATCAAATCAGATACTGAGAATCTGAGTAAACATAAACTAGGATTTCACATGAAGATTTCACTTATAACGGGAAAAAATGCCATCCAAACCCGTCTGACTGTAGGTGAAACACTAACCGTCCATCACGTGGGTCAAACTCGAGGCCCGTGGGCCAAATCTGGCTCGCCATAGCTTTTTATGTGGCCCTCTATGATCTAGGCTAAACACTAAGTTAGCTTAAATATTATGTTTTCAATCAAATCAATGCAGTTTTTATCTGTTTACTGCCAAATTATATCAATCAGTCCCTCAAGTTTCTTAAAAATTATGGTGGAAATTTATGGAAAATCAATAAATCCCCACACTTGTTTGATACTTGATGGTTTATTGGAGATTTTTCTCAAAAATCGTCAAAAACTTTCTTACTTGTACTAACAGCTGCCTCAGCCTTCATTGAAGTCAGATTCCATGATCTATACAGCTTGTAATAAAAAGTTGCATTTATCGTCATAATTATTTCCAAATTACGAAATCACTGAGAAGATGTTTAATAATACTATTTAATTTTAAGAATTCATTGATATTTTAACAGTTTGTGAACAGATTTTATCAATATATTCTGGCACAACCGGCCCTTGAGGAGCATTCATGATCTTGATTTGGTCCAAATCAAACATGAGTTTGACTCCCCTCCTGTAAAGGAGTTTAGACCAACGTTTCTGTGCAGGATGTTTTTAACTCAGACACATCGGAGGGTTTCAGAGCATGAGTGGCCTTTTTTAAGGTCATGCCACAACATTTCAATCGAATTTCACTGACCTGTCTGACCTGCATTCTTCTTTTTTCTTTCCGATTTGATTTATGTGCTGTTATTTCAACTTTTAACTTTGTTTTCTTTCTCTTTCGAATCAGATGTGACGCCTTCCTAGAGGAAGCAACTCAACTTTCTTCTTCTCCTGCCGTAAACTTCCCACTTTTCTCTCACATTGAGTCAATGCTTCAGTTTTTGTGTGTGTGTGTGCGCGTGTGTGTGTGTGTGTGTGTGTGTGTGTGCGTGTGTGTGCGTGTGTGTGTGTGTCTGCTTTTCCTCCCCTGTTTTAAACAGATTAGGTTTTAATTTTGCATCTACCTGCTTTTTAAAGCTCTAAAACTAAACTTTAAAATGTTCTGACTGATGATGTGAGGTGTGTTTTTGAGGAGCTGTCCTTGGTCCTGATGCTTCCTGTTAAACTTCCTGCCGCTGCTGCGTCTGTGTTCAGACAAGTAGATTCATTAGTCGCACAAACGCTTTAATGACAAAGTTTGATTAGCACTTCTCAAGTGGAATAACCCCTTAAAGAGGAGACATAATCATAAAACATTTAAATTAAATCAGACATATTATGGTTACTTCTTTCATGAGCTCTGAAAAGAAAATATGACAAAATATTTATATCATTCTACTTTACAAAGTTCTAGTTTAACTACTTTCTTTTGCTACAGACAGCAGAATCATTAAAATTCAATCCACAAGCTCTTACTGCAGGAAGCTTCATGTACCCTGTTGGTTTTTCGTTTTCTATGAGAAGTACTGCTTACTTTAACTTTGTTTTATCGTTAAAAAAAGACTGATATTGACTGATGTTAGCGGACATCAGCAGTTATGAAAAGCTACAGCAAGAAACCTTTTAGGATTGTTTGTCTTTGGGAATTTCTGAAACAAAATAAATGTATTAAAACGGCAACAGAAACTCAGGGTGGAGAAGAGTTTGGTACGGAAGAGGATTAGGATTTTAATCTCCGAATTATGACTTTTGATCTCAGAGGATGAAAATGTGAGATTCAAAGGAAGAGGTCAGAATTGTGATTTAGCCCCGCACCCCTGAATTCTGAAATTAACGACAATATTCCGATTTTATAAATGTCAGAATTCTGAGGAAAAATCTGAATTCTGAAAAAAGTTCAGAATTCAGAAATTAAAGTTAGAATTCTAAGAAATGAAATCTGAATGATGAGAAAAAAGTCAGATTTCTGAAATTAAAGTTAGAATTCAGATTAAAAAAAAACAGAATTCTGATTTTAAAAAATGTCAGAATTCTGAGAAAAAAAATCTGAATTCTAAGAAGTCAGAATTGTAAAAAAAAAAAAATAGAACTCTGGAAGTTAGAATTCTAAGAAATGAAATATGAATTATTAGAAAAGAAATTGAATTATGAGGGGGGAAAAAGTCAGAATTCTGATTTTTAAAAAAGTTAAAATTCCGAGGGGGAAAAACCTCAAAATTCTGAGAAAAAAACCTGAGTCAGAATGTTTTTACTCAGTGTCCCTAATCTTCTTCCGTAGAATCAGCTTCTCTAAAACTGAGGCGAATGTTTTCCACTGGGCTGGGAAACAGCGGCTTTGCTGCCTGGCTCACACAGCAGCTGGTCGATCTCCGTCTCAAGCACAAATCTTTAACTTGGTGCTTTGTTCAAGGTGAGAATGGAGTGAAAAATGGATTTATGGAACAGGACCTTGTCTGCAGGGATGCAGATGCGACTCCAGGTGAGCAAAGCCAAAATGTGAAGTTCTTAGACTGGAGGTCTATTTATGTTTTGTTTATAACTTATTGAGCAGGCCTAGAAAGACATTTGTGTTTGTGTTGTAAATAGATGTATGTAAAATCTACTTTTTTTAGTTTTACATCAGGTTATAATGTTGTTCCCTTATCAAAAACAGACCTGGATTGTTGCCTTCATTCTTTCATGCATGCTTGAGAAATCCTTTAATCTCCATGGCAACCGTTCAGCTATGCAAAACACTTGGGTGAACCAAGCCCCGCCTTCCAGACGCAGCTCCTCCTCAGGGCTGCAGTTTCCAAGTTTCTGAGCCTCACAGAGCGACTCCCACCCCACTCAGCTCCTTCAGACTAGCCAGCAGCAATTAGCAAACATCTGGTGGAATAACACCACATCGTCTAAGCTCATTATGTGAGCTATTTGTCAATGCAACGCTGGTAAAAGAGTTGCTAAAGGGTTAATAGGGGAGCCATGTTGTTATTACTTCCTGTCTCAGAAAGACCAGCAGTTTTTAAAGAGACAGATACCTAATTTAAAGCCGCTAATTTACAAAGTTAAATCTCTTCTATGTCATGTTTGATGTAGCATTTTTGTAACAACTGAAGTTAACGTAGTTGCTTGATTATGCTATAAGATGGAAAACACGTAATACCGCAAGGTGTGTGAAGGTGCAACCCCACATGTTTTTTACCAATTATTACACTTTCATTCTTCCACAGCCAATCAGTGAACATTGACTTCACCCTTGTTAAAATGTCAAGCCTTCTCCATTCAGGCACCATTTCCTGTGGCCATGTTTCTTCCTGTTCATTTCTCCTTAAAAGCCGCTCACTTCAAAAGTTTTTGTCTCTGTTTTCTGGAGCCAATATTGTGACTGTTGACAATAGCTGCGTTGTCTGCTTGGCTGAGAGCTATGATTAGTCAACTCATTATATTGTCATGCTCTGGTGCTCTCTTTGCTCCCAATCTGTTCACGCACACAAAGACGTGCGACTTCAAAAGCCTTATTGGCACTCCTCGCCGTGTCCTAGGCGTGAAAAAACGATCGAAAAGGCAAAAGTGAACAACATCTGAGAGTCTGTGTTTTTCCCATCAGAGGAAATTCTGCACAAACACAAAAACCTTTTTTTTTTAATTATGTTTGTGAATATCTCAAAACGTGTCTTCTGGCATATAGGAAGAATAAAACAGGCAAAAAAAATAACCAAATTCAGAAAAAAGAAAGCTAGTTTTGGGCAGCGCGTCCTCTCCAGGGCTATTATGTTTGGTAATTGCTGACTGTAACGAGGCCTTCACTCTCCATTACACACCGTGGATCATTTGACGTCTCTTCAAAACTCTCCGAGTTGCTGTTGTTCCCACCCACCTCCACTCCCACTCCCTTCTTTCCAGCTCTCACCCTCGCTTTGTTTCCAGCTGTGAGAAACTCATCACATGTTTTCATGAAGCTTTTTTTTTTTAATGTAATTTGTAGTTACTAATTAGCATTTTCCCCCCTCTTTTGTTTGTAGCCTCTTTTCACTAAACACTTCTCACCAGAGAAGCAGAGGGCACAGCTGCAAATGTTTAACCTTGGTTGCACATCCAATGTTTATGCTCTGAGTTGTATTAATTGTAGCCACAAACCAACATGGCTTCCAACGGTTGCAGGGTTTAATTTGTGTGTTGCACCGACTTGATTGTGATAAAAAAAAGAAATAAAAAAAAGATATGTAATTATCAAATAAAAATGAAAAACAATCGTCTGGTTGCGTTTGGATCTCATCGGTGGCCGGACTTCACTTCCTGGTGCTGAGGTCAGGAAGAGGCATCGGCGCGAACGGAGAGAAAAATCTAATTGTCTGGAATCATGTCAGCTGAGCTGGAGGACACAGCTTGTGCTTGTGATTTATCACCAAAGCGTCGCCGCATTTGCCGATAGGAAAACAGTTTCAGTGGCGTCATGGTGATATACGGAGATGGATGAGGAGAAAAATTGAATAACATTTCTCCCCGTTCTCACCAGTCCGCTCTTATTTGTGACTGGGAAAACAACAGCGGGTTTCTTTTGACTGCTTCTGGATGCATTGGGTTTTATTTGTAGATAATTTATTTTCATTGTTGTATTCCGGTCTGCTTCCCTTTCAGAATTGCTTTATTCCTCCGTCGCTGTATGTTTGCAGCTGTTGCGCTTTTAGAGCAGAGGTAATATCTATGCCGATTTCTCCCGGCTGGCTTTGTGGTTGCGAGAGCAAAGCATCGCTTCCTCTCTCTCTCTTTCTCGCTCAAAGAAATGTGCTTCCTCTGATGTCCGGAGTGACTCTTCTTATTTCCTCTGTTTCATCGCAAAACCCAAAGGTCTGGCAGGTTCGGTGTCATGTATGTGTGTGTAACTGTGTGTGTGATTGTTGGATCTATACTCTGCAAACAAAAAGATCTATATTTAAGGTCATAGCATTCTCCAGACAAATAGAGAGAAGATACAGATCTTTGCCAAAATACTGAACCCTGCTGAAGCTTTTCACACATTTTATAAACTATGTTAATCCAGACCTTCACCATTTATTCTCAAAGCAGTACAAATTATGACATAACCATCCAATAGATAGGTTTCAATATTCATTAATATTTTAATAATTTATAAAATAGCCGATAAAGTCTGAGGCTGTAACCTAACAAAATGAAAAAGTGATTATAAGAAGTTTCAACAGGCTCTGCAGTACAGCTATGTTTAAATGTGAATTCAACCACAAAATTAAAACTCATATCGTAGCAATACATTACATTCACACAAAAAAGCTAATCCAACCCTAATATTAAGATTGCCTGGTTTTAGATTTCCCTTTCAAACAGAAAAATACAATGTTTTCAAACAGAAGTGAAATTAAGTTGCTAAAGTTCTCACAAAGGCTAATTGAGTCTGAAAGCAAAGCGTTCTCTGAATCCCTCAACATTAAACGCACAATTTTACATTTTAAAGCTAAATATGTAGTAGAGATAGATCCTCAGGAAGCTTCATCTGTCTGTCTGTCTGTCTGTCTAAATCGGACTCCCAATCCGTCAAAGTGCCAGAACTCAATTTAGAATCCTACTCTCCTATATTTGTATTCTGAAGAATAAAAATAATGTCTTTGTTGAAAGCAATTTTCTCTATAATATGTCCCCTGAGGCCATCCCACCTTTTTAAATTCTCATTAAGTCACAGTGTTTTTCCAGTTCAGCCTACACAGAGCGCCCTGCTATAGACGAAACGCAGAATATGTGGCTGCTTTACAAAAACATATGACTACACTCCTTTAATAACATTCTTAAAGATCCCTGAAAATGCTCATTTGGACTGTTCTGGTTTTATGTTTCTGCTAGAGATTAAGTTTACACAAATCATTAAATGATTTCACTTTTTCCATTTTTGCTTTGCTGTTCATTGCTTTAAATAGTGATTTTGTCAGTGTTTTCTTTTATTTACTTATTTACTCAACATATCAAAACAAAATAAAGCAACTTCCAATAAAAAAAGTCAATCTATTCAGCCAAAAAAAAAGCTTTCCTACAAATGATGTTTGTATTAAATCAGGAACTTTCAGCTAATAAATCCTCTGCATGGATTGTTTGATCTACTAGACGCCGACGCGTTATCTCTTCACAGACAAAAGTGGCAGCATTTCTATGGAAATGTGGCATTTGCTTTGTTTCCCACCATCTAATGAGCCAGTTAACATTCAGTTGTTCACCCTAATTGACTCCTGCACTAACCGGATGGAGGCACAGAACTCCAAATAATTACACTCTTTATGAGCCAGAGTCTAATGAATTTAAGAGGCAGATTTACCAGCCGATTGATTCTGGGTAGAAATGATTGAATTAAAAGATGGCCGCCCTGAACTTAAGGATGGATCTGTTAACTTGTTGCAGCGTAATATGGATGGGATTTTCAAGGAAAATGGCATTCACCAACCAATCAACCAACCAACCATTATATGCGTTTTTAATTTCTAAAGAATATTCTAAGATACTCTACATTGTAGAAATAAAGGAATGTGAAAGAAATTTAGAAAGAATGAAGGTAATTAAAGTGGATCTATTAAAGTGCTTTATTTTACTGTGGTTTGGTTATATAAACAGCCTGCACAGTGGCGCAGTTGGTAGAGCTGTTGTCTTGCAGCAAGAAGGCTCTGGGTTTGATTCCCAGCCCGGGTCTTTCTGCATGGAGTTTGCATGTTCTCCCTGTACATGCGTGGGTTTTCTCCGGGTACTCCGGTTTCCTCCCACAGTCCAAAAACATGACTGTCAGGTTAATTGGCCTCTCCAAATTGCCCCTAGGAGTCAGTGTGTGTGTGCATGGTTGTTTGTCCTGTGTGTCTCTGTGTTGCCCTGCGACAGACTGGCGACCTGTCCAGGGTGAACCCGCCTCTCACCCGGAACGTCAGCTGGAGATAGGCACCAGCAACCCTCCCGACCCCACTGAGGGACAAGGGTGTAAATAAAATGGATGGATGGTTATATAAACACCTCTGGGGAGTCAATGGAGTTGGTGGAAAGTTGAAGGGAAGATAAAAAGTAAAAAAAACTGAATCCAATGAAATTTGAAATCAAAAGTTTTAACTTACATTTTTAAAAATCAGTTTTTCAATCATGATTTTAAAACAAATTAACTTACTGAAAAGCCTTCAGTAAGTTAAACTGGATCAAGTTTTTGTAAACCACACTAGAGCTCCCCCTGGTGGATGTTTTGTTACATTGTTCGGTAACGCTGAAAAAAAGAGAGAAGAAAATAAGAGATCCAAGATGGCGGAACGTAATCCCGGCGAGTTCCTAAATTAAGGCGATATCACCTTCATACCTTGTTGATTTGGATGAGATTTGTTCGTAAGTATTGGTTAATGATGAAAATAATACTTGTCTGTTTGTTTTGTGTAACAGTGGTGTGATAAATTGTACATTCTAGTCATTTATGATTTTTTATTTTTTTTTGCAATGTTGGTTAATACTTTTTCATGTGTATTTCAGTTTTACGCTGGTCAGCGGCCATTCTTCAATAAACAAGCAAAAAGAAAGGTAAGTTTGGTTAATGGAGCGTCGTTATCTTGCTGTTTATCAGGTGAAAATTGAAAACGGCATAGCCATGCTCTTCTGTATGATTAGCAGCCAGTCAAATTTATCAAACTGCTTTGCTAGCATAGCTAGCGCAGCATGGAAATGCTTTAAGTACTGTGAAGATGAAATAAAATTTCATGTGCGATTAAATCTGTAATCGGGTAACATGACATCAATATCGGATGAGTTTTTTTTGCAGTTTTGCACTACAAAACTCATGGCTAACTGAAAACAGAAGATATGGGGCAACATTTATGCTAATTGAACGTAATAATTATTGTATAGTGAATAAAAGCGAGGAAAAAACATTCCAAAAGTTGATATTTCTTTGCATATTTTGTATCTCTTGGTTTGGAAAACGTGGGAATCCCTGTCCTAGTTTAAACTTTAGTTTTTTCGGTTTTGAAGCCTTTTGCCCACCTGATGCCCATCAGCTGTTAGAGAAATCCCAGCACCATCCAAACCCTGAAAACTTATTTCTTCAGCTTGACAGTTTTTTTTTTTACAGCTTTATAATGATAATAATAATAAAACTTTATTTCACCAGATGTGGTCACATGCTGACAGCAGCTCGATAGTGGTTTGTTTTAATAGACAGGATGTGACAAAAGTTCCTTGAAATGTCTGCTTTTTAATACCTTTTGTTGTTTTTCTTTGGGGTTTGTGCAATATTTCATCTTGGTCTCATAGTTATTAATTGTTTTAAAAGCAGGAAATAAAATCCTGCAACCTCCCTGGGAACAATTGCACTGTAAAATATTGACTTTTCCTGAACGAATCGTACCTACTATAATGAAACATATCAGGATATATCCTACTGTAAACTAATTTCTGTTGTATTGTTGTAACAAACGCTCAAACTGTATCATGTATAAACAACTGTTAATGTAACATTTTTTCCTAAGCTGTAATCCAAAATACAGCAATGAAGTGTCAAAATAGCTAATTGATAATACTTGGACTGTGAAATGGGAAGCAGCCTGACGTTGCTGACGCCTTTACTTCAGTGTTTTTTGTTTTTTTGTGTATGTGTGTGAATCAGTAGCTGTACCTGACTTTCCTGTGCTCCAGCAGCTGGTCCACCTGTAATTAATGCATGCCAGTCACACTTCTGAGGTGACGAATGAAGAAACGTTAAAATGTTGCTTCAATGAACACTCCATGTTTGTCAGCCAAAAAAAAAAAGAAAAGTGGGGGGGATAAGAAGTCCAAACTGCTCTGCTTTCCATGAGATAAAGGAAAATATCTGTGAGCTGCTTGAAGAGATCCAAGTTTAGTTCATGTTTGGCTCCGGTTGTTTTGGACTGAGATTAGGTAAAAGCTAATGTTGAATATTGAGCCAAACATCTGTCTAACATAGATAACTTCTCCTGACTGATTCTTCCTGCTGATGGTGAGTTAGTTTTTAAGTTAGTGATTTCTGCTTCCATTGGAAAAATACCGTTTGTCTAAAACATCCATTAAAGTACAAAAAATCTGTATAAACCTTTAAAAGATTATAATTAATCTTCATCTTAGCAGATTTCGTTATAAGCCATATAAAAAGCAATATCTTGACTTATTTGTTTAAAACTGTTGAAGGTAAACTATATTGTCTCTACTCTAGTTAAAAAAGACAAATTTGCCAAGTTGTCTTCTTTTAAATAAATATTGACTTTGTTAACAGTCATATCGCCTTTCTAAAGTATTCATGCCTCTTTAAATGAAACATTATAGTGTTTTATTTGCATTTTATGTAAAAGTCTCAAAGTGGTGCGTATATTTAAGGTGGAAACAAAAGGATGTATGATTTTCACTTTTTTCTCTTTTCAATCTTAATGGTGCGGCGTGCATTTACTCTTAATTGTTTCTGGGCTCTGCATCTTGCTCGTACTAAAACCACTACATTTTCTATAATTAAGCTTTGATAAATATGTTTTAAAGTGCCCTGGAACTTAAATGTTTTCTTATTTTTATAAGAAAACAACCATATTGTCTCTTGTTACATCCACGCAATCGTAACAATTGTACAAGCGTGAGAACAACAACTAGTCATGTCTAAAAAGAGACTTGGATAAAATGTTTTCTTTTAGGAAACCTTAAGAAGTTAATTCATGGAGACAACTTGTCTCTTGTTGTTAAATCAAATTCATGAACTTTAATTTCTTGGTTAAAACCAAAACTATTTTCTTGTTGACATAAATTGCATTTACAGGACAGAGAAACCTGCCAAAGTTAATGTGAAAATAGATGAGCAGGAAGAAAACATTGTGGTTGATGTCACTTGCTAGCATGACATCAACCCTAAACTTACAGTCGGAAAGCTTTTCTTTTTCCTTCTGACTTATATTTACTTGATGCTTTTTGTTTTCTTGTAAAAATGAAACAATAATACAGTGAAGTATCTGATAAAAGTCGAGGCATATGGACGTATTGAAGGATGCCGTAAACTCTTGTGTGAATTAATAACTTCTAATGTTTGAGTTTGGAATCACATTTTGTTTCAGTAGTAACATTAAAACTTAACACCATTATGCTTTTCACAGGACCTGCCTGCTAATCCATAGAAAAACAGTTTATTCACAGCTTTCAAAATACAGTCTGCTTCTACAAAAAGCTCAATAGAACCACCATATGTACATATGGAAACTAAACGGTGTAAGAAATGCTTACATTATTTGAATTTATCCTAGACTTTGATATGTTTACATGCTGTAAATAATGTGAAATGACTGTCAGAGAACAAGTCAGTACAGAATCCACAAAGAGAAAAACAATCATATACAGCAAAATAGATGTTAAAGATAATGTAGTGGCTACAGTTTTTTACAAAAAAATAATTCTTAGATAGTTAGATTTTAATCTCCTCAGTTCTGCCTATTTTGAGCTGTTTTGGTCTCTTTGTCACTTTAAATCCAAATAATCTGCTGATGGAAGATTACTGTCATACTCAACATTTACACACACATGTGAAAATGGCTGCAAACAGATGTGCAATTACACAACCACACATCTTTGAAAAGCAGAAGGAGAGCCTTCTGCACAGCCAATGAGAACGCAGCAAGTGGTTCTTAGAAGTCGTAGAAACGCAAGTGGAAGTACAAAAACGGGCAAATTTATGGCGATTATAAAAAGTCGGGTAAATCTAATCTTTTGAATTTTAATTTTTGAAGTGATAATTGAAAATCTTGGATGCTGGAAATGTCCAGTTTCCAGCATCCAACCAGCTTCGTGTGGGTGAAGCTCGGATCAAAACAGGTCAGATTAAATTTGCTCACAATGTTTCTGCATATTTCACAAACATTCTTGATGTGGCTTTTTGAAACATCCCTGCACTCGCAGCGTTGCTGAGCGGATGAAATGTTGGATGAGCCTCTTTAAGCACATCGCAGTTTCCTGTAAAGCCTCAGCAAAACGTTGAGGTGCTGCGTATTCTGGACCTGTGTCAGCCGGGTTTAGATGTGCAGCAGCAGATTACTGGCGCTCAGGTTTCTGCTTCCTACTTTACAAAGTTGAAGGTTGTTGCAGGGCTAAACATTTCATTTCATTCGTCTAACGTTCTACCCTGTGAGGGAGAAACCTCATTTCAGGGCATTCATTGTAATAATATACAGTATTACCATGGAAAGTTATTTCTTTCCAAGCTCAAGTCGTGTCTCCATTCTTTGAGGGGCAAGTCAAGTTAGAGTGTCAAATATTTGCACTCGATTTTATTTCTATGATTTAAAGTTCTGCTTGAAGCTCGGCTTGAAAGCTCTGTGAAATATACAACTCATGTTGCTGCATTTTCAAAAAAGGGAAGATTAGTTTTTTTTTCATTGCTACATCTTGATTCAGGTTGCTTTAAAGGGATGTCAGATGTCATTTTATGTGGCTCTTCACAGCCATATCAGAGTATTTTTCTTCAGTTTGTACAGAAACTGACATGGAGTCTTCCTTGCAACTTTTCCTCTTTGTTTACAGCTGAGCATGGTGCCTGTTTTATTTTGTTTTGTTTAGAAATACATGTAATAAAGTGTGTGAAATACTGTTGTTTTGCAAAGCTTCACAGTAGGGTGTGTGGTCTAATCAGGAGGAAAATTAGTTTCATAATTATTCAACAAAAATAAAAAATAGTAATTTCTATCAAAAATTAATTGGGATCAAAAAGATTAGAGTTTTAATTAAATGTTTTTGTAATACAGTTTTAAATTTTTTGTAGACAATTTTTGTTCTCAAAATAATTATTTTTTCTTATAAACATTGAAATTTATTAGCACATGTCATACATCTTTTTTTTTTAATGGTTCTTCCTTATGGTTTTCAGTGCTGATGATATAAATATCCTAAAATAATAAATTAATAAAGTAAAATTATTGATTTTAATTTTTAGAGCATGTGTCAAACTTGAGGCCTGGGTGCCAAATCTGGCCCGCCGTAGCTTTTTATGTGGCCCTCTTGCCTCCAAATTACATCAATGAGTCCATCTAGTTTTTACAAATTTTCAAAATTCACACAAAATTAACAAATCCCCACATTTTCTCTTATAATACAGCAATTTTTTTCAAAACTGATAAAAAAATGTTGAGTTTAAGTGACTGCCGCCTCAGCATTACTTGATGGTGATTAAAAAAAATCACCTTATCAATAGTAAAAAATTCCTGACAAGTATTTCAAAATTAGCAACCAGCCCTTTAAAAACATTCAGATTTTTGATTTGGCCCAAAATGAAAATGAGTTTGACTCTGCTGACTGAGACAAGAGGAGAGCAAAACCTGAAAACTACTGTCATGGCTGCTGTGTGACGCTTTAGCTCTGGGGTGTCCAAAGCCAGTCTTAAAGGGCCGGTCACCTTTTTTAATTTTAGATTCAACACACCTGAATCAAATGATGGCTAATTAGCAGTGCGCTGACGGAAACCGGCCCTGCAGGACTCACTTTGGACACCTCTGGTTTATTTTGTAGCAACAGTCTAGTCAAAGTCCAGGCTTAAATTCATCTGAGAGTCTGCACTTGAAAAGTGAACTTTGCAGATTCCTTTCATCAAGCCTGACTGAACTTGATGACGTATTTTGCAAAAAAAGATGTAAAAATACGTTCTGAAGTGGAGATAAACTCTTAATACGATTTTTATTAAGTTTTATTTATTTCAAAGAGAAAAGTGTGAATCATTTTTCTTCCACTCAGTGACTGAGAAAAAAATCAAGTAGTTTTTACATTTTTGCCATGCAAAGCTTTTGAATTTGAAAATAAATGCTGCTGCAGTACGAATAACGCAGAGCGAAACTGGAGTGTGACTGCAGCTTTAAAACAAGCTGGTCTACGTGTGGGAACTCTATTTAAAGATGAGGTATTTTTATATGTATAGATTTTTGCCCAGGTTGTCTGGCACCTTAAAGAGTTTATGCGAATAAAGTTGCTGATGCCATTTTTTTTTCTGCAAGTGAAGAAAATACCCTGAGGATGGCTGGATTTTACCGTACGAAGACAGAAAGCGAGATTTCACAGAAAACCACGAGCTACTAAACTAATTATCGTCTTTATTAAGACTCATTCCAACCTGCATTCTGTAACTTAAGGCCATTTCTTTGGTGCGCAGAAGATAAAAACGCATTAGATAATGTCCCTGTGAATGATGGTGGAGGCTGAAATCCAGCAGCAGGGAGCTGTGGGGGTTTACCGGCAGAGGCAGCAGGCCTTCGCTCCTCTCCTAATTACTCAGAGAACCTGTCTGAGCCTCCGTGTCAGCACCGACCTCACGCTGATCCAGTTTGACCCCCGGCCCAAACAAGGTGGTCTCTGGAGTCGCTGCCAGTAAAGACGGGGTCAGAGAGTCCTGCCTTGATAGTCATCGGTTGCAAACCGTCACCAAGGGACGATACATAATCCTTATCATTTATCTTACAGACAGCTAATATAATCACAGCAGGGGAATCTTGTTTTTTTTTTTTATATCCTGGAGCTGCAATGTGGTTTTTCCTGCTGCTGTAAAGAAATGTTAAATATTTATTCAGCTGCTGCATGTTCTGACATCAAGCACAATATGTTAGAAATTGTTTTAGATGCCAGTTTTAATTGCGATGTTCTAGAAAACAATGTGCTGCTTCAGAAGGCAAATGTTTGAAATTTGTATTTGTGTAAATGGACAAAGCATTGTCAGTGTTTAAATCATTTTTACATCATTTTTAAAGACGATGAACTAGTAATAAATGACAGATTGTTTTATACTGTAGATTATAGATAAAGTTGAAAACATAACAGAAGATGTCTGCACCTGGGTTTGATTCTAGTTTCATTGCTATTCTGTGTTTCTTAGTCTCTTTCTTTGATTAGACCATCTTTGTTTTTCGTTACTTTAGTTGTATTATGTTCGTTATGTCTGGTTATTTGTTAGTGTTGGATCCATTTTCCTAGTTACCCAGTTTGTGTACTCTCACTCGCCCTTGTGCCATTTTCTCTCTCTCTCACCTCAAACTTGCGATCCGGTCCTTGTTCAGTAATCAGCCTCCCCACTATATATGCAACTCATTCTCAGTCACTCCTGGTTGGTTCCTCCTGTTAAATCCAGTTACTTCCCCATTTCACCCTGCTAGTTTTTGGTTCCTGTTTTTTGCTCGGCTCTGGCTCCCTGTGTTCTCTACGGTTTTTGTAAGTTTTGTTCTCCCTTTTTTCACTAAACTACAAAATCTACTTGCCGCCTCCGTCTCATGACAAAATATATTTATATTATTGACGTTTATGCCTAAAATTATCCACAAATCTTCAAGATTTGTGTTTTTATAGAAAAGGAGGTCCCTAACCTTTAGTTGCATCCAACAGAAACTTATCAAAGTCTTTGTGCAAATCCAACATTTTGTTTTCGTTCTGAATAAATATGTTCATAAGATTAAAAAGAAGTGAAGGCATGACTTAGTTTTCATTATTTAAAATTTGTTTTGATTTATTGCAGTCATTACTTTAAGAAAATAGTGTTATTCTGCCACAGAATAGAACTTTTTCTGTTTCAGATAAAAACTTTACCAACTCCTGAGTATGTATCAATTAATCAGTCAAGTTATCAATTAATCAATCAAGCTGTATTAAAAGTTTTAGGTTAATGGTTACACATCTGCACTTGTGGATTCATTTTCTTTTATCCTCCATGTTTTTGCATCCATGAATAAAATTATGTTTTAATCAAAAGCTACATAAAGGCAACAATTTATACAGTTGCTCTGTGTTTTTACAAGATTACAGCTCAAAACATTGTGTGTCTCGCTTGCAAGGTATTGTTCTGTGCTCCCTTTAATCCCAGCAGGAACCTCAGTGGGGGATCTGCGCGTTGAGACATGTGCTAAATGTTAAGCCCTTCAAACCCAAAGTCTTTCTATACAAAGCTGAATATTACATCTTCTGCTTAAAGAATCATCAAAACAATTCAGCTTAACAAGCCACTTTTTTTTACCTTGTGTTATTATCACTGAATAGATTGCAAAAATAGATTGTAAACAGCAATTTGTGTTAGACGGATTAAGACATACTCTGCCTAATTAAGCCCATCATTGATTATCTCATGGTTCACAACATGAAAAATGGCTGAAACCTGTTTGCTGTGTTCTTGCAAACCTTTGTTACTTTGATAACTTCCAGGGGCCTTCCAAAGAAAAGGCAAGGACTTTCACCTTTCCCGGCACTTAGGAATACTTTACATGGATTTAATGAATAATTTAGGACTGCAGGTGATTTTGCCCTGCGGAGGCACCTCACACGCTCAGAATCCAACATTATACTGCGTATAATCAAGGACATATGAGGGTTTGATGGTATCAGGGGCCCAAGCATAATTTGCTGCCTCATTTAACCTCCTCCGTCTCACAAAAGATGTCGGCTTCAATCTCCAAAAAACCTAATTTTAGATATAGGATCCTCACAGAGTGACTCCTGTGTGTTTGTTATTGCGCTGGAGTGTGCTACAGATTAATAGCTCTATTCCACACAGTTACTCTGTGCACATATAGGATCTGTGAGTCATCTCCGAGGAGCGTTGACTGGCAGATGGAACATTTGCTCAGACATGAGTGCTAATTGTAAATGTCACAGGATGGGTTTCTGAAAGCAATCAGAGCCAATTTTGCTTTGGAGACTTGATATAAAGCAACTTAAGTGCAGTGGTGTTCTGCTTTTCTCCCTTTTTGGTTTAGTTTCGCCAACATTTGTTACTTCTTAGCACTAAATAAACAGCTTTAGATATCTGGTACATTGATAAAACTTTCTCCTTGTCGCTCTTATCTCAGTCCGTCGCTCTGCACGCCGATCAGGCACAACAATATAACCACTGACAGGTGGAACCATTAAGACTGATTATCTCGTCACCTGTTGAACAACTTTGAAAAAGGACAAATTGTAGAAACTATGTTTTCACGTCTGAAAGCTGTCAGTGTCTACCTAGAGCTCTTCAAAGAAGGAACAATGATGGGCCAAAGATGGGAGAACATGGTAAGAACAAGAAAACATGTATATTTAGCATATTTTAATATGTAAATTGCAGATTTTGTGATTCCCTTTTTAAAAAAATGCTGTCAAAGCTTAATTTTAAAACTTTTTAAGCATATTAATTAACATTTTCACATAAATATGTGAGATTATATAGCCAAGTGGCTAATTTCCATCTCTAGTCCCATTGACTGGTTGCCGTTTATGACGTTTAATAATGATAAGAAAAGGCAGCATAAGACTACATCACAACAAAGGGAATCATTAAACATCCATCCATCCATCCATCCATTTTCTTCCGCTTATCCGGGGTCGGGTCGCGGGGGCAGCAGCTTCAGAAGGGAGGCCCAGACTTCCCTCTCCCCAGCCACTTCTTCCAGCTCCTCCGGGGGAATCCCAAGGCGTTCCCAGGCCAGCCGAGAGACGTAATCCCTCCAGCGTGTCCTGGGTCTTCCCCGAGGCCTCCTCCCGGTGGGACGTGCCCGGAACACCTCACCAGGGAGGCGTCCAGGAGGCATCCTTACCAGATGCCCGAGCCTCAACTGGCTCCTCTCGACGTGGAGGAGCAGCGGCTCTACTCTGAGTCCCTCCCGGATGACCGAGCTTCTCACCCTATCTCTAAGGGAGAGCCCAGCCACCCTGCGGAGGAAACCCATTTCGGCCGCTTGTACCCGTGATCTCGTTCTTTCGGTCATGACCCAAAGCTCATGACCATAGATGAGGGTGGGAACGTAGATCGACCGGTAAACCGAGAGCTTCGCTTTTTGGCTCAGCTCTCTCTTCACCACGACGGACCGGTACAGCGCCCGCTTCACGGCAGACGCTGCCCCAATCCGCCTGTCGATCTCCCGCTCCCTTCTTCCCTCATTCGTGAACAAGATCCCCAGATACTTAAACTCCTCCACTTGAGGCAGGACGACCCCCCTGACCCGGAGAAGGCACTCTACCCTTTTCCGGCTCAAGACCATGGCCTCGGATTTGGAGGCACTGAGCCTCATCCCGGCCGCTTCACACTCGGCTGCGAACCGCTCCAGTGAGAGCCGCAGATCACGTTCCGATGAAGCCAACAGGACCACATCATCCGCAAAAAGCAGAGATGCGATCCTAAGGCCACCAAAACGGATCCCCTCAACACCTCGGCTGCGCCTAGAAATTCTGTCCATAAAAGTAATGAACAGAATCGGTGACAAAGGGCAGCCTTGGCGGAGTCCAACTCTCACCGAAAACGAGCCCGACTTACTGCCGGCAATGCGGACCAGACTCTGACACCGGTCATACAGGGACCTGACAGCCCGTATCAAAGGGCCCGGTACCCCATACTCCCGGTGTACCCCCCACAGGGCCCCCCGAGGGACACGGTCGAACGCCTTCTCCAAGTCCACAAAACACATGTAGACTGGTTGGGCGAACTCCCATGCACCCTCCAGGACCCCGCTGAGGGTGTAGAGCTGGTCCAGTGTTCCACGACCAGGACGAAAACCACACTGCTCTTCCTGAATCCGAGGTTCGACTATCCGACGGACCCTCCTCTCCAGGACCCCTGAATAGACCTTACCAGGGAGGCTTAAGAGTGTGATCCCCCTGTAATTGGAGCACACCCTCCGGTCCCCCTTTTTAAACAGGGGACCACCACCCCAGTCTGCCAGTCCAGGGGAACTGCCCCCGATGTCCATGCGATATTGCAGAGTCGCGTTAGCCAACACAACCCCGCAACATCCAGAGCCTTAAGGAACTCCGGGCGGATCTCATCCACCCCCGGGGCCCTGCCACCGAGGAGCTTTTTGACCACCTCGGCGACCTCGTCCCCAGAGATTGGAGAGCCCAGCCCAGAGTCCCCATGCTCAGCTTCCTCAACAGAAGGCATGTTGGTGGGATTGAGGAGGTCTTCGAAGTATTCCGCCCACCGGCCCACAACGTCCCGAGTTGAGGTCAGCAGCGCACCATCCCCACTATAAACAGTGTTGGTGCTGCACTGCTTCCCCCTCCTGAGACGCCGGATGGTGGACCAGAATCGCCTCGAAGCCTCGAATCATTAAACAGTTATTTACAATTTGCATTCTCTAATGGTTCAATAAGTTTGACTAAGTTGAGTAGAGTTAGCACAGCAGCGCTAAAAATAGAGTTGTATACAGTTAAGCTATGCTAAGCTAAACGTAAGTTAAATCGTGTTAAAAATTAGCTTGTGCCTTAAGCTAGGGGTTCCCAAACTTTTACATTGTCCCCCAAAGAGCATTAACTTTGGGCCGGGGACCCCCCTTTCCAAGCCCACAGATAACACTACAAAATTTGTCAAGTAACATAAGCTTTTACAGTGTCTTTTCTCACTTTTATTCAATAATTTTTACACTTTATTTAGCATAAATGCAGCCTCAGACCTTGTCTTTCACAGCAGGGCTTCAGGAGATTTCCTTTGGTCTTTTTACTGACAAAAAATTGTCCATTTTGCGTTTGCTATGCTAGCTTGTGAAGCAAAGCCACTGTTTTTGTATTGATGATTGAAAAACATTAGATTATGACCAGAAATTTATAATTAAAATGCATTAGACTCAATATTTTAAATGTCTTTTCATATCTTCCCTCTTGCTTTCTGAGGCCCCTCTAGCGTTCAAATCTTCTCATTAAAACCAAACCTTTTAGTCTCATGGTAATAAAATATTGGTACTCATGATTCACTTACTGGACAAGGCATTCAATAAAGCAATGCACAGATTTCTCTTTGAAATGATTCAGAAGTGAATCTACAACATAAAACACGTTTCAAGCGTTGATCTAAGAGTAAGGAAGAGAGAGTGGGTAAAGTAATTTAGGGGGGCAGTGAACTCCTTATTAACACGAACTGAAGCTCAGTATGATGACAACCAAACTGGGTCGTAATTTGGCTTTAATTAGAACAAGTTTGTTTTCCTTTATCCTCTTAATTTTATTTTTAGCCAAAATCATGAAGTTGACCTCTTTCTGTGAGCCTTTCTCCAAGTTGAGGAAAAGTGCTGCACTTTAGCTACAAACCAAAATTACCTGCCATTTACTCTGGCAAGAGCTTTTTAGCCAAACTAAAAGGTTTTCTAAAAGTGTTGGTCATTCAATTTCCCCAGACTATTTTGAAGACCCATGACCAGGAGGCAGATTAGTTGGTTCCCCCTCATCTCTGCCGTCTGCAGGCCTTTGTGTCTGAAGGACTGAACTCTCAGCAAACAGAAATGGTCATAAAATCCCCACTGTCCGCCCTGTTGTGAAAGTTTGGGTCAAATATGATATAAACTTTTGCGAGGTAATGCAAAAAAAAAAAACAACCCATGTCCCTTATAGGGCTCCGTACAAAATCAACTCTAATCTGGTGGGTTTTTAGTCTAGATTTAAAGGCACTCAGTGTTTTGGCTGTTTTGCAGTTTTCTGGGTGTTTGTTCCAGATTTGTGTAGCATAGAAGCTGAATGCTGCTTCTCCATGTTTGGTTCTGGATCTGATGCAGACCAGAACCAGAAGACCTGAGAGCCCTGGAAGGTTGATATAATGACACCAAATCTTCAGTGATTTATAAACTAACAGCAGTATTTTAAAGTCTATTCTCCACAGGGAGCCAGTGTAGGAACTCTTGTCTTCCTGGTTTTAGTCAGAACTCCAGCAGCAGCGTTCTGGATCAGCTGCAGCTTTAGGCAGTTCTATAAAGACACTGTTGCAGTAATTGTTGTGACTAAAGATAAACACATGGATGAGTTTCTAACATTATATGTTACTGTTTGTCATCCCAAAGCTACTGATTTTATCAACACAAATCGACAGCTGGAAATAAGGATTTACTCTATTAATGGCTTTTTAAAAAGTTTTACGCTTTACGTTCCACATTTTCAAGTTTCACCAATGATCGCTGCATTCATTCATGCTCATTTCAGATTTTTTTTCAAGAATCACAAAACTACAGAAACCCCCTTTTTGATTTTCATTCCTGCTCGTCTGAAGCAAAGTGTTTTATTTATCAAACGATTCTGATTCCAGTGTGACCGCTTTGCTGCTTGAAAGAACAGACAATTCACTTCCTTTTCTCCAGCCCCCAAAATGTTGTTTGGAGAACAGAGAGAAATATTTTGACAGAGCAACAGATCCATATTGTATGATTTCCTTCAATCAGGGAACAATACAAAAAGCTAACCCCTGGTGGGAAAGCACAAAGCCTTCATCTCTAGTTTCTGTGCCCACTATTTTTCCTCCCTAAGTAGAGTTTCCCTCTCATTTAACTTCCAGTTGTATTTTGCTTTTTATGCTTTATTAGGTTTTCTGTGTCCGGTTCACTTCTTGCTCTTCTTGCACATTATCTGCAAACATGGTTCTCTACTCGTTCTTTCTAGTTCTCGGGCTCCTATGGCTGACTCGGATGACGTTTGGTCAAAGCTAATTGGACAGTAAAATCCAATCTACTCAAAAGTGAGGCAAAAGATTTGAGAAATCCCATTAACATATGGTTAAGGGTGACTGCATTTCCGTCCCGTTTGAACTTCAAATGTCATCCCACTACCAATTACATCCCAAATTGCAATTTACCTCAGTTAATTAGCCTAATTAATATTCAATGGAACAGCAAAAAGACTCCTACTTGATTTGTTCCAGTTTTAATCTAACATATCACGGCTGATAATCTGGTCATACAAAATAGATCTCCCTCACTGGGTTTATGCTTTTCAGACTATTATATGGGGGACTTTTTCTGCCATAATTTGAGAGCTCACATTTTCAGTTTGTAAGCAGGACTTCATGTCTGTCTTCTCAAAACTTGCAATGCTTGTACTCAAAACTTTGCTCTCTCAAACCTTTCTCCTCACGCTCAAAACTTGTTTCTGCTCGGATCTGGAATGAAAGCGTTGTACTGGGTGCGTTTGTTTCCTTCTAGCGGGTGTGCCTGTGTGGCTACTATCGATTGTAGCAACCTGCGCCACCCAGTGGATGTAGGGAGAAACAATGACGTCAGCTTTCTGCTCCGTGTTACACTAAGCATCCTCCAGCAGTGCTACTGATCGCCAACAGCTGCTGATCTTAGACAGGAGTTTGTTCACCCAACCAAGGAAAAATGGTTCCACAGATCCAACAGTGTTACAACTTAGTCACATCTATCTGTCTCCCTCTCTCTCAGGCACACCCACCAGAAGGAAACAAACACACCCAGTACAACACTTTCATTCCATTGGCTGAGAGGTTGCTAGGCGACATTACTTTTTGTTTCAACGGAGAGCAGAAAATGTTTCGCACGTGAGCAGAGAGGTTTGCAAGTGGAGATTTGATCTGAGCAGAGACGAGTTTTGAGCGTGAGGAGAAAGGCTTGAAAAAGCAGAGTGAGTATTTGAAAGAGAGCAGACGTTTTGAGTACAAGCATTAAAAGTTTTAAGAAAAAACATGAAATCCTGCTTTCAAACCGAAGCTGTGTGCTCTCGAATTATGGCAGAAAAATTCCCCCTTACTCTTACACAAAAACTAGACTTGAGCAAGTGAAGGAAAACCATGCCCTTTGGAGTTTGTTGATGTTTCCTGTCAGATTCCAATAAAAGACCAAAGAAAAACAAAAGCATGTATAATAATGGCAGCGACCAACATGAGCTGGCATCTGTAAAATCGCTGCCACCACAGCAGGTGAGTTTTTATTGCAGCCTTTTCACAAGTAATACCAGCTCTCTTTGGGAAACTTTGGCACTTTGAGAAAAGTGGTTCTTTTTGGAAATTAGCTCAAATGAGTGTTAGCTCCACTTCAGCATCCCTATTTGTTCCCCCTGTCAGCTCTGCAGGCAGGGCTGCATTTGTCTGTTCTGAGCCCACGCGCCTGCGGGTCAAACCGCTGACTTTCACCAGCACTCTCCAAAAAACAAAGAGGAGGGTTTTCACAAAGCGCTCCAATCTGCCTGATTTGTTGCAGTAGTTTGTCATGAACTATCTGCTTTACTCTGTGGACTATAAATACACCAAACACACACGTCGAACACAGAGCTTAGCCGCAAACAGAGCAGGTGCAGAGAAAAAGAAAACATTTAAACAAAGCATTTTAATTAACAGAGATGTCTACATGCTGGCTATTCCAAATAAGATTAAACATTTATTTTACTTCACAATTGAAGGCAAGGAATATATCTTGGCATGATTCACTCAATGCTTTAAAGCTAACTACTCAATATTAGATCACTGCTAATTTTTTTGTAAAGCCAACAACACATTAGTCACTTATTTTACCTTAGTTATTCTCTTTAATCCATTATAATATTTTTTTTTCCAGTAATCTGTTTGAGAGAAAATGTTCTGGCCTTTAAGAAAAAAAAAAAAAATAATTCAGCCTTTTGTAAGAGAAAAATATGGGGTTCAAATTTCATCCATTCCTTTATGCCACAGCTTAAAGCTGAATATTTAATTAGCAAGTTCCATATTTAGAAGGAAATAGCTGGCCTAAAACTAAATATTTTGTTTGCAAAACAATGTTTTAGCTTCCACTGATTGACGCATAAATTGCAACCTTGCCTGCTAAATATTTAGTTAGGTCCAAGCTAAATGTTATGTGTTATTTAGTTTAGAGGTAAATACTTATCTTTAAACTAAATATCACCCTTTCAAACTATATATTTAGCCAGGAGAAGTATATTTAATTTGCTAACTGAATACAGTTTAGAGGTAAATATTTAGCTTGCTAATTAAATATTTAGTTTGAAACTGACATCTATAAATGACAGAATAACACGGTGAAAATGTGACTTTGAAAAATGATTTTTTTTCCTATTTTGTTTGGCTAAATAATCCAAATTATTGCTGTTAATTTTTGACAGTGTACCTTAACAAACTGCTAGAAGACTTGATGTGTTTTGGTTTTTCAGGCTCCTGAGGTTTGATCTAAGGCACAGTTCACGTCATCCTGTGGGATCTATTTAGGCCTCAACAATATTAAGTACAGGTGTGAAGGTATTTAAATGGATTTAGGACAACAGCTTGGCCCAGGAGGTTATCTGGATTACTTCTGCAAACAGTCTAAAGACTCGTTTTAGTCCTGAAAACTGGCCTGACTCTCCAGTAAACACGTCTGTTTCTTCATATGACAAATGGCATAAAAATAATCTGCTTTATGAAATGATTAAACAGCTATCTGTGGGAATATTTTTGGACTGAATGTTCAATCAGCTTCTTCAATTAAACACAATTCTTCAAGGATTATATTCTTTAATTTGGGGATTTCTGGGGGGTTTATTGATGAGGGAGTTTTTCCTGCCAAGTAACATTTATTTTTGATTGTTTTCTGGGCTGACTGAATCTGCTGTGGTTTCTGCAGCAGCATAAAATGTCCCGTGTCAATCATAAAAACCCGAGCGGTGTGTGGCAGCCTCTTTTCTGAAGCGTTGAGGTTATGAGCTTGTAATGTTGTGTAGAAACAACTCGGCGCTCCAAGCAAGCTCTCGGGTGTTTTTCTGAACTAAAGATTTTCAGTGTCTTTGATTTGATAACTCTGTTCTGTGCAAGTAATTGTTTGCTATTTCTATTATGTGCTCAAAAATACAAAATAAAGCCTAAAATTAGATATTAGAAGAAGTTTGGGATGTGTATGACCAGGAAATCTGCAGAAACTGGATGACAGTGGCTGAGTTTCCAATTGCCATGTGAAAAAAATTGGCGCCAGGATGAGGTGTTTTTTCTGGAAAATGAAATGGATTTATTCACTGCATGTTTATGTCTGTATGTGTAAGGTTGAGATGGAACTGCAGGAAAACGGCCCTTTATTAACCATTCAGACCAACACAAGAAAGACACAATCAAAACCGTCAGATGTCTTTATGACCCGTGAAAATAACTAAGAAATAGTCCAAATAGTTTGGAGGTATTTGGTTTTTTTCCCCCTTCTTACTGAAAGTTTATTGGAACAGAAAGTCCATGTTTGACCTGGTTTGCTTTTGCATTTCTGTTCTTAAGAAAAATATGAAAAATATATCTCTCAACATATCAAGGTACGTGGAAAAATCTACGGAAACCTTACCATGGTAGAAAGTACGGTGGCCATTGTAAGAAAACGCAGAAGTTTTGTGAGAGAAGAAAAAAAATCCCCATGTCCCCTGGGGGACTCCATAGTTTTTTTTTTTTGTTTTTTTTTGTGGCTGAATTGATTTTGGTCAAATCTCACCGACTGGATGTTGCCACTGCTGGAAACCATGAAAAAGAAGACAACAGGAAGTAGTTGGGGGATGAAGGCGCTGCACGTTTTTTACTGACTTATGTGAACAGACCTGTGACATTTACAAAAGTTTTCCCACATTTTGCTACGGAATCTCATCTACTGTCATGTTGACATGGACAAAATGTATATTTTCAGATTAATTTGTCACAGGGGCTTAATTTTATTAACTCTGCTTTGTGTAACGTCCTGTGCGACACATTTAAAATTTTCACTCCTTACGTGTTAACTCCAAACCTTAGATGGCAAACGTATTTGCATACGCATAAAGACACACATCAATGTTCAAATTTACATTTAGCTCATCTCTGTACTGAAGTGATAATTTGTTGCACCTCCCTTCATATTTGCACCTTTTGTTTCTCTCCTCCTAGAAGGATGTTTTTACAGTGCCGCTGGATTTTCTTTCAATCCTCCTGCCTGCTTTTACAAACTGTTATTGACATATAAAGCATCAAAGCTTCACGTTGCATTTGTTGGATTTAGCCTTGCTTTCTCCCCTTCTTTCACATCGCGTCCTTGTGTCTGATTTCCCAGCTCCGAATCTTCCCTGTCGTCATCTTTCTTTTTCTTTTTCCTGGTTTATATCTGATTTCTTCGTTTAGTTTGTACATTTTCTCAAATCTTCTCCTGCTTTCATTTTCTGCCAAAATATTTTGTATTTGTGTTTCTGGATGCAGCTTCTTCTTAAAAGATAAAATAACATCCCTTACCTTTGCTGTATTCAGAGCCTCGGCTGCATTTGGACTGTATTACCAATGAAACACACGATTGCAACTTTAAATTGTGTCTCCATAATCTGGTCTTAATCTTGACATTTTGATTGGCAAGACTATTCAGGTGTTCTTTGTCATTGTTCTATAATCTTCACTAAAATTACTGCTGTAAGATGTAATTTTCATAATGTAGAAATCCTGATGAGTGGAATGGTATTATTCATTTATGAATTATTAAACTCTTGGCTGGTCAGCGGGGTTCCCATTCTGCTGCTCACTTCACTCCGTCACTTATGAACTCACAAATTCAAAAGTTTACTTAAGTTAGAATGACTTTTTACTCCTTTTTTTCTTCAAAAATGTGCACCATGTTTGAAGGATTTTTGATTGACAAACTCTTCTTGTTTCAAGTCACTTTAAATAAAGTAATTTCCTTACTTCTTAACTAAAACTTTACTGTTTCAGGTTTTTTAGACTTTAACTTATTTCTGTTTTACTAAATGCAAAAATGAAGAGTTTCCATACACTTACAAAGCCCCGTAAGTTTCTAATGGTTATTAGTAGAAAAATCAGCAGATGTATTTTAAGATTAAACACGCTAATTTTAATATATTAAAAATCATCCAAAATGTCAGGAAGTTGCAGAGGATTTATTTTATGAAACTTATTTATCCTAGGGAGGAAGGTAAGGTAATTTTATTCATATAGCACATTTTCATCTCAAATTGCTTTACATGAATTAGAAGGAAATACAAACCAAACAAAACCAAAAGAAAGAAAAGTATAAAACTGTATATTGTTTAATAAGAATAAACTAATAGACGTTTCTCTGGATTATTGTTCTGATAAAACTATTTGTTCTCCATGTTTGATTCTTGTTCTGAGTTGCTAAGTAAGCTAACAGGAGTTTCTCTGTTATATTTAACTTTATATTAAAAGTAATTTTTTAAGGTAATGAACTAAAAAGTATAAAACTAAATGTTGGTTGGTTCTCCATGTTTAATTCTTGCTGAGCTTTTAGAAAGTACCATCAACCCAGAACAACTGGAACCAACATTAAGTTTTATACTTTCTAAGTTTGTTATAGATTTGTAAGCTAACAGGAGTTTCTCTGTTATATTTAACTTTATATTAAAAGTATAAACTTAAATGTTGGTAATAAGCACTCCACAATTTTTTAAGGTAATGTACTAAAAAGTATAAAACTAAATGTTGGTTGGTTCTCCATGTTTAATTCTTGCTGAGCTTTTAGAAAGTACCATCAACCCAGAACAACTGGAACCAACATTTAGTTTTATACTTTCTAAGTTTGTTATAGATTTGTAAGCTAACAGGAGTTTCTCTGGGTCGCAAGATGCCACATTCAACTGTTTAAACATTATGTGAATACGATGGGATTTTCCATTCATTGTACCTTTAAGGAAAAAGATTTGCTCTATCAAAGAGATTATTTTATGTCGTCAACCCCTAAAAATGTGGGGGAGAAAAGACTGTGAAATGCTGGAAAGAGAGTTTCATTATTCATATTTCAAGAAATCCTGCACAGACATTGGACACATATTCTGTGTCCCCAATATTGAAACAAAGTTGAATTGTTTCATCATAACGATCATTTTTATAGTTTAGCTTGTAAGCATCAGAGCTGTGAAGTTTGATGGCGGCAGCATCGTGTGGAGTTTTGCTGCAGGAACAAGAGGAGGAACACTTCACAAAATAGATGGCAGATGAGAAAATGCAATTATGTGGGATATTGAGGCAACAATTCAAGACATCAGCCAGGATGTTAAAGCTTGAGTACCAATAAGTTTTCCAAATGGTGGCTAATCAAACCGCCAAATAAGTTATACAAATGCATTAAGGACAATAAAGCCAGTGTTTTGGAGAGGATGTCATGAAACCCTTATGTGGGCAAAGCTTGACAGGAAAGTGAAATATATACTATAGTAGTAATATATGATCCAAGTCACATACTTTAATGGCAATCCTAACAAATGACAAGGAAAAGTCTGCAAAGTGGCTTCAAAGAAATGGAAGAAAACGTTGTTTCTCTTGTTCTTCTGTTTAGCAAATGAATGGTTTTGGTCATTTGTTTTTCTGTACCATGTATGTAAATATCTGGCTTCATCTGTAAGTGATGAATAAAAAATAAATGTATCAGAGTTAAAAAGAATAAAAGATTCAGTTTGGAAGAGAGAGAAATATTTTTTGGAGCTAATGATGGCAAAACTACAACAAACAGAGAATCCAGTCATAAACACTGAGGTTTCAGCTGAGAAATCTGAGGCAAAAAGCAGGAATTCATGTTATTTTATATACTCTACATAATGTATACTCAAAGATTCAGGAACTGAAACGCCATCTGAAACTATCAGAGGAAGGATTTTTTTTTTTTTTCTCGAATCACTTGCAGGTTAATAAATCAAAGGTTTGAAAAATATGTGGAAACATCTGCCACAAATACCAAGTTATCAAGCTGATGCATCAGCTTAGCAATTTCTTTTCTGCACATTTTAGCTGCTAAATTCTCCACCACAGTGAAAAAGTCTGATTTAGAAGCTGAGCTGATAATAGACAAAGACATTAACGGTGTTCTCATTGAAGACAGACGCCTGCTGTGGCTGCAAATTGAAAGATGAAACTTAGCTAGATGCTAAATTTGTTTCAACTCAACAACCTGCTCCTGGCTGATTGTTGCTCTGAGACAAGGGTAGTTGTGAAGAAGTAGTAGTTGGACGATTTAAAGATCTCAGAAGTTCACAGATTTGTATATTTCTTTGCATTAGACAACCCTTTAAAATGGTGGTGCCCAAACTTTGGGGCAAAACTGTTGCGTTGAAAGCATTTGGGGCAAATGTAATATTTTTTTATGACATATGACACTTTTTGTGTCTTTTTTAGTTTATTTTTTTTTGGCTCAATGATAAACTTAAAAAAATACAATTTTATTTCAATCAAAGTAATCAGATTTTCTTTGATAATTATTGTAGATACGAAACATAAAAAAAACTCGCTAGATCGGATTAGCATAAGATATTTTGGGTTGCTTGTTTTCTTATTTGGGCTACAAGATTTGCTTTTGAGTAAATGGATAAGAAATAAGATGTATGCAAAAACGTGGTTAATAAATGAGAAGCCATTTTTTGCACTATTTTTAACCCTCCTGCATCTTGTGCTGCATTCACACCGAACACGATTTGAGCATCAGGGGCGTCTGGTTAGATTCAGTCTACATGGCCGCGATTTGTGCATCTAGCGCTACGTGATTGAAGGGATTCTAGTGTTTGACGTGCGCCCAACGCTGGAGTGGGAAAATCCAAACTTTTGCCGCTCAACGCGGAGCATCAACCAATCAGTGACTCTGCTATGTGACAATCACTTGTGCCCAGCTAGCTTGTGAAACTCAGAAAACTTTTAAATTATGTGGTGAATTCCAACTTGTTCCCCACGGCGACATTCTGTTGATTTCAGTAAATAAAACTTAGATACTCTCTCAATATTTAATCCGCCATTGTTCAAAGCAACCGGGAGAGTAAAAAGAGGCTCCAACGCGCGTCGTGACATTATCAGCTGTTGCTTGTTCAATAGAAACTGAGCACAAAAACATCTGAGCCTCCTTTATGGCTGCAGAAGCTTTCACTACATAATATTTTGGCGACGCTCTCACAATTTCATCCACCATTGTACAAAGAGACCGGCAGCAAAGGCTTGTCCCAACGTGTGTCTAGAACAGTTTTGACAAGTTTCAAATTTGCGTCTAGAGCAAAATGTCAAGCATCAAACTTCAAAGTGCACACACGTCCTACTTGAAGCGTCAGATGAAACGTGTTCGGTCTGAACGCAGCACTAGGAGTGCGGCAAATGTCACGGTCGGACGTTGTAGGAACTGACGTCGGGTCCCAGAACCTCATAAAAGCGCACACAGGGTCAGTACGACCCCGCTGGACCGCACACAGACTAAAAACCTCATGGGATCCAACATACCCCATCACTGCAGGGCGAGGTAAGATGTTATCTGTTAAAAAAAAGTCCTAAAAGATCAAAGCGTGTCCATCTGCATCAACTAACTGTGCTAGCAAGCCAAATTTTCTCAAACCTAGAGCTGAGGTCAGATAGTTTGATGTTTCTCCCTCTGACTTCATGCAAACCTTTTGTTCCATTTAGTTACAGCTTGTTTCCCGACAACAGGAAAACACGTTTCCGCAGTCCTTTATCAGGGCTGAGCATGGTCACTGTCATGTATACTGATTTAACCATATCACAATATCCGGCATGTTCCAGTTACAGGAGCGCGCCGTCATGGGAAACGTGACAATGGCTTCGTTTGGCTGGGAAAGCGGCGGCAACCAGCAGAAGGGACAGCAGAGAGGGACATGCTCTGCCAGGCAATATGAAATTGAATCCTGTCTCGCTTAGTGCTTTTCAAATGATGCGTCTCTTGCACTTGTGCCTGAACCTGTTTATTCTCTTAGCCTGTTTGCTTTTCAATTATTACACTCAGGGAGAAACGTCTCCAGGTTGTCAGGCAGAATGAAGGCAGCAGGATGTGCAGGGAAGGCCTGAAGATGTTGTTTTAAACTTCAGCACAATGTTTTTTTTGGCGAAAGCGTCATTTTTCTTTCTGAATTGTATTCTTTTCACACTTGCATAACTAATTTTATTGTTTTTTGTGCATTGCTTAATTTTATCTCGGGTTTCTTTTTGAAGCTTAAATCTAAAAATAACTTTCGCAATTTAACTCCGAGGTTATAGCAGGTTTCTGTTTTCATTTAGAAGAAAGCAGTTTTAGAAGGTCACAGTTTGAAGAATTGAATGCAGATGGAACATACTCACACATATTACTGTTTAGAAATCATAATACAGTTTCAGAAAACGTGAAAGTTATATTATGGCACAAATAAAAAAGTAATTCTTTAAGAATGTAAAACAAAAAAACGAAAGGCTAAAAGAAACACTCTAATCTGATTATAGTCCTTATGTGGTTCATTCCCTTTACCTATTAAGTCGGATCTGGGAATTTACTGTACCATACAATTCTACTTTATTTCTAAAACGCTTAGAAGTGCGGTACAGAAATATAAAAACAAAAGGCCAACAATGAAACAATAAGACAACTATAAGGAACATAGAATTAAAAAAAGTACAACATTAAAACACAGAAGCTTGCTCACTCTTGGTTAAGAAAAAAAAAGTGTTTTTAAACCAGTTTTAAAAACAGAAAGAGATTAAGCCTGCCTGACCTTCAGCTCATCCCACAATTTAGGAGCCAGAACTGCAAAGGCTCCATCTCCTCTGGATTTATAAAGGGTATCTGGGACGGCTAAAAGCATCTGGTCAGACGATCTAAAAGCATGTGATGGAATATAAGAGAGAAGCAGTACAGACCAATAAGAAGGGCTAAGACCATTTAAAGACATAAACAAACAAAATTAATGTAAAATGGATTTCAAACTAAACAGGAGGTAAATGAAAGAAAGTCAAAACTGGAGCTATGTGCTCTTGTTTACCTGCATCAGTTAAAAATTATGCAGCAGCATTTTGTAGCAGCTGTAGATGTGAGATGGAGACCTGGCTAACTCAGATCGAAAGAGAGTTGCAATAATCTAGATGCGGTAATAAAAGCACGGATCGATGTCTAAGTGGTGCTTAGAAAGGAGGGCTTGATTTTTGAAAGGTTCCTCAGCTGAAAGAAAGACGGCTTAACTACGGTGTTTAGACAGCAGCCAAATTTCAGGCTGGGGTCTGTTTTCACCCCTAAATCTGTGACAATAAATTTTTTTTGTATGGCACCAAAGAGTAAAAATCAAAGGCAGGGATACTGCGTTGTATTCCCACCATCTATAATTCGGTGGTTACCTTAACCTCAGTCTCTTTTTTTATTTTTATTTTTTTATTAAAATGGAGGAAATTCAGTGCCATCCTTCTCCTGATGTCATCAAGACCGTCCAGTAGGGACTGAGTGGAGCCATTATGTTTCCAAGGGAAGTAGACTTGACAGTCAACCATTTAGAAATGAAACTGCACAGCATGCTTTCTGAAAATAGAAGATAAAATGGCAGAAGATAAAATGAGAACAGGAGAGGTCCAAGAATTGAGCCCTGGGGTACTCCCCGGAGGGGGCAGCAGAACCGGAGGTAACATGTTTACAAACTCAATACATTATTATATACATCCTGATGGGTACCATTTAAAAATAACAACCTGTTAGCAGGTTTTAAACATACTTTTATTAAGCCCACGTTTCTTTTTTTTTTTGTTAAATGTTTAATTGATCTGATGTATTCTACTTTTAACTATGTTTTCATTATCTGCAAGTTGAAAATCATCATACTTAACAGATTGTCTAAAATATTAATTTCAGACTAATGAGGCTAAAATATAAATACTAATAAAAAAGTTGAACATTTTTAAATGTAAATATAAAAGTAAATTAAAGTAATATGGGATAAAAGCACAATAAAATTTAGCTAATTTATTATTCATAAATATATATATATTTAAATACTGTATATATACTAGTATAGTTTGTTTGAAACACACATTTAAAAAATGTGTCCTGTTCACAACCTACCTAACTTGTTGTGCTGTCAATCTTGTATTTTCTTTTATTTCATTCGTTGATGTAAACTAACCGAATCATTTGCGTGAGGGCGAAACCTAAGTGAAGGAGAGGTGAAAGGTCATGTTAGCCTGTAGGATTCGATCGACATGCTATGCTAGGAGGCTGAAAAGGGTAAGATAAGGCCCTTTTCGCACGGCAGGGTCCGGCACGGCACGGGTTCAAAGTAGAGCCGACCGTTTTTGCATTAGAACTTCCGACCCGGTTCTTCCAATCGGGCCGGCCAAATGGGGCTGCTTTGAATTTTGCAGCTGATTGGTTTAGAGTCAGCCGTTGATTGTTTCAGCCGTTGACCGGTTCTAGCTGGCTCTCACTAAACTGTTCTTACTGTATTTTGTAAAGAGTGCTGTTTTTAATATTTTATTAGTTTTGTTTTTTTTAATTAGCAATGAATTTCTCCGCTTACTCGCTGATGAACGAGTACAGAATGAGCTAGATCGGTCAACGAGGAAAGAGAAAGTTTTCCGCCGCATCTCTGAGGAAAAGTCTTCGGCCGCTACATCGAAACCATTGGTTAGTTTCAAAAATAATGACGTCAGGTTCAGCTTCGATGCAAACACAACCGGGCTGCAGTACGGGTGGAACCCCACCGAAGCGTGCCTTCCGTTCCGTGCCGGACCCTGCAGTGCGAAAAGGGCTTTAGAGGAAACGGTCGTAAATTACCTTGGTCTACATTCGTGTTTTGGACTGTTTCACCTTATGATGAGTGAGTACTCGATGTAAGTGATATCTGTGCTTGAATATATGATGCTAACTGCAAGATAGCATTAGCATTTTTGCGCGAGCTGTTGGTAGTGTGTATTAGCCTTAGCCAGATGTGTGAAGCTAACAGAGACTTTTATCACGCAGTGGACCGAGAGGAATTATCTGGACTCTTCTGCTGTGGATAGAAAGGTGGAGTTTGCCGGATTTTATTTCACGTGGCCATGATGTGAAGTAAATTCAAACTCACCTGTCCAGTGGGGTCTGCATGGCTACGGACGAGGCCTCATCCATCCTGCACACCTAAGAGAGTTCAAAGGATTTGTGAGTAAACTTTATTTTCTGCTTGGTTTCAAGTTGTGTTTTTGGGTCACAATGAACGCAAGCTATGAATCAGACCTGCAATGTTTTTTTTAGTTAATATTTCAATAAGAGGCTTTATTATTTAAATGGTCACGTTCTGACCTGAATTTAAAAGGGAACTGTTGTGGGAATGTCATTCTGTTTTTGTTTGTTTGGACTAATACATTTTTGTATGTGCTAATCTTTGATTCACTAAATTCTTCTTAACGTCAAACTTTTTGAGTTGTATCCAAATTTTATTTATTAAGACAGGTGTAGATAGGCCTGTCGCAATAAATCAATTAATCACATAATACATTAAAATGAACTCAATGATATCCATTTGCAGTATTTATTGTTTTTTTTCTTTTCCCTCCATCAAAACTTGATGACGAAAGTATTCAGTCTGGTGCTTTGGTCTCAACTAGCCAGTTTTTGAAGGACATAATTCATTTTATTTGTGGTTTCTCTTGTTTATTTATATTGTATATTTAAAGTGTCTTCCAGTTTCAATGTTAAATGCTCATTAGAATTTAAATATTTGAGAATGTTTTCTTGCATTGTGCCAGTGCCATTATATTACTTGAAAATGGTCTCAAAACAATGTTATCGTTTATCCCAATGACTTCTGGGACAATTTATTGTCCAGCAAAATCTATTGTGACAGCCTTGGACAGATAAGGTTAAAAGCTGAAATTAATTGTTTTTAAAACAAAGTAGCTCATATTTTGTCTTGTTTGCTGGAGGCACTGCTATAATTAAAGATCATAAATAAGTATAGACGTTCAAAACTGATTAGTACTTAGTTTCTCCTGTTTACCAGCAATCGATTATTAGTGAGTACCACCATCACCTTTACAGAGTCGATATCCAGCTGCTTATATAATGTTTCATTTTGTGACAAAGCTCCTAATATAAATTATATTTTCTATACTGTTCTAATTTATTAATGTGTTTGTACATATGTGTTAGATTCTTTGGGACTTAGACTCCTAAAAGAAAAGGTAAACCCTTTATAATAAAACTTTAAGGCACAGCTGCCGTATTGAAATTCAAGGTCAGAGGTTTGTAGAAATGTTTATTCTTATTTTGAATATGAATTTCTTGTTCAACTTGGACCTTTTACAAAAAACAAGCTGACAAAAAATTTCGAAAAAAAATCCAACTTATGCTGTAGATCTGTTTTACACTAATTTGAAAACCTAGTATTTAGAGAGGCTATGTTTAACAAAATGTTTGAGAGTCTCTGTTACACGTCCAGCTCAGAAGCTGATGCATATCTTAGCACCCCCAGGAAGTAGATCTCTGTATTTGTAATGCTAGCTTTCTGTCTCCTAACTTTGATCAGGTCAACCCTTCTTCACGTGTGATATATGAAAAGAGATGTTTCATTATTAGGAGTGATAGTATGTGGATCCATTTTCATAAAAACCTTATCAGCACAATGCAGCTGTTCCTCGTCTCCTAAATAACCTGCCATCTCCTGATAAACAAAGAAAACATGTTTGCGACGGACACATTTTTCCTCTGAAAGGGCTGCAGTTCTGCTCATGTGTCTAAAGTATTACAGCCACGCGGCAAGGACGGCGATCTGTTCCAGTCACAGTCGTGATTGAGGAATCATTGTACACCTGAGTATTCCGGCTTGCAGTTGATGCCGTCACTCACTGCCTGTCGCTGTCGATTACAGTTGGACATGGAGAAGTGTGGAAATCCAGAAGTCCCATGTGGTGATGCTGTGCGTCTGCACGCCCTTGCCCAAAGTCAAGCCAGTCGCTGTCCTCTCCGATGAGATGGATGATAACTGGACTTATATGTGGAGACAAATGTCATTTTCTGGCTCCTAACACACAATCAATTTTTACTTTTAGGTTATGAGAGTGCTAACACTAACCTTAATCAATCTTAATATGAAGTGGCGAGATATTAGAAGATATACGTAAGACTCTGTCAAAGTGGGTGTTTAAGAATGAACACATAACTCACAGATACTGAATTTATATTTTATTGGCACTGGGGCTGTTGTAAACAATTATTTTAGTAATCGAGTAATCAATTATTCTTACGATTAATCGAGTAATTGGAATAAAAAAAAAATAGATGAAATAAACATGGGTAAATCTAACATAACAGCAGTGTTCCTATCGCATATCAACATCCAGGCTCACAAATATGTTTATAAAAATGTCTATACTGCAGCTTTTGGTTTATTCATTTTCAGTCAATTTAATAGACGGAATTTGGCACCTTTGTTCGTCACAAACAGAAACTCCTCTACCAGCTACGTACCACCACGATGCGCTCCACCACCCATTTGTTGACACCGGGATGATATAAAATTCATTTTCCGGTTTGTCCGTAAAACTACATGTACGCTAAGCATCTGAAGCAGAGCAGCCCGCAGTGTTCATTCTATCCGCCGACCTGTATAAATACTCTCGCTGCGCTCTTCCCCGCTGTTCGCTCTGAACCGGTCACCAGGAAGCAGCTCCGGGACGAGAAGAGCTGCCGTACTCCAAGCATCGCGCCAGTCATTTTAAGGATGATTATTGGTCTCCCGAAAAGCATCCAAAACCCAGACGTTATCATCTATCGATCCTCCCAGGTTGAAATTCAAAATTGGATGTTATGCTGCTAGCACTTAGCTTTCGTCAACAACTCAGGCGAAAATGAGAGCGCTGCGCAACACAAATAACCTGGTTGGAACACGGTGTGCTAAATAATAAACATCATTTAACAAAACTTTGAGGCAGATAAATTTTTCTTGGGGAATTTTAATAATCGAGGTACTCAAATCGTTTTAACCCTCATAGGCACCCAGGGTTTCCCCCAGTGTATTGTAAGCCTGGCGGGCCACCAGGCTTAACCTGCCCTCCCAGGCTAATGATGCATTCACACCAATCGTGTTTGCATTCAAAGTTTATGTGGGGGGCGAGTCGAGGGCCTATCGCACCGCATTTCGAATGTCTAGCTCAATGGGTGATCAGTATCCGAATAGGCAGGAAAAAAAACCTGATCGGAGCATCCATAACAGATATCAAATTAGGTGTGTGGCTACACACACGTAGCCACAGGGTCCACATAACTGCTAACGACCGCCTTAGAAAGGGGCTCTGTCTATTTTTATTTTTTTCCTGTTTAGTTTTTTCTCTTCTGAGGCTAGGAGCATCTTCCTGCAGAACTACACAGGTCAGCCGGGGCTAAAGCCAGCTTTGCATTGAGAAAGAGCCTCAGGGAAGATGGGAAGCAGGGATGTATTGACACACAATTCAGTCTGCAAATGGAAAAATCCCATGTGGGGAATGCAGAAAAACCAACTTGCCTGAGCAGAGGCGCTGATGATTTTTTTTAAGGGGTGGGGGATTTCATACACAAATGAAGAGTTTTTTTTGTTGTTTTGTTTTGTTTTTTGTTCAGCTTGTTAATTAAGCACAGATACGCAGTAAAGGTCTTCCCAGGGCACCGTAAATGATTCACATCTCAAACTTACTATTAAGTTTCCATGCGAATACAGACCAAGTCAGTCAAGACTTTTCCAAAGTTCATCTTGAGTGGGAGGTTTGTCAAAAATGAGACTCAAATCGTGAACTGGAAGCAGCATACAATAATTTTTTTAAAACTGACAGAAAATCATAAAACAAAATGTAGTATAGTAAAAACAAAAAAAAAGTGTGTTAAATGTGGATGTATCCATTTAAAGTTTACAAACTGTTAGATACTGAATAAGTAAATATGAAAATTAAATGGCTCTTTCAAAGGTTATTCCAATTTTAAATTTTATGCAGCTAACAGATTAAAAGTTCCTTTTAAAAATCCCTTTTTTATTGGATATTAAATGATTATTCAGCTCACATTTAGTTGTATATCTAATGCAATTTTAAAATCTTATATTATGATGTTGCCATGATTACATGTTATATATATCAGGTCAGCCAAACCCACTTCAGTTACTGTAAATAAAATCTGTTGAAAATATCTTAATGAAAAAAACGGCATAACTGGAGGCTCACTATGGGCCTCATTGCTCAACAGTGGGGGTAGAATTGGTTGCAGTAATGGTTGTGGATTCATCAAACCACAGGTAATCTGGCCAATCCCAATGTGTGGCCAAACAGACCTGGTGGCTGGAAGCCATCTTCATTTAATACCACAATCCCATCTATTCATGGTTTCTGTGACCTTGCCTGCAGAGTTCCTGCAAATTTTCTGTAATACGTTTCTATTTGACAGTGTAGTTGGAAAAACTAACGATGCCTTAATCTGAAAGCGATCCCTCCTGTTCATCTGATTGCAGTGCACCTGACTAAAACTTCATGTCCAATGTAAAAATTTAGCAAATTTCATAAACAAGAGTCTTCACGATATTTTTCGTGTTTTCTCAAGATGATCAAAGTCTGACATCTTCACTTTCACTGTCCACCTCCCAAAACGGATCCAAAAAGCATTTAAGTCCACTTCCATTGCCATGGCTTTTCAGCGTAGGGTTTTCCTCATTTAAATGCAGAGAAAGATTTTAGCATAACTCCACGCAGACACTTCATAGCAGATAAAGTTGACTGAAGTCATAAAAGTCATCAAGTGATAACTTTGCATTTAATCTCCTTCGAGAGAGCCAGAGCATTTTTCTGAAGTTTGCTATGAGAGATCTGCAGCCACATAAATCTCCATACACGCTGGTCCTAACCTTGCTGTGTTTAATGTTTTACTTAATTGTTCAGCCATCAACCCCACACAGAGTCCAGATTAAAAATAAATAAATAAATTTAAGTACAGCAGCCATACACCTGAGAGATGCTTCTTTTTTTAATCTTCCATGTTTCTCTAAGTAGGTCCTACTTAGAGGTTTACCTACATACATGAAACAAATTGGTTTTTCTTTGCTCCTATTTGACCTATATACGTTTTTTTTTCACTGCAATCTGAACGACCCAATTCCAATCTTTTCACCCCTAAAAAAATCTGATATGTGCCACTTCCATGTACTAATTTGGGTACTATCCGATTATTTTCAAAGCATCTCTAAACCAAACGGTCATGTCATGTTTTATCTGACTCGTATTTCATTTATGTGAAACATGCGTCATCATTCTGAACAAGAAAAAGCCAGACATGGGAAATCCGGATGTAAACAAAAACTGAAAATTAGGATTATGAAATCAGTCTGTCACTGAAGCGAATCAGTCAATGTCCTATAGAAGGCCATTGTACGTCAGATTATCAGGAGCATGCTAACAAAAATCGTAATAGTGCTCAAATACTTTTAAAATTACGGCTTTATTCTTGGAATGTTTTGCTTTCTGTTACTTGGGTTCCTTTGTGTAGACTTCCATTTTTGAATAAATGTTAAAATTGATTCATTATTACATCAGTAAGCATTACGCTGTTGCAAACAGGGACTCCTGCATTTGTTTTATTGGAGTATTGCACAGAACTATCGCTGCACCTGACCCACAAGAGCACAACCACATCCCCAACGTGCATCAAAACCAGCAAAAATCTAAACCACACATAATGCTCAGGGCCCACATATTTAACTGACATTTTTTTTCTTTACAAGTTATAACAAAGACAGGAAAAACCTATCTGTGTGATCCATGGGAGGTGGAGGATGGAGATTCATAGGTTCAGGTGATGTGTTTGAGACCATGAAGCATCAATGTTTGATTAATTTCTATTCTTTTTGGAAAAGTTTTGACTGGATTAATTATTGGACCCGCCTGCAGTCTTGGCATAAGACTCGGGAAGAGCGCTCCAGATGTCACGGTCGGCCATACAGATGACCTGTTAGCTCTTCAGTTCGCGAAACCACAAAAAGAAAAAAATAGAGTGGGGACCAGGAGCGACGGTAAAAAGCTCAGGCAGGTGCACTAGAGCTCTCTTAAACTACGGGAGGGTTCAAACTCCGCTTATTCATCATTAGCTAGCTTAGTAGCTTACAAAAAGCCAATTAAAAGTATAACTGACCAATAACATGTATAATAGTTAAGATGGTTAGATAACAAATCCAATAATTACCTTTTTTTTTTTTTTACATAGTTCAAAATCTCAAGGTGCGTACAGCCAGACAGCTGCAGGCGCTTCTGCCTGTGAGCACAATCTGAAACCTGGCCTCCGACTCTCGCATCCTGTCATACGCACCCTCCGATAAGTGAGAAAATGACCGCACGCCCATTTTTAAACTCTTTGCACGCCTGATAAATCAGGGCCAATAATTTTTTTTCCAGAGTAACAACCTACATTTTTTTTTTATTTAAATGAGCTCCATTTGAAGGTAAATCTTAGCAGAGTGGCTTGAAATGTGGCTCCCACCATTGATTATCTGCCTGGGATCCCCTGGGGAGAAGGCCAGAGCCGGGAGGAGTGACAGCATTGTCACTCAGTGCATCATGGCCTTGGAGGACTATCAGCACTCTGCAGGATGATCCCGATAACATCTGTGTTTGTCTCTGGCCTACCACAGATCCTGACCTCCTATCAGATCACAAGTCTAATCATGTAGTCCCTTTGCCTGCAGCGCTGGGTCCCGCTGGGGCTCCCCACAGAGCCAGAGTAAAAACAGTTTGAGAGCTTTCTCCATGTGCCGCTGCAAAGAATACAGAAGATTTGTCCTTGGAGACGCCCTCAAAGTATAATGGTCAACATTATCTGTAGCTTGTGCTGCAAATATTTAGCCCTTTGCTATCTGCATAACAGTCATACACTTGGGAGCTAAACTGCAGCACAGACTGGGAACATAAATCCCCAGCCCTATAATACGACATATAAAAAAGCTAAGCTGACAAAGTGTTAACTGTAATTCATGGGTCTGTTGTGATGTCCAAATAAAAGCATATCATACAAAAGCATTGTGAGAGAATAGCCTTGAGCTGTGTGTGGGATGTGTCCCCATGGTTCCATCTCTGCTCTAACGCTGTTTATTATTGGGCTCATATTGCCAGTTGTGAAGTAAAGTGACTCATTTTTTTTTCAAGCACGGGTCTGGATTCATCCACGAGAGGAAGGTCGGAGGTGCATTACTGCTCCCCTAGCAGCACGGTTCAGGATTACACCTTTCTCTTGATTTCCATGTTCTGTTGTCACATCAGTGACAGAAATAATTATACTGTTCAGAAACCAGTCTCATCATTTATAGCTACAACAGGGAGAATAAATAGCGAGTCTGAACATACATTCTCACTGTACGTTGGTAACAACCCAAGAAAATGCATAAGTTGGTAAGTTAAGATATTTAGAATAAAGGGTAACGACACAAGAAATAGCTGAGAAGATGAGATGGGTCAGGTGCAGTGATAGTACTGTGTTGAACTCTCGCTCGCCCAGAAAATTTTTTTCATTTTGGGAAGAATGAATGTCTAATCTTACTAGGAAAATAGTTTCTTTTGCATTCCCTTGCAATAAGCAAACACAAATAAAGTTGAGATGGAACTGCACATGAAAACGGCCCTTTATTAACAATTCAGACCAACACAAAAAAGACACAATCAAACTGTCAGATCATTTTGTTACCCCGTGAAAATAACTCAAATTTTCTTTTTCTGTTTATATCTTAGAAAAAATGGAAAGCCCTTGTTTGGCCTGTTTTGCTTTTGCATTTCTCTCCTAAAGAAAGACATAAAACTTCAGATATTTCTCAAACAAGGTATTAAAATACATGGAAAACTTACGAAAACTTTATATTGCAGCAGAAAGTACGGTAGCCACCATAAGAAAGACATAAAATATTCAATTATGCCGCATGAACTGATCAGTACATTATCGCGAAGTAACGCAAAAGAAAAAACAAATCCTCCTCTCCTCTAGAGTGGTCTCCGTATAATCCAACTCTGATCTGAACCACAAAAGTTAACTCTTGTGTGCCTAATAGCCTCGGTTTCTGTTTGAAGTGAACTCTGGTGCGATTCGAATGCACATCTGAACTCCAGCCAGTCTGAATACTGCTCCAAAAGCAGGAAGTGGACTACAGCGCAGGGAATTCTGAGTAAATACAACCAAAACAAATGTGCATGTTTAGAGAAACGGCTTGTGGACTATTACCATCGACAAAATAGAAATCATACAACTACTAAAAAAATCTGATGCTTCTCCATTTTTGTTTATAGTCTGTATCATCTTTAAAGGTTTTTATGTCGTTTCCCTCAGTGGATCTTGGTGCAGCACCCCCACAGGCGAGGAGGGGAACTGGTTGGTTTGACAGACCAGTTTTAGATTTGCCCCACAAAAAAATCTACGAATAGGTGAATTTTCCACAAATAATTTAAAAATATCTGAAAAGCTGAATGCGCAAATACTGAAACTCAAATGGGGATAAGAGAGAATTTGCTAAGGAAATAATAGGAGCCTATATTCTTTAAATCTTTAAAAATCTTTAAAGCAGTGGCCTCAACCTCTGGTGTCATGTAACTTTTGGATATCTTCCTTGTTCTATGCAGTTGAATTAAATGCTGAAATTGCCTCACTAGCATGCAGTCAAGCTCTACAGATCTCTGCTAATTAGCTAATATTGGAGCCAGGTGTGATGAGGCAGAGCGACATCTAAAAGTCACAAGACACCGGCCCACGAGGACCGGAGTTTGAGATTTACAGTCATAGCACACACCATGTTTGGAGGAGACATCTTTCTGAAAACACCATAACGTTTGAAAGTGGAATCATGGTGTTGTAGGACACATGATCTTACTGGAAAACTTCATATGAGTGAATGAAGATGTATACAAAGATATTCTTGATGGCATTCTAAAAAAAGAAACAAGATTGAACTTCTCTGCAGGACAATAATTCCAAACACACAATTTTATGAAGCTACAACGTACGCTTTCTGTTTTATAATTGGTGAAAATCCTTCAGTGGACCAAACAAAGGGTTCTCAGAAACTTCAATTAAATCGGTAGTTATATAAATCACAATGCCATTCTCGGGTGGGGGGAATCTACTCAAGGATTTCTCATCCATTGACATATTTTCTAGGTCAAAAATACTTTTAATATACAGTAATTTCCACAACACTCAACAATATTCAAGACTCTCTTTTTATGTTTTATAGTATTTATATGATTCAGCAAGAGACTGAGTGATATGCAGTAGAAAGACGATATATATTTTTTTATGTATAATTGGTCAAAAAACTTTTGTGTGCTCATAAAGTGTTCTTGAAAGTTCAACACAATCAGTAGATGTAGAAACCACGTTGTTCTTCCCAGAAAAAAATCTTCTCAAGTATTTTTCATCCATCAACATTTCCAAGGAGAATTAAAAAAAAACTAAAATATTTTTAGTTTTTGCTATTTTTTCCTCTTCTTTGGTACATACATCAGTGCCCATTGTCTTTAATTGCAAATCCCAAAAACTAACGGAGACAACATTTACATTTTGTAAAATCCTAGTTTTAGTTTAACAAAAATATGAAATGTAAAAAAAAAAAAATGAAGTTACTGTTTAAAAACTTCAGGAGTTAGTCTTTTCCGCTGTTGGTACTTAGTGAAGAAAATGCAGCCTACTTTGGATATGTAAGGTTGTTTCACTTCGTCTCTGCAGTCTGTGAGAGCAGACTGCAAAAAAAGTTGCATTAGCAGCTTTGGAAACTCTTCGTGTCACTCTTAAATTACAGTGTTGACTGTTGGCTTCAAAGTTCAGAAGAGAATGGGGGGACAAAACATGTGATTTAGCTGTCTCAGGCAAGTGACAAGTGTGGCTGCATTTCTTCTAATGGCTGCCAAGAAAAATCCACTGATGTCAAACGAAAACTGCTCAGTTTCCTTCTCTAAAATATATATCTTTTGTCAGTGAGAAAAAAGTTCAGCTTGTCAGCTTTCATTTGCTACCTGAGAATTTGGGGGATTATTTTCTGATGCCAAAGATGGACAGCAGTTTAGGAAGATGACTAATCTGATAATAATCTGATTTTCCTACAGTGTGAGGTCAAACATGGAGGATATCTTCCTTCTGCAGATAATAATGATGCTATACTCACACTGCGGCAGTTTTACAGTCCAGGTCAGACGTTTAAATGCATCAGTCAGGGTAATGGATGTTTCTATTATGTTGGCTGTAATATCTGATTAACTGTCAATTAGGTGTTTGTGCTTCATTCTTTTTGTGGTATTCTGGCTTTATTCTTCTGAATACACTGCAAAAACACAAAATCTACCAAATAGTTTTGGTCTAATTTCTAGTGTAATAAGATAAAACTAACTTACAAAGTAAAATTTTGCACGTTTTAAGTCAACAATTCCTTAATATTGGTAGAAAAAGTAGTTAACTGGTTACATTTACTAAAATACATTTACCCAAGTAACTTTTCTGAAAAAAAATTACTTTTATTACGCTGTGATTTTTACTGTTGGTTCAGTCATTTTATTATGAACACTTACTTAGGTAAAATTTCTGGATTTTCTACCCACTAAATGAAAAACAAACATGTTTTAAACAAAAATTTACCAGGCACAGACTCACCTGCAGTTTTTGTTAAAGTTTCATGAATTTTTTTTTATTGAAAGAAACTGATTTGGAAAAATGTGTTTTGCCTGTTTTTCTTTTTTGGTTATTCATATGAATTATTGTCATTTTTGTCATTAAAATGCCAAAATCTCCACTTGAGCTTATATTTTATCTCTTGAGATGATGCAATTTCTAAATATTCAATTATAAGTTGATAAGTTATTGAGTAGACTCGTTACCAAATCCCTTTTTACTCTTGAGCAATTTCTTGCTTACATTTCACAATTGAGTAAATTTATGTTAAGGTAGTGGTACTTTTACTTGAGTATAATTTCTAACATGGAAAAAATTTTGTGAGGAGGCCTGTTGCAATAAGTCAATAAATTGCATGATTTCTATGTACGTTATTTACCGTTTTCTCTTTCAACCAAAAACTAAAAGACAAAAGTCTTCAGTCTGGCTACTTTGGTCTCAACTAAACCTTTTTTTAAGGACAATTTTGTTTACAGAGACTTCTCATTTAACTTTATTTGTTGTTTTGTTAATTTATTTTGGATATCTAAAGTGTTTTCCAGTTCCAGTGTTAAATGTTCATTAGAATTTAAAGGCTATTGATCTTTGCCAATGTGTTCATACAATATTATGCATTATAATCGGTCTCCAAACAACAATATTATCATTTATTGCAATAATTTCTGGGACAATTAATCATCTATTAAAGTTTATCGCGATAGGTCTAGCTATGAAATAATCTGCTACAATTTTTTTTCAGTATTAAGGAATTATTGACATATAACAAGCTGATATATCTTGCTGAAAATATAGTTTTCGTCTTAATCAAGTGTACTTATGTACTTATAATAGAAACTAAACCAAAAACATTTGGTACGACTGAGTTTTTGCAGTGTGGTAATTTCTTTGAAAGGTCTGGCACTTTATTCTCTGATTTTATTACACATCCGGTGGAGAATTTGAAAGTACTCAAGCATGGAGTAAATATGTTCAATCGGCTTCAAATTCTGCTCAGGATCCCACAAAAAAAACCTCCAACTGCGTCTGTTAAACGACATGAAAGAATGACGGCGTAAAAAAAATCTATCATGATCCCTTTGATTTAGAAACAGAAGCTTGAATCAAGTTATATGTTTTCATTAGTGTTGGGAAAGAAGCAGCAGCTGCAGCATATGTAAAATGAAAAAAAAAAAACTCGTTAAGTCTGACAATTTGTCTCATGCATACAAACACACATGACCAAAGTGGTCTCAGTGGTTTGTAATTGTATTTCTTAACAAAAGCTTTGCAGGATGTGCAATGAAGCGTTAAAGCCCCCGAAGTTCAAAGGCAGCATTTCAGTCAGAATCAGCAACACCTGTGCAAAAAAAAAAAATAAAAAGCCTCTACAGTTTGTGGGGAGATTTATTCCCAAGGAATGGAAATGAATGTCAAAATAAAGTTTTTCTGAAGTAGCTTGTTTATTCAGGAAGTGGGAGACTTCAGAAACACAGAAGTAGCTTAACTCACATCACCACACTCATTTCCACTCCGCTACAATCTCTCCTGATAAAATGCAGTGACAGCGCTTTATACATTGGGGCTTCTTGAAAATGTGCTATTTCTGACCCGGGCTGTCCATGTCAACCTATTACGAGCACTGTGAAATGACAGAACGTATATTTATTTCACTTTTACACTGCGTTTCCAAGGCCAAAACACGTCCTTGTGGAATAAAGAAAGCGCTCAGAGATGCATCATTTAAGAGCCTCCTGCAAAATAGCAGATTTCTCAATGTTAGAGCCACATAGTGCAGATTTATCTCAAGGAACCGCACTGACGGGCTACTGGATTTTATTCCAACTGTATAAACCACAGGGTTTCTATCATATAGTCAGTTACCCTGAGAAGCTGTGAAGGTTTCTGTTATTACACACAACATTGCACTTAAGGGCAATGTCGCATCAGAGGAAGGTGATAAGAAAACGTAGAGAAACTCGGAGAACGGATCTTAATAACGCCTGGACAGTTTGATTTCAAAGCTCCCAAATTTCTAATTAGGATGTCTCACTCTGGATTGTTTTGTATGAGAGGAAAACAATTTATTTGCCACCTGCTGCTGGAGTTATTGTAGAGTAACATAATTCAGAGGAAGCCTCCAGCACACATGCTGTCAGTGCCTCCATACTCCCCCACAATGTTTTACATAAGCATCTTGCAAACCGGCCTGGTGATATAAATTGCTACGGTGATATGGCATGTTGTTATGAGAAAACTGCGACTCCACAAGGACTTTTCTATTAAACTTGACTTGATGTACAGTCCATTCTGGAGTGGAGAGCAAAGGCATGCCTCGCTGCCTCTCCTCTCCTCCCTCCATCAAACTCCAAGACGTGCCGGAATGAAGCATGACGAACATTACTGCAAAACTGACCAGTGCTTGAATAACTCAATGCCATTTCTTTACCAGACTGATGAAGTCATTACTGTTATGTATGTCATGTCTGAAAAGGACCGTGATGCATCGGAACCGGAGTGCAGGTTTGCATCCTTTAAAATGAAGACGAAGCCTCCGTCTCTGCAGACTTCATTCAGACATATGCTGTTCGTTCGTGATGCAGGCAAAATTAATGACTTCTATGTAGCGATGCACAATATTATTGGCATCGCATCGGTATTGGCCGTTATTAGCTGTAAAATTTAATATCGGACATTCCATCAAAAATAACTCGCCAATCTAAGGCTGTGTTCACACTGTAGGCTGAAATGACCCAGTTCAGATGTTTCTTGACGTAATGCGACCTGCATCCGATCTTTTCATGACAGTCTGAACAACACAGGTCAGATTCTTTTTGAATGCAACCCATATCTGATACGTATCCGATTCAAATGCGACCTAATGTCCAGGTTGCATTCATCCGAACTGAATGTCACCGATTCTCAACAAATCTCACTGTTCTGCGTCCTGATACGTACAAGCGGGGAGAAAAACGCCAACCATGACGGATTATAATGAGGATTAAGTTGTTAATATGCTGCTCCGGCCGGTCAACAACTTCAAATATGTAAGCTAAGCTCCACCGTTAGCCTCCATGTTTACTTCCGCAAACACTGAGCATTTCTTCTTTTTATGGCGGTTGGCAGAACACTGAGAACACTGACGCTATTGCGCCCTCTCCTGCACACTTTCAGGTCGTTTGCCCATTCAGATTGCAGAACACATAGAGGTATGAGTGTGAACGGCCCCGGCAGAAAGATCAGATTTGACAAAAAAATGGGAATTGGGTCATTTCAGGCTGCAGTGTGAATGGAGCCTAAAAGGCCTATTTATGACAAACCATTGAAAATGACGCCTGCAGAACAGCGCAACGTCAAATTTGCACTTTTTGAGTGTCATTGTCTTGGAGAGCAAATGTGATGAATAAATTTGACATTAAGCATATAATGCAAGTTGAAAGTGTGCCATCATTTTCAGCCTCCTTCTTAATGCAGTATTTCTAATCCACAGTAGAGAAAGCCATAAAGTTTTGATAAGTAGGTGAAGGGAAAAAAAAAAAAAATTGGTATTGATGTTAGTTATTGGCCAAATGAGTTTTATTAAATCGACATATCGGATATCGACCAAAAATCCAATATCGTTCATCCCTACTTCTATTTAAGACAACTACTTACCAGTTTTCTGCTGCTTAAAGTTTTTGTTTATGTTTATTTTTGCTTCGTAGAAAAATGACCACCAAGCTTGTCTGAGTCTCTTTTCTGTCCTCTAGTCTAAACTCAATACACACGGCTGTTCATCCGGAAGAGGTTTGCTCCTCTTAAAAAGGAGGTATTCCTCCCCGCCGACAAATTTTCCTTTGACAAGCTTTCTATTACAGTCAGAATTTATCTCTTCTACTAAATCCGTCTGTGTTGTGTGAAACACTGGGTGACGTTTCAAATAAACCTTAATCAGAATCGATTGGTGTTCAAATTAACTGAATATTTTGGATGCAAATTGGACTTGATATTCTCATAAAACACCCTGAGATTACTTTTGTCATCAATTGATATAGAGATAAATGTCATTAAAGCTGCAGTAGGTAATTTTTTTTATTTATAAAAATGATTTTTTTTGACACATTTTTGATTATGTAGTGACAGTATACGATGAGAGAGATGATCTGTAAAATACTTTGAGCTCCTCTTCCTCCTCCCTGCGGCCGTACTGCTGAAATGCTCCCCTCCCTGTCAAAAACAACCAATCAGAGCCAGGAGGTGAGTCTTGGAGTTGTCAATCAATCTCATGTACATGCTGCAGCTGTGCTAATGGCAAAGAAACAACCTTGCGTTACGGGAACCTTGTCTCTCTACCATGCTAGCTAGTCTCTCTACCATGCTAGCTAGTCTTTGCTTTCATGGCAAGGAGCTGTAGCGTAGCAGAGCAGGTGGGAGGGTGTGTACACTAGCATGATTGTCATGGCTCTGATTGGTTGTTTCTGACCGAGAGCAGTGTATTTCTGCAGATGGCAGAAGGACCACAGGAAGATTTTTTTCAGATTATCCAGTTCATATTATACTATCATGCCATAGTGACAGTTTTAACAAATAAGTAAAATCTCATTTTTCTTAATAAACTACTTACTGAAGATTTAAATTAAGGTAAAAATGAATCGAATAGTTTGCACTTAAATTATTTTTTTAGGTGATTTAAGAAATGCTGAATTATTACAATAAGAAATAAATGTCAAAGTTCTTGTGAAAATGACCAAACTTAACAGCATGTTTTACTGCATGTGTAAAGATATCAAATTTAACTTTAAAAAACGGAATACATTTCATATTTAGGGACATTTAAAAATGTAAATGATTATTAATGACATTAAGTGTTTGCATAATGTCTCTGACTCCAACATTTTTACATAGTTTTTGTCTTTGTTTAAAAGATTCTCCTGCTTCTCAGTTGTTGAACTGATCCATTAACACATTTATGGCGATATTGATTGCGACAGCCGCAACCACACCGAAGTCTGCAACAAGAAAATAAAATTCTCAGACTTCGAAGAGCAGATCTTCATCTTGTACTGCGGCTGGAAGCCACAAAAGAATTCATGGTCGGATGAAGCCAAATAGACAATATCATCCATGTGTGCAGCTGCCCGAAGTGAAGAAGTTAGAGTATCTCAGTGACTTATCCACACACAGCGATAAACAGGACTGTGAGATGGAGTATCTGTTCAAGCCTTTTGTTGAAAGCGTTATATGAAGAGCTAAGCCATCAGTAAAACTCAATTTACTGGTCAATCTATCGTCCAGCTCCTTTGAAATGCTTCAGTCGACCTCAGTGGAATCAGAGTAGAGTCTAAAAAAAACAACTTCAAACTGTTGGAAATAAAATAATACAAACAGCAATAAATTCATTCAGTGTTTATGAAATAAATAATAATCTACAGTAGAAATTAGGCCAGTATTAAATGGAACTAAAGCACTCTGAAAGATTTTCGGCTTCTCTGTTAAAGAAGTCTTAAAAATAATAAATTAATCTTTAATTGCAGTGGCATAAGCTCCTTCTGGAAAACGTTTAATGTAATTTAATCATCTTTTTACGTGTATTTAATATTTATTCCCTGACTTCCTTTACAGTTGCAAGTTGTTAAATTTATTAATTTTGTCAAACCTCTAAGAGTTGAATACTCTAGAATTTTAGAATGGAATAGAATTCAACTTTGTCATTGCACCGTCACAAGTACAAGCAACAAAATGTAGTTTGCATCTATCCAGAAGTGCTATACAGGGTATAAATATGTATTTACAGGTGTACAAAGGTTGTTATAAAAATAAAATGTTCAGTATAAAAATAATATAATATAAATAAAAAATATGGGAGCTATGTGCACATATACAGATTATACAGAATATACAGAAATGTTAGGAATGAATTGTGTATGTATTAGTAGATTTACAATACAAGATAGATAATGGCAAATAAGATTTCCAGATTATATACAGATTATGTATGAGTGTGAGGACAGTCCATATGTTGTTATTGTATGGGGTGTTGGGGGGGGTACAGTCCTTATAGTTGTGTCAGGAGGCGTTCAGGGGCGTGACGGCTGTGGGAAAAGCTGTTCCAATGCCTGGTGGTTCTGGTCCGTAGGCTTCTGTAACGCCTCCCAGAGGCCAGGAGGGAGAAGTTGGCATTAAAAAAATGACAGGTGGACAGGAGTGGGAACCATTTCCCAGAATACTTAGCGGCACTCTTTTGTATCCTGAGATGGAAGTGATCTGACTCCTTCACACTAAATGTTTTTCAGCAGAACTCATTGTGATTTTTAATAAATTTAATTATCGGATCAGAAATGTTGTTCATGCAATTTGAAATAAGAATTTAAATAATTCTAAAGTAAAATAAGTTATTTTAACTCAATATTGTGAGTAAAAATAATAGAGAAATGTCTGCTCTTTAACTAGGTGAGGGCAGCTTTTTCTTGGATCTTGTGAAATAATTAATTCACAATATCCAGACACAGTTGTGTGTTTGTGTGTGGAGTAAAGTCGACTCAGAAAGTGAGCAAAAAGAAGTTGAGTTGTTTGTCTCCTACTTTTGTGTTATTTTCCATTGTTTTTCATCTACAGGCTCTCTAAAAGAGCCGAACTTCTCATCACTAGTATGGTTTTGTGCACATGACTCCGTAAACGCCAACGGCGCCTGCAGGTATACATCACACCAGTATAGCGGTTGTAGACGTTGTCCAATCCAATGACACTTCCACTTAGCCATTTGGTGAAGCTCACTTTTTGCCTGGCGATTTATCGACTTTGCTAAAATTAATATTTGGTTTACTTGGATTCCCTTAAATTCATTTTTCGAGATTAATTTAAGGCATTGCTGTACTTAGCAGCTTTGTAAATTATCAATTGAATTAAGCTCAGCAAGAAAAGAAGAGACGAGATGTGATTGGTTGATGCAAAAGGCTAATAGTGGCTAGCTAATGGAGCGCTACTGGCTTACTGCATGTCGTATCACAAGAAATGATTGGTTGACCCAGTTGTGGGAAGCTAAATATAGCTTTCTGTAACTCTCCAGTTCTTGCTTTCAGCTTTAGCATTAGCTTCAGCTAAGTACCATGTTGGTTTAGTGCTTTAGTGTTACCAAAGCTAGCGTTTTAGTTAGCAGTGCCCATCACTGCTGTATAAAATAATTGTTTTTAAGATTAAAAAACACTAATTGACAAGAAAAACATTTAAATAGACAAATTCATACAACTTTATTTCGTAATGGTTTAATGTAGATTTGAAAAGTTTGCAAAAAGCAAAGACAGCTTTCTTTGACAATGATCTCCAACTTGTCAAAGAAAATAACATTTTCTTAGAAAATTCCTGAAATGGTGACACTTTGTCAAAAAAAAAAAAAGGATTAAAAAGGATTTACATGTTTCCCGGCATCATGTGCTGTAGACCAAAGACGGAAACCACCGTCAGCTACAGGCTCTTATCAGCAACAAGTGCATGAGGCGAAGTGTGTAATGCGTTTAAGTGTCCTTTAAAAAAATTACAATACTGTCGTGGTAGTAATGTAAAAGAAAATATTCAGATTTTTAACATTCATAATCCATCAATCCAACATTTTCATTAAAGATGTACATGTCTTGCTAAGTAGACTGCTTTTCTTCGAATAACTGGGAAGCAAGGCTATAATTTTCCTTGGTTATTAAATATATAAAAGCAGGAAAAAATAGCCGGATTTCATCACTTACAGCACGTTTCCTCTGATCTCCCTAAACAAGCACACTTGTCTCTCAAAGAACTCATTTACTGATTTTCTGTGAAGCTGTAGAGATAATTTCCCTTCCGTCTGTCTATTGTCATTTTTCTTTTGTCCTAATAAATAGACACTTTGGTCCCATCTCTATACAAAATTGCAAAGAATTAGAAGAGCACTTCTACAATGAATCTCGATTTTCTGCAATGCTTTTTCACATGAAAAGTTTGAGATTTTTACTGGAAATCTATTTCAAATGATTTGTTTAAATACCGTACTTTTGTCTTTTAAACACTTCTGAGTAATTTCTGTGATTCATCACTTTGCCGTACAATTACGTTCAGCTTTAAAGGTTCTATACCTTTGAAGATTTTAACTTCTGGCATTTTATTTTGTGTTTGTTTGAATTTTCAAAGGATTAGCAGAACTCTCAAGTACAATAAAAGATCTGAAAAGTGTGGCGTACATTTGGATTCAACACTTTGTTAAAATATTTTAGGACGTTTCTCACCATTGCAAGCTGCAGATTAGTATCAATACTTTGACTGGGCCATCTTAACACAGATATATTTTTGGTTGAAATAATTCCTTTGGGAATCTGACAGTTTCTGTTGCAGAAAATCAGAAAATGCCACAACGTTTTTCATGTGAGCCACCATGATTAATTTTTATTTCTTCTGATTATAACATGTTTTCTGTCACTTAAATGCGAGAAAGTTAAAAACAGCGCTTTGGAGCCATAACTCCCGTCTGTCCTTACTCTTTTCAGCAGATCTACGGTCTTTGCTGTAATTCCACAGAGACTTAGTGTGGAGGTCGGTGTCTAATGCAGACTGACCAGTGCTGATGAGAGGTCCAGGTTTCGGATCAAACCATTTCGCCAGGGTCCCCTTAGGTCAGCCAAAGAAAAAAGAAAGACTCGGTAATCCTGGAAAGCTCCAGTTGACGAGTGTCAAGCGTCTCGACACATGTAGGCTCACAGTAAACGGCCGAGTCGGCGTCGGCATGTATCATCTCAACCAGCTGAATGTCTCTTCAGTAAACGGTATCAGCTGTAAGAAATGCCATCACTAAGCTAATAGAGCAATGTGTGAGGTTTTGACTCCAATGTCTTTCATCTACCGGCTCTCCTATTATAAATTAACATTTTGAACATTTTTGTACTAACATTTGTGTTTCTACTGCTTCTTTTTTTTTTTTTTTGGTATCTTGAAAATGAGCCGTTTCAAAAGCCATTTATGATGCAACGTTACAAATCTGCAGGCACTGCCCGTTACCTAGCAACGCCAACAAATCCCAGGCAGTTACCTAGCAACCCCAGCGAAGTCCACTCTGTCGCCTAGCAACCAAGCTAGGCCGCTGTATGCGTAGGTAATAAATCAATTATTCGCATGGTAAATTAAAACAAGCTCAGTTCCCATTTGCATTGTTTAACTTTTTTCTCTTTTCTTTCTTTCTCATTAAAGACAAAACGTCTTAAGTCTAGTGATTTGGTCTCAACTAGCCCTTTTTTTCCCATGGACAATTTTGTTTACAGAGACTTCATAATTCATTTTATTTGTTGTTTCTGTTGTTTATTTTGCATATTTACAATGTCGTCCAGTTCCAGCTTTAAATGTTCGTTAGAATTTAAAGCTTATTGATCTTTGAGAATATGTTCTTGCGTTATTATGCCATTATTACCATTCTATTATTTGAAAACGGCCTCAAAACAACAACATTATCATTTATCACAATGACTTCTTTATCATCAAGCAAAATTTGTTATGGTGATAGACTTATGTATGTGCTCTGCAATGGCTGCTGGAAAAGACAAGTACTTTGTTGTAGACTTGGCATCCAGAATCCACTTTCTGAATTCTTGTTGGTTGTGCAGGAGGCTCACTTCTGCTTTTCAAAGATGCACAGTGGCATAATTGCACATATGTTTGCACTTGCACATGAAAATGGTTGCAAATTGAGTTGGGGGAAGGGGGCGTGGCCAGCAGCATCTCATTTATATTTAAAGTGACAAAACGCCCTGAAGCGACTCATTCTGACAGGAACTGATTGGATTAAAATCTAATTATTTAGGAACAATTTTGTGGAAAAAAAAATGTAATGAACATGTTTTGTGTAGACCTACTCTAACCTGTTGAGGGAAGCATAATGGGTCACCTTTAGGGATCATTTCTGTTTAGCTTTTTGTTCTGTGACAGAGGCAGAAAATGCAACGGCTTCGCAGTTATTTCCCATCCCATCTATCCACATCGAGTGGTGTTGGTGTGGAAACGAGAGTGGTGGTGGGGAGGGGTCAGCACTTTCAGCTTTGATGAATAAAGCAGTTGAAAGATGTACAAGATAAAGAAAAAAGGTTCACATTTCTCCTCCAGACAGCAATTCCATTTGAGGTTCAGAGATTGCACACGGGGTTTTGAGAGTATCAACTAATACTGGAGTCCTATAGCGTCATGGCATCTGAAGATCTTCACCATGCAGGCCAACAGCAGCATGAAAAGGGGGATGCATTGATCAAAATAAATAAATAAAGCATGCTCTCATAAATACTAAATCAAATGTGAAATGATTTCTTTTCTTGTCAGTCAGCAGGGGCAGCGCTGTAGCTGCTGAGCTCTGAGACGTGTTTTCAAAGGCAGGTGTGTGGAGCACCCTCAAAGCCTCTCTGACAGGAAACAGAATTTTATGCAAACATGCCTGCAGAGATTATTATTTACAATATACGGTGGATTGGCAACTGTCGTGCTTGAAGCAATTACGGATGAAACTGAAAGCTTAACCCATCTGCTGTGCTTTGGTTCCTGTGATTACTTACAGGTGTTGAATCCAATCCAGTGTCTCACTTTAAGAAGAAGAGGTTTAACAAGACGGCTGTTTTACATGCCAAAGAGATCAAAATCCATAAACATTTGCTCCAAAGAAGTTTCAGGTATATTCAAATCCTCGGTTGGCGTTTATAGTTCCCTATTAACCCTGAGCGTCACTTAAAGAAAATGTGAAAATATATTCTGATTTTTTTTGTTTTTAATCATAATGTGTGTCAAAGGTTTAATGTTTTCAAAGCTTCAACTTCAGACATTTATAGTTGAACCCAGATATTTACACACATCATATACAAAGTAATTTCTGTACTATTGCTGGGTTCCAGACGCATGACCCGCAGATGGGGGTCAGGAAATAGATTTCTCCTGTTCAAAATGGATCACAGCGAGTACGAAAAGGTCCTGAATGGGCTGGAACAGAGGAGGTATCGCAATAAAACACGCGTATATTTAGGATATGATGCATATTATCTCGGTAAAAATTACGTCATATAATCTTGAGGACTTACTCGGTGTACTAAACGTAACTAATGTCTAATTTCGTCTTATTTAAAGTGTACTAACTTATAAGTAACTTTTCACCAAGAAATATGAGATTGTTTTAAGTCAATCATTTATTAATATTGATATAAAAACAGTACTAGATCCATTGGCGGATTATTAACTTATAACTACTTTTTCATCAACATTAAGGAATTATTTACCTAAAACAAGGTCTTGTACTTGCTGAAAAGTTACTTGTAGGCTACTTTTATTTCATTTTAAGTGTACCGAGATATTTGCCCTAGAAACTAGACCAAAAATACTTTTTCTCAGTTTACTATTTTTTTAACAGTTTGTTTGCAAAGTGAAATAATCATATTCTCCAAAACAAAGTCTGAATTCTGGAGTGTTTATATTTAATTTATATGTAAATCATTCCATTTTCCAAAAGACTGAATCTTAAAATTATTATTTTGAACAGATGCATGAATTCATAGTCTTTTAATTTTTAAAGAAGAGTTTTTGTGAGGAAGCCAAACACAGGAAAGAAAGTAAAGAGGAAACTTGTATCTCATGCCAGGTGAAATTCACTTCTGACACATGAACAATAGCCAAACCACGCTGCAAAAATAAAACTTGCCAGCTGCTGTCGAGGAGGTAAAAGTATGAAATTGGCCTTGTCTTATCTCAAGCAAACAGCAGAAGCGCGAACCAACGTCTCACCTAACCTAACCCATACATTCCTGTGATTGTTGCAATATCGGCAAACACTTCTGATTATCCGCTACCGGCTCTACGTCTTGTGCTTGTGCTGACTGAGTCATCCTAAAACAAACGCTAGGTAAAAAAAACAACCCAAAACTTGAGCTTTGCCCAAAGGGCAGAAGAAACTGTTTATCCTCTAGGCATTCTTCCTCTGAGATAACGCGCGCTCAGGTTTTAGGCTGCTGGAATATTTTACAGTAAGAATCCATTTAAGGTAGAGGCGTCTGCGGTGAAAGCCGTGTGCTTAATCCTGAACAGATAGCTTCATTAATTGTGTTCATCCTCCTCTCTGTTGCGCCAGCTGAAGGCAGGAGAGTTGAATAAGTAATGGAAGCTGAACTGTTGAGTGACAGGATTTTACCCTCACCTGTCGACGCGCGCGCTGCTCTGAGAGCTTTCTGAATGAATCTGTCCCATCAGTCAGAAGCTTCAACCACTGACATGTTGTGTCGCTCTAAATGGGAATTTGTCAGGAGGCGACGTGCAGACGCTCTGAGGTCTGGGAATTAAAATTCGGATGCTGCATGTATAATATGATTTTGTACTAAAAGGTTAAATGATTATTGCTCACATGCAAGAACTGCCAAATAAATGGATGCAAGCTGGCTTACAACCTAAAGTGAGTAATGGATGTCACAAAAGCTGCAACGTGATATTAAAATATTACTAATAAAACAGATTTCATGACTTTAATGTGAAGTAAATACTGACTGCAGATATAGTCTTGAAACTGTTGTAGAATAGTCAAGCACAAACTTTAAATCGTCCGTTTTCTGTGACTATCAGAGAAACGTTTTAGTTTAATTGGATTTGCAGGTGTTGGTTTATCACAGCAAAAAAACAAAATCTTACCAAGTATTTTTGTTTCTAGAGAAAATGTCCAGACAAACTAACTTACAAGTAACTTCAGAAAAAAAGCATAGTCGCTTTATGTCAATAATTTCTTTATATTGATGAAAAAGTATTACTTCCCTGAAGAATATTTTACTTACAAATAAGCGGCTTTCAGCTTCTATGCACCAAAAATCTGGAACAAGCAGCTGAAACACGGATCTCCTTTAATCTAGATTAAAAACCTGCCTGTTTAGATTTGCTTTTGTACCGTAACAAATAAAAAAACGAACCAATATTTTGATGTGTACCGATGACACTTGGAAAATGTTCTTGTTTCAATTGTTGATTTTTGTGTTTTTATGATGTAAAGCACTTCAAATTGCATTGTTGTCAACATGGGAAAAATATATTGTTATAAGTGAAACAATCTGATAAAGTTTTGTGTTTTTGCAGTGTAATCCCAATGTAATCGGGTGAAGGTCTCTTTGGCTGGTTTACTGCCACGCCGTTATCTTTTTAAGCTGTTGTGAAAGATTTGAATAATTTGGAGTATACTCGATTATTCAGTCTGGGTTAAAGTTCAGCTGACATCAACCCTCCACTCCCATGCTTCACGAGTTTCATTTTTGCAAAATGTGGCTCAAGAATCTATTTTGGCCTCATAAGATACTGAATTCTTGGATTATGTTAGATGGAAACCTGCTTTGTTCTCTTGAAATGTAACTTTTAAAATGTTTGAAGTCTGTAGATTCTGGGAGAGAGCTGTTGAAATTTGGCTGTAGAAAAGTGAGAGACAGAAACGAGGATTGTTATGACAGCGCAAATACACTTATTTTATATCACAGCAGAGTAGCTGATTAATCCGGCTGTGAAGTGTTTATTGTGTTCACCAGATGGAGAAAGAACGGAGAAGAAACTCTGTGGCTACTGGTGCTTCCAAAAAATGCTCTGTAAAAGCTTAAACTGTTTGTGTCCTGCATGTGTGGGGCCTGCAGAGATGTTAGCTGCCCTTTTCCTAACCTTAGGCCTGCACTGAATGAAACTTTGGTTCTTGAACTTGGCTTTGTAACCCAAACCAGATTAAACTGCAGGAACAGTTGCATTGGTCAGTGCCGTTCTCTTTTAGTCAAAACTCCGACATTTAGAGACGTGATCATAGTTACTGATGGTAAAAATGATTTGAATGCATTTAATTAACTTTTACCATTAAAGCTGCACTATAGAATGGAATATACTTTTTTGATCCACAAGGGGAAATTGTTTATTCTTTGACAAGCTACTCAACCTAAGATGTCAAATATTAATAAGACAAACATAACCATAAGAGAGAGAGTTTAGTGTGTGTGTATATATATATATATATATATGTATATATATATATATATACACACACACCTGAGTGATGTAATTCAACACAACTGAATATAAATAACAAGCATGCACATGCAAATATGTTAATCTACAATTAATCTATAAATGAGTGCAGAAAAAATTTGATTAAAGTTGTATGCAAAATGTATGTAGTATTTAAGTATGTAGCTTTTACAAAAATATGTTTATTTTATTAAACCTCCTCCCAATGCTACTATTGCAAAAATGCACCACTCCTGGTCAAAAACAACCAATCAGAGCCAGGAGGAAGGTCTTGGCGCTGTTAATCATACTCGTGTACGCTCTAGAAACAACTGACAGTTCCAGGAAAACTGTTGATCTGCTGTCACTGTTGGGATGCTAACCAAACTTCGCATTCTTTGTTGTGGTGAACCAGCTGTATCATAACAGAGAGCAAAGGGGAGAGAGTGAATGCCATGTACATTAGAGTGATTGACGGCGCTAAAACCCTCTTTTTGTCTGATTGTTTTTTTTTTCCCCCACAGGTTTTATCTAATGCCGTCACTACACACAAATAAGTAAAAAAAATAAAATAAAAAAAATTAAAAAAAATCAACATATTATGGTTTTAAAGCCGCATACTGCCACCAATTTAAGCAACTAGGTTGGATTCAATTGTTACACAACTGACATTCATGGAAAGTTTAATTTCCTCATGGCTTTAATTTGACTGGATGCTTCTAGATTAACTAATTGCTTCAAATTCCCCCAAAGGACTCAACTTTTCCTGAAAACGTACCAAGTTTCAAGTTGTGACCTTATTCTTGCTGCCCTTCTTTTGTCCTGTAAGAGTCGGATAAAGGCCAGCAGGAAAAGAAAAAGAACCGTCTTCATTTCTGAGGAAATAGCTTTACTACTTAGAGGGAAATGCTTGTTTTCCAGAAGCTTCCACTCACAGTAACCTGTATGACACAGAAATGCTAGTTGGAAGCTATTTAAAGCCTAAACCTTCCAGTCACTCTCTGATTTGTTACAGCGAGAACTCGCAGTGTTGCCAGGCGTCGTGTGTCATGCCAAGTAGGAAAAGGCTGCCAGTTTAGAAATCCTAGAAATCCCAGGTCTAAAGGTTAGAGATGTGGGCTTGCAACCAGAAGATCATAATTTCACATCTGCTGCTGGCTGAGAATGTGGAGCGGAGATAGCGCCTGGGCTGAATCCTTGTAAATAAGCGTCGTACACACCCTTGACCAAGGCAATTTCAGGAAGAACACCAATAAATTCTTAAATGGTTATTTTTAACCTAATAAAACTGAATCTATTCTGTAATCATCACTTTGAAGCGATTCCTCAGTTCTTCCCCCTCCTCTCTAATAACAGGCTTCTGGTGAATAAAGGCGACAATTTTTCAGGACGACTGTCGACAAATCTTAAACAAAAGAGGGGGCACCGGGTTGACCCTGTCAGGAAGATCAATATAGTTTAAACTGACAGTTTTCCAAGGAAAGAAAAACACAGGTTAGGCCTGCATGTTAATTTAAAAGCGACATATAAATCGACTGTGGTGCAAAGTGAGCAATCGAATTCTAATTTTTCTTGGAATTCTGACGTTAATCCGAGAATTCTGATTTCAATCTCAGAATTCTGACGTAAGGTTTTGAGAGTAGAATGTGAGTTCGGTTTCTGAACAGAGATCGGTTCTGATTAGTTCTAACCTTTGGGCTAATGCCTATAGATGGAATAGTTCTGTTAGCTCTACTGACTCATTTTTTGGCGGAAAAAACCCAAACACTGTCACTTTGAAAAGGTTCATAGATGTCAGAGCAAAAAATAAAAAATTTAAAATTGTGTTAGAAAAAATGTAGACCTGTTTAGCTGATCCTGAAAAGCGTCATAGTTTAAAAAAAAAAAAGAGAGAAGAGAGCGTGACTCGACCTCGCAATAATAAGCAAAGCGTTTTTACAAGGTGTGGTAACTATAGAGATCTTTCCATATTTGTTCTGTCCTACCAGATGGAGACAACAAATAAATTCAATCTAAAGTGTTGTTTAATATTCAGGCTGCACAGGCTGTTCTCTGATGACAACACTCTTTCTGAATAGCAGCAATGATGAAGTTTAATTTGTTTCCCATGAAAGAAAAATGGCCAGTGTTAAGAATCAATCATAATTTCCAACCAGAACTGCTTGCCACCCTCTAACACAGCAGCAATACTTCTGCGGCTGAGCTACTCGTATTTCAAACATGATGCAGCGATTTAAAGAATATCTCTGAGGCAAATAAGTGTCAATATGGTCACAATTAAATTTATAGCTGACCTGGTGAAAATTAGCTTTAGGAATGAAAAAGTTCTGAGTTCAGATCCAGATCGGATCACTTATTGATGCCAATCTTTGCTAAAACATGTTCATGCTGCAAAAAAACATCTAAGAAACTATTTTAGACTTTAGAAACATTTTGAAAAAAACTACATTGTAGCCAACCATTTAGATATGCATGAACAAGGAACTGAAGTGCAAAATCATAGTTATTTACTACTGATGTTCTGATTTGAGACCTAATTACCATAGCAATACACTTCATAATTTTTCAGTATCTTTAATTACGATATTTTATTTTTAAGCTCTTAATTATGAGCCATTGGTTCTTGGATTGAGACTTGTTAATATTTGCAGCAACTTGATTTTTATAAAACAGGATATTTTAAGAACCTTCATTTCAGCAATGTTAAAAACAATATATTGATCCATCCATCTTGTTCTGTTTTACTCACACGTATCTTTGTGCACAATGGCCCTAAATACAATCCAGTACAGCTGATTTTCTTCACAAGTCACCTAATTAGTAAAGAGAATCCACCCGGGTGTCATTTAATCTCGATATAAATACAGCTGTTCTGTGAAAACCTCTGAGGTTTGTAATTAGTGAAGAAATATCATCATAAACACCAAGAAACGCAGCGCACAGGTTAGGAAGAAAGTGGTGAAGTTTCTGCTGCTTTCGTTTTAAAGATATTAATAAATGTTTCCTGAGGTCACGAAAGGTCAACAGGCCACCCCACGTTTACAAAATCAGACAGAAGTGGTTTGTAAGACCTGGGCTACATTTGATCTGGTTTGTGCTGCTTTTTGTTCTGAAGATTTTAATCAAAGTTTAAAGGTCAACCAGCCGCCTTCACCTAAACTAAATCAAGCAAAATTGGTGTCAAATATTTGTGCTGCCTTTGTGCTGGTTTGTGGTACAAAACTTTTTTGTTGTGCCGCTATTATTTTAAAGATATTCATAAAGTTTCAATAGGTCAACTGGCAACCACACTTTTACAAAATCTGTGTACATCATTCTATATTAAATAAAGTTTCCAGAGGTCATCAGAAATCAAAACAAAAGCAGAACAAAACGGACATTTTTGCTGCACAAACGTAGCAACAATTTTCTTTGGTTTGGCTGAAAATTATAAGTGAGTTGAGAGACTGATATTTTCATTTCAGGTTGCATTAAGATGTAGTTGTATTGAGGGTGAAAAAGTTTGAGAAACGGCTTTAAAAGCTTGATATGATACAAGAAGAGGTTGAAATAAGTAAAGATCACAAGCAGGACAGGCCAAAAATCGCTTGCTATTTATATTCACTTAAAAAGTAACAGAAGATTATTATTGTGCCATTGATTAAAAAAAACACACAAAGGAAAATGCTACCACCATTTAACTGTGACCAGCAAAAGTCACAAAGGAACTTTTAATGAAGGAATTGCATAAGATCAATATCTTATCTAAGACTTGGTCACATGAGCCGTGACAATATTAACTGCTTAGTTTTGTCTTAAATTTATTCAATTAATCTCAGTTTATTGATATGGGCCTTAAGTAAAACAAAAGTTTCAACAAGATGGAGTGATGACAGAAAAACCGTTGGAGCGGGAGCGAGAAAATGAATAAAACGGCAACATGGAGACAAAGAGTTGCTCGGGGTCATCAATAACCTCAACAGAGACCACGGCGGTCTGTACATTTCAGCCTACCTAAACTATTATCTCCAGGCTGCAACGTCTACTTGGAGACATGCCTTTGCCTCCCTTCAAAGTCGATTAATATTGATTGTGCGCTTGAGCAAGCATGTGTGTCTCTTCAGGTGGAACCAAATTACTTTGAAACAACCCAGGGGGGGATCTGCTTGTGGGAGAGAACTAAAAACCATTAGCTGACTGGACTGAGAAAATCCAACTAAATTAAGGCAAATAAACAATAATAAAGAACGTGCTGTTTCAAGCATAGGAGAATTAGTCCAGAGTAGCCAAGAAAAGGCTGGAGTAATGTAAAACACTATTGGATGTTTGGGTCAGAGGAGCGTGCAGCTTTCAGTTCATCCATGTGAACAACTGAAGAAAATGTCCGCTCTCTAAAGCACAATAAATATTTGTTTTTAGGTTGAATAACAAGCTAGAATACAAAAACACAATACAGCTTGTCTGTTTCTGAGCCAATCAGGCTAAACTACTAGATCACATGTGTCAAACTCGAGACCCGCGGGCCAAATCTGGCCCACTGCAGCTATTTATGTGGCCCTCAAGACTGTAGGGCAGGGGTGTCGAAACTTTTTGTCACATGGACCAAAAAAAAAAGGGAATGAAAACCAAAACCAGACAAATAAAATGGTCAAAGTTTTTTGTTTTTTGTAGAAGTGGGAGGTTATTCATTGTAGATCCTAAACATAAAAAGGGCTTTGCAAGTTTGCTATAGTTATATATAAAGAAAAGGCATGTTTTCAGATTCTCTTGGGCTCAGTATAACAAATTTATTCTCTGTTGTAAGAGCAGAAGCTGGGGTCACTTTATTTTAAAATGCTTGCTATATTTGGCAAAATTCAGTTGATTTTGGTGCAGCAAAGTCAGTAAAAACCTCTGGATAAATGTGGATCTACTTGTAATAAAAACCTGGCTATAAAAAAAACAACAATTTGAGTTGTGCATTATGAGAATTCATAACAATGCATATCCATTATGAGAAAATGATGACAATTTAATCCTGATGTGAAAATAAGCCAGTTTGAATGGGCCAAATTTCTGATTCTCAAACTGCTTTTGGGGGCCACACAAACTCACTCCAATGCCCACAAATGGCCCCCAGCCCTCACCTTGGACACCCCTCTTTAGAACGCCATAAAAATCTAATTAGTTTATTGCACAGTGTCAAATTACAATGTGAAAATATGTTAAATATGTAATTTTAAGACACACTCATATTTTGAGATAGCTGTAACTAACAGTTTTATTTAAGATCTTGAAGTGGCCCAATATAGAAATGAGCTTGACACGTCTGTATTAGACCAAATGAAACCATGTGAAACGGAGCCTAAACACGAAAATAGCAAATTATGTCGGTAAATATATCGACTCTAAAGTTTGAACATGTTTTTGGGAATTAAAACCGTTCAATCGTTAAAACATTTTCCTCATAAAATGTGACATTTCTTCTCAGCAAACTCAAATGAAAACTTTTAGTCATTTACAGCACTGTTTTTTATTTTTATTTTATTTTATTCAGCCCTGCCATCAATTACGCCGGCTCTGACCTGAAATAAAGTTCAGCTGTTCCAGCAGGATTTTCCTGACATTTACTTTTCTGCAGTCTTTAGCAGAAGCCGTGTTTTGCAGAGAGGTTACAAAACCTTAAACTAACCTTGTTGTGCAAAAATAAAAAGAAAGGAGAAGTGTGCAAAAGCTCAAACAGTATTATTTATACACCATGGCAACCATGAAGACATTACAAAAACTGGTTACATCTCCAAAATCATTAAAATGACAATGAGGAGAATCAAGGGGTTTTACCTTTTCAACATTTTTATATATCGCCAAAAAGATACCATGATATATTTTTTAATACCTTGATCACAATATCAGATAATATTCTGTATATACATTTTGATATTCCTTTATAATTGAAATGTAAAATAATTTAGCTAACAGTATGAAATCAACTACCAAATGGAAATAAAAATTAACTTATAGTTCGACATTAGTTTTACAAGATGTTAAAGTGTTTCCCTCGTTTTTTTAAATGCAAACATTATGTGCAAAACTAAGAATCTTGTTTAATGTTTAAAAGAAAATCTTCCTTTTGTCACATAAACAGTAAAAACTTGAGCAAAACTTGAGTTTTTATTGCTTTACCAACAATGAGCAAAGTTTATTTTATATTTTTCCTAAAGTATATCTGATTTGGGATGCAGAGTAATAAGCACCTTCAACTCTCACTTCCACTGATTTATTTTAAAGTTTACGAGTTAGCAGACGTGGCTAGCTGCAGCTAGCTAGCTCCTTTTCTCCGTTTCTTTGTTGTAGCCTTACGGTTCCAGTCAACCAAGTGCTGACAAAACGGTCAGTAAATATTTCTCCTGTTTCGTATAACTCAAGTTATTTTATTTTTATGGAAGGCATCTGTGTTTCATGAAGTTTTTTTGCTGCGGCTGATCGGTTTATTCTTTCCGTGTGGAGAGGAGAAGTGAGTTGATGCAGTGCCGAGTTCTGTCTAAACGGGAGAAGCGGCCAAAACACCACTGAAGCTACAGCTAGCGCCTGCAGCTTTCTGCTAAATGTGACTAGTGAAGCCAGCTAAAAACGAATAATTTTAACCTTCCCGTAGTGAACCTGGCCTAATCTTTTTACCGTGTGCGCGATCCTGGTGGAGTCGCTGGTTTATGAGCTTTTTTTGTGGATTTGCAAACTAACCGTCAGCCAACCGGACGAGCTGACGGATCGCCCGGTTGGCTGACCGTGACATCTGCTGCGCTCTTCCTAAGCGCTGTGCTGAAACTGCAGGTTAAACAGGTAAATCCAATAGAGATGTTGCCAAAGAGTAGAAATCTAGTAAACATTGTTGCTTCACCTTCTCCTCCTCCGGAAGTCTCTGAGACACGATAAAGTTTATTTTCTCTAGCAAGTTTTCTTTCTTTTTAACCAGTATTATTGTGAATATGATATGTTATGATATGATATGGCACAACCGTATATAAAAGTAAAAAAAAAAAAAAGTTCCAAATCAAGGTGAGTTTTTACTCAAAACATCTTGTCTGCTAGAAACCTGAAGATGAAGAGGGATTTTTCTGAGAGTTCAACTCTCAATTCCAAGCCGAGTTCTGTCTGAACAGAACTCGAAAAATGATGTAATGCGAGTGAAATTAAAGTACTGAAATGATCTAGCCAGTCTCGAAAACTAAATTTGATGAAAAATCTGCAGGGTTGTCTGAGGAGAGTCTAAAAAGATGAGTTGCAAACATTTCCAAGTGAACAAACGGGTGCAGCTCAAAAAAACTGAACATTATTAATACTTGCTTAACGGTTATTTTCAAAAAGTCCTTTTTATTTGAGAAAAACCCTGATTGCATTTTCCAATTTAGATGCACCTGAGCTTAGTTTGGCTATTTTGGTTGTATTGAAGTTTTAGGTTATTAGTGTTTTATTTACACTAAAACATGTGGAGGTGCTTTAACTTGAAAATGAAAGCTCACCTACTTGAACAAGATCACATTTAATATTCATTTCATTCACAGTATTATTTAACGTATTACCATTTTAATTTAGAATTTAAATTCACATTTTTAAGTTGAGAATCTAAAACTTGCAAAGTGTCTTTAGTTTAAGTACTAAAGGTTAGACTACATATGGCTGAAATGTTTTACGTTATACCTTTATTTCCTGCTCTTCTTCAGCTGTTTTCAATCTCATTTATTCACCTGCGTAACATCAATAAATACTCCGTGATTCAGTTTCTCCAATATCGGATCCTCTGATGGCCTCACTCTGCTTTTCTGATAATTAAATTATCTTTTCCACGGCTCCTAATGTCCTCGTTTCTGCATTTGAATCCCCAACATCATCAAACCCTGACAGTTTTTCTCTCCTTCTATTAGATTTTTCCAGTTGATTTGTACTGGATAAATGTCAGATTTTAGACGGAAAAAATGTTTTGAACTGATGTGAATAAGCTTGTTCGCACAATAAATCATTAAGAATATCACAAAACGTCTACCATCTTAAAGGAGCATTTCCACAATTTAGAATTAAGAACAATAGTTAAATTCAAATATTTCTACTAGTTAAGATTAGAGCCTTGTCGCAATAAATCGGTTAATCACGTGATAAATTAAGCTCAATATTGTTTGTTTATTGTTTTTCTCTTTTTCTACCAAAAACTGGATGACAAAAGTCTTCACTCTGGTGCTTTGGTCTCAACTAGTGATTATTTTGGAAGACGAATGTGTGTACAGACATCATAATTAGTTTTGTTGTTTTGTTTATTTAGTTTGGATATTTAAAATGTCTTCCAGTCCCAGTGTTTAATGTTAATTAGAATTTAAAGTTTATTGATCTTTGAGAACGTGTTATTTCATTATTACCATGATATGACTTGAAAATAGTCTCGCAATAACATCTGGATCAGTTTATTGTCCAGTAAAAATTTTTTTATTGTGACAGAAAAGTGTTTTGTTGTTGACTTAACCATCCAGAAACCACTTTCTGCATTCTTGTTGGTTGTGCACAGGGCTCCATTTCTGCTTTTCAAAGATGTACAGTTGTATAGCTGTGCATCTATTTGCAGCCATTTTTAAGTGCGAGTGTAGACGTTGATTTGGGGGGCGTGGCGTTGTTGTGACAAGCCTCGTTAAGTTAAAGTACATTTAATTTCTTGCGTTTACACCTTAAGTGTATCACCAGATTTTTTTTCAGTCTTGCTGCTACAAAACTGGTAAATTAAATATTCACACATCCATTCTATATTTACTTGGGTGTCATTAGTGTAAGAATGGCAAAACTTTCCCAGTTTCTGCTCTTTTGTAATCCATATGAGCTCTGCAATCATTCACTGTGCAATGAACAACATAAATAAGCAAAATTACAACAATATTGGTTTTTATTAGATCAATATGAACTCCTGTGTTTCACTGCAGCCAGTGTCTGCTAGTAAGAAGATTTTCCATCTTACTTTCCATTGTCATTGGTGTAGTTCTGGTATCATGCTATCATTAATAGAGAGATTATAAGTACAACTTCTCATGACCCGCTCTTCTTTGTGATCATTCCTGTCATCAGTTTTATATCCGTTTAACAAGTGAAGTTCATCGTGACACAAAGGCTGACATTCTCTTCAGAAAACACCGTGACCTACTCAATAATATTTGGATTACAGGTTCTATTATTTAGAAAATAATTAGATTTTCTGGAATTTGCACATACATTCATCCCAAGGTTAAAAAGTTTTGAAATCTAAAGGTATTTCAAAGCCTGAATGCTTCTCAGATAATGAGAATTTGAGTGGATATTTGAAGCAGATTAATTTAAACCCTTCATTTCTGTTCAATACAGTCATACAATATCAGGTTAAGTGATATAAACATGGCTTAGAGAGTAGATGTAACTTTTAAAACCAAATATTAGCAGCATTTATTACCAAGTGAAGTGTTCATTCAATTAAAATTTTTGTCCTAAGTTCTGGTTTGAAGGTGATATAATAAAAGTTTGGATGCTCTGTGCAAACAATATGGTGGGTCTGGTTGCCTTCCAGTGTCAAAAGGGAGTAATTACCTACTCTTGTTGCATATTAACTTAACAAAATTAAACGGTGGCGCAATTGGTAGAGCTGTTACCTTGCAGCAAGAAGGTTCTGGGTTCGATTCCCGGCCCCGGTCTTTCTGCATGGAGTTTGCATGTTCTCCCTGTGCATGCGTGGGTTTTTTCCGGGTACTCCGGTTTCCTCCCACAGTCCAAAAACATGACTGTCGGGTTAATAGGCCTCTCCAAATTGCCCCTAGGTGTGAGTGTGTGTGTGCATGGTTGTTTGTCCTGTGTGTCTCTGTGTTGCCCTGCGACAGACTGGCGAAATGTCCAGGGTGAACCCACCTCTCGCCCGGAACGATAGCTGGAAATAGGCACAAGTAACTCTCCCGACCCCACTAAGGGACAAGGGGTGTAAAGAAAATGGATGGATGGATGGATGAACAGACTACAAGCATTGCAAATACACAAAACAAAAAAACGATGTTAAAATAGCATTCTTAACGTGACAGTAGCTATATTTCCCTTACAAAGGTGCACAAATCTTTACTATCTCCTACTAATTTAAAAAAATTAAGATCACATGAACAATTAAAAATCATAGCTGTGACAAATGTAAACAGTTACATTGAATGCATTAATATTTCAACCATGGTGCTAGCGCTCGTCGTCTGTCAGCCACCAGAGGAGACGTTTGTCTTATTTAGGCCTTGGAGAAACAAACCCCTTATACTTAGGAGAAACTACGCATGCGGCGTCTTTGGGGAAATTGTAGAGCTACAGATTCAACACGTTAGAATGACAACTTTTAATGAACTACATGAGAGCTCTGGTGTAGCCAGCTGCACATTCTGAAAAAACCCCAAAAGAAGCCATCATCCTCCTACCACTTCCTGTTGTCGTCTTTGTATTTTCCTCCAGTAGTAACGTGACTTGTGATGCAAAAAAAGTGTTTTCTGTTGCAGTTTTGTGAAATACATCTATTTCTGTATGGCTGAAAAACCACCACATCTTAGCGCAAAAACTTTAAGGTAAAACTTGATTTGAAGGGGAGTGCATAAATATGATATAACATCGGTCATGAACATGAAGGATTCTTTATGAATCTTTACAGTGGTTTTCATGAGGTGTCATTCAGAAAATAATGACATTTAATGCAAAGTTGCACTAAAATTTGCATTAAAAGCCCATTAAAAGTGTCGTTATTTAGCAATTGAAACTTTATGAAGGCTCCATGTTAATGATAGATATGTCGTGTTTATGACAATGTTGTGTCAGTCTTACGCACTTCAAATCAAGTGATGCCAACTTGATATAGAAAAACTTGTGGAAACTGGCTTGTTTCCATGAAGCAAATTTATTTTTGTAATTTAAATTTGTGCAATTCTACAGATAATGTAAATACAGGTTGTGAGAGGCTTCCTAAGATTGAACACAAGGACAAAAATTGCAGCAAAATTGGGGAGATGTTAGACTTGCACAGTGTGAACCTCAGGGAATACAGAGGTCATGACCCTGACACGTTAGCTATAAAACAATCAGTTCAGGATCCTACAGACCAATGCCTAAATAAAACCTTTACCCAACCAACGACCAGAACAAACCACACGCCTCCACTCACTCAGTTTTATTAGTTGTAACTTCTGTCGAAGCTTCTACAATTCCTTTCAAATATTTTATTGCCGGTTTGTTAATCAAAATACCAAAACTTTCTTACCATGATAGTTTAGCATAAACTCCTTTAAAGCAGAATCAGTACATAATACAGTTCTGATTAGCTGCCCCTGTTTTAGATGAAGGTCCTGTCAGATTCACAAAAAAAAAGAAATGGGGACAAGGCTTCAGCAGATTGCCGCCTCTCAGTGACATCAACGGCAAAAAGAGAAAACCTTCATCACAGTTTTGGAGAAAAGCATCTGCTGTGAGCCTCGTCATTGGCCAATCTGCTGCAGGTCCAACTTGCGACGACAGACTAGGTCAACTGGGCAATCTGCTTCGTGATCATCGCAGTAATTCATGCCAAAAGTGGATAATCCAGGTCAAATCTCATTCTCACTTCTCAGTTATTGACAGTCGTTGCATACTCACTGACGCCTTCCCACGCTCATATGAAATGAAGCATCTTGAGGGGAAAAACTCGACCACTCGTTACGAGAGGCTGATTATCAGCCAGAAATCATCCTTTTGCAGAGATGGTGCTTTGCTGATGAATAGGAATCGCTTTCTCGTTTATTGATAATGCAATCAAAAGCCTCTCTTTGAACTGAGACAAGCAGAAGGAGAATCTGACTGTAAAACTTAGTGGATATTCCAACACATCTCTGCTGCATTACACACAGATAATGAGCTCTCTTTGATCAGTGGAGCATTATTGTTTGAGTGTGTGTGTGTGTGAGAAACAGAGCCTCATGAATATTCAAGGGACTATATGCAGGAGGATCCCTGAGGAGCAGCGTGCTTGTTGTTACAGACGCTGGGGAGGCGTGCGACGCACCTTGTCACCATCACAACAGTTTGAAATACCACTGGTGCTGTAAGTCACAAAAAGGCCTCCTTAACGGGGACCTGTTGTGCAAAACTCACATTTGTGTACTTCCATTTGGGACTCGACTGCAGCTTCTAAAAATAAAGACAGTTACAAAGTCGGGCATGAAGAACATTTCTAGAATTAGAGGACTAATGTCTCAGTAAGATCTAGAGAAGCTCATCCATGTTTATCTTGAGCCGCATTGATTACTGCAACAGTGCCTTTACTGGTTTCCCCAAGCTGCAGCTGATCCAGAACGCTGCTGCGCGCATTCTCACTAAAACCAGGAAGATAGAGCACATTACCCCAGTTCTTGTTTTTGACTTCCCATCCAGAAACCACTTGCTGCATTCGTGTTGGTTGTGCAGGAGGCTCCCCTTCTGCTTTTCAAAGATGTGCGGTTGTATAGTTGTGCCTTTGTTTGCAGCCATTTTTGCAGGCAAGTGTAAATGTTGAATTGGGGGACGTGGCCAGCAGCAGCTTAATTGGTTTTAAAGTGACCAGACCCCCTAAAACAGCTCATAGGCAGAACTGACCAAACTAAAATCTCATTATCCAAGAATAATTTTGTGCAAAAAATGTAATTAACATTTTAATAGTTCATAGATGTAACTTCTTCAAGGAAGCATAATAGATCCCCTTTAAATGGCTGAGTACGGGGTGACATGATTAGTTGTAAATAGCTGAAACGGAAGTAGTTGTGTGTGCTAATTACATTTCAAAGTGTAATAATTATGCACGCAAACAGACAAGAAGTGGTGGAAAAATATCCTTGTGTCTCTCGAGTTTCAAAAAATTACCAGACTAATTGTGTGTATTTTTACTTGAAGGAAGAAATGCTTTAAATTGTGTTTTCTTTCTCCTGTTTACTACTTCACCACAGCCGTTACCTAAGGGGTCAGCCACCACAGAGGATTTATCATCTGAGTGCAGCTTCTACTATTACCAAGGCAATAATTATATATAAATATAAATTAAAGCTGTGTGGCGATAAGTGGCTGCGGTCTGGGAATCGTTTTGTGTAACCTCTGCATCACGCGGCTCAAAGCATAAAGCTGTTTTGTCATGTCTAGTTGTTTCCCATCAAGCTGGCGGAGTAACAAAGGAAGTGGCACAGCTTTGTTTTCCTTCCAGTCTGTCTCCTGGGAAGGTCTGGACCTCTCTTCATCTGTTGCTCAGTGACTTATAGACTAAACCTTCTAACAATTGGGCGGACAGTAACTCATCATTTTTGCTTAATAACCTGAAAAGTTTCACATGAATGAAGATTTCTTCAGGTTTCTACGGATAAAATCTTTGCAAACCAGTCTGGCCCAATGTGAAACGATTGTCCCCTCAAACCCAATAACTGGTTGTTCTGGTCTTGACAGATAAAGCTCATATAATTAAGATTTAAAAGAGTCCTTGCATGAATTAGTAATGATCCTGAATTTTGGATGAATTTTGGACGATTTCTGTTTTCAGAATTGCATTGAGATTTCGAGTGTAATCCGACTGCCTCAGGTCGTACAACATCAACCCAGTCAGATTTAAATCCACTACTCGGCTGTAAAATCTTTCTTTTTTGTGTATTAGCTGTTCAGAGGGGGATTTGCTGTTGTGATTGGGATCAGTCTGCGTTTAAGTGTATGAACATAGAAACTGATGGCTTGATTTTCTACATAAATTACATTTTCATCACCTATGGCTAGTCAACACAACAAAAAATGACTAAGGGATCACTTTCTGAAAATAGTGTTAATTTTACACCAATGGGACACACTTCTTTCGTCAGCCAACGAGATATTTTCTAAAACATTTTTGGGGAAATGGCACACTGTGTACCTGGCTCCACCAGAGGACTCTCAGTTGAGTTTGTAATTGGAAAGTGTCGACTCCATTTCTATTCTGTAACAATTTCCAAAAGATACTACATGTAAAAATCTGAAACCATTTCTCACATCTACATTCAATTAGTCTGAATAAACTGTAGAAACACCTTACTCTGCCTTTACAGCTGCAAATATTTTAGGGTTTTCCTCTTAAAGCTTTACACACAGCCAACACTGAGGAAGGTGTAGGCCAACACAAATAACCCTGGGGAATCTGCTGCCAATTCCTGATTCACACCAATTGGCTACAGCAACTGGATGCAGAACAGCAAACACGAAGCCTGATGGCCCTTGAACTTTTCTTCACATTTCGTCAGATTACAACCATCCTTTCTGTCCATAGCACTTTCTCTCAAGTGTTTGTTCCCTCCTGGGCTTGTGGCAAACTGCATGAAAACATGAGTTCTCTTGTTGTTTTTTTGTACATCTTTTGTTTTATATTTTTCACCCATGGAGGTCGCCATTTTGTCACCCCATGGGTTGATGATGCGTTTTGGTCTGTTCTTTACTGGAGTCTATAGAGTAAACACAGGAAGGCTAACCTTACCCGAATACTTGTTTATCATATTGCGTTTGACTGGTGTAATTTTACATAATGCCACACTGTGTCACTATTGGCTGTAATTTATAATAAGAAAACAAAAAAAATCGGACTTGAATCTGCATCGTTTCCCACATAAAAAAAGAAGAGTGCAGTGGGAGAGAGCCAGATCCGAACACAACTTCCAATTTGTGTTCTCAACATTTCTCTCAATAAGACTTTGATTCTTTTATACGAGCAAAACTGACAAAGGCTCTAACAGGTGAACGTTACGTTAAGGAGATGAAAATAAATGTGTGCTGCCGTACTGAGACAGGAAGAGCTGGAAGCCTCTTTGAAATGCTGATGGAGATACACTGCCTCTGGTACTAAATCCACCGATCCAGCGGACCAAGGCCACGCCAAACAACTGTTACTGGACTGGACACAGAGCTATAGACGCTGGGAGAAACATCAAAGATGAGCTGCACTAACGGAGCTATTATTACTGGAAATGCTAACGGTACTGAATGTGAAACTACTACCGACACCGGAGAAGATCGGACCCTAAACAGCTTTTGCCAAACTGCTGGTAAGAAGTACTTACCGGGTCACACAGTCTGACCAGAGTGTCATTCATTGTTTCATTTAAGAAGCTGAAGGCAGCAGCAGCAACAAACACCAGCTCCTACGGTCAACTCCGTCGTCTTCCTCCGTTTGGTCCTCCTCATCTTCATCACCTCTTGTGATTTCTACGTTCCCATCAATTTCAACAAGCTCCGGTTCAATTAGAAAGGCTTAATAACGTTACTCATCACCGTTTTGGCTGGACGGAGCTGGCGCTGTGGGACCTTTAGACATCATTTACCCAGAATGCATATATTTTATATTTTATTCAAATGTATAAAAACTAAACAACCTACAGTATTATTTCTGTATTGTTGTTACATATACAATAAATATCTCTCTAGTGAAGTCTATTGTTACAACTAATCACAGAGCCTTTTAACAAGGCTCCGGACTTTTTCTTAGTACTGTTTTGCTAGCTGCGTATTCTTGTGCCCTACCAGAAGTCACTCCAAAGCTGCATCTCCACTGGACCAAGACCATCCATCTCCACTTATAATGTGCATTTAATAAGAATTAAATTGCCGGCTGGATAGATGGGGCATGGGCTGTGTGATAATGACAGTTTGACATTTCATGGGTTTGATATGAGGATGACAGGCGCCTGTAAGGCCTAATGGAGCCGTTCCACCAGCATCTGTTAAGAATGCTTCATTGAGTTTACAATTAGGAGAGGCCACGGTTCACTGGAAAGCTGCACGAACACTGGGAGTGGAGGAAAGAAGAAAAAAACCTCAAAAGATTTTCGTTAACACTCGCTGTGAGCAAGAGCTGGAGACTGCGTGTCGTGTGATAAACTTGTCAACGACACTGTTTCCTTAAAATGTCACACCGGCTGTAATTCCTATTTTTGCTCTAGATAATTAATTATTTTTATTTAAAGTGAAAAATGATGTACTTGTCATGAACTGTAGGGTGTTAATTTAACTCATAGTTTCTGCTGATGATGTTTTGAGCCAGGAACCTTCTACCTTTTAAGAATTGCATCTAAATTTACGAATAAGTTGACGTAGCTTAATTAAGTTTGTGGGTTTTATCTGACGACTTGGTGACTGAATGTATTTTTGGCAGTGTTGTACATGAGTGAAATTCACATTTTTGAGCACTTTGAACCAAACGACACCTTTTTTAAATGGGGAAACATGAAGTGAAGTGAACTTGCCTAATGTAATTTAACAATCTGAAATGTTTTTTTTTTTGAAGTCCAACATTTAGTCTATGCATCTCTTCTTGCTATAAACTTTCCTTTTCTGCCTTCAACTTCACTTTGTCAGAATATTAACTGAAAGGTCATTGCTACATCTCTTTATAACTAACATTGGTCTTGTTAATCATTTATGGGACGTGAGTCACAACAAAGAAGCTGTAGCTGCATCTTACTCACTGCTGCAGGTGAGCAGCCAAAATAGCTTTTTATTTATTTAAGTGAATAAAGACTCAGTCAGGACTTTTTTAAAATAGGAACATAATGATCTTTTACCAACAAAATGGCTATCTGGAATCATCTATTGATTTGTTTTTGGCTTCAGAATCAAAGAAAATGTGCCAAAAGTAACAATTTGCAGGAAGTGCTTGACCTTCTCCTGACATTTTCCATTTAGCCGATATCACTGAGAAGTAGTAATTTTGCCAAAGAGATTTTTCTGCTAGTTAAATTAGCATGATTACTTGATCAGTGAGCGTGAACGCCTCCAGAAAAATGCTAATGTTGCTGGTCAAGAGCATCCATATGTGGTAACACTACTTTTTTGCCCAGTTTGTAAAAACATTTACAAAGTATATCCACAAATTGAAAACATTCCCAACACTTTGGCCCTCAGGTCAAACATTGAAATACTAGGAGAAAACATTAGGTGTTTCTGTTTCTGATATACTGTAATAATATAACTGGAAAACGGTTTTAATGGAGAATTTCTGAAATGATAGCAGATTTTATTCAAATGTTGTTTGATCTGGAAAGACTAAAGGTAAAATGTCTTAGCAAGTTGCCTAAATTCCTCTGTATTAGCAATGTGTTTTATTGTCAGATTTGTGGCCATCAGTTCAACAGGTGATGTTTACCTTTTACTGGACAATTACCTCAAACACAGCAGCAAATCTATTAATAATTGTCTGAAATAGGACAAAAATTCAAGGCGTTGCAATGAACACATCAAAGTCCAGGTCTCAACCTGACTACAATTCTTCATTAGCTGTGCAGAAATGTCTGAAAACTTACTGATTGTTGATGTAATTACAGCTGGAAATGATTCTGCAAGTCATTCGTTTGAGTCCCTGCAGGAACTATTCACAACTATTCATGCAAATTCACTCGTCATTCACAAATTTTGCACAGACCTGACATCGTCACCACTCTTCACGTTTCTACAAATCCCAGCAATCACCTTAACGTTTCTTTTTAGTATCTCATTCTTTTCTGACCAATCACTGCAACTCAGCAGACTGTTGACCAATCACCTCAGCCTCTGTCTAATTTGACTTCCTGTTTCACGATGTCTGCTGAAAGTCGAACCAGCAACATGAAAGAAAGCTTGTGTGATGCTAAACGGTACGATTTTCTTCCTTTTGAGATGAGTTCACTGCAAAACCATAAAATCTTACCAAGTATTTTTGGTCTAGTTTCTACTACAAATATCTGAAATGAGACAGAACAAACTTACAAGTCAATAATTCCTTATTTCTATTTTTTTTAAGCGTACTTGTTCCATCAGTAGATTATTTCACTTATAACGAGACATTTTCCCCATGTTACAAGTGAAATAATCTGCCTGTGGAACTAGAATCTTTTCATCAATAATAGGGAATTATTGATCTTAAACAACCTCCAATATTTAGCTAAAAATAAAAAAATAAAGCTTAAAATGATAAACTTTTGAAAAAAATCATTAATTTTAGGCTTAAACAATTGCAACAACACGATTTATGAGACATACATTACACTGGTTTTCATGGTTTTCCCACCCAATATTGATTTCTGAACTCTGAGTTAAAACATTAGTATTGTTGTTTCTAAATAAATGTGAACTTGTTTTCTTTGCATCTTTTTCGTCATTTTCTGCAAATAAATACAAAATTTTTGCTTGGAATTTCGGAGACGTCAGTAGTTCATAGAAGAAAAGAACAGCATTCATTTTACTCAAACATAAACCTATAAAGAGTAAAATCTGAGAAACCGATCATTTTAAGTGGTCTCTTAATTTTTTTCCAGAGCTGTAGAACAATCTAATTTCATTTTAAGTTGCCGTTTCTGCCCTCTCTTGCGCTCTGACGTGTAAAACCTTCGGTTTGAAGGAGGACGTCCTTCTTCAACCTGTTATTTGCGCAACAGGTGATCCGGCGAGTCGGGGAAAGTGCAGCGCACGCAGCTGCCTCCATTCCCATTCCCCCCCGCTGACACCGAAACCAGTCAAGTGAGACAATCGGGCCGCAGCGTGGTGAAAGCAGAGAGCAAGCACTTCATCTCTCACCTCAAAATCATTATTACCTGATTAAGTGTGATTAAGAGAAGATCATTAGCAGCTGCATGTCCTGTCAGTAATGATTACTGTGACGGGTGCGTTATGCGCGCTGAGCTCATCTGCAGGCTTAGCCACTTTAATGATTAGGGAAGCATTGTTTAGCGGGGCTCCGGGATGAAAGGTTGACTCGTTATCATCTGAGCCGAAAGTCAAAGTGAGGTGAACGTCCCACAAGTGCTTCATAATGAACTAAATTGTTCTACAAGGAGGATGACATTGGCAAAGTTTGAGCTACTATTCTTAAGCCTTGTATACCTGTGTTAGTCGTGTTCAGACTAATGCTAATCATGTCTCTTTGTTCGCTCTACGTAAAGAGGAAAAATTTCCCACTCACACCTAATGGGGATAAATGTAGGCTAACGCAGGAAGGAGGACTGGAGAAATGACACAATTATGTTACTGTTAATTGGAACTAAATCTTTTTTTCCCCCAAATTGTCTGGTTTAGTTGAGGTGACGTTTGATTTCTACTAGAAAGTGCCTGGACTTTGTGTGCTCAGATTTCACCTTTTTAATTTAGTTTAACCAGAAGGGGAGGACATAAATCCTCAGACACTTAAAATATATTTAATTAAACAGATATTTCAGATTAAATGGAATTAGTTATTATTAATAAAAGACTTTGTGGAAATGGAGTGAAAAGTAAAAAAAAAATTGCTAGAAAAAAACCCCTCAAACTTTGATATTAATGTCAAAAATAAAAAGGAAAATTGAGTGTGAAAAGTTGAAGGTTTTAGAAAAAACAGAAATTTTTAGATCGATTTCAGAAATAAGAAAGCAGAACATCTGAGTGTGAAAAGTTTAGAATTTGCTAGAAAAAAAAACGTAAATTTTGATATCAAACTTAAAAAATAAAAAAAAGGAAATTTGAGTGTGAAATGTGTTGGAAAAAAAATAAAAGTTTGAGATCAATCTCAGAAATGTTCTATAAGACAAAAAAATAGGTAATTTTTGAGTGTGAAAAATTGAAAGATATAGAAAAACCCTCAAATTTAAATATACTTTTTGTGCTCATTTTTTTATTAAATGCCTCTTTATTTCAGTTTAACTGGAAGATGAGGACATAAATCCTCAAAGACAATACATTTAATTAAACAGATAACATTTCCTATTAAGTTGAATTAATTATCATTAACTTTGTGGAAATAGATGCAAGTATATATTTCAATTTTTTTTACAGCCTCTGATTTGTACGACCTCCGTCTCTGAAGATGCAAATATTTAGTTGAAATTAATAAACATTTTTTCCTTCAGTGGGAGTGAGATGAAGCTGGGGTACATGAGGTTCTGCACAGATATTTTAAAGGTTTGTTTATTTAAAAACTTGAGTCAAAGTGCACAAAACGTGTACAAATCACCTGAAATAAATATCTTTTATGAATAGGAATAGCTTTTTAACCTGCAACATCTGCATTCACTATTACAATATTTCCCTAATTAAAATAAAATAATAGGAAACCTTTTAAAGAACTTAGTAAAGTTTAGTGACTTTGAGGGTTTTTTGTGTTTTTATGGTTTGACTGAAACCAAAAATAACAATAGGACAATAAAATGGTGTATAAAGAAGTCCCACTTTAACATAAGCTGCAGATGGGTCTATTTTTCCAAAGCATTTCTGATTAAAAATATGTTTCTATGAGGTTGGGGTCTGAAACTTGCCAAAAAACATGACCGTTTTATATTTCACTCTGTATGAAGAATTTTGAGATTAATCGCAGATATTGCAAGGAAATTTCAGAATGTGAAACTGAGATCAATCAAAAAAAAAAAAAGTACATTTTTGAGTTGGAAAAGTTGAAAATTTTGAAAAAAAGGAAAAAAAAAACGACATTTTTGAGATCAATCTCAAAATTTAAAAAATAGTAAATTTTTGAGTTGGAAACGTTGGAAGTTTGACTTTTCCAACAAAATTTCCTCTTTTTTCTGTAAAATTTAGCAGAAATTCACTCCTTTTTTTCTTGTCTAGTATACTGTTGTAGATTTATTATCATTCCACATTTGAAAAAGAAAAGCTTAAGTAGATAATTTGAGTTTTACAGATGATCAATCTGTTATTGGAACTGTTTTACTGCAATCCCATTTTATCTGGCTTTATTTATAATATAGTATTTTTAGTTTTGTCTCTTTGACGTTTAAACCAGGTTGTATACAGGTCCTTCTCAAAAAATTAGCATATTGTGATAAAGTTAATTATTTTCCATAATGTAATGCTAAAAATTAAACTGTCATATATTTTAGATTCATTGCACACCAACTGAAATATTTCAGGTCTTTTATTGTTTTAATAAAACCCAAAATCCCTGTCTCAAAAAAATTAGCATATCATGACAAGGTTCTCTGAACGAGCCGTTAACCTCATCATCTGAATCAACGAAGTAACTCTAAACACCTGCAAAAGATTCCTGAGGCTTTTAAAAACTCCCAGCCTGGTTCATTACTCAAAACCACAATAATGTTTAAGACTGCTGACCTGGCTGCTGTCCAGTAGGTCACCATTGACGCCCTCAGGCAAGAGGGTGAGACACAGAAAGACATTTCTGAATGAATAGGCTGTTCCCAGAGTGCTGTATCAAGGCACCTCAGTGGGAAGGAAAAAGTGTGGCAGAAAACTCTGCACAACCAGAAGAGGTGACCGGACCCTGAGGAAGATTATGGAGACGGGCCGATTCCAGACCTGGGGGGACCTGCGGAAGCAGTGGACTGAGTCCGGAGTAGAAACATCCAGAGCCACTGTGTACAGGCGTGTGCAGGAAATGGGCTACAGGTGCTGCATTCCCTAGGTCAAAAGTCAAGCCACTGTTGAACCAGAAACAGCGGCAGAAGCGCCTGACCTGGGCTACAGAGAAGCAGCACTGGACTGTTGTTCAGTGGTCCAAAGTACTTTTTTCGGAAATCAAGGTGCCAGAGTCTGGAGGAAGACTGGGGAGAAGGAAATGCCAAAATGCCAGAAGTCCAGTGTCAAGTAGCCACAGTCAGTGATGGTCTGGGGAGCTGCTGGTGTTGGTCCACTGTGTTTTATCAAGGGCAGGGTCAATGCAGCAGCTATCTGGAGATTTTGGAGCACTTCATGCTTCTATCTGCTGAAAAGCTTTATGGAGATGAAGATTTCATTTTTCATCACAACCTGGCACCTGCTCACAGTGCCAAAACCACTGGTATTACTGACCATGGTGTTACTGTGCTCAATTGTCCTGCCAACTCTCCTGACCTGAACCCCATAGAGAATCTGTGGGATATTGTGAAGAGAAAGTTGAGAGACACAAGACCCAAAACTCTGGATGAGCTTAAGGCTATCGAAGCATCCTGGGCTCCATAACACCTCAGCAGAGCCACAGGCTGGATGCCTCCACGCCGCATTGAAGGCTGCAAAAGGATTCCTGACCAAGTACTGAGTGCATAACTGAACATAATTATTTGAAGGTTGACTTTTTTTTGGTATTAAAACACTTTTCTTTTATTGGTCGGATGAAATATGCTAATTTTTTGAGACAGGGATTTTGGGTTTTCATGAGCTGTATGCCAAAATCATCAGTATTAAAACAAAAGACCTGAAATATTTCAGTTGGTGTGCAATGAATCTAAAATATATGACAGTTTAATTTTTAGCATTACATTATGGAAAATAATGAACTTTATCACAATATGCAGATTTTTTGAGAAGGACCTGTATTTCTACTAAACTTGTCTTTTTTTCCACCAAATTTTTTCCTGCTTTCAACTTGACCTTAAAACAAAATCCCAACTGTTGTTTTGTCATCTTATTAACTCCCTTAAAAGCTGTGGAGATTTTTTTTTTTTTTTTTAAACAAACAAAAACAAATCTGCAGATGTTTCTGGTTTTCATTGATGCTTTTTTGCTGCGCCTCTCTTGTTCTGTGGCAGGCATTATTTCTGAACCATGTGACGGTTTTCCACTGCAGCCCCTCTCAGCTGCTTTGTCTCGGCGGGATAAACGGAATCGGCATCTGAAATTGATTTTACTCTCACAAAATGTAAATTAGCAATTTTAGTGTTTTGGCCTTATTTATATTTTGTAATTTTTCTGAAACAATAATGCAATGGCACTGAAATGAGATGAAAGTGATACTCAAATGCAATTTGGCTGATATTGAAGATTTTTCTGTCCATTTTAATCACTTTGACCATGCATCTTTGTTTACATGTCTTATGTGTGTTCTATATCACTTTTTTTTTTTTTTTTTTGCAGGCTACTTAAAGCTGCAGGATTTAATATTTCTAAATAGTTTTATAAAGTAATTATAAATAGTTACGTAATTTAACAAATATTCACAGATTGTAAATACAGAAATGCACTGCTCTGCCAAAAACAATCAATCAGAGCCAGGAGAGGTGTCTTGGAGCTGTCAATCATGCTCATGTATGTGCCGTGGAGTCACTTTGATCCTTAAACTTTAATCAAACTTTGGTTCATTTGGTAAGGTGTGAATGTGCATCCAAACTTTGATGCAAACTAAAAAAAGTGAACTCTGGTCCACCTTCAAACCTCAGTCTTGTTTTGGTTGAAGGGAATTCTCGTGCGGTTCGAACATATGTGAATATGTGAACGCCAAGCGGACCGGAGACTGCTCCAAATGCAGGAAGCGAACAACGCAGGGCATTTTGGGTAAATACAAGCAAAACAAACACAAATGTAGGAGAGCCCAAAGAGAAATCGTACAGTTGCTAAAATCTGATGCCACTCCATTTTTTAGACATTTTGTGAATGCCGTTTCCTTCACTGGTTCTTAGTGCAGCGCCCCCACAGGTTAGGAGGGGAAATCTATTTTAAATTTTTTGGATAGTTTAACACATTGCAATATGAAAGCAACCAAACCAGCTGAAAATGTAACAAATGTTGCAATTTTGGTCTCCGATGAAACCGAATCTAGCAGATTATGAGGTGTCAAAACTAAAAAATAATTAATTTTTTATCATTACTACGAGGTCAATGTCAGTCTTGTTTTTGGGTTCCAATAAATTTACTCAGCAATTCCAGAATCTAAAGTATGGGTTGTACTTGACAGCAAAAAATATTTTCACGACCTGTAACTCTTCAAGCCCTTATTAATTTCTCAAAAAAATGTAATAAAAATCACATCTACTCTGCCTGACAATGTTTCCACGTACAGCTGTTATCTGCCGTGCTATGCTAATGCTAGCATGTTCACTTTCCGCTTTTACATGACTGAGAACTCGGTTTGAACAACAGTAAAAAAAAAAAAACATACAAAAGAAACGCAGACAAGAAAACACTTGAAAAGAAAACAGAGAGCTGATTCTAGATACCACAGTTACCAACACCAACAGAAAAAAGGGGCGGAGCTGTCAGTTACTGGTTGCTATGGTAACCAACTGCCAAGAGCAGCATAGCAGAACTTAAAACACGAATAAAATGTCTGAAGAAACAACTTGACTAAAGAGAAATAAATTCAAAGACTGACATTTTGACAAACCTCACATCTGTAACATTGTTAAAATAGAACCCTGTTAGACGCTGTTATGTGCTTCGGGCACATTATAATTTTTTGTCTATTTCTTTTCCTTGTTTTCTTATAGACTTTAGTTGAATGACCTTTTGTTAATCTATTTTGGAGTTTGGATGATTCCTTTGTGATCATTTAATTACGTTAATTTGTGGCGCTGTTGGTCCGCCTATAAATAGGCTGGCTTTCAGCATGTTGAAGAGGCCCGCCATCTTCCTGCATGAGCTCCACCTTTCCACCCTCTTCCGCTCGCTCCACCCGCGCGGTGCGCGCACGTCCAGTCGCTGTGGGCCGCAGCTGACTTTCCAGCCTGCCATGTGGTATTTCTGTTGGCCTTTGTTTGCTTTTCTTGTGATTTTGGCCTGGTGGGACCGGTTGTCCTGTTTTCGATCTTTCTTTTTATTAGATTCTCTTTTGCTTTAGTCCGGTACATATAGGGGCTTCGACGGCCCTGTATAGGGTTGGCCCCCTGCTGTACCGTTTTGTTCTGTTTGATCGGCTCACCAGGTCCAACTTTCTGTTAATACTTTTGGGGTTTTGTTTTTCTTTACTTTTTGGGACACGAGATCTGAGGGCCTTAACGCTATTTTCTTCGCAGGAAATCAGAAGAAGCTGACTTAAGAAAATCAAAGTGAAGAGAATTTATGAATAAAACATTTTGTTAAACCCTCATCTTTTGTCTCGTGTCCTCAAATATGTTGTGTCCTTGGTGGACGTAACAGACGCTTTGAGCAGATCACGCTTCATCCAAAGCTCCAGTAGCAATTAGTCTTCATGGGTCACCCCTGATTTGGCATATCAGTGAAATAAAGTGTTCAGTTTACAGCTCCGGTCATGGCAGCACCACCTGCTGAAATCTGGACTCGTTTTCTCCATTTCTGATTATTTTAAAACTGTATCAAACCGCACCGGAAATCTGGAACAAACCTCCAGAAAACTGCAAAACAGCCGAAACACGGAGTTCCTTTAAATCCAGACTGCATGAGCTGTACTTTTTTAACTAACAAAAGATCACACAATTATTTGCATTACATCAGGTGCCGTTCTGAGACATTCTGTAGATCTTAAAAAGGCAAAAACAATTAATTTGGGTTTTGATTTCTGTCTGGATGCAGTTAATTGTTGTTGATAATCAGTTCTGGCTCTGTCATCTTGTGACTTTTTAAAAATGCGTTTTGAATTCTTCCTGTGTTTATTTAATTTTCCTGGATGTCGTGATGGTAAAACACAGAGGAGCCTCCGATCGCTAGTGATTTTTGTGAGTTGCATCCCGGCCTTGGAGAACCAGTGGAAATGGGGGTCATGCAGGCAGCGGCTCTGAACTATTTCCAACATTTCCTCTATCAAACATCGTGCCACCATTACAGTCACTAATGGACCTCATTTCGTCCATTCCGGCGCATATATTTCAGCGCAGTGACTGATGTTACTCCACCTGCTTTTAATACACACCACAGTCACCTGAAACATGAAAAATGTTTGAAAACTGCAGCATACGAGGTGCTGCGGGTTCAATGTTTAATGTCACACATAAAAGCATTCCTTTTAAAGTTTTACTGCTAACGGTGGGATTTATTGCTTCTTTTTTATCATCTATCTATACCCAATACTGCATAGAAATTGTATTGTTGAAAAGCCTTAGCTTTCTTTGCATTGCATACTTAAAGCAACATTAAAATGTTGGCCTGTTTTTCTAATGTTTTGCAACAGAAATGTTGTTTTTATATTTCATTATCAGTTTGGGAGTCATAATTGTAACAAATACCATCAAAATGGAAAATTATAGTAGCTTTTACCAGCAGAATTAGAGCAAATGAACTCTAGAGAAACTAGAGAAAATACAAATTACAAAAAAAAATTTTATTCCTGCTTCAAAAAAAAAAAAAAAAAAAATATATATATATATATATATATATATATATATATATATATATATATATTTTACTTTTTTTTTTTTTTGAAGCATATATATATATATATATATATATATATATATATATATATATATATATTTTACCATTTGAGTTTTATTTTCCAATGCACAGAGCTTTTTGTGAGAGTGTAAATAACCATAAGATCATTTTATTTTTTGAGTTTTTTAATCTAAAAAATGAAACCAGAATCTGTTTAGTTGAAGATTAGCTCAGTCTACATGTTTGGTATATTTTATTTGATTACATCTTTCCTTGAATGTCAAGATTAATGATTTGGAAAAACATTACAAATTTGTGTTTTAGAAGATTCAATAACTAATAAAATGAGTAATGTGAGCTGCAAGAGATCTTAGTCGTCCAAAGAGAGTCCAGCAACATAAAATAATGTCTGCATTTCTGGATATTTCAGGTATTTACAGCATTTTCCTCTCCACCAATCGGTGCCCGAATAAAAATGAAAAAATATGTAAGACCTAATTAGGTACAAAGTTTACGTACTTTCATATAAAAAAATATTGGTGGCTGAAAATTTTCTTTTTATTTCTTTTTATTTATTTAAAATTAAATACACATTTCAGCCACCAATAAAATTGTTTTTTATAGAAATTATAATTTTGTAAAAATATTTATATAAAAAATAATTAAATGGGTGGCTGAGAATTATTTTTATTTACAAATAAATAACTTTCAGCCACCAATATATAAATTATTTTTTACTTTTACATAAAAAATAATGTACTGAAGGCTGAAAATTATTTTATTTCATTTGTTTTATTTAGTTAATTAAAATAAAATGGTTTTCAGCTACTAATATAATTGTATTTTATATAAATGATAAAAAATTTTTTAGTTGTATAAAAAATTATATTTGTGGCTGAAATTTATTTTTGTTTTTATTTATTTAAAAGTAACAATTTTCAGCCACCAAAATATTTATTTTTTACACATATCATTACAATAACGGTTTTAATTTAGAAGTTAATTTCCTCCTTCCTTGTTTTTTCCATTTAAATCATCTGGCGTTCCCCATAAAAACACATTGGAAAAAGGGGTTGCAGCTCTTTTGCTTCTGTTCTCATTAGTTTGAATCTAATTAACTTCGTAAAGTAATGAGCCAAGAATGCTTCAATAATTGTCTTATACTCTGTTTGAAACCCTCTGCTTTGCTTGCATATTTTATTTTCCAGCTGAAACATGACGATGCTCAGCTGATACGTCCCGTTATATGACCAAATTAAACATTTAAACGTTGAGTAATAATTTATTTTGACGGCACAAAGAATTTCACAATTAGTGAAGCTCATAACAAGAGAAAACATCCAGTTCCAGTGAGATTATCTGCACTCATGAAAATAAACTTTTATTTTTTTCCAGGGTTGAATAATCCTGAATTATGCAACTGCAACAGAAGATCTGGATGCAGAAGTTTGAATTTATTGGTTTTTATCTCTAATTCAGTCAAATTTCAGTGAATTATTATGAATCTGCTTTGGGTGGTAACTTCGAACGTCAAACTTTTAAGGTGATTACAGCTTCAGATAAAGACGGGCTCTTTTTAGGAACCGTGTGGAAATCTTCCAAACGGTAAGATTACTTTCCAAATTCCTCCCATCAGACACGTTGAGCCCACTGGCCAATTACTCCCTCTCTCAATTAACCCTGCAACCAGCGCCGCCGTGACTCAGCCAGACAAATAAATTTACCTTTTCCCGTCACGTCGTCGCAGCTGATGGAAACGGACAGGAAAGCTCTGTGCTTCCACACCGACTGAACCGAATATCGCTGTGCAATGCAAACCAACGCCGATGGGATTTACATAATCCGTGAAAGGGAAACTCGCAAAACCTGTTGCGATGTGACACAGACTTAACTGAAAAGAAGCAACAACAAAAATAAAAGGTTTTGCAGGGAAGTGGATTTAGTTTTAATTTAGACTTGTGTTGACAGGTTTGAAATCTCTTAAACAGTTCTTTTACATATTAAACAGTTCAGTTGTCAAAACATGTTTTGAGCCCCATCTCATTCCCAGAGATGCTGAGTTGGAAAGTTATTCAAGCCTTAATATCGACTTGGATTTATTTTTGTACTTTCTTGGTTATCAGGTGTCAAACTTGCGTCCCGCGGGCCAAATCTGAGCCGCCAGAGCCATTTCTGTGGCCCTCTATGGGCTCCCTGCATGCTATTGTTTATATCTGGAAATTTCACGCATATGCACAACGCTGGAGGGCAAAAAGACGATTCTGAGCCGGACTGCCGCAGTAGAACTAAACAAAATGAAACCTGACGATGTAAGTATTATTAATTTAGTGCAATGCGCCACAGCAAAGGGGGGGGAATAACTGAGAAAAACTATTAAAGAACAACTCAAAACCACTTTTTTTTTTTATCACTGTTTACATCGACTGTGCTACATGTAAACTAGTTGCCATAGCAACTGACAATAATGCCACTTTATGCATCAGGACTCAACACCAAAAAACACTCAAACATTTCCCACACAAATAACAGAACATTCAGTCCGTTACAGTTCTATGTCTTTAGCCTTGATGTTTACCTCTGTGGTTGATTAGCTGCCGCTGCTATTAGCTAAGCTAACGCTGTGGTGATTGATTAGCTAATTTAAACACCTTCTCTACAGATGATCTGTCAGATATTTTTTATTTTGTAGCTGAACACTGAATTCCACAGCACATCTACATGTTAGTTGTCAAAGTCAAGCTAGCATAACTAGCCTACTTCCCTCTCTCTCACTTTTTTTTTCTTAATAAAAACTCTTTCCTGACTTCATCTCGTTTTCAGAGCAGCAAAGCACTACATCCCTTTCTCTTTTATATATCAGGCCTACATTTAAGATTCTACATGTCATTGACAATTTAACAGCTAAAACGAATGCTAGTCATCGTTGGCAAGTAGCGTTTTGCCCTCCAGCAGGGAGATGAGGGCGGGGTCTTGCAAAAAAAAATAAACAGAACAGAATAAAGACTTGAAAACAACAGTCTGTATATATATATATATATATATATATATATATATATATATTCATTGTCATGCACTCAGGAAATTGAGTTACTAAAATACATGAAATCTAAATTATTGAATATGACGCTAAGCTAATCAAAATGCATAAATCTCTAGAATTTGAAGAGTGTACTTTCTTTTCGGAGTTCCCCCAAAGGAAAAAATAATCCTCGACTTGTGTATGAAATTCCTCAGCAAGTGGCTTATTACCTCAATTTACACTTAGCAGCAAGAAATGAGCCTCCATCACCATTAAAGCTAATCTTTCCCTGTGTGTGGAAATCTTGCTGCTCTCCACCTTCTGACCTAAGATGCTCAATTATTTTTGTCTCACCACCTATATCACTTGCCGTTCCTCTTACAGACTCGCATGCAGTTTTATCCATTTAGCTCATGCTAAGAAGAACCGCATTGCTGGGCTGCTCAGGGGCATTTCAGCCGTATATGAGGTTATTAACGCAAAGTTAGTTGTTGTAGGAATAAAACTTTTCAGCTATAAATGCGCATATAAGCAACTACTTTAATTTACTTTACAAGATATAATTAAATGTAGTCATTAAAGCACATATTTTATGTTCTTTTTACCGAGTTCCTTTGAAAAGCAGGGATCTGTTGTAAATGGTTCTTTGTTTTGCGGATGACCAATGAGACTTTAGGCGACTCGGAGGGGAAAAGAGAAATGTTCCTCAGCTCTTCTTATATTACCACCATTTATTTAATAAGCAGGCTTTTACTACACCTCTGGCCCAGTTGGTGTTGTGCCTGCAAGTAATCTGGATTGTTTAAAAGCTTTTGGATTTTACATCCTTTAGCAAAACGGATGCAGCAAAAATAAAACATCCAATAATGCACTAAAGCTGTTTCCACAAAGGAACATTAATCCCACAAACGATATCTGATTTTTTTTATTTCCCCCCCCCCCCCCCCTCATGTTGAGCACTGCCTAAACTTGATCTATGGATTTCATTATCTAATATAGCTCTGTGAATTTAATTTGTTCGCTGAACAGTGGGGCTTATTACTGTCAAATGTAGTGTAAATTGTTTTACAGTTGAACCCAGAATGCATCTTTTGGTGACCACAAACCATCATGAATTTTACAGCAGAGAAAGGCTGACAAAGAAATATTTAAACTCCTGTGCAGTGCAAAAAAACAAAGTTTACAGGTACAGGAGTAGAGATTAGCAAAGATGTTTCTCTTTAGAAAACTAAGGACATTTACCTGGTTTTTAATTTTTTATTCTTGGTTTTTGATCATCAGAAAGGACGGAAATGAACCACTTAAAGTGCAGTTACCCTAAAGAGTTAAACAATAGAAGATAGACAAACGTTAAAAATGTAGGGATGTTTAAAGTTTCTGAAGACAAAAAAATAGTGACTATATTTATCTAGTTAGCTAGATAAATAGCTGGCTAGATACCTGTTGCTAGGTAGCAATTCTTACCTTTCCTGACTGATTTCAGGTTCTTTAGTCGTTTCATTGTGGCCTACTGTGAAATCTTTTTATTTTACAAAACAAAAGTGAGGATAATTGTGTGTAATTCATGTGAAGATCCTGGAAAATGTGTGACATTAATGAGAGTGCATATTTATTCAAGCTAGCTGTCTAGCTAGCTCTCTATCGCTAGCTAGTATTTTTTACCTTTCCGGATCAATTTCAGGGACTTTAGTCATTTCATTGTGAGCTACTGTGAAATATTCTTATTTTATTAAACAGAAGTGAGAATAATTGTGTGTAATTCATGTCAAAAATTTGAAAAATGCACGACGATCATTGGGGTGTGCATATTTATTCAAGCTCTCGATCGCTAGCTAGTATTTCTTACCTTTCCAGACCAGTTTCAGTGGCTTTAGTCAGTTTGTTACCTACTGTGAAATATTACTTTACAACACAAAAGTGAGAATAATTGTGTATAATTCATGTCAAAATCTTGAAAAATGTGCAATTGTGAGAGTGTGAATATTTATTTGAGCAAGCTAGCTAGCTGGTTAGATGAGTGCATTAGCCCAGTGGCTGATCCACAATAAGAATGTCATCAGTATTATGTCTGATACCAGAATCAGTTGAGGCTCTATCGTTTTTATTCTTTTACAATATTCTTTAATTTCTGTGCGTCTTCCAGGTGTTGGAGGATTTCAGTGCAAAGAGTCGCCATCTCTGAGATTAGCTGCTCACAGAAAAAGGTTTCACATTTCTACCGGTTCTGGGCCGATTTCAGGGGCTTTCATCATTTCATTGTGACCCACTGTGAAATCTTCTTATTTTACAAAACAAAACGGAGAATCATTGTGTGTAATTCATGTAAATGTATTTGAAAAATCTTGAAAAATGTGCAACGACCATGAGAATGTTGCTATTTTATTTTATTCTCCTTTTGTATTTCGGCCCCGTGAAGCATTTACAGCTCCGTTAATCAAAACACGGACTCCCTCAGGTAGTCGGTGACAGCAGCCCTGCGGCAGACGCAGCGTTAAGAAGTGCAGCCTTCATTATGACAAAGCACTGTTTGTTAAAGCCATTATGTAAGAAATATCCACACTGAGGTCCTGGTAATTAATACGGGTCAGGACTGAGGTCAGAAGCTTGTACGAGAAATACAGGAAGTGTAAAATCACAACCCACAACTTAGGTCGGTAAAATCCTTTAAGATTTTAAATAAAATATCTCCTGCCAGATTAGCTTAATTTCAGTGTCTTATCAGGTATATATATATATATATATATATATATATATATATATATATATATATACACACACTGTAAAACATTTGAGTTGCCTGCTATCTTCTACACTTTAAGTCAACTAAATTTAGCAAGTTTTAAATTTTTAACCTAAATGTGTGAGTTTGTGAAAGATAAACTTACAATAGTAAGTTGTGTTAACGTTTTATTAACTTTGTCAAACCTCCAAGAGTTGGATAAACTAGTTTTTATGTTAACACTTAAAAAACTGAAAGAAGAAAAAGACATGAGTGGGAACTATTTCCCAGAGTGCTTAGCGGCGTGTTTTTGTATCCTGACTGTGTGTTTTAGTAAGAAAAATGTTTATTTTATGCAATTCGTAGTTTGCAAAGCTTGAGGATAATGTACTGCTCACACTAAATGTTTGAGCTGAATTCATTGTGTCGTTTATTAATAAAATTCATCATCAGGTCAGAAATTCTGTTCATGCAGTTTAAAACAAGAGTTTTAATTATTCCAATATAAAATATGTTGTTTTCTTTTTTATCTTGACGAATGAGAATAGTAGAGAAATGTGTGCTCTTTAACTTTTTTTTTCTTTCTTGTGGAATATTTATTTGGTTTAAATTGCAGCATTAAGTTAATACTCACAATTAAAGATTAATTAACTTAAAAATATATTTTTAGACAACTTTTCTCATTATATTCTGAGTTAAAACCTAAACAAAATTCTCGCTGACTTAAATAGCATTTTCAAGCAGGTGACTTTCATTTTAATGTTTTACAGTGTACTTAGCAAGCTAAATATTTAGTTTGAAGCTCTTTATTTTCTTTAAAGGTGCATTTACATGAAAAGTCGACCTATACTCCATCTTTCATTTTTTTTAGTTTTCATAACTCCCCACTCAGTTTCTTTATCTGGTGTTGCATGAAAAAAAATCAAATATGCATTCTGGGGCCATAAACGAAGGCAAGGCCATGTCTTTCATTGAAAACTCATTGGTGATGCTTTCACAGAGGCAGCACCAGTGATTAAGCAGCAGCTTTAAGCTAATGGCTTCAATAATTGATGACACACTCTACATAATAAGCCAACATAGCTTTATGTGTGTGATCCGAAAATGTTATCATCATTTATTATGACGCTCTAAACCCTAGCCCCATATTTTTATGCATTGTTTATTATTTATTAGGCAGTTTATCACATTATAAAACTCAACCTGCTAAACTGTAAACTCTCCAGCGTGTCTGCTAGAGATGCTGCGGTTGGCTTTGCTGAGGAGAAAACACAGCGTAGCGTAATGTGTCTGTTTCCCGAAGGCATCCCTTGAGACACTGCAATTATCCGAGGGTCATGACATCCTCTATCGTCTGCATTGTGACTGACACAATTGCTCATGAAATGATGATGTCATGGTGCGCACAAAGCCACTAAATGCCCAGGGCAACCGCGCGCCTTCATCTCCTCATTTGAATCTGCTTTGTAGGTTCTTTGTGCGGTTCAGAAAATTGTTGCCAAACATTTTCTCCTTCCTGTTGGCAAGAACAATGTGCAATCCTTGCCATGGAGGGGAAAGCGTATTTCACACCCATGCACACCTACACATCAAGTGGCACAGATTAGAGACAAGAGGCTTAGGGCATGAAAAGCACAAATAAGATCTTGGAGCATTCCCATAGTGAAGCATGCTCAGGCATCTTAGGTTCCCTTTATTGCCAGGCTCGTATGTTTTCCTGCTGAGCTTTGTGCCGGCTGAAAGCTGGATGACAAATACTGAAGGGTGAGGAAAGCAGCGCAGGGCTAGCATGGAAAATGGAGGCGAGCATTATAGTTTTAGCATGTTGACGCAAGCTTTTGTGTTTACTGAAGGAAAGCAGGACACATTCCTCACCGAGAGGAGTGTTGTAAGATACATGAGCACCAAGGGAGTCAAACTCATGCTTGTTTTTGGGCCAAATCAACATCATGAACGCTCTTAAAGGGCCTGTTGTGCCGGAATGCATCGATAAAACCTCTTCACAAACTGTTAAAATATCAATGAATTATTAAAATTAAATAATATTATTGAACATCATTTCAGTCCCTCCAGGATTTTGTGTTTGTCGTTCTAATTTGGAAATATTTGCAATATTTGCGCTTGTAACCCCCTCCTATGTTAATCTCAGGTCCAGTAGGTTGACTTCACGACAAACACATTCAGGTTCACTGTACTTATTCTGAGAAAAGAGAAAATCAAGTTGGTGGTTAACATTCTGCCCCTAAACATGAAATAAAGCAAAAATAAATAACCCTAAACAAGCTACAAAGCAATAGCTCCAAATGTGCAGTTGGCAGCAATTAACATTTCTGACATTAAACATAGATAAAATGGAAACAATTAAACTAAGTTTACATAACATAGCAAAATTACTCATAAAATACTGCATATGATTACATTTGTCTAAAATATATGTTAAATATAACACAGAGCTGATTCTAATACATACCACAGTTACCGACGGCAACAGAGAAGGGGGGGGTGGAGGGGCGGACCTGTCAGTTCAGTTACAGGTTACTATGGTAACCACCAACTGCCAGATGGTTCTTCAAGCATTTGGCATGCTGAAGTGAGTGAGTCTTTATTAATGCGGACAAAGCATTTGCAAAGCTTTTAATAAGTGGTGGGAATATTTTTATTACAGTCTAACATTACAGTTTTTTTCTTTATTTTGTTGTTTATACACTTTTTTTTGCAGAATTAACTGGTCTGAGCAGCACTGAAGGTTTTTCCCTGGAGACGATAACCTTCAGAGGTAAAGCACTTGCAAGAGTCTCGCTCTCTCTTCAGTGTTTTTTCTTTTTTTTTCACCCTTCGAATAAAACTGAAATATTGTCAGCTTTCTGGTAGAGCTTTACTCTGACCTGTTCAAGAGTGTCTGATTTTATAAACTCTCATATTACACACAGAATATTAATCAACATCACTGAAGGATTTTCACCTGAACAATGCTTGGTAATCATTTTTTTTCCCCACAACACACGAAAACACATATCTTCATATTCTCTTAGAATAAAATGCATATATGCTATAGAGAAAAAATGTTTGAAAGACTTGAAGTAATCCTTAGATGGCCGAAATACCAGATTAGTAAATGTCTTTATTGAGCTCATATATCTATTTATTCAATAATTTAGCAGCAAAAATGGTTTTTTGAAGTAAAAATATTTTTGTTGGTTACATGATTTTCATTTAAAATGTACAGATTTTGGATTAATAATGGACCATTCTATTAACGCAATTCAGAATTAGCTTTTTTTAAGCTATTTTAAAGTCTTCATGTTTGAGAAGAACAAAGACGAGGTGATTAAACATGATCTTAATTTAACGCGGATTGGGATTTTTAAAGGAAATGTGTAGTATAAAGTGTAAATCAAAGTTTATTCATTCTCTTCCAATGAGAAAAGGCTCTTGTCTAATCTTTGTTGAAAGTGGACTTAACGTAGCTCTCTAAACGACCTTCAGAGTTTTATTTACAATTCAGAGGCCCCTTCTGTTTGGCTGGAAATATTGAACTGCTTAATTGTTTTTAGCAGCCGTGCTTTCATACTCCTGCTCCTCCATTTGTTTTCTCCTAATAACATTCTTATGTTTGGATCAATGGACCCCAGGTGTTGTGTTGCAAGCCATTGAAGAAACAGGACATGTTTCAAAGGAGGATCTTTGAAGAAAGCCGCTTTTTATCAGTGAGCAAACTCCCACAACTTCAGTCCAGCACCCCGAGACGCTGCTTGCAGCAAGATTCTCAAGCAAAGCACATCCCTCCACATAAATATTCCTACATCAATACTATGTACATCTGAGCTCACTTTGCCTGTGGATTTGTGACTAATTTAAGACTAGAGTTATGCTTTTAGGCATTCGATTCTCTTTACGATTTGTTTACTGGTGTGTTTTGCTCTCCATTTAAATATTCACTGTTTACAAAGACTTGCTGTACAGCCTGAATTTTCATTTAATCTGAGAATCAAACAAACATTTTGACCGTATTGATTTAAAACTGTTGTTCTGTTCCCAAACTGTGGTCCCCTTTCGCCCCCTGGTGGTCCACACGGTACTGCATGTAAATGACTGTTGGTTTACTGTGACGTCAGCTCAAAGTGCGACGCTACAGCTAGCTTATTAAAGGATTGTTTTTAAAAATAATGGTTGATAAGTGGCTTAAAAGCGGGCCGCTGAAGATATGAGTGGAAGGAAAACAAAAGCAGGACTACTTATGATCGATTGGTTTCAGTCTCAGTTGGTTAGAACTGTTCTTTGTTTTTTACAACTTTGCTTGCTTGTAATGTTCTGCTTGTATGTCAACAGCTATTGTTTTTATCCAATTAAAAATGAGCCCTAAGATTTTATCAATGCTCCCAACACTTGGTAGTAAAGAACAACTTATTTTTTGATTATGCGTTTGGCATCATTGGTGAGCTTTCAGAATCTGTAAATACCTCAAAACACAACAAGAAGATTTGTTTTTAACAAAGAACACAAGAATAAGTGAGGCTGTATATATTAAGATGTGTTATTGTGGGGCAATTTGAAGTTAGGTGGTTTTATGTTAGTTTTTATGATGGTTTTAACATTGTGTTTAGAAATGATTAAGTGCCAATTCTTGACTTGCTAGTACAAAACAACATCTCTGACTCTCGAGCTCCCATTCTCTGGCTCTCAAATGTGTTTTGAAGTCTAATAGCTATTGTTTTTGATGTCAGAAAGAGATTTAAAGGCTTGAAAAAGGCACAGACTTGGATAATCCTGCTTCTATGCATTGGAAAAAAATTGTTTTTAACTCTTAAATGTTTTCTGTCTGAATATTTGACTTTGAAAGAAGCAACCTTGGATGGAGGGAGGAAATTGTAGACAATCCGGTATTTGTGTTTGAACGTAAAATTACTAAAAAATTATAAAATAAAGGAAAATCCAAGTTTCCAGGGCTATTTTACAGCTTGTAGATATTTTATCAAACGAAAACATGGCTGAAGTTGTCTTTGCTTGATGGACGTATCCCGCCCTTCATTCACCGATAACAACCAGTCCCTTGTGACCCCTGCCAGGTTAAAGTTGGTATAGAAAACATGAACAGATGGATGGATGTTATCCTTTTTTCTGCTTCCCCCACACACACGGTTGTCAACACCGATTTTCACACCTGTCTTCCTACCGTCTTTAGTCCTTCACAGCGTAAAACCCGTCTTGTTTTCAAATATTTCAGACATTCACAATAAGAAGCTTTTCTCCTTCTCACTCTGAGTTGACAAATGTAGGATCTTATTATGAAAACATGTTTTAAATCTGCTTTTAAAACTGTTAAGTCCATATGGGGAAAAGCCCCACGATACACGGGGGACATTGGAGATAGAAAAGAAAGGAGTAGAAAATTTCTGTCAACAGGTCAGAAATTTTCTAGAAAAAACGAGGACATTTCTGAATAGGAAAAGTCGAAGATTTGCTAGAAAAATTATAAAAATTAATCTTCAGACATATTCAGGGAAAAAAAACATGTACATTTGTGAATTTCAAGTCAGTTTCAAAAAGTCAAATTCGACTTTTGAAACTTAGAAATGTTTTTTCTTAGATCTCAAAATTTCTGCTTTTTTTTTTTCTTTCTTTTAAGAAAATGTCTTTCACAAGATTTTCAAAAAATTTTTTTTAGATTAATCTCAGAATTTCAGAGTTTTTTCTAACATTGTTGAATCTTCAAACTAAAGAGTGTCCAATTTCTTCTGGAAAATTTCTGATATTAATCTAAAAATTTCAGTGCTTCTAGCAAATTTTTGATTCTTCAAAGTAAAAATAAATCCCATTTATCTAGAGAATTTCTCCGATCAATCTCAAAATTTCAGAGTTTTTTCTAACAAATTGTTGAATCTTCAAACTAAAAGAAATCCCTTTTTAATGTACATTTTCCTGATACACTATCGTAGAAATGCGTGTAAATAACTTCACAGTTCACATTTCAAACCCAACGCTTGTGATCTTTTGTTTCCTGCCATTTAAAGCCTGACCCAAAGTGCGTTTAAATCTTCTTTAGCCTTTTGTCTATGAGCTTTGGGCTCATTTTGTTTTGTGTCGCTGTGTGTGTCTCATCTCGTCTCCTGCCTCCAAGTCCGTTCTTACAAGTCACTAAAACAGTCATAAAATAGGAATATTTAGATTTATGAAAATATCAACCAAACTTTGCTTGGGAGTGTTTACCTGCTGGGTAAGTCAGAGATTTTGATTCAATGTGAATATTTACATTCTCTTTTATTGTCAAGAGACAAAGCAATAGAATATCTTCAGGATTAGTTTATTTAAAAAAAAAACTGCCAAAAAGTACTGACGGGTAAAAAATACTGAAGTCTCACTATCTTACTGCAAATTTCCTGTACGTTGCTAAATAAAATGACAAGTTTGGTTTCTGTCCTTGTCTGTTTAGCGTCCTATGATCATGTTTAAAGTGAAATAAACTAAATAAAGGCAGTATTAGGTTACAGATGTCTGTTTTTTGATGGGCTTTATCGAAGCAAATATGTTGTTTTGACGTCCATCAGCCGGCGGGACGTCACATCCGAAGGGTCAATATTGGACATGTTATTTAAAACTATTTGTTAATTTCTGGCCTTTGAACCCCAACTCATAAATATTTATACCTGAATGTGTAATTTTATCGATTCTATGATATTTTGCGATTTTTTTCCCCCTCTCAAAGTATTGATTTTTCATCTGCGAGTATCGATACATTAAATCCTACTTAGAATTTTATGTCAAATCCATATGAATTAAATGACAACACAGATTATATTCTTTACCCAGTTGCACATGTATATTAAAATGACATTTAATGAAGCAACCAGTTACAATTAATTAAATAATTAAATGAAATGGATAAATTACATTATCTAATGTAAGTGAATAAGTCAAAAAAGGTTCATTTTCTGCATAACCAAATACACAAAACCACACAATTAACATTTAAACAAAGCAAATGTATAACAAAAACAATATTTATTACAATATTTATTACACCATCAGTTCAATTAATTCAAGTCTATGGAACAATCACAAAATATCACCAAAATCACTCTGTCCTCTAAAATCTTTCAGAAAATCTTAAAAATGTATCGAATCGTATTGTTTGCTTAATATTGCGATATCGCATATCGTGAGATTAGTGTATCGCTACAGCCCTAAATGTCACCATAAATCACTATAAATACACATTTATAGTTACTTTCATTACTGCATGTTGGCTGAATAACTGAGTAGGCATAAGTATTGACCCAAATCTAATCATCATGATTATCTCATGTAAGTCTGTAAAGATGAAAAATGATAATAAAAAAAAGTGAATCTGAAAGGACGGATCCGGCCGCGGCATCAGAAGCAGGACCTTCAAAGGGTTTGTGTTGCAGTAAATCACCGCACTCAGCATCAGCCATGATCAAAGGCTGGAGGTGCAGCTTGCTTTCTCTCCCTCTTCCTTTCTGATCTAAAAACACCGCTGGACCGTATTAATCCATCCGCCCGCCACACGGTTTGTTTTTTTGAACATAATCACAGAGCGCGCAGTGTACTACTTTAACCGTCTTAATGATTGCCCCTGTGATTTACACAACTTGACACGAGGCAGCATGCATTAGCTCAGCAGGGAGTCATTATTGCCCTCTTTCTTCTTGGTTCCTAAAAATGTTGAGAGGTTTACTTGAAAACAGAAACAACATAAAAATTTTTTAAAATGTTTGGCTACCATTCAAGATTTGATATATTTCCAGGTGTTATTCTGAGACAAAAAAAAAAATCCAACTACTAACGCTAATCTGAAAGTAATCCATATTATTTTCAAAAGTAGTTACTTTAATTGTTTAGTTACTTTTCAAAAAATCAAAGCATAACCTGAATGAACAATATACCTTTGACAGTTTCCCCCAGAAAACGTGCTAAACCTGGTGGTTGGGCTCTAGGGCAGTCATTCATCGAGCGGCCCGTCGTCTTTTTGAGTTAAAAATGTTAAAGGTGACGGGAAATTTCAAAATATCACTTGACAATTATGTGTTATTAAAAGATTGGAAGATTAATACCTGAACACCAGCTATAAAGTCTTAAAAATGCAAACATTTTAAAAAGACTTTAAAAAAGTCTTTTTAAGTAAAGCACAGGCTTTACTTGTGCCCCTGGTGGGGGCACAAGTAAAGCCTGGTGGCCCGCCAGGCTTATAAAACACTGGGCGAAACTCTGCCTTTCAGACTATTTCTAATTCCATCACATAAAATTTAATCAAATGAAACCATCTCTTCTTAAAACTTGTTTTGTTTTGCATCATCGAACATTTAATGAAATTCAATAGTCTCTGATTTGAATATTATTTCCACACATTTCAATATTGATTTAATAAAAATCAAGTATGTTAAACTATATTTCTTTTTATTCCACCAACTATTTTTGTTTTTGCACTCCTTCATTCATTCAAATACATAAGTAGAAAAGAGAAAAAAAGATAAAATTTGAATCACTCTTCTGGCTCTACTCAGCATTAGTATTGCATATTTCAACAGCTGATGAAGTGCAGAGAGGAGTAATAACGAGTTTTTAAAAAACTTTTCACCTGTTTAGCAGGAGAAGGATCGTTTAAGCACGATGTCTGGCATTGATCTACGCTTCTGCCTGTTACCATGACAACCCACGCTCGTGCGATTGTCATGAGACACTCGCAAACAATGTCACGGTTTCATAACGTGTGGATCTGCTTCAGTGGACGCAACAGTAATCCATTACTTTACTTGTTAATTCAGAAAAGTAATCAGATTACAGTAACACGTTACACAACACACATCTTGTGTAGCGTTTTTCTTTTTTGTCCCACATTTTTAAATATTAACATACTGAATTTAGTTTAGTGAACTAAATTAAATTTGCGTCATGTTCAGTAACTATCCATGCCACACTATATTATATGTATTATTATTTGCATTTTTATTCTAGATTTTTTTTACATTTATTTTCTCTTACTTGCACCAGGAACACTTTTATAATTTTGTATGTATTTACAGGCATACGTATAGTTTTTCCAGTATTTTTTCTGTGTACTCAAGTAGCCTCAGTCGTCTCTTTTGTGCAATGACACTAAAGTAAGTCTAAGTCTAAACAGCAGAGTTTTCTTCCAGGTGAGCAATATTGTTGCTTTCAGATTGTTAGATTAACGTGGTTATTTAATCCATACCGGTACATCAAATTAAGCTCATCATGCGTACTACTGTTACATATTTTACTTCCCTTACTACTTAGTTAATGCCAGGAATAATCCCAGTCAATCTATACATATTTAAAATAAATCTTTATTGTCACAATATAGGTCGAACCACATTATGGCAAAAATAAAGCTTGGAATAATTTGCAATTTTGAAAAAGGTGCAATAATTACAAAAACCATCCTGAAGGAATTTATCTCTGCTCAAAGAAGCATGGCGGATATATCCATGTTTGTTCAGCCTAATTATTGCCTCAGTATCGTTTCTTCTTTGTAGTTCACCTTAGCTCTACTCTTTCTAGGACAAGGGTGGAGTTATGTTTTAATTACCAGTAAATTAAATGAGAAAACTAAAACCAGCAGCACAGTTGGTCCATCTCACCATTGTGTCCATATTTACTTACAGATCACAGATGGGCTGGCTAATAAACTTATGAATATTCTCATATGTTCGTCAAAGTAACACACAAAACGCTCGTGGGATTTGAAAAAAGTGCGCATATGCACATTTCCTCTCTCTTTAATCTCCCAGTTTTACGCTTCAGGTGGTTCTCTGTTTACTCGTCATGTGGAGGAAGGATCCGGTGGGCAATGAAGGCATAAATTAGTGTTAGCCCAGGGTTAATTGTGTAGAAAATAAAGGGATAGTTTCATAATAGAAAGCATAATTGCATATGCTGAAGTTACGAGGCGTCTCCGTGAAGTGGCGCCTATTCATATGAATTGTTAGGCTGCTGACATTGTCTCACACCAACAGTAAATATTTACCAAGCCAGCATCAAAACAGTGAGTTTTTCAACCTTGGCAGAGATATTGCTACACATACCCCCCCCAGCCCCCCCTTAAAGTTGTCAATAAAAGTTTTGACTTTTGAGCTGAAAAGTTTGCCAAGTACGTTCATGTAATTTTAAATCAAACACATCCTCAAATCAACAATGTTGATGGATAACAGAGGCAAAAAAAAAAGTATGATTTCATTTCTATCTTGTAACTCTCTTTGGGATCCAATTTAAATTCTGTCAAGCAGCAGATGAGATGAAACTGATGTTCGTTTTAAAGACCGGAGATGCAGCCCACAGATAGCCAATCAAAAAGTAATGCTTCAGCTTTCCTCTTCTTCTTCTTCGTCTTATTTATACAGCTTTCGCCTCTCAGAGCTCTGGAAGACAAATTAGGCTCCCACTCATTCATCTTTTTTATTTCTTTAACTTGACAGAGAGCTTCAGAGATCTTATTTACCCTTCAACTTAATACTTCATAAAACCTCAATCCTTTGCATCACTGCAGAACCAGACAAATCGAGTTGAAACCAGATATTATTTTCACTGTCTGACTTTAAATCTCATTAGACTTTTCCTGTTTTCATTCATTTAGCATTACAAACATTATTGCTACTCGCTAAACGGCAAAATTATTTTTTTTGTTGTTTTTTTACCAATGTAGAATGTAAAAGTTTACATAAATTTCTTGGGTGTTGCATTGGAAACCACATGATTTGAATATCCTAACACAAGAAATGACAGTCAGCTCTGGCCACAACTTTTCTATAATAGATTTTATGACTGAATTTGTTTTATTGCACTGAAAAAACTAAACAGGTGATTCAACTTAAAAAAATGCATTAATTTGTTCCAAGTAATCCAAGTAAGTTCTCATCCAGCCTCCTATATTAGCTCTATTAAGTTGTCTTCTTAGTCAAATGTAAATAAATTAGACTTATTTTGATTACATGATACAAATTAACTCAACTTTTTAAGTTGTAGCTCCATTCTCTTTTTCAGTGTCGCCTTAACTGCTTTACAACAAATTTGGTACTATACTTACTTTGTTTGACCACTTGGAATCCCTCTTTGTGTCCAAATTAAAGGGTTTCTTAAGATGTTATTCCTATATGTTTCATCTCTTGAACAGATTATCTTCACCTTCCTGAATGTTATGATGGCTGGACATTCCCAGATTATTTGTACTTTCCTAACAATTGTTTAAACAGATAAATGTGGCATCTTCATGCATCTGGAAATTGTATCATTGTGTATATTTGCTAACTTCTTTACTTTGGACTTTTCACCAAATGTTTAAAGGCATAATAATCATAGTGTTTGTGAAGAAAAGCAATAGTTATAAAAATGCTCTCTTGTAATCTCAAATGAACTAAAACTGGAAAAGGTTAGGCAGCTTAAATCTCATACAGTGACGAAAAAGTAATGTCGTCTTTGTTCATCTCAGATCTATTGGGTTTTATTTCGGCGGTTGCATGAAGCTCACCACAGCTTCGCATACCCGAACGATCTGATCCTGCTTTTGGCAGCGCTGCACCCGCCTACCTACAGTTAAAATGCACAAGATTAATTATGATAGCAGCAAAGTTACACGTGAAACCCTGTATTGTAATTAAATTAGTGTAAAATACATGTTAAAATATAATACTTGTAAAGCAAACACGGAGGAGCTGTCAGTTACCGGTTGCAACGGTAACGCCGACTGCCAAAAGCAGCACAACTGTTATACCAATAAAAGTCAGGGGGGAAGTAAACCTTTTGACTACACAAAATGAATTTGAAGAATAAACCAATTTTGAAGCTCACCATAGCTTCGCATACCCGAACGATCCGATCCTGCTTTGGCAGCGCTGAACTCGGATTAGTTTTGTCGCCGTTATTCGGCTGTCCATCATTGGGCTAGCTGTCAAATCACAGGATTGGAATAAATTGCATTGATAAAATGTGCTTATAGAAAGAGAGCAGGTGTACAAGCCAGGGAAAGATGTTAACACGAGTCAATTAAGTGTGCCTCCCACCTGTGATGGAGAGCAGATTCATTTCTATTTAACAACAGAGGAAATGAAAGTTCATTGGGCAATATTGTTGTGAGGAGCGGCCAGATGGGACATGTTTCCAAAATAGCAACAGCCAACGGCAGGAAAAGAATCAGAGGAGGGAATTAGTCCATCACTCGGTGACAGTTTAACTCGACATTGTGAAATGGATGTGTTGGGTTTGCTGGAGCAATCATAAATTTGTTAGATTACTTTGTTTAACCTTCCCTTAGCCTTTACTTGAGAAAATAGCCCAATTAAAAGTGCCAGCATCTTTCCGTGATTTTTACTTTCTTTGAAATGTTGTTCTCTATAAATGTGTTTACTGATTCTTCTGCTTAATCAAAATTAACTGGCAACTGTTTCAGCATTATTCACATTTTTATTTAAAGAACGCTTAAATAAATATTTCAGCTCTGCAGGAGGGATTTGATTCATTTCTTTTAAACATGACTGTAGGCGTGATATATTCTGTGTTTGTGCTGTTTCTTCACAAAAAAAAAATCAATCTATTTGGAGATGTTTGGGTGTCTTTTAGCTGTAAGCTGAAATTGGACATGTTTGTTTTTTAATATGTGCTGGATGTTAGCTCAGTTGTTTCAGATGTTTTTTTATTTCTTATGTAAGGAAGACCAAATAGTTTTTCTGTTTCTGACTACATGTCTGCATGTTAAAATAATCTTAAAATGCTTGGTGAAAACTCGCTTTACAATTATTTATCCATAAATCCATCCAAATAAATTGTTTTCTGAGATATTGCATCTCCTATGGAAAAATTGGTCTATGCAAGGTCACAGTCTGTAAATAAGTAGCCCTTGTTGCAGTTTTTCTTTTTCCAATGATACATGGAGGTGCATCTTAATTGGGAAGCTACTGATCCAGCATCGGCTTTCTGTGAATATAATACAGTAAGACTGCACCACACATTTTGGACATTTCCAAAAAATATTATGACATAATCAATATAGCTCAGAAATATTCAAATGTTGTTGCAATTATCCAATAATAGTCATATTTAATGTTATGAAGTGCTATCTTGTTGCTGAAAATTATAAAGATTCACTCACCTCGGGATGCAGAATGCTTGAAGTGACTCCAATAATACGACAGTCCTACCCACAGTGATTTGAACAATTACAAAAGGGCTATGAAAGTTTGTTTTTTATGACTACGAGCAAGCACATGGGTACAAATGTCAGTAAAACAATAAATAGTATGAACACCCCTGCTTGTCACTCATTATCTTGTCTTTTTTGCAGAGTTGGACCTAAAAGTCGCCTCTGAGAAGCAGCGACGTTCCTGCTTGCACATTTACATATTTATTGCCCATAAAAATTATTTTTCCTTTTAGTAGATTGTGGTTATCATGTTGGGTCCGTCTTCATACTGTAAAAGATTTAGATGCAAAATTATTTTCACTCGGCCAAGAAGTTTATTTCTGACTAGAACCGAATGGGTTGCTAAAATAAAACAATGTAAAACCAAGAATACATTTTGAAAAATCTATTATTTTTCTTTCAAATAGCTCGTCTAAAATTGTTTGTCTTGGCAATCGATGTAAAAAATGTTGATTGGTAATACAGCAGTCAAACATTTCTTACACTGTAATTGCTAAGCAGCTTTTTGAATGTTTCTAGATGTATTTTTGCTATTAGTCTCTGGTAATAAGCTACAAAGTCAATTTAACTTTAAAACTGAGTTAGGTTTCTCCACACTAACATTTACATTATTTCCAGTTAGTTACAATAAACATGTTTGTAAGGCTAAAATATTACTTTAAACTTAAAATTCTTAAACTACTTTAATCTTAAATGTAATCGTGTGTCCTATTTTTTGACTATCTTGTGAAAAATCAGGGTAATAATTAGTTTGGTTTGCTCTGATGTCCTTATCAAGCAGGCAGAAATGTATTTATGTGTTGGGGGGGGGGGGAAAATAAGGGAGATTTTTACTTATACTAATAAATGCGTAATAAAAGTTATGTTTAAGCCTTTAAAGCAACTTGCAGAGCAGTTTTGTTGTTGAAAGTTTGTTTTATAATTTGAAGACAATAAACAAAATTAATAACGGTTTGTTGTTCGCACAAATCAATGCTTTTCTCAAGAAGACAGCTGCAATGAGTCGATGTAAACCTTCAGCCCATTTCAGTGTCAGTTGTGGAGCTAATTTTGCCCCGTTATTGTCTTGGCTCATGTTCATTTCATCCTGTAAATGACAGTTTTATGTATTCATCCACTAAGCTGAGATATCTAAATAAATTGGTTTGGTTTGTGTCTGAATACAGAAGTTGTACGGGGGGTGATAAATTTCATAACAAACTCAATAAGATGCAGAACATTAATTATATTCAGAAACAAAGAAGTCACAATAAATTAAGCGATGTAAAGCGGCGAAAAGGTGGCGAGGACTTAGAGTTTGTGTGTGTCGCGGCTAACGAGAAGTGCCTGATTATTTCTAATTAGAGGCGCACATTCATCAGAACTCGATCCAGACGAAATCCGAAATGAGAGTGCGGACCTAAAAATAATGGCATCAGGTTCGGTGTCAGCTTTGTTTTGAAAATCATTAGAAATGATTTGCTTTTCCACTGCATAATGAGCTGCAGACCTCGCCTGCGGTGGCTGCATCTAAAAAAGCGTTGGTGCGCTCCGCTTTCCTGGCCCCTCACGCTGTGAACAAACCACAGCAATTAAGGAAGGCAAGATACAGAATGTACAAAAGTCATCTGTGATGGGTTATATTTGGAGCGCTAAGTCTTCCTGTACAGGAATAACGAAGGTTATGCTGTTCTCTGCTTCTCAGCGGAAAAACAATTAAGTTCTGGTTTTCAGGAAGAGAAAAAACAAATTCTCTTTCTGATCTTATTGAGGGAATTTCTGTTTGCTTTCCAATGAAGAATTACTCTAAAAAGACTTATGAATTCTCACTGAAGGGAAGACAGTTTTATAATTTAAATAATGTAATATTCATGTTATGATATCATATCCTCATCATTTCAATACTAATTTATATTCAGTAGATTTAACTGTAATCAGACCTTTCAGTCCCACCTGTGCTTCAGCCTCCAGGCTCAGTCATTCTTTGTCATTCATCACATTAACATATCAATGCTGCGGCGTAAATCTGACCAAAAAGAAAAAACTCCAGACAGATTTTATAATCGCTATTTAAATACTCCAATCTGTTGGCTATTTACAAAGATTATGGATTTGAAAGACTAAATAAGGAGCAAATAAAACAAAAGCTTGAAAAGTTCAGGAGGCTAAAGTGAGAAATTAAAACAGCTCAGTGGATTATTTGAATAAACTGAATGCCTCTTATTTATTAGATGATATGAAATAGTAGAAATTAGACCATAAAGAGCTGTATCTCCTTCCTTTTTTTAGCTGCACACATTTAGAAATGGGGAAAAATCCATATTATAAGTATTTTTTTTTTAGCAAAATCACAATTTACAGCAATTTTAACAGCAAATAAGAGAAAAACAGTGGATAGTTTATTGCATTGACTTTGCAGTGATTCCTTGTGCTAGACATGCATGTGGAGACAGTGGAAAAGAAAGTTTCTTTTTAACAGTAAGAAACTTCAACAGATCCTGACTTGTTGAAGTGTCATGACACAGAAACCCAGGAGTACTTTCAATGTTAAAGAAAAACTTAATGTCCGTTCCTTTCTTTATCTTGTAGAAAAACAAAGCTAAACACACAAGCTAAGGAAAATGCAGTCCAAAAGATGCTGCAGTCTTCTGCGAGATAAACTGTCTTCTTTTTTATTCTGCTACTTTGTTCTCCTACTACTCTCCAAATTGCATTATTTGCCATCGTTTCAGCTGTTAAGTGGCACAGCTAACCAAAAAACGACGTTGGATTTAACTTCAATGAAAAGTAAGAAGAGAACATGCGTTAAACTGAGCAATAACAGCCAAATGTACATAACTGTTGAGTAGTAGGAGAAAATGATGAGTATGATGGCACATTAGGGCCATTGCAGATAGGAAAAAAAACTACATTTTTACCAAAAAACTCAGAAATATTCAACACAAGAGTTTTTATAGCAAATTTTCAACCTTTTAAAGCTAAAATATTTCCATGTTTTTTCTAGAAAATGTCAAAGTTTTCCTAGCACATTTTTTACTTTTCAAGCTCAGAAATTTTCTCATTTTATTCTAGAAAACATCAGATTTTTTTTCTAGTAAATCTTTGACACGCTCAGACATTTCATTGTTTTTTCCTTGAACATTTCTGAGGTCAATCTCAAAATTTGAGTTTTTATCCAGCAAATTCTTAACTTTCCCATTTCAGAGTTTTTTTTTTTTTCCTAGAAAATTTCTTAGATTAATCTGAAAGTTTCAGAGTTTGTTTTGGCTGAAATTAGCATAGAGATGAAAAATGGACATCATATTTTCCAGGAAATCTTAAACCTGTAGCTTTAGCATCACGTAAGAAATTTTTCAAGGTAGCCTAAGTTTGAACAAAACCCGAGTTAAAAAGAAAGATTTTAAGCGAAGTCTAAAAAGTAGACATTACAGGATCCACAGGACAAAAGCCTGATAACAACAGACATCAAACAAATAAACCATGAATACAGAAAAATGGAAGTGGTCGGCAAAACTTTGATCAGGATGTAACACCCAAAGCTCACTGTTGGAGAACCGCAGCAAAGAGTCTCATCTTCGGTTCACAGAGACTCCGTGGTAATCATTAGACGCTATAAACACGCCAACTGGCGATTTGGGAAGCATGCCAGGTAGGAAAAAAACTCTTCTTGCAAATATCTTTGTACATTTATTGATTAATCATAAAATGTAACTGACTCTCACTTGTTTCTTTAATTAAGATTGGTTAAAGGAAATTCTTTCATCTCTTCAATCCCACGCAGCCTCAATTTTTTTTTTGTATTTTTTCCCCTTCATTGTAAAATTTCCAGTAGGAATGTAGTAATTTCAATTTCCATCGAAGGCATCGTAGCAAAATTAATTAAAATCCTGGCATTAGGTTTCCTCTCATTGTGTGGCAAAATGTTAATTTGGTTCCCAAGAAGATACAGAAGAGTTTCCATCTAAGCAGTTTGAGTCAGGAAAATTCTTGTTTTTTTCCCACATCTTTTGATAATATTCCATGATTTTTGCACACTTTAGAAAGATTTATTGTACATTTTGTTTTGTTGTGGAGGTCTGGATCTGCCAGAGCTTTGGGAGACAAAAAAATAAAAACGTATGAGAATCCTCCCTGCAGGTCCAACACCGCCGCTGACCTCTCTTACCAGGGTTACATTGTGGAGATCCAGTAATCTTCTGCTGTTACAGGAAATGAATTGGAATGGCACTGGAGTCAAAGTGGGAAATCAGACAGGATGGGTGCATCTGACAGATGGTTAAGGTGCAACACAAGACGCTTAAAGTCTTTTTTTCCCCCTTTCTTTCTTGAGCTTGTTTGAGACAAAACCAGGACATGTGATTGCAATCAGGGGGGAAACGATGTTGGGTGTAATAACTGGTTTTATATCAGCTGTCACTGGCAGTGTGTCCACCTTGGAGGTTGATTAGTCGGGTCCCAGCATTGGGGGGTGAAAAGGAAGTGAGAAAAAACCTGGTTCCTCTTTAACTGCATTCTAAGCAGCAAAGACTGGCGGCCGCTCTGCTGTCCTGCGTGTTAACGCTGAAACTTGTGGAGATTGATGGTTGTTGTGCTGCCGTGTGCTAGTAATAGCGGCCTATCTCAAGGCCTGTCCAGATTCAACTCAAACAGATCCCTCCCTCAGGCCACAAGATAAAAATCCCATCATGGCCGAAGATGAAGACTGATAGAAAAGCCGCCCCGGCTTGAGTCTTTATTTGGCTTTCGGCTACTCCGTGGGGGTCTGTGTAAAACGCATCCGTCTTTGACTGCACCACATCATCTACATGAAGTGCTTGGGTCCATTATGTCTGCATGGTTCAGCTGATTTTGACGATAATAGCTTATATATCATTTCTCTTGCATTCATCCCAGCATAATTAATGTGTGTAATTAAGATTTCCATTACAACAGAGCAGCTGCTGTTAGCTTCATGCAGATAATGGACTTAGATCGGACTAAGATAAATTTGCTTTGTTGATTAGGTTAGGAATTGCTCGGCTTCGTGTTTTATGTAATGTAAGCAAGCCAAGCAAATGACAGCTCTTGTCTTTTACATCTGTTTGCCTACCTCAGATTAGTTTGAGAAATTAAAATATTAGGCCGTGTGAAACTGGGTTTTATTTTAACATTATAGATATGAAGCTTGTCAAAGTTTGTTTATTTATTCTTCAAATTTGTTTGGTTTAGTCAAAAAGTTTATTTCTCCGGACACTTATTGGTATAGAGCAGTGGTCCCCAAAGCCGGTCCTTGAGGGCCGGCATCCGGCATGTTTTAGGTCTCTCCCTGGTTTAACGCACCTGGATCAAATGATGGCTCATTAGAGGCCTAAGGAGAACATTGACATGCTGAAAAGATTGTTACTACCAACAGGGAGAGAACTGAAACATGCAGGATGCATGTTTCAGTTCTCCCTATACCAGGACCAAAGTTCAGGATCGACTTTGGGGACTCCTGGTATAGAGGGAATATTTGTTTGTAAACACAACTTGACTGCAGCAAGAACCGGCCAGCCTTTAAACGCTCACTGGTCGCCATGGTTACCTGCATTTATCATGCTGTTTTTAACATTAGCTAGCATGTTGTCGACATACTACAACTGCTTATTACAGTGTGATAAAATAAGTTTTGCTACGAAATTGACTTTAGAGAATGAGTTGCGTCTTAATGAGCATCAAATGCAGGTGATTTGACGCCGCAAAACTACGTGCTGGAGTTACGCGGGGCAAAGAGAGGCGACCTGCCCGGGCTGCCAGTTGTAACTTATTTCATTAGCCTGATTGTAAATAGTTTAAATAGTTAGAATAATGTATTGATGCCTGCAGAAGGCGTGCGGCACGCGCAGTAGAGTGGCTGCTGGAGTAACGACGTTGGTTACCGTAGCAACCAGTAACTGACAGCTCCTCCCCTTTTCCTGTTGCCCTCTGTAACTGTGGATCAGCTCTGTATTTAAATTTTAACATATAGACAAATGTAATTATATAAAGGGTTTCATGTGTAAATTTGCCATGTTTTTTTTCTGGATGTACAGTTACAGATGTACCCTTGGTTGTTTAAAACCGGTGTAAAAACTGTGGAAAGGTGTTCCGGCAGGTCACAGAAAGTGCTCGACAATCCCTCTGACCCGAACGCCACCGGTAATTACCCTGAATAAAATAATAACCCCAAGCTTTCATAAGAACCACTCCAAAAGCTCTAATCAGGCAACAAATTCAATTACCCATTTTCATTTAATGGCATACAGAGCAGGGCAAAGGTTTTTTTTTAACCGCTAAAAGTAAGATAAGGGAACATTCAGAAATGTAAAAAGGAACATAAATCAGTCAGTATTTTTTATTAACATCAAAATAAGTTATTTAAAATCACACCAACACTCGCAGATGCACTTTTCAAAGGACTCGGCAGGTAGGTTGTTCCAATCAGAGGTTGCTCTGCTTCTTCCTTGGATTTAGGCCTTGGCCTCTTCATGTAATTCTAAACTGGCTGGGGGATGTGGAGATCAGAGCTCTGGAGGGGGCAACACCATCTGCTGCTGCAGCATCCCATAACCCTCATATTCCTCTGCTGTATCAGAACAACTTCATACACAGTTTCTTGCAAAAGTATTCTTCTTCCGCGAAGGTTTTTCTCAGTTTTTCCACTTACAACCAGAAACAAAATGGTATTTAATCAGGATTTTGAGTGATAGACAAATAAAAAGTAGATGGCTGTAAATAAAACTTAGTGAACTGGTTAGGATAACTCAATGGGATATACAAATCATGTTCATTACATTTTCATCTGAATTCAAGCTCTTTTGAAAATGAGCTTTTTTAGGGCCTCGGTCACTTTAAATCCAATTAAGCTGCCAATTTAACTCAACATTTACACACGTACCTGAAAATGGCCACAAATAGACGCACAATTATACAACCATATGTCTTTGAAAAGCATTCGTAGAGCCTCCTGCAAAACCAAAGAGAATGCTTCACATGGTTTCATTTTCAGCTTCTGAAAATGTAATAAATGTTGCAACTTTGGTCCCCAATCGAACCAATTCTAGCAAACTATCAGGTGTGAAAACTAACCCTAAATCCAACGTAGCATTTGTATTAATACTTTGAGTATTAACATTGTTTATGGACACTTTTAATACATTCTGCCCAAGTTTGACTTAATTAACAAAGAATACTGGACAATACTGTAGTTTTTTGGTGAGTAAAAGACATAAATCCGTAATTTGAACTAAATGTGATTCTAAGAAGTATTGGGTTGGGGGACTGACTAAAGATCACACTTTCTAATAATTCCCTTATATGTCACAGTTGTGCACTAACTTGCTTTGGTCTTAAAATCCCAACAGAATTATAAAAGTTTGTGGTTGTAGTCAAATATGAAGATACTTTGTCAAAGTCTTTATACAGTATGTGCACCTTACTGTGTTTATGCTAGAGGTGTCAGCATGAGGCTTTTGTGGCGTTTCATCTTTTGCTGCAAACTGCATTAAGCAAGCCTGCTTTCATGCTCCTTAAAATCAACCAACATACTGTTTGTTTTCTTAAAACGCCGTGTTCTCCTGATTGCATCTATTTAATTATTGTCCAAAAGCTTAAACTTTAAAGCTTTAAACACAAACTTAGGAATCAAAAACAAGCTTTGAATATTAAATTTAGCAGTCTTCCAGTGACGGCGTGATTTGTGAAGTGTTCAGTTTCATAAATAATTGTTAAAATAAATGTTTAGATTAATACTGTGCTTGCTATTACTGCCAGTTTTCCTCAAATCCCAGCATGCAAGCAGAATATCTTTAGGCAAGTGACATCCCGTTGGCAATTAAATCACAGTTTCTGTTTCACAGGCTTTAAGTGCGCAGTGAGAACCACAAATCTCCTTTGCCAGGTTTAGTGAAACAGTCAGCTGCTAAATTCGGGATCATTTCATCTCAAAATACTGTAAAATGACAGAAAAATCATTATGGTTTAATTAGGCGGGATTTGTCACTCTAATACTGTCACATGCAACATAATTTTGACAACTATGGCTCACAGAACAAAATGACTTCCATATTTAAGCTCTAAATTCACAATTTTCTCTTCATATAACCCAAAAATTCACTTAAACCACAATAAAGGTTGTAAAAAATTAATCCAGTCTGAATATCAGACATCCTTCAATATATGCTGTATATTAATGAATTTTTGGGTATGAATTTCTCTTGCAGTCCACACGTTTGATTAAAAAAATATACAATTAAACATTTCATGATGACTAACCTGTTATCTTTGGAGAGCAGACTTCCTGCTCACACCTGGAAGACAACATAGGATACATAATAACAGCAGAAAAATGTCAGAAAATGCCAAGACTACAGAGCTAATTAAAGTAAAAGGTGTGATCCATTTCATTTTACTGCCAATTTCCTGTCACTCATAAATATATGAGAAGCATTTTCACTATTATTTTAGTAGCTGGATCCTATAAAATCTTCAAATATTACAAATATTGACAATGGGGTAAATTAAACACTCACATTGCATGCATACAGTTGATATTGTTGTATAATGCATCATATTTTTCAGAGATGGTGATCAGACACTATCAGAATTAGATGTTTCACTACAGAAAAAGGAGATTCTTGGTTATTAGAAACAGAATATTATTATTATTTTAAGAATCTGTCCAATAAAATATGCACCAACCTCAACAAGCAGCCGATAAGAGCAGAAATTCATTTCATATTTTCTCTCATATTAATTTTTAAACATAAATCCATATTTTAATGCATTTATTGAATTTTACCGAATGTGAGCAAATGGCCAACCTACATTGTAATAAGTTTTCCTAATAGAAAATGCATTTCGTTAGAAAATAACTTGTTAACCAACTCAAAAATAGTTTTTGTATCGAGTTGGTGCTTGAATATTGATCTTGATCGAGTCACAAATCCAAACACAGATTGTCTGGTTTGGTTAGTAAATGATACTAGTAGGGCTGTTGTAAACGATTATTTTAGTAATCGAGTAATCTATAGATTTTTCTTACGATTAATCGAGTAATCGGATAAAAACAATTATGAAATAAAATATTGGTAAATCTTCCATAACACCAGTGTTACTATCGGATATCAACATCAGCTCCCGGCATCGCGCCGGTCATTTTAAGGATGTTTATTGGTCCCACAAAAACAATGAAAACCCGGAATTATCACCAATCAGTAAAATCCCCGCGGGCCGAACTTGAAGATTGGACGTTATGCCGCTAACACGTAGCTTCCGTCAACAACTCAGAGGCGGAAGTCAGAGCTCCGCTCAACGCAAATAATGTTCCGGCTGAAACACGGTGCGCTAAATGATAAAACATAAATTAACGAAGCTTCGAGGCAGGTCAATTTTCCTCGAGGAATTTTAATAATCGAGGTACTCGAATCACTCAAGGAATCGTTTCAGCCCTAGATACTAGACAGAAAGTTGTTTCAAACTTCATGTTTTAGGTCCAAATCTTAACGCCAGGTCTGGAACAAATGGTAGCAAGAAGTGGAAAATTCCTTTTATTAAACCTTTATACATCTAATTAAAAATAAATATCCCTTCAAGCTTTAATACTGCTTAATAAAACGTATTAATGTAAACTTTGTAAAATTGTGCCTGAAAGAATCAACTTTTTATATAAATATTGCCTGAAGCAACGTAGTTTTCACAACCACCAATAAACTTTTCAATTTGGGTTTAGTTTAAATTTTAGAGAAATGTTTATGCGTTCTTTTGTTTTGGGGTAAAAAAAAAATAGAAATGCATCTAATCTGCAGAAAAACATTCACTGAACTCAGCTTGTTGTGAGTTTTCACCCATAAGTTCTTCTAATGAAGGATTAGATAGTTAATCAAACTTGCTAGTTCTTATTAGGATTGTGTGAAATAAAGGAATTTGTCACAAGAGGATTTTAGGTAAGCAGTACGTTCGAGTATGAAGACCCAACCAGACAGTACGCGCTGTTCATGGAATGCACACAGTTCGCCCGAGTGCGTGGGGGCCTTTAGACTCACAGCGGCACGAGAGCGCCCCCACTGGCAAGAAGATGCATGCAAACACGTCTATATACATAAGAAAAAAAAGAAAAATGAAGACAAAAGACAAAACCAATTCTGATTTAAAAATAGGGGTTGTATTTATTTATTTATTTTTTTACTATTTCTCAACCCATTACATGCGTTCTATGTACTTGTACACCGACTACAGGATTTGTTTGGGATCTTCATCCACCCATCCTTCCTTATAAAAAAGCTGTTTGATTTCCACTTGATAATGGCTGAGCAGCTCTGCTTGTTGAGGATTTTGCCCTCTGTTGCTGGATTTTCTTAATTGACCTCTACAGGGCTTCGGTCAGAAAGCACACTGGTCATTAGGTGTTTAAATAGGTTTACTGAAGAATTATGTCAACTGCAAATAAATTGAGGCAGTTTCTGAAAATACAGAAATAATAAAGGTTAAAAATTACTATTGCAAAAAAATTTAATATAGCAATTCACAAGTAAGTAAAAAACATCAGGATTAATTCCCTCTGTGATAAGGGCTGTTTAAATTTAAAAGATGCAAAACTTGGAATCAATCTAGCTCTAACTGGTCAAAGCTCAAAAACTAGTTTCAATAAAAATCAACTACATTAAGAATAAAATAGACATTAACAAAACTATAGAAATATACCAGCAGCTAAACAACTCTGTCAGTAGTGATAATTAGCATCCATCTAGTCGTGTCACATGACTAATACCACTACTCATATCATCAATGACTGCACCATCTGTATCAACAGTAAACAGAAAACGGATCAGCTGACAAACGTCAAGAAGAAGAAATAAGCAGAACAAACCTCCTTCAAAATAAAAGCACAGACATGAGACCTCAAACTACTTGAAGAACTAATAACACTGCTGGTTTTGAGTTGAACAAACCGAGTGGAGCTCGTCCCCTGGTCGATGGCACCAACCAGCGGGCCATGTAGACTTTGTCTTTGACCTTGACTTCTGCTGTTCTGATGCATCTATCTGGACTAGTAACAGTCTTGACAATTTTCCCGATGGGCCATTGAGCTCTCAGAAGTGATGGGTCAGTGATGTTCTTCGACGATGTTTGCCACTTCTAACGGGTCTGGAGGTTCGGCAAGTAGTTATTTGTGAATTGGAGCCAAAACTCATCCACTAGTGCCTGACAGTATCGCCATCTACGTCGGCCGATACTGGTAGCATAGGTCACTGGAGGCAGAGTGGCATCCTGCCGCCCCATCAGGAGGATGTTTGGAGTGATGGGGCCCAAATCTGCTACATCAGCTGACATGTACCCTAGTGGCTTTGGATTTAAGATTCCCTCTACTTCCACCAGAACCGTGTATAGAACATCTTCTGAAACTGATTGATTGCCGACTGCAACTTGGAGGCCAGATTTAATCGAACGTATTTCCCGTTCCCATGCTCCACCGAAGTGGGGAGAGCTCGGTGGGTTGAATTTAAAGTCAATCTGGTGTTCTATCAGTTGATCTTTCAGTTGTGGTTCCATGGCTACAAATGCCTCCCTGAGTTCTTGTCAGCACCTTGGAAGTTGGTACCACAGTCTGATAAAACATCCTTTGGTTGACTTCGACAGTGCTCTAACTTCGTCGACCAATGGAGGTTCACGTTTCATTGGAGAAACGTGATTCGAAGAGGTCTGTCAATACTTCTGGTGTGATTTTGCCTCAGAAAACCTGACTGAAAAATACACGGATACTCATTATCTTAAGGATATAATAAAAGGTAAGGTTAATAACAGCATTTAAATGTTAGATAACTCATTGTCAATTCACCATTCTCTGTGTATAAAATAAACAACCTCTGATCAGAGAGTAAACCAGCTAGCAGCAGCTTTAGCCACAGTTAGGAAAAATATACACCACTGCCTGTTAGTGCTGTAATGTAAAAAGGTTAACTTTCTGTATTAACTTTAATAAAACGGTATTTACGTGTTAGATAGCTTTTATCAGTCATTGTCAATTCACCATTCTCCAACTGTATATAAAGGAAACAGCCTTCCTCCGATTGGAGAGTAAACCAGCTAGCAGCAGCTTTAGCCACAGTTAGGAAAAAATATACACCGCTGTCGGTCGGTGTTGTAACGTTTAGAGGTTCACTTAGTGTATTAATGTAAAATCACTGACATCTTCCAACACTGTTGTTTGGAAAAGCATTTTAAATATTGACTTAAGCGCTATATGCCAAATAATTTACATATTCTGATGTGATTCATAATTTCTCCATTTGTTTTGTTGTCCATCTTTCTCAACAGTAGAGGTGCATTGGGATCAGCTCTGTGTTGTCTTTACAAGTATTACATTTTAACATATATTTTAGACAAATTCAGTCATATATGTTGTTTCATGAGTATTTTTGCTGAGTATTTTTCCCTTAGCGTGACGTCAACGCTGAGGGAACGTCGACGTCACGTTCCCTCAGCAGTACACCAAATGACAACATGCTAGCTAATGTTGACACAGCAACATTAATGGGTAACCATAGCCTGATAAAAATGCTGATAGTATTTAATCATCTCGAGTAGGGCTGAAAATGATTGTGAAGGCACAGAAACATCACTCACATACACATGGTCGGGAGCAGAAAGGTAAAATCACAACAGCCTTTTCAATTGAAAACACACTTTGCAAAATTCTGTGATCCAGTGCTTGTCTGTAAGACTTTCAAAGTCTGTAAGACATTGAATGGCATTAGGGAAAATATTTCACTACATTTTTCATATTAATTTTATGAAAGCTTTATTATGAGCCTTTTATTTTTTTATTTATTTATCAATAAACTCTTTTAAAATGTATTTTATTGTAAGTACTGTAGTAAAGAAGCTTCCCAACAACCATAAACAAATGAACCAACGAGTAAAGAGCTTTATTGTTCATTTGACATGCAGCATCCCTTAAAGGCTTTAACCTTGTGAATTGGTTTTTAGGTGATTGATTGAGGTATATGTTTGTTAGGGTAAGAGTGTTTTTTAAGCTGTGTGCAAAGCATATAAACAAATGCAAACAGTTAGCGTTAACTTTCTGACTGTTGAGTGGTGTAACAAATGAAAGCAGCTGCAAACGGTAATTATGGACGTCTATTTGTGTGACGAATTAAGGTGCATTTAGTAACCAACCAACAAATTTTAAACACTGTGAGCAACACATGCACAATATTACGGCAAACGGGACACGTTTGGGACAGTTTGCTAACTTGAGTAGCTTTCCTCTCATTTCCTTTAACAATCTGAAATTAATTTACTGTTTTTTTTTTTTTCATATATTCCAAAGTCAATATATACTAACATTAGAGGATGATCTTGTTAGCTCACCCCATTTATCACAGAGACGCCCTCGAACTGATGAACAAACACCAGAAAAATGTGGTGTTAAAAGTGACTTCATCTACTAAACATAATTAAGCTTACAGGATGACAATTTGGAGGACAGCACATCAGCAAACAGACGATCACCATAGAGAATCTAAATAATTTATCTTTTGGAGCGCAGAAATTGTATAGTTCTCTCTAATTTACATGGACTTTACTTTTTCTCCCTCTGCACCATATGAGGGATTAGAAACATCTTTAGCGAAATTACGTTATCTGTACAAACAGTAACATCTTCTTTCTGTTAACTAATGGATATTTGAGCAACACAAAAAAAATACTGAAAAAAATATATGGAGAATTATGTTTCAGTCTTTGTAGTTGAGCTTTGCATTGGGATTGGGATCCTGTGGGATTTAACGTGGTATTTTAAAAATACCACGGCCAGAAGGCTTAAAATAGACACCTGTGCTAAAACCTCCTTAATATCAGACATTAAAAACAAACTTATTTTCAGCATTCTATACAAGAGTGAAACTTTTAGCACTTTCTCCACTTAATTTGACATCTTTGCTTCTCAGTTTCAGGCTGGAATAACATTTTCAGTGACATTTTGCACTTAAATATTGAAAATTTTGAGGGTAAATTGAGAGAGCGTTAGTAAGTTCAAGATGGACACAAGCTAGAAGGAAAACTGGTTTAACATGGAAAAGTGTGCATGTGACCTTTCCTAATTGAGTGGTAACAAAATTCTGGAGATGACATTTCCAAACACACAAAGCATTATGAGTGGTCCTTGGATTTTAAATGAAATCCACTCAGTATTAAATGTGTGTCAAATGCTGGCAGAGTTCACAGCTCTAGCAGAATGAAAGTCATGTGTGAAGGCATCTTGGCCACTAAAAGAAAAATGATTGTGATAGTTAGCATTCCATGTGCATAAATGTTAAATCAAAAAAGAAATCTGGTGGGTAGCAAATGCTTCGCAGAAAAAAGGGTTGAAATCCCATACATAAGACTTTAATAAGATTTTTATTTGTCATTATGTTTCCAGAATATAATTGAGGGGAAATTGAGAAAGTTCAAGATGGACACCAGCTAGAATGAAAACTGGTTTAACACGATGGGTGGATGGGTGGAGTCTCAGTCAGTCCTTAGGGTGCCTTCATCTAGTAACCCCAGCCTGTTTCTTAGGAACTCCAGCGGAACTCTACCCGTCACCTAGCAGCCCAACCTGAGCTCCAGTACATTTGGTCAGCTGGTTTTACCGCTGTATGTGCTGTACAATGGCTGCTGTGAAAGACAAGTGTTTTGTTGTTGACTTACCTTCCAGAAACCATTTGCTGCATTCTCGTTGGTTGTGCAGGAGGCTCTACTAATGCTTTTCAAATATGTACTGTTGTATAATTGTGCATTTACTTGCAGCCATTTTCACATGTGAGTTTAAATGTTGAGTTGGGGGGTCATTTGTATTTAAAGTGACAAGGGCCCCTCTAACAACTCAAAATAGACCAAAATCTCACTATCTAAGAGTATTTTTGTGCAAAAATGTAATGAACATGTTTTGTATAGATTATAGACCTATTCTAACCTGTTCTAGGAAGCATAATAGGTCACTTTTAAACTAGTCATACTTAAAGGTGTGTCTCTGTGTTGCCCTGGCGACCTGACCAGGTGAACTCCGCCTGTCGCCCAACGACCCCTGGATATAGGCAGCAGCCATTTTATGACCCTGCATGAAAAAGAGAGCGTAAACAGTGGATGAATAGTTAGCATTCAGAATGTGTGTTCAGGAAAATATAATAAAAAAAAACATCGGTAGGAAAAAAAATAAAACACCAAAACACTTTTTATTTCCTGGTAAAAGCAGGTAAAATAATTCTGTGTCCTTCAAGTACCTTCCAAAAAAACGTCTCAATAGAGTTTTTTTTTTTCTCTCTTCATGTCTTCATAATTGAAGTCTGAAGAGGAGAATGTCTTCTTTTTTTACAAGAACTTCAGACTGTAGTTATTTATTTTTTATCAAAGATGAAAATACTTTTAAATCTCCTTTGAATGGGTCCGAATATTTCTCTGAAACCACTTGTGTTTGTGTGAGAGCAACATCTCCTGCACAATGCAACTGGAGATAAACCTAAATAATTACTTGACAATTTTCTGTAAACAAAACATCTTGGCTGCTTCTTCCTGACTCCACAGACTGCAGTAAAACGCTGGACACCAGCATGACTGCAGACCTTAGTAACTCAGAGAAATAAACTCGTCTCCACAGCTTATTTACTGCTATTGATTTAACATTAATGTGAAGGCCAAAAAAATTTATTCTCTAAAGTGGTCAGTTTAATTGCTGCCTGACAAACGATGGCAGTGGTGCTTTATCTAGTCGCTGATGGCCCTAACTAGACGCTTTATTAACCTAACATGCATATTTCTGGACAGTGTGAGGAACTCCATTATGCAGAGACAAAATACCTTTTCTGCGTCGTCGTGGTTATAAGCCAAGGACAGAAGAAAAAAAAGGTCAATCCCTGCTGTTTTACAGTCAGAAATTCACTCAAATATTCATTTTATAAGGTGAATATATATATATATACTACAATGGCAATGGTGACAAAAATACACTAATATTAATATTAAGGAATTATTGACTTAAAATAAGCTCTTGCTGCAGTTATTTATAGCTGAGTTTTGTCTTATTTCAAGTGTTGTAAGACGTTTACGCTACAAACTAGACAAAAATACTTGGTAAGATTTTGTGTTTTTGCAGTGATGTATTTTGATGAAAAATAAACGGCACACTTCAAAAGAGGGAGAAACTCAGCACGCAACAGTTTAATAAAACAATACCACCGAAGAAGAATTGAGGATGACCACTGTGATTACACTGCAAAAACACAAAATCTTACCAAGTAATTTTGGTCTAGTTTATTGTTCAAATATCTTAACGCACTTGAAACAAGACAAAACTAACTTATAAGTAACTTTTCAGCAAGATGTTTTAAGTAATAACATGAAAGAGTCGTGTTATAAGTTAAATAATCTGTAAATGGAACTAGAACTAAAATCAATATTAAGGAATTATTTAAAAACAAGCTAAAACTTTATGGCCTTTTTTCTGCTCTGCTCAATTTGATTGGTCTGACCTTGGCTTTCTGTGATGGTTAACAAATTAAACAATCTTTTATTTAATGAGACTGACAGTTTAAATAATCGCACTGTTATATTATTACAACAGACTAGAATAACTGTGGTTTGAGCATATAATTTCCTACTGTAATTGATATCTTTCACATTTAGTTATTTGAATTGATAGGAACACTGATTCTGATTCTGGATCAGGTAGAGGTAGATGGATTAAAATTAACCTAACTGAAAACAATAAAATATGTTATCTTTATTTATTTCAACTACAACTTGTAATTATTGATCAATTATGACTCATTTGTCACTTTGCAATGTTCACTTTTTTTTATCTAAAAACTAAATCTTGATAAAGTTACACTACTCCACTTGTTAGTGTTTCTCAGCCATATTTCAGGTTATTTTATTGCAGTGTAAAAGAAAGAAAAAACAACTAAAAATAGTTTCCGGCATTCCTTCTTGTTTAGTTTATTTTATTGTGCGCAGGTGTTTCTGCAGACGGCCATCATCTGTCACCGCAGTCTGAATGGGTTTTCTGCTGCTTGCAAACATTAACTGTCAAACCGCAGCAACTCAAAACTCCTCATCTGTTTCCCCCTGATTGTCATTTTAAATACACAACGAATGTGCTACAGTGCGACTGTCTGCCGGACGGTTTTAATGCTCTGCACTGAGCATCCAGGTTGAGCACTCAACCGGAATAAAGACCCATCCTAACATCTTCGTAAAATTAGGAAAACGGGAAGATTTCTTGTTTTGTTTTCCCGTTCTTTCAGACGCTGCGATCTGCATCCCAACACACACAAAGACGGACCCGTTTGGTTCCTTTTATTTCTGTGCGCTGGTGTGCACTCACTGACAGTTTGGGGCCACCACTGACGAATCCACTGATGGCCTTGAGTAAAGCTGTCACAACCTGAGACAAGCAGAAGTCCTGTACAAATAGATTGTGAAATTAACACTGACAAAAACATCGTCCTGCTTGTGTCTGTGTGTGTGTATATAAGTGTATACATACATGCATATATGCACTGTGGATAAAGAGGATAAATGAGGCGTGTATTCAGAACTGACTACCCTTGAACGTTAAGTGCACCCAGAGTGATTTTCTTTTCGTCACGTCCCCCTCATTCAGTCTGGTCTGTGTGCAGCATTCTCCCAGTAACAATAGTCACCACCAGTTCAAAACGGGAAGATGTTTCAAAGGCGGCCATAAACTCAGGGAGGTCATTATGTGAAGACACCAGAGATATGTCTAAAAATTATGAATTAGATTTGTTGCTAGGGTTAAGGACAAGAGAAAGAAGAGTCAGACTTTATCAGATTGAGTTCAAAGTCATAATTCTGACAACAAAAAATAATAGTCAAAATTCTCAGAAAATAAGTTCAAATTTTGAGCAAAACTAATTCCAAATTCTAAGATTAAAGTCAAAATTCCGAGAAAAAAGTGAAAATTCCGAGAAAAAAGTTACAAATCTGAGATTAAAGTCAGATTTCTGAGATTGTAGTCAAAATGTTGAGGGAAAAAAAAAAATCTAAATTCTGAGATTTCAACTCAGATTTATTATCTAAGAAAAGTCACAATTCTGAGATTAAAGTCAAAATACTGAGGACAAAGTGAAAATTCTGAGATTTTAACTCAGACTGACCTGAGAAAATAAGTCAAAATTCTGATCAAACCCCAATACATACATGCATATAGGCACTGTGAGGATAAAGAGGACAAATGAGGCGCGTACTCAGAACTGACTACCCGTGAACGTTAAGTGCGTCGCGCTGCTTCGGTGCCTTTCGCTGACAGGAATTAATGCCTCTGCTGGTGAAACCTCGAGAGAAGTGATGTTACCTCCAGTGCCTGGGAGGGGAAAGCAGCATTTCTCTGAAAGGACACTGACAGAAATCACTCCATCATTCATTTACTGTGTTTTAATATCAAAAACTCCACATGTCCGTCTGTGTGGGCATTAAAATTTGACACACTTCTGAATCATAATCATTCCTGCAGCAGCGCTGGCGTGTGTTAGTGTTGCGTTTTGTGCTCTGTAGACATCCATCATGTCAGGCAAAAGGAAGAAGCAGGAGGAGCAGTGTGCATGTTACTCATGGATTCAGTACGTTTTATGATACTGTAAAGCCCTTTTTCTAAAATAAAACCCAGAGACTTACTGGAGCACTTATCTGGTGGAAAAATAAAATCCAGAATTTCTTTGTGTTTAATGTTCATATATGGCTTGAACAGCAAGAGATGGAAGATACTCTGGAAAAGCTCCCACATGTAATAAACATCTGATTAAGTGGTTTTATTATTTTTTTTATTTTTTTTTTGAGTTTACATTATTACAAATTCAAAATGATATTCTCACTAAACAACTTTGAGCTGAATTTAATTGTAGAAAAGGTGATCATATGCAGTCATGGAAAAACAAGGAAGCCGACAAACAAATATGACAATACCAGTTTTAACAATGTCACAAATGGCATAAACAAGTAATATTGACAATAAAAAAGTGAAGAAAAGGCCCTTCTGAAGTTTTCTGAAATTTTATAAAACCTAAATACGAACCAATCACATCAAAGAAATCTTTGTTCTGCTTATTTTTTGGCAACATTATATTACTCTACAGTAAGCGGCACAAAGCACGCAGTTCCAAAAGCAGGAAGTGGACTACAGTGCAGGGCATTCTGGGTAAATACAACAAAAACAAACATGCTAATCTAGCGCTAATGAGAGAAATGGTTTGTGGTCTTTTATCAAAGACAAAACAGAAATTATATGATTGCTAAACTCTGACGGTACGCCTTAGTGTCTTCTTCAGAGGTTTTCCTGTTGTTTTATTCAATGTTTTTTGGTGCAGCGCCACCACAGGTGAGGAGGGGAACAACTTCAAAGTTTTTTTTGTTTGAAAAAGTTGTTCGCAGCAACTGAAAATGTAACAAATGTTGCAGTTTTCTTGCAACAACCAAACCAAGTCTGCTGGACTATCGGTATGAAAACACTCTCAGTCCTCTTGCCTGCTGACGTTTCAGAATTTTGCTGCAAGCTGCAGTTTGCTTGTAAAAAGTAGAAAAAAACTAAACCTAAGGAGAAAAGTCAACGAGGAAACACAACAAGAACAGTTGAACTGTGAAAAAATACATCAGCAGCAACCTGGTACACATGTTCGCTCACAAATGACGCGCAGTGGTAATGGGGCAGGAAGTTGAAAATGTGCTTGCTTGTCTGTTTTCTGTGGTTCGACACCAGGCTGAAAAAGGTGAAGATCGGCTCCAACTTGTCACTTTAAATGTGAATAGGGCAGCAGAGACGAGTGAGACATGTCACTCCCCAAAGCTGCGGTAAAATCTGACGGTACCTGCGGACGGGCAGGTGAGCTGACGGTGCTTTCACTGCCGTTTGATCACGAGGGGCAAGAGGAAGTTGCCATACAGTTTTGATGTTGCTGTCAGTTCATCATGTTGAACAAAACCAGAACAGCAGACAGACAAACTCGCTATCCCCTCATGACGCACTTGACAACTTGAGTTGTCTGTTTTGAGGAAGCAGAAAACAAGGAACTCTGGACACCCGTGGCGGGAAACTGTCTGAAATACTAAGTTACTCCGCTGCAGATATATTATTTGTTTCCAACTGATCTCATTTACAAAATGATTGGTTCTTGCATGATGACTGCATGTCATGCTGAGAAGCAAGAACTGAGACATGCGGCAAGAGTGATTTTCTTTTCGTCACATCCCCCTCATGCAGTCTTGCATTGTGTGCAGCATTCTCCCAATAACAACAGTCGCCACCAGTTAAGGACAAGAAGGTTTAACAGGCTGCCAAGAACTCCTGGAGTTCATTATGTAGAAACAGCAAATATGAATTAGGTTGATTCGCTGCTGGTAAAATTATGGAAGAGGATTAAAGAAACTGAAAAAATGACTTTAAAATCAGAATTCTGAGGTTAAAGAAAGAAAAATCTGAATTCAGAGGAAAAACTAAAAGAAAAAAGCCAGAACTTTGAGGAAAAAAATATATTGTTTTCCTAATGGTACTGTTCTTCTCCCGTAATTACTTTTTCTGACATTAAATTTTTTTGTAAGAATTATGACTAAAAATTGTTACATGAAAGAAATTATTTAGAAACATTTAAGGGGAATTCATAACAAGAGCTGGTTAAATCCTCTGTTACAGAAAAGAGCTAAATTTTTCCCCATTATTGCTTATTTTTTAATTTACAAAGATGATTGATGTGTGAATGTCCCATCCAGTTATTTTGTATTGATTTTTCCCTTCATTTGCTCTAATTTTCACCTACCTTTTGATTCAACCTTTATAAAACATTTATAATCATACACATGCGTTATATGACGTCTGTATTAGACGTCATATAATTTTTTTTTACTTCAGAGTGATATTTTTGACCCGTTGGTCCTGACAGCAGAGTCTTTGCGCCAACAGCAGCTGCTCTGCCAGCCACTGTGTATGATCCGAGTGCCAGCCTGGTTTTATCATCGACCTTTTCTCAAGGCCTGTGCTCAGAGATTCTATCAGCTTCATGAAAAAGGGACAAGTGGCCAGTTTAAATTTGATCTGAAATTGCCTTGATATTGTCTTAGCTTTTGAATGGGTTATGCCGTCGGGGAGTTGAGTTGTTTTCTCTCTTTACCCTTTTCTCGCCCTTCTTTTTTCTTGTGTTTTAGAGGCAATTTTTTATTTTGCAATCATTGCTTCCTATGAGTTTCGGTTTTTCTGCCCTTGAAATCCCTTTTCAGAGAGGGATTCTGTACTTTCTACACCAGATCAGTTTGCAATATCATGTATTTTTCAGGCACATAGTGGCATTTTATAGCACAATCAAGTAGCTATGTTACCTTCAGTTGCTATAAAAGTGCTGTATATATCAAAAATAACTGAAAAAGTATTTGACTTTGCATCATAATCGTATCTGACACCTTGAATTTGACCTCTGTCTTTCCTATTCTTTCCCCTTTCAGCACGTCATCACAACAGTGCCGCTCCATGATGCCAGTAGCCATCATTCTTAGTGTTGCACTTTTGGTGCATTCACACCAAATGCGTTTCGCATGTCAGGCTCGTCTGATTTACATTCAAAGTCTTTGTGGAGGGACATCGAGGGCCTGATGCGATGCGCTGGAGCATGTTGAGCATTTGATGCGTAAGGCGGGTTCGACAAATAGGCCGGCAACAGAAAACGACTAGCAATTTTTGATGCGTCTGATGCGCCTCCACATAGACTTAGAACGTAAAGCAAATGCATGAAAGGTGCAAATTGCACACGAGTCGAACAGGCGGGGTGTGAAAGCATCATGAGAAAGTAGTTTGTATGATGAGCTCCACAGATGAACATTTTCACCAGGTCTTTGCTAATTGCAGCGGCTAGTTTGAAGGAGCTGAGTGGGAAGAGTCTTTATGGGACGGGAAAAAGGCAGGACTGAAGATCCAAGAGGGAAATGGGCGGAGGTTTGTTGAAATGGGCGGAGCTTTGTTGAAATGGGCGGGGGTTTGTTGAATAATCGTTTTTGGCGGAAATGGGCAGAGCTTTGTGAGATCAAGCTCTTAGGCAACTTCGAATGGTTGCCACAGAAGCTTAAAGGATTCCATAAACATGGATTAATAATTAAATCAACTCTCCAGGGATGTTTATATTAGGGGAACAATATGTGATGTAAAGCTCAGAGCTGATTTTGCGCAATACTTCCCTTTTAAACTGTGGTAACTAAATATATAAAATATTTTTAGATATATTTATAGAAACTGTCATAATGTTGTACAACCTCATACAACACAACGGTGTAAAGGGGCAATTCTATTTTAACTTGACATAATATATGTTGAGATGCTACATTATGGTGGAACACAATATGGCATCATATGATGGAACAGGTCATAAAACAGTACGTCATGATGCATTATAACAAGATATAATAATACAACATAGTAACCAAAATTATCCAACACAATGCAATATCTCATACATAGCTGAGACTATGAAAGGCTGCAGGACATAAACAAGGAAAAAGATGTGATTTGTCGTCTTTTTTGTGTTTTGTGTCTTTATAATCCCCTGCTGTGATGTTGTAATCTTGTTTTTCCTTTTAAACCAAGTAAATACCCCAATCACATGAAGCTAAGCTGATGTCTTTTTGTAAAAAGGGAAACGAAGAGCTCAGACAAACCGCTAAATAAAGAGCAGCTTTTAACATTTACAGCCAGGCCTCTGGATCTAAAAGCACTGAAGATGATCTCATCACGATGTACGGAACATAAATACTCTCAAGCAACTTTGACGAATATTTCAATCAATATTCAAACGTTGTTTTGGTCCAAACTTTTGCAGTCCTGGTCTTTTTATGACACCTGGCCCGTTTTAACCTGCTCTTCTTCTTCTAATAAATCATTTCCTGGTCAACCTGAAGCACGAGTGTGAGTGCTTTTGTGCAAAGAAGGTCAGAGGACCTTGCTGTAGGTAACGTCAGACTAATTTACATAATGTTTCATCTCACATCTCAGAGCATTCAGACGAACATGAATTGCCGGTGTTAAAGCTCAGCACCTGTGCCCGCTAATGCAAATGAGAGTGTATATTAGCCGTTATTATTGATTCTGTCCTCTCTATTCATTTAAAATGGTCGAGACACAGCACATTGGTTGGAGGTCAGAAGTAGTTTGGGATTTACTGTGCACATATTCTCATTAATCATTAGGAATCAGAGGTTAGCAATTGGAATTTAGTTAGCATTGCTATACTTAGCGTAAGGTAGAAAATGATATAACATATATAAAGAGAGCTTCAGGAAAATTATTCCTAACTTTATTATATAAACTGAGTAAAACTATTTACCTTCTCAGCGCAAAGCATAGATCAGGGGTGTCCAAACGTTTTGTCATGTGGGCAAAAACTGTAGAGTCAAAAGTATTCACGGGCCAAGAAAAAAAAAAAAAAGTCGAAGATTTGTTGTGTTGTACCAAAGGAATGTTATTCAATACAAATCAAAAACTTACAAAACGATTTTACACATTTGCTGCATATAAAGAAAGAAATATTGTTTTCAAATTCTTAATTGAACAAATTTATTCAATCATAATAACAGAATTTCTTTCAAAACGATTGCTATATTTAGCAGAGTTAAACTAATTACAAAAAACCTGATTTAGGTGCAGCAAAGTCGGCTTTTGCGTTAAAAATCTCTTGATAAACTTGATAAACGTGGTTGTACTTATTATTAAAGTTTGGTTGTCAAAAGACAAATACTTTTTCCACTGCAAGAAAATTATACATAAAAGCTACATTAGCTAAGCTAATATTGCTAGTTCGGCAGTAAATTTTACCCTTCTGTGTATTACACAGACTTTTTAATGGAGTAATAAAAATTGTAATTAGCAGTTGTAATCTACTTACATTGTTTATAAATTAGATACAAACAAGATGAGAGTAAGTTCTAAGCTGCGCTGGTTGTCATAGCAACTCCATAGCAACTACCTACTTCACAAAAAAAGGCGGGAAAATAAACATATCGGCCAAAAGCTCACCTTCTGAACTCATCTCCTGGTAATTTAACGTATTTTTCAGTGAGCTCTGTCTTTTGGCAAGCGCAGTTATTACTGTAATTAAGAGAGTACCTCAAAGGCAAAATTTCTTTAAAAAATCACTCTTAATAAATAAAGTGGCAGAATGTTGGTTCACGCGACAAGTCAAGTGGCATTACAGGAAAAAGACGTATTAAGAGAATCAATTTGAGATTTTTATGAATTGATATCAGGGAAATTCAAAGAAAGATCTATTCAAATCATATAATCATTTTTTAAACCCAAGTCAACATTTAATATAAAGTTCAGAGATGCGAGTAACTAAGAGCAAGTCTTTAAAACTCTTAAACAAGTAATTTAACAAATGTAATGACAGAGTAATTATTACAGAGTGACAGAGTAATACTTTATGTTTTCTACAGTTTAAACGTATTCACAAGATGTTTTTTGTTTGCCAGAACCACCAGGAAGTTAACTTAAGGTGTGAACTTACATAAACATCAGTAACAAGTACTGAATCAGCAGCTAGATCATAAAATTCAACAGCAGCACAAAGTCTCTGAGTAGAAAAAATGTTTATTTATGTTCATGTGTTTTCATTTCCGAAACAATAAGTCCACTTTATTAAATAAATTAATCCTCTCTCCAGTCTCCTCCTTGCATCTTAAAACAGCAGCAGCTATGCAAGAAGACCTCTTACTCCACATTGTATAATCAGGTTTTTTTGTTATTTTTTTCTAATAATAGTTTTATTATACAAGAGTTAATTTATCTCTGTAATAAATTACATGTAGACGGGTAACACTGGGCTAATTTCCTGGATAAGGTGCAGGTCTGCTTGGTCTCTGTTAATGATGGCATTTCTATAATGTCTCCTTCTCACTGGATAAATCTGCATATAAATCTTTGCCTTATGAGACTTTACTATATATAATCCATCCATCATCTCTGCCTCATTATCCTCCCAGCATGGAGCATCTGTAAAGTATTAACAGATAGGTATTTAAATATGTTGTGTTTAATTTGCTGTCAAATTAAACACAACCAAAAGTTTTCTAAAGCACACTTTGACATTTAGGACATTTTTAAAATCTTTTACAAGAGATTTATTTTGTATGATGGTGAATGATGGTCATTGTAGATGGAAAGAATAAAGTTTCCGCCAAAAAACCCAAACATTTAGATTAAGCTGAGAAATTTCCCATAAAAACATTAAAACTTGAAAAAAAATTTGGAAAATCTCTGTTTCAAATGTCAAAAATGTCCAACCTTTGAAACTCGAGCATTGTTATATTTTTTTCTGGAAATTTTTTTTAGATATGTCACTTTTTTTTTAGCCAATTCTTGACTTTTCAAACTCATTTTTTTCCCTACACAATTTTCATAATTAATCTCAAAATAAATTTTGAGGGTTTTGGCAGAAATCTACTCCTTTTTTTCTGCCTACAGTGGCACAAATATGCCCTTGTAATTTACATTTAAAGGACTTTTGTAAATTTTCAGTTTCAAAAGGGAAAATTTTGGGACTTGTGAAATTCAGAAATGTCCTTGTTTCTTCTGGAAAATGTCTGATTAATCTCAACATTTCCAACTTTTTCTGGAAAATTTTCTACTGTTTAAACTTAAAATTCCTTGTTTTTTCTAGAAAATGTTAGTTTTTTAGTGGAAATTTACGCACTTTTTTCTGATATTAATCTAAAAATTAATAATAAAAAAGAGAGAAAAAAATAATGTATGTTCTAGCAAATTTTAGATTTTTAAAAAAATTTTTCTAACGAATTAAAGTTATTTATAGCAGACATGTGCTCCATTTTTTCTATGTAGAATGGTCCTAATATGCCATTGTGATTTAGTTTAAATTTTGAGAATTTCAGAAGTCTAATATTTTAAACTGTTTTAACTCAGAAATGTCCATGTTTTTTCTAGAAGATTTCTCAGTATAATCTCAAAATTTCAGATTTTTTTCTGGCAAATGTTCTACTTTTGAACCTCAGAAATTTCCTTATTTCTTAAAAAAAAACTTTACTTTCTTTGATGGACATTTGTGTCTTTTTTGTTATATTTTTTTAAATGGCCCTTTTACACTTTTGTAGTTTAATTTAAAGTCTTTAAATGTAAATCAAACACCATACAGAGCGTAAAGCATCCTAGAAACATTCTGCGTTTTTTAGCCAGTTTTTCTCTTCACAAAGTGCAGATCTTGTATTTTCTATTAGAAATTATTCCAAAAACTCTGAGCAAGAATCCTTCACAGTTAAGTGAACAATGTTCTTTTTAATGTGTCTAGATGTTGGTAAATCAGTTTCATGTAGATGCAGTTTGCTGCTTGTTTGAGCCGCAGCGCATATGGAGTGTGCATCTCTCCGCCGCAGCTCATCTGTAGGTGAAGGCTTTTGGAAAGCAGCAGAAGGTAACGGAGCAGCTGGAGGAGACTATTTATCAAACTTTGGCTTTTACTCATTTCTGTCTGAACGTTTAGCTAAGAGGATGTCATCCAAAGTGTTTTATAGCTTGTTTTTAGGCTCCCCCAGATGGCTGAAGAGTAAAATATTGCAGGGAAGCAAGTGAGCACTTAAATGACCTAAATGCATGAAATTAAAAGAGAAAAATGACTTTTGAAATACTTTTCATGAAACACACCTTCCTTAATGACTATGAATACTTGTGTAAGAGCATTAGGGCCACTGAAAAATTTAAATAATTGTGACTTTAATCTCAGAATTATGACTTTAATTTCAGAATTTTTTCCTAATTCTGATCTGGTCTGAGAATTCTGACTTTTATCTCAAAATTCTGACATTTTCTCAGGATTCTGACTTTTGATCTCAGAAGATTAAAGTTCTAATTCTAAGAAAAACATCAGAATTTGTTTTTGTTTTTTCAGTGGTCCTAATCCTCTTCTGCACATATTAGTATGGTTGGATTATTTCTTAAAGTAATATTTTGAGCTGCTGCTGCTGTTCTTTATTTATCACCTTTTTGTGCTATGTGCATTTGAGACATTTTGCAAAAAGAAAAAATCCAACCAGATTTTTTTTTTTTTCAGCGCGCCGCTATCCCATATTAGCTTTCTATATTCATGATGTGAATGAAGAAATATATTCATGGTGAAGCTGCTTCCCGGGAGGAAAAAAATGTCTAAAAGGCTCTGATAACTGCTCTGGTCCATTACTGTGATGGAAATGGAAAAGATGCACTCACTCCACCAAAAGCTTTGTCATTTATGTGCATAAGGTTTATTCATTTGAACAAACTTATCATGTTGAGGGTTTTTTTGCACTTTTCATGTGCACACAGTCATTTATGGCCATTCTGACTTTAACAATTTCAGCTGTTTAAATTCATTGCAGGGGAACTTAATATTTTCACTCAATCATCCATACAGGGGCTTTTATTTCAACAGATTTGTCACATAATTGCTTCCTGGCGCCACATGAGCCACGTCGATCATCCCACACTCAACATGCCCTGACATTTCTTTCCTCGCAGCGTTTTGACACGTCAAATTTTTTTACACTCAAGGCTGGAAAAATAGATGTAAATACATAGTCGGTATAAAAGTTAACAGAGCGGTGAATGTTGTGGCTCACACTCTGCCAGAGGTGGGTCGTAACTAGTTACATTTACTCAATTACAGGTACTTCAGTAACCTCTTTGAAAAAAAATTTACTTTTAGGAGCATTTTTACAACTCTGTACTTTTTACTTTTACTGTCTGGATGTTAAGTCAACAACAAAACACTGTTCTTTTCCAGCAGCCATTGTGCAGTGCATACAGCTGTAAAACCAGCTGACCAAACATGCTGGAGCGCCACTTGGGTTGCTAGGTTACTGGCAGAACTCTGCTATGGTTGCTAGGTAACTGGCGGAATTCTGTTGGGGTTGCTAGGTAACGGGCAGAGCCTGCTGAATTACAGAGTTGGTTAGTAACTAGTTACATTTACTCAATTACATTTACTTGATGAACTTTTTGGAAAAAATTTACTTTTAGGAGTATTTTTAGTATTTCTACTCTTGAGAAAAACTTCTGGATTTTCTACCCACTGAATGAAAAACCAACATGTTTTAACCAAAAATTCACCAGACACAGACACACACTTGCAGTTTTTGTAAACTTTTTAAAGGTTTTTATTGAAAGAAATTGATTTGGAAACATTTTCTTTTGCTAGAATTTGTTATTCTTTGCTATTTATATGAATTATTTTCATTTTGGTCCTTAAAATACCAAGATTTCCACTTAAATGTATATTTGGTCCGTCTGTTAATGTAATTTTTAATCATTAGATGATTGATAATTTGATCAGTTACTCAGTGCTTGAGTAGACATTTTACCAAATACTTTTTTACTCTTGAGTAATTTCTTGGATGGATACATTTTACTTGAAGAAAAATATGTTGAAGTTCTACTCTTGAGTACAATTTCTGGTTACTTTGTCACCTCTGGAATCTGCATAAATGTTCAATAATCTGCAGCAGATGATGCCTCAATACTGGAGTTAATGCTCTGAATATGGTCTTAAGTGAAGCAATATAATCTTATTAAAACGTTCAAGTGGTTCATAGCGAGGCTACCTCATCAGTCTCATAATTGCGTTAGCATCAAAGAGTCAGAGCACATATGGAAATGTACAGATTCCTTTGGTTGAGCTGGGTACCTTAAAACACAGAGCTTTACCTCCCACAGACATATTCCACCTCAGGCGAGTCATTATGCAGCAGAAAGTGGACCCGCTTTCCCAGGCAAAGTGTGCTTATATGTGCCGTTTGCACTCTAATTCAAAGCCGTAGAGATTGTGAGAGAAAGACAAGGCCACTTAAAGACCCTTTCGACCTCTTCTGACAGCATTCTGTTTTCTCTCAATTACTGGGAGCCGTCACCAGAGGCTACAGTGACCCCACTCAAACCTGCAAAGGAAAACCAAAAACAAGAATCCTTGAAAAGAAAAAAAAAACCTTTTTGGCATATTGCAAATTATGGTTCTTTTTCCTTTTCTTTTTTTTTTTTTTTTTACATCTTTTCTCTTTTTATAAAGCCAGACAAAAAAGAAAAAGGTCAAATTTAGCTCCACATAGTTTCAGCTCTTCAGTTCTTTTATGATATGTAAAATCAACTTTTTTTAAATTTATGTGATGTTATAAGGTTGACTCTTTAAAAAACATGCCTGACTAGCAGCAGCAATTAGCAAATTAGCAAACACTTTGTGAAACATAGTTGCACTCAGGAAAAAAAACATTTGTTTTCTTTAAAAAGAGCACCATGTTTAATGCATTTATGCTTTGATTATGACTTCATAATTCAAATTAAAACAAATGCCCCAGAGCATGTCTGAATTATGAAGGCAATCCATGGCTCTCTAACCAAACCGATAGTGATATTCTTGATTACTTTCTGTCTACAATGGTACAACTTCAGTTGTCTGAGGTCTGTATGAGACATTTACTCATTTATTTCAGCCACTTTTCCTGGGACCTGATATTTGACTGCTTCAGGGCCGCTCTGGTGTTTTTTATTATTTTTTAAATGTGTGAGCATGCGCGTGTTCAGCTCTTTAATTTTAAGAGAATGTGAGAGAAGCTGACGTTGTAAACTTGGCCGTTGTTTCTACCAGACGCGGCTGTAATTGTTTATAGTTTGCCAGCATCTGCTCCAATACATCACATACATTTCTCTCATCAGTGTGTGAAGCCGGTTTGTTCTTTGCTTTGAGGGCATTGTGGTGCTTGGAAGCAGATTTTTATGCAGCTCGTTTGTTTCCTGATTATCAGATGTAATTTCATCAAAGCTGAAATATGTTCCTTTCAGAGGCAACCTTTTTGGTGCAACATATGTGATCTTTGGGGCAATTTACAGAGTTAAAGCTTCAAAAATGGCATTTGATTTTTTTTCCCTTTGATTCAAAGCGCTGTAGCATAAAGCTAGTTACTGCTTTTGTTTTAGATAACCACAACGGAAATAACATTTAATTCTCTCTCTAAATTACAGCAAAATGTGACAACTTATTTAGTACATGATGAAAAAAATATGATTTTAAACAAAGAGATGCATTGTGTGTTTATGGTTTGGAAAGCTTGTTTCCTATAAAATACACTTGAAGTGTAGACTTTTTGTTCCACTGGAACAAAAAGATGTTTTGGAAACGGCTCATTTTCCAGACACCAAAAATCTTTAACCTATTGCCAAAAATCATCTGGGTGGTTTTTTTAGTGCTTGGTTTGCTTTAGAAGCTATAGAAATCCAAATGAAATCCATCCATCCATCCATTTTCTTACACCCTTGTCCCTCAGTGGGGTCAGGAGGGTTGCTGGTGCCCATCTCCAGTTAACGTTCCGGGTGAGAGGCGGGTTCACCCTGGACAGGTCGCCAGTCTGTCGCAGGCCAACACAGAGACACACAGGACACACAACCATGCACACACACACTCACACCTAGGAGCAATTTGGAGAGACCAATTAACCTGACAGTCATGTTTTTGGACTGTGGGAGGAAACCAGAGTACCCGGAGAAAACCCACCATGCACAGGGAGAACATGCAAACTCCCCAAATGAAATCATAAAAAAAAAACATGCAAAATGTAATTTTTGCATATCAAGTCCCTTTAAATCTTTGCGTTAACCCCTTCATCCTGAAGTTTTTTTTGTGTGCGTTTTTTTAATCTTTTGACCCTAATACAGAAAAATGACAGCCTACACCTCTCACAGAGTATCAATTTCTCAACATAGTGCTGTGCCGAGAAAAACTGATGCGCCTGGGACTCCATAGGACACTGGTGTCAAACACCACTCGTGTAGGGCCGGCGTCCTGCGGCTTTTAGATGTCTCTCTGCTTCAGCACATCTGAATCAAATAAAATGGTCATTAGCAGGACGCCGTGGAACTTGGCTTCATGCTGAGGAGGTGATTCAACCATTTGATTCAGGTGTGTTGGACCAGGGACACCAACCACACAACCCCTATGGAGTTTGCACCCATATTGATTATACCTGCTTTATATTTCAGTCTAAATCAGAAAAGAAAGACTCAAGGCATTTGATTTTCTGTGTTTTTTGGTTAAACTCTACTGACACTCATGATCAAATCTTACTCAACTACAAGTTAAAGTTGCTCAGCCTCAAGTTTAAAGTACAGAAGTACCAACTTAAAATAAGTATTCAAAAGTACAAATTATATTTTTAAATACCAGTTCGTCGCTGCATTGTTTTCTGAGTGCTTTTACAGAAACTTGTAACTCGCTGAAACCACATAATGACTGCTAGCCTTAGAAAAGCATTAGTAGAGCATCCTGCACAACCAAAAAACATTGACATGTAGAACCACTGGAACAAAAAGTCTACAACACCTGTAAAAACTACAGCATAAAAGTACAATTAAAAACTAAATCTTTTATCTAAAGCATATGGGGACATTTCTCTCAGTTGCTCAGTACTTGAGTAAACCTTTTACCAAATACTTTTGAGTATTTGGTAAAAATGTATTGTATGACTACTTTTTATATTAAATATAATATGTTGCAGTAGTACTAGTCTTACTTGAGTACAGTTTTTGGGTACTCTATCCACCTTTGCACACAGTAAGAGGATGAGCGACGCCATACAAGTCTGTGATTGACAGCGCTAAGCCCCGCCTCTCGGCTCTGATTGTTTCTAGTTAGCACTGGGAAAAGGCCAATGAGCTAAATTTTTCACAGATTATGTCTCATAACATAGTGACAGTCTCAACAAATATGCAAAAAAATATATATTTAATAAAAGTTACTGCAGCTTTAATCTTCTAATCTGACGTTTCCCATTCGGTGAACCATTCTCTAATATTATTTCATGTTTTGTAACTGGTCTTTTATTCTTGTAATCACACAGTTGCGCACATCAGCATCTTTTCTCGTTTGCAGAAACCTAAAATGGCTGAAGAAATTATTTCTTTGGCAATTGCAACCATTGAGGAGAAGTCTTCAAACTAGTTTGGGGGTAAATTGCAATACAAATGAAGATGCAGCCGCTCCATTCAAAAAGCTTCAAATATCCTCTGTGATGTGTCACTTCCTAAATTGTGTTACATTTTCTGTATATTAGATTTAATTTGCATCAGTGCTTTTATTGTTTAACTCTTAATTCCTTTTCGAACACACCTGGGATCGAAGCAAAACGCTTCAACAAACAAGAGGAATGCCGCCTCATCTCATTATATCAAACCAACTGGGAGCATAACTGTCTCACTAAATTACATCTCTGCAGAAATGACACAATAAAGTCCCTAAAGAAATAATAATAATAAAAAAGAAATTATCCCTGTATCAGTGGAGGAGAGAATCAGTTTGCACAATGCTTTATTGCAACAAACCATGAAGCAAGATGATATCCCCGCTCAAAGAAAATCAATTTTGGTTGAAAAATATAGAAGTGAAGGACACTTTCTTTCCCTCGTGCTTTCTGTTTCAATCTCTCCTCCTGCCACAGAGTCTGACTCATTTGCCACGAGAAGCGCTACGCCTTTTCTACTTTCTGATCTCACCCAATTTGCAGCAGAGACATTTCCGATCGCGCTGGAAGGGGATTTCATGACAATTATCACACACCTCTCACGTTTTTTAGAGGTCAACGGCGGGCCATTTAAAGCTGTTTCATAACAATTCAGTCCCGCAGAGCCGGCAGAGCATGAATAAATAAAATCCTCCTCATCGTCTCCTGGAGGGAGCGTCTCCTGATTCTGATTCTGTGCAGATAGGTGGAATATTAAATATGTGAGAAACAAGTAAACAAGCCCTGAAAAACAGGAGGGGAAAGAATAAACCCTCGCTGCTTGATTGCAACACAAACTCAACGTGGGGCTGCGTGTGCGCGTGTGTGTGTTCGTGTTTCAGGGTTGATGTGTGTGAGCTTTTTTTTTTTTAAAGGTGTGTGTGAAGATGGGAGATGGACAAACCCAGGGGTCCGTTTATCTAAGCTGACAGAAACAATTTACAGCGCTGCCAAATGGGGAGCGAGAGCCCCTCACACGTGGAGTGAACTGGAGGGGAACGAGATGGAGAAACAGAAACAGGGAGGTGGACGAAAGAAGAATGAAGCTGCAAAATTAGCTTTACCTCAACTCTGTAAAGACTGAAACAATTATATATATTTTTTGAAAAGTATTGACTGTTTCATCACCCAAAAGAAACCATTTTTGACTCATCGCTTTTTTTTCTAAAATTGTATCGTATTTAACACATCAGGCTTTTTAATCATCATAACCATAAAACATAACATTTTTGTGCCATAATAAAAATAATTTAAAATGATACTTTAAAAGCTTTACCAATTAAAAAAATTATATTACAGATTTACTTATTTATATTTTACTTAACATCCCAGTTGTTTCTGCGTTTCTACTATATTTTTATATTTACTGAGATTAGAGGTGTTCCGATCGATCGGTCACGATCATAATCGGCCAATTTCCGTGAAAAAGGGATCGGTGATTGCCGATCACGGTCTCTTGTAGCCGATCACACAAACCGATCACCTGCTTCTCATTTCGCAGCCTGCCTGTGCAGCTGGTCTCCTCTTTCCTTCAAATCCTAAGCTATGTGGAACTATAACGCACTGAGTGAATGGGGACGTTTGCGTGTTGCGGCGGAAAATTGAAGCACGTCAAAATGTATCAACACAACGAATCTAATATGGCATAAAAACAATGGCATACTTGATGGAGTTTGGCTACATCGAGGCTCACTGCAGTAAAAAAGACATAAAGAGGATCAGATAGCAGGTAAAGCAGCGCACAGCTACAAACACTCACCTGGATTAGCATGACGGTACGAAAGCTAAACAAATAACCCGCAAAATTATTTAAGTCTTCGAGCTGCGATGTAAGACACTGGTTCTGCTCTCGCTGTTGAACCGCTGCTACGCGCTATTTCACAGACGGAGCGCCGCTTCTGCTCCACCTGGTAGTGACTCTCACACCGAACCTCTGTTTAAAGCTGCAGCATCTAACCTAAAAAATACATTTTACATACGTATTAAAACTTTCACTGTCCTAACATGAGACAGATAATCTCTAAAAAAATAATCGATCTCCTCTCTGCTCTGCATAATTACTCCGCTCAGTCAGAAACAGCCACTCAGAACTAGCAGTAATCAGCTAGCCGCCATGCTATCAGGAAGTTTTCATTCATTAACTCTGAATTGTTTATTGTAATGGATCCTGTATTTGCCTTTGCTCTTTGCATTATTTAGCCTCTTCAGAGCCTTCATATGCTATCAGTCTGTTAAATATAGTATTACCGATAGCAGTACAATTTGCACAATGCCTGTTTTGTTTTGTTTTCTTCTTGGAAAAAGTTATTAAAAACACGTTTTGTCTAAATTAAGGTGAATTCATGGTTCCCTTTTCCACATAATGTAACCGGTAGTGTTTATGTTTTTGTTTTTTTTTAATTATGTGATCGGTATTGGTGATCGGTACCGGTGATCGGCCCTCAGTATCAGTATTGGCAGGAAAAAACATGATCAGCACATCTCTAATTGAGATTAGGGGTGTAGTGATACAATAATTTCACGATACGATATGACATACGATATTCTGGTCACGATACGATATGTATTACAATATTTGTTGAGCGATACAATTCGATACGATTCAGTGCATTTTTACGATTTTCTGAAATATTTTAGAAGGACAGAGTGATTTTAGTGACATTTTGTGTTCCATAGACTTGAATTTAGTTAACTGAAAACTGTTTAAAAGCACCAACTACACAATACCTGTTTAGAAACTCTGATTGGACAATCTAACAGTCTGCAGCTGGACAAAATGAATCAAAGATGCAGTGAGAGAATTAGTTTCTGTCATTTAATTCATGTGGACTTGACATAAAACTCAAAAGTTTAAACGGTAATCCAGGAGCAGAGTGGGGAGGTTATCAGGCTCTGTAGACTCTCAATATGCAAATGATTGCATTTATGTTTTTTCTTTTGGACACTGTGGCTGCATTTAATGCATATCAATTAGCAGGAGTATGAAAGACGTAAAAATAATGAACTATAGCATATTAAGAAATTATATGTAATCCTCTGTGCTACATGAATGCAAATTAAAACATTTGCAACAAGTGAATCAAGTAAATTAAGTCCAATATTAGGTCTGTGTGAGCTAAACGTGAGAGTGAGACGTTTTATATATATATATGTAATATACACACACACATACTGGCATATGCTGCCACCCCTGAAAAAATCCCTGCCACCATCTTGCCACCCCATAAATATTTTTCTAGATCCGCCCCTGAGGCTTTTATATGGGGTCAAATGATAAGTTACACCAGAAATAAGACGAATAGAAACTTTATGGAGATGATAAAACTTGAAGAACAAATTAAAGAGGCTGAGCTCGAGATAAATGTAAAGGATTCTAAAGAAAAGCAACAAAAACTGCTAATATTAAGGGCAAAATATAACAAACTATCTACTACCAAAGCTTCATCAGAGATATTCAAGCTGAAACGATCCGACTACGATCAAGGAGAAAAGGCAGGAAAGCTTCTCGCCTGGCGCATTAAAGCTCTGCAGAATGAAAATACTTCTGATACTCTAAAAATTAATGATCTCTTTAAAGATTATTACTCAAAATTATATACATCTAAAGGACACATCACAAATATCACTAGATTCATTTTTTAACTCTACATATCCCCACACTTAGTGAAACGGTTAAATCAGAGCTGAATATCCCGATATCTATAGATGAACTTTCAAATGCAGTACAAAAATTTAAATATACTTCCCGGTCCGGACGGGATCCCTTTGGACCTTTATAAAATATTTAAAAACAGACTACTACAGCCCCTCTATAATATGCTTGCAGAAAGTTAAACCCTTAAAGAATGACCTCCTTTTCTACGAAATGCAACCATAACAGTACCACCTAAACCTGGAAAACCTCCCACCAGATGCCAATCTTTTCGACCAATCTCTTATAACATAATATCTAAAGTACTAGCACTTGGGCTTGAGAAATGTTGACCATCTCTTTCTGAACCTGATCAGAACGGATTCATAAAGGGGCGGCAAGCTAAATATGAACATCCCGATACAGCTTTACTTTCACTTGAAGCAGAAAAAGCATTCAACAGAGTGGAACATAATTATCTATACAATGTTTTATCTCAATTTGGCTTGGGTAGTTATTTCATAACCTGGATTCAAATAATTTATAATAAACCCACAGCCTCAGTTATAACAAATAATATTATATCTGATTCATTTAATCTAGCTAGGGGAACACGTTAAGCATGTCCCCTCTCACCCCTCCTCTTTATTCTGGCAATTGAACCATTGGCTTTTGCCATAAGGAACCATCAAAACATACAGGGTATCAGAATAAAAAGTATTGAATCTAAAATTGGACTATTTGCACATGACATTATTTTAATGTTGTCTAATCATAAGTCCTCAATCCCTCAACTACTTAAAACCATCAATGAATTTTGGTTATCCATCCATCCATCCATTTTCTAACACCCTTTGTCCCTTAGTGGGTCAGGAGGGTTGCTGGTGCTGATCTCTAGCTAACGTTTAGGGCAAGAGGCGGGGTCACCCTGGACAGGTCGCCAGTCTGTCGCAGGGTAACACAGAGACATACAACCATGCACACTCACAGCTAGGGGCAATTTGGAGAGGCCAATTAACCGGAGAGTCATGTTTTTGGACTGGGAGAAAACCGGAGTACCCGGAGAAAACCCACCATGGACAGGGAGAACACGCAGAAAGACCGGAGCTGTGAATCGAACCCACAACCTTCTTGCTGCAGGGCAACAGCTCTACCAACTGTGCCACTGTGCAGCCTACACACACACAACTAGGGACAATTTGGAGAGGCCAATTAACCGGAGAGTCATGTTTTTGGACTGGGAGGAAACCAGAGTACCTGGCGAAAACCCACCATGCACCGGGAGAACATGCAGAAAGACTGGAGCCGTGAATCAAACCCACAACCTTCTTGCTGCAGGGCAACAGCTCTAACTGTGCCACTGTGCAGCCTACACACACACACTCAAAGCTAGGGACAATTTGGAGAGGCCAATTAACCTAAGTCATGTTTTTGGACTGTGGGAGAAACCGGAGTACCCGGAGAAAACCCACGCATGCACAGGGAGAACATGCAGAAAGACTGTGGCCGTGAATTGAACCCAGAATCTTCTTGCTGCAGGGCAACAGCTCTAACTGTGCCACTGTGCAGCCCCCAAGCTAAATCCTATTTTTAAATTAGTCTGCCTCGAATTTAATAAGGGGACGATGACTAATCTTGGTCAAGTTACTTACTCAAGAAATGGAGCAGCAATACTCGCTGTCCAACAGGTGTGGGTTGTATTTAGCCCTGTCTTCGCATGTTGGGCAGGCGGCGTATTTCGATGTGAATGGAGCTCGAGCGCCGTAAACATCTTCTTCCTTTGCCCTTTTTGCCAGGACAGAAGTTAGCGTCTCATAGTCTGGCCTCTTTCTAGGGCAAACGTCCTCAGCCGAGGACGTTTGTGGAAGATTGTCCAAATCTTCCCCTACGACTGCCCTGTCTTGAGACCGGTCTTGTAACGCCACTTCTGTCAGAGCAGAAGTTGAGGATTCAGATCCAACAACCTCTGCTCTGCAAACTTCCCCAGCCGGGGAAGCTTGTTTGGCCACCGGGGAAGGGTTGAAGAGATATGCATCAAACTCGTCATACTCATTGGAGTCCTCCCTGTGACTGCTTATGTCAAATGTTATGTTCGGGAGAATCGAATTAAAAATCTTCCTCACTCCGGTTGTGATAAAATACCCAGCACCAAGAGTTAAAGGGAAAAAAACTGTCGCTACAACCTGTTCCATTTCTAAAATCACTAATAAATACAAACCTGCAAGGCGAAGAGATGATTGGATATAAGCTCCTGTTTTGAGAGCCAAGCATTCATAACCTCAGATGTTCTTTGATCTATGTCATAGAGGGTGAGGTCATAGCTACAATGAGCTCACTGTAGTTCTGGGAGAATGTCTTGCTTCTGATGGTTGCTACGGAAACGATCAAATCAGTTCAGCATGACCAAACTATTATGGAGAGCCATTTCAGCCAAAATTAAATAAATGGGTAAAATAAATATAAAGAGTAAAATAAATCAGAAAATGAGTGAAATAAATAATTTGTTAAATAAATAATCTGTGCAGAATATGGACTGGAAGCCCCGAGATCAAAGTGGGGAACACCCCCAAAAGTGGTGGAGAATGACCGAGCTAAGATCCTGTGGGACTTCCAGATCCAGACAGACAAGATGGTAATGGCGAACCAACCGGACATTGTGGTGGTGGATAAAGAACAGAGGAAAGCCGTTGTGGTGGATGTAGCAATACCAAGTGACTACAACATCAGGAAAAAGAAGCATGAGAAATTGGAGAAATACCAGGGCCTCAGGGAGGAACTGGAAAAGACCTGGAAGGTGAAGACCACAGTGGTGCTGTGGTCATCGGGGCCCTCGGGGCAGTCACCCCCAAACTGGAGCAGTGGCTCAAACAGATCCCAGGAACAACATCAGACATCTCAGTCCAGAAATGTGCAGTTCTAGGCACAGCCAAGATACTGCGCAGAACCCTCAAGCTCCCAGGCCTCTGGTAGAGGACCCGAGCTCAGAGGATGAAACAGACCACCCGCGGAGGGTGAGAAGGGAATTTTTATATATATATATATATATATATATATATATATATATATATATATATATATATATATATATAGCCACCCCTGAAAAAGTCCCTGCCACCCCATAAATATTTTTCTAGATCCGCCCCTGATTTTGGAGTAAAAATGCAGCCACAAATGCAGTCTTTTGGACTATGGGGAAAAAGCTTTTCTACCTTGGCTCCCGGAGTTAATTGGCCCCAATGTTCTTCCGTAAATGTTCTTCCATTGCAATTAGAAGCAAGAATTTAAATTATTCTAAAGTGAAATAAGCTGTTTTATTGTGAGTGAAGATAATACAGAAATGTGAGCTCTTTAACTAGGTAGTTGGAGTTCAAGATTAATGGACTATCAGAACTTGTTTCTTGTTAAATCAACTTCATGAACTTTAATTCCTGAGTTAAAAGCAAAACAATTTTCTTGTGGACTTTAGTTGCATTTTTAAGGCAGGAGGTGGACTTTCATTTTCAATTTAAGCCACCTTCAAATGTTTTACAGTGTACAAGTTGTCTTTTGTCCATGTTTACATTTTGTGTTCAGAAAATAAACTCTTACCAAATTTTTAGTCTAGTTTTCAGGGCAAATGCCTTAGCATACTTGAAAAAAGACAAAATTAACTTAAAACTAACTTTTCAGATTGTTTTAAAGGGGCAGTATTATGTTAGTCTTTCATCATAATCACGCCTGTAGTATTGCTTTGATTCTTTAAAATATCTTTCATCTCCATGATAACCACTTAGCTGTTCAAAACACCTGGTTGGGCCAAGCCCCGCCTTCCAGACGCAGCTCCTCCTCAGAGCTGCAGCTGCTTCCTGAAGAACTTCCTGAAGACGCAGTTTCAGAAACAGCAGGAGTTTTTAAAGACACAGAACCCCAATTTCAAGGTGTTAAATCAGGAAGTACAATTCCTTTTAAGTCATATTTGATATATATTACATTATATATTACATAAATATTACAAGAACTGAAGATAACAGATTTTCGTTATTATGCTATAAAATTATAAGCAAAACATAATATTTCACCTTCAAGCAAATAATTCCTTAATATTGATTTAAAAAAAATCAATACTACTACACTGGAAGATTAATTAGCTAATATCAAGGCATTTTTCCCATGTTACAAGTGAAGTAATCTGCCTTTTTCATCAATATTAAGAAATTATTGGCTTAAAACAAGTTTATGATGCTGAATAATTATTTGTAAGTTTTGTCTTATTTTAAGGGAGCTGAGATGCTTGCAATTTAAAAACCAGAATAAAAACCACTTGGTAAGATTCTGTGTTTTTGCAGTGCATATCGTTGACCTCTATTTTATGAGACGAGGAGATAAATATAACATCTTGGTTTATACTTGTTCTCTAAAAAATATATATTTTAAATCACTTTTCCTCCAAGATGCCTTCACAGAATGACTGCAGCTTGCAGCACATTAATTAATGCTGAGTTTAGAAAACATTTGCTGCTAGGAAAGAAGGTTCAGCCATAACATAATGATAGCCGAAGGGCCACAAGTACTCTTAATCATCAAGTCCCTCGTCAGCTCTGGTTATAGGAAGTAAATCCTTCATTAAGCCTGAGTTTCTCGCAGAGGTAGCATATTAACACTTGTTTACCACAAGCCTCAAAGCTCTCAGAGGCGCCGGTCCTCTGCAGACAGGAAGAACTGCTGGACCAAATGTGAAAGGATGAAAGTGATATTGTTTGATGCAGCAAAACTCGAGGGATTTGTCTGTCTGGCTTTGTCTTTTTTCTCCATATGTACATAACACCGGCACAATGATCTGATATTATACACTCATGCGGAGGCTCGCGTGGGTGCACACACCGCTGGGACTGGAGCAGAATAAAGGAGCAGTTTCTCTCACTAAGTGTAATTTCATACACGGACAGAAGCTTAAAAACAGCTCCGCTTTCTCGCTGATGCTCTCCAGTCCTTTCTCGTGTAGCTGTTAGATTTTTGTCTTGAGGGCGTACAACTCACCATTTTCTGTCTATTTCTGTCTTTGCTGCGTTTTTCTTTTTTTGGCTGCGCTGTCCTCCACCCCCTCCAACATGCGGCGTGTAAAAGCTGAAATGAGGTACAAACTGAAGGAGGTGTGAATATTGCATCCCACAGCGAGAGATCACTGCACCCAGCTCTGCCGAGGTTTGTGCTGCGTTCCTCTTATCATGCCCCGCTAGAGGAACCCAAACATCTTTGTGTCGTTTCAGTTATGCAGACGTAAAAAACAATTCCTCTTGAAGCAGCATCTTTACTTTATGATTGTCCAAAATTCAAATGATTCCTTCTTCCTTCAAGGGGAAAAGAAACCTCGTCAAGGGATTTCTTTATTCTTGTCTTCAAAGCTTATTGGTGTTAATTTTTGAAATAGTCTATATCTAGACTATCAGTAAACTGAAGATAAGCATAAGATGAAGAGCCCACTGCACTGCACCCCATTGAAAACCAACTGGTTCCTCCACCAAATACTGATTTCTAAACTATTCCTGAGGTAAAACATTAATATTGTTTCTAAATGAATATTAACTTGGTTTATTTGCATTATTTAAGGTCTGAAAGCACTGCATCTTTTTTGTCATTTTGGAGACATGTCAGTAGTTCATAGAATAAAAGAACAACGTTCATTTTACTCAGATATAAACCTATAAAAAGTAAAATCAGAGAAACTGATCATTTTAAGTGTCTCCAGAGCTGTACATTTTTTGTAATAAAAAATTCTTGTTAGAGGATTCTTCCTTATAAACATGCTATATTTTGCAAATATCTCATTACACTTTAAATAACGCAAAATTAACTGACGAATAACTTTTTAGTAAGATATACAGGCCTGTTTCAAGTATAAAGTTCCTGTATTTTGATGAAAAAGAACTAGTTTCATTGCCAGACTATTTAACTTATAAGAAGTAATTTTCCCATATTATAAGTTAATTTATCTGCTTATGGAAACAGTATTTTTTTCATTAATATTAAGGAATTATTTACTTAAAACAAACCTCTATCGCTTGCTGACAAATTACTTTTAAGTTAAGACTTTTAAACGAATTCGAAACGAAATAAAGCAAACGAATATTTGCTTTATTTCAGGGCAGAAATAAAGCAAATATCTGCTGCAAAAAATAAAAATAAAAAGTTGTACAAAAACTCCCAAGTACCTTCAGGAAAGTCAGAGAAATACTGTATCAATAGAAAATCCTGAAATTAAACAAATTAATAACAAATTCTAAAATTAAAAAACAATCATTAGAGAACCTAAAACTGGAGTGGTTTGAGTTTATTTAGCCAAGGAGTAAATTAAAACAACAGTATCAGAAGTAGATATATTAATGTTTAATTATCTAATATATTAAATTGTTTGTTGTTCAGTAAAGTGGTGCTCTTCAGCTCAGGAACCATAAAACAACAGAGGTAAAGTTTTACGACCTGATTCAGGCGCCCCGAGATGAATTATAATCCCATTAAATAATGACAACAACACAAGCAGCTTCAACCACCAGCAGAATAACTATCCATTCATGACTAATGTTTTAATCTCTTAACTATAGCAACAAAAATGCTGTTATCAGGTTATTTCAGTGACTTTTTCTTCCAGCTTTTCATGTTTCATTTTTTGAAAGAGTATACACCCTGATTTTGTTTCATGTTTGTTCTACTAGTTATTAAGAATTTAATAGTATTTCTCCACCTGTTACTAATGTTTCTGTATCTCAAACTAATAAGAATTTTTTTGTCAACAATCAGATCTTGTCACCTATTTTAAGCTTGTATGATATTTATGATTCCACCTTTTTGTATGCAGTGCATTTATTGAGATTATGCAGAATTTACAAGGTACTTTCACACTTTAAAAGAACAGAGTAATTCCCTTTTGTCATACTGTAATTTTTCTTTTTAAACTTCATTATTGCTTCACCATCTTTCTGAAAGTTTAATAGAATTTAGCACCAACTTGTGTTTTTTTTATTAAGAATTATTCAAGGGGACAAAAAGTTGTATTGGAAGCCATATCAAGCCTTGATTCAAGGAGTCTTCATCAGTGCTGACTGAGTGTCTGCATAGCTTAGCATGAGGTTAATTTATGGTCTTATTGAGATATTGTTGCAACATTTGAGCAGCACTTGTTTAAATTCTACCACAGTGTTTCATATGAACAACATGTATTATGTCTTTAAATTATTTTTCCATAAAAAATGTATGCGCGTCTGCTTAACTGGGTATTAAACAGCATAGTTCTAGATGTGTAAAAGTTTGATACTTTAGTGTTACTTAGCTAAACCTGTGTATGTAGAAAAAAATATATAAAAATTTTAGAAATCTTGCAATTAATCTCTGTAATTTTTCAGAAAAATCATGGACATTTCTGAGCTTGAAAAATTGAAAATGTACTAGAAAAAACTCAAATTTGGAGATGAAAAACTTGGAAATCTGAGCGTTTCAAAAGTCGAAGATATATTGCTTCTGAAAAAAAAATTAAGTTTCACAAGTTTAAAATGTTCAGAAATTTCCAAGTTTTTTCTAGCAAATTTCTGAGATTATTCATATTTTTTTTTTTTGGCAGAAATGTACTCCTACTTCTATCTAGAAGCACCTTAATGCACCGTCGTACGAGAGATTTAAAAATGGCCACACGAGAACATGAATCTGGCCTCCTTAAACACTTTGGAACACCGTTAAAAAGTTATAATTTCTGTATCCGTTTGGACGCACAGCCTAAACGACAACAAACTTTCCCGGTTACACTTAAAATCATCTCCGTGTGGATGGACCTTTAATCTGTTCACTGGGGAATTATGAAAAAAAAAAGAAAACAAGTTCAAACGCTGCCCAGTTTGAAATGGCACCATAGTGGAGGTTTTTCCGGAGTGTGAATTGAGTCAGAGATATCGACTGGTGACTGGGAGAGTGGAAGAGACCTCGGGGGCCACTTCTAATCCACGCTGACCTACTCTTATCACGCACAGCCAAGGTCAAGAGTCTAATGAGGATAGGACGCCATTAGAGCAATTAGATGGAACTACCTTGTTTCTGGGGCATGCAGAGACACAGGAGAGCAGGGGGACGGCGCGGCGGGGACGGGGGGACTACAGTAAGAGACAAAGTGACGGTCTGCCCAACAGCTGCCTCTGCAACACTATCCAGACAAACAGGCTGCGTCACAGCGCTGCAACAGTGACACTCGGTGGCAAAGATTCTCCCTGACAGAAGAGGCTGCAGGCGATGCACAGAACAACAGACAGCACTGCTGCTGGTTTCAGGGTGATGTTACTGACAATACTCAGCAGAAACAGCTGAAAGAGATTACATTTACAGCAAAAGACTGAAAATAGTTGATTTTTTCAGTTTGTCAAATGGTGATTTATAGGTCTGTAACACGTTTTGCTGGACGATAAATTGTGATAATATTTTCAAGTAATAACAATACAGTACTTATAAAGTGTTTTACATCTTAAAAACGCAAAAATAAGAAGTCATGCAGTCAACAATTGAGAATGTAACCCACGTGACCGCCATGACCCACCCACCTTCCCTTTAAGCTCTGGGATCCTCATGTGTATTTCAGGGTTTTCCACTGTGCTGCTGCTCACTGTTTGGTTGTGGCGTCGGTTGTTCATAAAACAATTTCCAAATCGACTCATCACTGAACAAGTTAATCCCTATAACTTGAGGATCTGCGGTGAGTTGTTAAATACCATCTGACTTGACTTTGTATCTGCGATAGCAGCGCCGCTAATATAGCCGCTGCAATACTCACCAGGTTGGGATTGGTTGACGCCTGGTACATGCAATGTTAACTTGATGAGAACACGTTAACATTGCATCCACCTCCTCAGACAATCCATTACTCGATGGTGAGTAAATATCATTCATATATATGATAGGGCGTTATTTCCACAATGCTCCACCAGTTGGCATTAGCTACCAACTCGACAATCAGTTGCCCACATCGGTTCAGTCCACTTACTAATGAAAAGTCACACTGTTAAAGCCGAATTAAAGACCACACCTTTAACATTTAAAGGCTTCCCCTTCAACTTTAGATTTGATTGTTTTTCATGGTTTCTTTGTTGTTGCATTAAATGCTGGTGCAGCAATGAAGTCTGGTACCCAATGATTTTGTTTGTAGCTACTTTGATCAATCACATTCTTAAGTTGATTGATTTGATTTATTATTAGTTGTTGTTTGTAGCAACTGCTAATTACTTTATTTGAGAAATTTTGAATTTGAATTATGAAGTGCACTTTGTAAAAGGACTTTTTTATTATTTTTTTGAACGCATTTTTATGAAATGGTTGTCAATACATAGTAGTATGTATTTAATTGTTTGTTTTTTTTCCCCATTTAACTTATATAAATGTTATATTTATATAAGTATATAAACTTAATGTATGTTTTCTGGCCTTTCAGGTCAGGTTTTTTTTCCCCCTTCATCGACTCACTTGATGACGGAGGATGGTGAGCTACCCACACACCACCTGGTGGTAGGAAAACGAAACAACACTCTCCACACAGGAAACAAACTAAACTCTAAGGGAGTATCTAAAGGAAAAGAACTATTCTCCCCTTGCTCTTGGACTTCTTTTGAACTCTATTTGGTTTTGAAGTATCACTGATTATTATTATTTCTTTGTTGGTTGGTTTGTTTTTTCCCCCCTCCTTGTTTCTTTTGAGCAATATATTTTTGTTTAGTTATTGTCATTATTATTATTTCCACTGCAATAAATAGCAATATAAACAAACCTCTTTACATCAGTTACATCAATTATCCACCCAATCATGACTCCATGCCGTACCTACTTCTGATTCTACAAAGTGGTTAACACTAAACCTTGCAGTCAGACCTGCGCATTTAAAAAGAGCGTTACAAGAAACTACTGACAAACATTACATTATGACGGGTGCCATCATGAAAATCATCTATCAAATTAATCAATGTTCCATTTGTTTTGGTGCAAAAGCAACTCTATACAGCCTTGATTTAAAGTTACTCAGTGTTCCGGCTGTTTTGCAGTTTTCTGGAAGTTTGTTCCAGATTTGTGGTGCATAGAAGCTGAATGCTGCTTCTACGTCTTTGGTTCTGGTTCAAGAACACATCTTCAAATATCAATCAATTTTAAATTCTAATAAACATTTAACACTGTAACTGGATACATTTTAAATATCCAAAATAAATAAAACAAAACAACAGAACAAACAACTAAAATTAATCATAGAGTCTCTGTAAACAAAATTGTCCTTAAAAATGGGCCAGTTGAGACCAAATCATCAGACTTTTGTGATCCAGTTTTTGATGACAAATAGAAATTACTTTAATTTATCATGTGATTAATCGATTTATTGCTTTAGTGACATGATTGGAGTGATTCATACCAATCCTACTTGCTTTTCGATACCGACCATAAGCTTTTAAAAGTTAATGACGTTCTAAACTAGATATGAGTGAATCAAAACAGATCATATTACGTACAAGAGCCGATGCCAAAGAAAAATATCCATTAATCAACTTTTTCATAGGAAAATTTCTCCATCAATGATTTAGAGACCACCTTAAAACTTCATGTACTTTAAGTTTGAAGTTAAGAAGAAACTGATTATTCAGAGTTTATTTGGACTGCATGGATTAATACTTGAGTCCATCTTTGGAAAATGGATATGCAGGAAATACACACGGACCTCCTTCTTGATCTTAAATAACCCCAAAATTATCCCCCCGTCTCGCTCTGTTTGTTTGCAGTACTTCTCCAGCCTCTGACCGTCCAGGGAAAAAATCTTCTTAAAAGTGCACACAAAGCTATCCTGCAGGCATAAGAATATATTTGCTGGCTGAAAAGATAAGCAGGCTTGAAGACAGTAATTTCCACCTGGAGGTAGATCCATGATGGGACACCCTAATTCCAGGCACCCTGTGGGAGTCGTCCGGTCCTCCGAGCTTTTCAAGAGCCACTTTGATGGAAAACGGGATTACCGACACTTAATGCGTGAAACGCTCTTGAGGTGACCGCGGATCCACACAGGCAGAATCATTTGGGTCGGGAGGAAATGCTGCAGAAAGAAGTGAAAAGTAAGTAAGTGAAAAGTTGAAATTACCAGCTGAGTTGTCATGTTACAAATCAGAAGGAAGAACTGTCCGTTACCTAGCAACCCCGGCAAAGCCCTGCCGGTTACCTAGCAACCCCAGTGAAGCCCTGCCCATTACCAGAGTGTTATTACGCAATAGTCAGCCACACCCACAACTCCTCTCAGACTCCTACTAACTGACTACTGACCAGCTCTCCGACTAACGGGTCCTAGAAGCCTCTAACTCCTGAGTATTACTACAGATGAGTGTATAGAGGGTATTCTGTCTAAGCTGGAAGCGAGAAAGATGCGTCTAGACTCTAACCACCTTCAGATCCTGAGATTATGACCTTTTACAGTTAATGAGTCAGACATCCAAGTAGCCAGTGGTTGCCTGACCCCAGAAACCACCCAGTAGGTAGAAACTAGTTACATCCTCTTGATTAACATTTAGGAGTCTTTGTACTAGTTTATACTTTTTAGTTTTGGTGTTGCTACGCTTACTGGAGTAAACTTTCTGGATTATCTACCCCCTGAATGAAGAATAAGATTGTTTTTAGCGAAAATAATTCACTAGACACACACACACCCGCGATTTTTGTGAAAATTTCCTCCCAAGTTTTACATTGAAAGAAATTCATTTTGAAAATTCTCTTTCATCTTTTGGCATTTTGTAATCTTATTTATTTTGGTTTTTAAAAATACAAAAATTTCTACATAACTTTATATTTTTGTCCCGTCTGATGATGTGATTTTTAAATATTGACTGATGTTTTGATGAGTGACTCAGTATTTGAATCATCTTTTTACTCTTATTTCAGTAATTTCTTGGACAACTACTTTTTACTTGAGTAAAAATATATTGAAGTACTGCTACTCTTACTGGAGTCCAGTTTTGGGTTTTCTGATAAATTGGCTGGCCGATAAATCGGTGCACCCCTAGTTATTACATAGAACCTTTTCATTTGGTTACATGCATGTCTGCATTGCTGTTCCTCTTCTGTTAACAGAGAAAACAAACATTTATGTTGATTAACTTTGCATTGATCTCTTTCGGACCAGTCGGTTCAGCTTCCTGTCGCAGACTGCTGTGGCCGGAGGGCCCTAATCTTTTCTGACAGGACCGAATGTGTGTGTTGTTGTTGGGCTGAAGCATCACTTCAGAACGAGTCCGGTGAGTACTCCCCCCATGAGGGATGAACCAGTCTCACTCTGGGTAGCCGAGGAGAAAACGATGTTTGCTGTCTGTTATTACGGACAAACTCCTCCACCCTCTCGATAACAAAATGTCAACGCAGTAGAGCACTTTGAGTCGGCGGCTCTTTCCACTGAGGCGTGCCGAGAAGCACTTCAGGAGTCCAACTCGCTGCCCTCCACCGCAGCGCTCCGTCCCTCAAAAGTATCTGCTGCTAACCCTTTGTTCTTCCCCATCCATTTGTCCGCAGTCTGTCATTTACTTATTTCTCAAGTGGGCTGAAGTGTCATTTCAACCCCTCGCACCAGAAACCGTCTCTTTCTCCTCCCATCAAACAGAAACTCAGGCCTCCCTCCGTCTGTTGGACGAAGCAATGCTCCAGTCTTTGTTTTTTTTATGCGAAAGCTTCTTGTAGATCTTCAAAGTTATTGGTTCACAGAGTTTTTCCATTATTGACAGCTTCACAGATTAGTCATTCTGCCCCCTAGTGCCCACTGGGAGGCATGTGGCTCATCTACAGTCGGCTTCGCTGAGCCAACAGCGGTGACTTACTGCGTCTCATCTGTCCTTGTTATCTGTGTTTACTATTCGTGGCTCTCTTTGTGGTAGATGCTTTTCAGTGAAACTGATTTAGAATCAAACTTGATTTGAGCGTCGCTGTTTATCCCATCCATATGGCAGGCATTCATGATCCCTTAAGCATTGCCCAGCTTTTGCTTTAGTTTTTATTTTCTCTTTACCAAATGAATGCATTAGTATTGTGTCCGTTATGTAAAGATTGCCAAATTACAGGATTTTTGCAGTGAAATTGATGCCACACTTGTTTAAACTTCCTTTTATTCCATGAAAGTCAAATGCTGTTATTTTGCCGGTGATGTTGCCGGTGATAATTTCCTTTTTTAATTTCAAAATTGTACACACCTGGAATGCTACAGTTGTCGTTCTGTCTGGAAATGTTGTTGATATCCATAATGTTTTCATTACAGTATTTGTGGATTTACCTATGCAAGTTGTGAAATCTTTAAAAAAAAATTATGCAATGAAGTTTATCTTTATAAATAATGAAATTGCAATAAAACCACAAAGGTAAATAAACAACAAAAATTTGTATCCTGTACCTAAATGCGGGCAGGGAACCAATCATGGTGGGCCCGCAGCCTCAAAGAGTGAACCCACAAAACCTAAGTAGTTGGGGTACAAATTACCAAAGAGGTGAACTGAACTGGTGCAACTTAAAACGGACCTATTATGCATTATGTTACCTAGCAACCCCAGTGGAATTCTGCCTGTCACCTAGCAATCCCTGTGGACTTCTTCCCGTCACCTAGCAACCCCAGTGGAATTCTGCCCGCGACCTAGCAACACAAAGTGAATTTCAAGACGTTTGGAAAGCTGGTTTTACCGATTTATGCTTTTCAATAGTTGCATAATTGATCGGCTGTTTGCAGCCGTTTTCACATTGCAGTTTAACGTTGAGTTGGGGGGCGTGGCCAGCAGCAGCTTATTTGGATTTAAAGTGACAGAGGCCCCAAAACAGCTCATTCTAAAAGGTGATTGAAATAGGCAGAACTGAGAATACTACAATCTGATCATCTAAGAATAATTTTGTGTAAAAAAAAATATGTAATGAACATGTTTTGTATAGCCAATAGATCTATCCTAACATGTTCAAGGGAGAAAAATAGGTCACTTTAAGGGTTAAACCAGAGCAGTGTCGACATATAACAGCAAAACTGGTAATGAAATACTAAAAAAAAGCTAAATTAGATTTTGCAGTATCTTTGGTATTGTTTAATACCAAAGTTAACTCGGATCGGGATACAGAGAACAGTATTGTAGTACCAACAAGGTCATTCTCAAAGACATACTAGTCGAAAATATATCATACTGTAGGTGACCGCCTAAATGGATGGTGCATCTCTCAGGTCCTGTTTCAGGCCACATTTATCACCAAGCACATGACTTTTAAGAATTTTAGCCCTAAAATCATTTTGTCTTCAATTTGTTCACTTTCCATAGAGACCATATACTTTAAAATATGGTGTCATAATCGGGTTTAAGACATATTGAGAATAAAAGAAAAGGTGGAAAAGCAGCCAAAGTTTAAAAATAAATCAATTGAGAGACCTTCAGAGAGGCAAGGTCAAAACACTTTGCATGAGAGAAATACTCACTTTGGTTCATAAAATCCCCTAAAGGTTGGAATCTTCTGAATGTAATAAAACCACAAGCTTACAGAAACATGCGAATTCAACATGTCAGAATTGGAAAAAGTGTCAAAATTTAACTCTCTAATAATAAAAGGCATTTTTTCTTTGCCTGTAGATTAATATTTACTTACATGTTGCATGCTGTTCTTTAGGTTTTCTTTCTGCGAGCTTTTAAATCGAAACCTACATTTACTTAATGTCATCTTCTGCATATTTATATAAGATCACTGCACTCCATCAGCTGGCCCTGCAGAGATAATGGAGCATGCAGCAGCCATTAGGTGACTAAAAGGTTAAACAAACACACCATTCAGGTCGCTAAGCAGCTCCTCAGTAATTTTGTGCATCACATATTTGCATTTAACACCATGTATCATCTTAAGCTTTTCTTCTGAATCTCTTTATAAATGATAAACTTCAAGTTTTTTTCTTTCCATCAGCTGCTGATCTTCTTACATATTAAAATTGGGTAATATTAGAGTTACAACTAGTGGAAAAAAGCATTTATTACAAAAGCGGTTACACACACTTAATATAATAGAAACACTGCATATTGATCCATAAATGTACAATTATAACACTTTATACAATAAAAATAATTAAGGAAAGCTCTTTTAAAAGCTCTCGCATTGAATGAAGGAAGTGAGTTTCATGTTTTTAATTCCTCTAAAAGTAACAAATGAGCTGGTGGAAGAGTAAAACCAGCTTTTAAAGCATAAATGTCCAAACTTTTTACCATGAGTCGTTAAGTTAAAATCACTTCAGACTGCAGAAATAAAAAAGAAAAGCATTTCTAGAATGAATTTCTGGCACCTGATTTTATTTTATCTCCTAAATAATTAGCTAAGCAATTTCAGTTTTAGTAAAATTAACAAAATATTCAGATTTTTGTAGAAAACAGATATGTAAATGGCCTCTGTTTTCGGGTTTTATTCTTAATTTCAGAAGTCAGATTTGCTTCTGAGAAAAAGTCGATCAATGTTTTTGTTTCCAGTTCCTCCAAAGTTAAGATGAATGAAAAAACTTTAATAAATGGGAATCAGTTTTTTGTACCTGATATTTTTTATTTATCTGCAAAATAATTTTTTAAAAATTTGCTCTAAAGATGAAAATGCGCTGTAAGGAAAAACATCTCTAATTTACGGTAAAATACCGACAGTCGTGGCTGCCAGAATTTTACCGTATTTATACGCTATTTATAATACGGTATGAATATGAAATATGATTAATTTAGGGTTAAATGTAAATATACCATAATTATTCCATAATTACCCTAAACAAACATGTATAAATACAGTATTTATGGTATTTACCATACAATGGATAAATGCCCTATTTACGGCATATATACGGTAAAATTATGGTAACAGCAGATGGACACAAAAAAAAACATATCTGATTTATGGTATAACATTGTATATTTTACAGTATTTTACCACAAATGAAGTAAATTTTACCATAAATTAGAGACTTTTTCTCTCTTAAATCCATCAGGTCAGATTTGCAGCATTCCAGAATTGGAGCCACACAAAATCCTTCAGAGGGCCACAAATGGCCCCGGGCCGCACTTTGGACACCCCTGTTTCTTTTGTGTAAAGTTTGGCCTAATAAAAGCCGACTATATAAAACATTATGTATCTTAAATGCAACAATATTTCTTAAACGCCAACCTAGTGACTTGTGGATAGTTTTTGTATTTAGAGCAAAGAATTGCTCAGTGTGAGTTAAATATCTGTAGATTTTTGTTCAGATCCTTTTAAACATTTATTTATAAAAGCAAACCAATTTTAGGCTTATCTGTTGTACATGATTGTAAGATACAAATAAATCCTAATCCTGGGTGGGACAGATGTTCCCGAGGGCGAACGCCGTTGAAGCCGAGGCGCCTCTGAGCATCTGTGGCGTAAACTGAGAACGTGTTAGCTGTTGTTGCATCTGCTTTGCATGGAAGACTGTTTAGCCAGGAGCAATTAGACACAGGCTGGGTTTTCTCTGTGCAGTTTGACGACATGGGAACATGGCAGAGTACTAAACTCTTCTTCGTAGCAGGAGGATTTTCTTCAACTCGTTTGTGATTTTGATGAAAATGTCTCTGAAGGTCTTTTCACGTGTTTTTCCTTTAGCTGTGACTGCTTTGTTATTCATCCTTGTTTGCTAAGAAATATTGACTAAGACACCTTTAAGAGATGCTGCTTCATTCAGCAAAATATCAAGAACTGGGTTTTATTATTATTTATTCAGCAAACTGTGAGGACACATAAAAGACCTCCCAAAACGTGTTATGTTCTTTACAGCAATGTTACAATCCAAAGTTAATTTAGGGGGATTTCATAGACTAGATCACATGTGTCAAACTTAAGGGCCGGGGGCCAAATCTGGTCCGCCGGGGCTCTTCATGTGGTCCTCCAGACTCCAAATGACATCAATACGTCCATTCAGTTTTTTTAAATCTGCAAAATTCACACAAAATCAACACATCCTTACATTTTTTCAGATTTTATGGCACATTTTTCTCAAAATTGATCAAAAACATCGGGGCTTGGATCACTTTGAAAAGTCTTTATAGATTAGCGCCACAAAATCTGTGATTTTGATTGCAAAAAAAAAACCACAAAAACAATCAAAATCCTGGAGGATTTCATTTTGGTTTTTGGCTGCAGTTTGACATTTACATGCCAAATTTTTTACATTTTAAAAACTGGTAACTCTCTCTTTCGCTTACTCTTCTGTGACGACCCCGGATGAATTTGTTACAACACAAAACCGACCAGCAGGGGCTTTGAAATCTGAATAGCATAAACAAACAGATGAGCAAACAAACGGGACGGCGCTCCAGTGGCAATCTGTGGCTCAGTCTCTGTGTAATGATCTGCAAATTGCTGGACGCTGAGATAAAATTCAACTGAAACCACAAGCTGCCACTTGGCAAACAGGCTGTTATAGTTTCAACCAGGAATCCGGCAAGAACCAAACACTGAAACTGACCTGCAGGGTTAGAAAGTCCAGCTAAAGGAAGGCAACAAGCTGCTGCACTACCAGAGATTAAAGTAGAAACTGTTGAGCTGATTCAATGGCGTCTTTGTTGGTTAATAGCATGGAAATCTGTTTTTCTTAAACAGCATTATTGCTCTGAATGCGGTTTTGTTTGCGTTCTCATTGCTATCGTCCTGGAAGATCTGGCAGGGAGCTGCTTTAAAGATTAAGAGGAGCGGTCAGACCTTGTGAGGTAGATGCAAGTAGTTTCTCTTTTTGTTCTCTCTGACAAAACAATCCTGACCTGAACTGCTTTCTTTGATCCTTTTTCCTCTTCTGTAGTTTTCAACCCTGGGTCTTTGTAAGCATTTGACATTCACTTAGTTGTCAAGGAGATGGCTTTATTGTTACACCTGACTCCTTTTACCATTTTAAAAGTGGTGTATAATCACACCCCTGGCCTCTGAATTACAATTATTTGAACAAAAAGTCCAATTACCTTTCTCTTTCTTCTCCTTTCACAGCTGCACCGTGTAGACATCGGTCCACGCAACATTTCCTTTTGAGAAAACACTCTGTTTATAGGCTGCATTTGTTTGGGAAATGCTCAAACCTTTCAGCGCTGTCAGACAAAATGAAGCAAGCAGAAAGAAATCCCAGTTATCTGCGGAGTTTACTACAAATCGACTGTAAGAGTGAGGAAGAAATGCATGAAGTTGCGTTAGATTTTCAGAAGATTATGGCTTCAATTCTCACAATACTCTCATCTGAACCTTTCTGTCCAAGTTTTGAATAATAAAAACAAAATAAATCTGTCATGAATGTCATTCTGCAGCATTTAGACGTGTTATAAATAATATGTTTACACATTTTAGGAAAGAGTGATGGAATTGGTAGAACCTGTGAATTTTGCTAAGATTTTCCCAGAAAAAACATCAAAACTATGAAGTTTTTCTACTAAAAGCTGAAGTAAGAGGCAAAATGTTGAAAATCTGACTTTTATATAAATACATTTATTGTTAGCCTCACTGTTAAAACTTGATAGTTTTTCTTTTTGCCACCTGAGCTTCATCTTCTGTTGCATCACCAGCAATAAATCTGTAATCATTAAATTTTCTTGTTTTTTTTTTTTCCTTTCTTTCAGGTTTTCTATTGTTTCTTCCTGTAAAAAACAAAACATTTTAGAAAGTTGTTTTTTTTTTTAGATTATTGTGCAAATATCTTAGAATTACAATAAAACTAACTCACAAGTAACTTTTCAGCAAGATATCAGACTTTGTTTTAAGTAAATAATTCTTGAATTTTGACAAAGTTCTATTATTTCACTTATAACAGGAAAAAGTTTCATTTCAAGTGCAAAAATCTGCAACTAGCACTTTGTATCAATATTCAAGAATTATTTAATTCATCCAGGCAGGATCTTACATGTGTGATGTCACACTGCAACATTAACATACTTTAATCTCATTTGTGCAAATGATAAGAAAACTATTCAGGAGTTGCAGGGAAACAGTTTCTATAAGTTTTTTATTATTATTATTTTGCCCCTTTTTTTAGCTTCAGTTCTTCAATCCCAACAACTTTATTAAAACTCATTTGTAAATACTGAAGAATGAGAAGAATCCTTCACCACAAGGTTTTCTGACAAATAATAAAAGATCACAGATTCATAACAATGAAACTGATTTCATAAGATGAGCTGCTCTGAAAGCACCTTATAGTGAAGGGAGGTGAAGATGAGAATTATTGTTTTTTTAGCAGAATATGTGAGAAAACACACTGCAGGTCAAAACCAAGCAGAGCTTTAAAGTCTTTCTGTGTCCAAACACATAAATTGGCTGAACTCAAAGATAAACTCTGACCTGAAACTGCCTCAGGGTTACTGGGAACCTTGAATATTGATTTATTCTTAAATACGCCGACACGTTGTAGATTTAAGCAGCCTCTGTAGGCTAAATATACCCAATACATATTTTTATGTAAGGTATAAAACACAAACACACATGAAAAAAGTTATTTCTGACGTCTGACATTTTTTTAATTTCTCCATCTTTATTATTTTGGGTTGAAAACATCCAGTTCTGAACCAACAGGGTCACAATCTGTCGCTTCGAAAAGGGAAAACAGAGACAGAAACACCCAAAAAAACTACCAGAGCTGTCATGAAATATTCATCAAACTTTAGATTTCAGAGTCCTGATTCAGCTTTCACGCACTGAATAATAATTACTATTAAAGCGACGTAGAGCTAATGTTAATTTATAGTGCCCAAAAAGTAAATTTTCTGAGATTAATCTCAAAATTTGAGAATTTTTTCTAGCAAAGTTTCAACTTTTCAAACTTAGAAATTTCAAAGTATCTTTTTAGAAAATTTCTGAGATAAATGTCAAAATTTCTGAGTTTATTCTAGCAAAATTTTGTCTTTTCAAACTCAAAACCTTCCACAGACAAAAAATAACAAAATCAGGCAGAATAGTATTTTTTCCAAATCGGTTTCTTTCATGAAACTTTAATAAAAACTGCAGGCGTGTGTCTGATGAATTTCTGGTTAAAACTTGTTTGTTTTTCATTCAGTGGGCAGAAATTTCCCTCAAGTAAGAGTAGAGATACTTCAAAATAAAATTACTCAAGTAAAACGTACAGCGTAGTAAAAATAATCCTAAAGGTAAATTTTTTCCAAAATGTTACGCTACTAACCAACTCTGGAAATCAGCAGGCATTCCCAGTTACCTAGCAACCCCAGCAGAGTTCCGCCAGTTACCTAGCAACCCCAGCAGAGTTCCGCCAGTTACCTAGCAACCCAAGTCAAATAAAGTAAAATTAAAAGTACTCCTAAAAGATTTTTTCAAAAAAGTTTCTCTAGTAAATTTAATTGAGTAAATGTAAACTGATCATAGTTGCTTTAATAGAAAGCTACTGGACGTCTTTCTTGTTTTATGGAGGTTTTTCTTTTCTTTCTTTTTTATCTTTTTTCTGGAGGGATTTTTCAGTTCTGGTGACTGAAAGGAGACCTGATGAGGTTTTATAGATGAGAGATAAAATCGTGACCTGAATGAACGAGACCCGACACGCTGCGCTGAAACTCAGGAGCCCGACCGCCTGAGGAGTTTGACCAGAACTCACCTCGACGTTTGGGGAAATCTAACTGAAGAAAAGTAGCAGAAGAGCAACTTTTAAAGTTCATGTTACATTTGAAAATTAAATAAGATCAGTTCCACTCCAGCACAAGTCAAACATCTGAATAAACCACTCATCAGCGAATCTGACAGGTTGCTTAGAAGAATATGAGGCAAGACTTTTTATTCCATTACAGTTTAATGAGATTATGATTAATTCAAGTCAGATTCAATAAGTAAGAACAATTTAAGGGTGAATTCACACCAGCCTTGCTTAGTCCTCTTTAATCAAACTAATTCTTTTGCCTCAAAAGTTGGGCTCAGTTTGAATGCATGTGTGCGTACATGAGCATGATTGACAGCGCTAAGCACCTCCTCTTGGCTCTGATTGGTCGTTTTTGGTCGGGATCGATGCATTTCTTCAGATGGTAAAAGATCTTTTCATGGATTATCTGTCTCATATTGTCGTATACGGTTTTAACGAATAAATAAAAAAAACATTTTTAAAACAAAACTTGCATACTGCAGCTATAATTATTATTTCATAAATCAAATCAAAGCATTTTTTATTCCGTTTTATGCTAATTTACATCAGTTAGTTCCTCCAGTTTCTTGCGGATTATTGTGGAAATTCAAGCAAAATCAGTAAATCCCTGTACGAGATTAAATCTAAGTGACCGTTTACTCCCACCTGTAGGTGGCAGTATTGTTTCTACTAAACAGCTGCTTCACTTGATGTCAAGTTTCTAATTTAGTACAAGAAACACTTTGATTTTTATTGCAAAAAAATCCCCCAAAACAATCAAGAAGTCTTGGGGGGACCGAAAAGATGTTAAATAGTATTTAATTTTAAGAAATGATTTACATTTTAACAGTTTGTCAACAGGTTTTAGCAATACATTCAACCGGCCCTTTAAGAGCATCTGTTACCTTGATTTGACCAGAGAGCTCTTCAGAAGCAGGAGGTGGACTCCAGAGCAGGGCATTCTGGGTAAATACAACCAAAACAAACACGCTAGGCTAACGCTAGCAGTAGAAATGACTTGCGGTTTTTTACCAAATAACAAAGAAGAAATTCTACACCCACTAAAATCCGATTACTTCTCATTTTGTTTACATTTTGTGAAGGAGGAAGTTACGCTCAGTGACTTCTTCAGAGGCTTTTCCAAGTATCAAATCGATAAAACCTCAGATATCGGTATCGGAAGAGAAAACTGTGGATCAGTTCATTCCCAGTAAAAAAAAAAAAAAAACAAGTTGATGATATTAAAATAAAACTTAAAATTGACACAGGTTTGAATAATTGTTGCTTAAATTGAATAATTTAATTTATTGTGGAGAAGCTGAATAAAAACAAGATCCCACAACTTCAGCACTAGAATAAAAAATGACTGATCCGCCTTCGCTGTCAGATACGACAGTTATATTTAGCATCAATTACAAAGTAGTTCTGCTAATACAAAGACAGTGACATAAATTTTAAAAGCACTTTGAATTATTTAAAAAATATATGCTCTGACCAATAAAAAAAATACCATCTTGAGGAAATGAAAGACTTTAACATCAGAGGAGGGTCTAGTTCTAAGTATCCACCTTGTTCTTCAAAGTGAAAGCTCTAATCATCTGACTTTGATGTGTCAGACGTCCCCACTTAATCTTAATCTACATAAAAGCTGCCTGTCATTAATCCTCTTTTTCTCCACTCAGTCAGATCAATGTTTCCCTTTTCCTGAGCAAAAATAGTAATTAATCCCAAACCCAACAGAGCCTTCAGGCATGACTATTCAACAAAGACTGATCAATGCCTCAGCCTTTTCACAAAATTACTCTTTTTTTTATTGCATTACGCTTTACATTTTATCAAACAGAATCGATTTATTCCCACAGAAACCAAATAATTGATTCTTCCTGAAAACCTAAAAACGTTTCAACATTTCCGCCTTGAAGCTTTTGCTTAAAGTTGCTGATTCGGATTTGTTTCAGGAACAACCAAACGCTGTATATCTTTCCACTTAATTTCACACCCACTGGCTTGGCATTATTGACGATGAATCGCAGATTTTATTAGTGATTTAACTTATTTGGGAGAGGAAACTCCAGACGTGAGCTCAGCAGAGAGCAGTCTGCGCTCAACAGATAGGAGAAGGAGTGAAGGGGCCACTGCCTATTTATCAGGAGTAAGGTGCATGAAATTGGCTCTTAACCCCACAGTTAGAGGGTTTAATTAGAAATCATGCTTTTGCAACAGGAGAGGCGGGGGGGCGAGTTGTCCAAACAGGGTGATAAATGACTTGTGGGACAGAAGGTTTCGGAGAAACAGGAGGAAGTGGCGAGAGCGAAGCGCAGGTGAAGTCTCGGGTCGAGGCGAGAGGTGAGACAACAAGTTGAAGCAAACAGGAGATTGTAGCTGAAGTGCAAACCTTCACCTTCACCTCAACACAGAATCAAACACTGTAAAACAACTGGGCCGCGGTCAGTTGTGTCTACTGGCTTATACTCTATAGAGATGTGCCGATCAGGTTTTTTCCTGCCGATACCGATCACCCATGAGGGCCGATCACCGATACCAATCACATAATTATTATTATTTTTATCATAAACACTACCGGTTACATTATGTGGAAAAGGGAACCATGAATTCACCTTAATTTAGACAAAAACTTGTTTTTAATAACTTTTTCCAAGAAGAAAACTAAACAAAACAGGCAATCTGCAAATTGTCCTGCTATCAATAATACTATCCTTAACAGACTGATAACATATGGAGGCTCTGAAGAGGCTAAAAAATGCAAAGAGCCTAAATAAAACCTCTCAACATTGCCAAAAGATTCAAGTATAAAACTTAACATTCAAAGGCAAATACAGGATCCATTACAATAAACAATCCTGAGTTACTGAATGAAAACTTCCTGTTAGCATGGCAGCTAGCTGATTACTGCTAGTTCTGATTGGCTGTTTCTGACTGAGCAGAGTAATTATGCAAAGCAGAGAGGGGATCGATTATTTTTTTAGAGATTCTCTGTCTCATGTTAGGACAGTGAAAGTTTTAATACGTATGTAAAATGTATTTTTTTTTAAGTTAGATGCTGCAGCTTTAAGCAGAGGTTCGGTGTGAGAGTCACTACCAGGTGGAGCAGAAGCGGCGCTCCGTCTGTGAAATATTACTACCTGTAGCGTAGCAGCGGTTCAACAGCGAGAGCAGAACCAGCGTCTTACATCGCAGCTCGAAGACTTAAATAATTTTGCGGGTTATTTGTTTAGCTTTCTGACCGTCATGCTAATCCGGGTGAGTGTTTGTAGCTGTGCGCTGCTTTACCTGCTATCTGATCCTCTTTATGTCTTTTTTACTGCAGTGAGCCTCGATGTAGCCAAACTCCGTCAAGTATGGCATTGTTCTTATGCCATATTAGCTTCGTCGTGTTGATGCATTTTGACATGCTTCAATTTTCCGCCGCAACACACAAACTTCCCCATTCACTCAGTGCGTTATAGTTCAACATCGCTTAGGATTTGTTGCTGCGCGTTTGCGCAGTGTGAAGGAAAGAGGAGACCAGCTGCACAGGCAGGCTTCGAAATGAGATGCAGGTGATCGGTATCGGCAACAAGAGCCAATGATCACCAATCACCGATCATGCACTTTTCATGAAAATCGGCCCGATTATGATCGGTGACCGATCAATCGGCACACCTCTACTCTTTAAGTCAAATAAGTTTAGCGAGTTTTAAATTTTTAACCTAAATTTGTGAGTTTGTGAATGAGAAGCTTACAGTAGTAAAGCATGTTAGCTTTTTATTAATTTGATCAAACCTCCAAGAGTTGAATAAACTACCGTTTTTAGTTTAGTACTTAAAAACTTGAGAGCGCAGCATGTTTCATGTTTTTGTGTCCTGCGTTGCACCTCGAGTAAGATGGAAATTCACCTCCTGATGTTTTATTCTGGCTTCCTTCACTTATACACTGTAAAACATTTGAGCCACATTTAGTTGTTTACCATCTTCTACTGTTTGAGTCACATAAAATTAGCGAGTTTTAGATTTTTTAATTGAAATGTGTGAGCTTATGAAAGATAGACTGTAGTAAGGTGTGTTAGCTTTTTATTAATTTGATCAAACCTCCAAGAGTTGAATAAACTAGAGTTTATATGTTAGCACTTAAAAAATTGAGAGAGCGGCTTGTTTTTTGTATTCTGAGATGGAAGTGCTTTATTACATTGATCTGACTCTTTTTTTTAGGCAAATGTTCATTTTAATGCAACTAAATGTTCTTGTTATGTTCAATAAAATTAATTGAATTTGAATTTTTTTTGTGCAATTTGAAGCAAGAATTTAAATTACTAAAACAAAATAAGTTGCTATTTTAACTTCATATTGTGAGTAGAATAATAGAGAAATGTGTGTTTTAACTAGCAGTTTTTTTTCTTGCATATTATGAAATAATTATTCGGTTTAAATTGCAGCATGAAGTTAAAACTCACAATTCCAGATTAAAGAAACAATGTTTAGACAACTTGTGTCTTGTAGTTAAATCAAATTCATAAACTGTAATTTCTGAATTAAAACCAAAATGATTTTCTTGCCGACTTATAAAGCTAATACTGTGTCATGATATTGAAAACGTAAAAAAATTACAACAAACTTACACAAGAATCAAGTCAAAATAATAAAAAAATAAATTAATAACATCAGGATAATCATTATATTGCAAGAATAAAAATTTACTAATGCGAGAATAAAGTCAACATGACGAGAACTAACTTTTATTAGAATAAAATTGTAATATTACCACAATAAGTTCATATTATCAGAATAAAGTTGTAATATTACGAGTTTATTCTCATATTTTTTACTTACTTTCTTTTTATTTTCTTGGCATGGATCTAATGCCGAGCCACGTCATTGAAAACATTTCAATTCAACTCTGAAATTTATGCTGCAAATTCATTTAAACATGACCTGATTTTAAACTTACTGTCCAGATTTGTTGCCGTTTTTCTTACAGTCAACTTTCTTGAACAAACTTTTACTTTTTGCCAATCCGTGCTTGAAAAACGGTGACCGAAGCCTTCGCACACAACTTAGATGATTTGTTCGGCGCACCAAAGGCATAAAATCTCCGGTCCATGTCTGTGCAGAGATCTTGATTAAAACTTGTAATGAGACTTAGGAGGGGCTTACAGGATTATTAAAAAACGCACAGTCTGCTGAGCCTCCATAAACAAGGAAATTAAAGCTCTGAAAGAAAAAATAAAAAATAAAAACGCACACTTCGTTTGGCATCTCAGTAATTCTCCTCCAGCCTTGTCCTCTCTTGGCTTAATTCCACCTTTAAAAAGCCAATCTCTTACTTTATTATTTACCAGAGGACACATCCTTGACTAAATGCCAAAGAATAATTTTAAAGTCTCCCATAAATCTGAGCGTTCAGGTGGTAACAGAGGGGCAGTGATGACTAGGAGGAAAGTTACTGATTTTGATATAAATATCCGACTCTGTGAACTTCCCCGCTTTCTAATTATATTAAGATTAATTGCCTGGGGTCTGAGGGACTCTGGTTACTGGTGTTAGACTATCAACGCTCAGCAAACCTTGTTAGACGTGCTGCGGTCCGTCCTGAAAGACGCTTAATTAGGCCGGAGGTTAGGTGTGATAAAAGGGGAGCAAAACGCCAACAGGTCACCAAGGTCGACTTCACGAAAACCAACAAAATATCAAAAACTGAAACGGGAAACTAATTTTTGGTTAAGAAAAATAAAAAAATTGTATTTAATGAGAAAAAACTATAACAAACTGGAATAAAACCAAGTAAAACCTACTAGAACCAGACAAGTAATGCACTTTGTTTTTGTGTTGATGTTTACATAATCACAATATTTTTGACCTTTTTTCAACCAAAGTATGAAAAAAGTAAAATTACTTCTACAACTCATAAACATTAACTGAAACTAAACAATATCCATCTAATATATTAACTAATTTATTTAACATTTTTGGTTAAGTAAAATAAATGAAAAATGGTAATCAAAGGGAAAAAAAACAATAACTGGAACTATGTAATAAAACCAACTATAATCAAAACACTTTGACTTTTTTGTCAACCAAAGTATGAAAAAACTAAAATTACTTCTACAATTAATAAGCATTAACTGAAACTAAACAACATCTAGCTAATAAAAACTAAATAAACACTCTAAAACCTAACTGAAACTAGCTGAATTATTTTTGTCTATTTTGTTGAGACAAAAAGTCTCAACAAAATAGCTTTAGCGGCTAATTGCCGATGTCCCAACCAGTAATGTATATTAAAGGAGAAATCCTACAACCGCTAAAATGTGACGGTTCTCCATTACTGTTTTTGGGAAGCAGGAAATTGCACTGGTCTTGAGAGGTTGTGTTGATTTCTTCAGTAGCTCTTGATGCAGCGCCCCCACAGGCGAGGAGGGGAACAGCTTTTTCAGTCAGTCTGGATCGTTTGACTCGGCGCAGCGTGAAAGCAAACCGCAGCAGCTGAAAATGTAACGAGTTTTGGTCCCAAATCGAACCGATTCTACCAACATCCTACAACTAAGTGAAATAAAGAAAATGTCACAAAGAAATAAAACTAAACTTTAATGGAGAATCCAAAAGGACTCTAATGCTGGCCTGGACCTGTATCGCTCTGAGCCACATGCTGCTTCCCGTCTCAGAAAGAGGCTGACAGAGAAACTTTTCAACCACAGAGAGAGAGAGAGAAACCAGCGTCTCCACTAATCTCCCACCTGTCCGATTGATTTACCTGGAAGAGCGTTTTCCCCGTCACCTCCTTCAATATGTATCTGCACAGCTCAAAGATCTAATGTCTGTCGTAAAGTTAAGCATCGGCAAACCACATGGAGATATTTAATGAGGCTTCCGTGCTGATTTCACGCTCCGTATCTGTCCTTTTCATTTTTCACCTTTTTCCACGCTCCCTGGTCTCCTCCTCTATCCCTCAGCAGCGTGAGAAGCTCTTACCATCAATCAGCTCTAAGCCCCTGCGGATTGAGACGCTGTCACGCCGGGCTCTGCCGGTCGCCAGATAGGACCGCCTCGTCCTCAGCTTACCCCGGCGCTTCCACTACGACACCCTTGGTATTTTACTAGCCATGAAGAAAACTGGAGAAAAAAAAAAAAAACACCAAAGTTTAAGGAGTCTGAGTCCGGGGTTTTGAACCGTGTTTTCTATCAGGGCTTAAATCGAAAATGGCCGACTCCGTCAGTCAGTGATCGCGGTCATTCACGGAGAGAACTCCTCTGATGCAGCGAAGCAGGAAAATGTTTCATCAGAGTCAGTCGTCTGGTGCGCAGAGATGTCATAATGTTTCAAAAATAACGGATCGGGAGGAAAAACAGGGTTTATTTGTTCAGCGGCTAAACATGGATAAAGCTTATAGTGTCACGGCAAAAGAAAATCACATTTAGTCGATTTTATTGGGTGTTTGTGTGACAAACACAAAGATGTGCAAATTTAGAATGTGGAAGGAAAATTATGCATGGTTTATAAAATCTGGAAACAGCAGCACACATGTAAAAAATAATGGCTGCTGAAAAAGACGTGTTTTGTTGACTTGCAATCCAGAAACTACATTCTGCATTATTTTTGGTTTTGCAGGAGGCTCCACTTCTGCTTTTCAAAGACTGTATTCTTGTAAATATCTGATTTTTTTCATCTTCTTAGTATGGCTGAAATACTCCGTAGCAATGGCTGCTGGAAAAGACAAGTATTTTTGTTGTTGACTCGCCATCCAGAAACCAGTTGCTGAATTCTTGTTGGTTATGCAGGAGGCTCCACTTCTGCTTTTCACAGACTTTATTCTCGTAAGTCCATTATTTCATCCTTGTATGTTCAAGCAGCCAATGTTACAACAAAGTATTAGGGCTACACTGGAAATATATATACAAGCGTTTTGTTGTCAACTTATCATCCAGAAACCACTTATTCTTTTCTTGTCGATTGTGCAGGAGGCACCACTTCTGCTTTTCAAAAATATACTTACTCATCTGTTTGCAGCTATTTTCATATGCGAGTGTGAAGGTTGAGTTGTAGGCCAGCAGCGGCTCATCTGGATTTAAAGTGACAGGACGCTCTAGAACTGCTCAAAAAAGGCAGTACTACACTAAAATCTCATTATCTAAGAATGATTGTGTGCAAAAAAAATTAACAAACTTGTTTTGTATAAACCATAAGAAAAATATTTAATTTGCAAAACTAAATGTTCAGTTTGTAAACTAAATGTTTAGGTTGGACGTAAATATCTAGTTTGGAAATGGTTTTATCATGGTTAAAATATGATTGAACAATGAACACCCATTTTTTTCTTTATGACAGACTAAACCAAAATATTGTTAATTTTTTACTTTACAAACGGCTCCACATAACAGCATAAGGATCTTAGGTAGATTAAACTAGTTTTTATTACAAAACAAGACTTTGCTTGTAGCAGGAAACATGACTGGTGACCGTCTTCAGGCTCTGGATTGGCACAACTCCCTGTACCTGTTAGGCAGCGGCGCCATCTTAGGTGATTCTGCCACAGGTATCTTGTCTGCACATCATGTTCCCGTGACCTTGAGCACAATCTGATTTTGGGTTTCTGTCATGCTGCAGAGGAGAAGATGCAGCTGAAGGGATTTCAGTCCAGAACATCGTAGATTTTTAAGCTTTTAATGATGTCCAATTATTTAAAAAATTATGTATAAAACACCCTCATTCCTCAAGTTACTGATTTGACTAAATAACCTTGTGCTTTGCCTGAAGCTGAAGACACACTGCATGTTTTTTGCTCCGTTTCCACCCCAGTCGGAAACTCTGCGTCAGGCTGCATTAGCTTTGGTCAGTAGGCAGATCGAATCGGCACAAAAATATGTTAGTGTGACGAAGGAGGACGACTAGAATCTGTGGGAGGGAAGCCGACCTGACCCAACTTTAGCTGCAGCCAAATAAACATGCTTGAATGTTTTGAGGCAGATCTAAGAACTGATCACGCTACAAAAACAAAACATCTTACCAAATAGTTTGTCTAGTTTCTAGCAAGGTTTCCCCCAGAAAACCTGCTAAGCCCTTAGGTTGGGCGCCAATGCAGTCATTCATCCAGCGACCCGTCATGTTTTTCAGTTAAAAAAATGCTTAAAGTTGGCAGGAAATTTGAAAACATAACTTGCTAATTATATGTTATTACAAGATTGGAAGATTAATACCTGAACACCAACTATAACGTCTTAAAAATGCAAACATTTTAAAAAGACTTCAAAAAATAAGCAATGCTTAGCCTGGTGGGGGCACAAGTAAAGCCTGGTGGCCCGCCAGGCTAATAATGCACTGGTGGAAACCCTGTTATAATGAAAATGTCTTGGTACATGTGAAATAAAACAAAAATTATTTAGAAGTAACTTTTCAGAAAGATATCTGAGGTTGTTGAAGTCAATTCCTTAATATTGATGGAAAAAGTGGTTCAATAGGCAAATAATTTTAGTTATAGCATTGGAAAAATGATCTGCCAATGAAACTGGCACTTTTGTTTTCATCAATACTTTGGAATTATTTACTTAAGCTCTTATATGTTGCTGAAAAGTTACTTGTAATTCAGTTTTGGCTTATTTCAAGTGTACTAAGATATTTGTAATAGAAAATAAACCAAAAATACTTTTTGCAGTGCAATGCCAATGAAAACCAGACATTAAGGCTGCATTCACGCCAGTCCTGTTTAGTCCACTTTAATCAAACTCTGTTTGGTTTGTTTATGCGCAACTGAACTCTGATGCGAACCAAAACTCTGGATCGTCTACAAACCTAGATCTCTGTTTGGTTGAAGTGAACTCTGGTGCAGTTTGGATGCATGTGTGAACACCAAGAGGACCAGAGACCACTCCAAAAGCAGAAATAAGACTACAGCTCAGAGCATTCTGGGTAAATATATCCAAAACAAACGCACTAGTTTAGGGCTAGCAAGTGAAATAACCCACTGTCTTTTACCACAGTTAAAATCTGACACTACTACATTTTTGTTTGCATTTTTATGAAGAAGAAAGTTGCACTTTTGTTTTCTTCAGAGGTTTCCGTGTCATTTCCTTCAGTAGTTTTTGGTGCAGCGCCCCCGCAGGCGAGGAGGGGAACAGGTTTTTCAATTAGTTTGTGAAAGCGAAACAAACCAGCTGAAAATGTAACAAATGTTGCAATTTCAGTCCCCAGTCGTACCAAGTCTACGGGGCTTAATGCAAACTATTAACTAATTACAATCAAGCAGTAAAAAAGCAAAACACAGAAATATCCACGATTAAAACACAGTAAATAATGAAAATGTGGGATGTTTGGATTTGCTTGCCAACACCTCCTAAATCAAGTAACTGCTTCTCTTTTTGTTCCGTGTAAAACAAATTTAATAAATCCTGCATTGACTGATATAGCAAAGCTGGAGTGGAGCTGATCTTTTAAAAGTAGGAAAAGAAACAGGAAAAAGTACAAACACATGATCATTTCTTACTTCTGGATGTTTTTTTTGGCAGCTTATGGAGAAAACATGCAGAAGCAATAAATCAAATGTTCAGATTTTAATCTCAATAAACCTTCATGAGTCATAAATTGTCTAAAAGCTTTTGTACGTGAAATCACTTCCCCTCTTTCTTGGTCGTTCAAAGCTTTTGAGAATCCAAGATGCCTAAAATATTGTTTTGGTTCATTTACCAAGGAAAGAAGTGATGGAGAATAAATCAACATATTTTTAAAACCACTGAAGGTCCACCAGTGTCCTCCTCACCTTTGCTCCTCCTCCAGTTTTAACCTTCCAACCTGACGCTCTTTTCTGAATTTAGTTGGCAAACTGAGAGCATTTGCTTCTCCACGGGTCTGTTTGCCCTTTTACACTTTAACTTTCTCTATCAGCTTATAATATCAAAGCTAACTTTTTGTTTTTTTCCTCCAGTCTCTGTGTCAGTTTGCAACTTTTTGGCATGAAGGGATAAAACATTTGTGTCAGTAAAAATATCTGAAGCAGAAAAAAAACTAAATCCCAACATTACTAAGGGATGAAAATAAAAGCCGAAGGGTTTTAAAGACGAGACTAAAGAATCAGCATTAAAACACTAAAACGGAAGTCACAAATGTTTGGGCTCGTTTATGAAATTGACTTCTTTCCAGTTTGGATTTGAAGCATCTTTTTATCTGAAAAGTATCAGAAATTATTTAAAAAGCCGTAATTTTATGTAGAAAGATTTTTCTTACTTTTATGTTGGAAATTTCAGATTTTTGTGAGAAGATGTAAAAATCTGTGTGATTTTTGTGCTTTCTTCATCTAATACATATGCATGTCTGATACTTTTACTTCATTGTTTCATTTAATAACTTTTTCACAACAAAATGAAACAAGTGCAGAAAATTACTTTCAAAAACAATATTCATAATTCCTCTTTAAAGTCTAACCAATCCCTTTGTGAATGCTAGGCTAGTTAGCAATTAAATGATTTTCCTCCATCAGTGTTTCTCCACTATTAGCGCGTACACAAGGATGATTGACAGTGCTAAGATCCGCCTCCTGCCTCTGATTGGTTGTTTTTGGTTGAGAGTGGTGCATTTCGCCACGCTCTCGGGGAGGAGGTTGATCTTTTCACAGATTATCTGTCTCATAACAAACTATAATGACATGGTGATGGTTTTAACGAATATGTAAAAAAAGAAATATTTTTTATAAACGTTACATACTGCAGCTTTAAGATAAACCCAGTTAGACTTTTAAAAATCTCTACTCAGAGGTTTAAGTGAAAGGAGTCATTTTGTAAAATGTTTTTCATATTCCAGTTTCCCTCAGCAGTTTTCCCTCGGAAGCGGATTAGAGCCACTGGGAAAAAAAAGTAGTAATGATTCTGACTTTAATCCCAGAATTATGACTTTAAAGCAAATAGCTACCTGGAGAAACTTGCTTCAGTGACAAACATGCAAATTGTGAAGAAGGAAAAAAGCTTTGTGGAGAAAAATGTTGGATTTAAGCCAGATTTTCCACGGCTGAGGGGGTCACTGAAGATGCCATTTCATTAACAGGAGAGAAAAAGGTTTCCACTCAGGTTCCCATCTGAATTCTGAGATTAAAGTCAAAATTTCGAGAATAATTCTGACATTAAATTAAGAATCATGGAAGGGGGGAGTCAGAATTCTGAGAAAAAAATACTGAATTCTGAGATTTGAGTCAGAATTCTAAAATTTAAAATTCTTATTAGTCAGAATTCTACGATTAATGTAAGAATTCTGACAAAAAAATCAGAATCTGAGATTAAAATCAGAATTGAGTAAAAAAAACGGCAGAATTTTTAAATTATCAAAATTCAAAGATTAAAGTAACAATTTTAAGATTAGACTCATAATTCTGAGTAAGAAAGTCCGATTTTTTAGATTAAATTAAAAGCTGATATTAAAATCATAATTCTGAGGCTAGTCGGATTCATTTTTTTCAGTCTTCCTAATCCTGATGTTGCTGTTCCGGTGCTAATGTACAGATTTCGTGGCTCTTACTGTAACATGCAGATATCAGCTTCTCCTGCTCCTGATTTCCATTCGCTCGTCTGATCCGTGTTCTGCCACTGAAGGGAAACACGAGGCCCGCCATGCGACCCGATCTGAAACAAAAGCGGCATCAGATGCGGCTGTCATCCTGACACAGTTATCAGATTGAACCCAACACTCCGGAGGAGTTCTGCCCCGATAGGTAAAACCATCACAGCGTGTCTGACAATTGATTTGGCATTAGTTTTCCAGGTCAGACCAAGTGGAGGTAATCAGCCCCCTGCTTGTCTCCTCGCCTCATGCAGCCGCTGATTGCTCCTCTTGATCTGCAGCTATTTTCAGTCCCAGTGGTGCAGCCGGTGGATGGGGCTTCCTAAACGCACGCCGTTTTATCTGTGAGGTCTGCCAACGCCGCCCCGTCCCTCCGTTCATGGGGGCTCAACTTTCTTCCAAGCTGTTTGGGGATCTTGTTCTGGTTTTGTTGGTTGTTTTTTAGAGGTTTTGTCTAATTTAGAGCAGTTCATATCAGCTGATGTTAATAATATTAATGTTAATGGTGATTATTTTTGTTTTCAATATCTGAAATGCTTCCAAACTGGCGGCGTTTTTAATCCACACTTTTTTATTTTTTTTATTTTTAAGCAGTATGGAGGGAAGGCAGTGAAACCTGAAACTGCACTGCAAAAACAAAATCTCACCAAGTATTTTTAATCCACTTTCTAGTGTAAATATCTTAGTGTGCTTGAAATAACGCAAAAGTAACTTAGAAATAACTTTTCAGCAACGTGTGGGAGCTTGTTTCAAGTAAATAAAATCTGTTTACAAGTTATTTTTGTCATATTCCAAGTGCACTACCATAACTTATAAGTGCCTTTTCAGTAAGATATAGGAGCTCATATGAAGTAAATAATTTTTTAATAGTGATAAAAAAAGTTCTTGTTGGAAAAATGTGTTATAAGTTAAATAATCTGCCAATGGAACCAGTACCTTTTCCTCAATATTAAGGAATTATTTACTTAAAACAAGCCCTTATATAAGTTAGATTTATTTCATTTCAAGTGTACTAAAATATTTGCATTAAAACTAAATACTTGGTAAGATTTTGTGTTTTTTGCAGTGTGCTGCAGCTGAGGTTACTCAACAGGCCGTTGCTAGGTAACCTAAGAATGAGTGAGTTGCTAGGTAACCAAAGAATGAGTGAGTTGCTAGGTAACCAAAGAATGAGTGAGTTGCTAGGTAACCAAAGAATGAGTGAGTTGCTAGGTAACCAAAGAATGAGTGAGTTGCTAGGTAACCTAAGAATGAGTGAGTTGCTAGGTAACCAAAGAATGAGTGAGTTGCTAGGTAACCAAAGAATGAGTGAGTTGCTAGGTAACCAAAGAATGAGTGAGTTAGTTGATTCCACCAACCTAGCTTAGTTAGCCATGAGAGGTTGAGCAGCTAGTCTTTTCCTCTGACTAGATCTCCCAGAATGCTGTGCTTTCCTAAATCAGAGTTCAGTGAATATATTAAATATTCTATTATCTGCCGATACTGGTGATGCAACTGTTTACCATATTTTGTAATTGATAAAAAAGTAAAGTTTCATCTTTACTTTTTTAAGTCAAGTTTTGGCTTTTTTTCCAACTGGTTTTCAGGCAATATCTTTATTTTTTTAATACTGATTTTAAAAAAGTTCTAGTTCCAATGGCAGATTATTTCACTTATAACAATAGAAATAAATGTCTTGCTATAAATGAAACTAGTACTTTTTCATCAATATCAGGGAATTATTTGCCTAAAATAAGTTCCTGTGTCCTGCTGAGAACGGTTAGTTTGTCTTGTTTTAGGTGTACCGAGATACTAGACACAAACACTTGGAAAGAGATTAGAGATGTGCTAATTGTGGTTTTGTTTATTTTTCTAAGTTGTAGTTGCTGTTGGGGATTGGTTTAAATAAGCATTTAGTTAACACTCATATATTCATGGGCAGAAAATCCAAGCTCCATGCAGACAGACCCCAGAGCTCGATTCCTCGCTCCAAGGCAACAGTGCTAACGATGTTTCCACCTGCAGCAGGAACTAATTGCTTTCATTTAAAACTGTAAAGCTGCAGTAAAAGTTAGTATCAACTTGATTAAAACTTCATGTTTCGTGGGAACATCGTTTTATTTTGTGTTATTTGCATGTTTTGTTTTCATATTCCTCAGTGTGTTCGTTTTGGATTTATTTAAAGGTGGTATTATGTAAATTCTTTTTTTTGTAGTTTTTATCATGTTATAAAGTTATTCCCTCACTAAAAACATACCTAAAGTGTCGCTTTGATTTTTTTATGCATGTTTGAGAAATCCTCTAATCTCCATGGCAACCATTCGGTTGTGCAAAACGCCTGAGTGGACCTAGCTCCTCCCCCACTGAGCTCCTTCAGACTAGCCAGCAGCAATTAGCAACCACCTGGGGGAACCGCTGAGTTCATTATAGGAGCTGCTTCTCAGTGAAATGCTGATAAAATACCTTAAAGGGTTAATAGAGGAGCCATGTTGTGATGACTTCCTGAAGGCGGAGTTTCAGAAAGAGCAGGAGCTTCTTAAACAGACAGAGAACCAATTTAAAGGCGTTAAACTACAAAGTCAACTTTCTTTTAAGTCATATTCAGTATGTGAAGTGTTTTATAACAACTTAATGTTACATAGTTACTGGATTGTGATATAAAGTTGCACTATGTAGCCAGAAAATATATAATAAAGGTATATAATACTGGGACTTTAAAGGATTTCTTAAACATGCATAAAAGAATCAAAGCAACATAAAAACGCCCATTTTAAGTTCTGCTTGACATATACAGCATTGTTATAACAATGTAAGTAGTTATAGCAATTGATTGTGTTATAAAATGGCACCAAGTGTGTAGAAAATATAGACAAAGTTATCACAGTAAAAGCTGTGATATAACTTTGTGATAACTCAGTTTCAATGCGGCAACTGAGTTGTAAATGTCCCACTTCAACCTGCCACATGTGTAATTTAATCCGGTCGGTTGTCGATGCTACGCTACATAAATAAATATATAAATAAACGTAGTTGATGTTAAAAATATAGAAAATTCCCGTCATGTGAAACTGTTTCTGTATAAGTCGGTGACGTCACAGTTTTTTATGAGCCCAGTTGTTTGTTTTGGGATTTGCTTTAATCTGCAGGGTTGCTTGTTTCTGTCAAAACACGTCACATTTTCCCGTTTTTTATTGATCAGTTCTCCTTAAAGAGCAGCTTCTCTAAATATATTATTTTTCCTGCACCTCGGGTTTCTCTGGTCTCGCCGAGGACTCAAAAGCACTTTAGTACCACCAGTTAAATTCACACGCTGCTTCTTACCGAGGAGTTGGAGTTGACGGCTCCAAACAGAGAGCAGACTCTTTACCTGTGGATGAAACGGCTTGTATTGATGCCTTGCAACAACATTCAGATCTGCAGCCCTTTTGGCCAGGATAATTCAGCTCTTGGGGACTGAAATATCTGCCCACACACATTTCCACCGTTTGGTCTGTTGCTCTGAATGCTCTCAGCAGCAGAATAATTCTTCCCAGGGCTTAATGCAGAGAAGAAAAGACTCTGGTGTTTCCTTCCCTTCCTGTTTTTGGTCAGTGAATCGTGTGTAATGCATTAACTGCATCTGTGAGTTTGTCCTGCTGAACAGAAAGCAGCTGGTTGGACTACAGTTTGTTCACATCCGTCTCTTAAAAGCGTCTTTTGAGATTCCTGCTCACCTTTGGATTTTGCTTTTGTTCTCTGAGAACCGCAAAACATTTACTGAAGAAGGACGAAGAGATCTAATAACGTTTTCAAGTGTTATTGTGATCATGCTATTTATACACCTCAGTATCACGCAGTAGCTGCGTTAAATTTGAATTATGTAAGTAAATGTAAAGCTGCAGTATGAAAACATTCGTCACTGTTAAAGTGGATAAAACTGAGGACTTCATGCAAACCTCGCAACCTCATTTTTTACTTTATTCAAAATTGTCTGATTTAAAAGCCTAATTGTGGAACTACACAGCAAAATACCGCAGAGAACGAGAGCAGAGAGGCTTTTTGTTCCACATTATGTTCAGTAATCTTCACTTAATTAGAAAACAGACACAGAACGAAGCCAATTCTAATTTCTAATAGCTTTTTCTCTTGGTGTCATTTGGAACATGTTCAGCCAGCTGACCATGTGCTTTGACTTGTTAACTGTAATTTCCTTGCCTCTTTAATTTGCGTGCGGTTTCATCACGTTGTTTGTTTCTTTTGTTTTTCTGAAACCTGCTTGTTGCCCGCTTGCAGTGAGCTTATTATTCATGTGAAAGTATTTCAGGTTAAAACTGGAGAAAATTAGTGACAATTGTTCGGATGCAGATGCATTTAAATAGGCTCTAAGAAAACAGGTTTTGTTGAGTATCTTTTAATTTTTCAATCAATACGATAATCAGGGAAATTTAAATGTAAGGTCTGAAAACCAATCATCTAATTTGGAGTAATTTCTGATTAAATATCCAACAACTTCTGGATAAATCTTTTTTTAATCTATTTAAATGTGTCAAAAATTATTAAAATTTGAATTTTTGCGTTAAAATATAATTTTATGTATTTTATTTCCTATTCATGTCCGTTGTGAAATAATTACATTGGTGCACAGCATCTCAACTGCAGACCAATCACGTTGTTTAAAGCAGTGGAAGCCCCGCCCCCAAATTGTGACCAAAACTGAAAGTATGAAAATAAATGTTTTGTAAATTAGAAGTCAAATGTTTGAAGGTTTTTTCACCCCCGATAGTCCGGTAGATTCGGTTCGATTGGGAACCAAAATGGCAACATTTGTTACATTTTCATCTGGTGCGATTCTGTATGAACCAAACCCTTTAGAAAAGCTGTTCCCCTCCTCACCTGTGGTGGCGCCACACCAAGAACCACAGAAGAAAACAGCATGAAAACCTCTGGAAAAGACACTGAACAAAACTTTCTCCTTCACAGAAATAGTGTGGCGTTAAAGTTGAGTGGTTTTAGGATTTCTCTTGTCTTTTGGCAAAAGACCACGAGCCATTTCTCCTGCTAGAACTAGACTAGCATGTTTGTTTTGGTTGTATTTACCCAGAATGCCTTGCGTTAACTCCACTTCCTGCTTTTGGATAGATCTCAACAATTACAGGTACCGCAAAACGGTTTATTCGCAGTCATCGGTGGCCATGCTAACTAGCTTTAGCATTCCTGGCAGACACTGCTTTCAGGAAGAAGCTAGTCAAGCTTGATTGGCAGCGGTAAGACCCGCCTCCTTGCTCTGATTGGTTGTTTCTAGTTAGCACTGGCAGAAAAGCTTTTTTTCACAGATTATCTGTCTCATACTGACATGGTTACAGCTTCAACTAATATAATAAAATTACATATTTTTTAAAAAGTTACATACTGCAGCTTTAAGAAGACTTTGAAAATAAGCTTCAAATCTTTATAGCTAAGAAACTATTTCTTAATTTCGCCTTTAAAAATTTGTCTGGTTTGAGGCAGAATATAAAGAATGATTGAGATGTTTTTTACTGAAATTTTAAAAAGAGAAAAAAGCTGGGAAAATTATAACAATAAATCAGAAAGTAATATAATAAAAGCTCATTGTTAGACATGTCTGACAAATGGATTTGAACTTTGTCTCATGGCTGTCTGTTGTGCAGCTTTTTGTACACCTGCACCCTAACCTGAAAATGCAGTAAAAAAAAAAGACGTTTTAGGCAGACACACAATCATAACGCCACATGATGACCTTTTACATGCTACTTCCATCTCTGTTCTCCTGACAGCTCACATTGGGGCCATGCAGAACAGATCAGCTGGAGGCAAATTAATTTATTAAAATTACCGACATCAGGAAACTTAGAAAGGCCTCCAGTAAGTGCAGATTTTCTCTGTGGAAACAATGGGGGGGAAACTGAAGCAGCCTTATAAAACCCGCTCCTTGGGTGTCCATCTGAGCCTTGCTTTGTTCCAAACATTGGCTTTGTGTTGTCAGGATATGACAGAATACCGCTGCCTCAACGCCAGGCGCTTTTCTCCTTTAAAGGCTCGACGAGAAACGGTACAAATCTGTGACCAACAGGAAACCTGCTGCCAGGGCCGGGCAGTAACCAGTTACATTCATCCATCCATCCATCCATTCTTTCACCCTTGTCCCTCAGTGGGGTTGGGAGGGTTGCTGGTGCCTCTCCAGCTAACGTTCTGGGCGAGAGGCGGGGTCACCCTGGACAGGTCGCCAGTCTGTCGCAGGGCAAAACAGAGACACAGGACAAACAACCATGCACACACACACTCACACCTAGGGGCAATTTAGACAGACCAATTAACCTGACAGTCATGTTTTGGACTGTGGGAGGAAACCGGAGTACCCAGAGAAAACCCACGCATGCACAGGGAGAACATGCAAACTCCATGCAGAAAGACCCCAAGCCGAGAATCGAACCCAGAACCTTCTTGCTGCAAGGCAGCTCTACCCACTGCGCCACTGTGCAGCCCTAGTTACATTCACTCAGTTACATTTATTTGAGTAACTTTAGTAAAAATTTACTTCTAGGAGTGTTTTTACTTCGCTGTATGTTTTACTTGAGTAATTTCATAAAGAAGTATCGCTACTCTTACTTGGAAAAGGGGGAGAAAAAAAATGTGACATTTTTTCTAGAAAATTTCTGAGAAATCTCAAAATTTTTGATTTTTTTTTTTCTACCAATTTTTTGGATTTTTCAAACTTATAGGAGGAATCGGACATATTTATAGAAAATTTCTGAGCTTTTTTTTCTAGCTGGCTGTACTTTTTACTTTTGAGTAATTAAATTACTAAGTAGCTTGGAAATTTTTTTTAAAAACAAAATATGTTATGTTAACCTCAGTATTTCTAAGTTTTTCAAACAAATTTTTGACTTTTCAAACTCAAATTTCCTTGATTTTTTATTTTTTTTTGAAAAATGCAAATGAACAACTCAATTCCTTTTTTAAATAAGAAAATACATTTTTAATTCCTGAAATGCAGTAATGTTGCTTCCCTTTAGTGAATCATCATATGTAGCAAATGTTGCATCTGCACATAAATACTTATAACATCAAGGTGAAAATTTCAGTGTAATTTAGAGATATGTTGATTTCTTTTTTTTTTTAGAATAACCAATTAATTAGTCTCCAAGATGCATTTGTTTTGGTTGCATTTACCCAGAATGCCTTGCGCTTTAGTCTTATTCCACATTGTCACCTTCCTAAAATAATGAGCTAAGTGGATTTTATTTTTTTAGTGCAGCCATCCTGGATGTCGGCTGCTTTGTTTCCCATCTGTTGGTTGAATTTCTTTGGGTCATGATGTGTTTCTCTTTCAGATATTTTAGCCTACTTCACGTTTTGAGCAGAAAATCTTTCCAATTTTCTTTCATTTCCCTGCTTCCCCGCTGGATTCCTGCAATTTTCTTGGAGTGCAAGCAGAGCTGAGGATGAAAGGACAGTTTTCTATCGGTTTTGATGGAGATTCTGCTTTTACGCTTCTTTCGTCCTTTGGAGAGGATCAGAGATGCAGGTTTGTGGAAAAACCCGACTCTGCCACGGTTTCCACCCAATCCAAACATAATTTTATGCTGCCGTTCAAGTTGCTTTGTTTAGAAACAGGAAAAACCTCATGTTTATGTTCACGTTGCTGTTTTTAGTCTGTGTAACTCTTTGTTATCAGATTATAATAATTATTAGCAGGGAGTGTTTTAAAGCTGTTTCTGGAAGTTGCCATTTAATTAATTTTCAGATTTTCTGGAAATATTCCAGAAAAAACTCAATAATTTCAGTCAAAAACTTGCTAGAAAAAATTTTAATCTCAGAAATTTGCTCAATAAAATAAATGTGATACATATTTTTTTGACTCAAGAAATTTTAGATTGACCTTCACAAAAAAAACAAACTTGGAAATTTCTGATTTCCAAGTTTCTTCTAGCAGATTTTCCAGAAGAAACTCAGAAATAGAAATTAATCCCAGAAAAATTCTAGGAAAAAACTGTAGAAAACAAAAATTTAACTTTTGAAATTCAAAAAAAATTCCAAAAGTCAAAAAATGGGTATACTTGAAACTCAGAAATTTCCATGTTTGTTTTAGGAAATTTCTGCAATTAAAATTTAAAAGTTTTTTAAAGCAAGTTTTCGACTTTTCAAACTCTGAAATTTCTGATTTCTGTCTGGAATATTTTTCAGATTAATCTAAAAACATATGATTTTAAAGTTAACTCTCTTAATTTTTGACTTTTCAAGCCCCAGAAATGTTCATATTTTTTTCAAGAAAGGTTCTGAGATCAGTCTCAAAATTTCTGAGTTTTTTGGTGGAAATTTACTTTTCCTTTTTTTCCCTAATAAACTGTCATACATTTATTCTTTCAGAAAAAGTTATAAATTGATATTAATCTCAAATGGCATGGGATGTTTGTTTTTTTGTCATGATTTTTCATAATTTTATGTGAATATGAAATATTCTATTCTTCTAAGAGTCTGGGGGAACCATAAATCATTTGAGCTTGGGCCGCCAAACGGCTAGCTCCGGCCCTGTCAGGCTACAGTCACGATGCTTCTGTTTCGTCATGTTTATATTTCATCTTGTTGCCGCCGTTTCCTCACAAAAGCCTGCAGCAAAGTTTAGTATTCAAGATGGCTGCATGCAGCATGTAGGACATGTTAACCTGAAGCAGCTGCAAATGACTCTGCATCTGTCCTGCATTTTGATTCCAACTCACACTTTGATCACACAGCGGAGGAATTAGCAACGTTAGCACTAAAGAAAATCTCTCAAAAAGTGATTTTATCTTCTCTTAACAGCTGAAAGTGACTCCAGATTCGTCTTCCTTGCTGGAATTAGACGAGTTGAACTCATCAGATTCACAGCATCCAGCTTTGCTGTCATGTTTGCAACCAGAAGGCTTGATCTGCTCCTTTAGTGGGAAGATTTATTCTCTTTGAAGAGGCTGTGCTCAGACTCTGAGTTACAAAGCAGGGATTTGTGTTGGCTTGGAGGTTTGCACTCATCACATACTGAGGAGAAGCTGAATAATAATAATAATAATATATATTACACAGATTGTTTAAAGGAACATGTTCTGAGCATAAAGGGAAGGCGTGAACACATTCCCATAAGGATATAAATCTACATTTATAACGACAGCAAGGCGGGAATAATGTTTTATATTATATATGTTGTATGAATAATATATTGCAGGCTTTAATGCGTTTTATTGATTTTATGTGGCAAAGTAGCACAAGGTTATGCTTCACATGGGTTTAAAACGGGATCTTTTCTGCTGGGAGGTGAATTGTCTCATACTTTTGCAGTTTTTCCTTCCACTCAATTTTTCATCCATCTAAAGATCAGAAACAAATCCAGTGGAAAACAAGATCAGCAGAAAAGATCATTGGTGCCTCGTTTTTTCCCCTCACAATGAAGTGAAGGGAAATTACACATGGTTTTAAACTGAAAAGTGTGGCGTACATTTGTGTTCTTCCTCCCATCTGTATGTTCGTCTCTATCAGCTCTGCAAACCTGAAAGAATAAACTTTTCACCCATTGTTATTTACGATGTCGGAGGAAGAAATGTTCAAGTCACAGGCTCTTGATTAGATTTAGGTCTGGCCTTTGACTAAGCCATTTTAATCCATGAATATGAGTTTATTTAAGCTACTCGGTTGTAGCACTGGTTGAACGCTTAGGGCCCTTTTTCCAAACATCATCAGTTTCTCCTTCCACCAAACTTTCCATTATAGTAGCTGACCACCACATCTGAATGGTGAAAAAAAATGTTAAGACAGAATGAAGTTTGTCATCCTCCAAACAGCAGAAATTAGATTTTTCAAATATATTTCTATATAATTGGGTAAAATAAATTACTTGTTTGATGCAACTGAATTTATTATATTTATTCAAGTCTTATTTTCCATGTCTGTTGTGGAAGAGAAACTGACAGAATAACTGAAATGCTGCAGAACTAAGTTAGAATTTTATAACAAAATTTAGAAAAAACAGTGGGATAAAAAAAATATGAGCAAAAACAAAATTTTGTACTGAAAACATTTTGCCGAGTTTTCAATACTCTTGAAATAAGACAAAACTAACAAGTAACTTTTCATTAAAATATAGAAGCTGGTCATAAATCAATCATTTCTTAATGTTTTGGAGATATTTTTTTTCCATTCCTAAGATAGGAAAATGTCTTATAAAATATTAAGACAAATAAAAACATTTTGCTGAAAGTTAGTTTTGTCTTATTTCAAGTGTACCAAAATACTTTCTAAAGAAACCAGACAAAAAATACTTGGTAAGATTTTGTGTTTTTGCCGTGAAATCAATGTATTAATCCCCAGTTTTTTGTTGATTTGCAATGCTTTCATATAATGCTGTTATTCAAAATAACATTTGGAGTTTGTTCAGATCTCAGGAATAATCTTGTAAAAACTAAGTGATAAACATTAGTTGCATACATGAACAGCGTAGCTTCAAAGAGAAAATAAAATCATATTTTTGTCTTTCTGAACGATGAGTCGGCACCAATTATTAGTAGTTGCTGCATGAAGCCAGCAGTGAAACATGGCAGCTCTGAATGAGGAAAATTAAACAGAAAAGTCTGCATTCATCTCGGTCTTCATCTTCTATTTGCTCCGCCTGCTTCTTCCTGTTGAAATTATGTTTATCTCGGTTATTTCTATGTGGTTATTAAGCGTTTGTTTTCTGGCCGGTTTGAGCCTGGGAGAATCAGTTTTTCCTCCTGAGGAAACGATGGGACTGTCAGCAGCTCTTCCTTCTTGTCTCCTGCTGCTCCTGCTTCACCTTTTCCTGACTCCAGATAATGCGCTGACAGCCCATTACCTCTTATCACACGCCGCCCTCCTTAATCACCGATGCTGCAGCCGCGTCATAATATCACATAATGAAACTGCCGTCCTTTTCTGATAGTTTTGTCACATTGTTAGAGCTCAGAAATGTTGCCTTTCCTTCTTTTGATAACAATGTTTTGCTAACTTAAGAGGATTTGTGTTAAATATTAATAGAAAGTGATTTTATTATTGGCACTGATGGTTTTTTTCTTAGTTTGTGGAAATAATTTATAAGCAGCGAGTCTGCTCAATCTTTGATGTATTTTTTTTATTATTATTATTTTCCTCTGTTCTTTGTTCGGGTTAAGTTTCAATAGATTCATCTTGATAATTGATTTGATTTTTGTACTGTAGTTTCTCAAATTTACTGTAAAAAGATAACTTCCATTTGGTCTAAAGTTGGCCCATTGCCATCCTTGAACAGGTTAGGATAGATTTACGGGCGACTAAAAAACATTTATTACATTTTTTGCACAAAATCATTCTTGGATTATGAGCCTTTAATCTGATCACTTCTGCATATTTTGAGCTGTTTTAGAAGGTCCTGTCACTTTAAATGCAAATAGGCTGCTGCTGGCCACGCCTCCCGACTCAACCTTTACACTCATGGCTGCAACCGTACATCTTTGAAAAGCAGAAGTGGAGCCTCCTGCACAGCCAGCATGAAAAGGGCAAGTGAACAAAAAAACACTTTTCCCCCAGCAGCCGTTGTACAGAAACCAAACATGTTGGACTTCTGTTTAGGTTGCTAGGTAACGCAGCAGTGTTCTGACTCTACGATGAGGAGGATTTTGAAAAGGCTCATTTTCCAGACACACAAAAACTTATTGGCAGAAAATGTCTGGCTGTTTTTTAAGAGCTCTGGCTCATTTGAGAAACAAAAGTACAAAAACGCGCAAAAAGTTTGCATAAAGGTCCCCTTTAATTTAGAAATCAGTGCATTCAAATTTGTTTTGTTTTTCTGCTGTTTGTGTTTATTATGTAAATGTTGAGGTTTTTCATAGAAGCATACAAACTTAATCTAAGTTCAGTTCAAAGTTTAAACAAAACAATTAAAAGAAAAAAACACAAAAATGCCTCGAGATCAGAAGTTTGATTATTTATTATACTTCAATCATGATCAGTTTTGGTATCAGTGATGCTGGATCTGTGCTTACTTGGTATTGGTACCAAAATATGCATCATCAGAGTTAATTTTTTAAAACTTTTTATTCTAGTCAAATTCTAATGAAAGAGTTAAACTGTTCAGTCTGACACAGAAAACCTTGAAACTCAGAGATTCGGGTCTTTGATGTGAATCAGGAAGCTAAAGTCCATCAGAGCGCTAATACACTTCATCCACACTGTGAATGTAGAAACAGATCGACTTCAGGTCATCTACTTCCATTTCTCTTCTCGTTACGTTTTTAATAAACCAAATAAATCCAAACATCTCCAGACATGCGAAGCAGGAAGATGTTGATGCATCCGGGTGGTTTTGTTTCCTCAGTCATCTGAAGGAGAGCAGAGCAGCAGATGCTCAGATGGGATGATGAGGAAATACATTTGGATTCATGTTTACACAAACAGGTTCTGGTTGTTCTGACATCTGGTTGTAACCCGTTTAGTTTATGTTGCAGTCTGTCATGATCAACTACGACCTTTCTTTAATTACAGTGCTGCCTGCAGTTCAACATACCAACAAATGAGGCTTTTGCTTGTTTTCAACAATCACAATTGCTTACTAATTTGAAATAAACTTAGAGTTGTTTCTTTTATAAAAGCATCTCCAAAAATAGGAGACCCACGATGGACCATACCAAGAAAAAAAATTGAGATTAAAGTTGAAATAATACAAAAACAAAATTGCAATAATTTCAGATTATAAACTCATATGAGAGTAAAGACATAATATTTTGAGATTAAAGTCAAATTATTACAAGAATAAAGTCATAATATTAAAACAAAGTTAAAAATTAAACTCATGAGAATAAAGTTATATTACCAGAATAAAGTTGAAACATTGACGTCATTCTCGCATTGATATTCTTGTTGTATTTTTTTTACTTTCTTACCGTGACTCTAATTCTGTGTTATAAGGATCAGATTTAAAAAAAAAAAAAAAATAAAATAAACATTTAAATTATAGCTTCTAAAACACAAAACGAGCTTAGAATTTGGTGTAGAATACAGTAAATATCAGAATCACAGTGTATCATAATCTTGAGTTTTTGTCACCAAACTATTGTAAACAAATTGATCTCAGAAAAAGAAACTCAAGATTTGGAAAATCTCTAATAATTAGCCTTTAACTTGAAGACCACACACGAAAAGAAACTCCTCCATCTTGGTCAAATATCAGAAGTAAACGGTGTTTATGATGCAGGCAGAACTTTTCCAGATGTGTCCAAAGTGACGCGTGAACTCAAACCTCCCAGCTGCCGTGTTAAACCATCACAGTTTGCCTCTCACTCACAACACATCCTGGCTACGTTGCTGTAGGAAGCGACAAAGATTCATTGTTTATTCCCCCGATTTAAGTAAATGCAGAAGAACATTGAACCCTCTGAGATACGATATTCACACCAGCTGCGAGAACAATGATGACACTTCATACTAGCAACTGAACGGGACTGAAAAATGCTTCAGAAAAATCACAAATCTCAGCTCTATGCTCCTAGAAACACAACTTGTGAGGTTTTCTGTCAGTTTAGAAACAAAACACTCCAATAACTTAATTCAGATTGTTTATTTATACGGTACAAGTTATACATCCATTGTTTATATCCTAAAAACTGTTTCTGAAATGCATTTTTAGACGGTAAATCTAGGTAATAACTCTGCTGTTACGCTAAATAAAAGACAAACTAAACATTTTTTAATGGCTGATTTTTGCCCAGGTCTGTAACTGTAATTTGTATTCTTGGTTGCAAACATCACGTTTGAATATCAGTGTTTACATTGTAAAATTGATGATTTAATAAAATAAACAGAATGAGGGAGTAGCGCTCTCATCAAAACCACTTTTTTGAGTTGTTAAATCTGTAAAATGATAAGATTTTTGCAACTTTTATGTTGTGGAACAAATTTTTACTAACACAACCTCAGTATCTGTGACTCATTACCAGCATGAAGTTCAAAATGAGCACAAAGACCAAAGAAGCCAGAAATTGAGATAACTAGGAAGTCGGAGTCAACAAAATAGATGAATACTTCTGTTACTTTGGCAGAATCAAATGTTGTGGTTTAGCTGATAAATATCCTGTTTTCTATGATTGGATCTGCTTTTCTTCTTTGTTTACTTCTGAATAAGTCAGATTTCAGTCAGATACCTTAAACTGAGGTCAACTGGTGACCAAAAGCGCAACATTTGTTTTATTTACAGCTGGTGTGGTTCTCTTTCTCACTACTCTGTGTCAAACAAACTCTTTTGAAAAACCTGTTCCCCTCCTCGCCTGTGGTGGCGCTGCACCAAGAACCACTGAAGGAAACAACACAAAAACACTGAGTTCAACTTCCTTCATCACAAAATGCAAACAAAAATGGAGTGGCGTCAGATTGTAGCAAATATAGGATTTCTCTTTTGTCTTTGGTAAAAGACCAATAGTCATTTCTCCCACTAGCCTTAGACTTACACATTTGTTTTGGTTGTATTTACCCAGAATGCCCTGTACTGTCATTCACCTCCTGCTTCTGGAGCGGTTTCCAGTCCACTTGGTGTTCACATATCCATTCAAACCGCACCAGAGTTCACTTATAGGTTGACCAGAGTTCGATTATGCATTCACGCTACACCAAACAAACCTGACTTTAGTGCATCTTAGAGTTCTTGGGTATTTAAAAATGTTCTGGGAAATTAATAAAACGTTTCAGAACTCATAGCAGATTCGCGCCTATACGGCTTACCTTCAAGGATGGTCTGAGGAAGTAAATCTAGGTCTTTAGAGCAGCAAGAGAAGTCACATTTCAGTTTTCAAACATGTGAAAGAAGGATCTGGTCAGTAAAACATGAAGAGGTTTGAATACTTTTCTAAGGTGTTGCATATCCAGTTTTCTTTTCTCTTATTCTGGGAGCAGTAGACAATTTTCAAAGACCTGAGAGGAACTTTATCTAAAAATCATTTCAAACAAGGAATGCACTGAGGCTCTTCTTCTGTTTGTATTGCTGTGGAAACTCAACAGTGATAGAAAATTTTGATATAAAAATAGAAAGTTTAGCTGCTACATTTTATTCCAACTAAAGTTTTGACAATAAAAGTCGTTTGCTTGAATTAGAACAAATCCAACAGATAGTACTGTGTCTTCGTTGCAACATCTCTCATGTGTGAGTGAGTAAGCGATTCTCAGATTGAGTAAATAAGGCCGTACATCATTTTTAGATGAAAACCATTTCTGCAGATCTCTCACCTTCCTTCCTGAGAGAGAGAAGTCCATCTGGAAACCGGCCGTCTGTCAACACCACCTCCTCCTCCAGGACTCAGACGATTCTGAAACTCTCCGTGAACCTTCATGAATAATTCAGAGTCACATATAATGTTGGCAAATTATTTTATATAGTCAGGAAAGATTCATCTTAGAAACAGGAATTGGGTAGGGAGAAGCTAATGTGTTTATTATGCCAAGATAATAGCATGAAATAGAGGCCAGGGGTGGAGAATTTGGAGGAGTGTTTATACTTTATATTCATTGGAGAGTAGCATCTGAATGCCTCGTGGTCACGTGATGGCAGATGTCTTCTCAATGCAATTTGTATGAGCCTGTTTGCTGCATGCACGTGCGCACTCCAACTGTTGCGCGTTCGCGCTTGCATGCGCTTGCATGTGCAGAGTTTAAGTGTTTAACGTGTGGATTTACTAACATTTGCAGCTGCTGGTGTCTGCTTTCATCACCGTTGCTAGGTTAAGAGAGGTCTGCAGGCTTCACAAAATATGTTCTTTAAATATTTTGCACAGAATCAATCTTAGATAATGAGATTTTATTTTGGTCAGCTTGAACTCCTTTCAGAATGAGCAGCTTTAGATGTCCTGTCACTTTAAATCCAAACAAGTTGCTGCTGGCCATGGCCCCCAATTCAACGTTTACATTTACATGTGGAAATTGCAACAAACAGATGCGCAATTATGAACTGTACATCTTTGAAAAGCAGAAGTGGAGCCTCCTGCACAACCAACAAGAATGCAGCAAGTGGTTTCTGGATGTAAGGTAAGGTGATTTTATTTATATAGCACATTTTCAGCAACAAGGCAATTCAAAGTGCTAACAACAAAACACTTGTCTTTTACAGCAGCCATTGTTACAGAGTCATATTATGAGAATAAAGTCAAAGTATTACAAAAATAAGGTCATATTATGGGAATTAAGTCATAATATTATGACTTTGTTCTTGACTATGACCAAGAAATAGTCATAGTATTATAGAATAGAATATACTTTATTAAACCCTGAGGGGGAACTGCTTATTCGTTGACAAGCTACTCTGAGGTATCAATAGTACAAATATAACAGTGGTTCTTAACCTGGTTCGATCGAACCCCAGGGGTTCGATGAGTCGGTCTCAGGGGTTCGGTGGAGCCTCTGCCGCGGAGGTAAAGACACACTTGTGTAAAGTCGTGATGACGCGGTGCTTTGCCATCACTTAATGCAGAGGATCACGTTACATTGCTCAGCCAATCAGAGCTGTGGAGGAGCTGATTAAAGGAGTTCCACTCTCAGCATGGATTTGAGCTTGTGTCAGCAAACCTTGCCGTTTTTATCAAATTCTATAGTCTAAATCTGCTCCTTAGTCGCATCTTTTTGGGGTTGCTACTGCCTCTAGTGGTGTGGGGGTGGTAACACAACTAATATAATTACATTTCTAAATCAGAATACCGCCAAGTATTTTGTGTGTCGGCGGGGGAGGAATAAGAAGAGTTCGGTGAATGCGCATATGCAACTGGGGGGTTCGGTACCTCAAAAAAGGTTAAGAACCACTGAAATATAACCATATGAGAGAAAGTTTATATATACACACACACACCTAAGAATGACGAGATAGTTCAGTATTACTAAATGTATATAAACATGCAAATAATTTTTATTAATTATTTTTAATTAATAAAAAGAATCTATGTGTAGAAAATTTTGAATTAATTAGCCCAGACTTGTAAACCCTAAAGCCCAATATCATATTACTTCTTGAAATACTTCAATATTCTTAAAATATTATGACTTTATTCTTGTAATGTTATCTTCTTATGTTTTATTCTTTTTCACTATTGCCCTAAAATGCCATCATACATAAAAATCAGCTGACCAAACTTCCTGGAACTCAGTTTGGGTTGCTAGGTGACGGGTGGAATTCCACTCGGGTTGCTAGGTAATGGGCTGAGTTTCACTTGGGTTACTAGGTCAAGGTGACTACATTCTGGAGGTTTCTGAAACGGCTCATTTTCCAGAAACCAAAAAACATTAAATTGTTACCAAAAACCAGCCGGGTGTTTTTTTAAGGTCTTTTGCTGTTTTAGAAGCAGCAGAAATCCAAATGGAAGTTTTAAAAAATGAGCATAATGTGAATTTTGCTTAATACAACCCCTTTAAAGAGAAGAATTCAATAAACATTATGCAGGCTCTTCTCCGTGAGTGGCAGAAAACACCATTAAAGTGAAAAAAGATGGCTGCGATATGCCTTCCTGAGCTCAGAAAAGGCAGAGGCCCATCTATACGTGGAGAACACTGGCGCTGTAATGACAATGCACGATCAAGTATAAAAGCGGCGTTTGAAGTCGAGGCCGACTGCTGCGTTGCAGAGCCGAGACAGAAACTCCATACAGATGTCAGTAGCGTAGCGTGTTCAGTCGCCTGGAAATAAAAGCTGCTCTCTGGTAATTTATTTATTTCCAGATGATCTCTGGTCGTACCTTACGACACGTTTTAAAGTCTGGTTAAAGCTTCTGTAGCCAGACAGAAACAGACATTTGTCATGTTTGTTTTGCCTCCAAATAGAGAACATTTGTCTTATTTAACCAAAGGCTGTTTGAATCCCCTCCTCGATCTTTTAATATAATTCTCAAGGGCTGAAAGCGGTACATTTGGGGATGATAATATATTCATATTGCGCTGAAAGAATGTGTCTCGTCTCTGGCTTTCGTAAATTGGGGTCAGATGATATCCATCACTCCAGGGAATGTGCTTAGAGCTGACAAAGTCGCATGTTTTTTCTTTTTTTATTTATTTTGGAATTATAAAAATATATATATGTAATCTCCCAGGAGGGAGAGAGAAGGGGAAGAAATTAAATTGCCTCCTCGTCGCCCTGTGAAGAATAAAAACCAATCTGCAAGCTCTCAGTTCACACGTTACAAAGATTACTGTGAATATTGATAAGTATTAACAAATGTGCTGTCCTTTTGGAGTGTGACGCAGTGCAGCTGCACTGATAAGGTTTTTCACGTTGACAGAGCAGTTCAGACTGGTTCATGTGTAGTTCACGTATACGGCCATAAACCACATCACTACAGGCTTACACAGCTTCAAAAGCTGAATAAATACAGATTATGTCATGTTTGGTGAGGTTGCAACAATCAAAGTGCAGATAGGAACTTTTTTTTTTTTTTAAACATGGTGAATTAAAAAAATTACAATTATAACTAAAAGCAAGAAACAAGGAGTACAGGAGGAAGAACTGTAAGGGAAGAAAAAAGCACTGAACAATGGCTGGGTTTCCTTTGACCATAAGATTGAGCAAATTGAAATCACAAAAATAAATTTGCTTAAAGAAAAGACGGTAATTAAAAAAAACTGGTTTTTCAAGAAATAGATGTGAGGTAGTTTTTCAGTTGAATCAAATGATGAGGAAACAACACAATAAGCTGTAAAGCTCAAAGCAGTTGATTTTATATAATACTGCCCCTTTTAAAGCTGCAGTACGCAACTTTAAAAAAATATTTTTAACATATTTGTTGAAACTGTCACCATGTCGGGACAGTGTGGCATGATATAATATGTGAAAAAATACAAATTGAGCTCGTCTGCTTTCTTCCAGAAACAACCAATCAGCCAGGCTTGTGTGTGTGCTCCTCATCCCTGAGCTTTTCATATTTTATCTGTCTCATAAACTCACGGTGACAGTTTCAACAAATATAGAAGAACATTTTGTTTAAAGTGACATACTGTAGCTTTAAATGTTAAGGAGAAATGTTGTTTTATACACTGTTAAGACCTTTTAAAAACAGTTCTCAACATCTGCTTATAGGGGGAAATGTCAATTTAATGTCATTTATTTGGTGCAGGAAATAATTTTACTGTTGAAATGGCAACAAATATATAAGTGAAATAGGTTTGCTTTGGTAATTATTTAAAAAAAATAGAAAGAAGTGAAAAATTATGAAAAAATTGCATTCTATGAAATCAAGTTTGACTCATTTAGTCCTAAAATAATGTTCAATTTTACTCCAAATAGTAGCAGTTTGCCATCTATAAAATAAACACCATTCCACCTCAGGACCTGCAGACAGAAAGTCTAATAGGAGTTCATAAACAAATGTAGCTTTTATCATTAGAATTGGATTTTGAGACACAAAGGTTCAAAACCAATTTTATCCAAAACGAAAACTGTTGATGCAGTTTAATTTACACACACACAGTCATGTTTTCATGACTTGTGGGGACTTTACATTGACTTCCATTTATTTTCTAAAGTCTAGCCAAACCCAAACACTAACATCACATATCTAACCCTTAACCTAAAACTAATCATCACAGACCTAACCCCCAATCCAAAAACAGCATTTCAAACAAAATGTCCCCATAAGGAGCAGTGGTCCCCAAAACCCCACATTGGAGACAGAGATGGGTCCCCACGAATATATAAAAACACACACACACACCTGCACAATGGTACAGATTGGTTAATCCCATCATCTTTTGCGGTTTCAAATCATAAATTGTATGTAACATATTGCCAGATAAACTATTTGAAATAGTTTTTTTTTTAGTGTTGCTGAGTAGTAGACTGTCAGTGCATCCCAAAATCTACTTCCTGTCTTGCTTCAAAAGAAGTCTCAAACACAAATACAACACAGTGGACCCTTTGTGATGACTTACAATTCATTTTTATTTGCAATATCTAAGGCAATTTAATATACTTTAAAGCATTTAAGTTTTTACTCACATTTCTGAAATTATAAGCTGATTGGAACCAGTGTTTGGGTTTGGCTAGACTTTAGAAAATAAATGGAAGTCAAAGCCAAAAAGCTTCGGGTGGGATTTTCTGTCCAAACTGTCATTGCTACTAATAATGCCCTCCAACATGGGAGGCTTTATATTTTGTTTGGCTTAATTAAAAAATTCCCTGTCTTGTTTCCCTAAAAATCCCTTCCAGTAACACAAGTCCACATTCAAAGCAGTGGGAAGAAGAAATAATGAGGTATGTGGACGGAAATCTAGTCAGAGGAGCTTCAGGAACAAGTCTTAGTGTCGCTTTTTGCTGTTAATTTCACACTGATCACTTCAGTGGAAATCCAACACAACTTAAATGACATGATGGCCAGTGTGTGTGTGAGCAGTGTGTGCGTCACAGAGGGCACTGTGTTTATTTACACTCTGCAACAATAACCTAATGTGATTAATTCAAAATGGTATACACAGTATTAGTCAGAGCTGAACAGCTCATTTCAATAGGAACGTAATCAGTCTGCAGACTGGAGGGAAACAGGCAGGTAATTTAAAATGAAAATATTGTCTAGATGATTAGAAGAGAATAACAGAATAGAGGATTTTAAATATAGTTTAGTCACAATGCAGCAACTACATAAAAATATGGTAATTTTATTCTAATGTTCACAAAGCATATTTTAAGTTCTAATGCCCAAACTTATATACAATTATATTAAAGAAAAAAAAAGTTTTTGCCATCAGTCAGATTGTAAATTAATTAGCAATAGTTAAATTTAGTGCTTTAGCTTCCATTAAATATTGTGTTGTTGTAACACCTTTGTGTTAGCAGAACTAATGTTTATGATTAGTGCTTTAGAGTTAGCATTGCTAACTTTCTAGTTAGTGGCATCCGCCACCGTTTATCAGTGATTGTTCATTTCCTATTAGTATATAATTAGGTACAATGTAAATTACTGAAGGCAGGCACAAAAACTAAGCTATTTAGATTATTTTATTTTCAAATATTTTAACTTTTGCCTTAACGTTTATCAGAATACATTATAATCAGGTTCTAAATTAATTAGCAATGCTGAGAACACTTCCCCTAATCCACTAATAGCAGAGCTAATTTTCATCTCATCACTTTAGCATTTTGCTAACTTTGAATGCGTTAGATTAATTTAGATTGCCCTAAATTAATTTTTTCAGAAAAATTGTAAAGCACTAATTTGCTTGGCTGTTTTGTAAACTTTCAGTTGAATAAAGTTCAACATCTATGTTGAAGTTTTGGTTATGAACTGTTAATTCCTTAAGTAGCTATATGTAAAAATTCATGCTCTTATTTTGAAGTGGGTGAAGATAGTCAAGTTTCCTCTCCTTTCTAATTGAATTGAATTACTAAGAATTTATTATTGTATTATGACTTTATTCTATGGCCCTAATACTTTGTAAGGTCTGTGGAGCGAACACTTTCGCTTTCATGAACCAAATCAAACTAACAGTCTTTGGAGGCATTTTTATCGCCCTTAACCAGCATTTGTGTTATAAATATGCCACCTCAGCTTTTTTTGACTGCAACAAGATTTATGCTTTTACATACATCCAGCTACGTTCAGCACATGATTCAACATCTTGTAAAACCACCTTAAGCAGCAATAGCTGTCAGTAGTAATCTTCTGCATGACTCTAGCAGTCTCTCACATTTGACCCACTAATTTTAACACACTGAGGTTTCTGCACAAAGCATTTCCATCTTTGTGCAACTGCAAAACCTTTATTCAAACCTTTTTCAGACATTCAGCTGCTGTGTTTGGTATTATTGTCCTGTGGATGACCCAGCGGGGTCAAGGTTCAGCTGTCAGTCAGATGGCCTCACCTTTGACTCTAAAATACTTTACAGAGACGTTCCTGGTCGGCTCAATGCCTGCAAGGTGCTCAGTTCCTGCGGCTGCAAAACAAACCCCAATCATCATCATAATTTGTGCCTGACAGTTGGCTTAATGTTTTTCCGCTGATGTGATCTTTGTTTTTCTCTAAACATGACATTTTTCAGTGTAGAGAACCTCAGATAACATCAATGATGAAGCGTACTGACGTGTCTAGAAATCAGTATTTATGTTGAGCCTTCCCAGACATTTCGTGTATAAACTAGATTGCTTCGTCCTTCCCCAGACAACCCTGGAAAAGCTATGAAGATAAATAAGAAAAAAATATATTTAAATATGAACTCAGATGTCGATTCAGTTGAGAATGTAAGTGTTTATCAAAGTGTTTCTTATACAAATCATTTGGCAAACAAAAATAAAAACTAACACTGGAACAATTTGGTGTTTCTTTCAGAGGTTGGCTGAAACAGTCAAACAAAAGGTAACAATGAAAGTAAACACCAACATTAATTAGCAAATTGCATCAACTGGATGCCATTAAAACATATTAAACACCAAAATACCATATTGTTTCCAGGTAAGCATTTAAAAAGAAATCAAACGCAAAACAGCGCTTTAAGTAGCACAGACAGAACAACACATCACAGGAAGTGTGTCAAAGAAAAGTACAATAAGTAGCATCATAATATATTCTATGGAAGCAGAAAGCAGGTAAAAATATCCTCATCTGATACTTTTAGAGATTTAGTTTTGATAGTTAAAACTGTATTTACTTAGGGTGTTTGGAGGTTAATGATTAACCGTTTGGTGATTTCTTACTTAGAAATTGTGAAATTAATCTGAAAAGTAAAAAATTATCAAGAAAAAAAATCAGAAATTTGTCAAATTAATCTCAGAAAATTCTTAGAAAAAAGCACGAAAATTTCTGAGTTTCAAAAGTTAAAAATCTGCTAAAAAAAACAGAAATCTTGAGATCTCAAATTCTCAAGAAAAAAAATGAAGAATGAGTTTGAAAAGTCAAAAATTAATGTCAAATTTTTTTTGGCTTCAGAAATTTTCTTTTTAAAAAAATATAAAGTTGTGGTAAAGTTCTACCACAAAACTCAAAATTTTAGATTAATCTTAAAACTTTCCTATAAATTTCTGAGTTTGAAAAGTTAAAAATATGATAGAATAAACTAACAAATTTCGAGAGGTCAGAAAATTTATAGGAAATTTCTGATTAAAAGTTTAAAATGTTCTATTTTTGAATCTCAGAAATGTCCTTGTTTTTTGGCAGAAATTCACCAATCTTTTTTTCTTTTTTTCTTTTCTCTCTATGGTGACAATATGCAGTTATGCAAGTCTGAGAAAAAGTCAGAATTATTGTTACCGTTTTATTTTTTCAGTTGCCCTAAACCTCTTCTGTACCAAACGACTCGAAAGGCATTCAAGGGTTTCATTACATTTTGGGTCGATTATTACATAATGCTGTTTTAATGATGTTTTATTACATTTTAAAGCCCAATTTTCACAGCCTGGAGCAGCGATGTCGCTTGAACTAACAACTGTGCATAACGTTCTCCAAATTCGTCAGCGTCCTCACTAACTCTGATACAGACAACGGTTAGAAATAAAAGGAGAAGGAGGGAACGCGATGCATTTCAGAGTAAGGAGGAAAGAGCGAGGCTGGCTGGTGTCTCGATTGAGCCGTTTCAACCCAACCAGAGGATTTGTCAATCATAATTGATCTTTGGTAGCCGGGGTAGTGGGAGGTGAGGGTAAGTCTGAAGCAGAGCGTCTTCCCTGGAGGCTACAAGCTTTTTAAGGGGCCGAGCCCTGGAGGGCTGCTACTCCCCTTCCCTCGCCTCAAGATCAAACCCAATTCTCCCGCCTCTCCTCCTCAAAATTCCTCTTCATTAGAGTCTGTGATAAAAGAAACCTCTTAACAGCTGGAAATAACTGCGCATTAGGAGGCATACGGACAAAGCTCTATTCAGGATTGGGCTTGAAATCACAGGAGGGCACGGCGGAAAAGACGCTGCCAGGCAATGTTTTCACTTTTATCTGCACATTAAAATTCTCTCTGTTTTCCAGCGTGAAACGTCTTGTGCAAATGCATCTGCGTCTCCTTTTGTTAGGCTTTAAAAAAAACTTATTATCATATATCTTACTCTGTGTTATTATGTCAAAGAGAAACCCAGTCAAAGAGCTTTTTGCTCCTCGTTCACAATGCGCCCAGCAGAGTGAGGACGCACTTAGACATGGAGTCATTTCAATGCATCCAGTTATTGTGCTTGTTCCAATCTTCTCTCCCTCCCAGAACCCATTAGGTGTGAGAATCTGTATAATTTACATAGCATTCGAGATGCAGAGCCTTGCTAATAGCTGGGTAGTCAAAGCATTTGCTCTCCTTGGGATGAAACTTCTCCAAAGTCATTTGGGGTTTAAATAGTTTAAAACTGGAGGCAAGTCTTCGTTGTTAGTGTTTCGGTTGAATTGGGAGAGCAGGACATCTATTATTTGATATAAATCATTAATAAATTAGCATTTCAGTGTTTCTGAGGCAATTTTACAGAACCCCCAGGACTTACTAGCAACCCCGATAAAGATGCATAAAAAAGCATAAAGATAAATTCATTATTTATTGCAGTTGCATCGTCTCATATTGAAAAAAAAACTTTTCAACTTTTTATTGAAAAACGTCTATTTAACAGTCAAAAGTTGAGAAACATTTGTTGGGTTTTTTCCCAAAATCACAAGTGCGACCTGACAATTTCAGTTTCTTTGCTAATTACCATTTTAATTGGGTTAAACTGCAGAGTCTGTATTTTGAGAAAATAAGCGATATTTTAAATTTAAAAGCTCTTTTTGTTCTTAGATAATTGAATAAATAGGCACATGAGCTCTGCAACAAAGATATTTATTGTTTTAATGTCTCCTATTTTATGCTTTTATTTTGAAGTGGATGAAGATTGTTTATAAACAGCAGTTCCATTTTCTCCAACATTTTTTTTGCCACAACTTTAACTTTGTAATTTATGAAACATAATGCCAAAATTAAATTAATGTTTACAATTATCGGTTTAGCGCCATCTTCTGATACATATTGTGTTGTGTACCTATATTACACGCCATCATGAGGTGTAATATAGACTATGAGTGTCTCTTAGCTTATATTTAGTTATGAATGTTTATGATTGGAGCTTTACGGTTAAAGCAGCTAATGTTTTAGTTAGCGCTGCTTCAATCATGTTTATAGAACAAAGTCAACACAAAATATGGAAACCAAAGTGAAATATATGTCTATGATTAGCACTTTAGCATTAGCTTCTGCTAAACAGTGTGTTGGTGTAGTGCTTTAGCGATAAATGGTAAACAGACTGAACTTATACAGCGCTTTTAAAATCATTTTGACCACTCAAAGCATTTTACACGTCACAATCACAATCGCTCACACATTTATACACCGATACGCAGATTGGTAGGCAATTTGGGGTTAAGTGCCTTGTCCAAGGGCACATCGACACATGGAAGCTGGAATCAAACCTACAACCTTCCGATCACAAGACGACTACTCTACCCACAGAGCCACAACTCATGTTTATGATTACAGTTTTAGGGTTAGCACAGCTGACGTTTTAGTTAGCGGTGCCCACATCTGACTTTTGGAAATTCCTCTGTGGAGCTTCAACAGTAAAAAGTCAATAGGAAATAATGGAATAATAGTGAAATTTAAATTAGTAGGTGCCTCTAAATAAGATGTATGACAGGCATCTGAGCTGCAAGTGAAAACTGTACGACCTTTTCACCCGATCTCTCCCAGAATCCATTTGTAGCTGTCAGCAGATTATGTTCTGTTAATCAGGGTGTTAAATAAACTAATGCGGATAAAGTCTGGCACTGGTTAAGGTTTATTTACCCCTCAACCAGTTTGGGTTGCATCCAACCAGCTTGCTTATTTTAATCTAAAACTTTAATCTTTGCTTTTGAATTTGGGAATCTAAAAGCTTTTTTGGCTCGTCAGTGAAAAGCGTTAATAGAAGCCCGGATGGGAGTTTTCATGTGTTTTTGCAGAGCGAGTCATGAAATGGGCTCAAGTTCATTTTGAAGCACCCAAAAACGCAAAACAAAAAACCCTGTTTTGTTCCTGCTCCCTTCATATTCCCCAAGTGAAATGACCACTGGCAGAGACCGCAGAGTGCGTCTTTTGTGAAAGAGTAATAGTGTTGCAGCATAAAGAGCGTCGCCCCTCCTCAGCCTCTCCTTCTGGTTAATTTCCTCAGAGCCTGCAGGGCTAGCCAGTAGGGGGATTTGACAGAGGACTTCTGACAATCCAGAGGAGAGCTGACACTGAGAGTGCAAGTCTGCCCATCGCTTGCGGCCAGATTGGAAGATGCTCAGCATGCAGAGAGCAGATGAGACGAGCAGAGGAGCCAGGAGGGCTGTCCTTGCAGAGCGAGCTAAACTTGAAAAGTCTGGGAAGGGCACAGTGCCACTCAGAGGCCAAAACTCACACTCCAGCCGCAGATCCCTGCCACACAAATCCGAGTCACTTTCTATCCATTTTTAGGTTGTTTAGAAACCCAAAACTTTCTGTAAGAGTCGAGTAGCTGGATGTGCAGAGACTTTTTGAAAGTAAATGCAGTTCTATCAAACATGAGGTATAATATAGGTAGACTGAGTGTCTCTTCGCTTCCATTTGTAACGTAGCGCCAATTTGCCGAGCCTTAAACTCTTATGACACATTTCAGAAGAATTCAGGCTTTACTTTAACAGACAGGAAGAAAAAAAAAGAGGGACTAAACTATTGCCCAGCTATTTTCTACACCTAGATGTAGAAGATGGTCATTCCTGCCACCAATTTAACACCATCAATGCTAAAGGTTATTCTGAGAAATTCACATTTTTGTACGTCCATTTGGGTTTCTACTGCTTCTAGAAACAGCATTTACAAAAACCATTATTACAATAAGTGAATGGGGTTTTTTTTAGCATTTCAAAAACCTTTGGAACATAACGTCACAAATCAGCAGGCGCTACTCCGTTACCTAGCAACCCCAACCCATCACCCATCACCTAGCAACCATAGCTGAGTTCCAGCACATTTGGTCAATTGGTTTTACTGTTGTATAATGGCTGCTGGAAATGACAACTGTTTTGTTGCCCACTTGTAATCCAGAAAACACTTCCTGCATTCATGTTAGTTGTGCAGGGGGTTTTACGTCTGCTTTTCTTTTTTCTTTTTTTTTTTTTAAACCATTACGGCAATGTGTTAATATTTTTTTGGTGTCTGGAAAATGAGCCGTTTCAAAAATCTCCATAATGTAACGTCACAGATCAGCAGGAACTGCCCGGTTACCTAGCAACCCCAGAAAAGCCCAGCCTGTCACCTAGCAACCAGGGCTGAGCTCCAGCAACCAGGGCTGAGTTGATGTCAGACATCAACTCAGCCAGTCAACCAAATGTGGCCCCCAGCACATTTGGTCAACTGGTTTTTACCGCTGTATAATGGCTGCTGGAAATGACAAGTGTTTTGTTGTCGATTTATAATTCAGAAAAAACTTGCTGCATTCTTGTCGGTTGTGAAGGAGACTATATGTTTGCTTTTCTTTCTTTTTTTTTTATTACTTATTTTAAGTTTTATATATTTTATAACTTATTTGAAAAGTGGCAGCACCCCACCTCTTTACTCAGGGCATTCTGGGTAAATACAACCAAAACAACATACTATATATATTTATATATATAAGTTGGCAACAAAACTCTATATATATATACATTTCTTTTAAGTTTTTATAAATCTACTCTGCTTTTCACAGATGTACAGTTGTATACTTGCACATCTGTTTGCAGCCATTTTAACGTGCGAGTCTAAACATCGAGTTGAGGGGGCGTGGTCAGCAGCATCTTATTTGGATTTAAAGTGACAGGACGCCCTAAAACAGCTCACTCCAAAAGGAGCGCAATAAAATCTCATTAACTAAGAATGATTTTGTGCAAAACATGTAGTAAACATGTTTTATATACCCCATAGGTCTACACTAACACGTTCAGCGAAGCGTAATAGGTCACCTTTAAATCCCAACATGAGTACTCCCGATTCTCAGTAAGCCAGGTTATTGAGATAGATGCAAAGCACAGAGAGAAAGAGAGAAGAGAGGAAAGTAGCTTCAAACAACAGCGCGACGAGCTGCTGAGGGTCTCCAAGCAAGCAGGGGGAAAATGCGTCACTCAAGTTGTTGAGTCTGATGAATTTTAACTGCTGCATTCAAGCATGACAGATCAGACTGCGAGGGAAGGAGATGTTACAAATCCTGCAAAGGGAAGAAAAATCTTGACAGTAAGTTGAAGGAATATTTCTGTCATGAAGATGTGTTCGGTATTCAGTGAACAAGCAGCAGAAACATGCATCAAAAAGCAAAGAAAGAGAGCTATCTCCATGACAGCTGTGACTGCAGGGTCGCTGCACAATGTAGTATAAAACAACACGTGCAAATGAAGGGCGGGGCCAATTTCCTGATAACATGTAATCTGACATAATATCTACTACAAATACAACATGCAATCTATCAGTTGATTTAGTATTGGGTTAAACATTATTTCCAAATGTATTTTATTCAGCTCAGTCAGTGAGAAACAATTATAATAATAAACTGATTATTTGTATTAAAAATACACCAAAAGAACAATATAAATAATAATAGCCCTTTTGACTTTATCGGCCCACATAAACTAAGTCACAATCATTTGTTTTGGTAATTACAGCAACAAAAATGCTAATAAAAACAGGTTTGTTGTGATAAAAAGCAGCTTCTCATTTACGAGCATCTGAAAACAATTCTTAGCTAATATCACATTTTCATTTTTAAATAGCTTCATGTATTCACCCTGTTCTGAACCTGTATTAATATTTTAGCTGATTTAGCTACAAGTTGACATTAGATTTACGGTTTAACATCAGACCTTGCTCTAGCCAGATGTAAAAGACAATGTTCCTCAAATTTTAGCTTCTTTTGTTCTTTGTCCAACTGAGAACAGAAATGTGGTTGTTAATTAGACTTTTGATCAGATTTGTTTGAAATATTTGACTGTTTCGTGGGCTTACAGGTTTAATAGCAGAACAGTTGGATCTTCCATCGCCTGTTGAACCAGATTCGTGCTTTGGCCTTGAGGCAGACCCCCTGTGTACTAACATTAGACCTCAACTTTCCTTCCAGAAAAAGCTCGGCGTTTGAAAGACTTGGCGTGAATCTCTGAGTTCTTTCTGCCGGACGCAGATCAGAGAGAATCAGTGGATTTATGCTGCTACTGTGAGAAACTCAAACTGAACCATATGGGTCGAGTGAGTGGGCAGGCAGCTATTGTTCTGGACTCAATCACTGCTGATCCTGGGTTTGTTCTTCAAACAATTAGAGTCCTTCATGTTAAGGTTTGATGACTGGAGACACAGCTACAGCTACATGGGTACAACCAGAAGTTTGTGCCCAAAAGACAGCATGTTGCTACAACTACAACAAGGTGGCCCTAAAAATATTTGTTTCTTACGATGTCTTGAACGTCACACTCAGCTACAGTCTTCAATAACCCTTTTTTTTTTCTCCTGGTGATTAAAGTTTACATCCAATCACCTGGTTCTGCGTCCTCAGAACCAGAACCAAACGAGGAGAAGCAGCTTCTATGCACCACAGATTTGGAACAAACTTCCAGAAAACTGTAAAACAGCTGAAACACTGGGTGCCTTTAAATCTCAACTTAAAACCCACCTGTTTAGAGTTGCTTATGGCTAAATTAGGGTTAGAGTGCGGGTTTTGATGTCTTCCATGTTTTTATGTCTTTCATTTCTTTTTATTTCTTTTCTACGTTTTAATGATGTAAAGCCCCCCGGAAAATGTCCCAGTTAAACGACGTTTAGCTAAAGTTCTACGGGGTTTAGAGTCCCAGTTGATGGAGTTTCAATTAAAAACCTAGATGTTGGAGTCCTTGTCAAACGGTGTTTTTGACTAAAGTCCCCGAGGGTTAGAATCCCAGTTAAACGGCGTTTAACTGAAGTCCTAAAGGGGTGCAGGTTTTAATGTTTTTATCTTTTTTTTTGTATCTTTCTCTTTCTGTTTATTTAATGTCACGTGCTGTTTTTATTTTAATTATGTAAAGCACTTTGAAATGCCTTGCTGCTGAAATGTGCTATACAAATAAAGTTTGATCGATTGATTGATTTATTGATTGATTGATCCAGAGCTGTTAGAAAAAATGCTAGCATTTTTCCACTGCTTTGATATGACTTGTTGATGGCATATTTTCATGTATTCCAGGTAAACGATGGCTGTAAAAACACACAAAGTCATTTTCCTGGTTCATACACATAAATAAAATCAAACTGTAGTTTGGCTGCCTGGAAAATCCGGTTCATTTGAGGAGGTGTGTACTCTGATGGGGACCAAAAAAGTGAACTCTAGTCCACCTAAAAACCTCGGTCTCGGTTCGGTTGAAGTGAACTCTGGTGCGGTTTGAATGTATATGTGAACGGCAAGCGAACCGGAGAACGCTCCAAAGGCTGAAAGCAGACTACGGTGCACGGCATTCTGGGTAAATACAACCTAAACAGCATACTAGTTTAGCACTAGCAGGAGAAATGGATGAAAGTCATTTACCAAAGACAAAAAAGAAATCCTGCAATCGCTAAAATCGGACGCCACTCCATTGTTGTTTACTTTTTGGAAAGAAGAAAATGACGCTCAGTGTCTTCATTAGAGGTTTTTGTATCATATCTAAATAGACTTGATTTGAAGACAAAACTAGCCAAGAAGTAACTTTTCAAGATAAATAAGCTTATTTTATCCGTTAATTCTTGAATATTGATAAAAAGTTATGGTTCCAGACGTTTTAACTTGAACATTGTTCCTGTGTTATAGTTTTTAAAAGTCCGACAACAGAACAACTCAAAAGTTACTGACTCCACAAACTCCTTTAACTTGCTGAAGTTACTCGTCTTTTTACAAGTGTACTAAGATATTTGCAGTAGAAACTAAGTCTGGCTGATAAATCAATAACAAAATATATCCGATAAAACAAATTTGTTCACTGACACCGATCCAAAACCGCACAGCATTCTGGGAAATGTAGGCAGAGGAAAGGTTTTAACTGCTCAACTTCTCACAGCCAGGAAAAAAAAAGTAGGGGACGTCAACTAACTAACTAACTCACTCACTCACTCACTCACTCACTCACTCACTCACTCACTCACTCACTCTTTGGTTACCTAGCAACTCACTCACTCTTTGGTTACCTAGCAACAATCTGTTGAGTAACTTGCACAGCAGCAGTTTAAGGTTTCTCCACCGTGCCTCGTAACCGTTTAAAAATAAAAAAGAACAGCGTGGAGAGAAAACCGGATGAAACAGGGACGGTCACATGGCTAGTTTGTCAGTATTTCAGATATTTAAAACAAAACAAAAAAAAGTAATGAAACTGATATGAAATGTTTGTATCATGATACGTTTTTCAGCCATATTGTCCAGACCTACTAGAGACTAGACAAAAATACTTGGTAAAATTGTGTTTTTGCAGTGTGAAGACATTATAAAACAGGATAAAACTCATTCATAAAATTACACAGAACATTTAGAAGAAACATATTGAAGTTACTCCTTTTTCAATTAGTCAGAAACAATCTGTGAAAACATTAATTTGAAAAAATGTCTACTAATTTATGAAGTCTGTACAGACTAAATATGTATCATTTATCAGTGTTTTATGACGGTAATCCTTTTTTTAACTGCTGCCGAGTTTGTTTAGGTAACAGCCCCTTCGGGTCCTGAAGTTGTCCGTCCCTCTCTCTGTTCCAACTCTTTGTTTTCACACACGGCTTCAAGGTGAGGCGGCTGGAAGGCAAATAATGATGTGTGGGAGTGAGTGTGTGTCCAGGGCAGCTCCGGCCGCTTGTTTCTTCGAATAACGGTGGCTGTGTCCAGCTTCTGATTAATTAAAACATCCCCTGGGGGGTCACGGAGTCGTGGAAGGCGATGTAATTTATCATCTGGCTCATGCGTAATGGAGTGTGGCCCACTGCAGAGTCTCTCATTAAAAGTGATAAACTCAGTTGTTGCATCCAAGGCCTCTTCACGATTCAGCGTGGCTGGATGGGAACAGGTCAGGAATGAGCTTTCTCTGAGAACGGATCTAATTATTATCAGCCGCTTCCAACCTTGAAATAAGCAGAACAAAACCGACTCGATCATTTGAACTCAAAATAGTTTAGGGAAACTTTTACAATCAGTCACAGATGTCAGGAAAGTTCAAAAAAGCTATTTAATCAACACTATGTTACATTTGTTTTAGACATTTTAAGTGTTTGGAATGAATTTAAACTAGATTATTTTGGTGTAATATTATTACCTGGGTGGGTATAAGTACTTTTACTTGAGCAACTTCTTAGAAGTAGCTTTACTACATCATATTTCTCACCTGAATAATATAATTATTATTATAAGCTACTCTTATTTGGGTAACATTTCTAACTATGGCTGCAGCTAACAACTATTGGCACATTTTACAGATTAATTTCACCACCTAATCTTATTTTATTGAAAATTAGGCATACATGGATATAAAAATAGACAAGTCAATTTGATTGCTTAAAATCCAATAATGGCATTTTTTAGTGAATGTTTGTAAAGGAGCTAAAATAAATACTTCTGATATCAACTTGTGAAACACGCAAAAGGTTTTCAGTGTTTTTCACATGTAGATGGAAAACATGTTTCCATCTGCCCTTTAGCGCATTAGCTCTTTTCTAGAAAGCCAAAAACTTCCTCAAGCGTGAGGAAAAACCTGTTTTTGCTCAATTATTTTGAATTTTACCGTTTCCATCATCGTTTTCTAATGCGTCGCTTCAAAATGTGCGTCGGCCTGTCACAATGACAAATGTTGCTGGGCGACAAATTGTCCCAGAAGTTATTGTGATAAATTATAATATTATTTTGAGACCATTTTCAAGCAACATAATGGTAATAATGGCCTAATAATGCAAGAACACATTCTCAAGATTAATACACTTTAACTTCTAATAAACATTTAATACTGGAACTGGAAAATATTTTAAATATCCAAAACAAATAAAACAAATGAAATTAAATATGAAGTCTCTGTAAAAAAAAAAAAAGTCCTTCCAAAAAGGAAGAAAAGGTAGTCGAGACCAATAAACCAGACTTAAAACTTTTACCATCCAGTTTTTGGTAGAAAGAAAGAAAAGAGAAAAACAATAAATAATACAAATGGAAATTATTGAGCTTGTTTTAATTTACTGTGCGATTAATTGGTTAAACAAACTTCCAAAAGGGGTAAACCCCAAGTTTATGCTTAAAACTTACCTATTTAGAGCTGCTTTTGAATCAATGAAACATTAATCAATGTGTAACGACGGTAATGCTTCAATTGTCGTGTTTTTTATGACGTAAAGCACTTTGCTGCTGAAATGTGCTAGAAAAATTAAATCTGACTGATGTGAAAAGAAAAACATTGATGAAAAGACGGTTACAGTCACTGAGCCTTTTTGAGTGGAATGAGATTTTCTGGACAAAAACAAAATAATTACTTAAACTAGACACCTAAAAATAACTTGAATTAGGTAAACCAGACAGATAGAGAGGTGCAAACATTATCACAGCTTTACAGGTTCCTGACATCAAATGAAGCTGCATCACAATTTCTGTTCTCATCTCATAAACCAACATAGAAGACAAATACCTAGAAACGGAAAACCGAAGTACAGTTTTAGTGTTGCTCCATTTTCTCAGCGTAAAGGGAGGAAAATGTAAATAAGACGAGTCTAGTTGGGAATACGGCTGAATCAAAATATAGCACTTGTGAGCGCAGGGAGAAGGGAAGCGAACAGATGTAAAAACCCGACACCGGCTAACTTTGAACAGAATGCAAATATGACTTAATCAAGTCATGAATATGCAAATCGGCATAATCTAGCAGCATTCAATAAGTTCCCAAACAGGTTACAGCATCTTTTTCTCCAAAAGCTGCTGGCAGCAGTGATTCTGCTGCAGGCTGATTACTAATATTACATTTAAACATCATACCAAGAGATTTTAAGGAACATTTTGATTAGTTTTCCAACTTATTTTAATGTATAAATCGACACGTTCTGGTCCACAAACACTATAATTTTAAGTTACTCAACTATATATAATGAATACTTGGTACAAGTCATTTTGATGGTAGAAAGATTAAGATGATCCTCTCAAATTCTCTTCTCCCGGCTGAATAAATGTACTTGGAAGGATTTTGAGCGTTATGAATGAAGATAACTGAACTTTTCTTACCCTGTAAATGTTTCACCTCATAAAAAACATTTATTTCGTTCTGAAACTGAGGCTGGAGGTTCTGCAGGTCATAATCAGGAACAATGAACTGGCATGTGTTTACATTTGCATTTCTATCATATATTTTATTCATATTGTCTACATTATATTTTGAGTAGCAATATTTATTGTATAACATTTGCATATACTTATGTTTGTAAGTTCTTTTTAGATTGCAAAGAAAGGTGTTGTTAATGTTTTAACATTTATTTGGTACAAGTTCAAATAAATGTTGAACATAAACGATGGTCCTGCTCTCTTTTCCCTGTTAGTGTTGACAGTAGCTGTGTTTCTATTGCAAATGTGCATAAAACTTTTTTTAATATTCTGCTAATGTCTTAAAAATACTTTTTTTTTCATGAAATGAGAAATGTAATTAAAATCACGTGTAAATATGACACTTTACGCAATATGTCATTAAAAATTAAGTATGTAAATGCTTACCTGAGCTATATTCACAATTCAGTTATGGCGCAAACGCTCATCATCTATCAGCCTTTTGAGGGAATTGTAGTCGGCCATTTTACAAAAGAGTTAAAATTACACAAAACTTTTTTATGAATTGTAATTTGCCCAATTTTGTGGTTAAAGGAAATGCAGCTAATGCTAACTCAGTATCTGAAAGCGTAGCCAACATGGACTGAATGGCTTCGTTCTCTTCGTCCGCTGCCATTGCAGTGCAGAAAGTTGACATCATTGTTCACAACTCCTCCTTCTGTTCGCTGATTGGCCAGTTTGAAATTCTACCAGAGGAATCCAAGTAAATGGGAGAAATGCCAGACTCAGCTCTTAAGAGATTATAATCGAGCAGAAATGCAAAGAAACACTGCAAAAAAACACAAAGTCTTACCAAGTAATTATCTAGTTTCTGGTACAAATATCTTAGTACACTTGAAGTAAAACAAGCCAACTTAAAAAATAACTTCTTAGCAAGACATAGGAGCTAGTTTTAAGTCAATAATTCCTTAATGTTGATGAAAAAGGTCTAGTTCCATTGGCAGATTATTTCACTTATAACAAGACATTTTTCCCATGTTACAAGTGAAATAATCTGCCAACGGAGAAGCAAGTTTTCATTAGTATTAAGTAATTATTGACTTAAAACAAGCTCCTACATCTTGCTTAGAAGTTACTTGTGAGTTAGTTTTCTCTTATTTAAAGCATATTAAGATATTTGCACTAGAAACTGGACTAAAAATACTTGGTAAGATCTTATGCTTTTGCACTCTCTGTGTTAGAAAGTTGAAACCCGAGGCCAAAGGAGGAAATGCAATAATTTGAATCAGTTGTGGGGAAACATCCCAGGATCAGGGTAGAGTAAGACTTTCTCCTCTGCTCAAGGTTGGTTTTTAATGTCTTTCATAGACGACTCGTTTCACACATTTTCACCATGAAGGTTCTCTTGGCTCTAAAAAGTATCATCACTGACAAATCCAGCCGTTAGCCAGTTTCATTCCAGACATGTCAGACCCACTTGATTAAATCCATTATTCTGTCAGTGCCTTGTTTTTAGGCACCATCAGTTAATTGGCTATCTCAGAGGCTTGTGTTCTTGTTAGGCAGATGTTAATAACAGCAATTAGTCATCTTCCTCTGAGACAGATTCAGGCTACGGGCCTCAGGAAGCAGTGCTGCTCAACCGACTCTGAAAATCCTTTACTGGAGTACATTTGCTCACTCTGCTCCGACGCTGGTCACATTTTAACCGTTCTCTGTTCACAGTGTAATGAAAACGTAAGCCGATACTTCAGAGGAGACAAAGGGATGAACTGGGACCAGCATGATGTAACCATTACGAGAAAAGAGACTCTGGAATCACTTTCATCTTCATGTAATGATGTTAGAAAACCTCAGTTTTTCTATGCTTATCAGTCGCTGTCTGCCATATAAAAAGATGAATTATTGAATTTATCTACTGTGTTGAGATGTTCTGCTTTAAACCATGAAAAGACCGTTGGATTGTTTAAAAGGAAACTTATGAAAAATTCACATTTGAATGTTTTTATGCTTCCATTTGGGTTTCTACTGCTTCTAAAATAATCTCAAGTGTTTAAAAAAACATCCAGCAGTTTTTTTGGAAATAAGTTGATGTTTATTGATGTCTGGAAAATTAGCAATTTCAAAAACTCCCCATTATTACGTAACATTCACTGGTCATTATAGCTCGTTTTACCGCTGTACAATGGATGCTGGAAAAGACAAGTGTTGACTTGCCATCCAGAAACCACTTGCTGCATTCTTGTTAGTTGTGCAGGAAGCTCCACTTCTGCTTTTCACAGATGTACGGTTGTGTAATTGTGAATTTGTTTGCAGCCATTTTCACATGCCGGAGTAATTGAGTTGGAGGGCGTGACCAGCAGCAGCAGTGCCAATACACCCTGAAACACGGAACACCAAAATGCTCAAAATTAAATAAAATAAATAAATCATGAAATAAGTATCTATATGACTAAATTTTTAAATAGCTGAATGAATCCACTTCTTGCATGTTTTCTACTTCAATTTGGGTTTCTACTGCTTATAAAGACAGTCCAAGTACTAAAAGAAAAATTTAAAAACTAAAACACACAGCCGTTTTTTGATGTCTGGAAAATGAACCGTTTCAAAAAACTCCCGATTATTAAGTTCTAACCAAGAGGTACTGCACTGTTACCTAGCAACCCAAACGGAATCCTGCACCGTTATATAGCAACCCAAACAGAACCCTGCACCATTACCTAGCAACCCAAACGGAACCCTGCACCGTTACCTAGCAACCCAAACGGAACCCTGCACCGTTACCTAGCAACCCAAACGCAACCCAGCACCGTTACCTAGCAAACCAAACGGAATCCTGCACTGTTACCTAGCAAACCAAACGGAACCCAGCACCGTTACCTAGCAACCCAAATGGAACTCCAGCATGTTATATAAGCTAGTTTAACTACTAAATCAGCTGTATTGCGTTTTGTTCTGACTCAGTGTCTAAGCAGACTAAAATCTCATTATCTAAGAATACTTTTGTGCAAAAATTGTTATGAACGTGTTTAGTATAACCCATGCACCTATCCTAACCTGTTCAAGTAAGAATATAGGTCACATTTAATACCAGCTTTTGCAAAAATCATCGTCATAATCATAAGAAAGCTTCCCGTCTATTTCTGCTCATGTTCATCTAACAGACCATCAGGCTACGTTCAAAGCCAATCAGTTGTTTTGTGCAATTCAAAACCCAGAAAAATCAAAACCCTTTATTTCATGTTTAAACCACAGCAAAGCACTAAGCAAGACACGGACACCCTGACACTGGAAATTACGAGGTAGAGGTGGTAATCAGATCTTCTCTCATGCTCACAATTGTACATTCAACCACCGAAACCTACGCTGCCATTTTCCCTGCCGCCCCCTCGCTGCGGCTTGTAGGCGTGACTGGAAACGAACTTCCCCCCGCCGGGCAGAGAACAACCGTGTGGCCCCGCAGCGGTGCTCCTGCTGGGATATCAGAGCATCTGTCCCCCCCGCGGCTCGTCTTTCAAACCGCACGAAGGCCATCTTCTCTCAGCACCAGCTTTTTTTTTTTTCCCCCTCAAAGGCATAGGCAACGCTCGGAGGAATACATTACAGCCTGCATCCTGAGCCCATCTGCCGGGCTCACACCTGGGAGGGAGGCTTTCACTCATCCTCAAGCCCACACCAGGAGAATCTCATGCTCCGCACAGCTAATAAAGGCTCCTTCTGCCATTATGAGTGGTTAATCAAGTCACATTTGTATCTCAACACAATTACAAAACAAGTAAATATTAGATTTTGTCAAGTGCCATCATCAAAGTCATCAAGCAAGGACACAAATATGTTACCATGGGACACTACTTCCTGTTGTCTCCTTCGTGGTTTCTGCCAGAAGTAAAAGCCTCCTGGCTCTGATTGGTTGTTTGTCGTCAATACTGTGAGAAGGCAGAGGGACTCGATTTTTAACAGATTATCTGACTCATATCATAGTGACAGTTTCAACAAATACGTAAAAATATTCTTAACAAAAGTTACTTACTGCAGCTTAAAGCTAAAAACGTATCTTTTTAAATCTGCCTTTGCTTAAATTTGTTTTACTTATTAATCACTGATGCTGTGCCGACTCTTAAGGTTCAAAGATAATAAGGTCAGTTTTTAACTTTCCCTAAAATTGGTTTCCATTCCCTTCCATTTTGAGATGCAAAGAGTAAAAGGTGACATTCATAAGAAAATGACTTTTTTTCCCCCTCCCGTCTTCCTCAAAGTAGATATTAAAGTAGATGAAAGAAACCATGGGCCATTTCCTTTCCTGGTGACCAGTTGCAAAAATTACTCCTGAAAAGCTCTCTGTGGTAAAATGTCATAAAACTCTGCAAAATTTCATTTAAAGTCAATGACAATCAAACACAATGAGTGCTGTTAAGCCCCGATGTTTCCTTAAAATGAAATCCCATTTTCCTTCCCTGGTGAAGGGTTTTCAGCCGGACTCGCTGATTACATGCTTTACACGTCGCTGACAAAGGAGGAAATTGGTTTCCCATCATTATTCCTCACCAACGGGACACAACAGATCTCCAGCGGACAAAGACGGTCTTGACCCAACTTCGTAAATATTCAAACGCTCCTAATGAGGGACATGAAAGAGGACGAGTGGCGATGGGGGGCCTCGGCGGTCCCTCTGTTGTCTTTTCTTGGGGGGAAAAAAGAAAAGGAGGAGGATGGATTTGCTCTTTCATCGAATATAGATTCCTCGAAGGTGTGAGCGTTAATTACAGGATGGCATGACCTGCACTCAGACGCAGAGACCCACGGAGCTCAAAAACACAAACAAGAACTCCTGGAGTGATTGGGTATCGATTACCTCGACAGAAGTCGTTTGTCTTCTAATGGAAACATTTTTATTTTATTTCAGAGAAAATGGGCCCCGCTATCAGCTGCATGGGCTCATTTGAAGAGAAAGGTTGGCTTCTACCGTCTAAAACAAAACAAATGTAGATGAATTGATCGATTATTTTCAGATTGATGCCAGATATGCGTTCAGTAATTGGTAATTTGTCTAATAAACGAACGCAAGATGCTGCATGAACTCGCAAAATGGTGGGAAAAGTATGATTTTTAACATTTTTTACAATTAAAATGTATTATGTGCAATGGTGTTCAACAGTGGAGTTAGTATTTTGTAGATCCAGAAACTCTTTCAGGGATTCTCTGCAAGGTTATTATAGTTAAATAAAACCAAAAAATAACAAAAACTGATATTTAGAAAACATTTTAAATTCCTGATACAAAGAAAAATGGTAATTAATGGAGAAAAACTAACTAACTAGCTGGAACAATATTGTGTGTTTATAAAACCAAGACATGCTGAAAGTATAGATGTGATATCTTTAGTTTTTGTGTTTATGAACCCATTAAGTCTTTAAAATACCAAAAATTTGGATTTAACTTTACATTTTTGTCTGATTATTTTTTTTAAATATTAAATCAGATACTCTGGTCATTTTAACCAAATACAGTTTTACTTTTTACCTTTACTCCAGTAAAACTATGTTGAAGTAGTGCTACTCTTACTTGAGTACAATGTTTTGGGTAATCTACACACTTGGGTCGAGTTTTTTGTCGTATCGTTTATCATTTATTGTGATAAATTTGTTCTCATGATAAGAATTCTGATTATTATTGTCACAATAAACTCGAATTAATGATGAGTTTGATAGTTTTTCTGTTTCGTCCAATGTTTGTTCAATGAAAAAGAACAAATTTGAAAATGTAGTTACCTTTAACTGCATTTTAAAGGTAACCTCAGTTACCTTTAAAATGCAGTGATAATCACACTGTATCCCTGTACAGTGTGATTTGTACAGGGATACAAATCACACTTATACAGTTATCTGAAAAGTGGAATAAATATTTCTTATCGTCACTTTTATTGCTTTTGCAAAATATCGTGATAAAACTTAAAAGTCCGTATTGCCGTTTTCTACCTCTGAATGTAATGTGAAAAGGTTAAAGATGTGATTCTTTTTGTGTGTTTGGGAAACTGCTCCCGATTTTTATTTTTTTTATTTGCATGCAGGCCGTATGGATTACCTGTAGGAGGGCATTATAAATTCTCGACAGGGTTTAATCTCCCGGGAGAGGAGCTTATATTTATGTCTCTGCATTAATGTCAAAGCGGCAGCTAACTCTCCTCTTCCCTCTGCTGATTGAAATGTAATTTCAAATCTAAAATCTTCTCCAAATATCCCTTATCAAAACAAAGCTAAAGAGGAGGAGAGCCGGGCTGGTTAGGGTTTCCTTTCTAATGCCCGTATGAAATGTCATTTCCCTCTTATTACTTCTGCATTTATCACAGGCAGGCAGACAGAATGAATATTGACTAAGGCTGTAATAATAATAGCTTGCAAAGCACAAAATCTGGGCTATTCAAATATATCTCCCTTGCAGTTGCAGACTCATGAGATCTGTTGAATCCCTCCTCCCAGTAATTTAATTCCCCTCCATCTCGGCCGTCCTCGCCGCCCCGACCCGTTCCCGGCTGGAGCCTGCTGTTCTTCCCCTCAGGATGCCGCGCCATATGTCGCTCCTACCTTCAGCATTGTGCTGCTCTGAAGGAATTAATATTTCACTGACGGCTCCTGAGCCGTTTTTCTTGCTGACGAGCTGAAGGTGCAGCAGAACAATAAATATTTAAGCGTTTTCTTTGGAGGTTCTCCAATCAGGAGCTCCTTACATACGCTGTCAGAGTGGTGGGCCGCCGCAGTTCCTCTCTTTTCCTGTCACACCTCTGACTCTTTATCCATCTCTCCCTACCATCTCATCTGCTGCACCATCTGTGCAGCTGTAATAAGCTCAACTCCTCGTGTTTTCCCTTGATTCCCGCTCCTCTCCAGGCGAAGCTTCACCCTGCTTGTCTGTTTGACTTGTTTGGCTCCGAACGAGGCAGCAGTCAAACCCGGCGAACGACGACGCAAACTATGGCTGGGCGACAGGGTTTAAAAATAAAACACCTGATTTTATTCAGACAAATCTACAATGGTGGATTAGAGCCAATATAGATAAAGGGGCGGCGGGGAAGAGTACATTTCAGCCAGGAAGAGTCAGAAATTTCTAGCAAAATAACTAGAAAATTTGAGTTTGAAAAGACAGAAAATTGTTTGATTTTTTTTTTTTTTTTTTTTTTTTTTTGATTAATTGCAGAAATTTGAGAAAAATATTTGGAACCGTGAGACTCCAAAAGTCAAAAATTTTCCAATTTTGAAACTAAAATTTGAGGGAAAATCTAGGAAATTTCTAATGTTAATCTAAAAATTTCAGAGTTTGTCCTCACATATTTTTGACTTTTCAAACTCTGAAATTTTCTGTTTATTTCCAGAAAATTTCTGAGATTGATGTAAAGATTTCTGGGATTTTGTCAAGAACATTTTCAACTTTTCAAGCTCAGACATTACAACTTTTTTTTCTAGAAAATTTATAAAAATTTGATGGTTTTTAAAAGATAATTTTTTGACTTTCTAGGAAATTTCTGAGATTAATTTAGACATTTCAGCGTTTTTATAGCCAATTTTTGGCTTTTCAAGATCAGGAATTTCCTCGTTTGTTTTTTATTAATCTCAAACTGAGTTTTTCTAGCTAATTTCTGAAATTAATCTCAATTTCTGATTGTTTTCCTTGCAAATTTTTGACTTTTCCAACTCAGAAATTCCCATGTTTTTTCTGATACATTTTCAAGATTAATCTCAGAAATTACAAATGACACACTGCAAAAAAATATTTAAAAAGTATCCTTGTTTACTTTCTAGTGCAAGTATCTTAGTACACTAGGAAAATAAAACAAAACTAGATTGCAAGTAACTTTTACTTTGATTTATGTCAATTATTCTTGAATATTGATTAAAAGTATCAGCTCTAATGGCAGATTTTATTAACTTGCATCAGGAAAAATGTTAAAAGTTAGATAATATGCCAGTAGAACTGGATCTTTTTAATCAACATCAAGGAATTATTCACTTAAAACAAACTCCTATGTAATTTTCTTTAAAGTTAGTTTATCTTATTTCAAGTGTAGTAAGATATTTGCAAGGGAATCATGAGTTTTTGTAGTTTTTGTATAATAAATTGTAGCATGGATGTAATCTTCACTTGTAGAGTTGACCTAGATATAAATAAACAGAAGCTGTTCAACACGCTTGTCAAACAAGATGGCTGCCTTGGGCGCGCTGACATCACTCTGAACTACAGAAACACAAGAAGTGCAATGGTGGGGGAAAAAAGTCCCCGTTCTCCAAAATTTAAATCTTCAAAAGCCAAAATCGTGATCGTCCAGCTCTACCTCAGGCCGTTTCGTTCCACTCGCCGTCCCCATCGTCATGTCAAAAAAACTCGCCGCCGGCAGAAACGAGGTGACCTTACACACGCTTCCTCCGTGACACGCACACAATGCGCCTCTTTTCCCTCCTACAAACGCTCCCAGAGTGGAGTGTGCAGCCGTTCTAACCATTTCAAGTCCCAACCAACAGCAGAGTATCGATCCGAGCCAGTAATCGCACTGACACCGCACTCAGCCGGATGATGAAAAATGGGGAAGATGGAATAAAAACCTCTTGGCTTATGTTTCATACGCAGCAAAAAAATAAAAAAAATTAAAAATAAAAAGTCCTCAAAGAAACTCTTGGGTTTTCGGTTTCAGCGTAAAGCTTCCGATGAAATCCTTCCTGGATCTGGTAAGAGCTGCGTGTCCTTCTTCTGATACCGAAAGGCCTTTGAGGTGGGGAAAAAAATCCACATAACAAACGTGGGAAAATGAGAGAGTTCAGCCGCCTCAGGGTGGCAGGTTTAAAACAAACGCAAACAAACACCAACCTGAAAACAAGATCTGTTGAGATATTCTCAATATTCCTGGACTAAACGGCATAGCAGCTGCCAGCACAGTCAGCGTGTCAGATTCATCGCTAGTTGATGACCAAATGGCAACAGGACATTGGCAGACGCGTGATGGAGTGTGAACGTGATGGTTTTCATCATAAAACTCACAAAGTCACAAAGAACAAAGTGAGACAAAGAAACAAGATGAGGAACAAAGAAATCAACAAATACGCTTTTGAATAAGGAGTTCAGATTTGTTTTTACAGGTTAGTTTCTGTTTAAAGGCAGGAAAATTCACATTTTTCCATTTTCATTTGGGTTTCTGTTGCTTCTAAAAACAGCCTCAGCATCTAAAAATAAAACCACGCAGTCGGTTTTTGGCAATAAGGTAATGTGTGTTTTGGCGTCTGGAAAATGAGTCATTTCAAAAACCTTCAGAATCTAATGTAACAAATCAGCAGGCACTCCACCGTAACCTAGCAACCCCGGCAAAGCCCAGCCTGTTACCTAGCAACGCAAGCTCAGCTCCAGCACATAGAGGAAGCGCATTAAAACACATCTACATTTCTCCACTTATTCAATGTTATGAATGAAGAAAAGCTTAAAAAATGTGGAACATCAACCGTCGTTTGCTAAACTCTCTAAAAGGCATAAATACCAACAATGCCATTTATTTACTCCGAAAAATCTCCCACTGATTAATCCGACATTTAAAAAAATTACTTTGGTAATTCTGGTTAACCTAAAACAGAAATTTTAATGTAAGTATTTAATTTCCATTTGGGATCAATAAAGTAGTTTTTTAATTGAATTTTTGAATCCGACTATGAGGGGAAAAAATGTAGTTACAAAATTCTCAAGGACCAACTAATTTGGATTAATGCTGAATAAAGACACCATGCCATTTATTTACTGGATCTAACATATGAACTGATTACAAGCTTTTAATAGAGCCTTCCTCTAAGTTTAAAACTCTAATTATTCCTTTTAGATATTTACCTCTGTGGTAAAAACAAACCCTGAACTGCTGAATCTCGTCTGCGTTACAAAGTCCCAGCTGAGACGGTTCAGGTACCTGATCAGGACGCCCTCCATCTGGATGTTTGCCTGGCGCCTCCTGCTCTGGTGACACCCTGAGGCTGAGCCATAAATCACTGGAGGGGTGACGGCACTGTGCAAAAGTCTTCAGTCATTCCTTCTTCCTTTACAGCCCAAGGGAAGCCAGGCTTTTAAACTGGAAAACAGTAGCATGTATAAAAACATGTAAAATGTATATTAATGTTTCTAAGAGACATGACTTCATCTGATACAGTTTTATTTGGACTGTTCTTCGGTCATGAGTGAAAAGGCTGTCAAAGACAATACCTTCAGAAAACCTGGAGAACTATTAATAAAATAACAAGAAAATTGCTACAACAATTCCTGCTTATTGTAAAGTAAACAAATTAAGAATAGTTTAATTGATTCAATACAAAAAAATAAATATTCCAGGTGTAGTTTAAAAACAGAAAACTCAGAATGAAGCACAAAAAAAAATAGTTCTGGGGAGAAAGTGAAACTGTCCATCTTCAGACAGGAGGCTTAGGCAGTAGGAGTCTCTGCATCAACAACTAAACAACAAAGAGTCAGTGTGAGAGCTCAGGGGTATGAAAGCCTCTACATCCAAGGAGCCAACCAATGGTGGGACAAACCCTGATCTTTTTTCATGGTGGAGAAAATAGCTTCACTACGTCTAAACAAAGGAAGACTCTCCAAAGGGTTGGCATCCTCTTCCCCGTAGCAAACATACAGGTTGTAAACCAATCAGAACGCTTTAAATGATGGAAAATAAAGATTTTATTTGGCCAAAAACACAACTAAAGTCAAAAAGTCAGATCCATTTTGGAACAGATAAAAATGAGGTCAATCTTCCCAACATAAAACACGGGTTTTCTTTAAAAAGTGAATAAATGAGCAGCACAGATAATTAATGGTGATCAAATAGAAGCAGTGTACATAATACAAAGAGAAACAATGAGGCAAAAATCAACCTAACAGGGGTTCATGACCTTTGTTTGACAGCATCCTGGCAGGAGACGGGCAGAGAGAAGTGGCCCGAGGCCAGACGTTGGACCTGGCACAACAACCACCAAGGTCAATGTTTGTTAAATTTAACTGATGAACTAACACCAGGTTTCAGCAGAATCAGCTGGTCGGCTCTTAAAGGGGCAGGACTGTGTAAAACCTACTGTCACATTATTCACTCTTCATGTTGCTTTGATTCCTTCATGCATGACTGAGAAATCCTCGTGTCTCCCATGGCAACCGTTATGAGCGTTTCTGCATCTCAAACACTGATTGGTCAGTTAAAGCAGCAGAAAACTTACAGTCATCTGTGGTGGCTGCTTTAAATATTTGTAAGGGTTTCATCCTTTGTCTCAAAGCCAGTTTAAGCAGCGTTATTTCTGAATGATTTTACAGAGCATTGCTCCTCTGAGCCGTCCTCACTCAGCTCCTCCAGACTAGCGGCAGCAGCGATTAGCAAACACCTGGTGGAACTGCACTTCAGCTAAGTTCATAATTCAAACTACGTCTCCGTCCAGCATTCCTAAGATTGGAGTTAAATGATATCATGAGAACCATTTCAGAACAGGACAAGGGCCATTGGAAACATATTTTTATTTAAATCTTGACATGTTTGGAAGAAAACAGTCTAAAAATTTTAACTTTTCAAACTCAAATTTGTTAGCTTAATCTAAAAAAAAAAAAGTTAAAAAAAAGAGAACATTTCTGAGATTCATCTAAATATTTCTGAGTTTCTTTCTTGCAAATGTTTGACTTTTAGACCTCCAGAATGATCACATTTTTTCTTGAAAATGTCTTTGCTTAATCTCAAAATTTCTGAGTTTTTCTAAGAAATTATTAATTTTTAGAGTTCAGAAATTACCTTTTATATTTCATAATTTCTGGGGTTAATCCCAGCCTTCCTGAATTTTCTATCTCACAAATTTTAAACTTTTGGAGCTCAAACGTTTTTCTTGAAAATCTGAGATAAATCTCAAAATTTCAGAAGTTTTCTTGGAAATGTTTGACTTTTGGAAATTTCCTTGTGTTTTCTATAAAATTTCAGAGATTTATCTAATAGTTTCTGCGTTTTTTTCTCGCAAATTAAAAAACTTTTGAGCTCAGAATTTTTTTAATTTTTCCTAAAAAGTTCTGAGATAAATATAACATTTTCAGTTTTTTCTTGCAAACTTTTGACTTTTGGAGCTCTGAAATTTTCTTGTCTGAAATTAATATTAAGATGTTTCATTATAAAAAACTGGAGCTGGATTTTCAGTTTGTGTCTGGGAATCATCGCGGTTTCAAGTTAAAGATTAGGGACAAAGTTACGCTGGTGGCTTCCTCCATCCATTAGATTTAAAAATGTCTTCTTATGCGGGAGAAATCCAATTGGACCGATTCCTCAAGCCATATTGATCCTGAAACTCCTGATTTCTCTGGACGGTGTGCGGTCGATGCCTCCAAGCTATCAAATATCCTCCTGTATAAAACCTGCACTTAGCTAATCCTTCCAGTTTAGAGGTCAAGGAGTCAACTTCATCTCCAAACATTTCAGCTGCCGACAGAGAGACATTCGGTTGTGTTATTTTTGCGGGAGCAGCCCCGGGAGTCGGGTATTGATTTGAGAATGCTGATTGGGAGCCATCACGCTGGATCTGGTTGTGTGATTTCCCGTCAACAGGACGAAGCTCTCTCCCCCTGCGGTCCTGCAGATTGCAGTGGAGGCTGGGGGCGGGGATTATCCCGGGGTTCTGCAGCGCTCGGTAAGCGCCGCGATGACTCAGTGGATAATGAGCCAGTTTGTGATGTGTGCTGCAGGGTCTCTGCCAGGTAGCGGTAATGAAGCACAGATCTCTGCAGATTTAAATCCAGCTGTTATCGCCCTGTTCTCTACTGCTTGATAGGATTTCAGTCATATCTGCGTGTAATCCGACGTCTTGCTCTCAGAAAAAAAAAAAAAACAAGAGATGCTGATTTCTTTCAAACAGAGTTTAGGACCCACATTAATTTAAATCCCAAATGATCCGAATATCAGCTGAACATGATAAAAGTTTGCATATAGAAAATCGATGTGGGACGCAGAAAATGATAAAAAGATTATGCATTTCCTTCACCTTAATTTCACTGTTAACTTCAACTAAACTGTTGACTGAACTAAGACTAAAAATCTGCTAAAAGAAATTTATTCTGCAACAAATTTAGCTGTAATTAGGCCTGCCATTAATTTTATAAATCTCATAAGTTTCATGGTAAAACAGTGTGGACATCATTAGAAGTGTATTTATGTGAGGTTTGACCATTCTTCCAAAAGAGCATTGATGAGGTCAGACACTGATGTTGGACCAGGAGGGCTGATTCACGTTCTTCATTATTTCATTACATCCCTATTAGGTTAAGGTTCTGTGCAGGTTAGTTTCTAAGCCCTGTCCAGTAATATCTGCACCGATAAAACATTTACAAACCGAAGTTGTTCAATCCTTTCTACAGCCAATTTTTGCATCTTATCTACTTTAACACATTTCAATTAATTACATGGATTTTAAGGCAATAAAAATTTTAATGCAATTAATCACATTTTGGTTTCACATAAAAAGGTTCAGGCTGGAACCTTTGTAGTCGTACGTATCTGGTACGCCAGTAAATCTGACGCACAAGCGACATTTGCAAACAGAAGCCGCTTCTCTTTTTCAAATGGTGGTTAATTTTTGCTTGAAAGAGCAATCTGATGGGACGCTGGGAAAAACTATTGTTGTGTTTTAAGTTGTGCTAACAGGATTTAGCCTACAAGCTAAGCTAAAATAGCATCTCAATGCTAAACATGTTGCAGCAGCACAGACAGCCCCATGCTAACGTTAGCATCCAGAGTTCAGATTTCTGAAGAAGTTCAATGAATGATCAAGAGTCCCTGAAACTGGTGGCTGAATAACCTAAATAGATTAAAAACAATAAATAACTTTGGTGTTGAGCTTATATATGTATTTATCGAGTAATTTAGCAGCAGAAAGGGTTTTTGAAATTGAAATGTTGCTTATTTTGTCCTTCTGTTTCCAGTTATAATTTTAATCAAGACCCACCACTAATTAAACACTAACATTGAAGAAAGTCTCGCAGGTGATTTAAATGTTCACATCGTCCCTCACAGACACTAATGATGTTGTAAATCAGTCGGTATGATCTGCTAAACAGAAAGGATTGCAAATCGATGCCGACTCACTAGAGTGAAGGAAGACGCCATTTCTTTCCTTCACCTGAATCAGGCAGAGCTCATTTATATGCAGCACTGCTTGCCGTACAGTTGGTGAGGGTGAGACACTCTGACCTTTTATACCATGACAACATGCCAGGCAGTTGTTGCTGCAGCTGCTTTGCAATTCATGGCTTGCCCATTAAATGCGCTGCGTGAAATAATGTCATCAGGTTTCTGTAATTAGCGGCAACGAGAACACGAACAATAGCTGCAGTCACATCTCATCACCGGCTGAAGCCAGACGGCTCCTTCCACACTTTGCAGCTTGGTCTCATTAGCTCGCCGTACGAGAGGCGTGGTAGATCGAAAAATTGATAACATTTCTGCCAAAAAAATATGAAAATCTGTGATTAATCTAAAATTTTCCAGAAAAAGCAAGGAAATTTTAGTTTGAAAAGTTTAACATTTACTATCAATAAAACAAGGATATTTCTGAGCTCCAAAAGTAAAAAACAGAGAAAAACAAATTGAAATTTCCGAGTTTGAAAAGTCAAAAAATTTCCAATGTTGCAATTTTTTTCTTAAGGACAACAGTGAATTTCTGAGCTCCAATAGTAAAAAAAATCTAGAAAAAACTGAGAAAGTTTTTGATTAAAGTCAGAAATTATATGTTTAAAAAACCTGAAATTCCTTTAAGGTTGTAACTGAAAAATTTTCCAATTCTGGAAATTTTCAGAACTTCTCAGTTTTTTTGTTTTGTTTTTTAGAGAAAATTTGGTAATTTCTGAGTTTGAAAATTTGCTGTAAAACAATTAAAAAATGTTTTATTAATCTCAAAAATTTCCTACAAAAATAGATTGCCGAGTTTGAACAGTAAAAAGTTTTTGACAACAATAAAATTTTGAGATTATTTTTAGAAAAAAAACTTGGAAATTTCTGAGTTTGAAAAGTCAAAAAATTGCAAGAAAAAAACAAGAACATTTTCAGATTAGTCTCAGACATTTTCAAGAAAGAAGACATTTATTTTCTGGAAAAAAAGTCTTAAATTTTGAGATTTCTGAAATTTTATAAGTTTGGAAAAAGTCACAAATTTCCCCTTTTTGGACATTTCTGGGTATCAAAAGTGTTAAATTTCCTACTTTTCAAACTCAACTTGTTTTTTCTAGAAATTTTCTGAACTAAGTCTAAAAATTTCAGAGTTCTTTGACGCAAATCAACTCCTTTTCTCCTCTTCTACCTCTTAACAGCCCTGGTACGCCGCCATGCGTTTCTGCTAAAGCGGCAGCGTTTGTTTCTTCTTCAGCTCCTGCCGCCGGCTGAGAAGTCGGTGACAGCCGCCTGCTGCTTAAACACTTCCAAACACGGCGCAATATGCATGACTGCGGCTGCACGGGTGTCACTTACGGCCAGAAAAAGTCGGTGAAATGACTTGTAAATGGAGATAGCGCATTATGGAGGGCGATCTCTGAGGTTACATGCTCCGCTGCTCCTGTTTGCCTTTTGCTGATTTAAATCGAACAGTCAATCTTTTGTGTCCACTCATGCTAAAAAGACAAAATCCTTTATTTTGTCGTCCCATCTTCAGCACCAACAAGGATGGAGAAAATCTCCTTTTAAAGTAAATATCTCATTACTTTTTTAAAGAATCTGCATATTAGTCTGGGCGTCATTTCATGCTTGACCACCGTGTCGCCACAGATGTAAGCAGAAATGACGGAGAGATGTGTTAGAAAAGCAAAAAATAATGGCTTGTTTTTGTTTCATTTGAAGTGCTGATGTTTGAAGCACCTTCAATCTTTTCACACCTTCAACAAATGCTGCAGATGCAAGAAACGCTTTTTACATCTGTTCATTTTGCAAATGCACATAAATAACTTTGTTTAAAAAGTTAATTATAAGAAACACACAGTTATAATAAAAATGATCTCAGACCAAACGTCTCTTCTCTGGAAGGAAACCCAAAATGTTCAAAGGCAACGCTACCACAATCAGACATTTTGAAGGCATTAATAAATTTATATAATACTTTCATTATTTTGATATTTAGTAAAACAAAAGTAATTTAGCTAATTTTAACTCACCTAAAACACTGCAAAAACACAAAATCTTAAAGTATTTTTGGTCTAATTTCTAGTGCAAATATCTTAATACCCTTGAAATAAGACAAAACTAACTTACAAGTAACTTTCATCAAGATATAGGAGCTTGTTTTAAGTAAATAATTCCTTAATATTGATGGAAAAAAGTACTAGTTCCACTGGCAATTATTTCACCAAAAATTTAAGAATTATTGACTCCTATCTTGCTGAAAAGTTATTTGTAAGTTAGTTTTGTCTTATTTTAACTGTATTCAGATATTTGTAATAGAAATTAGACCAAAAGTACATGGTAGATTTAGTGTTTTTGAAGTAAACAAGAGAAGTTTTGTCTAATTTAACTAGTAGTTAGTAGCACTGTTGCCTTGCAGCAAAGTCTTTCTACATCCAGATTGATGGTTCTCCATGTGCATTACCGAGTTCTCCACAGGTACTCCAGCTTCCTCCCAAAAAACCTGCTGCAGTTATGAGTTTATGCCACCAGGTGACAGAATTTAACTGTTAAGTAGGATTAGGAGGTAAATGTGTCAAAATAATTCATGAAATGTTTTCTATCATACAAAAAACAGCTTTACAGAAATTCAAATTCATATAAAATATACTTGGGTATGCAGTTTTTGGCAGTACACGGTTTAATCCCATGTGGAGGGTTTTGTCTCAAAGTTTTCATGCGTCATTATCCACAAGATATCCGTTCAAACAAAAACGTGACCGGCTTTTGATCTACCGCTAACTATATTAGCTAGCCAGGGCTGGCTAGCTTGAAAAATTGAAAACAATCTTAAGATTGAAAACAACCTTAAATTGTTTTCAAGAGGTACTGCAAACAGTGTTTATGAGCGAAGTCGCCATGTTGAAATTCTACCGCTACCTCGTCAGCGGTAGAATTTCAACATGGCGACTTCGCTCTTAAACACCGTTTGCAGTACCTCTTGAAAACAATTTAAGATTTAATTTCTATTATCAAACACTACTTTTTATCTATTTTTTCAGTTTGTAGTTGCTTGATTTTATGGAAACTCTTACATGCGTGTCTTGTAAAATAAACAAGACAAACTGTTAATGTGAGGAGCGGCCATATTGAAACGCAAAGTCCGCCTTACTAGTCATAACTGGGAAAAGTCGGGAGTTCCTCCCAGTTTCCCAGTGGGAAATCCGACTTCAGAGGGTCGAGTTGATTTTTTTTCCCACTCAGAAGTGGGAATTTCCCAGTTTCCAGAACAACTTGAACGCAGCATTACACCAGTAGGGAGAGCTAACGCAATTAGCAGGAAGGAGCTAATGCGAACTCAAAACAAATTGACATATATATTTTTGAAATAACAGAGTATATTAAAGTCTTTGTAAAACATCACTAATATATTTGAGGAAATATTCTGATCCTAATGCTTACCGTTAACAGTTTGCGTTAGAAACCGGAGCTGGTTGCAGCATCGGCTCTCCTTCTGGGTTGCCATTTCCAAGTAGCAGCCAGCCGAACAAACACACCGGCTTTTTCGACCGAATCTCTTCTCTTCGTCTGTTCAGTCCTCCTCGTTTTCATTTATTCTTACATTGCCTTCTATTTCAATATACTCAGGTTTAAACTGAAAGGGCTAAATGTCACCCAACGCGCAAAAATTACGGTTCTGTCTGGACGGAGCTAGCGCCGTGCTACCTAGCATAACCCATCTACCCAGAATGCATTGCAGCATAAACGACATTGCGACAAGACATATTTTATTGAACTATATGAAAAACAAATGCTATGCAGCATTTTGACTGTTGTTTTTACATCAGATTTTTTTCTTATAAATCAAAGGTCCCTTCTTCTTCGTTCTTCTTCTAGATTTTAATGGCGACTAGCAAAATAACAGAACTTCTACTGCTTTTCAGAGACATCTTGTGTGACTATAAAACGATGTAGCGACCAAAAACAGAAAAAGTTTAATCTGATTTGAAATCCCTGACAAATTAATTCTGCTTTCCATTGTATTTGTAAAAACACTGAGTAATAATGACAACCTAATTTGTTGCCTTGAGCAGAAGAGAATATTTAAGCATCTGATGCTGTGAGAAAAATGAGCCATTTCTGAGCTGAATTTGATGGAAAGTGATTCAGCCTGATTCATCAGACCACTGTTAATTTAAACAACCTAAAAAAGAGAGGAACATGATTCTGTCAGCGAGGGGACAGAATGATCCCGACTAAAGCTTCGATACAGAAGCCGTCAGACACAATTAGTTGTTTTTCTCCCCCAAAAAAATCTAACCAAGCATCAACCAAAGTGCTCCTACTGGATTTAAAGGGATACAGCTTTAAATAAAAATCATATATATATTGGATTAATGCATGTTTGTCATGTTTTCCAACATATGCATGTGCATTTGAGATGTGTATTTTCAAAAAGGCCAAAATGTCGTTTCCATATGCACTTGGTGATGCACCGCTGGGAGAAAAGGTTGGAGGGAAATTAATTCCCACACACTTCTTCCAGCGCAGTTAATGAAAAAGGCTTCAGTGGTCGACCTTTAAAAACACAATATTCACATATTTTAATGCCACAGTTATCCAGCATTTCATTCTTGTATGCTGGTGCTGATGGAACCGAATGGGAAAGTATTTTTTACATAACTTTTTGCAGTTTGATTTCATTTACTTTTTTAATCATAACAATGACGATATTACAAAAGAGAACGAGAAGATAGAAAAATCTTTTTTTTCTCAGAATAGGAATCATTTAGATTGTTCATGCAGACAAATCTAGTCTTAAAACTCAAATCTAAGAAATGGATTTGTGACAAGCTTCCAGCGTAGATAAACAGCCTGTTTACCAATCTCATAACAAGAAGGAGACAGTAATGGGATTATAACTTGTCGGCATATTAACCAGATGCTAACAACATAACTGACATGCACCTAAGAATATATTGGTTTCGACATGGATGGACACAGAATTAGAAATTTGAGAAAAAAGTCAAAATTCTAAGATTAAAGTCAAACTTTTGAAGCTAAAACTTAGAGTTCTAAGAAAATGTGAGATTTCTGGGGGGAAAAAAGTCAAAATTCTGAGATTAAAATTAGAATTTTTGGAAAAAAGTTACAATTTTGAGATTAAAATCAGAATTCTGAGATTGAAGTCAGAAAGTTTGTGATAAAACTCTGAACTATTGGGAGGCCAAAATCAGAATTCTGAGAAAATGTCAATTCTGAGGGGAAAAAAAGAATAATCTAAATAAAAAAAATTTTCTGCAGTGGCCTTTATCCTCTTCCATAAAATAAATACAATAACTGAATCAGTTGGATAAATATTTTTAATCTGTTTTATGTCTGAGCTTCAGTGGCACAAAAATATTAAATCTTCTCATGAACCCAAATATTATTCACCAATTAACAGTAATTATATTAAGTTGCTGCAGCCATTTCTGCAGTAAAAACACCCTCGTTAGTCTCTTTACTCCGTGGACGAGGCGTGGAGGAGGAAGTGTGAGTCAAAACATGAATGCTAAAATAAAATCCAAGCCTCAGCCGGGTTCTTCTGACACCTCCGATTCACCGGAGCATGAGAGCGACGGAGGCGACCAGAGGCAGCAGGAGGTCAGAGCGCACACGGCCGCCTCCCGAGGTGAGCGTCGCCCCATACTGATCCAGGAGCTGCAGGGCCACGCCATTGGTCCACCCAAAGCCCAGCTGCAGCAGGAGGAGAGGAGGGATGAGGGGAGAGACGCAGCAGCAGCAGCGTTAGTGCTGCTTCTATTTTTATAAAGAGCATCAGACAGGCAGCCAGAGACGTGCTGCTCAGTCACAAACGCCTCAAACGCGACTTGTTTTCATTAACTAGCTACAAGGAAAAGAAGATGGCGTCACGTTTAGTTATTATTGAATATTTCAGAATATTATAAAGACCTGGATCAGCACACATGTTGCCAGGGCCTTGATTTTTGAGAAAGAAAAACAAAACGATGGCATTGGTCAATGACAAATTCTAAATTGCAGCCATTTTTCAAAATGGCCACTATGGTTGTCATGGAGAATATGTTTCTGTACTAAATTTGAATACCTATAACTGAGCCCATATAAATCATATTTACTGATCAATTTACATTTTTCAAGATGGCCACCATTGTTGGCATGGAAAATGTAGTTTAGCACTAAATTTGCCATCATAATTGGGCACCAAATTAGCAATTATTATAATTAAAAAAATCTTCAAGATGGCCACCATGGTTGTTATGGAAAATATATTTTTGCACTAAATTTACCAATATTTATCACAAATTAATACTAATGATGCCCAATACCCAATTGGGCCCATAAACTTGACTTTTATTTTTTCAAAATGGCCACCATGGTTGTCATGGAAAATTTGCTGTAACAGATGCCCAATTGTGCCATAAAATAATAAAAAGTGCCCGGAAAATAAATAATACCGCCCCTTTAAGTAAAATAATGAACTTAAATCCAACCTCAGGTCTAACTCTTCAAAGTAAGACCTTCTCTTCAGTGTTTCCTAGTTCACTGACGTTTCCAGTCATTTGTTTCTGCATTGCAGCCTGGCAGTCATTTTGTTCTGGACTTAATTTTTCTTATTAATGATCCACTTTGTACAAATATTCAGCTGTCAGACGATTAGACTCCTGTTTGTCTTTTGAAAACTTTGAAAGAGAAACGTTCATGGTCGATTTAAAACTCATATAGCTGCAAAACAAGTCCAAACCATCACACCTCCACCACCGTGCTTCACAGTTGGTATGTGGTACTGAGCATTGAAGCCAGGAGATATGTGATGATAATAATAATAATAATAATAATAATAATAATAATAATAATAATAATAATAATAATAATAATAATGACATTTTTGGGACACTCAAAGACGAGATTGTCCCAAAAGCTGCAATTCTTCCCCACCTTTCCCACCACACTTCGTCCTTCCACTCAATTTTCTGTTAAAATGTTTTGATTTTACAACCAGCTTCTTCAGGAATGATGTTTTATGGCTTCCCTTCCTCTCAGAGTGTTTTCTAAACATCTGTCCTGTCAGCCATCTTCCCTGTTTTTGTGTTTTATTGGATTTTTATTTGAGTTATTTTCCTTCCCTTCCACCTTTATGCACTGCTTATGCACTGGATCAATTCATAAAACTCAAGTAAAATTCACCGAATTGTTGGAGACATAAAGAGGGAGTCACCTGAACTTCGTACTCTCCACCTCCGCCTGGTTTTCCGTCTCCATTCACGTCGTACTGTTGGGGCGGAGACGAATGTTACACGGTGCGTCATCTGAGCGCGATCTGAGCTCTGAAGCAGCACAAACACACTCACCTTTTCAAACATGGCTTCGTATTCCTGATAGGCCAGCCAGTTCGTTTTGATCCAGCGCTGCGCCAGATCAAACGCCAGCTTCTTTCCCTCCTCTGAAGACAGTTTGGACAAACCTGGAAAAGCAAAATCTCTCCTTTTTTAACATAAAACACTCAAATATTTTACCTTAATTCCTGTTTTATTTTACAACAATGTAGCACAAAAAACCTCAGAATACACGACAGCAGGAGAGATTTAGTTTTTTATGGCTCAGTGGTGCATTTTTTTTTATTTTTCTGATCCAATCTGTTACCTGATTTCAATGCAGGTGAGCATGTATTTCACTTCATGAACACCAAACTGAAAGGAAAAAATCCCCCGAAGCAAGAAGAAAATAGAGAGAGCTGCTACACAGACTCCATCAGAGCATCACTGAGGAAGATGCCAGATAAAAAAAATATGACAGGAAACGATCCCTCCAGCTGTGTGTCTGATGTGAATGTAATAAACACCTTTAAATGGAAACCAAGTCTGATGAATCGAGACCTAAAAGTGGGAGGTTTGGTCGTATTTCTACTAAAAATAGCGACAAATGAGCTTAAATATTCATTTTCCAGATTTTTTTTTAGTACAAATCCAAAAAGAAAATGAGTCACATAATCTGAATTTGCTTCATGAAGTCCTCCCATGGTTTCAGGAAGTTGTTGTTTTTATTTAGTTTTATATTTTTTTGTGCTTCCCACCTTCGATGAGCATGTGCTGCAGAGGCGGCCAGGCGTTGGGATAGTCCCACTGCTGCCCAGAGTCCCTCAGTGACGTCGGCACGCCGTTGGGGAAGTCCAGAGCGCCGCTCGCCTGTGCAGGAAGAAAACCAGAAGCGAAAAAGCGTTGCGGTGCGACAGTGCCATCTGCTGGCGCAACCGGGAATCGCCCAGAAAGAAACAGTTGCACTTTCCAACCTGCAAAAAAATCTACAAACTTCTGATTTTAGTGTGAAAAAGCTGAGATCCAAATAGATGTTAAGGGTTAATGTGACCTTTAACCTCCATAAAAATAAAACCTGAACTCCTCTAATGAGGATTTTTCTTCTTAAAACTTAATGATCAGCTTCTCATTTTCACATATCAAGATTATGAATGTTATGAATGTACTGACTGGATCCATTAACAAACAATTAAAATATTAATAAATAGTTTTGTCTGCATTGAATAAACACTTCTTAACATTTAATAACACTGAACATCTCAGGATTTCACCATTTTGTGATTGTTTTGCAATCAAAGTTACTGATCTGTGGAGAAATTTTCCAATATTTGCACTTAAGTAAGACAGTAAATGGCTAATAAAAGACCATAAAAATAAACCAGTTTCTATATCTTTCTGGGATTATATTTTTAGTCATATTTGCTGGAAATATGTTTAGTTATTGCAGAAAAAATAGTTCATAACTAAAAAGTTTTGAGATTCTGCACAGATGTAATTCTGTTAATTGTTTCCATTTTGCCACAACTCTGAGAATCGCTCATCTTTTCTGGGACTGCTCTTATGTTAAAATGTTGTGGAAAGATAATTTTTAATTTCTAAAAAGAAAATTGAAAACAGACACACCGTTTAACTTTAAGACTATATTATGTGGTTTGTCCTGTTTGAACACTCCATAAAAGCAAAATTTGGTATAAACCTGTAAATTTATCAAGCTAAAACCAAATCTTAATGCATTTTTTCCTATTTATGTTCATATTTGTATTTTCTAAAGTACTGTACTAATATAACAGCTTTAAAGTCTCAATTTATGCTGAATTTCTAACAAAATCTGCCAAAAATGTTGTATTTTTCCTTTTTGTGGTTGTAATTTTTGCTCTCTTGCTACTTACTTTCATTCCATTCTTCTAATTTGATGCACATATTTTGTCTAAATTAAGTAAATAATAATTTAAAAAGACCGAGGCAGCAGTGAAGTAGAAGTGAGAAATACTGCCCCCTACAGGTGGGAGTTAGCGGTCATTTAAACCCAATGTTTACACCTGAGGAAAATTTGTAATAAACACACACAATTTTTAATTTTGTTGTGCTTTCTTCCAGTGTCATAAAAAATTATGCTTATGATTAAAGAATTAGCGCGAAAAACATCAAGAATATGTTTATTTTACGTGAATTTTGGCAATTGAAAGTAAAAGTTGCTGCCAAAAAAAAAACTGCTCAAGTGAGGAAGAGTAAAAGAATATTTGGTAAAAATTTACTCAAGAACTGATCAAATTATCAATCATTTGATATTTAAAAATTACATCATCAGATGGACTAAAATATAGAGTTAAGTGGAAATTTTGATATTTGGTAAAACGAAAACAATTCATGAAAGTAACAAAAAATAATAAAATCAGGCAAAAAAAATATTTCCAAATTAGTTTCTTTCAATAAAAATCTCATGAAACTTTAACAGAAACTGCAGGTGTGTCTGTGTTTAAAACACGTTTGTTTTTCATTCAGTGCGTAGAAAATCCTGAAATTTTACTCAAGTAAGAGTAGAAATACTCCATAATAAAAGTATATCGTAGTAAAAAAAATACTTGTACAAGTAGATTTTTCTCCAAAAGGTAAAACCCAACTCTGAATATGATGAAAGCTTTGCTTCGTTTTTATCCGCCAGCGAAAAAAAAAGTTTTTAATGTTTGACTGCAGAGTGAAGCGTCCCACCTTGAGGTACTGCAGCGCCTTCTCCCCCAGGTCGGGCTGGGAGAAGCACTGGGCCCAGACGGGCGCCAGGTTGGACGCGTAGAAGGCAAAATGTCTGGAGTTGGTCAGCAGGTTGTAGTCGAACCAGGCTCCCCTCTCTGCGTCCCACAGCAGCGCCTCCATCGCCTGCATCCTGCGCGCCGCCGCTCGCTCGTACAGAGCAGCCGACTCGTTGTTACCTGTCCAAGAACGGCAGCGTCACCATTCTGAGATTGTTTTTGTTCTTTGGGGAATTTTTTTAGAAAAAAAAAAAAGAAAATTTCCAAGCTTGAAAAGCCATAAATTTGGTTAGTAAGAAAAGTAGAAATTAAAAATTAGTCTCTGAAATTTCTGATTTTGAAAATTAACTTGAAAAAAACAACAAAAAAAACTCCCACATACTGAGATTTAAATTGGAAAATTTCTAGAAAGAAATTAGGAAATTTTGAGTTTCAAAAGTCGAAAATGTTCAACTTTTGTTCTTCATTCAGTGAAGTTACTGACACTGAGTAGAAAATCCAGACATTTTTCTCCAGCAAAACTAAAAAGTAAATCATACTAAAATATTCTTAAAAGTACTTTTTTTTTTTTTTTTTCAAAAAATTACTCAAGTAAATGTAACTGTCTTTATGTAACACCAGCTGAAAGCTCAGTGGAGGTCAGAGGTCAGCATCTCACCCAGCAGCCGGTGGAAAGAGGCCAGGAGTCTCTCGTTGCGGCACAGCAGGGCGTTGAGGTCGACGGGGAGGATCTGGCTGGTCCGCGTGTCTCTGAGCGTCCCGTCGTTCTGGCCGCTGGCGTTTATAAACCAGCGGGACGTGAAGTCCCAGCCGGACTCGGCGCCGGCCTTCAGATCCATGTACAGCTGCTGCCTGAGCTCTGCAGAGAGAGAGAGAGTGATGGAGAGGGAGAGAGAGGCGGGAAACGTTCACACATCCAGCATGAGTTTACTACACAGGCATCGTTTCGCTGCTACAGGGAAATTACAACCAGGCCGTTTTAGAGAGAAAGACGCAACAGGAAGAGGAAATTTCAAACAAAAAAATTCAGAAAGTTTCAGATTAATCCCTGAATTTTTTTTAGAAAAAACAAGGGAACAGAATAGGTGAAAATTCGGTAGAAAAATATAAGACATTTTTAGATTAATCTCACAACATGTCACAAAGAAATATCAGAGTTTGAAATTATCTGCAATAAAAAAAACTCTGAAATTTTGACATAAATCTCAGAATTTTTTTACAAAAGAAAAAAAAACAGAATTTCTGAACTCCAAACTTGCTAAAAACAAAACTCATTTCTAGAAAAAGTTGTTCTTGACAATTTTTGACTTTCAAACTTTTGTTTTTTTCTAGAAAATTTCTGAGATTAATATCAAAATTTTAGTTTTTTCAAACAAATGTTTGACTTTTCAGACTCAGAAATGTCCAGGTTTATTCTGGAAATCTTCCGAGGCTGGCATTGTTGTTTAAAGTACATTTTAGACTTTTGGAGTTCAGACATTTTCTATTTTTTTTTCTAGAAAATTTATTAAATAAAAGTAAAAAAAATTCTGAGTTTTTTTCTGAGAATTTTCCTCACTTTTTTCTATTTACCTACAGTTATAATAAACTGTTAGAGTGGAGAAATGAAAGGTAGGTTTACCTCTGTTCTGCAATTTAAGTACAAAACGCAAAAATGTCTCTTCTGAGGAAGAGGAATAATAATTTTAATAATTTATTACCATCGGAGAGTCCGTCGACTAATTCCAGATCGTCTGTGTACGATTCAGGCCTGGAAGCAAAAACAAATGAACGTGGGTAAAGATGCAGATAATTTTGTTTTTTAACTTTACTGCTTAAAATCCGGAAGATCAAAGTTTTTCTTTAGTTTAACTTTTCTAAGTCAATCTGTGGGAAGTTTCTGAGTTATTTTGTTGCAAATTTTCGACATTTCAAACTCAGAGATTTCCATATTTTTCAGGAACATTTCTGAGATTAATCTAAAAAGAAATTTCCGTTTTCCTCAGAAAGGAACATTCTGAGCTGCAAAAATAAAAAAAATTGCAAGAAAAATTTACACTTTTCATATTTAACTCATAAATGTTCTATTTTTTTCCAGTAAGTATTTTCTCACAAGCTCAGATATTTCCATCTCTTTTTGGAAAATTTCTGAGATTAATCTCAATATTTCTGGGGGTTTTTTGTTGTTGTTTCTTTTAGTAAAATTTCAACTGTTCAAACTCAGAAATTTTCTTATTTTTACCAAACATTTCTGTGATTAACCTCAAACTTTGAGCATAATACAATTTTGTGACTTTTCAAACTTAAAAATTTCCTAATTTTTTCTAGAAAATGTCTGAGATTTACGATTTCTACTTTTTCAACCAATTTTTTTTACTTTTCAAACAGGCATTTTCTCTTTTTATGAAATATTTCTGACATTAATCTCAAAATTAAAAACAATTCAAGCAAATGTTCCACTTTTCAAACTTAGAAATTCCCTTTATTCTTTCTGAAATTTTCTGAGATTAATCTAAAAATTTCTGAGTTTGTGGCAGACATTTCCTCCTCTTTCTGATGCCAATAAATCGCTGTAAGCTGTTTTTATTAATACAATCATATTTAAGTAAACAAATGCTATTTTATAGTTTCTATTTATGTACCTGGAGTCTAGAGAGCCACATAAAAAAATCTTTGGCAGAAGTTTGAAATTAGTTCCTGCGTTACCTGGGCAGGTCCGCCTCCACGTTGAACCGGTTCAGAACGTGTTCCGACCCAGTTGCCGTCACAGTTATTGAACGGTTCTGCATCCAGAACCGGTACTCCGTCTCCAGAGTCGGTAGAGCTGCGCTAAAAATCAACGGGAGGGGACATGTAAGTGGAGAGTAGCCTCAAATGTGACGGCGCCATTTTGCTTTTAGTAATGGCTTCCTGTAGAAAAATCACCGGAGGAATTGCTGGTTGCCGGTTGCTCCGTAGTAGCTCTCCACCATCAGCGGCAGGAAGGGGGGCTGGCTGCGCTGCTCGTAGTAAACCCGCCCGCCGTTGGGAACGAACCCGTATCTGTGGGACAATCACAAGAAATTTACTATTCTATTAAACCTTAAAAATGTCTCTGGATCAGGGGTCGACTTAACCGAATATCTTCAGTCTTTGACATTTTTTATATTTATTTAATACATTTTTTACGGCTATATTCTAAGAAAAATAAATGAACGAAATTACGAGAATAAAGTTGAAATAATAATAGGAAAAGTTGTACTGTGAGAATGAAGTTGTAAAGAAATGACGGATGGAAGTCAGATTTTTCCGTCGTCTTTTATAAAATATCACAGCACAAGAAAGTAGAGCCAAATAAAAAAGTATATTAAAATATATGAAAGTAAATGCAAAACAGTACAAGAATAAATTCGTGATATTACGAGAATAAAGTCAAAATAATACTAAGAAAGTAACAATATGGGAGTAGGTTCATAATATTTCGAATATTTATTATTGTTATTTTCTTTGTGTGAGAGGAGAGTCCTGATTGGCTGTTGTAATTACTCCGTTGTATTTTAATAGAAGATGAGGAAAAAAATCTGACGGTCATCCTCTATCTTGACAGATTATCACACACGCAGACAGTTTCAAATTTACACACAGAGATTATTAAACCAATTAATACAAGTCTGCCAACTTCTAAACACATCAATTAGTGAAATTTTACCTGAGTTCGGCTTGATGATGAAGAGATGTGGGTTATCTGTTCAGCTTGTTGAATAAAAAGTAAACAAAATAAAAATAAAAATGGAATTAAGTTAAAAACTGATGGGTAAAAATAGAGTATGGCGGGATGTTTGTCCAAATGTTAGTTAAAATGACGGGAAAACAAGAAAACAAAAAAACAAGCTAGCGCAACCTAAACTCAGGCGAACCCCGTTGCCATGGAAACCAAACTTCCGGCGTTCTTTAATACCTTTCGACCAAGAAGAGGAAGTTCTGAATCATGCCGTATGCCGTTTCCGTCATCTCCGACAGAATGAGCCCGTTGATGACCCAATAGGAGTCCCTGTTGGATGTGAGGGGAGCGTCCTGATTGGCTGATGAGGTCAGAACGGTCAAATTGACGGCAGTGATTGGTCAAACTGCTGGCTCACCAGTAGTAGAGCTCCCTGAAGCGGCCCCCCGGAACCACGACCGGATGTGGGCTGAAAATCTGAGAGTAGAGCTCCGGATGGTCTTTGACACTGGTTTGCATCTGGAGGAGAGATTTGTTGTCTTGAATAATCCCTCATTTCTTTAGATCTGTTGCATGTGGAGTCCATCACGGTATTTATCGGGATTAAAACGATTAATCCCAATTAAATACATTTTGGGATAAAATGTGGAAGAGGTAAATCGGATTAAACACTTTTGCAGGTTCTTGCGTGTGAAAACGTGCTAACCTCGCTAAAGCGCGTTTACTATGGGTGAAACTGTAATTCATCTGGGTGAAGAAGCTGGAAATCGTCACCTTTCTGCCCAGAGATTTCCACAGGCCGTGAATCTGCTCCGCCCACAGCCGCAGCTTCTCGTCTGCGATTCCACTCAGGAACCGCGGCCTGCCACAGAAAGACACCTGTTAACTGCTACAAAATACACAGATCTGTACGGAAGACAATTAGAGTCACTGTAAAAAAAAAAAAAGAAAAAAGAATTCAGACAGAATTCAGAATTTTTCCTAAGAATTCTATTTTGTTTTCCTCAACATTCTGACTTTCTTTTTCTTAGAACTCAATTTTTGTTTTACAGAATTCTGATTTCCCCCCAAAGTTCTGATTTGAATTTTGACTTTTTCAAAAAAATGACTTTTTTTCTTAGAATTATTTTTTTTCTCAGAATTCAGTTTTTTTCCCCCTCAAAATTCTGATTTAATCTCAGAATTCTAATTTTTTAAACTTTTGACTTTTCATCTCTAAATTCTGACTTTTGTCTTAGAATGTATTTTTTAAAATTTATTTTAATTTAAAATTGTGATTTTAAATCTCAAAATTCTGCTTTTAGTCGCAGAATTCAGAATTTTATTCTCAGAATTTTGACTACAATCACAGAATTCTGACATTTTTGTCTCAGAATCAGAATTGTTTAAATTGTTAATGCTCTATCAGTCAAATCTAGCAGGTAAATTTGGAACAGGAAATGGTGCATATATACACATGAACAAAACAACTATGTGATTATTTTCATATACGAACAACATAATTGGCATACACCTAGGAATGTTTGGCTTATTTATTCAGATTTTGATATAGTTGTCAAAGAATTTGAATTCTGAAATTAAAGTATTTTATTGAAACGTTTTTAGTTTTTGGCCCTAATTCTGTTCCGTAGACCTGAGTGGAACAGCTTGAACTCACTTGTCCTGCCAGTCGGTCGGAGTCCACGGCTCAAACTCCGTCCCCGGTTTGTCAAAGTTTGCCCCCAGGAACTCCTCAAGCTTCGTTTTCGGGATACTGGAGTTCGGCCACTCGTTTAAGAGCGTTTGAAAAGCTGCCAAAACTTCACCTGTGGAAGATTTTTTTTTAAAAAAAAGAAGTAGTAGAAAAGCAGGAATCATGGATGTATAATCAAAACATTTTTATGGACTCACCAGGAGGCAACTTCAGCTTCATGTCTACAAAGTGTTTGTCATCGTTGAACAGCTTTGCTTCCTGCATGTGATGCAGGACGGGGCCTGAGCAGTAGATTTCACTGAAACAAGGAGGTGAAACCATTAAGAAACTCCAACTGGAACATACTAAACCCGAGTGGGACAATAAATAAGCAAACCGGGTTAAAAGGTTGACGTAATAAATTTAAATAAAATTGCTAAAACTTTCTATTTCAAGCTGATTTTCTGGAAATATATATATATATATATATATATATATATATATATATATATATATATATATATATATATATATATATATAGTCAAGTTAGAAACAAGAAAATGTTACGAGTTTCATTGGAACATTATGTGATTTACTGGGATATTAAGCATACACTTAAATATATACATATTTTTATTTAATTTTGGCTCACAGCAAGTAAGTGCCTAAAATTCAGTTTCTCAGAAAATGTAAATATCACATAAAACCAAAACGACAAAAAGGATTTTTTTTTTGTAGAAAAATAAAACACTTTTTTGTAGTTTTCCATTTTCTGTCTTAGAATAATCGGATTAAATTTCTATAACAAAATGACAAGAAAAGTACCATCCATCCATCCATCCATCCATCCATCCATCCATCCATCCCTCCATTTTCTTACACCCTTGTCCCCCAGTGGGGTCAGGAGGTTTGCTGGTGCCTCTCCAGCTGACGTTCCAGGCGAGAACAAAAGTACCATATATGTAATTTTAGCTTTTATTGTCTTTGTTGGAAACTATGCTCTTTATATACAAAATTACATCAACATCTCATAGAAGAAAATGTATCCATCTTATTTTTGAAAACATTTTCAAGTTTTTGTTTTAAAATATAAAAATAATCTAGAAATAACATTGTGGTTTTTTTTGCTCTAAATTGATTTTATTTTGGTGGACTGAGGGAAATAAATGATTAAGGTTTCAGACAGCTGATGTAGGGGAAGAATAAGCCACAAAATATAAGCACTAAAGAAACGGGCAGTCTGCAGAATATCCAAGCCTTTTAATGGAAAGTTTAGTGGAAGGAAAAAGTGTAATGCAAAAAAAAGTCGCAGTCTTGAAATTCAAACTTCTTACCTGGAGCTACATAAAAAATAAACACAACTTCCATAAATAAAAATGGTAATAATGCAGTGTCATTGTGATTTTTAAAGCCTGTTAATCCTACATGAGTTGGTTCAAAGGTTGGGTTACATAATTAGACTAGAAAATTCCTGCAGAAATTTTAAAGGGGCATGCCAAAGTGTGCCCGTCGGCTTTGACGCAGCGTTATGATGTTAAAAATTAGCATTAAGCAATCATGCTTAAGAAAGCTTCAGTGTGGTCAATAACCTGCGGGGAGTCAGAAGCATGTTTTCTTAAGCTGTACTCGTACGGTAGTATGAGCATTTTTGCTCATTTTAGTATGTTGCATAAGCTAAAATGAGCCAAAATGCTAACAATAGCATGAATGCTATTGGAGCATCAGTAGCATGTTGTCTGTCATTACTTGCGTCACACATGGCAGACCAATCCTTGCTCCGACCAAGCTTCCAACCAACAAAAAAACCTGACCTGTGTAACAGGTCACAAACACGAAAAAAGTCTTTTTAAATCCTGAAATTATTCAAATAAATTCTTCATAAACCCAATATATTACCCGGATAACAGTTTATATATTAACCTGATAACAGTTTATGACGGAGTATTTCCTTGCAAACGGCTACGTTTTTAGCCTTAGCTCTCTGCTAAAAGGAAAAGTACAACACGATGAAAATGTAAGAAAATAAAAACAAAACTCACCAAAACCGATGTAACTTAGTTCTCATTAAATCCCAGTCAGTTTTCGACCAGGTAATTTATGTTTTCTCAACTATATTAAGCGTTTCCGTTCATCACCGCTCTTTTCCTACGAATCCTCTTCTGCTCTCTGTCAGGTTTGTGATCTGTAGCATCACCCAGGCGCCGCGTCTGTGCCGCTGGTTCCTTAAAGGAGCAGCGACGTTATTTTCTGTCCACAGACTTTTAATCAACTATTTATTCTTATTTATGTCAGATTTTAACATGGGGGGACATATGTGTAATGGTTATAGTCTTGAATCAGTAGTATAATGCTGAAAACACAAGAAGTTGTAAATACCAGTAAACCCTACAGTGCAGTCCTGGGTAGCTGCAGTTCCAGACACTGTGTTCTTCTGTTGCTATGGTAATTAATCCCCTGCAGCTGTGAGAGCCAAAGAGCGGGAAAATGCTCTTCAGACACAGTTTCTATACTTGGGAGACACCAGGCGTCAGTCTGAAGGACCCTGACAAAAAGCATAAGCCCTAGCAAATTTTTGTAAACATTGTACATGAGCAGGCATGTGTATCTATGTTATGACCAACTTTCAGATCAATAGGGCGATATTTATGCCTGTGAGGGGGATTTAAAAAGGGTTTTTGAGTCAGCCATAAACAGTCCTGTGTGTGTGTTTCATAGAGAAAGATTACTGATTCTGTGAGACACAAAATCTCAAATTTTTTCGTTTTTATTAATTTATGTAATCATTTTAACTCCAATCCCCAATAAAAGTAATAGCTCCCTTCTCGGGTACGAGCCGCACGTTTTGATACCACTTTTGTGGGTGGGTACGCAGCGGTACGAGCCGCATTAACGGTGACGGAAGAATAAATATATAACTAGAAAATTCCTGCAGAAATTTTAAAGGGGCATGCCAAAGTGTGCCCGTCGGCTTTGAGCCAGTGTTTTTATACTAAAAATTAGCATTAATGCTAAAGAAAGCTGCAACGTAGTCAATAACCTGTGGAGAGGCAGAAGCATGTAGAATAATCTGTACTTGTACCATTCATTATGTTAAAATTGATGCATATGCTAAAATTAGCCAATATGCTAATGTTAGCTCAAATGCTGGCAGTAGGATGTGGAGCAACACGACCATGTTGTTTTAATTTTACTACTCTATTCAGTATACTAAACATTTCTAATTAATGAGAAAATTAGGTAAAAGCTAACTTTAGGTAAAAGTGCTAGTGCACTAGTCATAGACAGTGAAATGCTAACTTTTGTACAAATGCTAATGACCTGCCTTGCTGAGCATCACCGCTCTTTTCCTACGAATCCTCTTCCGCTCTCTGTCAGGTTTGTGATCTGTAGCATCGCAGGCGCTGCGTCTGTGCCGCTGGTTCCTTAAAGGAGCAGCGACGTTATTTTCTGTCCATAGACTTTTAATCAGCTATTTATTCTTATTTATGTCAGATTTTAACATGGGGGGACATATGTGTAATGGTTATAGTCTTGAATCAGTAGTATAATGCTGAAAACACAAGCAGTTGTAAATACCAGAAAACCCTACAGTGCAGTCCTGGGGAGCTGCAGTTCCAGACACTCTGTTCTTCTGTTGCTATGGTAATTAATCCCCTGCAGCTGTGAGAGCCAAAGAGCGGGAAAATGCTCTTCAGACACAGTTTCTATACTTGGGAGACACCAGGCGTCAGTCTGAAGGACCCTGACAAAAAGCATAAGCCCTAGCAAATTTTTGTAAACATTGTACATGAGCAGGCATGTGTATCTATGTTATGACCAACTTTCAGACCAATAGGGCGATATTTATGCCTGTGAGGGGGATTTAAAAAGGGTTTTTGAGTCAGCCATAAACAGTCCTGTGTGTGTGTTTCATAGAGAAAGATTACTGATTCTGTGAGACACAAAATCTCAAATTTTTTAGTTTTTATTAATTTATGTAATCATTTTAACTCCAATCCCCAATAAAAGTAATAGCTCCCTTCTCGGGTACGAGCCGCACGTTTTGATACCACTTTTGTGGGTGGGCACACAGCGGTACGAGCCGCATTAACGGTGACGGAAGAATAAATATATAACTAGAAAATTCCTGCAGAAATTTTAAAGGGGCATGCCAAAGTGTGCCCGTCGGCTTTGACGCAGCGTTATGATGTTAAAAATTAGCATTAAGCAATCATGCTTAAGAAAGCTTCAGTGTGGTCAATAACCTGCGGGGAGTCAGAAGCATGTTTTCTTAAGCTGTACTCGTACGGTAGTATGAGCATTTTTGCTCATTTTAGTATGTTGCATAAGCTAAAATGAGCCAAAATGCTAACAATAGCATGAATGCTATTGGAGCATCAGTAGCATGTTGTCTGTCATTACTTGCGTCACACATGGCAGACCAATCCTTGCTCCGACCAAGCTTCCAACCAACAAAAAAACCTGACCTGTGTAACAGGTCACAAACACGAAAAAAGTCTTTTTAAATCCTGAAATTATTCAAATAAATTCTTCATAAACCCAATATATTACCCGGATAACAGTTTATATATTAACCTGATAACAGTTTATGACGGAGTATTTCCTTGCAAACGGCTACGTTTTTAGCCTTAGCTCTCTGCTAAAAGGAAAAGTACAACACGATGAAAATGTAAGAAAATAAAAACAAAACTCACCAAAACCGATGTAACTTAGTTCTCATTAAATCCCAGTCAGTTTTCGACCAGGTAATTTATGTTTTCTCAACTATATTAAGCGTTTCCGTTCATCACCGCTCTTTTCCTACGAATCCTCTTCTGCTCTCTGTCAGGTTTGTGATCTGTAGCATCACCCAGGCGCCGCGTCTGTGCCGCTGGTTCCTTAAAGGAGCAGCGACGTTATTTTCTGTCCACAGACTTTTAATCAACTATTTATTCTTATTTATGTCAGATTTTAACATGGGGGGACATATGTGTAATGGTTATAGTCTTGAATCAGTAGTATAATGCTGAAAACACAAGAAGTTGTAAATACCAGTAAACCCTACAGTGCAGTCCTGGGTAGCTGCAGTTCCAGACACTGTGTTCTTCTGTTGCTATGGTAATTAATCCCCTGCAGCTGTGAGAGCCAAAGAGCGGGAAAATGCTCTTCAGACACAGTTTCTATACTTGGGAGACACCAGGCGTCAGTCTGAAGGACCCTGACAAAAAGCATAAGCCCTAGCAAATTTTTGTAAACATTGTACATGAGCAGGCATGTGTATCTATGTTATGACCAACTTTCAGATCAATAGGGCGATATTTATGCCTGTGAGGGGGATTTAAAAAGGGTTTTTGAGTCAGCCATAAACAGTCCTGTGTGTGTGTTTCATAGAGAAAGATTACTGATTCTGTGAGACACAAAATCTCAAATTTTTTCGTTTTTATTAATTTATGTAATCATTTTAACTCCAATCCCCAATAAAAGTAATAGCTCCCTTCTCGGGTACGAGCCGCACGTTTTGATACCACTTTTGTGGGTGGGTACGCAGCGGTACGAGCCGCATTAACGGTGACGGAAGAATAAATATATAATAATAATAATAAAGAGGCGTTCTATTGGGTGTAGAACAATAGGTGCCTGCCATGCAATGCATGGAGGCAGTACTGACTTGCTTCGCAAGTCAGTACTGCTCTCCTTATGCATTGCTATGGCATGCCCCTAATAATAATAATAAAGAGGCGTTCTATTGGGTGTAGAACAATAGGTGCCTGCCATGCAATGCATGGAGGCAGTACTGACTTGCTTCGCAAGTCAGTACTGCTCTCCTTATGCATTGCTATGGCATGCCCCTAATAACTAGAAAATTCCTGCAGAAATTTTAAAGGGGCATGCCAAAGTGTGCCCGTCGGCTTTGAGCCAGCGTTACGATGCTAAAAATTAGCATTAATGCTAAAGAAAGCTGCAATGTAGTCAATTACCTGTGGAGAGGCAGAAGCATGTTGACTAAGCTGTACTTGTACCATTCATTATGTTAAAATTAATGCATAAGCTAAAATTTGCCAATATACCAATGTTAGCCTAAATGCTGGCAGTAGCATGTGGAGCAACAGGACCATGTTGTTTTAATTTTACTACTCCATTCAGTATACTAAACATGTCTAATTAATGAGAAAATTAGCTAAAAGCTAACTATAGGTGAAAGTGCTAGTGCACTAGTCAAAGACAGTGAAATGCTAACTTTTGTACAAATGCTAATGAATTGCCTTGCTGCGCAAGGCAGTTCACTATCCTGAGAAATAAATAACATAAAAAACGCTAATATTATTGCACCGCCTACGGTGGTGCACTAAAAGTTGAGGAATATGCAGACCTTTAATTTGAAATTTTCAGTAAGCTTCATTTTAACTACCTCACCAATTCAATGTGTAACAGTAGTTTGTTTAAACCAGTCACATAAAGCACAAAAGAGCAATTACCTGATGTGAAAAATGTCAAGACTTTTATTTTGAAATTTTTAGTAAGCTTCATTTTTCAGTAAGCTTCTTTTTTGTTACACATTGGATTAATGGCAACATTAATCCAATTCCCAAAACAGCAAGTAGTACTAAATCCCAGCTCAGCCCTAATGTGTGGTATCAGAGAGTTCCGCCATGTTGTAATTCTTCTATAGTAATTAATCCTGTGTGTGTGCTGACCAAGGCAATGCACTAGGGGGCAGTGAAGTGCTATTCTTTGTGTTAATATACCTTTTCTCAGGTAATTCGATATCCTGAGAAAAGGAAACTTAACAATGCAAATATTATTCCACCGCCTATGGCGGTACACTATCCTGAGAGGAATATGCAGACTGTTTCTAACTGTTTGTAGCAGTTAGTTTTTCTGAACAAAGCAGTCCAAACATCTCCTTCCTGTTGAGGAACTGCAAGAGTGATCCAAAAACTGTTTGAAGCATATAGTCAAGGGGGGTGAAATGCTAAAGTTTGTGCTAGTGTTATTGAACTGCCTTGCTGCGCAAGGCAGTTCACTATCCTGAGCGATAAAAAGGTCAAAAAAGCTAAAAATTAATGCACCGCCTACGGCGGTACACTCATGTGAGAGGAATATACAGGTTTTTATTTTGAAAGTTTCAGTTAGCTTCATTTTAATGACCACACTAATTCAATGTGTAACAGTGGTTTGGTTAAACCAGTCATGTAAGGCCCAAAAGAACAATTGCTTGATGTAAAAATGGCCAAAGCTTTTATTTTGAAATTTTCAGTAAGCGTCATTATCAATGGCTACACTAATCCAGTCTGTAACAGTAATTTGGTAACACCAGTTTTTAAATCACCAGTAGAGCAATTGCAGGATGTAAAATGATCAAGGCTTTTATTTTGAAAAATTTATTAAGCTTCATTGTAAATGGCCACACTAATCCAATGTTTAACAGTGGTTGTGATAAACCACTTAATTAATAGCCCTCTGCTTTAACTGCCATAGTGTTTGTATTCTGACCCAGGAGCTGTTGCCATGTTCGGTTGCTATGGTAAATAGGCCACAGGGTGCCAGCTGTAAGAGAGACACAGGGGGAGACAATTCTATCTGTTTGAGCCAGCCAGTTTCACTAAAACAAGCACACTGAACGACCCCTTCCCATTCAAGATCCGTAAGGCCGATCCGAAAACAGTTTGAAGCGTATGGGAGGGCTATTTGTCGTCTCCCATAGTACCGTGATTCATATCTGTAGGTCATTCACAGTAATTGCACTGATGAGAGAAATATGGTGTGTGCAGAGCTCAGTAATTTTTAAATTAAATCTTTTTTTAAAAAAAAAGATTTAATTTAATTTTTTGTGATCAATTGTAATTTTCCCCAAATACAAAGTTATTATTTCAAAAATGCATCAGTAGTATTGTTCTTTAGGGGTTATATGATGTAACAATATTTTTTTACCTGCAGGAGTTGTCTACAGTAGAAGGAGGAACAGGGTCTTAGCTTAAAATGCTCATTTTAAGAAAGACTTAGGTACATATACTAACCAGAGACCAAAGCAAAAATGGGTAAAATGCTTATTTTAAGAAAGACTGATGTAAATGTACTAACCTGACAGGAAAAAGTTACTAAAAATTGCTAGAATGCTTATTTTAAATAAGACTGATGTAAACACAAAGTCAGATTTGATGAAAAAAGCAGTCTGAACGACCCCTTCCCCTACAAGATCCGTATGGCCGATGCAAAAACTGTTTGAAGCGTATGAGAGGGCTTTTTGTCTTCCCTGATATTTATTTCTCAGGATATTTATTGATATTTATTTCAGTAAACTACCTTGCTGCGCAAGGCAGTTCACTATCCTGAGAAATAAATAACAAAAACTTTAATATTATTGCACCGCCTACAGCGGTGCACTAAAATGGTGGGTCAAATGCTAATGTTTGTGCTAATGTTAATGAACTGCCTTGCTACGCAAGGCAGTTCACTATCCTGAGCAAAAAAAGGTAAAAAAAGCTGAGTATTATTGCACCGCCTACGGCGGTGCACTAACGTGAGGAATATTCAGACTTTTATTTTGAAACTTTCAGTAAACTTCATTTTAACTACCACACCAAATCATAGTGTTACAGTAGTTTGTTTAAACCAGTCACATAAAGGCCAAAAGAGTAATGACCTGATGTGAAACATGTCAAGACTTTAGTTAGGAGTTAGTTAGGCTGCAAAGAAATATACAGGCTTTTATTATGAAATTTTCAGTAAGCTTAATTTTAAATGGCCACACTAATCCAATGTGTAAGAGTGGTTGGGTTAAACCAGTGATATAATGTCCAGAAAACTCTGCCCTGCCTGTAGATTTAACATTCTGTTCACCCTCCATCTGTAGTAACTCAAAAACCTATATAAAACACTGGGGATGAAGCGTCAGTTGGTCATGTCCCATCACTTTGCTCTGAAGCACCTGGACAGAAAACCGTAAACCCTAGAGAAATTTCGAAAACATTTTACCGGAGCAGACATGCGGTGCTATTTCCTGACCAACTTTCATACCAATAGCACAAGTTTTGTGGCCATGAGAGAGATTTCAAAATTATTTTTGGGTCAAAATTCCACCCTGTTCCTCACTCTAAAAAAGCGGCAGTTGGTTTCAGTTACACTCTAGGTTTCGGCAGTTGGAAATTTCGCTCGTTTTTCGCTTTTTACATCGCCGTCGTAACTCCGATCCCTTATAAAAGTAATAGCTCCCATCTCGGCATCGAGCCGCACGATTTGATACCACTTTTGTGGGTGGGCACGCAGCGGTACGAGCCGCATTAACGGTGACGGAAGAATAAACCTATAACTAGAAAATTCCTGCAGAAATTTTAAAGGGGCATGCCAAAGTGTGCCCGTCGGCTTTGACGCAGCGTTATGATGTTAAAAATTAGCATTAAGCAATCATGGTTAAGAAAGCTTCAGTGTGGTCAATAACCTGCGGGGAGTCAGAAGCATGTTTTCTTAAATCCTGAAATTATTCAAATAAATTCTTCATAAACCCAATATATTACCCGGATAACAGTTTAAATATTAACCTGATAACAGTTTATGACGGAGTATTTCCTTGCAAACGGCTACGTTTTTAGCCTTAGCTCTCTGCTAAAATGAAAAGTACAACACGATGAAAATGTAAGAAAATAAAAACAAAACTCACCAAAACCGATGTAACTTAGTTCTCATTAAATCCCAGTCAGTTTTCGACCAGGTAATTTATGTTTTCTCAACTATATTAAGCGTTTCCGTTCATCACCGCTCTTTTCCTACGAATCCTCTTCCGCTCTCTGTCAGGTTTGTGATCTGTAGCATCACCCAGGCGCCGCGTCTGTGCCGCTGGTTCCTTAAAGGAGCAGCGACGTTATTTTCTGTCCACAGACTTTTAATCAACTATTTATTCTTATTTATGTCAGATTTTAACATGGGGGGACATATGTGTAATGGTTATAGTCTTGAATCAGTAGTATAATGCTGAAAACACAAGAAGTTGTAAATACCAGTAAACCCTACAGTGCAGTCCTGGGTAGCTGCAGTTCCAGACACTGTGTTCTTCTGTTGCTATGGTAATTAATCCCCTGCAGCTGTGAGAGCCAAAGAGCGGGAAAATCCTCTTCAGACACAGTTTCTATACTTGGGAGACACCAGGCGTCAGTCTGAAGGACCCTGACAAAAAGCATAAGCCCTAGCAAATTTTTGTAAACATTGTACATGAGCAGGCATGTGTATCTATGTTATGACCAACTTTCAGATCAATAGGGCGATATTTATGCCTGTGAGGGGGATTTAAAAAGGGTTTTTGAGTCAGCCATAAACAGTCCTGTGTGTGTGTTTCATAGAGAAAGATTACTGATTCTGTGAGACACAAAATCTCAAATTTTTTCGTTTTTATTAATTTATGTAATCATTTTAACTCCAATCCCCAATAAAAGTAATAGCTCCCTTCTCGGGTACGAGCCGCACGTTTTGATACCACTTTTGTGGGTGGGCACGCAGCGGTACGCCAAAGTGTGCCCGTCGGCTTTGACGCAGCGTTATGATGTTAAAAATTAGCATTAATGCTAAAGAAAGCTGCAACGTAGTCAATAACCTGTGGAGATGCAGAAGCATGTTGACTAAGCTGTACTTGTACCATTCATTATGTTAAAAATAATGCATAAGCTAAAATTAGCAAATATGCTAATGTTAGCCTAAATGCTGGCAGTAGCATGTGGAGCAACAGGACCATGTTGTTTTAATTTTACTACTCCATTCAGTATACTAAACATGTCTAATAAATGAAAAAATAAGCTAATAGCTAACTTTAGGTAAAAGTGCTAGTACACTAGTCAAAGGAAGTGAAATGCTAATGTTTGTGCTAATGTTAATGAACGGCCTTGCTGCGCAAGGCAGTTCACTATCCTGAGAAATAAATAACATAAAAAAAGCTTATATTATTGCACCGCCTACGGCGGTGCACTAACACGAGAGGAATATGCAGACTTTTATTTTGAAACTTTCAGCTAGCGTCTTTTTAACTACCACAACAATTCATTGTGTTACTGTAGTTTGTTTAAACCAGTCACATAAAGGCCAAAAGAGTAATGACCTGATGTGAAAAATGTCAAGGCTTTTATTTTGAAACTTTCAGTAAGCTTTATTTACAATAGCTTTACAATAGCTTTTTTATTTACAGTGGATTACACACTAATCCAATGTGTAACTGTGGTTTGGTTAATCCAGCTATATAATGCCCCATACAGCAAGTAGATCTAAATGCCAGCTCATCACTATGTGCTATTTGAGAGTTACGCCATGTTGTAGTTCTGACCTTCAGTCATTGTAGTTCTAAAGAGCAGCTCAACTATCGTGTGAGTGAGACACAAAGGGATAAACAGATTCTAACGGTTTGAAGCAGTTAGTTTATCTGAACAAAGCAGTCCAAACATCTCCATCCTATTCAGGATCTTTTAGAGTGATCCAAAAACTGTTTGAAGCATATAGTCAAGGGGGCTCAAATGCTAATGTTTGTGCTAATGTTAATGTTGAATGCAGTTCACTATCCTGAGAAATAAATAACATAAAAAAGGCTAATATTATTGCACCGCCTTCGGCGGTGCACTAACACTAGAGGAATAGGCAGACTTTTAATTTGAAACTTTCAGTAAGCTTCATTTTAATGACCACGCTAATTCAATGTGCAACTCTGGTTTGTTTAAACCAGTCCCATGAAGCCCAAAAGACCAATAACCTGATGTAAAAAATGTCAGGGCTTTTATTTTGAAATTTTCAGTAAGCTTCATTTTAAATAGACACACAAATCCAATGTGTAACAGTGGTTTGGTTAATCCACCAATATAATGGCCAAAACAGCAAGTAGCTCTACATTCCAGCTCAGCCCTCCTCTGTAATAACTGAATGATCCGCCATGTTGTAGTTCTGACCTTCTGCTCTGCCCTCTGTATTAAGGTGTTCCACCATGTTTAGAACTACAGAGACCTTGTAGGCCAAACCAGCAGTTGCCATAGCGATCAAGCCTCTGCCAACTGCTGTGTGTGTGTGAGAGACACTTCATGCAACTTTGAGAACACCCAGTCACTTTTAATGAAAAAAGCAGTCTGAACGACCCCTTCCCGTTCGGGAACCGTTATGCCGATCCAAAAACCGTTTGAAGCGTATGAGAGGGCTACTTGTCGTCTCTGATAGTCCTGTGATTCATATCTGTAGGTCATTCACAGGAATTGCACTGATGAGAGAAAAATGGTGTGTGGTGAGCTCAGTAAGTTTTCAAAAACCTATATTAAACACTGAGGGGGAGCGTCAGTTGGTCATGTCCCGTCACTTTGCTCTGAAGCACCTGGACAGAAAACCGTAAGCCCTAGAGAAATTTTGAAAACATTTTACCGGAGCAGACATGCGGTGCTATTTCCTGACCAACTTTCATACCAATAGCACATGTTTTGCGGCCATGAGAGCGATTTCAAAATTATTTTGGGGTCAAAATTCCACCCTGTTTCTCACTCTAAAAAAGCGGCAGTTGGTGTCAGTTACACTCTGCGGTTCGGCAGTTGGAAATTTCGCTCGTTTTTCGCTTTTTACGTCGCCGTCGTAACTCCGATCCCCTATAAAAGTAATAGCACCCATCTCGGCATCGAGCCGCACGATATGATACCACTTTTGTGGGTGGGCACGCAGCGGTACGAGCCGCATTAACGGTGACGGAAGAATAATAAATAACTAGAAAATTCCTGCAGAAATTTTAAAGGGGCATGCCAAAGTGTGCCCGTCGGCTTTGAGCCAGTGTTTTTATACTAAAAATTAGCATTAATGCTAAAGAAAGCTGCAACGTAGTCAATAACCTGTGGAGAGGCAGAAGCATGTAGAATAATCTGTACTTGTACCATTCATTATGTTAAAATTGATGCATATGCTAAAATTAGCCAATATGCTAATGTTAGCTCAAATGCTGGCAGTAGGATGTGGAGCAACACGACCATGTTGTTTTAATTTTACTACTCTATTCAGTATACTAAACATTTCTAATTAATGAGAAAATTAGGTAAAAGCTAACTTTAGGTAAAAGTGCTAGTGCACTAGTCATAGACAGTGAAATGCTAACTTTTGTACAAATGCTAATGACCTGCCTTGCTGAGCATCACCGCTCTTTTCCTACGAATCCTCTTCCGCTCTCTGTCAGGTTTGTGATCTGTAGCATCGCAGGCGCTGCGTCTGTGCCGCTGGTTCCTTAAAGGAGCAGCGACGTTATTTTCTGTCCATAGACTTTTAATCAGCTATTTATTCTTATTTATGTCAGATTTTAACATGGGGGACATATGTGTAATGGTTATAGTCTTGAATCAGTAGTATAATGCTGAAAACACAAGCAGTTGTAAATACCAGAAAACCCTACAGTGCAGTCCTGGGGAGCTGCAGTTCCAGACACTCTGTTCTTCTGTTGCTATGGTAATTAATCCCCTGCAGCTGTGAGAGCCAAAGAGCGGGAAAATCCTCTTCAGACACAGTTTCTATACTTGGGAGACACCAGGCGTCAGTCTGAAGGACCCTGACAAAAAGCATAAGCCCTAGCAAATTTTTGTAAACATTGTACATGAGCAGGCATGTGTATCTATGTTATGACCAACTTTCAGACCAATAGGGCGATATTTATGCCTGTGAGGGGGATTTAAAAAGGGTTTTTGAGTCAGCCATAAACAGTCCTGTGTGTGTGTTTCATAGAGAAAGATTACTGATTCTGTGAGACACAAAATCTCAAATTTTTTAGTTTTTATTAATTTATGTAATCATTTTAACTCCAATCCCCAATAAAAGTAATAGCTCCCTTCTCGGGTACGAGCCGCACGTTTTGATACCACTTTTGTGGGTGGGCACACAGCGGTACGAGCCGCATTAACGGTGACGGAAGAATAAATATATAACTAGAAAATTCCTGCAGAAATTTTAAAGGGGCATGCCAAAGTGTGCCCGTCGGCTTTCAGCCAGTGTTTTTATGCTAAAAATTAGCATTAATGCTAAAGAAAGCTGCAACGTAGTCAATTAACTGTGGAGAGGAAGAAGCATGTTGACTAAGCTGTAGTTGTACCATTCATTATGTTAAAATTGATGCATGAGCTAAAATTTGCCAATATGCTAATGTTAGCTTAAATGCTGGCAGTAGCATGTGGAGCAACAGGACCATGTTGTTTTAATTTTACTACTCCATTCAGTACACTAAACATGTCTAATTAATGAGAAAATTAGCTAAAAGCTAACTTTAGGTAAAAATGCTAGTGCACTAGTCAAAGACAGTGAAATGATAACTTTTGTACTAATGCTAATAAACTGCCTTGCTGCGCACTATCACTATCCTGAGAAATAAATAACATAAAAAACACTAATATTATTGCACTGCCTACGGCGGTGCACTAACACGAGAGGAATATGCAGGCTTTTATTTTGAAACTTTCAGTTAGCTTCATTTTAATGACTATGCTAATTCAATGTGCAACTGTGGTTTGTTTAAACCAGTCATGTAAGGCCCAAAAGAACAATTGCTTGATGTAAAAATGGCCAAAGCTTTTATTTTGAAATTTTCAGTAAGCGTCATGATCAATGGCTACACTAATCCAGTCTGTAACAGTAATTTGGTAACACCAGTTTTTAAATCACCAGTAGAGCAATTGCAGTATGTAAAAATGATCAAGGCTTTTATTTTGAAAAATTTATTAAGCTTCATTGTAAATGGCCACACTAATCCAATGTTTAACAGTGGTTGTGTTAAACCACTTAATTAATAGCCCTCTGCTTTAACTGTATGTTTGCCATAGTGTTTGTATTCTGACCCAGGAGCTGTTGCCATGTTCGGTTGCTATGGTAAATAGGCCACAGGGTGCCAGCTGTAAGAGAGACACAGAGGGGGAGACAATTCTATCTGTTTGAGCCAGCCAGTTTCACTAAAACAAGCGCACTGAACGACCCCTTCCCATTCAAGATCCGTAAGGCCGATCCGAAAACGGTTTGAAGCGTATGAGAGGGCTACTTGTCGTCTCCGAAAGTACAGTGATTCATATCTGTGGGTCATTCACAGGAATTGCACTGATGAGAGAAATATGGTGTGTGCAGAGCTCAGTAATTTTTAAATTAAATCTTTTTTTTTTTTTAAAGATTTAATTTAATTTTTTTTGTGATCAATTGTAATTTTCCCTAAATACAAAGTTATTATTTCAAAAATGCATCAGTAGTATTGTTCTTTAGGGGTTATATGATGTAACAATATTTTTTTTACCTGCAGGAGTTGTCTACAGTAGAAGGAGGAACAGGGTCTTAGCTTAAAATGCTCATTTTAAGAAAGACTTAGGTACATATACTAACCAGAGACCAAAGCAAAAATGGGTAAAATGCTTATTTTAAGAATGACTGATGTAAATGTACTAACCTGACAGGAAAAAGTTACTAAAAATTGCTAGAATGCTTATTTTAAATAAGACTGATGTAAACACAAAGTCAGATTTGATGAAAAAGCAGTCTGAACGACCCCTTCCCCTACAAGATCCGTATGGCCGATGCAAAAACTTTTTGAAGCGTATGAGATGGCTTTTTGTCTTCCCTGATATTTATTTCTCAGGATATTTATTGATATTTATTTCAGTAAACTGCCTTGCTGCGCAAGGCAGTTCACTATCCTGAGAAATAAATAACAAAAACTTTAATATTATTGCACCGCCTACGGCGGTGCACTAAAATGGTGGGTCAAATGCTAATGTTTGTGCTAATGTTAATGAACTGCCTTGCTACGCAAGGCAGTTCACTATCCTGAGCAAAAAAAGGTAAAAAAAGCTGAGTATTATTGCACCGCCTACGGCGGTGCACTAACGTGAGGAATATGCAGACTTTTATTTTGAAACTTTCAGTAAACTTCATTTTAACTACCACACCAAATCATAGTGTTACAGTAGTTTGTTTAAACCAGTCACATAAAGGCCAAAAGAGTAATGACCTGATGTGAAAAATGTCAAGGCTTTAGTTAGGAGTTAGTTAGGCTGCAAAGAAATATACAGGCTTTTATTATAAAATTTTCAGTAAGCTTAATTTTAAATGGCCACACTAATCCAATGTGTAACAGTGGTTGGGTTAAAGCAGTGATATAATGCCAAGAAAACTCTGCCCAGCCTGCAGATATAACATTCTGTTCACCCTCCATCTGTAGTAACTCAAAAACCTATATAAAACACTGGGGATGAAGCGTCAGTTGGTCATGTCCCATAACTTTGCTCTGAAGCACCTGGACAGAAAACCGTAAGCCCTAGAGAAATTTTGAAAACATTTTACCGGAGCAGGCATGCGGTGCTATTTCCTGACCAACTTTCATACCAATAGCACAAGTTTTGCGGCCATGAGAGCGATTTCAAAATTATTTTTGGGTCAAAATTCCACTCTGTTCCTCACTCTAAAAAGCGGCAGTTGGTTTCAGTTACACTCTAACGTTTCGGCAGTTGGAAATTTCGCTCGTTTTTCGCTTTTTACGTCGCCATCGTAACTCCGATCCCCAATAAAAGTAATAGCTCCCTTCTCGGGTACGAGCCGCACGTTTTGATACCACTTTTGTGGGTGGGCACGCAGCGGTACGAGCCGCATTAACGGTAATGGAAGAAGATGTTATAACTAGAAAATTCCTGCAGAAATTTTAAAGGGGCATGCCAAAGTGTGCCCGTCGGCTTGGACGCAGCGTTATGATTTTAAAAATTTGCGTTAATGCTAAAGAAAGCTGCAACGTAGTCAATAACCTGTGGAGAGGCAGAAGCATGTTGACTAAGCTGTACTTGTACCATTCATTATGTTAAAATTAATGCATGAGCTAAAATTAGCCAATATGCTAATGTTAGCCTAAATGCTGGCAGTAGCATGTGGAGCAACAAGACCATGTTGTTTTCATTTAATGTGCGCCATTCACTATACTAAACATGTCTAATAAATGAAAAAATTAGCTAATAGCTAACTATAGGTAAAAGTGCTAGTACACTAGTCAAAGAAAGTGAAATGCTAATGTTTGTGCTAATGTTAATCCTGAGAAATAAATAACATAAAAAAAGCTTATATTATTGCACCGCCTACGGCGGTGCACTAACACGAGAGGAATATGCAGACTTTTATTTTGAAACTTTCAGTTAGCTTCTTTTTAACTACCACACCAATTCAATGTGTAACAGTAGTTTGTTTAAACCAGTCACATAAAGTACAAAAGAGGAAATACCTGATGTGAAAAATGTCAAGGCTTTTATTTTGAAATTTTCAGTAAGCTTCACTTTTGTTACACATTGGATTAATGGCCACATTAACGCCATTATTGGTAACAGTCCAGCTATATAATTCCCAAAACAGCAAGTAGGTCTAAATGCCAGCTCATCCCTATGTGCTATTTGAGAGTAGTTCTGACCTTCAGTCATTGTAATTCTAAAGAGCAGCTCAACTATCGTGTGAGTGAGACACAAAGAGAGAAACAGAATTCTGTTTGAAGCAGTTAATTTATCTGAACAAAGCAGTCCAAACATCTCCTTCCTATTCAGGATCTTTTAGAGTGATCCAAAAACGGTGTGAAGCTTATAGTCAAAGGGGGTGAAATGCTAATGTTTGTGCTAATGTTAATAAACTGCCTTGCTGCGCAAGGCAGTTTACTATCCTGAGAAATAAATAACATAAAAAAGGCTAATATTATTGCACCGCCTACGGCGGTGCACTGACGTGAGAGGAGCATGCAGGCTTTTATTTTGAAAGAATCAGTAAGCCTAATTTTAATGACCACGCTAATTCAATGTGCAACTCTGGTTTGTTTAAACCAGTCCCATAAAGCCCAAAAGACCAATAACCTGATGTGAAAAATGTCAGGGCTTTTATTTTGAAATTTTCAGTACGCTTCATTTTAAATAGACACACTAATCCAATGTGTAACAGTGGTTTGGTTAATCCACCAATATAATGCCCAAAACAGCAAGTAGCTCTACATTCCAGCTCAGCCCTCCTCTGTAATAACTGAATGATCCGCCATGTTGTAGTTCTGACCTTCTGCTCTGCCCTCTGTATTAAGGTGTTTCACCATGTTTAGAACTACAGAGACCTTGTAGGCCAAACCAGCAGTTGCCATAGCGATCAAGCCTCTGCCAACTGCTGTGTGTGTGTGAGAGACACTTCATGCAACTTTGAGAACACCCAGTCACTTTTAATGAAAAAAGCAGTCTGTACGACCCCTTCCAGTTCGGGAACCGTTATGCCGATCCAAAAACCGTTTGAAGCGTATGAGAGGGCTACTGGTCGTCTCTGATAGTCCTGTGATTCATATCTGTAGGTCATTCACAATAATTGCACTGATGAGAGAAATATGGTGTGTGGTGAGCTCAGTAAATTTTCAAAAACCTATATTAAACACTGAGGAGGAGCGTCAGTTGGTCATGTCCCGTCACTTTGCTCTGAAGCATCTGGAAAGAAAACCGTAAGCCCTAGAAAAATTTTGAAAACATTTTACCGGAGCAGACATGCGGTGCTATTTCCTGACCAACTTTCATACCAATAGCACAAGTTTTACGGCCATGAGAGCGATTTCAAAATTATTTTTGGGTCAAAATTACACTCTGTTTCTCACTCTAAAAAGCGGCAGTTGGTTTCAGTTACACTCTAACGTTTCGGCAGTTGGAAATTTCGCTCGTTTTTCGCTTTTTACGTCGCCGTCGTAACTCCGATCCCCTATAAAAGTAATAGCTCCCTTCTCGGCATCGAGCCGCACGATTTGATACCACTTTTGTGGGTGGGCACGCAGCGGTACGAGCCGCATTAACGGTGACGGAAGAATAAACCTATAATAAAGAGGCGTTCTATTGGGTGTAGAACAATAGGTGCCTGCCATGCAATGCATGGAGGCAGTACTGACTTGCTTCGCAAGTCAGTACTGCTCTCCTTATGCATTGCTATGGCATGCCCCTAATAATAAACAGACATTCTATTGGGTGTAGAACAATAGGTGCCTGCCATGCAATGCATGGAGGCAGTACTGACTTGCTTCGCAAGTCAGTACTGCTCTCCTTATGCATTGCTATGGCATGCCCCTAATAAGAACTAGAAAATTCCTGCAGAAATTTTAAAGGGGCATGCCAAAGTGTGCCCGTCGGCTTTGACGCAGTGTTATGATGTTAAAAATTAGCATTAATGCTAAAGAAAGCTGCAACGTAGTCAATTAACTGTGGAGAGGCAGAAGCATGTTGAATAAGCTGTAGTTGTACCATTCATTATGTTAAAATTGATGCATGAGCTAAAATTAGCCAATATGCTAATGTTAGCTTAAATGCTGGCAGTAGCATGTGGAGCAACAGGACAATGTTGTTTTAATTTTACTACTATATTCAGCACACTAAACATGTCTAATTAATGAGAAAATTGGCTAAAAGCTAACTTTAGGTGAAAATGCTAGTGTATTAGTGAAAGACAGTGAAATGATAACTTTTGTACTAATGCTAATGAACTGTCACTATCCTGAGAAATAAATAACATAAAAAACACTAATATTATTGCACCGCCTATGGCGGTGCACTAAAAGTTGAGGAATATACAGACTTTTAATTTGAAATTTTCAGTAAGCTTCATTTTAACTACCTCACCAATTTAATGTGTAACAGTAGTTTGTTTAAACCATGCGCATAAAGCACAAAAGAGCAATTACCTGATGTGAAAATGTCAAGGCTTTTATTTTGAAATTTTTAGTAAGCTTCATAATTGTTACACATTGGATTAATGGCCACATTAATCCAATGTGTAACAGTCCAGCTATATAATGCCCAAAACAGCAAGTAGTTCTAAATGCCAGCTCAGCCCTAATGTGTGGTATCTGAGAGTTCCACCATGTTGTAGTTCTTCTATAGTAATTAATCCTCAGCCAACTGCTGTGTGTGTGCTGCGCAAGGCAATGCACTAGGGGGCAGTGAAGTGCTACTCTTTGTGCTAATATACTGAGAAAAAAAAGGTTAAAAAAAAAGTTCTTGCACCGCCTATGGCAGTGCACTGACATGAGAGGAGTATGCAGGCTTTTATTTTGAAAGTTTCAGTAAGCTTCATTTTAAGGACCACGCTAATTCAATGTGCAAGTCTGGTTTGTTTAAACCAGTACCATAAAGCCCAAAAGACCAATAACCTAACGTGAAAAATGTCGGGGCTTTTATTTTGAAATTTTTAGTAAGCTTCATTTCAATTAGCCACACTTATCCAATGTGTAACTGTGGTTTGTATATTCCACCAATATAATGACCAAAACAGCAAGTAGATCTAAATGCCAGCTCATCCCTATGTGATATTTGAGAGTAGTTCTGACCTTCAGTCATTGTAATTCTAAAGAGCAGCTCAACTATCGTGTGAGTGAGACACAAAGAGAGAAACAGATTCTAACTGTTAGTTTTTCTGAACAAAGCAGTCCAAACATCTCCTTCCTGTTCAGGAACTGCAAGAGTGATCCAAAAACTGTTTGAAGCATATAGTCAAGGGGGGTGAAATGCTAAAGTTTGTGCTAATGTTATTGAACTGCTTTGCTGCGCAAGGCAGTTCACTATCCTGAGCAGGCGGTGCACTCATGTGAGAGGAATATACAGGTTTTTATTTTGAAAGTTTCAATTAGCTTCATTTTAATGACCACACTAATTCAATGTGTAACAGTGGTTTGGTTAAACCAGTCATGTAAGGCCCAAAAGAACAATTGCTTGATGTAAAAATGGCCAAAGCTTTTATTTTGAAATTTTCAGTAAGCGTCATGATCAATGGCTACACTAATCCAGTCTGTAACAGTAATTTGGTAACACCAGTTTTTAAATCACCAGTAGAGCAATTGCAGGATGTAAAAATGATCAAGGCTTTTATTTTGAAAAATTTATTAAGCTTCATTGTAAATGGCCACACTAATCCAATGTTTAACAGTGGGTGTGTTAAACCACTTAAATAGTAGCCCTCTGCTTTAACTGTATGTTTGCCATAGTGTTTGTATTCTGACCCAGGAGCTGTTGCCATGTTCGGTTGCTATGGTAAATAGGCCACAGGGTGCCAGCTGTAAGAGAGACACACAGGGGGAGACAATTCTATCTGTTTGAGCCAGCCAGTTTCACTAAAACAAGCACACTGAACGACCCCTTCCCATTCAAGATCCGTAAGGCCGATCCGAAAACCGTTTGAAGCGTATGAGAGGGCTATTTGTCGTCTCCCATAGTACCGTGATTCATATCTGTAGGTCATTCACAGGAATTGCACTGATGAGAGAAATATGGTGTGTGCAGAGCTCAGTAATTTTTCAAAAACCTATATTAAACACAGAGGAGGAGCGTCAGTTGGTCATGACCCGTCACTTTGCTCTGAAGCACCTGGACAGAAAACCGTAAGCCCTAGAGAAATTTCGAAAACATTTTACCGGAGCAGGCATTCTTTGCCTACGGCGGTGCACTAACCTCAGGGAAGTATGCACTTTTATTTTGAAACTTTCATTAAGCTTCATTTTAACTACCTTACCATTTCAATGTGTAACAGTAGTTTGTTTAAACCAGTCACAAAAAGGCCAAAAGAGTCATTGAAAAATGTCAAGGCTTGCTGCGCAAGGCAGTTTACTATCCTGACAAATAAATAACAAAAAGTTTAATATTATTGCACCGCCTACGGCGGTGCACTAAAATGGCGGGTCAAATGCAAATGTTTGTGCTAATGTTAATGAACTGCCTTGCTGCGCAAGGCAGTTCACTATCCTGAGCGAAAAAAGGTAAAAAAAGCTGAATATTATTGCACCGCCTACGGCGGTGCACTAACGTGAGGAATATGCAGACTTTTTTTTGAAACTTTCAGTAAACTTCATTTTAACTACCACACCAAATCATAGTGTTACAGTAGTTTGTTTAAACCAGTCACATAAAGGCCAAAAGAGTAATGAATTGATGTGAAACATGTCAAGGCTTTAGTTAGGAGTTAGTTAGGCTGCAAAGAAATATACAGGCTTTTATTATAAAATTTTCAGTAAGCTTAATTTTAAATGGCCACACTAATCCAATGTGTAACAGTTGTTGGGTTAAACCAGTGATATAATGCCCAGAAAACTCTGCCCTGCCTGTAGATTTAACATTCTGTTCACCCTCCTTCTGTAGTAACTCAAAAACCTATATAAAACACTGGGGATGAAGCGTCAGTTGGTCATGTCCCATAACTTTGCTCTGAAGCACCTGGACAGAAAACCGTAAGCCCTAGAGAAATTTTGAAAACATTTCACCGGAGCAGGCATGCGGTGCTATTTCCTGACCAACTTTCATACCAATAGCACAAGTTTTGCAGCCATGAGAGCGATTTCAAAATTATTTTTGGGTCAAAATTCCACTCTGTTCCTCACTCTAAAAGCGGCAGTTGGTTTCAGTTACACTCTAGGGTTTCGGCAGTTGGAAATTTCGCTCGTTTTTCGCTTTTTACGTCGCCATCGTAACTCCGATCCCCAATAAAAGTAATAGCTCCCTTCTCGGGTACGAGCCGCACGTTTTGATACCACTTTTGTGGGTGGGCACGCAGCGGTACGAGCCGCATTAACGGTAATGGAAGAAGATGTTATAATAATAAACAGACATTCTATTGGGTGTAGAACAATAGGTGCCTGCCATGCAATGCATGGAGGCAGTACTGACTTGCTTCGCAAGTCAGTACTGCTCTCCTTATGCATTGCTATGGCATGCCCCTAACTAGAAAATTCCTGCAGAAATTTTAAAGGGGCATGCCAAAGTGTGCCCGTCGGCTTTGACGCAGTGTTATGATGTTAAAAATTAGCATTAATGCTAAAGAAAGCTGCAACGTAGTCAATTAACTGTGGAGAGGCAGAAGCATGTTGAATAAGCTGTAGTTGTACCATTCATTATGTTAAAATTGATGCATGAGCTAAAATTAGCCAATATGCTAATGTTAGCTTAAATGCTGGCAGTAGCATGTGGAGCAACAGGACAATGTTGTTTTAATTTTACTACTATATTCAGCACACTAAACATGTCTAATTAATGAGAAAATTGGCTAAAAGCTAACTTTAGGTGAAAATGCTAGTGTATTAGTGAAAGACAGTGAAATGATAACTTTTGTACTAATGCTAATGAACTGTCACTATCCTGAGAAATAAATAACATAAAAAACACTAATATTATTGCACCGCCTATGGCGGTGCACTAAAAGTTGAGGAATATACAGACTTTTAATTTGAAATTTTCAGTAAGCTTCATTTAACTACCTCACCAATTTAATGTGTAACAGTAGTTTGTTTAAACCATGCGCATAAAGCACAAAAGAGCAATTACCTGATGTGAAAAATGTCAAGGCTTTTATTTTGAAATTTTTAGTAAGCTTCATAATTGTTACACATTGGATTAATGGCCACATTAATCCAATGTGTAACAGTCCAGCTATATAATGCCCAAACAGCAAGTAGTTCTAAATGCCAGCTCAGCCCTAATGTGTGGTATCTGAGAGTTCCACCATGTTGTAGTTCTTCTATAGTAATTAATCCTCAGCCAACTGCTGTGTGTGTGCTGCGCAAGGCAATGCACTAGGGGCAGTGAAGTGCTACTCTTTGTGCTAATATACTGAGAAAAAAAGGTTAAAAAAAAAGTTCTTGCACCGCCTATGGCAGTGCACTGACATGAGAGGAGTATGCAGGCTTTTATTTTGAAAGTTTCAGTAAGCTTCATTTTAAGGACCACGCTAATTCAATGTGCAAGTCTGGTTTGTTTAAACCAGTACCATAAAGCCCAAAAGACCAATAACCTAACGTGAAAAATGTCGGGGCTTTTATTTTGAAATTTTTAGTAAGCTTCATTTCAATTAGCCACACTTATCCAATGTGTAACTGTGGTTTGTATATTCCACCAATATAATGACCAAACAGCAAGTAGATCTAAATGCCAGCTCATCCCTATGTGATATTTGAGAGTAGTTCTGACCTTCAGTCATTGTAATTCTAAAGAGCAGCTCAACTATCGTGTGAGTGAGACACAAAGAGAGAAACAGATTCTAACTGTTAGTTTTTCTGAACAAAGCAGTCCAAACATCTCCTTCCTGTTCAGGAACTGCAAGAGTGATCCAAAAACTGTTTGAAGCATATAGTCAAGGGGGGTGAAATGCTAAAGTTTGTGCTAATGTTATTGAACTGCTTTGCTGCGCAAGGCAGTTCACTATCCTGAGCAGGCGGTGCACTCATGTGAGAGGAATATACAGGTTTTTATTTTGAAAGTTTCAATTAGCTTCATTTTAATGACCACACTAATTCAATGTGTAACAGTGGTTTGGTTAAACCAGTCATGTAAGGCCCAAAAGAACAATTGCTTGATGTAAAAATGGCCAAAGCTTTTATTTTGAAATTTTCAGTAAGCGTCATGATCAATGGCTACACTAATCCAGTCTGTAACAGTAATTTGGTAACACCAGTTTTTAAATCACCAGTAGAGCAATTGCAGGATGTAAAAATGATCAAGGCTTTTATTTTGAAAAATTTATTAGGCTTCATGGCCACACTAATCCAATGTTTAACGGTGGTTGTGTTAAACCACTTATATAGTAGCCCTCTGCTTTAACTGAATGCTTGCCATAGTGTTTGTATTCTGACCCAGGAGCTGTTGCCATGTTCGGTTGCTATGGTAAATAGGCCACAGGGTGCCAGCTGTAAGACAGACACACAGGGGGAGACAATTCTATCTGTTTGAGCCAGCCAGTTTCACTAAAACAAGCACACTGAACGACCCCTTCCCATTCAAGATCCGTAAGGCCGATCCGAAAACCGTTTGAAGCATATGAGAGGGCTATTTGTCGTCTCCGATAGTACCGTGATTCATATCTGTAGGTCATTCACAGTAATTGCACTGATGAGAGAAATATGGTGTGCAGAGCTCAGTAATTTTTCAAAAACCTATATTAAAAACCGAGGAGGAGCGTCAGTTGGTCATGTCCCATCACTTTGCTCTGAAGCACCTGGACAGAAAACCGTAAGCCCTAGAGAAATTTCGAAAACATTTTACCGGAGCAGGCATTCTTTGCCTACGGCGGTGCACTAACCTCAGGGAAGTATGCACTTTTATTTTGAAACTTTCATTAAGCTTCATTTTAACTACCTTACCATTTCAATGTGTAACAGTAGTTTGTTTAAACCAGTCACAAAAAGGCCAAAAGAGTCATTGAAAAATGTCAAGGCTTGCTGCGCAAGGCAGTTTACTATCCTGACAAATAAATAACAAAAAAGTTTAATATTATTGCACCGCCTACGGCGGTGCACTAAAATGGCGGGTCAAATGCAAATGTTTGTGCTAATGTTAATGAACTGCCTTGCTGCGCAAGGCAGTTCACTATCCTGAGCGAAAAAAGGTAAAAAAAGCTGAATATTATTGCACCGCCTACGGCGGTGCACTAACGTGAGGAATATGCAGACTTTTATTTTGAAACTTTCAGTAAACTTCATTTTAACTACCACACCAAATCATAGTGTTACAGTAGTTTGTTTAAACCAGTCACATAAAGGCCAAAAGAGTAATGAATTGATGTGAAACATGTCAAGGCTTTAGTTAGGAGTTAGTTAGGCTGCAAAGAAATATACAGGCTTTTATTATAAAATTTTCAGTAAGCTTAATTTTAAATGGCCACACTAATCCAATGTGTAACAGTTGTTGGGTTAAACCAGTGATATAATGCCCAGAAAACTCTGCCCTGCCTGTAGATTTAACATTCTGTTCACCCTCCTTCTGTAGTAACTCAAAAACCTATATAAAACACTGGGGATGAAGCGTCAGTTGGTCATGTCCCATAACTTTGCTCTGAAGCACCTGGACAGAAAACCGTAAGCCCTAGAGAAATTTTGAAAACATTTCACCGGAGCAGGCATGCGGTGCTATTTCCTGACCAACTTTCATACCAATAGCACAAGTTTTGCAGCCATGAGAGCGATTTCAAAATTATTTTTGGGTCAAAATTCCACTCTGTTCCTCACTCTAAAAAGCGGCAGTTGGTTTCAGTTACACTCTAGGGTTTCGGCAGTTGGAAATTTCGCTCGTTTTTCGCTTTTTACGTCGCCATCGTAACTCCGATCCCCAATAAAAGTAATAGCTCCCTTCTCGGGTACGAGCCGCACGTTTTGATACCACTTTTGTGGGTGGGCACGCAGCGGTACGAGCCGCATTAACGGTAATGGAAGAAGATGTTATAATAACTAGAAAATTCCTGCAGAAATTTTAAAGGGGCATGCCAAAGTGTGCCCGTCGGCTTTGACGCAGTGTTATGATGTTAAAAATTAGCATTAATGCTAAAGAAAGCTGCAACGTAGTCAATTAACTGTGGAGAGGCAGAAGCATGTTGAATAAGCTGTAGTTGTACCATTCATTATGTTAAAATTGATGCATGAGCTAAAATTAGCCAATATGCTAATGTTAGCTTAAATGCTGGCAGTAGCATGTGGAGCAACAGGACAATGTTGTTTTAATTTTACTACTATATTCAGCACACTAAACATGTCTAATTAATGAGAAAATTGGCTAAAAGCTAACTTTAGGTGAAAATGCTAGTGTATTAGTGAAAGACAGTGAAATGATAACTTTTGTACTAATGCTAATGAACTGTCACTATCCTGAGAAATAAATAACATAAAAAACACTAATATTATTGCACCGCCTATGGCGGTGCACTAAAAGTTGAGGAATATACAGACTTTTAATTTGAAATTTCAGTAAGCTTCATTTTAACTACCTCACCAATTTAATGTGTAACAGTAGTTTGTTTAAACCATGCGCATAAAGCACAAAAGAGCAATTACCTGATGTGAAAATGTCAAGGCTTTTATTTTGAAATTTTAGTAAGCTTCATAATTGTTACACATTGGATTAATGGCCACATTAATCCAATGTGTAACAGTCCAGCTATATAATGCCCAAAACAGCAAGTAGTTCTAAATGCCAGCTCAGCCCTAATGTGTGGTATCTGAGAGTTCCACCATGTTGTAGTTCTTCTATAGTAATTAATCCTCAGCCAACTGCTGTGTGTGTGCTGCGCAAGGCAATGCACTAGGGGCAGTGAAGTGCTACTCTTTGTGCTAATATACTGAGAAAAAAAAGGTTAAAAAAAAAGTTCTTGCACCGCCTATGGCAGTGCACTGACATGAGAGGAGTATGCAGGCTTTTATTTTGAAAGTTTCAGTAAGCTTCATTTTAAGGACCACGCTAATTCAATGTGCAAGTCTGGTTTGTTTAAACCAGTACCATAAAGCCCAAAAGACCAATAACCTAACGTGAAAAATGTCGGGGCTTTTATTTTGAAATTTTTAGTAAGCTTCATTTCAATTAGCCACACTTATCCAATGTGTAACTGTGGTTTGTATATTCCACCAATATAATGACCAAAACAGCAAGTAGATCTAAATGCCAGCTCATCCCTATGTGATATTTGAGAGTAGTTCTGACCTTCAGTCATTGTAATTCTAAAGAGCAGCTCAACTATCGTGTGAGTGAGACACAAAGAGAGAAACAGATTCTAACTGTTAGTTTTTCTGAACAAAGCAGTCCAAACATCTCCTTCCTGTTCAGGAACTGCAAGAGTGATCCAAAAACTGTTTGAAGCATATAGTCAAGGGGGGTGAAATGCTAAAGTTTGTGCTAATGTTATTGAACTGCTTTGCTGCGCAAGGCAGTTCACTATCCTGAGCAGGCGGTGCACTCATGTGAGAGGAATATACAGGTTTTTATTTTGAAAGTTTCAATTAGCTTCATTTTAATGACCACACTAATTCAATGTGTAACAGTGGTTTGGTTAAACCAGTCATGTAAGGCCCAAAAGAACAATTGCTTGATGTAAAAATGGCCAAAGCTTTTATTTTGAAATTTTCAGTAAGCGTCATGATCAATGGCTACACTAATCCAGTCTGTAACAGTAATTTGGTAACACCAGTTTTTAAATCACCAGTAGAGCAATTGCAGGATGTAAAAATGATCAAGGCTTTTATTTTGAAAAATTTATTAAGCTTCATTGTAAATGGCCACACTAATCCAATGTTTAACAGTGGGTGTGTTAAACCACTTAAATAGTAGCCCTCTGCTTTAACTGTATGTTTGCCATAGTGTTTGTATTCTGACCCAGGAGCTGTTGCCATGTTCGGTTGCTATGGTAAATAGGCCACAGGGTGCCAGCTGTAAGAGAGACACACAGGGGGAGACAATTCTATCTGTTTGAGCCAGCCAGTTTCACTAAAACAAGCACACTGAACGACCCCTTCCCATTCAAGATCCGTAAGGCCGATCCGAAAACCGTTTGAAGCGTATGAGAGGGCTATTTGTCGTCTCCCATAGTACCGTGATTCATATCTGTAGGTCATTCACAGGAATTGCACTGATGAGAGAAATATGGTGTGTGCAGAGCTCAGTAATTTTTCAAAAACCTATATTAAACACAGAGGAGGAGCGTCAGTTGGTCATGACCCGTCACTTTGCTCTGAAGCACCTGGACAGAAAACCGTAAGCCCTAGAGAAATTTCGAAAACATTTTACCGGAGCAGGCATTCTTTGCCTACGGCGGTGCACTAACCTCAGGGAAGTATGCACTTTTATTTTGAAACTTTCATTAAGCTTCATTTTAACTACCTTACCATTTCAATGTGTAACAGTAGTTTGTTTAAACCAGTCACAAAAAGGCCAAAAGAGTCATTGAAAAATGTCAAGGCTTGCTGCGCAAGGCAGTTTACTATCCTGACAAATAAATAACAAAAAAGTTTAATATTATTGCACCGCCTACGGCGGTGCACTAAAATGGCGGGTCAAATGCAAATGTTTGTGCTAATGTTAATGAACTGCCTTGCTGCGCAAGGCAGTTCACTATCCTGAGCGAAAAAAGGTAAAAAAAGCTGAATATTATTGCACCGCCTACGGCGGTGCACTAACGTGAGGAATATGCAGACTTTTATTTTGAAACTTTCAGTAAACTTCATTTTAACTACCACACCAAATCATAGTGTTACAGTAGTTTGTTTAAACCAGTCACATAAAGGCCAAAAGAGTAATGAATTGATGTGAAACATGTCAAGGCTTTAGTTAGGAGTTAGTTAGGCTGCAAAGAAATATACAGGCTTTTATTATAAAATTTTCAGTAAGCTTAATTTTAAATGGCCACACTAATCCAATGTGTAACAGTTGTTGGGTTAAACCAGTGATATAATGCCCAGAAAACTCTGCCCTGCCTGTAGATTTAACATTCTGTTCACCCTCCTTCTGTAGTAACTCAAAAACCTATATAAAACACTGGGGATGAAGCGTCAGTTGGTCATGTCCCATAACTTTGCTCTGAAGCACCTGGACAGAAAACCGTAAGCCCTAGAGAAATTTTGAAAACATTTCACCGGAGCAGGCATGCGGTGCTATTTCCTGACCAACTTTCATACCAATAGCACAAGTTTTGCAGCCATGAGAGCGATTTCAAAATTATTTTTGGGTCAAAATTCCACTCTGTTCCTCACTCTAAAAAGCGGCAGTTGGTTTCAGTTACACTCTAGGGTTTCGGCAGTTGGAAATTTCGCTCGTTTTTCGCTTTTTACGTCGCCATCGTAACTCCGATCCCCAATAAAAGTAATAGCTCCCTTCTCGGGTACGAGCCGCACGTTTTGATACCACTTTTGTGGGTGGGCACGCAGCGGTACGAGCCGCATTAACGGTAATGGAAGAAGATGTTATAATAATAAACAGACATTCTATTGGGTGTAGAACAATAGGTGCCTGCCATGCAATGCATGGAGGCAGTACTGACTTGCTTCGCAAGTCAGTACTGCTCTCCTTATGCATTGCTATGGCATGCCCCTAACTAGAAAATTCCTGCAGAAATTTTAAAGGGGCATGCCAAAGTGTGCCCGTCGGCTTTGAGCCAGTGTTTTTATACTAAAAATTAGCATTAATGCTAAAGAAAGCTGCAACGTAGTCAATAACCTGTGGAGAGGCAGAAGCATGTAGAATAATCTGTACTTGTACCATTCATTATGTTAAAATTGATGCATATGCTAAAATTAGCCAATATGCTAATGTTAGCTCAAATGCTGGCAGTAGGATGTGGAGCAACACGACCATGTTGTTTTAATTTTACTACTCTATTCAGTATACTAAACATTTCTAATTAATGAGAAAATTAGGTAAAAGCTAACTTTAGGTAAAAGTGCTAGTGCACTAGTCATAGACAGTGAAATGCTAACTTTTGTACAAATGCTAATGACCTGCCTTGCTGAGCATCACCGCTCTTTTCCTACGAATCCTCTTCCGCTCTCTGTCAGGTTTGTGATCTGTAGCATCGCAGGCGCTGCGTCTGTGCCGCTGGTTCCTTAAAGGAGCAGCGACGTTATTTTCTGTCCATAGACTTTTAATCAGCTATTTATTCTTATTTATGTCAGATTTTAACATGGGGGACATATGTGTAATGGTTATAGTCTTGAATCAGTAGTATAATGCTGAAAACACAAGCAGTTGTAAATACCAGAAAACCCTACAGTGCAGTCCTGGGGAGCTGCAGTTCCAGACACTCTGTTCTTCTGTTGCTATGGTAATTAATCCCCTGCAGCTGTGAGAGCCAAAGAGCGGGAAAATCCTCTTCAGACACAGTTTCTATACTTGGGAGACACCAGGCGTCAGTCTGAAGGACCCTGACAAAAAGCATAAGCCCTAGCAAATTTTTGTAAACATTGTACATGAGCAGGCATGTGTATCTATGTTATGACCAACTTTCAGACCAATAGGGCGATATTTATGCCTGTGAGGGGGATTTAAAAAGGGTTTTTGAGTCAGCCATAAACAGTCCTGTGTGTGTGTTTCATAGAGAAAGATTACTGATTCTGTGAGACACAAAATCTCAAATTTTTTAGTTTTTATTAATTTATGTAATCATTTTAACTCCAATCCCCAATAAAAGTAATAGCTCCCTTCTCGGGTACGAGCCGCACGTTTTGATACCACTTTTGTGGGTGGGCACACAGCGGTACGAGCCGCATTAACGGTGACGGAAGAATAAATATATAACTAGAAAATTCCTGCAGAAATTTTAAAGGGGCATGCCAAAGTGTGCCCGTCGGCTTTGACGCAGCGTTATGATGTTAAAAATTAGCATTAAGCAATCATGCTTAAGAAAGCTTCAGTGTGGTCAATAACCTGCGGGGAGTCAGAAGCATGTTTTCTTAAGCTGTACTCGTACGGTAGTATGAGCATTTTTGCTCATTTTAGTATGTTGCATAAGCTAAAATGAGCCAAAATGCTAACAATAGCATGAATGCTATTGGAGCATCAGTAGCATGTTGTCTGTCATTACTTGCGTCACACATGGCAGACCAATCCTTGCTCCGACCAAGCTTCCAACCAACAAAAAAACCTGACCTGTGTAACAGGTCACAAACACGAAAAAAGTCTTTTTAAATCCTGAAATTATTCAAATAAATTCTTCATAAACCCAATATATTACCCGGATAACAGTTTATATATTAACCTGATAACAGTTTATGACGGAGTATTTCCTTGCAAACGGCTACGTTTTTAGCCTTAGCTCTCTGCTAAAAGGAAAAGTACAACACGATGAAAATGTAAGAAAATAAAAACAAAACTCACCAAAACCGATGTAACTTAGTTCTCATTAAATCCCAGTCAGTTTTCGACCAGGTAATTTATGTTTTCTCAACTATATTAAGCGTTTCCGTTCATCACCGCTCTTTTCCTACGAATCCTCTTCTGCTCTCTGTCAGGTTTGTGATCTGTAGCATCACCCAGGCGCCGCGTCTGTGCCGCTGGTTCCTTAAAGGAGCAGCGACGTTATTTTCTGTCCACAGACTTTTAATCAACTATTTATTCTTATTTATGTCAGATTTTAACATGGGGGACATATGTGTAATGGTTATAGTCTTGAATCAGTAGTATAATGCTGAAAACACAAGAAGTTGTAAATACCAGTAAACCCTACAGTGCAGTCCTGGGTAGCTGCAGTTCCAGACACTGTGTTCTTCTGTTGCTATGGTAATTAATCCCCTGCAGCTGTGAGAGCCAAAGAGCGGGAAAATGCTCTTCAGACACAGTTTCTATACTTGGGAGACACCAGGCGTCAGTCTGAAGGACCCTGACAAAAAGCATAAGCCCTAGCAAATTTTTGTAAACATTGTACATGAGCAGGCATGTGTATCTATGTTATGACCAACTTTCAGATCAATAGGGCGATATTTATGCCTGTGAGGGGGATTTAAAAAGGGTTTTTGAGTCAGCCATAAACAGTCCTGTGTGTGTGTTTCATAGAGAAAGATTACTGATTCTGTGAGACACAAAATCTCAAATTTTTTCGTTTTTATTAATTTATGTAATCATTTTAACTCCAATCCCCAATAAAAGTAATAGCTCCCTTCTCGGGTACGAGCCGCACGTTTTGATACCACTTTTGTGGGTGGGTACGCAGCGGTACGAGCCGCATTAACGGTGACGGAAGAATAAATATATAATAATAATAATAAAGAGGCGTTCTATTGGGTGTAGAACAATAGGTGCCTGCCATGCAATGCATGGAGGCAGTACTGACTTGCTTCGCAAGTCAGTACTGCTCTCCTTATGCATTGCTATGGCATGCCCCTAATAATAATAATAAAGAGGCGTTCTATTGGGTGTAGAACAATAGGTGCCTGCCATGCAATGCATGGAGGCAGTACTGACTTGCTTCGCAAGTCAGTACTGCTCTCCTTATGCATTGCTATGGCATGCCCCTAATAAACAGACATTCTATTGGGTGTAGAACAATAGGTGCCTGCCATGCAATGCATGGAGGCAGTACTGACTTGCTTCGCAAGTCAGTACTGCTCTCCTTATGCATTGCTATGGCATGCCCCTAATAAAGAGACATTCTATTAGGTGTAGAGCAATAGGTGCCTGCCATGCAATGCATGGAGGCAGTACTGACTTGCTTCGCAAGTCAGTACTGCTCTCCTTATGCATTGCTATGGCATGCCCCTAATAATAAAGAGGCGTTCTATTAGGTGTAGAACAATAGGTGCCTGCCATGCAATGCATGGAGGCAGTACTGACTTGCTTCGCAAGTCAGTACTGCTCTCCTTATGCATTGCTATGGCATGCCCCTAATAATAATAAAGAGGCGTTCTATTGGGTGTAGAACAATAGGTGCCTGCCATGCAATGCATGGAGGCAGTACTGACTTGCTTCGCAAGTCAGTACTGCTCTCCTTATGCATTGCTATGGCATGCCCCTAAAAATGTCAAATAGATTAGCTTTATGACATTTTTACAGATAAGTCAAAGTAAACAATGGATTTGCAATTTACTTCTGCATTTACAACATAAAATACATGATGCTTGCAAATCCTTCTTGAGCCCATCAGCAGCTCGATTCTCTTGAATGCGTTTACCAATCACTGCAAATACTTTTTGCAGCAGTTCTAAATATACTGCTCAAAAAAATAAAGGGAACACTTAAGTGTTCACTTAAGTGTTTAAGTGTTCCCTGTATTTTTTTGAGCAGTGTATTTTAAGGTTTATGTTTTGTAAGCAAACACTTTTAATTTTCTCTTTTAATATCTACAGGCACTACATGCAACACTGACTTTAGACCAGGGGTGTCAAACTCCAGTCCTGAAGGGCCGCTGTCCTGCAGTTTTTAGATGTGCCACAGGTACAAAACACCTGAATCAAATGGCTTAATTACCTCCTCAGTTCTCCAGAGCCTTGATAATGACCTAATTATTCTATTCAGGTGTGGTGCAGCAGAGGCACTTCTAAAAGTTGCAGGACACCGGCCCTCGAGGCCTGGAGTTTGACACCCCTGCTTTAGACGCATTTTACACGTTTGTCTTGTAAAATAAACATGTTTCCACCACATCCTTCTACTGCTGAGTTGAGCAGCGGCCTGAAACACAAAGTCGGACTGAAATCATAACTGGTGTTGCTCCCAGTTTCCCAGTAGGAAATCTGGCTTCCGAAGGCATTCCAGTCGATTTTTCTAACTGGAAAGTCAGAATTTTCAACTTATTCGTATTTTTATCTAGTTTTGTGCCACCCCTTGGAAGACTCTGCCCTGGGCAACTGCCATATGAACATGAAAACCCAACAATAGGAGTCCAAATTTCTGACCAACTCTTTGCTGCAGTAATTTATGTAAAAGGAGCCCAGACCAGGAAATGAGTGCAGCCTGGTATTCCTGTATTTAAAGTTGTTTTTTTTTTATTTGCAATTCTGACAAAGTTTGCAAGTGACGGAAATGTTGATTTTAGTTATGCAAAGTTAATCAAAATTACAAACAAAAAAAAAAAAAGTTTACCCCCACACAATCGTTGACTTTATTCCATTTATTCAGATGCATATATGCCTTATGCTCCATTTATTGTTAGCTTTAAGTATTTTTACCTAAATGTACAGGTTTTACTACATTTCCACACAACTCCCAAGCTTGTAAAAAACATTTTTTCCCCAAAGTTATCAGAATGGACTTTGATGTGAAATTAAGAGCTGCAAATCATTAACAGAAACGAAGTTATTAGTAAACTTTCTATTGTTGCGCCATTAACAAGATCAAAGATTTTCCTAATAGTCTGATAAAATTTTAAGTAAATGAAAAAATCTAAAGCAATTTCCCTTGTTTTAAACAGAACATGAACTTTTAACCTTCAACACAGCCAACAGAACCAAATATAGTTTAACAAATGCTCGATTCTTTTTTCTTTAAGTTTAAATATCACTTTTAATGAACAAAAAGCTGGAGTTAAATTTGATTTTTAAGAAATTCTTACCTGTCGCATGGAGGCGGCAGTGAACATTTCACACAAATAAACAGAGTTATGAATAAAAAGCAGAAGACAACACGACTCTCCATTTTGAGGGATGAGTCCAAGTGGCAGATCGGCCTCCAGGTCTATTTATATACCTACCCCAAAGTGCGCCACACCGCCCTCTAGTGTCCGATCAACAAACTACACACCAGACGATAAATTTCAGTGAGTTTATTAATCCAAAACAAAACAAAAAACTTCGAATCCAATATTCAATATCCATGACTTCTTGAACATGTAAAATTTGCCTCACTGAAAACCGCCAATTACATCAAATTTAAAAAGAAAAAAAAATTTAACACAGGCTTTAATAAATTTACTTAAATTTGGAGACGTTAAGTTAAGGTGTACTCCATTTGAACACGCCATTAGAAAACAAATTGAAGGGGCAACTCTTAAATATTTTTATACCCGTTACCAAAACTTTGGATTTGTCTTTAGGTGCCCACTTGTCCCTCCCATTTTTAACCGATGCACTTCCGGTTGTGACGTTCTCTTGTCCGGCTTTGTGACCGTTGAGATAACAAACGAGTGCATCAGGGCAGCAAATGCGCCAAATTACCCACCCAATACTATTTTTGTAAAGAGACCTTAACGACAGAGACAATTTGGATTCAAAATTTATTAACTTTAGCCAGCGAATCCAGGGTAAGATGCTCTTGTCTCGGTCTTTAGGGTTCAAAATGGCGACCTGCGTCAGCGCGGCTAATGCCAACTGAAACATTTTAGCTTCGAGTCGGCAGCCGTTACTAACGGAAGGCAGCCAGGAAACAGACAGCTGCCGGGTGTCTGAACAATGGCATCCCTGTTCGCTCGGTAATGATTAGGTCGCTTTTGATTTTTCGTTTAATTTACCCCCCCTCCCCGAAAAAAAAAGAAAAATGGAGGTCCCTCCCCTCAGAATTAGCCAAATTAAAGCCAAATTTGCGACGATTTGTGGGCCTACAAAACCGAGAGAACAGGAATCAGAGCTCCAACCAATGAGAATGGAGCTTTAATTGGAGGAATAATTCTCATTGGTTGGAGCAGTTACGAGCATCTCACCAGAAATAGGGAAATTTGTTGCAAAAAACAAAGATTTTTATGTCAAACTGAGACCAAAACCCCACAATATATAGCAACGACAGGCTGAGCACAGACGCCACAGGCTCAGCAGTACAACTACTCTTTCAATTTTTTTCTTTTTAGGCCAATTAATCAGCAGTTCTGCACCGTAATATATTTATGTCATCAAAGATGTAAATAAAGCAGTCCAAGTCAGAGCAGATGGAAGAAACCACCTTTCTCTGTGTGATTTTAAGTGCAACTCAACCTGCTGAGGTTGTTTCGATTAAATTCCTGCTACATTTTAAATCAGATGGTTCATTTTGATGCATTTGGCGAACATAAAAAAAAAAAATACAAAAGAGGGGGATGGACAAAACAGCTTCTGCCCAACAGGAATTTATGTAGCCAAGCTTAAACATGGCATAAATCAACGTAACAGCTTCCCTTCAGAAAACAAAAACGGCCAATTAAGCTGCACTGCAGCAAGAAGCACGAGTATGCCACAGATTATTCCTCTTCAAAACACCAGCGATCGCTTTGACAAATCAGTTTTTGGAGGCGGTTTAACAAACCTGAGCTGGTGACACAAAAAGAAAAATGAGATAAAAGTCAATCTAAACACAGAAGTTAAGGGAAGCCATCTTGTTGACTGTGCTTGTTAACACTGGTAGCAGGAGAGAATAAGGGCGACATTTAAACACTAAGTGCACATTAAAGGAATTGCACCGTCAAATTTTTAGAGTAATAAAAAAAAAAATGCTGATTACCTCAAAAACATTTCATGAACACAGTCAAATAAATGTTTTTGCAAATTTTTTCTTCTCTAAAATTATAAATAAACTCCCGGGCCGAAGTTGCAGGACAAAGAAACTGGCAGTAAAGGGAAAAAGATCTCCAGTGCTAACGGGCAGCTTTCCAGTTCGCCAGCCAGTTACTATTACAATTTCTTTTTTAAAACAATCTTAAAATGAAAGTATGTACAGGAAGTGAAAGCTGAGCCCCGCATGTCGGCTTCGTGTCTCGCAAAGTAATGTACGACAAAAAAGAAAAGGAAAAGAAAGACGAAGGAACGCCACTGGAACAGGAATCCTCACAAATCGCGGTGTTTTGTTTTTTTCCCCCGTTTTCCACGCTGCTGCTGCTTTTTTTCCTCTTTTCTCTTGACTTTTAGTGTTCTGAAGCTGAAGACGAGCGGAAAGGAAAGGGGTCAGGGTCTCTTGGGAGAACGAGCTTCATCACAAGCAACCGAGCAGTCTGGTCGTCTCTTGTCGAAGAAGGGGAAAAAAACAACTAAATCCAGTCTGTGCTCTTTGAAAATCCAAGTTTGCCCTCATTTATCCGCCAGACCAAACCGGTTATGAATCCTCCTCATCTGGTCGGACGTCGACCGGAACCAATTCTCAATCAGGTGAGCATGAATATGGAGTGATTAAAGATGGCGGGGTTATTACTTCGGAACGTGTTGAAACTGCTCGTTAAGGCACTTGTTACAAATTGGTGAAGAGTTTTGAAGGTGAAGACGTGCAGAATGGAGGGCGTCCTTTCCGGGTCGGAGGTGGATGAGGGTCAGAGTCGTTCCGGTTGTTGTTTTTTATTTTTATTTTTGCGCCGACGTCGTTTCCGTTTTGGTCCCGTTCTTTCCTCCTGGCTCTTGCGTCTTCGGTACGTGGCGGAGCAGCGCGAGGCCTTTCAGTAAGGCCGGTGAGTTCTTCCAGAAAGTGTCCGTCTCCAAACGTGTTCCAGATGGCGGCATCCGAAAAAGAAACTGTACACGAAAAAACATAAAAAAAAAAAAAAAGAAAGAAAAAGAATCCAAGACAAGCAGGGGGTGGAGAAGGGTTTGGAGGAGAGCAGTGGCCGATCTGTAGGAGACAGATTACAATCAAGTCAGACAGGAAATCAGAAAATAAATATTTTTTATAAAATGTAGCAACTTTCAAAAATATTCACATTGTTCCCATTCCAACTAGGAATGCACCGATCCACTTTTTTCCCCTTCTGATGCCGATATCTGAGGTTTAGTATAGGCTAATATCGATCCGATACAGAAAATCGGCTGAATTCACTTAAACGTGTCAATTTAAGAAATTAATTTTTTAATAGAAAGTTTTAGAATTGGGATTTTTTTTTTTTTTAATTGAAATTAGTTTTTCTAAACTGCAGTGGAAACAACCGGATGATGCAAAATCATGACAACAGGAAGTAGGTGAAGCATCACGGTGCTGCATGTTTTTAATGACGTGAACAAACTTATTCATGTATGATTTAAATTGTGTTTATTGAATGGAAACAACGCAATTGCAAAATTAGTGAAATTGCCCAACATTAGCAGAATATTGACAAAGTTTTGCGCATAGTTGTAATAAAAATGCAGCTACTGCCACCAATATCCAAAACCAATATCGGATTGGTGCGTCTCTAGTTTAGAGGGCCACATAAAAAGCTCTGGTGGGCCACATCTGGCCCCCGAGCCTTCAGTTTGGCACACGTTTGCTGTACCTGCAGGCTCACTGCTTGACCTCTTCGCCGCTCTCGCTGTGGTACTCGGCCACGTACAGGCTCTTGTCGATGATGCCGGGGATGGGCTTGATCTCCGTCCCCAGCTGCTCCTCGATCGCCTTCAGGTTGAAGCGGTCGTCGTACGTGATGAGGTTGATGGCCAAACCAAGATGGCCGAAGCGTCCTGGGAATCAATCACACGGTTCACACGCTCAAGCATTTTCAAGGCAAGTTTTCCAACAACACTGGAGATAATAATAGCACAAACTAACTAAAGACGAAGTTTCATTTCATGACTCTATAATTTATCACTTAATAATGACTTGTGAAAGCATTTCACACAGCAGGAACAACTGAAATAAAGCAAAATTTTATTTTAAATCAAATTTATACACTTAACTGGTCTGTGAAGGAAAAGAAAACTAAAAGATTTAAAAAAATTTTAATAACATTTAACGAATATAGGCCAACTTTTATGTAATATTACATTGAAACAATGCAACTAAATTATGTAAATTACCTACTTATTCATGAACACAATATGCAAAACGTCACAAAATATTGCTATAAAATGTTCACCAAGTTCTCTAGTATTTAGCAAATGGAAATAATTTTTGTGATTCCAAGTGACCAAAAGCAGGAAAAGTTTAGTCAGATTTGACTTCAGACCGAGAAAAAAAATTATTCTGTGTGAGAAAATATCTGGTTTTAACTGTAAATCTTTTCCAAAGTTAGGCTTTTAAATGAGTGTTGAATTATACTTTATCACAAAACTGCATTTTGAATTTGAAGCATTTAAGGATTTTAAACACTGTAGGGATTTAAAGGCTTAAAGTTACTGAAACAACAACATTTACTCCAGGAATAATCTCTGCTGCTCTTACCAGATCTCCCAATGCGGTGAAGGTACGTCTCTCCCAGTTTAGGAAAATCAAAGTTTATCACAACATTCACAGCTTGAATGTCAATTCCTCTCGTGAAGAGGTCTGAGAAAAAAACCAAAATAATTAACTATGGAAAACCGTTTACTGAATGAAGCGCATCATAAACTGTAAAGGAATGCAGATTAAACATGATCCGATTCATGAAATGCATCATAAACAGGGAAGCAATTTGTTTTTGGTCGTTTTGTGAACCAACATGGCTGTATAAATATCTGACAGGAGCGACTGCAGATGGTAACATGATGTAGACCAAAATAAAAACCAATTGGTTAAATGGATACAATGGAGAATCTGAGCACTCGGCTTCTATGCGCCACAAATCTGGAACAAACTTCCAGAAAACTGTCAAACAGCCGAAACACTGAGGTCCTTTAAATCTGGACTGAAAACCCAAATGTTTAAAGTTGTTGTTGGACGATAATAAATGAAACCTCGACGATGATGGCAGTTATCAAAATGTAATGTTTCCTTCTGCATGATTTCTTTTATATCTTTGTGTTTTTATGATTTAAAGCTCTTTAAACTGCCTTGTTGCTGAAATGTGCTACACATTTTAACTTTATTCATAATTTGGAACAGTGGAAATTGTGTAAAAATTAGATGTGTAAATGTAGAAATTGGGATATATTTGGATAATTTTATAAGCCCCGTCTCCTTCATATTTGTTTTCAAATAGGTTATGACTGATTCTTTTTTTTTCTATCGTTTTCATTTTTGCAGGTATTTTACTTGTCCAAAATAAATAGATTTCATAAAATTTTTGGACAGTGACATTTTCAATTGTTAGGGTAACTTAAATGATTGTAGATATAGATTAAGTAAAAAAAAGAAAACATATTCCACAGTGTGTGTGGTTTTCATCTAACATTTTCTTCTGATGCAGTTCAGAGTCAGATGGAAAGAGATTTGTAACTTTTGTTTCAGAGCATTTAGCTCCCAATAACATGTTTCAGAGCATTTAGCTCATGAAACATGAGTCAAACTCGAGGCCCGGGGGCCAAATCCGGTCCGCCGCAGCTCTTTATGTGGCCAAAAAGTGACGTCCAAACCTCTTGGCAAATAATTTCAGCATTTGCAGCAGAAAACTGCAGGATGAAATCCAGGCAGACAATTACTGCCTGCATGAAGCCACGTTTATAAAAACATGAGATTTACTCATGACACCACAAACTAGTGGAAAGAGGAAATAATCTGAAGCAGCAGCCATCATCCCAAACACCGTGCACAGGAAATGACAAGGTGCATGATGGGTAATTACCAAAATGTTCAGACAAACACTGCAGACATTTGAGTGTTAAGCAGGCAGAATAGATGTAGAGAAACATCAGAACCACTTTTCAAACTGCAGCAGCTGATCAAACGGTTAAAACTAAATGAAATGTGATCCCGGGTTCTGAATGAGACTGAAGCAGCTTTAAAATGTAGAAACCACCAGTCAGACGAGACGTTTACACATTGAAGCATCAGCAGCTGCATCACTCACCAGTGCAGACCAGGTTTCGGCACAGCCCGTTTCTAAAGTCATGGAAAACACGGTTGCGATGTTCCTGAGAAATAAAAACAAAGAATCACTTCAACTGCAGACTCAGAAAGTTAAATCAGTTGAAGCAACCAGACTTTGTTTTACAGTGTCTTTTCAACAACTGGAATCATTTGAACCATAGGTGAATCGATCAGTTTTCCGGTCGATAATTTAAAGCCTGATTTTGATTCTTTTGTCTGAAAAGTCACTAAATATTTGCCAACAATGGGCTGGTAGGAAATATCACCATGTCAGTACTAAAGGCCTCCCTTAAAGGGACAGTTCTGATTTTTCAGTCCAGCAGTTTTGTGGCACATGGAGAGCTGCAATCCAATTGAGTATTTTTCTCAAATTACATTTCATCAATTAAAACACCAGAAACCAAACATTTCATTATATCCACTATGCTTTCATAAGATATTAAGTTAGATGCCATCAGCTAACTAAAGCTACGCTACTTAGCTGGCTGCTGCCAGGTCCCTTAAAGCAACTAAGGCTCTGTATTTATCATATTGATCATCATTATTGTTAGAATTATGATCTATGATCGTCTTGGAACATTTCTATTAATGTTGTAAAAAGGAAAAGAATTATTGGAAAAGTTATTTTTACAATTTTCTCCACTTTGTTTCATGACAGAATCAATAAATATGAAAAAAATATGATGAAATGCAGACACTGTGTGCCGTTTATCAATATAAATCACTTGTTTTTAATCATTTTTATTGTTATATATAACTACATACAGTCGATTATAGTAGCAACTCTTGCATTGTGTGAATGAGAAAACCCAACAGCATCAACTTGGCATTCTCTTGCTAAAGTCCAGACTGTTCAGATATAATAAGAGCGATGGATTTCCCTGATATGAACATTTTCAGTTTGAGATGCTTTAGATATCTAAACCTTCTGGATATGGGAAAAACAGCTAATCTTACCAAGTATTTTTGGTCTAGTTTCTAGTGTAAATATCTTATTACATGTAAATTAGGACAAAACTAACTTATAAGTAACTTTTCAGCAAAATGTAGGAGCTCGTTTTAAGTAACTAATTCCTTAATATTGATGAAAATGTAATAATCCATTGGCAGATTATTTCCAGTGTCAGTTTTCCATAATTAAGGGATTATTTATTTGAAACAAGCTCATTTCTGCTAATAAGAAGTTACTTACAGGTTAGTTTTGTCTTATTTCAAGTGTACTAAAAACTAAAACGTACTTTGCAATATTTGGTGTTTATTATCTTTATGCGACTACATTTAAAAATATGACCTGTCCCTTTAAGGCCCTGCTGTCATGGCTGTTATCTGACAACATGAAGATTTATAGGAAATCATTGTTTCCTTTGGAGCAGGAGCTCAGGTTGTGCAACAGTAAAATGTGATAAGAGGACAGTAAAAGTCGTTTCCAGCTGACCTGTCTCATCTTGGCATGAATGTAGAAACATGAATAACCAAGCTGGGAAATCTTCTTGGCAAGAAGCTCCACTCTCTGAGAGGAGTTACAGAAGATTATCGACTGGTTGATCTGGAGCTGAAGGCCAAACAGAAACAAAGTAGATCAGAGTGTGGACAATGCAGAACGCCATAAAGTCATGAAACATGAGTCAAACTCGAGGCCCGGGGGCCAAATCCGGCCCGCCGCAGCTCTTTATGTGGCCAAAAAGTGACATCCAAACCCCTTGGCATGGAGGCCAAACATTTCAAGTTGCAATTTTTGTACTCCCCCCCCCCCAATTATCAAAAAAAACTTTTTTTGCTTAATAAACCTGAGAACACAATATTTTAATGAAATACGCAAAGATATCTGTAGCTCTTTGTAGATTTAAAATAATAATAAAAAGTCAAACCATATACTAAATTTTGAAATTTTTTTCTAGATTTTTTTATTCATCTTTTTTTGCCACAAGAACAGTCCATGACCAACTCTCGTTTTATTTTAAGGGCCTATTAAATGGTCGTATCCAGGTCTGTATTTTATTAAAACCCACTGGATGTTTTTGGTCCTTGTTACAAACTGAATTAAAAGCCAAACCCTGGATGAATACTTTGTGTTGCACGTTACATTTTAAGATTTTAATTGAATCATTTTTGAACAGCCTGGCATCAGTGAAAATTTCACCAACATTGATTTTAAATGCGGATCCGAATTTAATGCCAATTTTAGGCTGTTGAACTGATCGAGGGCCACAAATGGCCCCAAAACAATCATGAAACCCTGGAGGGACTGAAAAGATGTTCAATACTTACTTTTAAAAAACGCTGATATTTTTTATTTATTGATATTTTAACAGTTTATTGGGTTTTATCAATACATTCTGGCACAACCAGAAGATTAATCTGATTTTTGATTTGGCCCAAAATTAAACTTGGTTTGACGCCCCTGGACTCCAACGGGTCATAAACAGAACCGTAAAAATGACATTGTGCTTAAATATTTTATCAATCCAATCAGTTTCTATCCGTTTTCAATCAATCAGTCCCTCTGATTTCTTGCAAATTATCATGGAAATTCACGCAAAAATCAACAAATCCCTGCACTTTTTTGCATTAATATGTAATTGAGAGTTTATCGCAGCTTTTTGGCAAAAATGGTGAAAAACATTGGCTCCAAGCGACTGTTTACTCCCACCTGCAGGTGGCAGTATTTCTACTAAACAGCTGCCTCACTTGATGCTATAATCTATAATAAAAAGTCGCATTTACCAGGAGGAGCGCACATATTTATAAATTACTACCACAAACCTTGATGTTTTTAAAAGTCCTAATGGCAAAACCCCAGAGGGACTGAAAAGATGTTCAATATTTAACATTAAGAGTTCATATTTTTACGGCTCGTCAGGTTTAATCAATACATTCTGGCACAATAAGAACATTTATGACCTTGATTTGGCCCAAACTTACCCTGGAGAACAAGGTGTTGAGGCAATGGACCTTTTGCCTTTCTGTTACATAAGCATAATACTGAGTCACTCCCTTCAGCGTTAGCTCCTCCATTAGGTTGATCTCATAAGGTTTTTGCAAATGTGCGTTCTGTAACGGGATAAAAAACACATTTAGATGATTCTAGAAGCTTTAGACAATATATATATAATATATATATATATATATGTGAATAAATGTAATTTTTTTTTTCTCTGTACCATAAACTTCTGCACGCTGAGCGGAAAAGTGGCGGAGTAAAGTAAAATCTGCCTCTGCTTGGGCAGGAAGCCCAGCATCTCCTCCATCATGACCACAAAGTCCTGAGACAGGAGCTTGTCGGCCTTAAGGCAGAGAAAACATTTTGTTTTCACCCCGATACACGGATTTACTCAGAAAAACAAACCAACAGATATTCAACACCAAAAATGACTCACTTCATCCAGAACAACCATCTGAACCTGATTGACTTTGGCCACTCCTTTTTTGATTAGGTCTAAAATCCTCCCTGGTGTCGCAATAACCACATGTACTGGAAGACAAAAATTGTGAGGGGGGGATCAGATCAGATATTTGTGACGATGTGCAGATCTATTCAGTCTAATTCTATGCTTTGTGTTCTGAGAAACATCACATTTTAAAATATTTACTTTCTAGTAAATAATATTTACTATATTTAGATTTTCAAAATGCACTTTCTGAATTATTTAAGGTTCATTGGAGCTTATTTTAATGTCAGTTTTTATCATTTTACATTAGATTGCACTAAGTACATTAAAGTTGCGTTTTTTTCTTTTTTAGCTGAATTTAGTTTATTTTTGATCGATTATTTTTGATTTTATATATAAAAAACTTCAATAAATGTATTGTTAAAACAAAAAAACTAGGTGTTTTTGATGTTTGAGCTTGTGAAGCTGTTGGTGTTTTTCAGTGAAATGAACTGGTGCAGAATCATCACATGAATCTGTAATTCAGCACATTTATGTTTAAAATAAAGAAACTTTTAAAGCAAATTATTGGCTCAGATGATGGGAAGTGAAAGAAAATGGATCGGTGCATTTCTTAAATAACTTGAACAGCATTTCTCACCTCTGCAGGTGAGAAATGTTTTTATAACTTCAGGTAAAAGCTCAGCAAGTTTCTTTAGGTGCAGCTTTATAAAATCTCACCCTGGTGGGAACTGGATGCTCACCCGTTTCGTCGAGCCTCATGATGTCGTCGCGGAGGTTCGTCCCCCCTGTGGTCGCCATGACCTTCACGCCGCCCATGTGTTTACTGACCTGGATGCATATTTGGCTGACCTGCAGTGCCAGTTCTCTGGTGGGCACGATGACCAAAGCTGCAAATAAAGATCATATTAAAACACAAACTGAGCTGAGATTAATTTACCGTCATGTTTCTATTAGAACTGCAGAGTCAAAAACAAAAGTTTCAGAGTGGGAACAAACATCTAGTCCTTTGGATTTCTCACTTTATTTATATTTTACGCCTCAACATCGGAGTAAATTAGGCTAGGTATTATTTTAATTGCTTACATCCTTGTGTGAATACATTTACAGTTCAATTAAGCCGAGAAAGGCACCAAGAAATCTGCTGATGTCTAAAGTTGTCAAATTCACAGCTTGATTGGAGACGATTATGTCAAAAAGCTTTTAAAATTTTACACCAGAAAGATTTGGAATATAAATATGAAATCTGCAAGTTTTATAATGTTAAACATAATTACTTGTCAACTTTATTATTCTGGCTTTAAAATGCTTTACAGAGACAGGGCTCCCATTAAACTGCAAAAACAAAATCTTACCAAGTATGTTTGTCTTGTTTATAGTGCAAATAAATCAGTAAAGTTTAAATAAGAACATTAATTTATAAGTAACCTTTTAGCAACATAGAGCTTTTTCAAGTCTTGATTGTAGATTTAAAAAGAATACTGGTTCCACTGTCAGATTATTTCACTATAATGAGACATTTTCCCATTGTTGTAAGATAAATAATCTGTCAGTGGAACTTTTTAATCAATATTAAGGAATGATTTACATCAAAAAAGCTCCAATTTCTTGCTGAAAAGTTACTTGTAAGTTAGTACACTTGAAATAAGACAAAGCTGACATATTTGCACGAGAAACAAGACAAAGATATTTTGTAAGGTTTGGCGTTTATAAGCAATGATTGGTAAGAAGAGAACGGTGAGAAGAATAATGCAAATGCAACTAATCAACTAAAATTCAAAGCCTAGAAACAAAAAACAGATTGGACGTTCGTCACAAAAATTTAATCATAGGCTAAATCTGCAAAACAATTCTCTTTGCTCACAGAAGAGAGTTTATGTGGGTCTTATTTTGCTTTAATTAAAGCTTCTGGAGATTAACATGCAGCTATTTTTGCACCAAGTCTTTCTGAAGCAATCGGGGAATTCCTCATCCGTTTTCACATTTGCACAAAGCCTTTTTGTTCTTCAGTAATCATTACTTGGCATAAACTTGAGGCAAAACTCCAGATTTAACTCTTGATGTAGTTGAAGATTTTTCCATCTCTAAAATTTAAGTACCAATAACGTCAACTTTACATTCCCCAAAATTAAAAAAGGAAAATTTTTTATTTTTTGTGCATAAAATTAACGTCTCCAGTAGCAGTAAATCTAATTTGAACTCTCATGTTTTAAAGTGGCTCTGTCCTGGATGCGGTTTCATTCCTCTGTTCTCGCCATGTGAACCTGCAGCAGCAGCAGCAGCTAAATGAGCAGAAACCAGACCGACCCTGTAAACAGTCTCTCTTCAGGTCGATGCGTTCCAGCAGGGGAATGAGGTAGGCTCCACTCTTTCCTGTGCCGTTCTTGGCTCGGGCCAAAATATCCCTGCCCGACAGTGCAATGGGAATGCTTTCCTCCTGCACAAGAACAAAACACGTCTCCTGTTCATGTACAAAACATCTTCAACCGGTAAAGCTTCATATCAATTTCAAGCAGAAACCAAATTAATTTCCCTCCACAAACAGATTATCGCAGTATCTCCAGTCTTTTCCTGTCATCATGTTTAAATCATTATTATTCTCAATCACTCTTTAAAACGGACATTAAAGTTAAAATTGACTCACTTTCAAAATGTAAATCCACTCAGATCTGAGTTTTAACATGAGAAACAGTTTAACGGTTAAAATGTTTCCAGCTGAATCAATGGGAGAGAAAACGGAAAGGCAACAGCAGGACAAGATAAAAATAACTCGTCTTCAAATGTAAGAGTTCACTTTCTACTAAACCCAGTCCAGACTGGTTCGATCTAAACCCACAGATATCCACCGAGATCAACGCAGCAGCAGCTCACCCAGATTACAACAGATTATATTATGTGTCAAGATATGAGCTAATTTAAGAGTTTATTAAGGAAAATAGTCACTTCTCATGAACATTTTACTACAAACATTTGATACGTTTTGACTGGTGCAATGAGTGGTTCATTACTGTAGACATGTACTTTACAAGAAAAATAAAGTTTAAGTAGTTATTGCACTAAATGATCATTTTGTTTAAGCAATATAATGATAATGGCATAATAACTTAGGAACACATTCTCAGATCAAACATTTAACACTGGAACTGGAAGACATTTTAAATATAAAAAAAATGAATTATGTATTTCAAAGAAATATCTAGTAGAGACAAACACCAGACTGAAGACTTTTGCCATTCAGTTTTTGGTAGAAATAAATAAACAATAAATCACAGAGATGACTGAATTATTGTTAGCTGATTTACTGCGACAGGCCAAAGTTTGAGAACCAGTTTGAGGCTGTACCTGAATTGGAGATGGCTTTTCCCAGCCCATCTCAAAGATTCCCATAAGTAGCTCCCTCTTTAGGCAATAATCTTCAAACTCATTGCCTTTAGTTGCAGTCACATCCTGCAATCACAAAATATCTCATTAGTAGGATTACAGGATGTATAAATATGTAATTCACATTTTATTTCTACTTACCGAAGTTTTGATCCTCGTGTCCTTTGGGGGCAATTTCAAATTCTTCTTCCAGTCGTCTCCAGGCCTGAGTGGGTAAAGAAAAACATTTACAGTAGAAAAAGAGACCAAAATTCAAGGAAATCATAAATAGGAAGAGGGTCAACATTAAAGATGCATTCATGAAGATTATGATTCTCAGGACTGATTCCAACAGATTCTCTGCAGGATTCTTACACAGATGAGTCAACTACCAAAGCATCTGCCTTCAGTATTTATCCTGATATTATCCACCTTAAAATGCATAGTTGAACATGATTTTATCCTGAAATCTAATATCATTTTTCAGCATTTGTCCCACTGATCTGACTGAATCAAGTTGAAAAAACTGGTAGAATCCAATATTTTGGAATAAATCAAGTGGAAAAACTGATATAATCCAATACTATGGCACCCATCAAGTGAAAACATTGGTAGAATGCAATGTACTAGAACGAATCAAGGGGGAAAAAAAGGCAGAATCCATTATTTCGCTGATTTATTGGGGCATCTTTGATAAATTATTTCTTCGGTGGCAGGACTTACTTGATAACAGCGTTTGTTGGAGGGGCTGGCTGGGAATTGCCGTTGATTGTGCCTTTTATCATCTGGTTTAACTGTGGAGGTTGAGGACCTCCTCCACCACCACCTGGTGCCCCTGCAGGTTTCACCGAGCTCCTCAGCTGTCCGTTCTGGTTCGACAAGCCCAAAATCACTGGGTTCTCTGTCCTGGTGGTGCTCATGTCCACTTATTTTTATTTTACTCCAATACCAATTAAATCTTTAACAGTCTCTAAACAAACCGAGTCCACTTCTCTGGGACTACTCAAACTAAAGATTGCCCTTGGCTTTTCAATAAATCAAATTACTCATCAAAACTAATGGGGCATCAAGTGTCAAGAAATGAACTCGTCCTTTCGAATTTACTAAGACTTCTGAGCATGAAAATTAAATAAGGGCTTGGCATAGGGTTAATCGGCCAACTTTATCTGGAAATCAACACGCCAGGAAGGCTTAGTTAGCTTTTAAACGTTGGCTCAGTTAGCCATCCCGTTAGCTTAACCGGGCCTCTGTGTCCTTTCAAGTCTGTCCAACCCTGAAATATAAAAAACACAGAACACTTGAATAAAAACAGGGGTCAGTTAAATAAATCATTCACAATATTTATCCTTAAAAAATGCATTTTTAATCGTAAGAAGCGCTAGCTAGGAGTTGGCCTAAAGTCAAAAGTTAGCCGACCCTGCGGTGACCGTTGCTAAATGCTAACAGCAAGGTAAAGCGTCACGGTGAAACAAATTTGCCATCTTAAACATATTTATTGTTTCACATATACGCACGTGTATTCAAAAGAATAAGATAACTTCTTCCCAGTTTTATCCAGCTTGTTAAACCAACGTCAAATGGGGCTAGTTACCTTAGAGCTAGCGAATGAAGCTAAAGGTTTGCGCCAGCAATGAGGATTCCGTATTCAAATATACTCCAGAAAGCTAATACACGACTTACATTTTCTGGTCTGTGTTTTAGCGTTAAATCGTCTAGAACAATATTATTAACAGTCCCAATTATTCGCTTGCCTATTAGTGACAAGTCTGGGCAACTACGAGCTAACTGGCTAATGGAGGCGAATTAACGTTCACCATTAAAGGTAAAAGCCGTCAGAAAACGCCAACAGTCGAATACATGTCATTACTTTGCCTCGGGTTGAATACAAACGCAGTTACCTTGGATAACAGAAATAAAGCGGTCCGGTTTGCGGTTTTTTGTACAGTGTACTGGATTTTTTTAGCTGACTACGAGAGAGTCTTGTCAAACAAGGATTCAAGATGGCTCCCAGCCGTATTTGAAGCCGTCCGCAGCCAACAAATCAGCTGATTCCATTTCAAATCAACAAATCAACATTTAAGGTTTCCTCACGAAGAAATGAGCCACAGATTAAAATGTCAACATCGCAACTGTGTAAGCGTTAAAGTGTTTATTATTTATTAAACAAAAGCTAAAATCGCAATTTTGCGTGTGTGTGTATTTTCATGCAAGTTTCATGAGCTTTTTATTGAAAGAAACTGATTTGGAAACATTTTCTATTGCCTGATTTTGTTATTTTTTTGTTACTTACATGAAATATTGTAATTTTTGTCCTCAAAAAATACACAAATTTCTACTGAACTTTATGTTTTGGTCTGTCTGATTCTTTGATTTTAAGTAATTTCTTGGATAGATACTTTTTACTCTAACCTGAGTGAAGTTTTCTGCTCTCCTGTGACATAAACGACAGATAAAAGGGAAACAAAATAGGGCTGCAACTAGCAATTATTTTAGTTATAAAGTATTTTAGCGATTATTCTAAAAAGAAAAAAATTGGCATATTTTGCAGATTTTTTTATAACCACTTCAGCTCTTTTTTAAAAAAGTATTATATGTAAATAAACACATAGTTAAATATTTATTTTAAAATAATGCTTATATGTACTAACCTTAGTACTAGTACATAATAACACCCGATTTTATTTGTACAAAATGATGTCATCAGTCAGACAAAAATGCAAAGTTTTGTACAAATCTTGGTATTTAAAAAACTAAATAATAAAAACATGATTGACATTGAATCTTCTACATTTGAAACTGTTTTGCAAAATTTCTGATATTATTCTCGAAATTTTCAGAACCTTTTCAAGCAAATTTTAAACTTTCCAAACTCGGAATTAGTATTTTTTTTCCTTTCTAGAAAGTTCTGAGATTTTTTTCTATTTTTTTTCTTGCCGATTTCTGACATTTCTTTTTTCTGAGATTAATCTAAATAACTCTGAATTTTATTCTAGAAACTTTAGACTTTTTAAACTCTCTTTTTTCCAGAAAGTGTCCCGAGCTTCGTTGTGAACGCCCTGAGTTTGTTTCTCTAACAGTAATAACGCTGCAGCCGGATTTGCTGTGTCTCAGTTCTCCCACCAGAGGGCGCTGTAGTCTTTGGACGCCGCCCCGGGCATTCTGCGGTCTGCAGCCGGGATTTCTTGGCGAGCGCCAGGCTGCGCAGCCAGACATTCCTGCAGAGGGACTGTGGTCGCCAGTTATCCTCCAACTGCTGTGAGTTCATGACTGCAGTAAGTTCTGTACATTTGGTGACTAACATCAGTGTTTATATCAGAGAAAGTGTTTAAATCTGAAAGTAATTTTGGCCGCATTTCAACTTGTGGGCTGCATAGCTCAGTAAAACTGCTCTGAAATACAAAGCTCACATTTTAATTTTGACCTTATTTAAAATCTTGAATTATTCTTTAATCAATTCCTGTTTAACAATTCGAGTTTTTTCCTTGTCTGACATCTTTTTGTCCTTTTTTATTTTAATTAAAATGTCTAACCCTACCCCTCCTTGGGCTGCCACCTTATCGTGGTGGAAGGGTTTGAGTGTACCAATGATCCTAGGAGCTATGCTGTCTGGGGCTTCATGCCCCTGGTAGGGTCACCCAAGGCAGACAGGTCCTAGGTGAGGAACCAGACAAAGCGCAGCCCAAAGACCCCAATAACTTTGGATCTGGCGTTCCCTCACCCGGACGCGGGTCACTGGGGCCCCACTCTGGAGCCAGGCCTGGAGGTGGTGCATGATGGCGAGCGCCTGGTGGCCGGGCTTTTACCCACGGAGCCCGGCCGGACTCAGCCCGAAGAGGAGACGTGGGTCCCCCTTCCAATGGGCTCACCACCTGTCGGAGGGACCAAAGGGGTCGGATGCAATGTGTTACGGGCGGCAGCCGAGGGAGGGGACCCTGGCAGTCTGATCCTCGGCTGCAGAAGCTAGCTCTTGGGATGTGGAATGTCACCTCTCTGGTGGGGAAGGAACCGGAGCTAGTGTGCGAGGCTGAGAAGTTCCGGCTAGAAATAGTCAGCCTCGCCTCGATGCATGGCTCTGGTTCTGGAACCAGTCTCCTTGAGAGGGGCTGGACGTATTTCCACTCTGGAGTTGCCCAAGGTGAGAGCTGCCGGGCAGGAGTGTGCATACTTGTTTCCCCCATCTTGGCGCCTGTACATTGGGGTTCACCCCGGTGAACAAGAGGGTAGCCTCCCTCCGCCTATGGGTGGGGGGACGGGTTCTGACTGTTGTCTGTGCTTACGGGCCGAACAGCAGTTCAGATCACCCACCCTTCTTGGAGTCCTTAGAGGGGGTGCTGGAGAGTGCCCCTCCTGGGGACTCCCTTGTTCTACTGGAGGATTTCAATGCTCACATGGGCAATGACAGTGAGACATGGAGGGGTGTGGTTGGGAGGAACGGCCCCCCCAATCTGAACTCGAATGGAGTTCTGTTGTTGGACTTCTGTGCTCATCACGGATTGTCCATCACGAACACCATGTTCAAGCATAAGGGTGTCCATATGTGCACTTGGCACCAGGACAGCCTAGGCCGCAGTTCGATGATCGATTTTGTCATCGTTTCATCGGATCTGCGGCCGTATGTCTTGGACACTCGGGTGAAGAGAGGTGCAGAGCTCTCCACTGACCACTACCTGGTGGTGAGTTGGCTCCGGTGGTGGGGGAGGAAGCCGGTCAGACCTGGCAGGCCCAAACGTGTAGTGAGGGTCTGCTGGGAACGTCTGGCGGAGTCCCCTGTGAGACGGAGCTTCAACTCTCATCTCCGGCAGAACTTCGAACACGTTCCGGGGGAGGTGGGGGACATTGAGTCTGAGTGGACCATGTTCCGTACCTCCATTGCCTGTCGCGGCGGCAACCCTCGAACCCGTTGCTGGACACCTTTGGTGAGGGATGCTGTCAGGCTGAAGGAGTCCTATCGGGCCTTTTTGACCTGTGGGACTCCAGAAGCAGCTGATGGGTACCGGCAGGCAAAGCGGCATTTGGCTCGGGTGGTTGCTGACGCAAAAACTCGGGCGTGGGAGGAGTTTGGAGAGGCAATGGAGAAAGACTTCCGTACAGCTTCGAGGCAATTCTGGTCCACCCTCCGGCGTCTCAGGAGGGGGAAGCAGTGCAGTACCAACACTGTTTATGGTGGGGATGGTGCGCTGCTGACCTCAACTCGGGACGTTGTGAGACGGTGGGCGGAATACTTCGAAGGCCTCCTCAATCCCACCAACATGTCTTCTGTTGAGGAAGCTGAGCCTGGGGAGTCTGGGTTGGGCTCACCAATCTCTGGGAACGAGGTCGCCAAGGTGGTCAAAAGCTCTTCAGTGGCAGGGCCCCGGGGGTGGATGAGATCCGCCTGGAGTTCCTTAAGGCTCTGGATGTTGTAGGGTTGTGTTGGCTCACACAACTCTGCAATATCGCATAGACATCGGGGGGTTTGAGGGGGGCTCTCCGGGAGTATGGGGTACCAGGTCCTTTTATACGGGCTGTCAGGTCCCTGTATGACCGGTGTCAGAGTTTGGTCCGCATTGCCGGCAGTAAGTCGGGCTCGTTTCCGGTGAGAGTTGGGCTCCATCAAGGCTGCCCTTTGTCACCGATTCTGTTCATTACTTTCATGGACAGAATTTCTAGGCGCAGCCGAGGTGCTGAGGGGATCCATCTTGGTGGCCTTAGGATCGCATCTCTGCTTTTTGCAGATGATGTGGTCCTGTTGGCTTCATCAGATCGTGATCTACAGCTCTCACTGGAACGGTTTGAGGCCGAGTGTGAAGTGGCCGGGATGAGGCTCAGTGCCTCCAAATCCGAGGCCATGGTCTTGAGCTGGAAAAGGGTAGAGTGCCTTCTCCGGGTCAGGTCCATCATGGTGAAGAGAGAGCTGAGTCAAAAAGCGAAGCTCTCAATTTACAGGTCGATCTACGTTTCCACCCTCATCTATGGTCATGAGCTTTGGGTCATGACCGAAAGAACGAGATCACGGATACTAGCGGCCGAAATGGGTTTCCTCCGCAGGGTGGCTGGGCTCTCCCTTAGAGATAGGGTGAGAAGCTCGGTCATCCGGGAGGAACTCAGAGTAGAGCCGCTGCTCCTCCACGTCGAGAGGAGCCAGTTGAGGTGGCTTGGGCATCTGGTCAGGAAGCCTTCTGGACGCCTCCCTGGTGAGATGTTCCGGGCACGTCCCACCGGGAGGAGGCCTCGGGGAAGACCCAGGATACGCTGGAGGGACTATGTCTCTCGGCTGGCCTGGGAACGCCTTGGGATTCCCCCGGAGGAGCTGGAAGAAGTGGCTGGGGAGAGGGAAGTCTGGGCCTCCCTTCTGAAGCTGCTGCCCCCGCGACCCAACCCCGGATAAGCGGAAGAAAATGGATGGATGGATGGATGGATGTCTAATCTTACCTTTATTTGTTTCCTTCTTCAGGAATATTTCTGTCACTTTGTGGTAAAAACGGTGCTCTTTTTGTCTGTTATTTATTTTAAAAAATGTCTCTGAGCTTTTATAGAGATGATTGTCAGGGACGGGAATCTTCATTTAACGTTTCTATTCTGACTGTATTTTTCCGATTATTTTCAAGAGTAGAGCAACTGTTTGTTTTAAGATTAATCTCAAAAATGTTTGAGAAAAAAAGTATCTTTTTGACTTTTGTAAATTTTCAGATTTTGAAAAGACAACAATTTTAAACTTTTAAAACACAATTTTTTTGACTTTTCAAACTACGATAATTCCTGTTTTTTTTTTTCTTGACATTTCCTGAGAATAATTAAAAATTTCAGAGATTTTTTTGGCAATTTTTTCAACTTTTCAAATTCAGATGTTTCCTTTTTCTTCTCTCAAAAAATTCTGAATCAAAATTTTTAGGAGATATTTTTTGGAAAATTTTTGACTTTCCAAACGCTTTTCTCAAAAAACAAGGAAATTGATAATCAAAATTTTCGGCTTTTCAAACTTAGAAATTTTCTTGTTTTCTTCTAAAAAATGTATGAGATTAATTTTAGTTTTTTTTAACACACAAATTTTTGGGATTTTCCAGAAAATGTCTGGGATATATATATATATATATATATATATATATATATATATATATATATATATATATATATATATATAAAAGTTTTGATGTTTATTTATTTATTTTTCTGGCAAATTTTGGACATTTCAAACTCAGGCACTTTCTAGATTTTTCTAGAAAATTTCTGTTTGTTTTTGGCAGAAATGAACTCTTTTTTCCATTGATCAATTTAAAATGATTTTTAGCTGCTCTCGTGTTGCTGAACACCTTTCCTGCTAAAACTGTTTTCTCTCTCCACAAGAAGTACAGCCAGAAACTCAGCAACAAAAAAAATAACTTTTTACCAGAAACCAGACAGCAATTAAAGACTAGCATGTCCTGTCACGAACAGCAGCTCAAAGTTTGACATGCATGACTTCACTTCCTGTTCTGTCGTCCCCAAGTGGCCGAACCGTGATACCAACTTATGAAACTGGGAAAATATGAGAATGAGGCATTTCCAGAGCAGAATCATCTCACAACCACGAAGAAATAAAGCAGGTTCACTTCGCATGTCATTACCAAGATAAAATAAGTGATGATTTTCTTTAAACAGGTTAAAAATAAAAAACAACAATAAACCATTAAAATGGCATAAAAACTGCGGCTATTCTCAATTTCTGATTCAGGTGTTTATTACACATTTTAGCACCAAAATACCATAAATAGGCCACAAAATTATAGATTTTGTAGTTTAATAGAGGTTAGAATTATTCACAAAGTCAAACTAGTATATTTAGCTAAAACATGATAAACTGTGTAATATTTAGACTGGTGAACACAACAGATGTTGACAAAGTCTTACTACTTTCATAAATTATTTCAGGACCACGTCTAGAAAATATTCTCTGTAAGCAGATTTTTTTTTACAAAATAATTTGTGTGGAAAAATGAAGCAAACTGTGACTGAAAACACTGATCAAAGATGGTTTTATATCTCCAAATGTTTTCATAATGAAAGCAGCAGGCAGCTGCAGCTTAATGCTGAAAATGCACCGCGTTTCAAAGAAAGTATGTTCAGAACAGATAAAGACAAATTTACATTTGAAATATGACAAAATGTTTATTTCGCACCAGCAAAATGATTGTATCTGTAAAGTTTAAAGTGGATCTATTATGCAAAACTGACATTTTGCATGTTTTTGTTCCTCCATTTGGTCTCAACTGCTCCCCTGCAGGCGCTGTACAATGGCTGCTGGAAACGACCATCCAGAAACCACTTGCTGCATTCTTGCTGGTTGTGCAGCAGGCTCTACTTCTGCTTTTCAAAGATGTACGGTTGTATAATTGCACATCTGTTGAGTTGGGGGGCATGGCCAGCAGCAGCTGATTTGGATTTAAAGTGACAAGACGCCCTAAAACAGCTTAACATAGGCAGAACTGAGCTGACCAGAATCTCATAATCTAAGAATGATTTTGTTTTGTATCACCCGTAGAGTTCTCCTAATCTGTTCAAGGAAACACAACAGGTCACTTGTACACATTTAATCGGCCTTACTTTCTAAAGAAGTCCTAATTTTTTGAGTATCTATATTCTACATGAATTACCTTGGTGAAAAAAATCAAAAAGTTACATTTAAATATAGATTTTACATTATTTTTTACACTAAACACATTTAAAATTTCAGGTATACCTGAACTGGTTTTGTTGTTGAGCTGCTTTTGCTACAGATGGCTGCATCCTGGGTGCAGAAATTAGCATTATCACAGATCCTTCCTCCATACTCCAATTTTTCTGAATTTCACCACTTTTGGACAATAAAGCACATTTATATTCTATTCAAAGCTGTGAAAACAACACTGTATTTGTCTCTCTATTTATAAATACCTACTTGTTTTCTGGTGATCGTGTTTTATGTGACCAAAAGAAAACTGGGGGCATGCATAACTTGAAGTGAAAGTCGAGTTCAGTGGCACCGAGCAGATCACAGGAAGGCTCTCCACATAAATGATCAAAGTCAGAATGAATGTTTTTAAGGTGTTTGAACTTATTTAAGCTACACTGAAAAACATGCCAGCAGCTCCGTAGCATCTCTAAATGTATTTCCAACAGGAAGACGTACCTCTGGTAGCCCTACACATTGCTACGATAAGAAATCTTCAGTGTGTGGAACTTTTTCAGAAGAATTCAACTTGTTTGTGGCGTTTCACAGTGTCTGGTTTCGAAACTTCAGATATCTGCAGATGATGTGGTTCTGTTCACACCTTCAACCCGTGACCTTCAGGGTTCGCTGTAGCGGTTTGCAGACGTGTGATGCCAGCCAATAGGAGTTTATTAATGCAAAGCTTTGCAAAAATAATCGTGCTTTCAGAGCAAATGCCAGCCTGTCGCCTCCAAAAATCATTTTGAGCATTTTTATACTTTTCTTTTTGCACACTTCAGTGCATTTCATCAGGTTTTTAATCCTTGTATGTAGAAATGGGGTCCAACCGACCCCACACACATAAAACTTGTATCATTTTCTTTAGTCCTCTATGTTTGCCTCAGTCCTCGCACGCACAGAGAAACTAGATGGTGACTAATTGTGAAATTGAAATTAAATTTGTTTCTCACATATTTAAAAACATAAAAGTAATTCACGTTCACCCCCCATTTGTTTTACTTAAACCTCAAACATGCAAACAACACGTTTCTTCACATCTAAGTAATTTCCAAAACACCAAACTTTGTGTTGATGTTTGGAGGCTACAGACTCTAAAATCCCCTGAAACAAAGTGAGTGACTTAATATTTAAACAGTTAAGGTAAAAAATCAAACAAAACTCTGAATATTGCCACAGAAAAAAGTGATAATACTACCATTCTTCCCAAAAGAAACAAAGACAAAGTCTCCTTAAAGTTTGGTCAGTAGATTTCATTTTAAATACTGAATTGTTTTATTTAGTTTTATTTCACTGAACAAGTCCTGTCTTGTAGTGCTGCATTCAAAATTGTTATTTGAGTAATCAAGGTCAAACAGTTTTACTTTCACAAGTGGAGCATTGCAGCTTTCGCCATTAAGCTCCACTGGATGCGTGAAACTTTAAACTTGTTTTGGGTTTATTTTAAATCTAACAACCACGTAGACAACAAAGTAAGAAGAAAAGAAACAGAGAAAAGTGGGGAAAATCGCAGGTCAAAACAAAACAACCTAAAGTTAAGCAAATGAAGAAGCCTGGTATTTATTGTATGGCCGAAACTTTAAAGGGATATTAATGACGGTGCATCAGGGCCGTCACAGACAGAAAAAAAGGAGAACATTTTCACCAAAAACTCAGAAATTTAGAGACTAATTTCAGAAATTTTTCAGAAAACCTGGAAAATTTCGACAGTTGAAATTCACAAATTTTCACATTTTTTGTAGAAAATTTCTGATATTAATCTATTTTTTTTTATTTTTAGAAAACGTCTGAGATTTTAGGCACAAATTTACTACTTAGTGCTACTTTCATTTTGCACATTTTGTGTATTTAAAAGAAAGGCATCTAGTCTTCCTTTTTTTGGACTCAATTGAATAAATTTATGTTCAGTAATAAGAACAGGATTTGGTTCACTTTGGTTTAAAACGCTCACTAGATTTAGCCTATTTTTAAGAAAGACTAAAAGCTGATTTGACTGCAGCAAAGTCGACTTTTCAGTAAAAATCAAGTTTTACGTTTTGTTAAAACTCGGTTATGAAAATACAAATACATTCTGTTGTACTTTACATTTTCCTGTGTAAGAAAATCATGTTAACAATTTTTACCCTGATTGCAAATTAAAAATCTCCGTCTGCAGGTCGTATTGAATTAAGTGTAAAGGCTATAAATGGCCCCCGGGCCACACTTTGGACACCCATCATTTAAAGGGAAAGAAGGTCAACACCGTTTAAGTCTGCCTCTAATTTCAAATGTTACAAAAAATTCTTAAATTTATTTTATTTTTTTAGAAAATGTTTCAAGTTTTCTCTAAAATGTTTGAGATTAATCACAAAATTTCTAAGTTTTTGGCAAAAATTTACTCCTCTTTTCTATCTACAACGGCCCTAATACACAGTCGCAAAAATCCCTTTCAAGTTCTGCATCTACCATAAATATTTGCTTAATTTTAGGTTGTTTTTTTTGGCCTACATCTACTTTTGAGTCCACAACGTTTAATTTGCGTTACAGTGTCGCTGTGGCTGCGCATCGCTGCTCGTGTATCCGCTGCAAAAATCTTTTTTCGGCTGCTAAATCTCTTCTCCGTGTCTCCACCCAACAGAAAGCTTTGGGGGCACATTTAAAAGGAAAGCATAAGAGGAAGTGTGCGCGCTTTGTCGCTGCAGAAGTGTGAAACGATCATCTCCCGCCGCGTCGTCATGGCTTTCACAAAGACCTACACTGGAGGCATGGTGAGACTTTAACACACGTTCAAAATAACGCTGATTAATTCATCATTTAGAGTATATTTAAGTGTTTTTTTTAATCTCCAGATAGTGGATTCATTTTATAATTTAAGTCGATTTACCTGAATTTTTATACTTTAATGTTAAAACCAATACAGATTTTAAAACTGGAAACCCAATATTTGTATTTTTTCTTTATTTTGCAACTGAAATGCATTATTTCTTGCTTGTTTGTTATTTTCTCCTTTAAATTGCCCTGTTGCTTAAATGTGTTAAGTAAACCTAGACAGGAAAGATGTATGAAACATATGTGATTTATTCAAATTAGGTGTGCACTGCTTGTTTCCTGTTATTTAACCAAGCAACCAGAAAAGAAGAACTTTTCCAAAGCATGTTGAATATTTAAAAAAAATGTGCTGAGGGGTTGATTTCTCTGATATAGCGGAGAAAGAGGAAATAATGCACATAATCAGATTTATTTATATGCTTTTTACACATTATTGCGTATAAAATGGATGCTGTTTGTTGTCATTTCCAGCTTTATGAATGAACCAAATTAAAAGTAGCAGCCAAAATTGTAAAGATCAAGTTGTTCAAGATGAACTGATTATATTTTATTCATTTCTTAGTTGACAAAGATTTCTTTTTATCTAGTTAATTCAAATCCATTCCATCCATCCATCCATCCATCCATCCATTTTCTTGCACCCTTTTTCCCTCAGTGGGGTCGGGAGGGGTAGTTAATTCAAATCTTTGATGTTAATTAATGTAACTTTATAAGCAATTCTTAAGTTTATTTAAATAGCACCAATTTACAACAAACGTCGTCTTAATAAAAACTCAACTTTATACTGGAAGTTTGAGAAAAAGCAGACAGAAAACATAGAGAAGTACTGACACAGGCACAAGTCATTTAATCTAGGAGAAAAACATAGCTAAACTGGAGTAACCATGGCAACCATAGTAACCATAGCGACAATTAGCCTTCTTAGTAATATTGTCAAAAAGAGAGAAAAGGTAAAACATAATGATACAAATCTCAGATGAAGTATAATTAATATGGGGAGAAAAACCAGAGGTTAACTGCAAAAGTGGAGAGTAGTAGGAGAATGTAGTAGATGAAAAGTGGTGAGTATGCATGTCAGGGTGGTTCCACGCCTGATATTCCGGTATATTTGGTTCGATTGGGGACCAAAGTCCCACTTGTTACATTTTCAGCTGTAGCGGTTCCTTTTCACAATGCACTGAGTTAAACGAAACTAACCGTTTGAAAAACTTGTTCCCCTCCTCGCCTGTGGAGGCGCTGCACCAAGAATCACGAAAGAAACGACAGGAAAACGTCTGAAGACGTCCACAACTTCCTTCATTATGAAATGTAAACAAACAAAACTGGAGTGGCCTTATTGAGGAATTTAAAGGTGCTAAACTCATGAAATAAGAAACGATCCACAAACTCCATTCTCTCTGCTCATAGATAAACAGGAAGACATCTAATGCACATCTGCGGATTCACACATTACATTTTCATCGTCTCATTTTCTTCGTCTCAGAATCCAAAATGTCTTGTCTCTTACTTCTGACATCGAGTTCTTATACCATTCCAGCCCTACTGTTGTTCATTGTAAAGCTTCTGACCAATAGCGTTACTGAACCTCACTTCTGGCGATGTGTGTTGGAAGTTCCGAGAATTCTGGGCTGACCTTGTGGAAGTTGAATCTGCTGCATCGGAAGACCTTTAGTCAAATTGTTAGTTCTTCTGTCCAAACAAAGATTTTTTCCTAGTCCTCGCCGACTTCTTCGCACGCAAGCAGGAAAAGACGTTTGCCAGAAGTTTCCTGCACAACAACTTAACCTTTCCCTCACTGGTGATTGTTTATTTAAACATCTCTCCGATCTGAATTCCTTTCTGACTTCTAGGTCAGATTGAGCCAGTACATTTCTTTTCAGTAAAACATATCTTAATGTGAATCAACCAACAACACTATTATAATTATATAACTATTAATATAATTATATTCCTCTACAGCATGCGGTTGACTAGCTAGGCTAGCACGTTTGTTTTGGTTATATTTACCCAGAATGCCCTGCGCTGTAGTCCACTTCCTGTTTTTGGAGTGATTTCGGTCCGCTTGGCGTTCACATGCATTTGAACTGCACCAGAGTTCACGTCAACCAAACTGAGACCAAGGTTTGTAGGCAGACCAGAGTTCATTGTTTTGGTCCACATCAGAGTTTGGTTGCGCATTCACACCTCCACAAATGAACTGGACTTTGTAGACAAACTGCAATTTGATTAAAGCGGACTAAACAGGACTGGTATGAACGCAGCCTTAGAAACTTTAGGAACCACCGATAAACCTGCAGTCTGACAGCATTGTTCTCTGTTAGAAACGGATGGACCAATCACATCTCCAATATCTGATGAAGTTTGATCATCACGGGCGAAGAATAATAATTTCAAAATACTCTGAATTTTGGATCAACAGTTGGCGTGTAACTAAATTTTGTGGATTTTCCGATAGTAATAAATTATAATAGACTTGATATACACTGCAAAAACACAAAATCCTTTGGACTAGTTTCCAAAGAAAATATCTCAGTAAAAGATATATATAAAATACAAAACTAGCTTAAAAGTAACTTTTCAGCAAGATACAAGAGCTTGTTTTAAGTCAATAATTTCTTTATATTGATGAAAAAGTTCTAGTTCCAGTTTCAGATTATTTAATTTATAAAAGGACATTTTTCCCATGTTGCAAGTGGAATATTCTACCAGTGGAACTAAGACATTTCCATCAATGCTGAGGAATTATTGACTTAAAACAAGCTCCAATATCTGGCTACAAAGCTATTTGTAAGTTAGTTTTGTCTTATTTCAATTGTATTAAGACATTTGCACTAAAACCAAATTAAAAATTCTTGGTAATATTTAGTGTTTTTGAAGCAAGTGAATCCATTGCAGATGATTACAGAAAGTAGTTCTCCTTTAGACGCTATGGATGTTTTGCTACTCAAAATAGCTCTTTAAAGAGGAAGTGGAAACAATCTGGCACATTCAGAGCTTTCGGAAACCGATCCGACTGAGACGACTGCAGGGTTCAAGTCTGCTTATCTGTTACCTAATGACTCTTATTCCGCTGCGGTGTCATAACAAAATTCTCTTTGTTCTTTATTTCATAGGACACAGACTATGAATATTACAGCTATGACAATAACACAGATAATAAAGAAGACTTCATCTGCGATGACGAAGAGTTGATGTTCCAAGACTTTTACTCCGTGTTCAGCCCGGTCCTCAACAGCCTCATCTTCCTCGTGGGTTTGGTCGGAAATGGCCTGATGGTCACCATCCTCCTGAAGCGTCACCGTCGGCTGCGCATCACTGAGATCTACCTGCTGCACCTCGCCCTGGCCGACCTCATACTGATATTCACGCTGCCTTTCAACGTGGTCGAAAGCGTCGCAGGATGGCTGTTCGGGGAGTTTTTCTGCATGCTCTATGGCGTGTTGAGAAACCTGTACCTCCTGTGTGGGAGTTTCCTCCTGGCTTGCATTGGATTCGATCGGTATCTGGCCATCGTCCACGCAATCCCCAGTATGCAAAGTCGACGCCCAAAAAGAGTGCACCTGACCTGCGCATCACTTTGGCTCATCTGTTTCCTGTTGTCACTGCCCAATGCCGTCTTTCTCTCCGTCAAGTCAAGCAAAAATGACTCCTTGCCCGAGTGCGATTATTATCGTTATGAAATCAATGCGCAAAACTGGGTTCTGGCCAACAGGTTCTTGCATCATGTGAGCTTTTTCTTCTCTCTGGCTGTCATGTGTTACTGTTATACTGCACTTGTCATCACTTTGTTCAAGAGTCAGAAAAGCCAAGCAAAGAAGGGAGCCATCCGGCTGGCCTTGCTCGTCACCACTGTCTTTTGTGTCTGCTGGCTACCCAACAACATCACCTCGCTGATGAAAACTCTCGCTGAACTGGAAGTCGTAAAGAGTGACACCTGTTGGCCCAAACTAGTCCTAGCTCAAGCTCATACTGTGACAGAGAGTCTGGGTGTCTCACACTGCTGCCTCAACCCGTTCCTGTACGCGTTTGTTGGGGTGCAGTTTCGTAACGAGCTTTTGCATCTTCTGTGTCGTCTGGGCTGCAGCCGCTTTTGCCTGCGGTTTGTCAAAGCTCAAAATTACGGAAGACCGTCTGTTTCTGATGGAACGACATCGAACAGCATGGTCATGTACTAACTTACAACTCAGATTTATCTAGTCCAAAGTGCTACCCAATAGGGCTGGACCAATAAATCAAGAACAATATATATCTCAATATCAATAGATAATACATCTGAATATTAGCTCAACCTCTGATGGCTAGCTAAGTAAGGTTGGTGGTAGACCTGTCACAATAACAAATTGTCCCAGACGTTATTGTGATAAATGACAATATTGTTGTGTGATTCCATTTTCAACTAATATGGTGGTAATAATGGCATAATAATGCAAGAACACATTCTCAAAGATCAATAAACTTGAAAAGCTAATGAATATTTAACACTGGAACTGGAAGACATTTTAAATATCCAAAATAAATAAACAAAACAACAGAAACAACAAATAAAATGAATTATGAAGTATCTGTAAGCAAAATTATCCTTAAAATAAAGGTCTAGCTGAGAGAAAAGATAAAAATAATAAATTATGCAAATGGAAATTATTGTGTTTTAATTTATCATGCGATTAATTGATTTATTGGTTACTGTGACATCTGTGCCATCAACTAATTAATTGACTGATTACCTAACAAAAACCGGTTAAGTAACTAGCACTGTGTCTCAGCTGCTTAAAAACGAACAGGAAACGTTACGCCACCAGTTTGGCAGTATTTCGAATATTTAAAACAAAAAAAATATCAATAATAATTCCTGAAGTCGATTCATATGTACAGAGCCCTCCAGGGGACATGGAGAATTTTTTTTTCTTTTGCGTTCCCTCGCAAAAAGTTTTGCGTCCGTCGCAAAAACTTTTCACTGAGGCTCTGTAAGATCCATATGAATGAAATAAGTAATTATTGATATGACAGGAGCAGCGGCTTTGACACCTGGTGGTGGGCGTGTCGATGTGGGCGTGACGTCATCAAGTATGAATGGGAAGGTTACTGGCTGCTGGCTTTGCGTGTGTGAGGAAGCGGGTGAACGGGGTGGTCAGTCCTCGCAAAATTTGGAGCATGAAAATAAAAATTTTATAAATTAATAATTGTGACAGAACAAAGAAGAGGTTTGGAGTTGATTTATACACGGACAGATGAGATTCCCCCAGTTAACCCAGTGTGGCCGTCTACCACCATTAGTTTGCTGTGTTTTATAATAATAAAACGTGTTTATTATTATTAACTCTTTGGTGCAAAAAACTGATTGAAAATCGATTTATTTACTGCATGTTTATGTCTGTTAAGGCTAAGAACGGCACAGAAAGTAGCCATATAAACCATTTAGACACGAACACAACAGAGACACAATCAGATGACCGCGATAATAACTCAATAGTCCATGGAAAAACCTTATAAGCTTGTATTAAAAGCAGAAAGTACTTCTGTAAAAAAGGCTTACAGTATTCAATTATGCCTCATGAACTGATCAGTAGATTATTGCGAGGGAACGCAAAAGAAAAAAAAATCCCCATGTCCCATGGAGGGCTCCGTACATATGTTGTCCAGCCGTATGCTACAATTTACATTTAAGGCTCCCACAAACTCAGGCGTACTGTACATTTTTCAGTCGAGCATACTAATTTCTTACGCGGCGTCTAATCCTTACCCAGAGCGCAAGCATTTTCCTCCACGGGTTTTTCGTTTCTCTGAAAGTCGTTGATGTATCTTCCAAGTTGCTATGTCTCTTTCGTGAGAAACGCTTCAAATTTTGACGTCATTTTCCCACAAGATGGCGCCGATTCTCAAAACTTATCAGCTCAGTGTCACAAACAAAACAGTTCGATTTGAACTGTTTCCCGCCGAGCAGTTCACAGTGCGACACCAAACGTCCAGTTTGAGTCCGTGTCGAGCATGCGCAGACCTGCGCGGAGGGAAGTACGCTAGTCTAGTGTACGTATGCCTTTACATATGGGGCCCATAAAGGGCACGAAATGGGCCGAAACAGGGAAACGGTAAGGAATTGGCATTGTATGTAAAAATACGTACACAGTGGACCCCCGCCAAGATTGTTCCTAATCTTAATATTAGGAACAAAATGCAAACTCCCTAGAAATTTTGAGATTAATCTAATAAATTTCTTGGAAAAAAACATGACAATTTCTGAAAAGTTGCAAATTTGCTGAAAAAAAAAATGAGATTAATCTCAGAAGTTTTCTATAAACATGAAAATTTTATGAGCTTAAAAATGTAAAAGTATTTTAAACATTTCTGAAATTAATCTAAAAAAAAAAATTTCTAGCAAATTTGTAACTTCTCAAACTCAGAAATTCCTACGTTTTTTTTGTCTCAAAAATTTCTAGTTAGTCTTGAACTCATCTCCTTAGCATGAACGGACCACTAAGTAAACCATTTCATAATTATTTAAGGATGTCAGAATTTAAATAGCACTGAATATTAAGTTAATCGATTAATAATGTTAATTTATGTGTTCTGTAATTATTTTTTAGATTCAGGTTGGCCTGTCCCTTGGTGCTACCGTTTTGTAACCATGTTTTCCAATGATTCCATCTGTTTTCAGTCTAGTAATTTCATGAATTATGGAAATTCTCTTTAGAATGCTTTGACATTTGACTGTAAATTTTCTAAAAATGTACTTTAATGTAGCTTACCTTGTTTCTTATTCCTTTGGATCGGTTGGTTGACTGTGCAACCAACTGTTTGAAGGTTTTTATTTTCATTAAAATACCAAATTTCCTCAGAATAGAACATTGGAAATTCAGCTTAATTTGTGTGAAAAAGTCAGCTACAAATACATCTCAAAAGGTACAATATTTTTTAAGTAATGCCATATTAAAGGGTTATAAAATTAGGGATGCAAAATATATCATTGCTAGTATTGGTAATTTTTTTTACACATCAGTTCGAAAAAAAAGAAAAAGGATTTGATCATGTGATGCAATAAAGGATTGTGGGGAATTTAATTTAAGTCAGCGGTGTGGTTTCTTTTTCCCAGGGTGTGGAAAAGGTAACAAAATGTATGAAATTGGTAAACATCAGTTATTGGCTATGACATATATATATCAATATACTCAACATTTCCTGTTTCTGTATTCACAATCTTGTATTTACTGTATGGATAAAAGGTATCCGGCTGTAATAAACTGTATTATTTGCTTGTATTGTAGCTAAAGTTTTTTTTATGTGTATATATATATATATATATATATATATATATATATATGACAAATAACTGTTGCCTAAATAAATAAACACAATAACCAAATTAACTCCAGAGATTATTATTCTATTTGTAGACTTCTATTAAAACACAGACAGAACAACTTCAAACAATCACACATTGCATCTTATATACAGCAAGTATATATTATATATTTATATATAATTTATTTTCACAAGTTTTTTTTTAATTGGAGGAAAAAAAATAAATCAATGATATTAAAACAAATAAAAATTTGAGGCACTCCTCTCGACCGTCACCAAGCAAATACACAGATTTTGTTGAAATTTACACAATTTACAGTATTTTTATTATTTAGAAAATGGCTTCAAATTTATAGAACAGTGTTACAGTGCTTTGAAATTTTTACATTTCTTAAAATCAGCTTCAACCCAGAAAACTTGGAGATCACTCAGACATATATGGGATTAACACCAGAGTGAAGTTGCCCCACCCCCATCCGTCTTCACATGAAATGAGGTTGGTGTCTAAAGTTTGTGCAGCAAAATGTAAAAAATATTAAATGTTTGCAGAGGTCATCAAAGATCGAGCACAAAAAAAATCATTATCAACTGTGCTAAATATTTTAGCTGCACAAGCATAGCAGTTAATTTGTATCAATTTTGTTTGGTTTTGTAAATGTAGACTGGCTGGTTGACCTTTGATGACCTCTGGAAACATTTATGAATATCTTTAAAATGTCAGAATGAGCCGTTTTAGGGCCTCCGTGACTTTAAATCCAAATAAGCTGCTGTAGTTTCTGGATGGCAAGTCAACAACCAAACATTCATCTTTTCCAAACACGCTTCAGCTCAGCTTGGGTTGCTAGGCGACGGGCAGAATTCTGCTGGGGTTGCTAGGCAATGGGGCTGGGCTTCTCTAGGGTTGCTAAGTAACGGGGCAGTGCCTGCTGATTTGTGACTTTATATTCCAGAGGTTTTTCAAACACATTAACGTAAAATACATTAACGTATTGCCAAAAAGCAGCTGGATGTTTTTTTTTTTGTTTTTTTTAGTGTTTGGGCTAATTTTAGAAGTACAAACTCAGAAGGAAAAATGAAAAAGTGCAAAATGTGAATTTTATCTACCATGTCACCTTTAATATCTTTAAAAACAGCATAAACAAAAATGTTTGCTGCACAAACATTTGACACAAATTTTGCTTAATCTGAAGAAGATGTGAAGGAAGGAACTTCATTCAGGTGGGAATAACGGTACACAAAAACCGGACGTGTTGGGAAGTTCATGTAAGTACGAAGCCGGGTCAGAAAGGCATATTGGCCATGCCGCCGGAGCCGTAGCCGATCGGACTGTCTAGAGACATTCCCCGCTGCCTGAGCGGCTGCTGCTGCCCCATCATGGCCGCCTGGGGGTGGGGTGGTCCCACCATGGGCCCCTGGGGTCCAAACGGCTCCCCCGGGATCGACATGCTCCTCTGTTTCGCCTGCATCATCATAATGTTCTGCTGCGCCATCAAGCTGTGCGGGTGCTGCTGCGGCGGCATCATGCCGGGGTACGGCCCTGACGGATGGTGGAGGAGATTGTTGGCCATCATGGCCGGCTGCTGCTGCGGCGGCATCATTCCTGTCCTTCCCATCAAGTGTCCCGGTGGACACATGGGGCCGCCGGACATCACCGCCCTTGACCCGCCCATACCCTGTCGGATCCCTCCGTGCGAAGGGTGGGGAGGCAGCTGCTGCTCCGCCATGCTCTGCAGGCTGGCTAGATGCGGGCTGCACGATGCACCACCGCCTCCGCCATGTTGGGAAAGCTGCTTGAGCAGCTGCTGTGGAGTATGCTGCTGGTGCGGGTTCTGATGAGGCTCGCTTTTGGGGAAGTACTGCAGCGTGCTGCTGGGCTTGTCGGACGGAATGATGCGCGACAGATCAAACTCCGGGATCCCCGTCTGCGTCGGCCGAATCACCTCGCTCAGATCCGGGCCGTCGCCCAGAGGCAGCGGCGGGAAGGAGTCGGGCGGGTGCGGCATGCGCTGCTGATGGTGGCCTTTGCTGAGCATCTGCAGCTGCTGATGCGGCAGGATGTCGTCGCTGGGCTGGGGGAAGTTCGGCGGCATTCCTCCGATCGGAGAGTGCATGGGCGGCTGCATGCGAGGAAAACCCGCCGACAGTGGCGACGCGCTGCTGGGGCCCATCCCATCAGGCGCGCCGCCTCCCATGATGACCGAACTCATGGCCGGCATGCCCAGTTCAGGCCCAGGGGCATCATGGGACATATGCTGCTGGCCTTGGCTGACCAGACCCAACGGGCTCTGAGGCTCGTTCTGGGGTCCGATGGAACCATGACAGTTCAGCATCTGAGACATCTGGGCGTTCGCCATGTTTCCTGGAGAGGAAGGAGAAAACATGGAGGACAGAACAAACTTTACTGATTTCACTCCAAACAGTGAACAGAGTGCATTTTAAAAAAATCTAAATATTTTTAGATTTACTTATTTACATATTTTTGTAGAGTTTTGTTTTTTCAGGTAATGGCCTTTTTTGAGTCTCCACTTCAGTTAATGATTAATTGATTAATAAATTAGTTGACGAATATTGCAACTAATAATTAATCGAATCAATCTCGATTAATTTCAGCCATAAACATTCCTGTATGGTTTAATTCAGTCCAGTTAATTAATCACTTACTAAATTGGTCGACGATTATTGCAATAATTGATTAATCAAATTAATTGGTTATTAATCCAATTAATCATGATTAATTGGCTTAATCATTTCAGCCCTAAATATTTCTTTGGACTAAATTAAAAATGAATTTATTTAATCCAGTTAAAGATAGATCAAATACTAAATTGGTTGATGATCATTGAAATAATCAATCAGATTAATCTTGATTGATCGTTTTGATTTTTCTTAAATGCTGATGTGTAAATGTACATTGCGTTTCTCTTGTGGCATCTTCATACCTCCAATAGTGACACCAGACAGAAGAGGTCGATCTGGCAGCATCTCGTCGTCAGAAGTGGCGATTGTTTTGATTGCATCGTGGTAGAGCGGCGTCGAACTGGGGACGGCGTACTTCGACATCTGAGACATGATGAGGGACAAAGGATTCTGGGATGGCGCTACACCCGGGGAGGAAGTGAAGGGCATACTGGTATTCATAGAAGCTGGTTGGCTAAGGGGCGTTGAGCTGGAACTTCTTGGAGGATGGGGCTGGCCTGCAAAATACACAAAAAAATGTTATTAGCAGCAAAGTAACTGCTGGGATTTGAACTCAGGCCTGAACCTTCAGAGTCACAAAGACAGTTACAAAGTCGGCTTTCTATCACTTGAAGAACATTTCCAGGGTTAAAGGACTAATGTTCCAGAATGATCTAGAGAAACTCATCTATGCGTTTATCTTTAGAAGCATTAATCACTGCAACAGTGTTTTCACAAGTCTACTTAATAAAAAAATAGAGTTCAGCTGATCCAGAGAGCTGCTGCTTGTTTTCTCACTAAAACCAGGAAGATGGAGCACATCACCCCATTTCTAAAATCCGTACTCCCTGCAGCCCAGAGAATAGACTTGAAAGGGGAGTTTTTATCCAAAATTCACATTTTGCACATTTTTGTACTTCCATTTGGGTTCCTACTGCTTCTAAAAACAGCTCAAGCGCTTAAAAAAACCCACCCTGCCGTTTTTTTGTTGTTTTTTTTTTTAGAAAATAATTTAATGGATTCTGTTGTCTGGAAAATGAGCCGTTTCTAGAACCTACAAAATGTAACATCAAGAATCAGCAGGCACTGCCCCGTTACCTAGCAACCCCAGCAGAGCTCCGCCCGTCACCTAGCAACCAAAGCTGAGTTCCAGAATGTTTGGTCAGCTGGTTTTACTGCTGTATGCGCTGTACAATGGCTGCTGAAAAAGACAGGGCTTTGTTGTTGACTTACAGTCCAGAAACTACTTCCTGCTTCTGCTTTTCGAAGATGTATGGTTGAATAACTGTTTAGAGCAATTTTCATGTGCGAGTTTGGGCGCGTGGCCAGAAGCAACTTATTTGAATTAAAAGTGACAAACCTTTAAATCCAAAGGCCCTAAAAAAGCTCAATCTGAAAAGTGCTCAACATATGCAGAACTGACCACACTAAAATCTCATAATATATAACAAGATTTCGTGAAACAAATGTAATGAACATGTTTTGTATAGACTATAAACCTATTCTAAACTGTTCAAAAGAACATAATGGGTACTCTTGTACTCTTGGGTACCAACAAGGGTACTCTTGTTGGTTTATAAATCCCTGAATGGCTTAGCACCACAATATATTAAAGACCTGATGTTGTATCAACCTTCCAGATCACTCAGGTATTCTGGTTATGTTTTGCTCTGCATCCCCAGAACCAGACATGGAGAAACAGCATTCAGCGTCTACGCACCACAAATCTGGAACAAACTCCCAGAAAACCAAAAACTGCTGAAACACTGAGTTCCTTCTTAAATGAAGGCTAAACACGAACTTGTTTAGAGCTGCTTCTGATTAGCAGTAAGTGGAGCAGTAGTCAACATATTTGAGATGCATTTGTTTGATGATGGCATTTGACAAAATGTAATGTTCGTTGCTTGACTGTATGATGTTTTTATGGTGTAAAGCACTTTGAACTGCCTTGTTGCTGAAATATGCTATGAACTTAACTAAAGTGTACCTGCTTCAGTAGAGCCGTTTCCTCCATTGCCGAGGGGCTTTCCACCGGTCGGGCCGCCGGGACTTGGAAGAGCAACCTTAGGCGACGTCCAGCCGGGAGAACCAACAGCCATGGCCGGAGACTTGAGCTGCCCTGGAGAAGCCGACGGAGAGTGCAAGCCGAGGTTGGAGGACGCCATTAACTGAGGAGACTTTAAGGAAGAAGAGCAAGGAGTTCCCGCTCCGGACGCCGGGGGGAAACCGGGGTGGTGCCCGGCGTTAGACAGCGGCGACTTCAGCCCTGGAGCGGACGGAGAAGGTAAAAGAGGAGATGGCTCTTGATTGAGGGATGGCGACTTGAGTTGGTGAGGCGGAGGCACTGATGGAGAGGCAAGGGAGTTAACGCTGACTGACATTTCAGGGGCGTTCCTGGAAGAGAGATCTGCTCCTCTAAGGCCTTCGGTTTGAGGCAAATGGCTGAGCCGAGACATGGCTCCGAGCTGGTTGGGTCCAGGCTGGTCAGGGCCGAACATCTCAGGGCCAGGTTGGTGGAGAAACGGCCCGTCCACCTGTCCTTCAGGGAAGGGACCTTGACCCGGGAACTGGAATGGCCCGTCGGGTCCAGGCATCATCCCCTTATTCCCACCTCTTCCGCTGATTTCTCCAGGTCCAAACATGTCCGGTAAAGGCCCCCCTCTGAGCCTCTGTGACATCATCATCTGCTGCTGCTGCTGAAGGTTCATCTGAGGGTTCATTCCCATTGGGATATTGCTCCCTAAAGGGGAATCCACCAAGTCTCTCATTGGATGACACGCTCCAGGTGACACCATGATCTCCCTTGAACCAGGAAAATCCATTGGATCCACCCGACCAGACGGCGGGCCTCGCCCCATTCCTAAGTTGGGGAAATCTGCACCCCCGAATCCGTCCATTATTCTTGACCCCATGTTCCCCTGCTGCTGCTGTTTAGCCAATCGGTCTAGCTCAAACCTGGACACCTGCATCTGCCGTTTCTCCATGATCCGGAACATTTCTTCGCGTGCTAAAAGCTCGACGTCGTCTTGGAAGTGTTGGGGAGCTCCGCCAGGGTAACAGCCATGGAAGGGTCCACCACCACCGCCGCTGTTTGGGACGTCTTCCAGCCAGATCATCCCGGGTCGGACGGGCCTCTGAGGTCCTAATCCCTCTACGGATCCGGGAAAACCCCCTCCACCTGGCTGCCCTCTCTGGATCGGACCCAGGAACCGAGGGCCCCGCGGCCCCTCCGGGTGCATCTCAAACACTTTCCCATTCCCACCGATTCCCCGTCGCATCAAATTCCCAGAAGCCCATTGCTGGTCTCCAGGTTTATTGTGGTAGGGAGGAGGTGGCCCTCTAATCATCATCGGGGCCCCATGCATGCCAGCCTCAGGAATCATTCTAAAGTGCTGCGGGGGTCCAGGGTGCTCAATCTCCTGCTGCCGCCTCTTTTCCTGGTAGTACTCCTCCTTAAGCTTCCTCCACGCCATCTGCTCCCGCGTGAGCCCCTCCGGCCCCATCAGGGTCGCCATGTTTTCTCCAGGCGAGGGCATCTGGTGATGCAATGGCGGCGGGAGGTTGTGGTGAGAGTCTAAATGCGGGTTGTCGAGCACTGGCCCGCCAAGAGATTGCGTTTGGGAAATCATGGACTGGAGAGGCTCTTCGTACTTTTTCGGCAACATGCTAGCGTTAGCACAATTCCCAGAGGCGTTCGTACCAATCTCACCGTCCTCAGCGCCACTCCTGTCTGTATTATTCAAGTTGGTTGGGTTGTTCGTACCGCCGCAGTTTGGGCCTCCCGGTTCTCCACTGCGCAGAAGCAGCCGCTCTATGTCTCTCAGAGTCTGCAAAGAGCGCTCTCTGTGTTCGAGTTGTTCTTTGGAAAGACAGTCCATGTGCCTGCTGCCGCCTCTCTGCAGCGCATCAGCCTGCAGATGAGCGGACAGGATGCTGGTGCCTCCAGACGGAGAGGCGGCAGCACCCGATTCAGCACTGCTACCTGACTCTCTGAGTCGTCCACCTGTCCTTTGGGGGGCGCCGTTGTTACTGCCGGGAGCCCCGGCAGGTCTGACCTGACCGGACTCGCTGTCAGAGTGTCCAGCCGACGACGGACCTCCGACTCCGGCGGAGGCTGGCCGCGGCGTTCCACTTTGGGACTTGGGGGTTCCGGTTAGCGGAGAGCAGCTGGAGTTGACCTTCTCAGGGAGGTTAGGGAGCTTCCCTTGTTGGTAGCCCTGCAGCAAAGAAAACCGACATTAAAACCTAACAAACTGAAATACACACCCTATTAATAAATATTTTAACTTCATAGACTACACTGCAAATACACTAAATTGTACAGAGTATTTTTAATTTCGTTTCTAGTGAAAATATCTTAAAAGTTAGCAAGTACTTTATCTTACAGCTCTTTAGCTGTTCTTATCGTTTTATTGCCTTTTTTATACTTTACTGTAGCACTATTATGCATTTTATTTACCGGTATTCTTTTTTGCGTTTAACTTGAGAAGCACTTAGTGCAGGTTGAGCTATTGGAAATGTGGTATATAATAAGTTTTACATCGACAAAATATAAGAGCTTGTTTTAAGTAAATAATTTCCTAATATTTTTTTAAAAAGTACTTGTTCAACTGGCAGATTATTGGAAAAATATCTGGTTATAAGTTAAATAATCTACCAGTGAAACCATTTTTTAAAATCAATATTAAGGAATTATTGACCTAAATCTTAAAAGTTACTGGTTAGTTAGTTTTGCCTTATTTCAAGTGTAATTTGATATTTGCACTAAAAATTAGACAGAAATCTTTGGTAATGAATTAAAGCGATAAATTGTATTCCAGAGGAAGAGATGAGACTTTAGCGGAACCAGACTGCTGAAACCAGATTTAAAATTCAGTGGTGTTTACATATCCCCACAATCAGATAAAAAGTACATTTGGCAAAACAAAACATTAAAGCCTTCCTTATTTAAAAAAAAAAAAAAAAACAGGAACAGAAACAAGTGATAAACTTAGCTATACCAATCATTCCTCACACACATTTTGCAGCTGTTGTCTTTTACAAAGTTGCACATTTTCATTCTGATAAAATAAACTAAGTTTTGGTTTCTGACCTGCTCCAACTTGGAGTTTGGAACATTTTGCTGGTGAAAGCGAAGGATTGAATCACTTTGTCCCTTCATCACTGCCTCAGCAGCACTGTTGAAAAAACAATTTAAAAAATTTGCTTATTAATGCCGTTTACATACACAGTAAAATTTAAAACCTTTCAGGCATTTTTAAGTTAAACTTTTCCAGCACCACATTTTGGAGATAAAAACAATACAAACTAAAGATGACAGTTAATCATTTATTACTGTTATTAATTAAAAAAAAATTTGGTGTTATAGTTTCTACAGCAGGATAAAACTAAAACAAAAGAAAATTTGTTGTTTTAAAATGTCTTTCATACACCTTACACACCCAACTGGTGTGATAACAAACCTCTAATTTAACAAAAAAAATTACAAAAATGCAGTTTAGCATAAAATATAAGATGATCACTGAGTCATTAGGAATAATAAATACTCACTTTAATGAAATATTCCAACAAAGTCATGTTAAGATAAATGTCATTCCTGCTCAAATTAAAGGCTTAAACACAAAATACAATCAAAATTACAAAAATTATAACTTTGCATTGTTGCTAAGTTTTCTGGCATTTAGCAAATAAAAATAATTTGTCATTCTGACATTAAAAAAACAGAAAATTTAAGTCTAATTTTATTTCAGACAGTAAAAAAAAAGTTTTTTTACTAGGTGTGTGAAAATATCTGATTTGAACTGTAAATAAATAATTTAGGTTTTTAATCAAACATTAAATTATAACTTTATGAAGAAATTAAGAACTTTCCTAAAATTCAAGCATTTTTAAATACTTTAATCACCTGTAGGAACTTTTTTATTTTTTAAAATCTTGAACATGCGTCTCACCTGTTGGCCAGGCAGGTGGTAAAAACATAGACCACCTGCTGTGAAGGCTGCGGCAGCTCCGCCTTCAGCGCCGGTCCCGATCCGATGACAGCCGCCCCGGATTCAGCCGCCATGTTTCCAGCAGGAAGGCGGTCCGAATGTCCTGGGATCGGACCTGACAAACCAACAGAACCGGAGCTCAGCTTCTCTCCAGCTGAAACAAGCATCCACTTAGTTGCAACAGTTCAACACTAGATGGAGCTAAAACCACATTTTTTTCCCCCCAAGCTTATATGGATTCTATATATAAAAACAGAGATTTCTGTAATTACATTAAGATTCATTGATATCGCCATGGTTACAGCTGCGTTGGTGAGGATTTCACAGACTTACGTTGGGAGTGCGGCTTGTCTTCGTCATCCGTGTCTGGACCAGAACACCATTCGTCTCCGCTGTAAGGCTGCTTCTTGGTCAGAACGCAGCGCCGCTTGCTGCGCATCACACCCTCTGGATGACGAGAAAACACATCAACATCAACAGCAGCACTGTGTGGGCCAAAAATAACACAAAAAAAAACAAGCAAATAAATTCATCTGAATGGATTTCAGTCAACCAGGTCCAAAACTTTAAAAGGATTTTTAAAGTTTACTGCATCAAACAAAAACAGCCGAGTTTTTACGTTTGCTTTGAGTTGTAAGTAAACTTGTCGTCATGATAAATTTATTGCGATAAATGATAATGTTTTTGTTTTGAGATCATTTTCCAAGAAATATAAGGGTGGTAATGCAAGAACACAAACTCAAGGATCAATAACCTTTAAATTCATATGAACATTTAAATACTGGAGCTGGAAGACATTTGAAATATCCAAAATAAATAAACAGAAACAACAAATAAAATGAATTACAGAGCCTCTGTAAACAAAATTATCTTAAAAAAGGGATAGTTGAGACTAAAACACCAAACTGAAAACTTTTATCATCCAGATTTTGAAAGAAAGAAAAGAGGAAAACAACAAAGCAAATGAAAATTATTGAGTTTCTTTTAATTTATCATGCGATCAATTGATTTATTTACTGTGAGAACAGGATTTGGGTTGCTTTCTTCCAAAACACCTGCTTTATTTAGACAAATTTAATAAATTAAAATCAGATTTTAGTTTTACAGAAAAGGATGAGGCCCACCGGAAAAGAAGGAAGAAGAAAAACGGCCAGAAAACTACAACTGTACATTTTAGGGAGAGAAAATCTAAAAATCTCCAAACTAATAATTATAAATCCCCATAAGGCTTTCTACTGCTTTTCAAAGCAGACCACCAACTCCAAAACTGATTTTTCACAAAACAATTGTTTTTAAAAGTCACTAAAACGGGAACGACGTCCATTATGTTGCATTATGGACGTCCAGTGTGATGCAGTGAAGTTCGCCTAAACAGACTGGACTGGAGACGAGAAAATATAAAAAGATAAAAAAGCAGGATGTGCTTCATGAGGAAGCCGAGGTTGTTCAGATCTTCTGTAAATCTGCCATTAACTGTGGAGCAGCAGAATCAGAGTCCGGGTCTTAAAAGGCTCAACAAGCTGATAAAGGCTGGTTCTGGAAGAATGAGTCCACTGCAGGGAACCCGTTGAAAACCTCCTGGTTCTTCCACCAAATACTGATGTCCGAGTTAAAACATCAGTATTGTCGTTTCTAAGTGAATATGAACTTGTTTTCTTTGCATTATTTGAGGTCTGAAAGCGCCGCTTCTTTTTAATTATTTTGACCATTTCTCATTTTTGCTTGGAATTTCAGAGACATGTCGGTACTTCATAGAATAAAAGAACAAAGTTCATTTTGCTCCAACATTTACCTATAAAAAGTTAAATCAGAGAAACGGATCATTTTAAATGGTCTGTGAATTTTTCCCAGAGCTGTACATCTTGTTTGTGTTAATGGCCAATATTACACCAACCTATTCCTCTACAGTTTAATAACAGCCGTTATTTAAAAAACACAGTAGCGGTGTACTGATTGCAGTTTTCTGGCTGATCAACAACATTTAAAAAACCCGACTGCCGCAAACCCAGCAAAAAAGTTGCACAGATGGCAACAGTAGATTTTACACAAAAAGAAAAAAAACTATTTTATATTTTTCTGCCATTTCGGAACAGAAAAACGACCAACCACTGACTGCTTCGGTTAAACAGCCCACAATCCTTTGCTCCATCAAAGTCACATGACCAAACAAATGCCACCCAACCAGCCAGCTCCACTCCTCCAAAATCAAACGGCAACAAGATGGAAATAATTATCGGTTGTTAAATTGTTTTCGACCACATTTCTTCTCCAACTGTTCCTCCAATTGCCTTCCCGTTTTTATTAAGAATTAAAGGCTGAAACGAACTGCAGCAGAGTGAGTCGAGTTGTCTTGCAGACAGAGCAGAAACACCTTGGAGGAGAGTTATTCCAGACATCAAACTGACGGAGGCCACATGGTGGAAGTATAATGTGTCATTTCTAAAGCTGGGGATTTCCCCCGACTTTGTTTGGGCTGCCTGACCGAACGGTGGCGCAGCAGGGAAATACAAGCTGCCTGGAGCGCATTGAAATGCACATTAGACATTTACATCGCATGCAGGACGGTGCAAAATGTTTAAAGAGAGCTTACTGATAGTTTTTTAGACTTTCAGAAAGTTTTTTCTTATGATTTCACTTGAGTTTTCATTTATTTTCTTTAATCTTAACTGAAGCGCCAGGCTAAAAAGACCAGGGATTTTTTTAAATCTGATTTATTTTATTCCTCTAATCCAGATTGAGTGAGATTTTTCTTTCCAAAACATGAAAACTTCTGAGTAAATTTAGCTTTAACTCAAAAGTTAATGGCAGAAACCAAAAATGAACCAATCAGACAACTAGTGCTGATACCGATAGCCGATATTAGTATGGTCGTTTTGGCCAATAACAGATGTTTACCAGCATCACATACATCATTCCTCATCCTTTTGACTTCAGTTGCTGCATCACTAAATCTGTCAAATGACCAAACAAAAATCAAATGACCAATCCCTTCAGGCTCCTAAAACACAAACAAGATGGAAATAAACATCTAATGTCAAGTTTTACTGATCTGACTGATACAAAAACGTCAAAAATTAACTAAAATCTTCTGATACCAAATTTAATATCAAAATAATTTTCTAGAAGAAACATGGACCATAAAAATGTCCATGCCTGGATCACAGTATCTCTCTCAAGTTTATTAGAGTCAAAACAAAGAATCTGGTAAAAGTGGGAGGTTTCAGCTTTGATGCATTTCATGAACAAAAGGTGGTAAAAACTATTCTTGGTTTATTTTCTATAAGAAAATAAAACAATTTCTAACACTTGACATTTGATTGCTAGAAAATGTTACTGAAAAACAGCAGAAAATACCAAGAAAAGCTATGAAAATCCTCAAGAATATTTTTAAAAATTCACACAAGAACTTGCTTCATTCAAAACAATGTCTACATTACTAAATGTAATATCCAAGAATTACTAAAAACTCATTTTTAATGCTAAATAATAAAACTAATGCAAATGGCAATCTGCAATGTTTGCTAAAGTAAAACAAATGTTCACTTCATTTGGGAATCTGAGTCAGACGAGCACAAAGTGATCCGTAATGAAATGGAAGAAAAACCACCATCAGTTCAAAATCTGAAAAGTGTGGTGTGCATATTCAGGCCCCTCAGTCAGGACTTCATAGAAACAATGGTGCACCGATGGCAGTTTTCTGGCCAATCACCAATTTTTTAAAAGCCTGACCTGCCGATACAGATTTCTTAGCCTGAAAAGTTGTTAATTTAGCAACAGTGGGATGATTATTGTTACCCAGCAGAGAAAAAGGGAGCAGTGGTGGATTTTCAGACATTTGCAGAGGGAGACAAGATTGTTTTTGTATCCAAGTATGAAATTCATCAGTGCACAGATTTCTCTGCAGTCACAGCTTCAAACCACAGAGTATTTCTCTACCACCTTTGCACATTTCTCTCTGCAAAACAGCTGAAGCTCAATCAGACTGACCAGAAAGATTCCTCAAACTTCTCAGTCGTTCCACTGATTATCTGCTGGATCTAGGTTTTGACTAAGCCACTAACACAGAATCTCAGGAAATTGTGACATTACTAAATATCCTTTGATTAACCTACATCTTCCTTATACTTTTTTCCAGGGTACAACCGACCAGAAATTTCACTTAAGCTTCCTTTCTGGCTTAGATTTCTCACACATTGAACTTTTAATGAGTATTGTGATTTATTATATTGTGCAACTCTTATCTAAACCGTCACACTGTAGCCGTGGCTGCATGTTTGGGGTCACTGACCGGCTGGACGGTGAACCTCACCCGGCCTACGGAACCACCAAGAACTTCAATGAAGCCCAAAGAATTACATTTAGGCTACCAGTCACCATTGGAACTGCAGCTAACGATTATTCAAATAATCAATATGATCGATTAATCGGATGGAAAATGGGCACATTCTGCAGATTTTTCATTTAACCAATCAGAATTGTTTGATAATATTAGAAATACATTAAAAGATGCAAATAAACATAATTTGATTAATTTTTTTAGAGAAGAAAACATGCCATTACCTAAAATATAGGGCTGCAACTAACGATTACTCAGATGATTAATCGATTAATTGGATTAAAAAATGTTGCCACAGTCTTCACTTTACATTTAACCATGTAAGCATCAATATACAATATTAGAAAAATTATTTTAAATGGAAATAATTCAATTAGTTTTTTGAATAAGAAAATACTAATTTTATTGTCTAAAATGAAAAAAAATTTTTTTTTACATTTCTTAATCATTTTTTGAGCAAAATATGCATCTGCAGCTAGAAAAATAACAACTCTGTTGATCATTTTATAGATTAATAAACGGACAGCAAAACATGCTTAATATGAGATTTTTTTTAAATGGCCTTTTTAAAAGTTAAAAATGAGGAATTCAGGGTAGAACACATTTGGAGACAAAGAAGGGTTTTCATCTTAAATGCAAAATGTATATATTTTTGTACAGTTTTGGCTTAATTACTACTCTTAATATGCTGTTCTTTCATCAAATAGTCGTTTTTTTGGTTTGTATACTGAAGTTAATTAATCGATTACTTAATTAGTTGACGATTGTCCCAATAATTGATTAATCACGATTAATCGCTTCAGCCCTCCTAAAATGCAATAACAGCATTTCTTTGTTGAATTCTTGATAATTTGAAGCAAATGATGCAGATGCAGCTACTAATGTACTTCCAACATAAACATGGGGAGAACTCATCACTTTCGGTTTTACACTGTAGGGTTTACTCCAGTTGGCGATTAATCAATTACTAAACAAGTTAACAATTACTTTAATAATCAATTAATCACGATTAATCGTTTCAGCCATCCTGTAATGTAGTTTTGGCTTATTGTTCTTTCAGCAAATGGTCTTTTTTGAATTTGTAAACTCCAGTTAATTAATTGATAACAAAATTAGTTGACGATTAATAATTATGATTAACTGTTTCAGCCCTGCAGTTTTGACTTAATTACAGCTCTGAATGTTTTGTTCTTTCAGCAAATCGTCCTTTTCGAGTCTGTGTACTCCAGTTAGCAATTACTTGATAACATTAGTTGACGATTACTTTAATAATCATGATTAATCGTTTCATCCCTGCTATAATGCAATTTTGGTTTAATTTTGTTGTTTCAGCAAATGGCCTTTTTTGGGCCTGTATAGCGATTAATCGATTACTAAATTAGTTGTTCCAATAATCGGTCTGTGTCACCATGGGTCTCATCTGTTCCTGTTTGGTTGGTTTTCAGTTGTACCATAATCTTATATCATATAATCTTACATTTAAATAGTCGATTTTGTGTAGGAGGATTGGGTTGAATACATGAGCACACCACACTTTTCAGACCTTGTTTTTAAAAACTTCCATCTTTTTCTCTCCACTTTGTGTTGGTCTACCACATGAAATCCACTTGAGAAGCGTTGACGTTTGTGACAACATTTGAAGAAGTTCACAGACTTGAGTACAGTGCTACCGAGTGTGGCTAGCTTTCCAAACACGAGCGGGGCGAGTCTGAGCAACCACAGCGTGCAAAAGTACAGTAAAGGAGGAAGTTGTTTATACAATGCAGAACAGACGACAGCAGCAGGAGGATTTTTACACCGTCAGACAAACATTATGACCTTTTGTGTTTTTGCAAGTAGCAGACAGAGAAGCTTTAGGCCAGAAGCTCAACCGGTTTAAGGTAAATCTTAGGAGAATAGCTGTAGCTGTGCGTACGTGTCAGTGGGAGCTTTTATTTTCATTTATCATCCTTCGAGCGCCGAGGCCACACCTCTTCGAGTGGGTTTTTTGTTTTCTCAGAATGTGCATATCACAATTTGCATACAGCACTCAAATCAGTTTTTACAGTCACAGTTTGTGAGGACTCGCCTCCCTCTTCTATTTGGAGACAAAGAAAGCAAGTCACCACAAATTAACATGATGTTATTATAGAGGCAATGATTAGCGCAGGCGTCGAGGAAACCGATGCGAACAGATGTCCTCTGTAGCGATGAAAGCCCGAGTGTGTGTTGTGCAGGAAGCAGAGAGGAGTTTCACTAAAACACACTAATGTGATCTGCAGCCAAAACTCTCAAAACACAAGCTTGAATACAACAACAAATGCAAATCAGACACTTATTTTATTTTCCTACAAGCAAACAGAAACCAGTTGAATGTCTTGGATGTGAAACACACCATAAAGAGTTAAGGGGAAATTCTGACGCTTCGGCGAAAGGTCAGGGCATTTCAACGAGAGAGAAAACAAATTCATCCGTCCTCTCGGTCCTTACGTTCACTTCCTGCTGTGGAGGAGGCGAATGCACGTAATCTGGTATTTCGGGTAAAGATGTTGCTGATAGCAAGTTAAAGGAAGTGTAAATTTAGACCTGAACAGGGCAGGGCGATATGGCTAAAAAATAAATCTGATTTTTTCAGATTTTAAATCAATTCTCTACAAATGATGGAAGATATTTTCAGAAAGTGGCTTTTATTTCAGTTATTCCTTCTGTTATACGGTAGCGTTTAATTATGAGATTAATTATGAGGTCACAATAATGGCAGAATAAAAACGCAATTTTACCAGAAAAATATCAAAAATTGAGAAATGCTTTAATCAGGATCCATCTCATTTCATCTGGTTACTTCTTTGAAATAGATTCAGTCATTGCTCAATCATTTAAGGTCCTGCTACTCATAATAATGTGGTAAAAGATGAAGTATTTCTATTCTGGATAACTTCATAAGATGCTCAAAATTCCTCATTTAAATGAATTTTTTCATGTTCTAATATTACAACTTTACTTTAGAGCTAGACAACTTGAATGAAATAAATATCAGAATATAAGAGTTTCATAACACAAAAAATAATTATTGGTTAGTTTTTTGTTTTAAATATTTGAAATAATAAACTGGTAATGTGACCTTTACTGTTTTATCCCAGCTTTTGTTGTTTATTTTTAAGCAGTTATGAGGCATGGTGGAGAAATCTTAAGCTGCTGCTGCGCCAGTTGATCAGCAGGTTGTTGCTTGGTAACCAAAGAACGAATGAGTTGCTAGGTAACCAAAGAGTGAGTGAGCTAGTTGATGCCACAAATAGGATAGGATATACTTTATTGACATCCATTGGGAAATTGCTTATTAAAAGTCCGAATAAACAGAAGCTGTCAAACAAGATGGCCGCCACAGGAGCGTTGATGTCGCACTGAACTATGGAAACCCAAGGAGTGCATTGGAGAAAACAAATGAAAAAAATTTTCAAAAATGAAAATCTTCAAAAACTAAGAATTTGATAAATCGATAAAAATCCAAGTTTTTTTGTTTGTTTGTTTTTCCCCTGTGAGACAGCTCACCTCCTTTGGCATCTGGTTCCAGCGCAGGAGCAGGAGCGCCGCTCCTGGATTCGCCAGAGTCGATGGACACGCTCCGCTCCCGCTTCGATTTGGTTTTCAGCATCCCTCCGCTCACCGATTGCCCCGCCGCCACCGCCTTCTGACCCGGGTTGCTGAGGGAAACCTGTCCGGATTTGGCTCCATGGATGCCGGGAACGCCTCCCTGCTGCTGCTGGTTCACGCCTGGGATCTGGGAGCGGCCGTCGCTGCTGACCTGCTTGCCATGGTTGGCCGCTTTGTTGTCGGTGTGCATCTGAACGGCCGAATGGAGGTGGACGCTTTGGTGAGGAGAGCTGCAGCGCCCCTAGTGGAGTTCACATCGCTCACAGGCCACACTAGAACATAAACACAAAATGTAATGTTCAGTACTCCTTCCATAACTGATGACTTTATGACGTTTTTAGGATTTAAAGCGCTTTAAACTATACATGCTATACAAATAAACTTGATTTAAAAGATGTTGGGATGCTGGTTATCAATTAATGAATTAGTCTAAAGTTGAATGATCTTACTGTTGGACTAATTGATAAGCTGCCATTTCTGTCAAAAAGAGTTCTTACCTTGTATCAAGAGGGCAAAACCTCTTCCCATAACAAAGGGCTAAATTTTTCATAATATGGTGAATTACAAAATATATGCATTAAATTTTAACATTTTGTGTCAACTGCGCTAAATACTGACTGAATGAACAGAAAATTGTGGTTCTCTCACATGAATGAACTTTGACACTTATAAACTACAACAAAACAAGAACTTCTTAACTTGCTGAAAAGAAAATCAAAGAACAAAATATGTTAAATGCTTTATCCCCCGTAACAGTCATGCAGAAGTAGTTCGTAGTTGCACTTGAAGGAGTAATAACACTTCGCTCTATTAAGTGCGTTAACTCACGACAGAACTTAAAATAAACTGCTTATTGGCATCATGTTACAGTTTTTATCTTAATTGTTTACACTGCCGCTTTTCGGCCAACCTCACCTTCATAGCACATCGGTAATTTTTAGGTGATAAAGTTGCCGTTACTCCGTCGCGCAGCTCGGCTGAATGAAGCGCTATTAAAGCTGATAACTTAAAGAGTTGGTCGCGTGTTTACATTTCAAAACAAAACCGCAAAAAGTGCATTTTCCATCCCAAACCGAGCTCTATTTGGACCAATTATCGTCCAAGTTCTGGAAAGTTCCCGGCGCCATCTTTGATTCTGTCTCAACGGCTCCGTTTAAGGATGACCAGTGGCGCCCTCTGCTGGATGGCGGCCAAACTACAACACTGAAAAACGGCCTCAAGCGGACGTAATTAGTTAATCGATCGGAACTCATTTTAATCTAATAAACCACTAATCGATTGTTTGCATCCTAAAGGGAATAAAGGAAGAAATCAGACAATTCAACCTTGGGAAAGAAGGAGGAGGGGAGTTGAAGTTTTCTCACTCACCTGTAGTCGCCTAGACGCTCAACTGACATGCTGCCATGTTGCTCTGCAGGGCGCCTCACTGACCACACACACACCTGGAGGACAACAGGGGAGGAATGTCATCAGATGAGGCAGATAGCAACCTTTAGAGCCGCTGCTATCTGTCTGCGTCCTCAGCCCGGAGGTCAACATCAAGAGTTATGTGCGGAGACAAGAGAGATAATGAGACGGCAAGGCCGAGGAGACGCCGCGCCGCAGGGCGACTGGCCCTTTAAGAGAAACTGAGCCAAAAGTGAGTGCTGCTCGGAGGAGGAGGGGGAGGGATCTGAAACTCAGAAGTAGCTCAGCAGTGTTGAAGGTCCCACCCCCCTGCCAGACACTCTGCAAACCACAAAAACTCCAGCAAGCGCTCAACCTCTCCCTCGGTTTCCCCAAACTGAGAGCCTGATTGAGACTCTGACTCACTCAGACATCATCAGCGCGTCTGCGTTTGCTTTTAATCTATTCTGCCTGCATGGAGAGGCCAGATGATAAGGACTGCACTGCAAAAACACAAACGAACAAGCATCTGTACTCCTGTTCTACTGCAAATCTCACAGTACACTTGAAATAAACCAAAAATTATAGTCAAGTAAAAGTAGCACTACTAAAACATATTTCTACTCAAAGTAAAAAGTAGCCAGAAATGCAACTAGCTGCAACCCAACTCTACTTACAAGTAACTTTTAGAAAGATATAGTTTGTTTTAAATAAATATTTCCTTAATATTTATTTTAAAAAGGTACTAGTTCCAATGGCAGATTATTTTAACTATAAGACATTTTTCTGGTGTTGTAAGAGGAAAAAAATAAGAGTCTTTGGATTTTAGTGTAAATATCTCAGTTTTTTCATATTTCAAGTGTACTAACTTACGAGAGGATTTAAGCAAGATATAGGATCTTGTTTTATGTCACTAATTTCTTTATTTTTAGCATAACATGGAAAAACTGTTATCGTTGAGGGAAAGAAAAACTGCCGGTGGAACTAGAACTTTTTATTAAAATTAAGGAATTATTGGCTTAAACAAGCTACCATATTTTGCTGAAAAGGTACTTTTAAATTGGTTTTGTGGTATTTAAAGTGTACCAACATATTTGTCCTAAAAACTACCAAAAATACTTTGTGTTTTTGGAGTGTGAAACATATTATACACTGCAAAAAACACAAAATCTAACAAAGTGTTTTTTTTTGGTCTAGTTTCTATCTTAAAACAAACTTATAAATGTTAAGATAAAAAAGTTTGTTTAAAGTTAATAATTCCTTAATATTGACTTTAAAAAGCACAAGTTTCAATGGCAGATTTTTTTCAGTGATAAGACAATTTTCCATGTTATACTTTAAAAATCTGCCTGTTTTTCATCAATATTAAGGAATTATTAACTTAAAACAAACTCATATCTTGCTGTAAAGTTGTTTTTAAGTTAGTTTTCTCTTATTTAATGTGTAATAAGAGATCTGCACTAGAAATTTGACTGAAATATTTGGTAACATTTTATGTTTTTGCAGTGTCCCCATTGCAGATTTCTCAGCAAAGTGAAAAACAATCAGCATTTCTGATTGTAACTTTGTATAAACATAATTCACACACAGAAAACAGATTCTACACACTTTTTCCCTCCCATATAATTTCATCTGTGTGTCACAGGGAGAAAAAATTAAAGATAAAAACCATCAACAGGTCTCAACAAGACCCTCCCACACCTGTTTCTGGCAAACAATAGCAGATCAAGAAAGACATAAACCAACATTTCCACCGGCTTTGGGCGTCAGTAAACACAGCAATTAGTCATTAACCAACACCGGGCGGATTCGGCGCGGAGCTTCAGCGCCGGCCGGTTGCTCGGTCGGCCAAAAGCTTCGTCACTCATTAACTCGGACGATCAGACTGTTGACAAAGTGTGAGTCACTGGCTTTGTGCAACAACAGGAGGAGGCAGCAGACTAATCAAGACGCTGACCTTCGAGGGGATGCTTGTGAGGAGATGAACGCCAGACGAGCGGCGGCGGACCGAGGTCACGGCCGGCTCTGCCGAAGCAGACGCGATAAGGGAATCAAGGCTAATGCATAAAAATAAAAATAAAGTATTAGGATGAATTTTAGCTTGAGACGTGAAAGACTTTAAAAACTCGGTGATAAAAGTCTCCAGTTTGGTGCTTTGGTCTCAACTAGCTCGTTTATGGAAGGACGATTTTGTTTACAGAGACTTAATTTATTTTATTTGTTGTTTTTGTTTATTTATTTTGGATATTTAAAATGTCTTCCAGTTCCAGTGTTAAATGTTCATTAAAATACAAGCTTTATTGATCTTTAAGAATGTCATCCAGGATTATTACATTACTTGAAAATCGTCTCAAAACAATGTTATCGTTTATCGCAATAACTTCTAGGGCAATTTATCGTCCAACAAAATGCATCTTTCCTCTCATTAAAAAACAAACAAAAGCAAAACAGAAATATAATAAAGATTAAAAGTTGTTTTTTTTCAGCATTTCAATACTAAAGGAGAACCAGGTTACTGATTTATTTCAACCATTTATTTTTAAGTTTAGATTACTCAGGTGTACATAAAAAATTATAAATTAACAAATTGTGAAATGTGAAAGACTTTAAGCTACTGGATTTCTCAGATAACTGATTAATGTAAACCTGTCACAATAAACAATAAGTCAATTAATCACATGATAAATTAAAACAAAATCAATAATTTCCATTTGCATGATTTATTGTTTTTCTCTTCCTACCAAAAATGTGAATGATAAAATGTTTCAGTCTGGTGTTTTTGGTCTCAACTAGCTCTTTTTTTTTTAAAGAACAATTTTGTTTGCAGAGATGTAATTTTTTTTTTTTTCGTCTCTCATAAGAAGCTTTTCAGAAAGATATAAAAGCTTGTTTTAAGTCAGTAATTCTTCAGTATCGATTAAAAAAAAGTATTGGTTCCATATTTTTCATTGAAAAAGATATTAGCACTAAAAACTAGACCAAAAATACTTGGTAAGATTTTGTGTTTTTGCAGTGCAAACTGTTCATGTAGACTCTTATGTACTGTTTCCAATAACTAGAAATTAAATAGTTTGTTTTAAATGATTGTTTTATAAGGGTATGACGTCAAACCGTTTTATTTTTTCTCACTTCAGTTCGTCTTACTGCAGAAACCCGAGGCAAACAGATGAATGAATTTCTGATTCCCGTCTGCGATCTTTCAGAGATGGAAATCTAAAATTAAATCAAACTTAATTGGTTTCATCTGCGTTCATTAAATTCTGAGGAATTTAAGAAATTAGCAAATGACTTATAACTGCTGTCATTCCTACAGTAATATTCAACAAATCCATTCAATCTGGCTGATCTTCAGTTTTTCTACATTAATATCGTGGCTGTAAAATTCAACTTAACGTCCCAGTTGAGGGAATCTTTTATGGTCATTTAGGCTGTAACCAATTCCTTTCCTTCTCACCGTTTCTCTGCATAATTTGGTGAAAGTTGGCCCTTTTCCCCTTTACTTCATTGAACATTTCTAATCCTAAATAACCCAAAAACTGAAAAAGTGTCAGTGACAAAAGATATTTTGATTTGAACTTTAATACCTAATTTTACAAAATTTTATATAAATCTAAAAAATATAAATGTATTTAAAGTCGTAGTGCTGATATGATTTAAAAAGTACCTCTTAAGTGACAGACTATTAACTTTGCGTCCTGTTTACCTTAAATCAGAGCAAATCAAGAAAACGTTTGTGTTTAAAGTCTGTTTACCGTCACTGAGTCTGTTGTACCCGATGCTCTTCACATGCAAATGCCAAAGAAAAACAATATAGTAGGAGGATACATTACACAGTGCTGTCAGGCTAACAAAGTTAAATCCAGATCCTCCATTAAATTTGGCACATGAACTAAAGAAAAGCAGAGCTGCTCTGGGACCTCAACATTTATCTGTGGTGAATTTTCTAAGAAAGATTGAGTAATCTGCACTCTCATAACTCAGTTACTGTCAGGACAAAAGTATGCTTAGCATCCTGCAGCTAAATTTTATGAATATATATTAGCAAAACTTAACAAAAAATCTGCTTTTATAATGAACAACTATCGCAAACCAAACAGGGAGAAAGAAGCGAAATACCCAAAGAAGAGTCAGAGTTTCAGTGGCCGCTGGTTTCTTTCTGTTCAATCTGTGATTTCTGCTCCTCCAACCGGCAATATGGGTAAAACAACTACAATTATTTCAGAACAGTACTTCTCTGTTAGTGCAATCGTCCGCTGTGTACCGTCTGCAATTACAGGATATCCAGCTAAAACCCTGCTTTTCATTCAGGCTTCCGCACAACAAACAAATCTGTGTGAGCAGCTACTTAAACAGAAAATATATGAAGACGACTTGAGTGGAAAAGTGTCTCTCCTCTCATTTCCTTATATTAAAGTATTACAGTAAATTACAGCCGCCCGGCAAAGAAATGTTACGTATTTTGTAATTATAACATGCATAATGTGTCTTATGTTTTTGGAACAACTTGGAGCAATAACTTTTACTTCATAATGATGCACTTTAAAATGTCGTCTGTCCAATGTCTTGAATAGAAAGATTTTAGGTAGCGGGGTTCTGTGGAATATCTGTAGCTTGTTAGTAGCTTACCTGCTATAGGAAGCAATGGGAACAATCTCAGTTTGGAGAATCAGGAAGGAAATCTGGTTGACACTAAAGGCTCCACAGAAAAACTTTAATTAATTGACAAATTCAAGAAAAAGCTAAATAAACTCTGTCACTAACAATTATGAAAGCTTTTAAATATTGCAAAAAAAGAAAATATTTCTATCTAGTGGTTGGCTACACAAACTGCAATTTAATCCGATATTGATGAAATCAATAAAACCTCAAAAATACTGATTTATTTGGTAGGGTTGATTAATACACATTAATAAACATTTTTGTAAAAGTGCCATAATTATCGCTTTTCCGCTAATTGTGGCATGAAAGCCACAATTAGCGAAAAATAGTCAAACGGTTATTTTTCATCTGTTGTCCCTGGAAAATGAGCAATTTGTCTTGCTAAACAAAGATAACACCTACAAGGTCAACAGTACTTAACTACACAAATTTGGCCAAATACATAAAAATCTAACTCAAAGAATAACATCACAATTATTATAAAAAGCATAAGTAGTAATTAAAACTAATCTTTAATCTAAAAGGCAGAACACAAGTGACCATATGGTGGGATTAGGAGATGTAGAGCAGGGCAAAATGACTGAAAAAAATCAATATCAATAATTACTGATTAGTTTTTTGTTTTAAAAATTTTAAATACTGCCAAACTGACGTGACATTTCCTGTTTTATCCTCAGTTTTCACTACACACTGTATTTTTTTTATTATTTATAAGCAGTTATGAGACACAGTAGCAAAACTTTTAGCTGTTGCTGCGCCAGTTACTCGACATGTTGTTGCTAGGTAACCAGAGTGTGAGAGAGCCGGTTGTTGCTAGGTAACCAAAGAGTGCCACAAATCTCGGTTGGCTCGCAGTGACAAGCAGTTCATTAAATATTCTACCAGATGTGTCATGTCTTGATATTGATAACATGTCTGTTGTGATATATATTATTGATTTATTGTCCATTCCTCAGCAGAAGTTACTTATTATTCAAAAGTTTAATCTAACCGCTACTACTGAAATCTTTGTATGGGAAAACTGATCATAAATGCTAGGAAAACTAATACAAGTATCATTTTTAACATTAAAGGCGTAAAGGCAGACGCAACTTAAGGAAAATTCTCCAAACCAAGACTAGAGATAATTATCGTCTTTGTGGCTGAAACCAGTGGGAGTTGTCTGCGGACGCAACAATTAATATGAAACAAATCAGGACATGTGCATTTACCACTAAATGCTAAACTGTTATTAATATCTGATATGAACCAAGCCTGATCAAATGGTTTTCTGTTATCAGATAATCCAGCTGAACTGGGAGGTCTGCTGCAGTTCCAACTGGCTCCGTGTTTAATTCAATGATCCACGCTCTTTACTGGTTCTGAAACACAGAACCAGGCCAGTCACAGTTAAATCTTTCATGTTTTGTTGACTTGATCAGCAGTTTCTTTACTGCCTTTCACACTGGGATCCATTTTCTCTGGTAAGTTGTTGTGAACGACTGATTTGAAAAAACTATTACCCTTTGCTTCTGTTCGCAACAGAGAAACCCGCATTTTTTACTGCAAGTGTTTTGTAAATGTTAAAAACAGACCCCTGAACTGGGAAACCGCTTTGATATCCGACAGAAACTTTTGCAAGGAGACGACTAGAAAGATGTAATTTAACGGTCTGCTTTTATTTCCACCTAAATAACGTGGGCTGAATACACGAGGGCCAGAAGGTTTTCACCTCAAGCACAACACAGAAGCGTTAAGCTGTTTATTTCTCACACATGGCGCCACATGCTGAAGCATTGATCCACTCTGAGTCACTTCTTTGTCTTGTTTAGACTGGTTGTGCACCATCTTGATTTCTGAAAGGGTTTTTCTCCTCCTCCTCAAAATATCAAAATCAGAATAAATGAAAAACGCCTGTGGACATTAAGGCTAAGATTATTAGTCTGATTATTCACTTTTAGTTATTTCAATAATATTTTAAAATATATATTATTTCAGACTATTGAAATACTGATTCAATAATCAGTAATAAGTTATTTCAATAATCCATTAATCATTATTAATCGATTGAGATGATAATAATAATGAATTGTTTCCTGGGTCATAAGTTCTAATAAATTAGTGACATGTTAAAATTAAAACTGAGACAATTAATTGGTTTAATCGATCATTAAAATAATATCCAGTAGTAGTCAATTAATCATTAACTGGAGTATAACGATTGAAAATAGGAGGGCATATGCTGAATTAAGCAGTAATTAAGCCAAAACTGTACACAAAATATACACATTTTGCATTTAAAATATACCTTTTAATTTTTAACTGATTGAAATGTTTAAATTAAGCCCGACAAAATTAATCTGTTTAACCTGATTAATCGATGACTGAAATAATCCTAAACTAATTTAGTTAATCCAGTTAACGATTAACTGGAGTTGATCCAGTTAGCGATCAGCATAAATGCCTTAAAAACAGGCCATTTGATGGAAGAACACCACACTGCTGTAATTAAATCAAAACAGTACAAAAATGTTCAAAACTTTTTAAATTTAAGAAAAAAGTGCAAGCATGTTATTCCCAGGACTCAAAGTGTCGGTTTTACCTTCACTTTGTTCAAAAAATGAAATAAAATCTCCTATTGGGCACTTTTTGCAGTCCAATTAATCCAAAATATTGATGGTTAAAATGCAGCAGCATTTTCAACAACATGTTTATCATTTAAAAAAAAAAATTGCTTATTTAGCTCTAGTGCCACAACGTCTTGCCACTTCTATGTCTGGACTTTGAGTAGGCCATTATGCTATTTATATATAGCAAGAAAGTTGCCAAGTTGGCAACAGTGCGGTGACAATTACAGCCGTCTGTCATGGCGGAGCATGACTGAGTATCTGCAAACTGGTCATCACTCAAAATAAAAAAGAAAATCAGGCCCGATTTATTGACACATCCCCATTTTATACTGAACCTCTACCTGCATAAATGGACCAGACACTAGTCACAACTCTTATAATTGTGCTCAATTTCTGAGGCCACTAAAAGTTTCTAAATGTTGCAGAAACAAAGGAGGAAAAATCAAAAGAATAATGTTATTCGGGCAAAATGTGAGGCAAACAGAAGCAGTTTTGATGTCAAAACAGCTGTTCTGTGGTGCAGAAACAAGCAGAATAATCTTAGATCCATATGTTTGGAATAAAAAGGAAGCTCTGATTTTATAAAGCTCAAACATCTCAGCTAATAATCTCTCTTTGGGAATTAATCAGCATATTTTGGAACTGAGATACAACAGCTATAATAAAAAAACTGACTCATGCATTTTCATACAATCAACTATTTCGTCTGTGAACCAGGTAAACAAAATGAAAATGTAATTGCCGTTTGCTCCTACAAAATAATTTTTTCTCCGCTTTATTGTCTTTTTGATCCGTCTTTTATTAAACATGCCACCAAACTTGCTTCTGATCGGAGGCGTCATCTGGGAATAAACTTCTTCCCCAGAAGGTGAAGTCTCACAGCGCAGCGACGGAAAATGCTTCCCTGACATTCGTCCAAGTCGTTCCGGAGCAAATTCGATTTAAAAATGGGATCCTGTCCAGATGGATCTAACCAAATAAGTGGAAATAATTTAATGAGTTTAAAAATTTTCAAATCACATGATCATCATGTGTTAAAATGAGTGAGCACAGAAAAAGAAGCCAACATTCAGAAATTTTGTAATAGAAGCAAACGGCAATTCACTGCTAAGCAGGATGTTTGATCAATTACCCAATCTGTTGATGTAAAAATAAAGTTGGACAGGTATATTGTCTTGGAAGTACACATTATATTCCTTAAACATGGATTTAAAAATCCTTATTTCTTTAATTCATGTACTGAAAAAAGGGGCTTAGTTTTTATGCAGAAGGAAAATACAGCTGTGATGTCTTTTGACGTAAAAATCTGCCAGGTGTGACATGGATATGTATTTAGACTTTTTCTAAACCTTCAATAAAATTTCAACTAACTGCTTGCCGTATCAACTAATTTGTTAAATACGGCAGGCAGTTTCTAACATAAAACACAGTGATGGCTGCATCATAATAAGGCCCGTCACAATAACAAACTTTTCTGGATGATAAACTCTCCCAGAAGTTATTCCAACAAACAATAATATTGTTATTTTGAGACAATTTACAAGTAATATAATGTCATGATAATGCAAAAACAGATTCTCAAAATACAAAATGTTTTAATGAACATTTAACACTGGAACTGGAAGAGATTCTAAACATCCAAAACAAATAAAAAAAACAACATAAAACAAATATAATTATGAAGTTGTCCTTCAAAAAAAGGTCTAGTTGAGACCAAAGCACCAAACTGAAGAAGAAGAAAAAAAGATAAATCATGTAAATGGATGGTGTCGTTTTCATTAATCATGTGATTAACTGATTTATTGCTTATTGCCAAAGACCCAGGAACTGAATGTTTTTTGGAGGCTAGAAAGTGAGATTCAAAAATTTCCAGAATTAATCAGCAGGCGCTGTGCCGTTACCTAGCAACCACAGCCAAGCCCAGACTGTTACCTAGCAACCCAAGCAGAACTTTTTACTGACAAATTGAATTTAAATGCATGGTTTAATATTTACATTTGTTGCTTTTTTTTTTTTTTAATTACAGTAAATAGAACCAGAAATCTTCACCAATAGTTCTAAAAAGCAAAAATGAATGCACCTAAAAGCTGAATTTACTTGATTTATTAAACTTTGATAAATATGGCAAACTGTTTTCAGAGAAAGACAGAGACCCAAATCCTGTTCTTATTTAAGGCTACGTTTTTTTCTAGAATCAGATTTTTTTCATACCAAGAATAATATTCAACCGCAATCAGGCTTCTGTGTGAACGATCTACGATCCAAAAGCAACCCAGATGTGCAGAAGAAGAACTTTGACGTCACACAGGATCGATCAATTGTAAAGTTATTCAGCAACAGGAGCCGATGATATCGTAACAACACAAAAGAAGCCGAGTGGATACGAGTCACATTTATTGCTAAAAATTTGGAAAAAAGATTTCTTTTACACAACAAGACCCTAAAATAATGAATGTTTATTGTTGAGTGAGGCAAAAAATGTCACCAACTTTTCTTTCATTTTTGATTGAAACCAAATTGTTGCACTTTTGACTTGACAAGAAGTTTGGACGCCACTAGATTCCGACATAAAATACCACAAGTTTATTAAGACATTACAGCTGTTTTCTGACAGAAATGGGATTAAACCAAACATATTTGCCGCTTATCCATGAGGGGGTAAGCGCTCCCGTTTAGTCCCAGTGGGTCACGCAGAGCGGTTATTAATAGACGCAGAGAGTCCTGGAAAGTCAGGGCCACCAGAGAGAACAAAACCCGACGCCAAGGCAGCTTCTGCTGCAGCGTGCATCAACAACACAGGAAAACACAGAGGCCCAAGTGTTTAACAGCACTGACGAATTAATAATGAATAACGTGACGCAGGGGCTCATACGGTTACACGGACGCAAAGCGGAGACATCAGATCGTCAGCAAACTGCATTTCTGCGTGGCGCCAGCCGGAGGAGGAGGAAAGTGGGCTGAATCTGGTGTCTGTTGGGAAAAGGCCACGGCTAACACAACATGTGACTGATAACTACATAAATCCCCAGTGAAGGACTGAGCTAACCCGTTACGGAATAAAAATAAACATTTACAGTAAAAAAAACTTTTCAAGGCCCCTCGTTTCTTCTGTCTGAACAGTTTTCAGGGAATTTACAAAACATTTCTAAAAACATGTAAATAGCTAAACATCATCCACCAGAATGCAGTTTCAATCACAGAACTAAACCTGAACGCTGAACTAGAAATGAAATGTTAAGTCCTTAACGATTTCCTTTGAGGTCTAACAGAATTGGATTTTGGAACCAATATATTAGAAAGGAAATATTATGCAAATTTCACATTTTGTACTTCCATTTGGGTTTCCATTGCTTTTTTAAAAAATCCCACCTATCTGGTTTTTGACAATAATTTCCACGTCTGTCACGGTAATATTTTTGATTATATTGTTGTTTTGAGACCATTTACATTTAATATAATAACATGAGAACTCATTCCCAAAGATCAATACATTTTCAATTCTAAAGAACATTTTAGCACTAGAACTGGACTGGAAGACATCTTAAATATCCAAAATAATTAAACAAAGCAAAAGAAACAACAAATGCAAGGAATCATGAGATTTCTAAATGAAATTTTCCATCAAGAAAAGGACTAGTTAAGCCCAAAGTACCAACCTAAACACTTTTGGCATCCGGGTTGGTACAAAAAGAGAGAGAGAGAGAGAAAAAAGTGAAAAACGATAAATGATAAAAATGGAAATGATTGATCGTCTTTTAGTTGATTTATTGCGACAGACCTAATAACTATGTTTTTTGGCGTCTAAAAAAATGAAAATCTCCGGAATATAACGTCACAAATCAGCAGGCACTGCGCCGTTACCTAGCAACCCCAGCAAAGCTCAGGGCATTACCTAGCAACCAAAGCTGCGTTCCAGCACATTTGATTGGCTGGTTTTATACCATTATATGCTCTGTACATGAAATCAGAAATCTGGATGTTGAACTGTTCAATGCTCAACAGTTTTGACCTGTTCAAGACAATGAAAACAGTCACACTTTAAAGTGAGTGGATATATTTTTCGGATCCTTCTTAGAAAGAACCATATGCTTTCAAGAAAGGCTGCTCCAGTTTCGAAAATTATATCAAGTATGACATTTTGGTGTCGTGACAACCCTAGACGGAGTAACCACAGAGGAAATGGAGAAAAGGTGAAGACACACAAGGTAAATATGTCAATGAGTGTCAGGAAGAGCAAACGTTTCTGTAAAACTGTGAGAAAGCATTGCAACATGGTTCATAACCCAAAACTCTGAGTCTGCTGGGAAGCAAATGTCAAGAGACAAAAGAGGCACAACTTAAACGGATTTTGTAATTGTTTTTTGGGCATTTTAAATCAATTCAGAATTCCCAGGACTAGGAACTGCAATTCTCTATAAACCCATTGCAGCAAGTGTGCAAGATCCCAGCAATCGAGCCTACGATGACTACCATTGGTTTTCACTATCACGTTTTCAACATAAAGCACTAAATTTTAAATGTATACATCATATATAAAAGAAAAAGGGATGCAGACAACTAGATAAGTTCAGAAAAAAGTTTTAATAAAGAAAAAAAGGCGAGTTAGAGGGCAGCAGGTCAGTTATGCTAGCTTGACTTTGACAACTTTAACATGTAGATGATGCTGTGAAATTCGGTGTTTCGGTTCAGTAAGAAAAAAAAAAAAATGGCGACGCACACACCACCTCTGACTGATCATCAGTGAAGGAGGTGTTTAGATTAGCTAATCTACCACCACAGCAACGGCAGCTAATCTGCCACAGCGATCACTTATTAAAAAATAAAAATAAACCAAACTAACCATCAAGCCTGAAAACATGAAACTGTAAAAACTCAATATTCTGTTCTTTGTGTGGGAAGTGTTTGCGTGTTTTTTGGTATTGAATCTTTATACATTAGTGGTGTTGTGGCCGGTTACTATGGCAACGACCGTGCGTAGCGTAGCCGACACAGAGAGCAAGATGGAAGAAGAATGAGTGGTTTTGAGTTATCAACGGTTTTTCTGCATCATTTTTCCCTTTGCTGTGGCGCACTGCACTGAATTAATACCTGCATCTCCAGGTTTCATTTCGTTAACGCAGATGTTCCACCGCAGCAGCGCGGCTACGGATGGCAACCAAAAGAATCGTCTTTTTGCCCTCCGGGGTTGGGCGCATGCATAAAATTTCCAGATGTAAACAATAACATGGAACGGCGTCTATAGAATCAAATTTTTCTGTACTTCTAACCATTTGATCTTTTGTGTGATCCTACATGTTGCAGTTACACCTGAATTTCCTGCATCGGACAATGAAGACAATCGCTATTCTATTAATTTGGTCTGTTGGTTTGATTTCCACTAATGAACAACATTCGGCGAAATGTCTAAACTTAAAGCGGTTGGGAAGCTGGAGAAATCCAGTTCGAAACCATCTTAATGGACCAACTTCACACTTTAGAAGTGCTTTATTAGGCTTTAATGCGCTTCCTTTTCCCCTTACTTCCTGTACGTTACATAATCTCTCAGCCAACAGCTTCAGTGAGCAGTGACAACAGGAAACGTGACCCGAGACTGACCTTTCTTTGACACCAAAGCAAACCACTGAACAACATACAGAAAAAGGCGAATTAAGCAGAGGCAAAGAATCTTGTTGTTGTGGCCAGAACCAAATGGAGGACAAAAAAAAAAAACCTTTGGCGATTTCCACACCAACTCCTTCAATAACTGGATGGAAATAAAGTGTAAAGAAGCTTTCAGGAACCCAGCGAATGGCTCCAGGAACGGGGAAGACCCGGGTTTGTTTTGCACATGGGGTTAAGGGTTGTATCCTCTCCAAGACATTCTGGGAAGACATCCAAATGGAGCACGGAAAAAGACTTAACTGCAGCTTCATTACGGACTGAAGGCAGGCATTATGGCACAGAAGCAGCTGGAAAACGAGACTGATGGGCAGAGGCCAGTCAGCTCTCAGATTAAAACACCTCGCTGTCGATTTAAGAGAGCAGCAGCCTGCAAAACGCATGCAGCAGCACATAGAGCTGCAAAATAAAAAAAATAGATTTTTTACTGAATTGACAAATGTATCCTTTCCAGATCTCGTCTTTCTGCACTGCAGAAACAGGAATGCATAGTAAATATTGACATTTCAACATTGTCTAATTAGAGCAAAGTGCCAAAACCAAACTATGATCTAACTGTTGTTCCTCTGTAAATCATTAGACGTTGCACAAGGCGTTACGCAACAACAACCGAGACCAAAACGTGGTTCTGAACGAAACCTCTGCCACAGTCAAAGCAGAAAGTCTTACACCAGGATAGCCTTCATTTGACCTTTGTGTTTTAATTACAAAACAAAGAGCGGAGTGCGAGTTTTAAAATATTCATTCCACTTTCACTTTTTTTTTTCAAAGTCACAACCTGAAACTTTTGTGCATTTTAAATCAGGATTTTATCTGGAGAAAAACCAACAAACTGCATCATGAAGCTCTAATTATTGTTTATAATGGTTTCTTGTTGCATGATTGACAGTTACTCTCTCTGGTTCTGGATGCTGTGCAGCTTCTACTCCTTTTACTTTCGGAACGGTGTGTGTGTGTGTGGATGCGTAACCGTGGCAACAAATTGTTTTTACAGATGGGAGTGGCTGATTAGCATCTGAAAAGTGCAAATAGCACATGAACTATGACCCGTTTGAAAAAAGTTCATGGATGCAGAGGAAGTTGGAGCCATCTCTTCCATTGATCATAATGGGCAGGGATTGTATCCCCTACTCCAACATCTCTCTGCTTGGCTTTCTAACATTACAACAACTCAAGAGATATAAAGGGGAACAGCAAAAGCAAATGAGGTGGATTAGCAATTCTTGGTGTCATCCAGGACATGTTACTGTGAAATATCGTCTCTGAGTAAGGCTGGACAATATCGGAATTTTATCGCGATAATTTGTGGTTCTATTGTGATAACGATAAAGATCATTATTAAAAAGAAAAACAATGTATTACTCATTTTTATATGGTTGTGAAAGCATGGCACAGCACTCAAAGTGCCACAAACAAATATAGTTCTTGAACAAAATTCAATTTTTTTTATTTTTCTCAAATTTGACTTTTTTTTTCCAGAATTATGATTTAATTTCAGAATCCTGACTTTTTCTAAGAAAACTGACTTTTAATTTAACTTTTCCCCAAAATTTTTGTTGTTTTCCCTCTCAGTTCAGACTTTTTTCCCTCTTAATTGCTACTTTTTGTTTCCCAATTGCGACTTTTTGTCTCTCAATTCCGATTTCTATGGACTTTATTTTAAAAAATCTGACTCTTCAATTTTGACTTTTCTCAACATTTTGCCTTTTTTGTCAGAATTTTGACATTTCTTCTCAAAATTCTGACTCAAACGTGGAAGAGTAAAGTCCGAATTCTGAGAACAAAAATGTTTTAATATTTTTTTCAGTGGCTCTAATCCTCTTCCGTGTTTCCAGGAGTCATCGTGGCTCAAATTTGCGTCATTCTCACCCAACCTTACAAAATCAAGTTAAAGAGCCAGCCTGGGCTCTGAATCTGTCTGCTGTTCATAAAGACATCAGCAGCTTTTGTACGTTTCTGGCGGAGCAGTTTCCGTTGGCTGCTCTGTATGCAAAACATGCAAAAGATAAGCACAACAGCAGTGGTATGAAAATATGCGACACAATGCAGGTGTCACAGTCGGATCGGCTTTATGTTTTGGGGAATTCGCCCTCAGGCCCTGCTTTTTATTTCATTGGACTAAAACTTCAATGCCTGGGCATGGAGGCATTCTCAGTGTCGCATTATTCTTTCATAGCGCACCTTAGCGGCACTCCCTGTAACTCACCCCAAAGTTCTCAGATCACCTAACCAGATAAGAGTCACTTTGTCAGCAGCTCGACAAATCTGTGTGGATGCAGCAGCAGCTGCTTTTAAAAGACACAAATATATACATTTTTTAACACAAAATGATCATTTCACGTCTGATTTGTCCTTAAAAGTACTTAAAAACATGGCTACAAGTAGCTGTTCAGCTGCACTTTTATGCAGCAAGAATAAAAAGAAAACAGGAAGATGCTCGCAGCTCTTAGAAAGTGAGACGTTTCACCTCCAGAGGAAAGAAACGTAGAGCTCTCAGCAGCCCTGAGAGACAATTTGGATCAAGTTGCAAACTCTGTTAGGAGCTAAATATAGTTCTGCAGGATATTATAGATACACACATGCAGAAAGGCTGTGCACAAGGAGAGAAAGCGTGCTCGAGACAAACCTGTGTAAGTAAAGCATGGGTGCATTCAACAGGCCGGTGGCAGAGGCCCAGCATAAATAAATAAAAACACAGAGGAAGACGGCAACAGGAAAAGAGCGGCCTTAAATAAACATGACACCAGTTTTCAGAAGCAACACGTAAGCACTTTCCTGTGCAAATATATCTGCAGCTGTAATAGAGCTTTAATCACATCACGGTTTCTACATTTTGCATTTCTGATACATTTTTAGTGCAGTTTTCAGGCTGTATTGTCAATATGATTAAAAATATGTATAAAAATTACTTGTTACATATTTTTAGAATTAATTTATAGCAAAAATTAGAGATGAACCAATTGGCTTTTCTTTACCAATACTGATTTATAATGGCTATAACTGGGAGCTCACCAATAAAACGGACCGATTTTCTTAATCGGCCGATACTTGATGAGAAACCGAGCTGCAAAAGTCTAAAAGTTAGGTCTGTGCGTCTGTAGTCACCCAATTAATCAATAAACTTAGAAACTTTGTCTCTATATTTAGCAACTTTCCAGAAAATAAATAAATAGGCATCAGTTTGCCAGAAAACTGCAATCAGTGCACTCCTCCTTTAAAAAAATATTTCATTTTTTCTACCAATAACAATGAAAAATAATTTATTTTAACAATCTTAAATCTCTACAAGCCTAAAAAGCAAACAGATCTGTGCAAAGACAAAATATATAGAAGTAAAGTTGATTCAAAATAGATTTTAAAAAGTGTTCACATTCTTCAACTGTTATTAAATAATAATCATTTTTATTTAGAGCGGACTTTAGTGCAGCAAAATGACAATAAAAGCGTTATCCAATCTAAAAAACAATAAAAACTCATTTTAAAATATTAATCATAAGATCTTAAGAACGGAAACGTCTTCAGTTCCTAAATATTAAAAATTAAATAAATATTAAAGCATCATAACAGGTCAAAATGAAAATTAGCAGGTCAGGTTTTTTTAAAGATCGGTGATCGGCCTGAAAACTGCAATCAGTGCAAAGAATGAGTCCAGCCACTTCTTTAAAGCCGCTTGATTTAAAGCCTCGTCTTTAACAGAGTTTTAATTAAAATCAGGAAATGTGTATCAAACTACACGAAATGGTGCGTTCTTTATATACCAGGAAACGTGAGAATTATTGATTTTGAAGTGTTTAATGACTGGGAGATTAATTTTAAAAATCACATGTTCATTTATTTGATTAGCCAAATAAGAAAAATGTTTACATTTTTCAATTAATTCAAAGAAGCCCAGATCATAAACCTCCTACTATCGAGCTTCACAGCTGCTACAAGTTCTCAGTCTGAGCATCTCTTTTCCAAGTTTATTTAAATGCAAACATAAGTCGTGCAGCCATATTGTTTCAGGGAAGCAGAAGCATAACGTGCTAAATGCTAATTCAGAGAGTCTGAGATGCAGCTTTGGGAAGATCAGAAATAATCTTAAATGTTTTCCCAGTTTTAAAAAATCTTTTTGGAATTTGAAAATTCTCCCAGATTGCCGTTTTCTGATTCAGTTCTATGATACAATATTTAGTTTTCCTGTAGGATTAATAAAAGTAACTCATATAATTTCCTTTAAAGAACTATTGTAGATGCCGATAGAATGATCTCCTGCAGCAGTCTGTATTACAGCTATTTGGAAGAAGCCTCTGACTAAAGAAATCATGTTGATGCTACGGGTTGTAAATGCTTTTTTTAAATGTTTTTGATAAATTCCAATTTGCACAATAACCTTCAGATGTTCCAGAATAATCCCAGAAATTAAGAGAAGCAGCATTTTTTTTATCAGGTTGCTAATTGCTAATGTCCCCCTTCTAACTGCTGATGCTCAGTTAAAATAATTTAAAACAAAGCGTCAGGTCACTGCTTGCCCCAATAAAATCAAAATGCAAAACTTGGTAAGACAATAAACCTTCTTAAAACTTGTTAAAATGACACGACAAAAACTTGGTAAAATGCAAAACTTTTACGTTACTATTAAAAACCTCGTTAAAATGCAGAACTTAAGAACCTTCTTGTAACAACAAAATGCAAAACCATTTAAGACAAGGAACCTTCTCTTTAAAAAAAACAATGCAGACCTTGTTAAGATGAGAAACCTCATACAAACGAGATGTGGAACTCGTCAAGACCAGAAAACTCCCAAAAACGAGACACAAAACTTAAGAAATGTTGTTTCCCGTTTCAAATGAGATGCAAAACTCAAGATTACAAAAACGTTCTCGTAAAACAAAGTGGAGTATGTGTTACTATGAGAAACGTCGCTGAAACAAAAATGCAAAACTTGTTAAGACGAGAAACCTCGTTTAAATGTGACGCAGAACTCGTCAAGACGACAAGGTTTCACGCTTTAAATTCCTCTGGAAGACGACGTCGCTCACTCGCCCTCCATCTGGTCAACTGAGAGAATGAATTTAAACGTCACTAGAATGAGAGAGTTTCTCGTTATAACAAGTTTGATCTGCTTAAAATTAGAGGTTTTCTCATTGTAAAACGATACCACTGCTATATTTATTCGCTAGGTTTGGCAGTATTGTGCTTCTATAGTTATGGGGATTTCGTGATTTGAGGTTAAATTGATGAACATCCTGATATGCAGAGTTGGGTAGTAGCTAATTACCTGAGTATCTTTTTTGTAAAAATGTACTTTAGGAGTATTTTTAGTACTAAAGTACTTTTTACATTAGTAATTTTATTAGGAAGTATTTCTACTCTTATTTGAGTAAAATTTCTGGACTTTCTACCCACTGAATCAATGAAAAACAAACATGTTTTAACCAAAAATTCACCAGACGCAGGCACACACCTGCAGTTTTTGTTAAAGTTTCATCTGTTTTTTACTGAAAGAAAGAAACTGAATTGGAAAAATTTACTTTTGCCTGATTTTTTTTTGTTACCAACATGAATTATTGTCATTTTCACCTTTAAAATCTCAAAATTTCCACTTAACTTTATCATTTGGTCCAGTCTCATGATGTAATTTTTAAATATTAAATTAATTTACTCAGTACTTGAGCAGACTTTTTACCAGATCTTATTTTATTTACTCTTGAATAATTTCTTGGATGGCTACAGAGTAAAAATATGTAGAAGTAGTGCTACTCTGATTTGAGTATAATGTTTGGGTACTCTGCCCACCTCAGCTGATATGTTGAATCATATAATTTAAAGTGGGTGTACTTTCTTTTTAACAACGGTTTGTGTTTTTATTGCAATATTTAAAGTAAATGCACCTTCTCTCTCCTCTACAGCATTATGGGGTGTTGTGAAAGCTGCAGCTGTTTCCACATACCCACAGTATGTCACCTGCTCAGCTTCGGCTGCTTAAACACCGCTGCTCCCATCAGCTAGCTGACAAGCTAACATTGGAAGTGGGCACATCTGGATTCAAAACACCCCTTTCCTCCTTCTCCGCAGACTGGAAGCGGTGAGGTTCGAACTGGCACGGCGTTCCCACCGGGAGAATTTGAGGACACATGCCCCTGACGTGAACCCCACGACCCCTGCAGAGTGGAGCCCCGCTGCGCCAGCCAGACCCACGGAGCTAACTTAGCATGCTAATTCATGTCTCCGCTAGGCTGACGTCGCCGTAGCCCCGTCTTCCACACACACACACACGCGCGCGCGCACATCTGCAAGGCGAAGCGGCGCTAGCTAATGGGATTTCAACTTTTTTTTTTTTTTTTATCGGGCTCAGAAAGAAAGTTACGCGCTTCAACACGTACAAACGGGCGGTTACGAAACCCAACAGGCTCCGGTGGTGACAGTGTTGAGAAATGCGGCGGTGCTCCTACCACATTCGGCGGCTGTCTGGGTTCAGAAGAGGCCGATCATGTCGGGACTGAACGGCCCCGGGTTCGGTCCACATTCCCCGGAGTGGCCGCCGCTGCTGCTGCTGCTGCCGCCGCCGCCGCCGCTGCTCTCGGTATCACTGCGCAAAGATGGTCCCGATCCTGTCGCTTGATAAGAAAGAAAAAAAAAAGGAGCTGCTGCTTGGCGATCACAGCGAGGTGCAGATGGTGATTAATAACATCGGCATGTCTGCGCTGAAGTTTCGCTTGAAATCAGAGGACGCGTCACCTTGCAGCGGTTCATGACTCCCACTGTTCAAGATGTGGAAGGGCAGGACGAGTCCGTATCACTCCCAGCCGCTGACAATAATCAGTGTGGCCACACGGGCATCCGTATGTCACTCTGCTGACATCCAGTCACCGAAAGCTGCACTCCGCATATCACTCTTTCTGTCAGGTTTAAAATGTCTGGTGGACTGCGGCCAATTAGGTAGGAAAAAAAATGGACGAGTGAACTTCTGCCATAAAAACTGAGAAAATATGAGATTTGTTTCAGAGATTTTCTAGAAAAGACTGGGAAATTTCTGATTTGAACAGTCGAACATTTTCTAGAAGAAAAAAAAATCTGAAATTTTCTAGAAAAGATTAGGACATGTCTGAGTTTGAAAAGTTTAAAATGTGCTACAGGAAAAAAAATCTGATATTTTTTTAGGTTAATCTCAGAAAGTTTCTAGAAAAAAACTCTGAAATTTCTGATTTGAAAAGTAAAAAAATTGTAAAATAAAATCAGAAATTTTCCAGAAAAAATAAGGAAATTTATGAGTTTTAAAAGTTTAAACTTTGCTAGAAAAAAATGAAATTTTGAGATTTATCTTGGAACTTTTCTAAAAAATAATAATAATAAAAATGACATTTCTGAGCTTAAAAAGTAAACAAAAAAAAAGGTAGAAAAAACAGAAATTTCTGATTTGAAAAGTCAAAAATTTGCACAAAAAAAATAACATTTTCCAGAAAACAGGAAATTTCTGTCTGAAAATGTTAAACTCTACTAGAAAAAAAATCTGAAATTTTCTAAAAAGACATTTCTGAGCTTAAAAAGTCAAAAATTTGCTAGAAAAAAAAATTGAGGTTAATCTCAGAAATTGTCCACAAAAACATGGAAAACATGGATTTTCAAAAGTTTTATCCTTTAATTGTCTCTCTTTATACCAAATGCGTTCAAAGTGGGGCAGGGATCCATTTGAAATCTGGGTGTAGTGATGAACTCTGACCTGAGCCTTCAGAGCCACATAAAGTCAGTTACAAAGTCAGCCTTCTATCACCTAAAGAGCATTTTCAGGATTAAAAGACTAAAGTTTCACCAAGATGTAGAGAATCTCATCCAGTTGTTTATCTTTGTACCTCAGAGAATAAAATATTATTAGTTTATAAATCACTGAAAGGATTGGCTCCACAGTATATCTGCATATTTAATTTGATACAAAAAGCGACTAAAGAATCAATAATCTCATGCAATATGGCTGACCAAGTTCTTCATTTTCTCCTTGTAACGTTTCCTAAAGTGAAACGCAATTCTGATCAAAAGGTGACATAAACTCATGTTGTCCAGATTAACTGGTTCCACAACATTTTGATGCTAATTTTAGAAACGGGGATTCTGTGTTTGTGCTTAGAAGTTAAGAAAGAAACCCACAAATTATACATTTTAGGAGAAACGTCAATGAAATCACGTACATTCACCATGTTAAATAAATATTTCATTACATATTGTAGAAAATACAACATTTTTAAGGAGGAAAATTATAATTTTGTATTTTTCATATATATATTTTTACAAATATATTCAGTTTTACAATCACAAATGTACTTTAAGCATCAGTTATCGTAATAATTTTTTTAAAGGTTTTGTTGGCTATAGTGGGTTTTATTTGAAAGTAGTTCGACAGGAAAGAGAGTAATGAGAGAGGGGGAAGACATGCGGCAAATGTCGCCAGGCCGGGAATCGAACCTGCAACCACCGCCACAAGGACTGAGGCCTCACAGCACCCCCTCGTAATTTATCTTTAATGTATTTTTTATTTATTTATATCTGCTTTTCCTTTTGCTGAATCATGATTCAGTCTTTTATTAACTTATGTTAAAATTAAAAACATAAATAATCAAGCGGATGTTAAACCATCTATAAATAAAGCTGAAAAATAATATTCAGTTTTACTCACTAAATTAGCTGCATAAAGCTAATATAAACAGAAGTTTGCTGTTATGGGGGATTCCCGTTAATCCAGAAAGTAGACAGAACATGAAGGCTAAAAATATTCATTATAATATCTTCAGTTGCACCATGCATAAATCTCAATAATTATTTGACCAAATAATCAATAAAAGTTCAATAAAGTTGAGTTTGGTCTTTGGTTTGGTTTTAAAATCAAAGTTTATGTTTATATTGATTAAAGTTTTGTTGAAAAACTGATTTGTTTCCAAGTTTTAACCACTTGTCATTACTTTTGACATTTTTTTATTTACTTCCTGCATTAGAAAAACACACCTGCTCTCATCTAGTTTATCTGGGAAACTTTAAAAAATACTCAGAGTCACCTTGATGTTCTGAGAAAGCTAGAAAATGTTCACAAAAAGCACCAACTTACAACAATCTCAGCTTCTTAGTGGTGAGAGGAATCCATGATTGTTGTTCCAGCTGTTCTAGTTAGGGGCATGCCATAGCAATGCATAAGGAGAGCAGTACTGACTTGCGAAGCAAGTCAGTACTGCCTCCATGCATTGCATGGCAGGCACCTATTGTTCTACACCCAATAGAACGCCTCTTTATTATTAGGGGCATGCCATAGCAATGCATAAGGAGAGCAGTACTGACTTGCGAAGCAAGTCAGTACTGCCTCCATGCATTGCATGGCAGGCACCTATTGTTCTACACCCAATAGAACGCCTCTTTATTATTAGGGGCATGCCATAGCAATGCATAAGGAGAGCAGTACTGACTTGCGAAGCAAGTCAGTACTGCCTCCATGCATTGCATGGCAGGCACCTATTGTTCTACACCCAATAGAATGTCTCTTTATTATTAGGGGCATGCCATAGCAATGCATAAGGAGAGCAGTACTGACTTGCGAAGCAAGTCAGTACTGCCTCCATGCATTGCATGGCAGGCACCTATTGTTCTACACCCAATAGAATGTCTGTTTATTAGGGGCATGCCATAGCAATGCATAAGGAGAGCAGTACTGACTTGCGAAGCAAGTCAGTACTGCCTCCATGCATTGCATGGCAGGCACCTATTGTTCTACACCCAATAGAATGTCTCTTTATTATTATAAAAATAATTTATTATTCTTCCGTTACCGTTAATGCGGCTCGTACCGCTGCATGCCGACCCACAAAAGTGGTATCAAAACGTGCGGCTCAATCCCGGCAAGTGAGCTATTATTTTTATTGGGGATCGGAGTTACGATGGCGACGTAAAAAGCGAAAAACGAGCGAAATTTCCAACTGCCGAAGCGCAGAGTGTAACTGACACCAACTGCCGCTTTTTTAGAGTGAGAAACAGAGTGGAATTTTGACCCAAAAACAATTTTGAAATCGCTCTCATGGCCGCAAAACTTGTGCTATTGGTATGAAAGTTGGTCAGGAAATAGCACCGCATGTCTGCTCCGGTAAAATGTTTTAAAAATTTTTCTAGGGCTTACGGTTTTCTGTCCAGGTGCTTCAGAGCAAAGTGATGGGACATGACCAACTGACGCTCCTCCTCAGTGTTTAATATAGGTTTTTGAAAAATTACTGAGCTCACCACACACCATTTTTCTCTCATCAGTGCAATTATTGTGAATGACCTACAGATATGAATCACAGGACTATCAGAGACGACAAGTAGCCCTCTCATACGCTTCAAACGGTTTTTGGATCGGTCTAACGGTTCCTGAACTGGAAGGTGTCGTTCAGACTGCTTTTTTCATTAAAAGTGACTGGGTGTTCTCAAAGTTACATGAAGTGTCTCTCACACACACACAGCAGTTGGCAGAGGCTTGATCGCTATGGCAACTGCTGGTTTGGCCTACAAGGTCTCTGTAGTTCTAAACATGGTGAAACACCTTAATACAGAGGGCAGAGCAGAAGGTCAGAACTACAACATGGCGGATCATTCAGTTATTACAGAGGAGGGCTGAGCTGGAATGTAGAGCTACTTGCTGTTTTGGGCATTATATTGGTGGATTAACCAAACCACTGTTACACATTGATTAGTGTGTCTATTTAAAATGAAGCTTACTGAAAATTTCAAAATAAAAGCCCTGACATTTTTCACATCAGGTTATTGGTCTTTTGGGCTTTATGGGACTGGTTTAAACAAACCAGAGTTGCACATTGAATTAGCGTGGTCATTAAAATGAAGCTTACTGAAAGTTTCAAATTAAAAGTCTGCCTATTCCTCTAGTGTTAGTGCACCGCCGAAGGCGGTGCAATAATATTAGCCTTTTTTATGTTATTTATTTCTCAGGATAGTGAACTGCCTTGCGCAGCAAGGCAGTTCATTAACATTAGCACAAACATTAGCATTTGAGCCCCCTTGACTATATGCTTCACACGGTTTTCGGATCACTCTAATAGATCCTGAATAGGATGGAGATGTTTGGACTGCTTTGTTCAGATAAACTAACTGCTTCAAACCGTTAGAATCTGTTTATCCCTTTGTGTCTCACTCACACGATAGTTGAGCTGCTCTTTAGAACTACAATGACTGAAGGTCAGAACTACAACATGGCGTAACTCTCAAATAGCACATAGGGATGAGCTGGTGTTTAGATCTGCTTGCTGTATGGGGCATTATATAGCTGGATTAACCAAACCACAGTTACACATTGGATTAGTGTGTAATCCACTGTAAATAAAAAAGCTATTGTAAAGCTATTGTAAATAAAGCTTACTGAAAGTTTCAAAATAAAAGCCTTGACATTTTTCACATCAGGTCATTACTCTTTTGGCCTTTATGTGACTGGTTTAAACAAACTACTGTAACACAATGAATTGGTGTGGTAGTTAAAATGAAGTTTACTGAAAGTTTCAAAATAAAAGACTTGGCATTTTTCACATCAGGTATTTCCTCTTTTGTGCTTTATGTGACTGGTTTAAACAAACTACAGTAACACAATGAATCGGTGTGGTAGTTAAAAAGACGCTAACTGAAAGTTTCAAAATAAAAGTCTGCATATTCCTCTCGTGTTAGTGCACCGCCGTAGGCGGTGCAATAATATAAGCTTTTTTATGTTATTTATTTCTCAGGATAGTGAACTGCCTTGCGCAGCAAGGCAGTTCATTAACATTAGCACAAACATTAGCATTTCACTTCCGTTGACTAGTGTACTAGCACTTTTACCTAAAGTTAGCTATTAGCTAATTTTCTCATTTATTACACATGTATACTGAATGGAGCAGTAAAATTAAAACAACATGGTCCTGTTGCTCCACATGCTACTGCCAGCATTTAGGCTAACATTAGCATACTGGCTAATTTTAGCTTATGCATTAATTTTAACATAATGAATGGTACAAGTACAGCTTAGTCAACATGCTTCTGCCTCTCCACAGGTTATTGACTACGTTGCAGCTTTCTTTAGCATTAACGCAAATTTTTAACATAACGCTGGCTCAAAGCCGACGGGCACACTTTGGCATGCCCCTTTAAAATTTCTGCAGGAATTTTCTAGTTAGGGGCATGCCATAGCAATGCATAAGGAGAGCAGTACTGACTTGCGAAGCAAGTCAGTACTGCCTCCATGCATTGCATGGCAGGCACCTATTGCTCTACACCTAATAGAATGTCTCTTTATTAGGGGCATGCCATAGCAATGCATAAGGAGAGCAGTACTGACTTGCGAAGCAAGTCAGTACTGCCTCCATGCATTGCATGGCAGGCACCTATTGCTCTACACCTAATAGAATGTCTCTTTATTCTTATTAGGGGCATGCCATAGCAATGCATAAGGAGAGCAGTACTGACTTGCGAAGCAAGTCAGTACTGCCTCCATGCATTGCATGGCAGGCACCTATTGTTCTACACCCAATAGAACGCCTCTTTATTATTATTAGGGCATGCCATAGCAATGCATAAGGAGAGCAGTACTGACTTGCGAAGCAAGTCAGTACTGCCTCCATGCATTGCATGGCAGGCACCTATTGTTCTACACCCAATAGAACGCCTCTTTATTATTATTATTATATATTTATTCTTCCGTCACCGTTAATGCGGCTCGTACCGCTGCGTACCCACCCACAAAAGTGGTATCAAAACGTGCGGCTCGTACCCGAGAAGGGAGCTATTACTTTTATTGGGGATTGGAGTTAAAATGATTACATAAATTAATAAAAACGAAAAAATTTGAGATTTTGTGTCTCACAGAATCAGTAATCTTTCTCTATGAAACACACACACAGGACTGTTTATGGCTGACTCAAAAACCCTTTTTAAATCCCCCTCACAGGCATAAATATCGCCCTATTGATCTGAAAGTTGGTCATAACATAGATACACATGCCTGCTCATGTACAATGTTTACAAAAATTTGCTAGGGCTTATGCTTTTTGTCAGGGTCCTTCAGACTGACGCCTGGTGTCTCCCAAGTATAGAAACTGTGTCTGAAGAGCATTTTCCCGCTCTTTGGCTCTCACAGCTGCAGGGGATTAATTACCATAGCAACAGAAGAACACAGTGTCTGGAACTGCAGCTACCCAGGACTGCACTGTAGGGTTTACTGGTATTTACAACTTCTTGTGTTTTCAGCATTATACTACTGATTCAAGACTATAACCATTACACATATGTCCCCCCATGTTAAAATCTGACATAAATAAGAATAAATAGTTGATTAAAAGTCTGTGGACAGAAAATAACGTCGCTGCTCCTTTAAGGAACCAGCGGCACAGACGCGGCGCCTGGGTGATGCTACAGATCACAAACCTGACAGAGAGCAGAAGAGGATTCGTAGGAAAAGAGCGGTGATGAACGGAAACGCTTAATATAGTTGAGAAAACATAAATTACCTGGTCGAAAACTGACTGGGATTTAATGAGAACTAAGTTACATCGGTTTTGGTGAGTTTTGTTTTATTTTCTTACATTTTCATCGTGTTGTACTTTTCCTTTTAGCAGAGAGCTAAGGCTAAAAACGTAGCCGTTTGCAAGGAAATACTCCGTCATAAACTGTTATCAGGTTAATATATAAACTGTTATCCGGGTAATATATTGGGTTTATGAAGAATTTATTTGAATAATTTCAGGATTTAAAAAGACTTTTTTCGTGTTTGTGACCTGTTACACAGGTCAGGTTTTTTGTTGGTTGGAAGCTTGGTCGGAGCAAGGATTGGTCTGCCATGTGTGACGCAAGTAATGACAGACAACATGCTACTGATGCTCCAATAGCATTCATGCTATTGTTAGCATTTTGGCTCATTTTAGCTTATGCAACATACTAAAATGAGCAAAAATGCTCATACTACCGTACGAGTACAGCTTAAGAAAACATGCTTCTGACTCCCCGCAGGTTATTGACCACACTGAAGCTTTCTTAAGCATGATTGCTTAATGCTAATTTTTAACATCATAACGCTGCGTCAAAGCCGACGGGCACACTTTGGCATGCCCCTTTAAAATTTCTGCAGGAATTTTCTAGTTAGGGGCATGCCATAGCAATGCATAAGGAGAGCAGTACTGACTTGCGAAGCAAGTCAGTACTGCCTCCATGCATTGCATGGCAGGCACCTATTGTTCTACACCCAATAGAACGCCTCTTTATTATTATTATTATATATTTATTCTTCCGTCACCGTTAATGCGGCTCGTACCGCTGCGTACCCACCCACAAAAGTGGTATCAAAACGTGCGGCTCGTACCCGAGAAGGGAGCTATTACTTTTATTGGGGATTGGAGTTAAAATGATTACATAAATTAATAAAAACGAAAAAATTTGAGATTTTGTGTCTCACAGAATCAGTAATCTTTCTCTATGAAACACACACACAGGACTGTTTATGGCTGACTCAAAAACCCTTTTTAAATCCCCCTCACAGGCATAAATATCGCCCTATTGATCTGAAAGTTGGTCATAACATAGATACACATGCCTGCTCATGTACAATGTTTACAAAAATTTGCTAGGGCTTATGCTTTTTGTCAGGGTCCTTCAGACTGACGCCTGGTGTCTCCCAAGTATAGAAACTGTGTCTGAAGAGCATTTTCCCGCTCTTTGGCTCTCACAGCTGCAGGGGATTAATTACCATAGCAACAGAAGAACACAGTGTCTGGAACTGCAGCTACCCAGGACTGCACTGTAGGGTTTACTGGTATTTACAACTTCTTGTGTTTTCAGCATTATACTACTGATTCAAGACTATAACCATTACACATATGTCCCCCCATGTTAAAATCTGACATAAATAAGAATAAATAGTTGATTAAAAGTCTGTGGACAGAAAATAACGTCGCTGCTCCTTTAAGGAACCAGCGGCACAGACGCGGCGCCTGGGTGATGCTACAGATCACAAACCTGACAGAGAGCAGAAGAGGATTCGTAGGAAAAGAGCGGTGATGAACGGAAACGCTTAATATAGTTGAGAAAACATAAATTACCTGGTCGAAAACTGACTGGGATTTAATGAGAACTAAGTTACATCGGTTTTGGTGAGTTTTGTTTTTATTTTCTTACATTTTCATCGTGTTGTACTTTTCCTTTTAGCAGAGAGCTAAGGCTAAAAACGTAGCCGTTTGCAAGGAAATACTCCGTCATAAACTGTTATCAGGTTAATATATAAACTGTTATCCGGGTAATATATTGGGTTTATGAAGAATTTATTTGAATAATTTCAGGATTTAAAAAGACTTTTTTCGTGTTTGTGACCTGTTACACAGGTCAGGTTTTTTTGTTGGTTGGAAGCTTGGTCGGAGCAAGGATTGGTCTGCCATGTGTGACGCAAGTAATGACAGACAACATGCTACTGATGCTCCAATAGCATTCATGCTATTGTTAGCATTTTGGCTCATTTTAGCTTATGCAACATACTAAAATGAGCAAAAATGCTCATACTACCGTACGAGTACAGCTTAAGAAAACATGCTTCTGACTCCCCGCAGGTTATTGACCACACTGAAGCTTTCTTAAGCATGATTGCTTAATGCTAATTTTTAACATCATAACGCTGCGTCAAAGCCGACGGGCACACTTTGGCATGCCCCTTTAAAATTTCTGCAGGAATTTTCTAGTTATATATTTATTCTTCCGTCACCGTTAATGCGGCTCGTACCGCTGCGTGCCCACCCACAAAAGTGGTATCAAATCGTGCGGCTCGATGCCGAGAAGGGAGCTATTACTTTTATAGGGGATCGGAGTTACGACGGCGACGTAAAAAGCGAAAAACGAGCGAAATTTCCAACTGCCGAAACGTTAGAGTGTAACTGAAACCAACTGCCGCTTTTTAGAGTGAGAAAGAGGGTGGAATTTTGACCCAAAAATAATTTTGAAATCGTTCTCATGACCGTAAAACTTGTGCTATTGGTATGAAAGTTGGTCAGGAGATAGCACCGCATGTCTGCTCCGGTAAAATGTTTTCGAAATTTCTCTAGGGCTTACGGTTTTCTGTCCAGGTGCTTCAGAGCAAAGTGATGGGACATGACCAACTGACGCTCCTCCTCAGTGTTTAATATAGGTTTTTGAAAAATTACTGAGCTCACCACACACCATTTTTCTCTCATCCGTGCAATTATTGTGAATGACCCACAGATATGAATCACGGGACTATCAGAGACGACAAGTAGCCCTCTCATACGCTTCAAACGGCTTTTGGATCGGCCTAACGGTTCCCGAACGGGAAGGGGTCGTTCAGACTGCTTTTTCATTAAAATGACTGGGTGTTCTCAAAGTTGCATGAAGTGTCTCACACACACACACAGCAGTTGGCAGAGGCTTGATCGCTATGGCAACTGCTGGTTTGGCCTACAAGGTCTCTGTAGTTCTAAACATGGTGAAACACCTTAATACAGAGGGCAGAGCAGAAGGTCAGGACTACAACATGGCGGATCATTCAGTTATTACAGAGGAGGGCTGAGCTGGAATTTAGAGCTACTTGCTGTTTTGGGCATTATATTGGTGGATTAACCAAACCACTGTTACACATTGGATTAGTGTGTCTATTTAAAATGAAGCTTACTGAAAATTTCAAAATAAAAGCCCTGACATTTTTCACATCAGGTTATTGCTTTTTTGGGCTTTATGGGACTGGATTAAACAAACCAGAGTTGCACATTGAATTAGCGTGGTCATTAAAATGAAGCTTACTGAAAGTTTCAAATTAAAAGTCTGCCTATTCCTCTAGTGTTAGTGCACCGCCGAAGGCGGTGCAATAATATTAGCCTTTTTTATGTTATTTATTTCTCAGGATAGTGAACTGCCTTGCGCAGCAAGGCAGTTCATTAACATTAGCACAAACATTAGCATTTGAGTCCCCTTGACTATATGCTTCACACGGTTTTCGGATCACTCTAAAAGATCCTGAATAGGATGGAGATGTTTGGACTGCTTTGTTCAGATAAACTAACTGCTTCAAACCGTTAGAATCTGTTTATCCCTTTGTGTCTCACTCACACGATAGTTGAGCTGCTCTTTAGAACTACAATGACTGAAGGTCAGAACTACAACATGGCGGAACTCCCAAATGTCACATAGGGATGAGCTGGCATTTAGATCTGCTTGCTGTATGGGACTTTATATAGCTGGATTAACCAAACCACAGTTACACATTGGATTAGTGTGTAATCCACTGTAAATAAAAAAGCTATTGTAAATAAAGCTTACTGAAAGTTTCAAAATAAAAGCCTTGACATTTTTCACATCAGGTCATTACTCTTTTGGCCTTTATTTGACTGGTTTAAACAAACTACAGTAACACAATGAATTGGTGTGGTAGTTAAAAAGACGCTAACTGAAAGTTTCAAAATAATAGTCTTCACATCCCTCTCGTGTTAGTGCACCGCCGTAGGCCTTGCAATAATATAAGCTTTTTTTATGTTATTTATTTCTCAGGATTGTGAACTGCCTTGCTCAGCAAGGCAGTTCATTAACATTAGCACAAACATTAGCATTTCACTTCCTTTGACTAGTGTACTAGCACTTTTACCTAAAGTTAGCTATTAGCTAATTTTTCATTTATTAGACATGTTTAGTATACTGAATGGAGTAGTAAAATTAAAACAACATGGTCCTGTTTCTCCACATGCTACTGCCAGCATTTAAGCTAACATTAGCATATTGGATAATTTTAGCTCATGCATCAATTTTAACATAATGAATGGTACAACTACAGCTTAGTAAACATGCTTCTGCCTCTCCACAGGTTATTGACTACGTTGCAGCTTTCTTTAGCATTAACGCTAATTTTTAACATCATAACGCTGCGTCAAAGCCGACGGGCACACTTTGGCATGCCCCTTTAAAATTTCTGCAGGAATTTTCTAGTTAGGGGCATGCCATAGCAATGCATAAGGAGAGCAGTACTGACTTGCGAAGCAAGTCAGTACTGCCTCCATGCATTGCATGGCAGGCACCTATTGTTCTACACCCAATAGAATGTCTGTTTATTATTATAACATCTTCTTCCATTACCGTTAATGCGGCTCGTACCGCTGCGTGCCCACCCACAAAAGTGGTATCAAAACGTGCGGCTCGTACCCGAGAAGGGAGCTATTACTTTTATTGGGGATCGGAGTTACGATGGCGACGTAAAAAGCGAAAAACGAGCGAAATTTCCAACTGCCGAAACCCTAGAGTGTAACTGAAACCAACTGCCGCTTTTTAGAGTGAGGAACAGAGTGGAATTTGACCCAAAAATAATTTTGAAATCGCTCTCATGGCTGCAAAACTTGTGCTATTGGTATGAAAGTTGGTCAGGAAATAGCACCGCATGCCTGCTCCGGTGAAATGTTTTCAAAATTTCTCTAGGGCTTACGGTTTTCTGTCCAGGTGCTTCAGAGCAAAGTTATGGGACATGACCAACTGACGCTTCATCCCCAGTGTTTTATATAGGTTTTTGAGTTACTACAGAAGGAGGGTGAACAGAATGTTAAATCTACAGGCAGGGCAGAGTTTTCTGGGCATTATATCACTGGTTTAACCCAACAACTGTTACACATTGGATTAGTGTGGCCATTTAAAATTAAGCTTACTGAAAATTTTATAATAAAAGCCTGTATATTTCTTTGCAGCCTAACTAACTCCTAACTAAAGCCTTGACATGTTTCACATCAATTCATTACTCTTTTGGCCTTTATGTGACTGGTTTAAACAAACTACTGTAACACTATGATTTGGTGTGGTAGTTAAAATGAAGTTTACTGAAAGTTTCAAAATAAAAGTCTGCATATTCCTCACGTTAGTGCACCGCCGTAGGCGGTGCAATAATATTCAGCTTTTTTTACCTTTTTTCGCTCAGGATAGTGAACTGCCTTGCGCAGCAAGGCAGTTCATTAACATTAGCACAAACATTTGCATTTGACCCGCCATTTTAGTGCACCGCCGTAGGCGGTGCAATAATATTAAACTTTTTTGTTATTTATTTGTCAGGATAGTAAACTGCCTTGCGCAGCAAGCCTTGACATTTTTCAATGACTCTTTTGGCCTTTTTGTGACTGGTTTAAACAAACTACTGTTACACATTGAAATGGTAAGGTAGTTAAAATGAAGCTTAATGAAAGTTTCAAAATAAAAGTGCATACTTCCCTGAGGTTAGTGCACCGCCGTAGGCAAAGAATGCCTGCTCCGGTAAAATGTTTTCGAAATTTCTCTAGGGCTTACGGTTTTCTGTCCAGGTGCTTCAGAGCAAAGTGACGGGTCATGACCAACTGACGCTCCTCCTCTGTGTTTAATATAGGTTTTTGAAAAATTACTGAGCTCTGCACACACCATATTTCTCTCATCAGTGCAATTCCTGTGAATGACCTACAGATATGAATCACGGTACTATGGGAGACGACAAATAGCCCTCTCATACGCTTCAAACGGTTTTCGGATCGGCCTTACGGATCTTGAATGGGAAGGGGTCGTTCAGTGTGCTTGTTTTAGTGAAACTGGCTGGCTCAAACAGATAGAATTGTCTCCCCCTGTGTGTCTCTCTTACAGCTGGCACCCTGTGGCCTATTTACCATAGCAACCGAACATGGCAACAGCTCCTGGGTCAGAATACAAACACTATGGCAAACATACAGTTAAAGCAGAGGGCTACTATTTAAGTGGTTTAACACACCCACTGTTAAACATTGGATTAGTGTGGCCATTTACAATGAAGCTTAATAAATTTTTAAAATAAAAGCCTTGATCATTTTTACATCCTGCAATTGCTCTACTGGTGATTTAAAAACTGGTGTTACCAAATTACTGTTACAGACTGGATTAGTGTAGCCATTGATCATGACGCTTACTGAAAATTTCAAAATAAAAGCTTTGGCCATTTTTACATCAAGCAATTGTTCTTTTGGGCCTTACATGACTGGTTTAACCAAACCACTGTTACACATTGAATTAGTGTGGTCATTAAAATGAAGCTAATTGAAACTTTCAAAATAAAAACCTGTATATTCCTCTCACATGAGTGCACCGCCTGCTCAGGATAGTGAACTGCCTTGCGCAGCAAAGCAGTTCAATAACATTAGCACAAACTTTAGCATTTCACCCCCCTTGACTATATGCTTCAAACAGTTTTTGGATCACTCTTGCAGTTCCTGAACAGGAAGGAGATGTTTGGACTGCTTTGTTCAGAAAAACTAACAGTTAGAATCTGTTTCTCTCTTGTGTCTCACTCACACGATAGTTGAGCTGCTCTTTAGAATTACAATGACTGAAGGTCAGAACTACTCTCAAATATCACATAGGGATGAGCTGGCATTTAGATCTACTTGCTGTTTGGTCATTATATTGGTGGAATATACAAACCACAGTTACACATTGGATAAGTGTGGCTAATTGAAATGAAGCTTACTAAAAATTTCAAAATAAAAGCCCCGACATTTTTCACGTTAGGTTATTGGTCTTTTGGGCTTTATGGTACTGGTTTAAACAAACCAGACTTGCACATTGAATTAGCGTGGTCCTTAAAATGAAGCTTACTGAAACTTTCAAAATAAAAGCCTGCATACTCCTCTCATGTCAGTGCACTGCCATAGGCGGTGCAAGAACTTTTTTTTAACCTTTTTTTCTCAGTATATTAGCACAAAGAGTAGCACTTCACTGCCCCTAGTGCATTGCCTTGCGCAGCACACACACAGCAGTTGGCTGAGGATTAATTACTATAGAAGAACTACAACATGGTGGAACTCTCAGATACCACACATTAGGGCTGAGCTGGCATTTAGAACTACTTGCTGTTTTGGGCATTATATAGCTGGACTGTTACACATTGGATTAATGTGGCCATTAATCCAATGTGTAACAATTATGAAGCTTACTAAAAATTTCAAAATAAAAGCCTTGACATTTTTCACATCAGGTAATTGCTCTTTTGTGCTTTATGCGCATGGTTTAAACAAACTACTGTTACACATTAAATTGGTGAGGTAGTTAAAATGAAGCTTACTGAAAATTTCAAATTAAAAGTCTGTATATTCCTCAACTTTTAGTGCACCGCCATAGGCGGTGCAATAATATTAGTGTTTTTATGTTATTTATTTCTCAGGATAGTGACAGTTCATTAGCATTAGTACAAAAGTTATCATTTCACTGTCTTTCACTAATACACTAGCATTTTCACCTAAAGTTAGCTTTTAGCCAATTTTCTCATTAATTAGACATGTTTAGTGTGCTGAATATAGTAGTAAAATTAAAACAACATTGTCCTGTTGCTCCACATGCTACTGCCAGCATTTAAGCTAACATTAGCATATTGGCTAATTTTAGCTCATGCATCAATTTTAACATAATGAATGGTACAACTACAGCTTATTCAACATGCTTCTGCCTCTCCACAGTTAATTGACTACGTTGCAGCTTTCTTTAGCATTAATGCTAATTTTTAACATCATAACACTGCGTCAAAGCCGACGGGCACACTTTGGCATGCCCCTTTAAAATTTCTGCAGGAATTTTCTAGTTAGGGGCATGCCATAGCAATGCATAAGGAGAGCAGTACTGACTTGCGAAGCAAGTCAGTACTGCCTCCATGCATTGCATGGCAGGCACCTATTGTTCTACACCCAATAGAATGTCTCTTTATTATTATAAAAATAATTTATTATTCTTCCGTTACCGTTAATGCGGCTCGTACCGCTGCATGCCGACCCACAAAAGTGGTATCAAAACGTGCGGCTCAATCCCGGCAAGTGAGCTATTATTTTTATTGGGGATCGGAGTTACGATGGCGACGTAAAAAGCGAAAAACGAGCGAAATTTCCAACTGCCGAAGCGCAGAGTGTAACTGACACCAACTGCCGCTTTTTAGAGTGAGAAACAGAGTGGAATTTTGACCCAAAAACAATTTTGAAATCGCTCTCATGGCCGCAAAACTTGTGCTATTGGTATGAAAGTTGGTCAGGAAATAGCACCGCATGTCTGCTCCGGTAAAATGTTTTCAAAATTTTTCTAGGGCTTACGGTTTTCTGTCCAGGTGCTTCAGAGCAAAGTGATGGGACATGACCAACTGACGCTCCTCCTCAGTGTTTAATATAGGTTTTTGAAAAATTACTGAGCTCACCACACACCATTTTTCTCTCATCAGTGCAATTATTGTGAATGACCTACAGATATGAATCACAGGACTATCAGAGACGACAAGTAGCCCTCTCATACGCTTCAAACGGTTTTTGGATCGGCATAACGGTTCCCGAACTGGAAGGGGTCGTTCAGACTGCTTTTTTCATGAAAAGTGACTGGGTGTTCTCAAAGTTGCATGAAGTGTCTCTCACACACACACAGCAGTTGGCAGAGGCTTGATCGCTATGGCAACTGCTGGTTTGGCCTACAAGGTCTCTGTAGTTCTAAACATGGTGAAACACCTTAATACAGAGGGCAGAGCAGAAGGTCAGAACTACAACATGGCGGATCATTCAGTTATTACAGAGGAGGGCTGAGCTGGAATGTAGAGCTACTTGCTGTTTTGGGCATTATATTGGTGGATTAACCAAACCACTGTTACACATTGATTAGTGTGTCTATTTAAAATGAAGCTTACTGAAAATTTCAAAATAAAAGCCCTGACATTTTTCACATCAGGTTATTGGTCTTTTGGGCTTTATGGGACTGGTTTAAACAAACCAGAGTTGCACATTGAATTAGCGTGGTCATTAAAATGAAGCTTACTGAAAGTTTCAAATTAAAAGTCTGCCTATTCCTCTAGTGTTAGTGCACCGCCGAAGGCGGTGCAATAATATTAACCTTTTTTATGTTATTTATTTCTCAGGATAGTGAACTGCCTTGCGCAGCAAGGCAGTTCATTAACATTAGCACAAACATTAGCATTTGAGCCCCCTTGACTATATGCTTCACACGGTTTTCGGATCACTCTAAAAGATCCTGAATAGGATGGAGATGTTTGGACTGCTTTGTTCAGATAAACTAACTGCTTCAAACCGTTAGAATCTGTTTATCCCTTGTGTCTCACTCACACGATAGTTGAGCTGCTCTTTAGAACTACAATGACTGAAGGTCAGAACTACAACATGGCGGAACTCTCAAATAGCACATAGGGATGAGCTGGTGTTTAGATCTGCTTGCTGTATGGGGCATTATATAGCTGGATTAACCAAACCACAGTTACACATTGGATTAGTGTGTAATCCACTGTAAATAAAAAAGCTATTGTAAAGCTATTGTAAATAAAGCTTACTGAAAGTTTCAAAATAAAAGCCTTGACATTTTTCACATCAGGTCATTACTCTTTTGGCCTTTATGTGACTGGTTTAAACAAACTACTGTAACACAATGAATTGGTGTGGTAGTTAAAATGAAGTTTACTGAAAGTTTCAAAATAAAAGACTTGGCATTTTTCACATCAGATATTTCCTCTTTTGTGCTTTATGTGACTGGTTTAAACAAACTACAGTAACACAATGAATCGGTGTGGTAGTTAAAAAGACGCTAACTGAAAGTTTCAAAATAAAAGTCTGCATATTGCTCTCGTGTTAGTGCACCGCCGTAGGCGGTGCAATAATATAAGCTTTTTTTATGTTATTTATTTCTCAGGATAGTGAACTGCCTTGCGCAGCAAGGCAGTTCATTAACATTAGCACAAACATTAGCATTTCACTTCCGTTGACTAGTGTACTAGCACTTTTACCTAAAGTTAGCTATTAGCTAATTTTCTCATTTATTACACATGTATACTGAATGGAGCAGTAAAATTAAAACAACATGGTCCTGTTGCTCCACATGCTACTGCCAGCATTTAGGCTAACATTAGCATACTGGCTAATTTTAGCTTATGCATTAATTTTAACATAATGAATGGTACAAGTACAGCTTAGTCAACATGCTTCTGCCTCTCCACAGGTTATTGACTACGTTGCAGCTTTCTTTAGCATTAACGCAAATTTTTAACATGACGCTGGCTCAAAGCCGACGGGCACACTTTGGCATGCCCCTTTAAAATTTCTGCAGGAATTTTCTAGTTATTTATTATTCTTCCGTCACCGTTAATGCGGCTCGTACCGCTGCGTGCCCACCCACAAAAGTGGTATCAAATCGTGCGGCTCGATGCCGAGATGGGTGCTATTACTTTTATTGGGGATCGGAGTTACGACGGCGACGTAAAAAGCGAAAAACGAGCGAAATTTCCAACTGCCGAACCGCAGAGTGTAACTGACACCAACTGCCGCTTTTTTAGAGTGAGAAACAGGGTGGAATTTTGACCCCAAAATAATTTTGAAATCGCTCTCATGGCCGCAAAACATGTGCTATTGGTATGAAAGTTGGTCAGGAAATAGCACCGCATGTCTGCTCCGGTAAAATGTTTTCAAAATTTCTCTAGGCTTACGGTTTCTGTCCAGGTGCTTCAGAGCAAAGTGACGGGACATGACCAACTGACGCTCCCCCTCAGTGTTTAATATAGGTTTTTGAAACTTACTGAGCTCACCACACACCATTTTTCTCTCATCAGTGCAATTCCTGTGAATGACCTACAGATATGAATCACAGGACTATCAGAGACGACAAGTAGCCCTCTCATACGCTTCAAACGGTTTTTGGATCGGCATAACGGTTCCCGAACGGGAAGGGGTCGTTCAGACTGCTTTTTTCATTAAAAGTGACTGGGTGTTCTCAAAGTTGCATGAAGTGTCTCTCACACACATGCAGCAGTTGGCAGAAGCTTGATCGCTATGGCAACTGCTGGTTTGGACTACAAGGTCTCTGTAGTTCTAAACATGGTGGAACACCTTAATACAGAGGGCAGAGCAGAAGGTCAGAACTACAACATGGCGGATCATTCAGTTATTACAGAGGAGGGCTGAGCTGGAATGTAGAGCTACTTGCTGTTTTGGGCATTATATTGGTGGATTAACCAAACCACTGTTACACATTGGATTAGTGTGTCTATTTAAAATGAAGCGTACTGAAAATTTCAAAATAAAAGCCCTGACATTTTTCACATCAGGTTATTGGTCTTTTGGGCTTTATGGGACTGCTTTAAACAAACCAGAGTTGCACATTGAATTAGCGTGGTCATTAAAATAAGGCTTACGGATACTTTCAAAATAAAAGCCTGCATATTCCTCTCACGCCAGTGCACCGCCGAAGGCGGTGCCAATAATATTAGCCTTTTTATGTTATTTACTTCTCAGGATAGTGAACTGCCTTGCGCAGCAAGGCAGTTTATTAACATTAGCACAAACATTAGCATTTGAGCCCCCTTGACTATATGCTTCACACGGTTTTCGGATCACTCTAAAAGATCCTGAATAGGAAGGAGATGTTTGGACTGCTTTGTTCAGATAAACTAACTGCTTCAAACAGTTAGAATCTGTTTCTCTCTTGTGTCTCACTCACACGATAGTTGAGCTGCTCTTTAGAATTACAATGACTGAAGGTCAGAACTACAACATGGTGGAACTCTCAAATAGCACATAGGGATGAGCTGGCATTTAGACCTACTTGCTGTTTGGGCATTATATAGCTGGACTGTTACACGTTGAATAATGTGGCCATTAATCCAATGTGTAGCAAAAGTGAAGCTTACTGAAAATTTCAAAATAAAGCCGTGACATTTTTCACATCAGGTATTTCCTCATTTGTGCTTTATGTGACTGGTTTAAACAAACTACTGTTACACATTGAATTGGTGTGGTAGTTAAAAAGTAGCTAACTGAAAGTTTCAAAATAAAAGTCTGCATATTCCTCACGTGTTAGTGCACCGCCGTAGGCGGTGCAATAATATTAGCTTTTTTATGTTATTTACTTCTCAGGATAGTGAACTGCCTTGCGCAGCAAGGCAGTTCATTAGCATTTGTACAAAAGTTAGCATTTCACTGTCTTTGACTAGTGCACTAGCACTTTTACCTAAAGTTAGCTATTAGCTAATTTTCTCATTAATTAGACATGTTTAGTATACTGAATGGAGTAGTAAAATTAAAACAACATGGTCCTTTGCTCCACATGCTACTGCCAGCATTTAAGCTAACATTAGCATATTGGCTAATTTTAGCTTATGCATCAATTTTAACATAATGAATGGTACAAGTACAGCTTAGTCAACATGCTTCTGCCTCTCCACAGGTTATTGACTACGTTGCAGCTTTCTTTAGCATTAATGCTAATTTTTAACATCATAACGCTGCGTCAAAGCCGACGGGCACACTTTGGCATGCCCCTTTAAAATTTCTGCAGGAATTTTCTAGTTAGGGGCATGCCATAGCAATGCATAAGGAGAGCAGTACTGACTTGCGAAGCAAGTCAGTACTGCCTCCATGCATTGCATGGCAGGCACCTATTGTTCTACACCCAATAGAATGTCTCTTTATTATTTATTATTCTTCCGTCACCGTTAATGCGGCTCGTACCGCTGCGTGCCCACCCACAAAAGTGGTATCAAATCGTGCGGCTCGATGCCGAGATGGGTGCTATTACTTTTATTGGGGATCGGAGTTACGACGGCGACGTAAAAGCGAAAAACGAGCGAACTGACCAACTGCCGAACCGCAGAGTGTAACTGACACCAACTGCCGCTTTTTTAGAGTGAGAAACAGGGTGGAATTTTGACCCAAAATAATTTTGAAATCGCTCTCATGGCCGCAAAACATGTGCTATTGGTATGAAAGTTGGTCAGGAAATAGCACCGCATGTCTGCTCCGGTAAAATGTTTTCAAAATTTCTCTAGGGCTTACGGTTTTCTGTCCAGGTGCTTCAGAGCAAAGTGACGGGACATGACCAACTGACGCTCCCCTCAGTGTTTAATATAGGTTTTTGAAAACTTACTGAGCTCACCACACACCATTTTTCTCTCATCAGTGCAATTCCTGTGAATGACCTACAGATATGAATCACAGGACTATCGGAGACGACAAGTAGCCCTCTCATATGCTTCAAACGGTTTTTGGATCGGCATAACGGTTCCCGAACAGGAAGGGGTCGTTCAGACTGCTTTTTTCATTAAAAGTGACTGGGTGTTCTCAAAGTTGCATGAAGTGTCTCTCACACACACAGCAGTTGGCAGAGGCTTGATCGCTATGGCAACTGCTGGTTTGGACTACAAGGCCTCTGTAGTTCTAAACATGGTGGAACACCTTAATACAGAGGGCAGAGCAGAAGGTCAGAACTACAACATGGCGGATCATTCAGTTATTACAGAGGAGGCTGAGCTGGAATGTAGAGCTACTTGCTGTTTTGGGCATTATATTGGTGGATTAACCAAACCACTGTTACACATTGGATTAGTGTGTCTATTTAAAATGAGCTTACTGAAAATTTCAAAATAAAAGCCCTAACATTTTTCACATCAGGTTATTGGTCTTTTGGGCTTTATGGGACTGCTTTAAACAAACCAGAGTTGCACATTGAATTAGCGTGGTCATTAAAATAAGCTTACGATACTTTCAAATAAAAGCCTGCATATTCCTCTCACGCCAGTGCACCGCCGAAGGCGGTGCAATAATATTAGCCTTTTTTATGTTATTTACTTCTCAGGATAGTGAACTGCCTTGCGCAGCAAGGCAGTTTATTAACATTAGCACAAACATTAGCATTTGAGCCCCCTTGACTATATGCTTCACACGGTTTTCGGATCACTCTAAAAGATCCTGAATAGGAAGGAGATGTTTGGACTGCTTTGTTCAGATAAACTAACTGCTTCAAACAGTTAGAATCTGTTTCTCTCTTTGTGTCTCACTCACACGATAGTTGAGCTGCTCTTTAGAATTACAATGACTGAAGGTCAGAACTACAACATGGTGGAACTCTCAAATAGCACATAGGGATGAGCTGGCATTTAGACCTACTTGCTGTTGGGCATTATATAGCTGGACTGTTACACGTTGGAATAGTGGCCATTAATCCAATGTGTAGCAAAAGTGAAGCTTACTGAAAATTTCAAAATAAAAGCCTTGACATTTTCACATCAGGTATTTCCTCATTGTGCTTTATGTGACTGGTTTAAACAAACTACTGTACACATTGAATTGGTGTGGTAGTTAAAAAGAAGCTAACTGAAAGTTTCAAAATAAAAGTCTGCATATTCCTCACGTGTTAGTGCACCGCCGTAGGCGGTGCAATAATATTAGCTTTTTTATGTTATTTACTTCTCAGGATAGTGAACTGCCTTGCGCAGCAAGGCAGTTCATTAGCATTTGTACAAAAGTTAGCATTTCACTGTCTTTGACTAGTGCACTAGCACTTTTACCTAAAGTTAGCTATTAGCTAATTTTCTCATTAATTAGACATGTTTAGTATACTGAATGGAGTAGTAAAATTAAAACAACATGGTCCTTTTGCTCCACATGCTACTGCCAGCATTTAAGCTAACATTAGCATATTGGCTAATTTTAGCTTATGCATCAATTTTAACATAATGAATGGTACAAGTACAGCTTAGTCAACATGCTTCTGCCTCTCCACAGGTTATTGACTACGTTGCAGCTTTCTTTAGCATTAATGCTAATTTTTAACATCATAACGCTGCGTCAAAGCCGACGGGCACACTTTGGCATGCCCCTTTAAAATTTCTGCAGGAATTTTCTAGTTATTATAACATCTTCTTCCATTACCGTTAATGCGGCTCGTACCGCTGCGTGCCCACCCACAAAAGTGGTATCAAAACGTGCGGCTCGTACCCGAGAAGGGAGCTATTACTTTTTGGGGA